>NC_051246.2:64182385-65432385 GCF_015237465.2 Chelonia mydas
AACATTATG
The DNA here is from genome assembly GCF_015237465.2 of Chelonia mydas. Classification (NCBI taxonomy): domain Eukaryota; kingdom Metazoa; phylum Chordata; order Testudines; family Cheloniidae; genus Chelonia; species Chelonia mydas. The sequence continues at coordinate 64,182,395 of NC_051246.2, forward strand.
TGAACAGTGCATCTATACTTGTCCTTTACAAACATTAATGAGATTGAAATAATAAATGGAACATTTTTTTCTTCAGTCATTGAAGACCCTACGCAATTCAGACTTGAAACCATATATTATCTTCATTGCACCACCTTCGCAAGAGCGGCTACGTGCTTTATTGGCCAAAGAGGGTAAAAATCCAAAGGTAATTTAACATTTCTTAATAAGTGGGTTTTGTTTACAAGCCTGGAGCTCCATTGACAAAGACAACTCCAAAGAATTTGGCATAAAAATATTAAGCATTATTAATGCAAGTGAAAATATGTAATATGAAAAATGTTAGACCCAGACAATTATATTTAAATATTTAACTTTATGAAGCCATGCCTCATTGAGTGTGCATTATGTGGGAAGAGAGCATTCTAGTGCTGGTCTAGCAAGAAGTTCTATAGTATATTTCTCTTTCCTGTCATTTTCCTTTAAAAACAAAAATCTAAATCAAAACAAGACATTTATTAGTGTTTTTTTTTAATTGTTACAACATGTCTCATTTACTGCATACTGCCCAGCCTGCAACGGTTGGTGGCTTTGAGCAACTGACAGTGATGTTGTTTTGGGCTTGAAGATCTGCTTTGTAACCTGGGATCAGTTGCTGCTTTAATGCTTTTACTCCATGCATGCCAAAGAGTCGTGGGTCAAGCTTTGAAGTGCTTAACTCCAGAGCTATGGGTGAGCCACCAGTTAAAAATACTTGAATGGGGCCAGCAACCAGGCTTCAAGTTAATACTTAAAATTTAAAGAATAAAAAACTAGCAAAAGTGTGCAAAAACAAGCAAAGATTTAAAATATGACAATGACTAATACAGGACAAGTGTACATCGGTGCTTCAATTCTATCCACCTCTATACCCTTCTCCTTTTTTCACGCCACTGTTCACTCTTCGCCTGCCGCTTTTCTCTGTGGGTTTGTCTTCCCTAGAAAACCAGCTTGTGTTAGAAGACAACCTTGAGCAGTTGTTTTATCTAATACAGTTTTAAAGACAGTATTTTGGTCAGTGTAGACCAGGGTCATGAGTAAACATTACTGGAGCCAGACATTTCCCAAGAGCAGCTGGCATGGAGTTGAACACTACAGTGATGGACTCATGACATTGGAAGTAATTTGACCAGTCTTAAAGTGCAATTAACTTGTGTAATTTGTGTGCCTCAATCCTATTGGTTAAAAATGCCTTAGATGTTTTGAGTTTGAAATCCTTTTTTATTACAAACCTAATCTTAGCTTCCTAAGGTGTTTTTTGGTTTTTGGTTTTGTTTTTTTTAATTTTCTGGCCGCACATATTCAAACATAGCTCAAATGTCAAATCATATCTGTACTGCAGAAGTAGTTTGCTGAACAGATATGCAGACTGGATGCTATTTTTTAGAATATAAACACATTTGAAAGCATTTGTAGTTTGTGTTAAGACAAAAATACTTTCGAGTCTTTAAGCAAAGACTGTTCAGTAATTTTACTACTGTAATATACCAATCACTGAGAGAGATCTTAATGTATTAATTCAGAATCCGAGCTGCAATAGAAAACACCCAGCACATGCCACTGAACAAAGGGATCAGTGTGTGGCACACCAATTGCATGACATTCCTGAATTAAAATTAGAGCACAAACTAAGTGTTTTATTGGCAGTTTATTGTTTTGGAAGCTCGGTAAAATTAAGATTATGGGAGAAACCCAAAGCTCCAAGCCCCATTAATTCATGTTAATATCTGTTTTAGTTGTACAAAAAATAAAAATAATAAACTGATTTCAATTAAGAGTATTCTGTATGTGTGGGATTTCAGACACTATCTGTGTTAAACATTTGAAGTGGATTGGGAAGAATTCTACGACTAGTTCAAATAGTTATCCAAGATGGCTTGTCTTCTGGTTGGACTCTCCATTTGCTGTACATTTTCAGGGTACAGGATTCAGGATTTCAGTTCACAGGTGGACTCATTTGAACAACAAGTATTTTAATGAGCCAAATGCAAGGTTGCACATCTAGAAATAAAGCCAGAGGTTGCACAATGTGGGCAACTATATCCTGGAATGCAGCAATACTAAAAAGGACTTTGTGGTCATGGTCGATGACCAGCTGACAGTGAGCTGTCTGTGCTTTGCTGTAGTTAAGATGGCAAACATGACTGTGGGATACATAAGTAGTGGAATATCAAATATGAATAGGGAGATGGTATTATCTCTTCAGACCTCATTTGTGAGACCATTATTGGAGTTCTATGTTCAGGTCTTGGTGTCCATGCCTCAAACAAGATGTTAAAAATTTGGAACAGGTACAGAAAGAGCTATAAGAATGATATTTAGTTTTAAATTCAGAGTTAATTTTAAACAGGTTTATTTTTAAAAAGAAAAGCTTATAATTTAAATTAAAAACTGTTTTTTTTAAAAAATCAGTATCAATTTTTATCCACTCTGGCTGTTGGTGATAGGAAAAATAAATAAAAATATTTTCTTCTTGCAAACCATCACTGTTTTCTTTCTGATTATTCTCACTGGAGTTACAGGACAGAATATTTTAGTTCTTAAAGTGTTCCTCTGGGTGCTCCACTGAAGAATGAGTGCTCCACTGTAGTGCAGCAGCTCCCCCTGTGCCGGGGATCGGAGATCTTCATCAGCAGTGCCCGTTGGACTGCATCTGCACACCTCCCCATCTCGTGCTGTGAGCGGGATGTGTATATATAGCGTGGTGTGGTCCGACCGCCCCCCAATTCCTTCACTACCGCCTTTGGTCTGGGACGGAATCTGGAGCAGAGTCTGCTTCTCCTTTTTGACCTTTAGATAGTGCCTTACCTGTTAAGTTTAGTTTAGTAATTTCTTCTTCTTTCCTCTGTATTCCCCCCCCACTCCCCCCCAGTTTTCACTTTACCCTACTCATTACTTCATAGCTTAGGTTTTCATTTCTCTGCTTTCTGACCGGGAAGCTTTTTCCCTCACCCTTATGCCTGGATCTCCTGAGTTCAAGAGGTGAGTGTCTTGCTGGGTCAACTTCCCGATAATGGATAGCCCCCACAGTGCAGGGACGCATCCCACAAAAGTGTTCCCACTGCCACAATTTGACTGCCAGAACCAGAAAAGACTGGGACATGTGGTTACGACTTCTCCTCATGGAGAAAGCACTGGGTCAAGAATCAGATCTGGGCCTGGACTCTCCCCCTGTGCAGCTTTCCCCGCTCTGCAAGTTCGTCTGCTGATCCTCATCTCCCACATCCCTTTCTAAGAGAAAGTAGTCTTTCTCTCACTTTGATGAAAGAAATGGGATCCCTCATCAGTCCCTGAGACATCACCTACAAGAAAATCATCCCCTGCGAGGTCAGCCGACTCAGCATTCTCAGACAGGGGACATAGCTCCAGGGCCCTTCCAAGTACATGAATTAAACAACAGTCTAAAGATCCTAACCAGGCAGACCTAGAGCCCTCGGCACTGAGCAGTTCTTCAGCTCCACCTGCTGGCTGCTTAGGAGAATGCATCTTTTTCTCAGCATCAATTCATACACCGGTACCGATGATGCTCCTACCTCCTCCCCAAGAATTCAGATACCCTAAAGACCTACTTGTATCTGACATGCCTGAGTCACCATTACTCAAACACGACCTTCCCCCACTTCCACCCTCTTCTCCAGACTCACAATGTTCTTCTTTCCTCTTCGAGGATGGCACCCTCCTTCCTCAGTGACAATGAGGAAGAAGAGGAGGAGTGGTCCATCACTCCTTACTCGAGACAGGAACAAACGACTTCCTCTACATGTCCTCACTGTTCACAATCCACACCAGAACCAGAACCCTGGTATAGACACCATGGATGCAGCCCCATGTTCCACTCTCTCTGCACTGGCCGAACTGGGACCCCGAGCCATTTACAAGAGTCCAGTTTGGGAAGCCTCCCATGGAGCAAAGCTGGAGACCTACACCTTTGCTTTCTCCACCAGCTTCTCGTCCACCAGAGACTGAGCCTCTCCCTACAGCAGATGAGGAGAAGAACAAGAGCAGGAAATTCCACCACCACTCTGCTTTTTCACCTAATGAGGCTATCATGCCTCCACCCCCTACTGCAGCTTACAACTTCAGACATTTCCAGGAGCTATTTTGCAGGATTGCAGACTCCCTCCCCATTCTTTTGGAGGAGGTGAAGGATCAACAACATAAGCTGCTCAACATCCTGCACACATCCTCCTTCTCCAAAATAGCCCTTCCTATCAATGAGGCCCTTTTCAATCCTGCCACAGTTCTCTGGCAGACCCCAGCATCCATCCCACCAACTTGCAAGCAGGTAGACAAAAAATATTATGTTCCCACAAAGGACTTGGAATTTGTTTTCTGAACCCACCCCAAACTCCTTGGTTGTAAATGCTATGCCAGAAAAAGGACACCTATACCAATCTCGAGTTACACACCATGCTAGAGACTGGAAACAATTCGACCTGTTCAGACATAAAGCTTATTCATCCGCTGCTCTCCAATTCCGTATATCTAATTACGAGGCGCTCATATAATTGGCTAAGTATAATTACATCAACTATTCTAAAATACAGGAACTCTATCAAGACCTTCCTGATGACAATGAAGAACAACTCCAGGCACACATAGCTGAAGGACACCTCTTGGCCCACACAGCTCTGCAAGCCTCTTTAGACTCTGCGGATACCACTGCCTGCTCCATCACTACCACTGTTGTAATGAGACAGACGTCATGGCTGCACCTCTCAGGCTTTCCTAAAGAGGTACAAACCATCACTGAAGGCCTACCCTTTGAGGGCCCCAAATTATTCGGGCAGCATACAGATGATTCCCTTCACTCCCTGGGCATTTTCCCGGGCGTCTCTTTGGAGCTGCAGTGTAAGTACCAATTTCTTCCGTGATCCCGATCACCGTAATACACTCCCCAGCGACAATATGATACCTAACAATATTGACAGAAGCCCCCTACCAAATGCAGACATACAACTCCATGGGATGCTAGTTGTCACGCTCCTCCACCCAAACAGCTATTTTGGAAGTGTGGTTAATGTGACGGGGTTCCCAGGATGCCACCTAAACTGTGGGACCGCTGAGCCCCTCTTCTGTGATGCAGTTGGCAAGCTATAAACCTCTGGCAGGTACTGCACTACACAGAGATCCACAGGCAGGGACACAACCACTTGAGTTATATGAATGCTTCTCCCAGGCATTCATGGACCAACAATAGAGAGGCTCCAGCCAGTTCCCCCCAGTTCTCCAGCATTGCACCCCAGAACTGTACCATCTTGCCCTGTTCAGAAGCCTAACCAATGTAAATTCATTGCCCAGTCTGCCCCCCCTTGAAGTGGAGAAGACATATATTAGCCGTTGTAAACTGAGCTGAGATTTCCCAAGCACTTCAAGCAAAGTACGCTGTTTTAGGTAAAATAGATTTATTAACTACAGAAAGCTAGATTTTTAGTGATTATAAGTAGTAAGGGTAGAGATCAAAGTTGATTATCTAAGAAATAAAAGTACATTTGCAATCTCAGTTCTATAAACTAAACAGGATTTGAATCCAGCAGTTTCTCTTTCTGATAAATGGTACAAACAGGTCACAAATCTTCAATACACAGGCTGGAACTCTACTCTAGCCCAGGGCCACCCTCACAAGTTCAGTCTTTGTCCTCCAGCTGTGTTTCTAGGTGGTGTTGGGGGAGGAATGAGGCCAAGTCATTGTGTCACTTCCCCTCTTTATAGTTTCTTCCAGCTTGCTGGAAAGATCTATGCTTGTGACATGCGGGGGGGTCCACCCCCATTGGTCAAGTATTCTCCATCGCCTACATGCTCTCTCTGAGAAGTCTCCATTGTATACAGTTTCTGGGATAGTGGATAATATTTAATGGGCCATCAGCATGTCTGGCTACTCCATTGTTGTGCCTGAAAGGCTGGTTGTGGGTGTTCCCAACCTCCCAACATATTTCAGTAACACACACACAACAAAACTTCATAACTTCACGTACAATGATAGCACATACAGTCCAATAGGATGTTAATGTTCAGCGGATCAAGACTTTCAAAATAATACCTCACAAGGCATACTTTTTACAAAACATATTATAATTATATGACAGTGATGAATATGGGAATTCCAGGGTGTTCTTTAAGGTACAGAGTGCCACAGTTGAGGCCATGAGAAGTCTTCCCGTTTGTCATATCCGCCATCTTTGACATCCCACAAATTGGCGACCGATTTAGCCCTGTTCTTTCCATCACGGAGGCGAATTACCTCGGACCAGTGGGTCATAGAGATCATCAGGGAAGGATACTCCATCCCTTTCCTATCTATCCCACCCCATCTCTCTTCAGGGACCTTTCTCATGAACACATCCTATGAGACGAAATAAATGACTAGGAGCCCTAGAACCAGTCCCATTCCAGCACACAGGAAAGGGTTTTTACTCATTACTTTCTGGCCCAAAAAATCCAGCGGATAGAGCCTGAATCTAGACCTTTGAAACCTCAACAAGTTAATCAAACTGGAACGCTTCCAGATGGTTATCACCACCATCATCCCAGCACTGGAACTACCGACCCTTTCTCCCACTGATAGCACATCGCGCCAACAGAGACATGATAGACAATATCACCTGCATGTTGTACATCAACAGGCAAGGCGGAGAGAGATCCCACTCTTTTTATGCTCAGAAGCACTGAAATTATGGAATTGGTGTATCCAACACTGCATTACTATCTCAGCTGCATACTTCCCTGGTCACCAGAACACCACTGCAGACTCATTAAGCAGGCAATTCTCCCACGATCACAAGTGGGAACTAGTTACGCAAGCCTTTCAGCACATCTTCAACTGCTGGGGATCCTGCACCATAGAACTTTTCTAGTGTGGCAAAAACGCCTGCTGCCCTCAGTTTTGCTCCGGCGGGACTGGGACACAGATCCCTGGGAGACTCATTCCTCCTCGCATGGGATGCTCCACTACTCTATGCCTTTGCTCCCTTTCCCCTTCTGTTCCATGTACTCCACAAGATACAGAGGGACCAGGCCAGAGTCATCCTTATAGCTCCGACATGGCCATGACAGGTCTGGTATACTTACCTCCTTTACGGAGGTATGCCCTCCAATCTCTCTCTGCCTGACTCTGCGACTCTTTTCTCAGGGTGTGGGTCGTATTTTCAATCCCAATCCACAGCTACTCCACCTCAAAGCATGGCTCCTCTACGGTTCCAGGATTCAGAAATAACTTGTTCAGAAGCAGTTAAACAAGTACTCTTGAACAGCAGACGTGACACAACAAGACACACTTACCTCCATAAATGGACTAGGATCTAATGCTGGTGCATCTCCCATTAGGTTGACACAATGAATGTTCATTGCCACTTATCCTGGACTATATTTTACACCTAAAATGATCAGGATTATCCACCAGCTCCATCTGTGTGAAGTTGGCATCTATCATGACCTTTCACTGCCACATAGATGGCCACTGCATCTTCACTCACCCACTCATGAAATGTTTCCTAAAGGGCCTCCAAAATCTTTACCCTCATATACGGGATCCAACCCTTGCTTGGGATGCCTGCCTCATTCTGCGCTCTCTTACAAGACCTCCATTCAAACCAATAGCAATGTGTTCCTACGTTCACTTATCTGTGAAGAGGGCATTTCTTGTCACAATCACTTCTGCCCAATGGGTCAGTGAAATTGGAGCCCTTATGGTTCCATGTGTACAGGGGGTATATACCCCCTGTACACAATTTTTCACAAAGACAAGGTTACGCTGTGTCTACATCCTAAATTTTTACCCAAGATACCATCCTCTTTCCATCTCAATCAACCTATCCACCTTCCTTACTTCTTCCCAAAGCCTCACAGTAACCAACATGATTGCATACCCTCCATGTCACATGAGCATTAGCTTTCTACTTGGACACTAAACCCTTCCAAAAATCATCATGCTACTTCCTCTCAATGGCCAAAAGATCCAAAGGTGCAGCCATCTCTAAGCAAGACCTTTCAAAATAGATCTCTCAGTATATACATCAGTCCTACCCAACTACATAATCGACAGCCTCCTCCTGGAACTAGAGCACATTCAACCTGGTCACTCTTCATCTCTGTTGTTTTCCTCAGTAATGTCCTGATTATTGACATTTGCAAAGCGGCCACATGGCCATCATCAGACACTTTTGCCCATCACTATACCATTACTCAGGATGCCTCAGCAGATTGTCCTATCATCTGCAGCAAATACTGCTCCCAGGCCAGAGCCTTCCAATTAGGGGCCCTGCTTTCTAATCACTTACAGTGGAGCACCCAGAGGGACATCAATTGAGGAAGAAGAGCAGGTTACTCACCCTATGCAATAACTGACGTTCTTCGAGATGTGTCCCTGTGGGTGCTTCATTATCTGCCCTCCTCCCCTCTGTGTCAAAGCTGAAATGTTAGCTCTGCCGCAGAGAAGGAACGGGGGGCAGTCAGACTGCACAGCACTATATATACATCCCACTCATGGCGCGAGAAGGGAGGTGTGTATGTGCGATCTGACGGGCACTGCTGATGAAGATCTCTGATCCCAGGCGCACAGGGTGCTGCCACACCTACAGTGGAGCACCCATAGGGGGTCACATTTTGAAGAATCTCAGTTACTGCACAGGGTGAGTAACCCACCCTTTTGTGGAAGCTTCTATTCTAGCCCTTTCCCCAAAAAATATTTTGTTTGGGATTTTTTTTAATTAAAGCCTAACAAAAATCAGGTTTAATCCTAAAATCTTTTACATCCGTTTGAAAATACCTACCTTACTTCTTATCTCATGTATCATAGGGAAACAATATTTTTTGCCTTAGTTAATGCTGCAGTGGAATAAGCACAGGAAGCTTTGAGAAATGTGACATGCTTCTGTAATCTGTTTACACTGATAAAAATCCTGAAGTAGAATGATCCCATTCCACTGCTAACTTCTTTCCCAGTTCTCCCTCTGCCTCTCTTATCTGGACATTCATTTCCAGCCCATCTGCAATTTTCCTGCTTTTCTGCCACTTGCCCTTTCACTCCCCTGAAACTCCTCTTCTGTTGTTATTGCAACATTCACTGAATGGTGAATTGGTTTCAGCAACTTGCATTGTGTGGTTCTTAACATTTCCTCATTATCCTGGTGTAGTTTTTTATGGTAACTCTTATCTTGTCCCTTTTCCTGTAGGTTTTTTTTTTTAAAAAAAAAATGAGCATATTTTAAATACGTTTTCCTAAACTTTGTTTTGATTCTTGTAATTGTGTTGTTACATGTTCAAAGTCATGGTTCCTATTTCTGTAACGCAATCTAAATTTTAATCTAAATAAAGTGTCTCAGCACTGTTTCTTTCACATCACTGGCTTGGGTTTTTTTGTTTAAATTAATGAGAATTTGGCTCATACATCACTTTGGCATTTTTGAAACTTAGCTTTTTTTTTTGAAACATTTTCTTTTTTTCTCTTATTTGGCTCCTTCGAGGGCACTTATTTGCTGGGCAGTTAATTGCAATAATCATTCTATCATTTTCCTTTCGTGTCTTTAAAAGTTTTTTCACTCAATACTGCATCATCATCTAGTGATGGAATAAGACTGGGCATGATCAGTGGAATTTCCTGACCAACTACTGCTAAAGACTTAAGTCTTTTAGAACACACAAAACAAAACTACCACATTTTGGATAGTTATTAAAATGCATAGAAATGTCTCATGTCCTGTCCTTATTAAAATACATACCTGCTGTAAAAATATTTGTTGTAGTTGTACAGCTTCATACATTTTCAGCCATTGTGTGTGGAATTACATTTTTCTAGCCCACTGTAGCAGTTTCCAAGCCAAACTTGCTTGTGCCATGAAAATTTTGTACAAGACCTTACAATCCCCTAATGAGTAGTTTTGTTCATTTTTTCAAAATGAACATTCAGAATGTTCATATAATTATACGATATAAATTAATTCCTCCTATGTTTTCATTACAGCCAGAAGAGCTAAGAGAAATCATAGAGAAGACCAGAGAGATGGAACAAAATAATGGCCACTACTTTGACACAGCAATTGTGAATTCTGATCTTGATAAGGCATATCAGGAGCTACTTCGTTTAATAAACAAACTTGACACGGAACCTCAGTGGGTGCCATCCACCTGGTTACGGTGAAAAAGAACAGTTCTAAGGGACAAGCAGACTTGTATCCAGCAGTCTGTCAAAGGGAGATTGCACATCAAACTTAAATATTAGGTGGCAGTGTGAGCTCTAGACCTCTGTGGGTGCACCCCTTGATAGTTGGTGTATTAGTGAAGAAAATCTATTAGGCAGTTCAAGAACAGAATGATATACTGATTAAAGATTGTCTGGGTTTTCTTCTCATCTTTGGATTAGAAATGGAAGCTCTGAACAAGCCAGTACAATTTTTAATAGTTTAAATAGCCTTTCTAACAGCTGCTTTACCTTTTCTATGTAGAATCACCTTTCTTTAAAAACTAAAGATTTTAAATGTATGTATATATACAGTCCATGTTGTCACATAGTTATAAATATTATTTAACACTGTTAACTTAATGACCTTGTGGGACATGACAGTAGTTTGTGAATATACCTTTTACGAAAACATCGGGCAGAGAAATAATCTACATGAGACACTAAGGTTTATGAGAAATTCTCCCCTTTTAAAAATACACAGAATAAGGTGTGCTTTGGTCTGGAGCTGCCTGGTTAGGCTTGAATTTATTTTTTTAATTATTTACATTCCACTTTCTAAGAGCACTGTAATTTGCAAAATGTGTATAATGTAAATATTTCAACCCTTTGTGTCTTTTTAGTCAGACTTTATAAATCAGATTTGACTGCACATTAACCTTAGGTCCAATGAGAGAGGAATATGTACTGATCTTTTAGATGTGATATTTTTATGGAATTGTGTTTTTCTTTAAAGCTTATCGGTTGATTTGGGAGCCATTGCTCCCCACAGATTTGTAGAGATGTTTAGAAGGCAGAGGTTATATTTTTATTAAAAAAAAAAAAAAGACATTCTTATAAAACATGCAGATTTTAAAAAATATTCTTCCTGATAATGTAAACAGTTCTTATGTTTATAACATAAAGGATACTGACTGAATGGGCAGTTGTAATGAGTGTCTTTTTATTTTGGCCCTGGTATATATTGTGGCTAATGGTCCTACAGGTAATTAACTGGAATTAAAACCACTGAATGTAACTACTGTAAGTAAACCAGTCACCTTAAGGAAAGAACCTCAGATATGGAAACACATGTATTGCACGGTCTGTATCCTAGCATGTTCTGCTGTCTAAGTACAGCATGTCCCTACAGACTAGCCTGAGCTGTGAAAGTTGTGCAGCTGTCAAATCTGCAGCAGGGCTATTCCAAGCATTGAAATGAAATGTTACCTTTAGCTTTTCTTTGTTCTGGGGGTAGCATGAACAATCTTGAATGTGAATGTTGATTCTCCTCTTGTTTAGCCACAGTCTTTCCTTGTTCCCACATTTAAACACTGGAGTTATATCAATGTGTAGTTGATTCAGTGAAACAGTGAGAAATGAAGAGTGAGTTTGTTTTTCACAGTCTTGTTTTGTGTATATACTTTCTTCAAAGAACAAATCCAGGCAAACCTCTTGCCTTCTGTGTGTCTATAGCTGAGTGAAGAGCTCTAGGCTACACAGAGAATGAATATAGTGTGAAAGGGTTGTTTTAAATCACTTTTAATAAAGTGACGTTCCTATATTGCAGGGTGAAAGATAGTACAATCTCTGTCTGCAGTAAACCTAGACGAGGCCCAGCAAGTTCGTTGCCTATGGAGAGAAGTTATAAGCTGTTCACTTGGGTTTTAGAACCATTACACATACATATTGTACATATTACATATTATCTTGGTGAACATGCTATGGCTGAGAGAAGAATCATAAGGTCCATTCACTAACATACCTACAGCGAGGCAGGTGTTGGAAGCCTTAAATGACACTGAAATTAACTGCATATCATGTTTGGGTCAACAGCTAGCATGTTACTAAATTAGCTCCAAGTCAAGTATTCAAAGTAAATGCACCTGCAGTGTGAGGCAGCAAGCCACTAACTCTTTAGTCTGGTGTGAGACACTACAAAATTCAGGTGCTGGGGGGCAACAGCATTATCCATCAATTCTGCCCTTCAAAGTTTACATCTCTTAGATTAGCAACTTTTTTTTACAGTCAGTTGAGAAAGTGAAAAGTTGTTGAAGTGCAATCTTTAGAGAGGCATCTTTAAAGATGTCACAGGTGAATTATCAAAATTTCACTCTATTACTGAACCCTGACAGATTCAATGTTACATTGTTATTAAATAATGCTGTGAATGCTGGTAAATCTCATCCCCTTTTCTCTCCTATCCTTAAGACTTTGAATGCAGTAGGTTGAGAGATGTTCAGCTGTACCCTGTTTGTTTTTGAAGTATGGGGGGGGGGGGGGGGGGTGTTGTGATATTTCAGAGATCCATTTATGGAAGTGAAATGATCAAGACTATAGGAGGCAGTGTTGGCTTTGTATCTAATTATGTGAGCATGCTGCAGCAGTACTGAGGAACAGACCAGGCTCACTGAACTCACAGGGATATCAGTATCTGGCACCAGTTTCAGAGTTTGATCCCAAATTGCCTGAACTTGGAGTAAGTAGGAAAGCATTTTCTACCGTTTTGTCATGAAGGAAGAGTGTTTTTTCAGTCCCTTTGGGGGGTAAAAGACTTGATTGCTGGAAGAAAACACTAGGCATGGTCACCTGTTTAATAGCCAGCTGAAAGGGGAAGGTATCTTCATTTTTACCAATCCAGATTTATTGAAATTACCAATCCAGATTTATTGAAAAAAACTGTCATCTGAATTAAACAAAAATATTGAAGGATTATGAATAATTGTATAAGATGTGGACTTGACAACTAATAATTTCACTAACCTGTGGTTAACCCCAATGTATCTGCACTCTGTATTTTGAGACCTCATGAACTGCACACTATGTAAAAAATGTAAAATACTTCTAGACAAAATAAACTACAATTTTTACCTGATGTAGCTACTGTTGAAGTCTTTTTCTGCCATCACTCAAAGGCTGCTTTGGGCTTGGTTGAACATAAGTGCTTAAGTATTTCAATTGAAGAGTTCCATTCTTCTGTAATTTTTTTTAAAAAGCACTAAGTGCCCCTTAAGCTCAAAATAAATACCATAAGTATCTTAACAGTGTGGACACAGCTCAGGGGCATGCATGTAGTTGATAGGGAAGACTACAAATTAGGGCTGAGCTCATAGTCAAGTGGGAACTGAAGCCCAGCACCACACCCATCACAGCTCTAGCTGTAAGCCTGTACCACACGGAGCAGGAATGTACTCAGCCTTCAAACTCATGCATTCCAAACGTAAGACATGCCATAAATAATGTTGCCTCTGTGCATGTATTGTACTGCTGTGTTTAACCCCTCAGCAGAAGAAGAAGAAGAATGGCCTTGTCTATCAACAGGGATTTTAGAGGCCTATATTAAGCTGCTCAGTGGCCTACAGAAAATGGCTTTGCCATTTCAGTCAAGGTTACACTAGAATGTGATCCATAGCACTTATCCCCCTTCATCACCTCAGGAGAGACACAAAGGGTCCAATGGGCATGGAGACAGCACTGGAAGTGGGCCCCTCTGGTTCAAGATTAAGGTACAGTTGCTACAAAGCAAGGGAAAAGCTTGCACTGTTACTGAGCCTGCTATGCCACAGTTTCCAGGGTCATGAAAGTAGCAACTTTATCTCCTACTTAGGGTGGAGACCAGACCGTAACATTTAAAATTATTTTACTAGACACGTGAATTTTCTCCTAGTTACACAAAATGGAAGATGTCTTCCAGCAACAAGGTGAGCCTGAACAATCTAGCTTTTCTATCATTAATACTTTGCAAGTTAATTGTAGCAACACCTACTTTCACCTGTTAACATGCACATAGGGTTTTTTCCCCCTCCCTTAGTGGAAAACACTCCTTATGTTTTAAAGGTAGGAAGGAGAGAAAGGAGGGTATGATTGCTATAAATACATCCTTAATCAACAGAGTCAAGATTCAGTAGCCATTAAGCAAAACAGGTGGTGGTAGATTAGTGTAAGGGAGAGGTTCTTGCTACTGCCAGAGACCAGACTCCTGCTAGTCTCTTTTTTCTGCTTCTACACCCCACTAAAAAAAGCTCCCAGAGTTCTCATCTTGGGAAAAACCACAATCAATGGAGCTCACAGGCTAATACACCAAATGAAGAGCCACATAAATATCCAGAAAGCATGTCCAGAATTACATCAGTTAACACCCTGCTGTCTGGGTCTCCCCATCTAACAGAGCTACTCAAAGAGGAGGTCTTCATCCTTCTCTTCTGCTAGGAGATTGGCAGGTTCATGTTCCCCCCCAGCAGCTTTCCGTAACGCCCGCTCTCTCTCATTCTTCTCTTTCAATATTTTTTTCTTCTCCTGAATCTTCTTTAACCTGTAGTGAGAGAATTGGGGTGATAATTAATGCCTGCATTGATGGTGCCTCTTCCTAAGAAATTAAGATGTGCTCCAACAGTTCGGCTTTTCCATCAGTCCCCTGGGGAGCCCCGGGAAAGACAGCTGATGCAATACATTTAACATGATAGCTTACATGTAGGTACAGCAAGATGCTCTCTGGGCCCCAATGTGCTGACCTGTAGAACATACTAAATCTATCTTGTCTGAAGATCCCTCAATTCCTACTCCAGCAAGAGAGGCACCTAACCTGTATACACTTGGCATTCTATAGGCATGTTACTCTGGAGTGAACTAGTTTGACCTGCATGCAGTTTACTCCTCGCTTTCCTATTCTTAGCTTGAACCTTAGATCTGAACTGAGCAACTGGCCTCAGCTACCCTCCAATTTTTTTAGCCACAATTACAACCTTAAAACCTCTTAATGGTTCCCCCCAGCAAGAAAAAGGCCAGTTTCTTTTAACCTTTCCTCAAACTTCAGCTTCTTGGCACCAGGTTGCCTGCCTCTAATGGGCAATAATTTCCTTCCAGTGGCACAAAGCCCAGGACTACACCCACAAAGAGTAGGCCATCCCTCTGCCACCAAAAGGGTAGGCTGAGTGGCTGATTAGTGTTTAACTCCCTCTGCCTGATTTGAAACTAGATTAAGACTGAGTGGCCCTCTCTGTGCAATGAGCTGTTCACCCTGGTGAGCTGGCCAATCAATGCCTCCTAACTTAGTCCTCTCCAGCTTGTAGGAATGGTAGGAGAACCTCTGAAGCCTCCCACAGTGACTGAAGAAAACCTATCCAAGACACCTGGTAGGATTCATGGGAGAATGAATCAGCACAAGGAAAGAATAAAGGTGCAAAGGAACAAAGACAGGTAGGGAGCCTTTTTAGAAGTTCATTAATTGAGAAAGCTTAATGCTAAACAATGTAAGTAAATAGAAAGGGGTACAACAGATGGACGAGCCAGCTTCCTTCAATCTGAATTTCACATAGGACAGAAAGATGTGAATGTTTAGCCCTGCCTCCTTTAACCTGGTACTAACGTCTTTCCCCTAGTCCTATCACATTAAGCTTGACCTTCCCAAGATTCTCTCATCACAGCCCTTGAAAGTTTGCAGATTTATCCATCAAAAACACTCTGGACCGGTATTTTTCTAGTTTGCCTCTTGATCCCTTAAACGAGAGGGTTCTCAAACTTTTGAGTGGTGAACACATCGTAATAGCATGAGAGCGGAGTGCGGATCAACCTCCACCTCCCCATTCACAATTGCACAGACCATTTCTCCCCCCCCCCAGCCCCCATTGTGATTACATCACATCCTTGTGGCACCTACAGCAATTACTCTCAAGGGCAAATGTTAGGAAGTGTTTTCTGAAGTCTTCACTAGACTGTCTTTTTCAAAGAATCACACCCCCACCTGCTCTGTTTCTGTCAGCTGGAAGCAAGGAAAGCCTCATTTTGCTTAAGGTTTGGTTTTAGTGGCTCCATCACTTCTCTTCTCAAGGCTCTGGAAACAGCATACCCAGGAGCAGCCACACCAGCTAGGGAAGGTGGCCCAGAGCAAACTCCCATGGAATCTGAGAGGAGAGGGCAACTAGATCTACAGAATAGGTCCTTAAAGCAGGACATTCAGTATGCACTGCAGTGCTCCACCATTCCCTCCCAAGGCCTCGGCACAGGGTGTCAAGGACCACACAGCATAGCAGCAGAGGTTTACTCCCATCTAGGAGGGAAGTGGCTGTGAACCGGTGCTTAGGCAGCATTGGTGACCTGCACGTGCAATAAGCACTGGATAGTTTCTAAAAGCAGGATGTCAATAGTCAAGCCTACTGCACAGTTCTCCTTCTCTACCCCATCACTACCATTTCTTTCTCTCTCTCTCTCAAAAGAGAATTTGTGAGAAGAAAGAGAGGGGCCAGCACGACCCCCTCCATTCACATCACTTACCTGTAGAACTCCTCTCGCTCTCTCTCATCCAGCTCCGTGATGATATAGGACAGTGTGCGCTCAATCCTGGGAATAATCACTAAGACATAGGAAGAATCACTACCATATTATTCATGCAAACACAGAATGTACAGTGAGGAGAGATCGCATACATTCAAAGTCAGCCCAGTGATCTGCTTGTCTGAGGGAGTGTAAATGCCTCCCTTATTCTGACAGAAAGAACTGCAGTGTTTCATTAAGAGCGAGTAACCAACACCACACTTTTCTTTAACAGGGCTCAGCATTTCATAACCTGCGCCAATAATTCAAAGGAGCCAGCTTGCACTGGCTTCCAATGGAGGTTGAATGGGGAGAACTAAGTAGTGAAATCAGTACGTTTATTTTTCTGTGGACAATTTTTTTTCCCCCCCTATGTCCAACTTAAAACTTTTCATTCCACAGCTTCAGGTCCTTGTCCTACAATAATGAGACTGAATGATTTGCTTTCTTTCTGCATCCATATAATCTTACACAGTGATCTCCTCAGATGAGGCTGAAAAGGGCCAGGCCTGACATGGGAGGCCTGCAAGGCAAACCCAATTCTGTAGGTACAGAACCAATATCCCGGAGAGTGGAGTACTGTGCTGAAATAGGTGCTCTCTCTTGGATAAGGTGTAACAAGATCTTTGACCACTAACATCCTGAACTCTTGAAGGTCAAGGTCCCAGGCCATTTCCATAACAATGAAGGTCTTAACCACAGTGTATTGGCCAAATTTCTATTTCAGAAACTGCATTCTTCTGCCTATGTTCTTCTACCACTGGTTCTTTCAGCAGTTTGTTGGGTGTGACTTTTTTACCCACTACTTCCTATCCTGAATGGTTGCACAGCACTGCTGTGCAAAGTTAAACTTTGCAGTGCCATGTTTAAGTTGTGCATGATAAGATCCCTAATTTATAAAATGCTTTGGGCTCCTTTCTGGGTGAAGGGTGCTATAAATTTAAGTGTTGTGCAATATCTGTCACACAAATTGTACGCCAACGGAGACAATGATGTCAGACAGCATGTGGTGCAGCAGCCTGGTATGTATGGCATGTCAGTATGGCAAATTAAATTCAGTCATAAGGACAAGAGCAGGAGATGACATTTTCAGCACAGCTTTGACATGAGAGCTAGTCAATTCTGAAAGACTACTGCCAACAATAGGATCTGCGAAGGAGAAGGCTCTCTCACAAACAGCGTCAAGCTTGTTTGGAAGACCAGGGTGGAGGTCATTGCTAAATGAGTGAAGTGTGTGAGCAGTGAGGGGAAGAAAAGACAAGACCTGTAAGTTTGATGGAGCAAGTCCATGGAAAGCTGCATTGCTCAACAAGGGGGACAATTTAGACTTGAATCCTCAAGTAAGCAGTGCAAAGGAGTTGAAGATGGAGTTCAATGTCATGCTTCTTTGTATATCTGAAAAGGCAAAAAAGTCTGGAGAGCTGGGTCTTGAGGAGGCCCTTGAAATAATCTAAGTGGCAGGAGGTTAAAACTGCATGGCTTAGTAGAGGGACCTGCAGCAGGGTTGTACACAAGCAACACAGCAGAGTGGCAAAAGACAGATTCCACCATCAGGAACAGGAGGGACAAGGAGTTCAGGCCCAGAGATGACACCAAAGGGATATGAGAGATAGGAGTTACGCATTGGCATGGAGGATATGAAATTGTGTTTGAAGACATGCTTTCCTAGGAGAAGCACAATCTACCATAAGCGTTTCTAGAGCCCTCATTACCCTGTGTGATGTTGCACTCCATATAATTTTATGAAAATATGCTAATGTGTTGAATATAATATAAGTGGAATATGCTTCATCCAAAAGGTCTTTTGTAAGGTATCATTACAAATCTTATAATCTGAGTGTGGTCATCCTATTTGTATGAATGTATCATTCTTGTATCTGAAACTAGACATATGAAATAGAACTCTGAGGTCCTACTGTAATTATGCAAAGTGTGGGCCATTAATGGTGGTTTGGAATCTTGATGGCTCCCACCAACTATGACAATGGCTCTGTTTACTCTTAAGCCTTCCTGTGAGTCAGGCCAGGAAGAATGAAGGCTTGGGATCTCACAGGACACGTGACCATGTCACCTGGTATTAGAATCCATCTTAAACCTGGTGCTTTTCCATGTAGAAGGAGGGGTGGGGACCCAGACAGACAAAAGATTCCTGCCTTGTGCCAAAGCTATAAAAGGGAGTGGAACAGAACAAAGGGGGCTGCAGTCCTAAGAAATCCCCTAGCTACCACCTGAGCTGGAACAAGGACTGTACCGGGGAAAGGATTGGGCCCAGACTAGAAAGGAGTCTAGTCCCTGAAAGAAGCATATTGGAACATCTCTGAACGTGAGATTTACCTGTACTTAGTTTCTTAAATGTATTAAGCTTAGACTTGTGTCTTTTGTTTTATTTTACTTGGTAACTTACTTTGTTCTGTCTGTTATTACTTTGAACCACTTAAATCCTTTTTATATTTAATAAAATCACTTTTGCTTATTAATTTACCCAGAGTAAGTAATTAATACCTGGGGGAGCAAACTGTGCATATCTCTCTATCAGTGTTATAGAGGGTGGACAATTTGAGTTTACTCTGTATAAGCTTTTTACAGAGTAAAATGGGGTTTGAATCCCATTGGGAGCTGGGCACTAGAGACAGGAGCACTTCTTAAGCTGTTTTCAGTTAAGTCTGCAGCTTTGGGGCACATGGTTCAGACCCTGAGTCTGTGCTGGAGCAGACTAGCATGTCTGGCTCAACAAGGCAGGGTTCTGCAGGCCCATTAAAGAAAGTAATTGGTAATGGGAGGGAAAACTTCCATGGGACAATTGTGCTGATTGTGACCTATATGGTGACAATGTGTGTGGGATCTATGACAGTGAGAGTTGCTATAAGTGCCACAACAGTAAAGGGAAAAGCCTCAGATTTTTCAGGAAAGGAATAATGAAGAGAGACAGGGGGAAATGAATTCTGAACAGCTGGTGAAAAATTAACTACTTGAGCTATGCAGAGCACGGTATCTCAACAATGAGGACAAGGCAAGGACCCTTCTTGTTTGAAAAGAAGTTGGCAGTAACAGAAAATCACTAATAGGCAGAACAAAGGAAACAGGTGATCCCAGCAGGAGTCTGAAGGATATATCAGAGGGGAATGGGGGAGAGAGCCATTTTGCACCAGAGTTACTTAAGGGGCTACAGGGGCACAGGGTAGGCAAGGGGGTGAAAGACCCTGCCTGCTGACAGATAGAACACAGATAATCTCCCAAGGGAAGGGTGAGCAAGTGAGGACATTAAGTTTAAGGAGGTTTTATTGTTTTATGTAATCTGTACTCTCCCATGCTTTACATGGATTAAATATAAAGAGCATAAAGTTGACAGACTGAACAAAGAGTGAGAGAGTGTTGACTGCTTCACAACTATGGTGTACCCTGGAGAGAGTTATATTGTAAACCAGAAGCTTTGCACCTGTTGAGTGGAGTTCTGGGTGGTGGGGGGGAGGGGGTTTGAGTACTGGGGAGTCTGAAGGGTCAGAGCTGTGCCCAGCAGGGCAAGGTGGCCAGAGAGCAGATTCCAACACTCAGAAGGGTGATGCTAAACAGAAGATATGCACCCAGGGACCCCAGGATCCATTCAGGGTCCAGATGCTTGGATTCCACTCTCTGAAGTCTCAGTGGGGGCCACAAAAGGGATCTCACTAGGATCTACGACTGACCACCTCCCATCCCCACCCCATTCAAAATCTCTTAACATCCCTATGACAACAAAAGCAATCACTTACATGGAAAAATGACAAAGGTAATATTAGTAGATCTCAATGCAAGATAATGTCTGAAAACAAAGGGCAGAGTTGGCATCGTGTGGCTAGACAGGTATCCATGGAGCATCAGCAAATGCTCTATGGACCACAGTACAGCTCCCTTTCATCTAGTCCTTGCAAGATTTGCAACTTGTGTCCAATGCACATTGGCATTTTTATTTACAATATAGTTCCTGATTTATTCTCCACCTATGTAATATTGTCATAGCAACTCCTGATCAGGGCAGAAATCCCCTTAACAGCAAAGCAGACCACTGAAGAGTGACAGTTGCCAGGACTATGCTGCTCTTCATCTCCTAAGGAAGCTCAAAAATCAGTTAAGTGTCTTAAAGGGGAAAGGCTCCAACTCACTCACCATGTTCAATAGCATTCACACGCCGGTTTGTTATCTTAATGGCTTCATCCAGTGTAACAAACGAAGTCTATGACAAAGTGAGATTAAATAATACAAAACCAAATGAGACACAGTATTTTTACCATCCAACAAGCGTAGATGGCTTCAGGGAGCCAAGCATGCTTGCTTTAAAGGCTAAATTCTGCCCTGCCCTTGTGCAAACAGGTACATTCTCATGGACATCAGGTTTGTATGCTGTGACTAAATACTTGCTGTAACTAACCTACTGTTACATATGCCAGTAACCCAAAGGGGGGTGTTTACTAGCCAGGCATCTTAAGAGTTCAAAATAACAGTAAGAAAACTGGCCACGAAAGGCCCTGCAGAGCTATACTTGTGAGTAACTTAAAGCAGCCATTCAGTCTCTCTCACACATTTTCAGGAGGAGAGGCTGCAGAGGACCAAGAGGATCCAGAGGAGCAATTAACATGCAGTGTCTATGCCTGCCAGCAACAGTTGCAGGTGTGGGAGAGGTAGGGTAGAAAAAGGAAAGAAGCTCAAGACTCTGATGAGAGAAGACAAACTGAAAAAGAACTGCAGTATTGTGGGAACACTGCAGCCCTTCGATCTTCACACACAACGCTCAGAGATCAAGGGGTTACTACATCCTTAGCCACCAAGATTGTCCATCGAACAACAGAGAAACCGGAACCCCTTTAGCTCATCTTCTGCTCCCACCTACCTGGAGCGAGGCCAGTTCTACAAGCAGCTCCACTGCTTTGGCATAGTTCCTCTTCAATTTTGCCAGCTGCTCTCCACCTCTAGCTAAGCCAGTCAACTCATAACCTGAAATAACACATCAAACAGTAGTGGCATTAGCAAGAATGAAGCCTCTCAACAAAACTGCCAGAGCACAAGTACAGGGACGCTTATGGGACTGCTAATGGAATGCTGAATCCTTCACCTCTCAGTGAGCAGTTCTAATATTGAAAACATTAGTAGTTACTGACCATCACTACTGTTGGATGACTGTTCAGTGGTCTGTGAAGTCTGCTAATCCCACTTAGTCGCTCGCAGACAGGTGTCTGCACCTCGGGAGTGACCTCTTATTAGCAATTTCAGCATACAGACCAAAGCTACTCTCCCCTCTGGCCCCAAAGGCAACCCCCTGCCGGTCAGCGTTGGCAGAGCAACATGGAGAAAGCTTGCATTACCAGTTCCTGTGTTGTCAGGGTTTCAATGATAAAGGGTTTCCAGGACACCCAAGTATTTTTCGCAAGCACCTGAAGACATAAAACATTCATTTTGTACTTACTGTCCCCTCCTTCCTGGTAATGCTCAAACACTGGTAAGGTTACACCTGTTAAAGACACACAAGAGTGTGTGTAAATCACTGAATGTTTTATTTGGTACTCAGACAGTATTTTTTACAAAGGCAGAATACGCTGTAGCTAATGTTAGTTCAACTTCAATTCTAGTCTCTTCCTTCTCCCATAATTGCTCCTAACATTAAATTCTTTGGGAGCTGAAGGTCTCCATGCTCCCTCAGCTAGAAGTCAATTTTTTTTTTTTTAAGTTTGAACCAACTTGGCTTAGACACTTGCATATTCAAAACCATTATTTTCTTTTTTATCTTCCAGTCAGAAATTGTAAGCAAAGAGAACTCAAATAACCGAAAACAGAAATTGCAAACTTGTTTTTTAGATCTCATTGAGACCCAAACATATAGCTATGTTTAAAACAAATCAGTCTAGTAGTTCTAAAGGCAAGCATTTACATTTAATAATTTGGGGTTGTAATATGCTTTATTTGTCTTACAGTAGCCTCCAGAGGTCCCAGACAATCCATTGTGCTAGGCACCACACAAACATAATGATTTCTGACCTAAAGAGCTCACAAGAAGTACAAATTAAACAATGGGTGAACACAACACTGAGATTATAAGCAGTGTCCATAGCACATCACTGTAGAATGTGTCTTAAAAACACAAGTCCCAGAAATTGCATTAGAAATTCAGGTACGTAGACTCAGTTTGATAGTATTTGGTTATTTTGTTGATAACAAGTGAGCCATGTTTTAAGGTATGCGCTGAGCATTCAACTTTATAATGTTTCCTGACTCTGAGTGGCAATTTTTCAGTTAAATAATGTATTGTGTTAGCACTTTGCATGGAATTTTCTGGCATAACCATGTATCTTTAGAGTCCAGGACATACACACACCCCACCCCAATAGTTATGCATTGTCTGATTGTCAAAAGTTGACCAGACAGCAATTTATGTACTCTCACTTCATTTAGGCAAGATGAGGGACTGGATTTATAGATCCTTCTTCCCTTTCTGAAGGCAGAATCCTGCATTTGGGGTGCAGCTGGTTGTTGTGAAGTGGTGCACATGCACACACAGCGTAACTGAAGATGTTCCGAGACATATGGAAGCAATGATGCTTAAAGAGATTTAGGAGGAATAAAATACAAGTTTGTGAATAGGAAAGTGTTGTTTACTCCTTCGCCTAACACAAGAACCGGGGTCCCCCAATGAAATTAACAGGGAGCAGGTTTAAATAAACAAAAAAGTATTTCTTCACATAGTGCACAGTTAACCCATGGAACTCATTGCATGGGATGTTGTAAAGGCCAAAACTAATATTCTGGTTCAAAAAAAATTAGATAAGTTCATGGAAGATGGCTAATAGGTCCATCAATGGCTAAGATAGTAAGGGACACAACCCCATCCTCTGGGCGTCCCTCAACCTCCAAATGCCAGAAGTTGGGATTGGATGACAGGGAACGGATCACTCGAAATTACCCTGGTTTCTTCTTTCCCCATCCGTACTAGCCCCTGTCAAAACCCAGGATATTGGGCGACGTGGACCATTGATCTGACCCTGTATGGCCATTCTTATGTTCGTAATGGAATACAGCAGCAAAAACAGCCAATGACATTTTAAGGGTTATGTACAGAAGCATGTTACAAAACAAGCTGGTGATAAGTCCTTCATACAGCTGATGAGATACTAAAAATATGTTCATAAGTTAGAGGAAGCATAGAGAAGAGGAACAAAAATTAAGTGGTTTGAGAAAATGATCTGAGGAAACATCAAAAGATCCTACGTAATATGTGTAGCTGGGTTACGTGATGTCTGAGGGGAATATATTTGCACAAGTATTTGAAAGGAACTGTTCAATGTGATCTAGGTTGTATAACTAGGAATAACAGGATGAAATCAAACAAAAGTTAGAGCTGCATATACTAAAAAACTTCCACACAGGAGATATCTACTAGAACATGGTGTAGCTGGCCTGAGGGAAGCAGTGGAAGCCCCACTGCTCGGGATATTAAAACTGGACTCAACAAAGCTCTGAAGAATAGGCTGCAGTGGAAAACCATACCTGGCACCTGCAAAAGTGGACTAAATGACTTAATCCGAGGCCATCCTCCCGTTTCCCTGACTGCAAAATTTCTTATTGTAACAATTATGGAGACCAAATGAATCTGTAGTCCACGAAGTTCTTATTTTCATATGCAAGTGTCCCTAGTAATAAAAGGAGGAGTGGAGAAGAGAAATGCAGAAGAGGAGACATACATTCTGTTTACAAACCATCTGTGTATTTTCCAGGAAACATAAATGGGCCTGTGACATACTTGTACTTCGCAAAGGTGGGGAGATAGTCACCTGCTACGTTGTCTTTCTTAGCTCTGATCTTGACTTGAGCTTTGTTCACATTCTGGATCACAGTGGTACTGAAGAGAAGAAAATGCACCTTAAATGGGTAAAATCAAGTCATGAATTCATCAGTTGTGTGCAGTGGTTAAGCAGCAGTCAAACTGCTTCGAGGATTCATGGAACAAGTCTCCAGCTCTGGCACTGAGTTTTCTGAAGATTAGCTCACCCACACTAGCAGTTCAATGAAGAAAGCTTTTACTTAGAAATCAAAAGCTAACACAAAAGAGCTATGAAACTAAGTGAAGAGACTGCATCTGTTAGTAAATGTAAAGAGGCTGAGTATCTAGAATGCACATTGCACACCTGGCCCATCAAGGCTCCTTCCAACCTCAAATCAATGCCTGAAAAGGAGTTATTTATCTGGCAGAAAACCACACAAAATATTTTAGTAATATTATGGCTCTAATTTACACAAGAACCCAAAAAACCTGAAATCGGGGCCAAGGTTCCAGCATTAAGTTGGATTTTGTGTGACTGTGCATAGAATCATAGGACTGGACGGGACTTTGAGAGGTCATCTAGTCCAGTCCCCTGCACTCATGGCAGGACAAGTATTATCTAGACCATTCCTGAGAGGTGTTTGTCTAACCTGATCTTAAAAATCTCCAGTGATAGATTCCACAACCTCCCTAGGCAATTAATTCCAGTGCTTAACCACCCTGACAGTTGGGGGGTGAGGGACAACTCAGCAATACAGAGTAAAAGGGAAAACTAGACCAGCCTTCTGTTACACTTTCCCATTTCCCTACACTTTAAATTCCAAGCTGCAGAAGCAACCACTGGCTCACCTGAGGGGTTTACATTTACACTTAGTTGAAAGCTGCTTCTACCAGCTGATGTGCTTGTTTGACTTCCAAAGTGATGAATATTTCCTCAATACAAACTGTTTCTCTCCTTTACCCACCTTCTGCTCCCACCCTTGACTGATGGTACCCAATTTATCATGAGGCTGTCTTTCCCTTTCCCAGCATCTACTACAGAACTTTCCTTTCTTCCATTTTTCTCCTAAGAGTGGAACCAACAGCCTGCTGGTTGTCCTCTCTTCCTGGGAAAGGAAAGCTGGGGATTCCCCAGGTAGCAGTACAGTACAAATCAGTGATCCTCACCTGAAGTCTCCAGCTGTGAATTTTGCCTCAGCAAGTGAGAATGCAGCTTCTCTCATCACCTCACCCATTAACATCTTAGTCTATAAAGAGAACAGAGACGCAATTTTAAAACTTAACAAAAATAACTCGACCTAGAGCTGAAAAGCAGTCACCTCAGGATGCGACATTAATTGTTGACAGCTGTTTGCTGTACCTAGTCAAAGACAAAAGAATCCTGTGTCCTGAGGTTTCCCAACAGTGGGTCACACCCACCGAGGAGGCAGCACAAAAAACTAAAATATAAAGGTGACTTTTTATATCTTTAGGATGGATACACAATGTAAGACTGCTTATGGCATGCCCCTGTAAGGCCACCATATTATTGTGAACTGAGAATCCCAGGATTTAACATGGTAGTAAAAATGGGCACAGCACAAGAGGGCTCCAACAGCTTCTTACAGTGATTCAGCTGAACTACTGGGAAATCTGTTTCTTCCAAGTCTTCTCAGCAGATAAGATTTAAGCATTTCTAGCCCATACAGTTAAAAAAAAATATTGAAGCCAAAAATTTGAGTATAAGCCAGTGCACTGCTGCCTTACTGAGTCTCCAGGAAACCAGATACAACACTCCTGAGGCCTTATCTACACCATGAAATGGAAACATTGCTAACCATGGATGTCAGCAGCAACTGTAGCTAATGCAATGCTAAACACAGTTCAGTTATAAGAGTAGACAAACCTAATTCATGTTCAGCATCATTTCACCTGACCATGGTTAAATCTTGGGTTTGCTGCTACTGCCGCAGAGTGCACACAAACCCATTATAACACTGTACCTTTACAGAAAAAGGGATAAGATCGAGCTGGATAGAGTTTGCTGTCTCTACTTAGTTTGTTTAATCATGCAGCTGACACTGATGGTCCACAGCATCCTCCCCAAGCCAGAGAGCGAAGGAAGCAGGTTAAAGTCACTCTCATGATGCTTAACACCACCAGGACTGGCCAGTTTTCTAAAATTCAGGAAAGCCTGTAGGCAGCTCTGGGTACAGAAGGAAGCAGGGTTTATGGCTGATTGGAGAAGGAAGAAGAGGGGTTTAAATTCCTAAACAGAGTCTTAGGCCTCTTGCGCAGCTTCTTGAGATAGAAAAACTAAAATCACTTCAGTGTTATTTACCAGACTGCAGGTTACCTGCAAAATTGCACCAAATTCTAACCTATGTGAAAGTGATATCAATGGAAGCACTATGGAAATGCATGGTTTACAGAACACAGACAATTTCCTAACAGAGCAAGGCAGACATGGTAGAAACTGAATTCACCTACCTCAATGATTTTCTTTAGTATCTGTCGGAATCGAAGAGTCAGAGCATCAGATTTTTTCTTTAAGAGGTTGCGACCTGTCTGGGCCCCTTTCAAACGAGCCTTCATGATGGTCTGAGCCCTATTAAGCAGGGAAAGAGATACAGATGTTTTTTTCTATCACTCAGAAGGATCAGAAGAAAGCAAAATAATTTCTGACATGGAAAATGGCAGACATTAGGAAGCATTTGAAGACGTTAGTCGTCTTGATCTCCTTGACCACGAGCAACCACTTGGTGTGGCTCATTTTCTCATTTGTAAAAATGGGAATTCTACTTACCCATCTCAAAAGGTGGGTTAGTGTTTGTAAAGCTGAAGATCTCAACAGGCTGACAAATGCTACATACGGGCACTGTATTTCAAATCATTGCTCAGCCATTCCATTATAGAAAGCCACACAATACACAATCAAAATTCTTTGGAATGCAACTTCTCTAGAGCCATTCAATAGGAACCAAAACTAGCCCATTGTCATCCTGAGGACATTTGTTCTACTTTCTAATATTCTTGTTTTTGACACTTCTCAAATACCATAAAAGCAACCAATTCTTCATGAGACTTTAGTCTTGTTGGTTTCAATAGACAGAATTGGCTTTTCTAAAGAGTCAAGTCTTAAAAAAAAAAAAAAAAAAAAAAAAAAAAAAAGACAGCAACAGGCAAGACAAAACAGCAGCCAGACTTTCAGCAACAGCTCACACTCTCCTTTGGAAAAGAGCAAACACTGTCCACAAAGTGGGGTTATTCCCTACAATCAGAAATCCTGTGGGAGATTTCCAAGTCAGTGGAGACAGGTGGAAGTGATCCTAATTTGCAAGTACTACCCCCTGAATGGTCCGGACTCAGTATTAAACTCAGTCCTGAGGAAGATTTGAGAACTGAAACCAAGGTCACAGGTTCTGTTTCCATCACTGCCATAAGCTGTGTCTTCACTGGAGAGTTTGCACCTCTTGAGTTAGCCTTGCTGAAGCAAGAGAGGCCGCACTATGAAACGCTTGAGTTACTCAGAACGGTTGCGTTAGCAGCTGATGAGTTCTGCTAACTTTGGTTATAGCGTAGCCCAGCATTTCTCAAATGCGGCCACCAGGGGCTTTTCCGGAAGGGAGGAAACAAAGCAGCAGCCCTTCCCCTTCCCTGTTGTTCCTGGATGCACCACCTTGATGTTGGCTGCTGGGGCTGCAAGCAGGGGCAGGGGCTGGGGCTGCAAGCAGGGGCAGGGGACAGCTGGACACAACGCTGGAGGAGCAGGCAAATGGTGAGTTCCCCACCTTCCCAGAAGTGGTGGGGCTCAGGCTTTGGTCTTCAACCCTGGGGTGGCAGGGTGGCAGGCTCTGGCTGCAGGGCAGTGGGCCCCAGGCCATGCAGCTTCGGGCTCTGTCCCCAGCTACAGAGCTTCTCCCCCTGCCCCAATTCCATCACCCCTGGCCCCTACTGCCTACCCCGACCCCCCATCCAGGGTTTAATTTGTCCCCAGGCTTGCTGGGGCTGGGTAAGTCTGCTGTGAACAGTGATACTTGCAGGTTTGTTTACTGCTAACTAGTAAGTCTGCTGTGAACAGTGATATTAACAAACCTGCAAGTATCACTGTTCACAGCAGACTACTAGCTAGCAATAAATAAATTACAATGATTCGGACCTGTATATGTGCATATTTATTTGTTTTTCCTAAAGCCAATTAAGCATTTTAGAAAAAAGCATGAGTGGCCACCAGCAAGAGTTGGTGGCCACACTCTGAGGCCACCAAAAATTTGTCCTGAGAACCTCTGATCTAGTCTAGATACAGAGAGAGAGTGCATAGCATACATGCTAGAGTTAACACTTGAGTTACAACTTGAGTTAGGTTTGCAGTGAAGGCAAGCCCAGAGACTTCCTGTGTGACCTTGGAAAAACACTTAGGCCATGTCTACACTAGAGACCTTACAGTTGCACTGCTGTAAGATCACTTGTGTAGCGGCTCTGTGCTGACGGGAGAGAACTCACCCGTCGACATAATTAAACCAACCCCAACAAGCGGCAGTAGCTATGTTGGTGGGAGTAGTTCTCCCGCCAACATAGCGCTGTGTCCACTACCCCTTATGCCAGCAAAACTTATGTTGCTCAGAGGGTGTTTTTTCACACCCCCGAGCGACACAAGTTTTGCCGACAATAGTGGTAGTGTAGGCATGGCCTTAATTTCCATTTACCTCAGTTCTACATCTATAAAGTAAGAAACAACACTTTTCTACCTCACAGGCATGTTGAGGCAATAAATTCATTCATGTGACAAACACTGAGATACCACAGCAACACAGGCCATATAAATTCCTAAACAGACAAGAACTCAATTCGCACTGAAACTTCTGAATGTTCACAGTAGATTGTCTTTCAGGGAATAAAAATGAAGCCTGCCTTTTAGAAGAAATCAATGCCTAGAATTTCAAACAGGTTCAGCGATTTCACAGCCATGCACCAGCTGGCTTTTTCCAAGATATAACTATCAAAGGCTGGCTCATTTTCTAGTCCAAGCAAGATTTAACAGACTCCATGTGTGCATTAAACACAGTCCTGTTTACCATCAAGCCAGAACAGCTAGAACAAAAGACTTCACCAAGCATCTTTGAAGTAGAAAAGATTTATGCCAATAAGAAACTTTACTAACAACAAGATGGAGTAAGAAATTCTGTTCAATTGAGGAGAAGACAGACAGATTATTAACAGAACTTGCTATGAGTTTACTTCTCTGCTGAGACCCTAAGTCAAGTCACCTGTCATCGTTTTTAGAGAAAGAGTGCTCTCAAACTAAGGCATAATTCTCAGGATGAAATATTCTAGACAACTGTGAAGACTACAAAAATGCTCACAACAGTGAAAAAAAGAAATACACCTACATAATAGGCTCCCTGCAAAAGTCATGGAAGATCCACCACTTGAGACATTTAAAATTTAACTGAACAAGAGCAGTAGTGAACAAAGTGAAGAGGACAATTCAGTAGCAGTAACCAGACAAGGCAGATAACCTAATAGATTATCTTTGTGTCCAGCATCTATGATTCTGCATTTTCATGAATGAAGCTTGAATGAATGAAGCTATGAATTCAAGCTCTGCTTTGTAAGTTTAATAATCTTTCTACATGGGATGCATTTTTTATCTTAAGAAGAGAAGAAGATCTGGAATACAACAGCTATTATTCAAAATTTTAAAAAGTCAGTTATGCCTCGGTTGCTGTACATTAACATTGCACACTAATTTGAATAAGGATCTCAGAAGTGCTTTTTAAAAGACAATTCTACTGTGAGGAAGATAAATGTTATCCCTGTTTTACATAAGGGTAAACTGAATCAGAGGAGTTAAGTTCACGCAGCAGAGTCAAGAAGGGAATCCAGAACTCTAGACTCTCAAATGCCTTCCCATAGCATTAACCCTTCTTCCCAGAGCGATTTGTACTCAGAACACTACATGGAAAGATCTTGCGTTCTGCTCTCTGGCCCCTAGGGATTAGTCATGTTTTACTTTGCATAATGGAATTTCAAAAGAAAAAACAAATGTTATCAAAATATCCCTCGTTCAGAATTGGTCGTATTCTTCTGGAAATATGTTGAAGATACACACCAATTCTAAACTTGGGGAGTCCCTGAATCCACATTTGCAGAATGTTTAGTGATCTGTGCTTCAGGAGTGACAAGCGATAGAAAATGGAGCTATCTAGTCAAACAGTCAATGAACCTTTCAGGACCACATATACCACACAGCTATTCTCAACAAGGAGCTGTAGGCAGAGACTGCAAACTGACCACTTAGATCAAGTGGAGGTATAATGTGCCGGGACCCACCTACGTATTAAAGCTGACAGCAGCAGCCATCAGCACAATTTTATACAAGACTAAGAGCGACCCTCTCCTGCTCATGGTCAAGTTTGGTTGCTCCTACCCTGGAAATCTGAACAGTTTTTGAGTAGAAACATTACAAGACTGCAGTTTCATAACTCAAACTTTCAAGTGTCTTGTGTTCTGCTGTAATGATGGCCATATTCCATGCTTTGTCAAAGACATCTGACTACATGACAAATCACCACCTGGAAAATTACGGAGAATACGGATTATACTCCATTTAGTTGACTTCCTTTGTCAACACAATTAGCTATGAACCCTACATATCCCACTTGCAGTAGTTACAATATCTGGGAAGTTAATAATTTCTATCTGAAATTAAAGGAAAAGCGCATTTCAGTGAATGTCCCCATTCTCAGCTATACATCAAAGACTGTAAATGTCAAGTTCTGCCTTCATACATGGTTTTCCTTAACACCAAGCATAGAGTTTGCCTCCCAACACAGGTCTCATTTTCCAGCTTACATAAAGCTATTCTCTTTCAAGTAAAAGCAAAAACCAAATACATTCTTCTCCTGTCCCACGTCCCATTCTTTATCAGTTTTATGTATAAAAGCTTAAGCCGGCTCTACACTACAGTCTCTGATAAGCTGTGATTTGTGACACACATAGCTGTGCAGGCAAGAGTCCTTAGTGTAAATACAGTTATACTGGAAAAACTATGCTTTTGTCCGGAATAGCTTATTTTGCCTCTGCCAGGCAAAGCACTCCTAGCATAGACCTGGCCTCAATCTCCAGTTATATAGTCACTGAATTTCTGAGGTGTCTTGATTGCCTCATTACCAGTCTCAATCCTGAGATGGTTTCTCCAGGAAGAATTGATCTAGTTTCACAGCTCAGTCTTCATGCTCATTCTCCCCAGTGTCCACAAATACAAATAGAGCACGGGCAAAATCAGGAAGCTTAAAATGTGACCTCTGTTTACGAAGTCTGTATTTTTTGTTGTGTGTTTAACAGAAAAATGCGTGCAGAGCAACCCAGTATATTATGTTTTTCTTTAAATTTAAAGATTTTGTTTATATTTTAAAAGGGATTGCCATAAAAAAAAAAGGGAATACAATGGAAAATATCTTAAGGTGGCCCAAGCTTTACACACCCAGAAAACTGCTGGTTCTGAGGATCCCCTTTATTTATGTTTGTAGTATTCAGTGGCATTTGTACTGCTCAATAAAAACACTACAAAAAAGTAAGCTACTTGGATCTCTGGTTATAAGGAGACAAACGGAAGTTAAGTGAATTATGACATTGCAAACTGCCTCTGCAAGAGCAAGGGAACTACAGTCATCTGCACTGGCCATATGATCATCTCCGGAAACAGTTTTCATAAAGAGAATATAAGATTCTCCATCACTGGCAATTTTTAAATCATAAGAATCACCACACTGGGTCAGACCCATGGTCCATCTAGTCCTGTATCCTGGATGCTGATAGTGACTAGCGCCAGATGCTTCAGAAAGAATGAACAGAACTGGGCAATTATCAAGTGATCCATCCTGCATCCAGTCCTAGCTTCTGGCACCCAGAGGCTCAAGGACAACCCATGTATTGGGGTTGCACCCTGTACCATTTTTTAACCCAGTTATAATATTGGCCTTAATGATGGAGTTTTGTAGGAGACTAATGTAGCAGTACAAGACAGAGTCCAATTCGCTTGTAAATTCCTCAGTGATACTCAGTTGAATGGATTCATTAAAAACATTGCAAACGCATTGAAGATACTTGGAGGGAGTGCTACTGCCATGGAGCAGACTTAATAGAAATTTATGTTGATAGAACTGCTAAGAATGAGAGGTTTCAGTATTGGAGTGAGAACTACAGCAATGTGTTAGATGCCTGGAGGTTCTGGCACAAACTAGCAGAATTTGACATCCACAAGAGTAGGCAGGATCTCAGTTAAAAACCCTTAGCACAGGTATTTGTGAGTTGCAATTTCTGCTAGAAATCAATCCCTTACAGCTGTTCAGACATACCTCAGCAAGGCTGAGGTTTTACTCAATATGGAGTAAGTGGCTCACCAACCAAGTCAAATGTTACAAGCTGTCATGGTTGTCAAACCCCTTCCTCCCTGTACACTTTTCCTAATATACACAGCGACCCCAGCTTCCAGCTGCCCTGTACGACCCAAGTCAGATGTAATCAAGACTAGATGTTTTTCTAAAAGACACGCTCTAGTTCAAACAGGAATCGACACAGGGAAGTCCTAGGCCCGGGTTACACAGAAGGTCGGGGCAGATGATCAGAACGGTCTCTTCCGACCTTGGAACCGGACAGTGACAAAGCTGGGACGAGTCACACGCAGCGCGTTGCAGCCCCTGCACCTAAACAGCAAAACTCGAAATCTGTAGAATCCCCAACCCTGGTTTCAGAGCCTGGGCCGTTCCCCGGGGGAGCGTGATGGGCGGGCTGGGGTAGGGCTCCGGGAACAGCGACTCGCTCGGGCCGACGTGGCTCCCACACCCCGGAATCCCCTCGGCAAAGCAGCGACGGGCAGGGCCACTGGGCGAAGCGGGCGGGCTCCCCCCGGCTCCCGTCTGCTGCGCGGCTCCGAGCAGGGCGGCCTGCTGCTCCCTGACAAGCCCCTAGCTACCACCGTGACGCCGCCCGCCCGCTCCCCGGTCACTGCGCTAGCCCCGGAGCGCCTCTGCCCGGGCCGCCGCGCCAGAGCCCCCGGGCCCAGAAGGGGAGCCCGGCTCCGGCAAGGGAGGGGTCCCGGCAGATGCCGTCGCCCGGGCGAGTCACTCACATCCGCGAGGGGAAAATCTCGATCCGGTCCTTGCCCGACATCCTGACCGCGGCGAAGGGCGCTCGCGACCCGCTGCTGCCTCCACTGCCACCCGGCTCAGTCACGTGTGACAGCACGACCGGTAATCGAGGGAGGACAGACTCCGCTTCCTTCCCCTTCCCCTTCCCCTTCCCGCCGCTGGCTCCACCCCCAGCGCAGAGACGCCGCGCGCAAAGAACATGGCGGAACTAAGACCCGGATATTGGGCCTTTCCGCCTCCGTTGCATATGTCGCGCATTGACGCAAAACAACGCGCGGCTGTCAGGCAGTGGTAGTCACGTGCCCTTCACTCGCTGCAGCGCCACCGTGTGATAGAAAGGAAAATGCATGACTTGTTCCTAGGCCGGTTTGTACCGCCAGGAGGTCCTCGACTCTATGGTTTCAGCAAGTTCTTGCGCGCGTGCGTCCCTTTCAGAACCCCCGCCCTCCACCGGGTTTGGAAGTTCCTGAGCCGGTCTGTGCTTCCCGAAGACCTCGCACTCTATGATGGGTCCTCCAGGGTCCCTCTATCTCGCCCGGCGGTCGCGGAGACTCTATGATGAGGAGTATGAAATCTCGCGCGAGCACTGCAGGTCCCACGCGCTGTGTGAGGTGGGAAGGGGCGGGTTCGCGGCTGCGCAGTGAGGTGGAGGCTGGGTGCACGCTGCGGCGGATAGGGAGGAACTAAAGCGAGACCCCCGGAGCAGAGAGCGGGACCTGGATACCGAGCAGGTAACGCGGGCGCCGGAGTCTCCCTCTCCTCGGAGCGTATCCCCGGTGCCTGGCCCCGGCCCGTGGGGCTGGCGGCGATACTGCGTCGTCCGAGACGAGCAGGCCGGGGGCGGCCGCGCCAGAGGCTGCGTGCGGGGCGCAGTGACGGGGGAAGCGGCTGCCGGGAGCCCGCTGCGGCCGGCCTCTGTCCCGAGCCTGCGGGCGGCGCTGGCTCCTCGGTAGGCCGGTGTAGGGGCTGGCGGCGGGGCACCAGGGCCCACCGGTGCGGGGCATCCGGCAGCCCGGCCCTCGGTTTCTGTGCGCCGCTCCTGCGGGAAGCGTTGGCGCTGTCTCCGCACAGACTAGCGAGGCTCACGAGTGCGTTGAGAGATTTTGAGACTAAGTGTTTTGCCGAATGACAATGTCTCGCCAGCTTTAGGCTTTCTGCCTTTCTTTCTCCTGTCGCTGGGTCGTCTTGCCCGTTGACCCTCTGCTGGCTTGTTCCTGTTCTCGTGTTGCCGCCTTCCTCAAGGGAGGTCGTGAGTGGAAGCCTGATATAGCTGGGTCCTGACCCATGGATAGCTTTCAGGGTCAGGACCAAAGCTTTGAACTGACAATTGAAACGGAATGAGAGCTAGTGGCTACAAACCCAGGCCTGGTGTCCTCACAGAGGCTTGGCCCGCTGCATTCTGCATGGCATTAAATATTCAGGCCTATACACTGAGTTATGGTAATTAAGCTTAGAGGTGACAAACGTGTGGCTCTTCATACAGGAAAAAGAAGCAAAGTTTCCTAGCAAGCTAGAGGTAGTAGAAAGCATTTTCTTTTCCAGTGATGCCGATCATTTTGTTTTAGTGAGGATTCTAATGGGGTCTTGGTGCTGTCTTGCTGCTGATTGCCTTCAAAGGAAGGAGACGAAAGAGTCCCAGCTCGTTCTTGGTATTTCCCTCTCCGATCAGCATCACCGTGCCTTACTTAGGCTTTCTTTGCACCAGCTGTTCTTTCTCTAGGGCATCATCAGATCTGGGCCAGTTAGTGTCATCCTTTGTATTGACATCTCCTTTGGATCCTTGTGCTCTGACCCCCAAAGAGTGCCCATTTTGAGGTGTTTTTAGAGGGTCTTTCCAAGGACTCTGCACTGAGCCTGGAATGTTCCCCTGTGGGATCCAGAGATGCATTACATTGTCCAGTATCCTCCTTGACTTGTAATCCAAAACCTAAATTCCAGCCTCCTACTTTCTCTACACCATTTTATGTGTTGCCCAGTAAGCTGGACTCCAGATGTTTTCCCTGCATATATGCTAGTGTTGTTAAAGTCTGAGTTATGAGTTTTGTGTTACTCTGAGAGTCAGGTGAATGCAGAGAGAGTA
The DNA here is from genome assembly GCF_015237465.2 of Chelonia mydas. Lineage (NCBI taxonomy): Eukaryota > Metazoa > Chordata > Testudines > Cheloniidae > Chelonia > Chelonia mydas. The sequence goes on from NC_051246.2 coordinate 64,217,872, forward strand.
GTTTGTATCTCTATCCTTTTTGAAGTTCCCTATCTGTGGTGAGGTATGGTGTTTCATAGATAATGTGATGCCTGGATGACAGGCTCAGAGCAGACGTCTCTCTTCAACATGGTATTTCCTTACTTTCAAGGTTTTGGGTGATTGGACAGGTTGTGCCCTGAAGCAACCTTAACTGGAATTTAATGGTTTTGTTTTTCATATTATTTTCCTAACATAGATATCAATTTTTAATGGAATGGCCAAAACCCTTTTGGTTGGACATTTCCTGGCAATTGATGACCAGATAGGTAAAGGGCTTGATATAGTTTAATATTAAAGTTGTTAATAATTTGTAAGGCTTAATGAGTGTTACTAGTACTTAAGCGTAAGTTCTACATGCCAAAGTTTATGAAATCATGAGCTAGTTGGTGCACAATTTCAAATTGTGGACAAACAGGGAAACATTTTTCTTCGTCCTCCACCTGCAGTTGAAATCTCAGTATTTGCCACAATAGTGGATTAGTGGTGGCCAGTGCAGTGAGATGAATAATAATCTCTGCTTCTTTTACTCAAATCACAGTATGCCTGGACTAAGCTGTAGATTCTACCAGCATAAATTTCCAGAGGTGGAAGATGTAGTGATGGTCAATGTTCGATCCATTGCTGAAATGGGAGCTTATGTCAGCCTACTGGAATACAACAACATTGAAGGCATGATTCTTCTTAGTGAACTATCCAGGAGACGTATCCGCTCCATAAACAAACTCATCCGCATAGGCAGGAATGAGTGTGTTGTGGTCATAAGGGTCGACAAAGAGAAAGGTATGTTGGGAAAGTAGGTGGAATGACACTTCCGATTGTAACTGTAAAAAGCAATGCTGTAAAACCTGGGACCCTAGCTACTCTTTGAATTTGTAATTGGTTTTTTAAATATATAGTGGCACAAAGTAAGGCCTGATGCTGCAAGCTGCTGTCCTTGTGTGTTATCCTTACTCAGGCAAGTAGTCCTGTTGGCTTCAGAGGGACTGCTTGTAGGAGAGAGGAGAAGTCATATCAAGGAGGATCTGCAGGATCAGGCCTTAAGACTTCTAAAGTTTATGCTTGGTCAACAAACCATAGTGAAGTGGCATTTTCTTTTGAAAGTTCAGTAGTGCTTCTGCTTGTTGATATTGAGTGAGGAAAATGGTGACCATCGATACTACTGGTGCAGTGAGAATAAGCATAAATAATGAACAATTTCGTCATTCACACCACACAGTCCATCCTGTGCACCAAATAAGGCAGAGGCAATGTGTACACAATATTATATGATCATGTAACTATCTTGCATCATATAATGCATACACGCATGGGTAGAGGTAAGGTTGCATAGGCACCCTTAACTTTGGTATTTCCTGACTTTTGAATAATTAGCATGACAAGTTGAAAGTTCTTTTAATGCATTTGGTATAGGATACAGCATACAAGCAGTCCCCTCGGTATTCGCAGATGACAGTGCCACATCTGTGTTCTGACCTGTCTCAGTAGTTAATGAAACACACAAGCATCCTCTTTTAGAAACCGGAAGATACAGTTGTTTCATTTGTATAGTCCAAGGGTGGCCAAACTTACTGACGCTCTGAACCATATAGGACAATCTTCAGAAGTTTGAGAGTTGGGGCACACTTGCCAAGGCTTGGGGCTTCAGTCCCTACCCCACCACCCCACTGTAAAGCAGAGGTCCCATGTTCTCTTCTCCCCACTCTCCTCCATTTCCCCCCCCCCCCCCCCCCGCCCAAGTCTGGTAGGTGGAGAAGGGGCGGGGAGCTTCACAAGCCGCACTTGAACTGTAAAAGAGCTGCATGTGGCTCGTGAGCCATAGTTTGGCCACCCCAGTATAGTCTTACATATAAAATGTATTCCTAAAATATTTATCAGAATTGAATCGCAGATAACAGCAGAGAGAAATTGAGAGGGTTAATAAGGGAGAGGAAACATTTTCAGATGAGATTTGAAATGAGTTGGAGAGATGCAGAAAGTCTGTTCCAGATGAAAGAAGCTGCACTGAAGGATACTTTTTACCTTTACAGATTTCATCCTCCTTTTAAAAAAGCTCTCTTGGGGTCATCTGTCTCTCTTATTGAACCCTGAGAGGAACTCCTGAGATGGACTAGTTGGGATGCCATTTGGAACCCATCAGTGCTGCTGCTTAATCAGACAGGATTAAGCATTGGAAGACCTGCCTACCTGTAGTATCTGAGCATGCTGTGCTCTCATTTCTTACATAGATGTGATCAAGGAACTGCAGCAGAAATTGAGCCCAGATCTTGGCTATGACACTGTAGAGCAGTGATTCTTAACGTTTACTGCAGCCTGCACCCCTTTGGTTCTCAAAATATGTTCTTGCACCCATTATCAAAAATCGTTGAAGTAGGTCAGTTCTTTAAACCTGTTTGTATATTATAGTAATCGTTAAATGTATAATGTTAATTAATACTTAGGTTTGATGAAACAAAGTAGTTGTACTTACATGCCTGTACTTAATTTGTGATTTCGATGATTTATCTTCTAAAAAAAAATCAGCATGTTTCGCACCCCCAGAAAGGCCATCTCGCACTCCCAGGGGGTGCGTGCACCCCAGGTTAAGAACCACTGCTGTAGAGTCATACCCATCTAAACTACCAAGAATGCCAACTTCAAATGGTTTCTTGTGAAATGCTACCAAAAATATCCCTTTTATTTACTTTTCTGTGTGCCGGCATCATTGTCGCTAAGAATGTGCACAGTTCTCGGAATAGTAGTGGCTAGTTAATCGCTGAAGTAGAGCATAAGGAGAAACTTGTACTGAATTTTGGGGCAAATGCTCTTAAATGGAAGCAGTATTTAAAAAATATTGGTGATGTGAAAGGTAGCTGTTTTAAGTTGATTGACAGTCCAAAGAACAAATTTTAATCTGCTAAAACAGGTTCAATCTTTGTTATTCATCTCTGATTAAATTATTCTGGAAGTTCTGCTTAGCTTGTAACTGATCTCAGTGCCTGATGTGTAAGGCTCGGAGCATTTGTCACTAATGTAAGCGAAGTGTTTGTACTCTGTACACTGAAACTGAATCTTTCAAAATGTTTTGCTTCCTGTTAGGTTACATTGACTTGTCAAAAAGAAGAGTTTCCCCAGAGGAGGCAATCAAATGTGAAGACAAATTCACCAAATCAAAAACTGTAAGTTCGTGTCTGTGCTTTACGTTACTTTGCTGCCTTCCAACCACGTACATTTCCAACTAGCTCCATACCAAGAAAACCACAGAGAGCTGAACTGTTGTGAAAATGAAATGCCGTTCTAGTTCCTTTAATATACTTTGAAATATATGGCTGGGGTTTAAACTGGGAGCTGGGACTCCTGGGTTCTGTTTCCACCTCTGTCACTGACTCATGTTGTTCAGTATAACACTCCTCAAATCGGTATAATTAATATCATCCTCACGCACGTGCAATATAGGTTAATGTTGATAAAGCACTTTAAGATACTGAATAATTGTATAGGGTATAGCATATAATTGCCCTATGCAATGCCAGGTAGGGAAAATCATACAGTGTCAGCACCCTAAAGCTTTCAGTTTATAACTCCTTTATAATTGCTGTCTCTTATATGAATATTCTTTACTCTTACTATTCGTATTACAGTAGCACCTGGAGGCTCCAACAAAGAGCAAGCTCTATTGTGCACTGTACAAACACATAGTGGGGGGGGATTACAATTTAAATAATAATCTTCACTGAGGTCCTTCATCCCCTCCTTTTTTTTTGTTGTTGTTGTTGTTGTTGTTTGTCCTAGGTTTACAGTATCCTTCGCCATGTTGCTGAGGTGTTGGAATACACCAAGGATGAGCAGCTGGAGAGTCTGTTCCAGAGAACTGCCTGGGTATTTGATGACAAGTACAAAAGACCAGGATATGGTGCTTATGATGCATTCAAGCATGCAGTCTCGTAAGGGCACCTTTTTACTCTTATTGTTTTAGTTCCATAGCTGTAGACCAGTGTTTCTCGGAATAGAGACATCAAAATTTTCCTCGTAGCCCATTGGAGAACGGGCAGCGTTTGTCACACACTGGTCAAATAAGTTTCACTATTCCCAATTTTTGTCTCCCCAACACTTGTTTTAGATAACATCTGTTTCGGGCAGCACCAATGTGGTGCTCTCATTGGAGCTCTTCAACACTGGGAACTAGATTCCAAGGATTCTGCCGTATTCTCCCACAAGAGTGTCCCTTTGCACAGGCCTGTTTTTAAAAGTAATTTGCTTTGGTATGGAGAATCATTGAGGAACTCTCTGAGTAAGGTGTTTGAACACAGAAGAATGGGTTTATAAGTGCTGCCAGTCTGGAGGAAACATGGCATCATTAAGGAGCCTTACAATACTTTTTTTAAAAAAAGTAAAGGGTTTAGCCTTTGTGTCTGTCAATTTCCAGCTCACTTAAATTGAGCTCCTCCTTAACTTGTTTTCTTCTGTGGTCATTGCTAGGGCCCTACCAAATTCACAGCCATGAAAAATGCATCAGACTGTGAAATCTGGTCTTGGGTGCTTTTATCATATTCTATACAGATTTCACAGGGGAGACCAACGTTTCTCAAATTGGGGGTCCTGACCCAAAAGGGAGTTGCTATGTGGGGAGTTCACAGTACTGCTACCCTTACTTCTGCGCTGCCTTCAGAGCTGGGTGGCCAGAGCACCCAGCGGCTATTGGCTGGGCGACCAGCTCTGCAGGCAGCAGTGGAGAAGTAAGGGTGGCAATACCATACCATGCCATCCTTACTTCTGCACTACTGGTGATGGCGGCTCTGCCTTCAGAGCTGGGCTCTCAGCCAGCAGCCGCCGCTCCAGCTGCTCCACTCTGAAGGCAGCACCACCACCACCAGCAGTGCAGAAATAAGGGTAGCAGTACCGCAAACCCCCCTACAATAACCTTGTGACACCCTCCCTCCCACCCCCAACTACTTTTTGTGTCGGGACCCCTACAATTACAGCAATGTGAAATTTCAGATTTAGATAGCTGAAATCATGAATTTACGATTTTTAAAATCCTATGACAGTGAAATTGACCAAAATGAAATGTGAATTTGGTAGGGCCCTATAGTCCTTGCAAATCTTTTTTTTGTGTGTGTGTGTGTGTGTGTGTGTTAATGACTTTCAGGAACTATATATGCCAGATGGTTCCCTAATGCATCAACTGGATCTCATTTCACTTGTCTCCCAATTAGGTGTTCCCAAGTATATGCCTGTAATACAGAAATACAAATGTATTGAGACTAATCTGTTTGAAGTAGATGGATTACCTGTAATCCCAGAGGTTTGTTAGATTAGACCTTCTTTTCAAATGTATCAATGAGGTTGGCTTGTCATTCCTCTAAGGCAGTGTTTCTCAACCTTTTTTGATACCAGGGACCGGCTTTCTGCCTTCCTAAACTGTATCAGGGATATCTCCAGGACCGGCACTCGTCCATGGGCCGGTTGTTGAGAAACACTGATCTGAGGGACTGGAAGCAGAAGCTGTGCATCAGTTGAAATAGTTTGTATTGAGATACAGACCATTCACTTAAAGACTGATCTGTTAAGACATGCAGTTCCTCTTAATGGTGCCTTCATAAAAGGCTCAATTGGCAAACCAAAATTGGATTTCTCAGAAAATTCTTCCCCCTCTTCTTTCTTCCCATTCTAAAATACAAAATCTAGAAAAGTGTAACTTCAGTCTGCCTCTAGGTGTCTGTGACTGGTTATTTCAATCTGTGCATGTTTTCTTATATCCACCTGGAGATTCAAGGCTTTTATTACTGGTTTTTAATCCTCCTTAAATTGTATCTGTATACTGTGTTTTGAGATAATCCAATTGACAATACTTGAAGTTAACAAGGCTTTTGGGTGATATTTAACATATGTCTCCCATGGAGAAAGAGTTTTAGTTTAATGAAGGGATGCTCACTGATTAATGGCACATCAGGGCACATTGCTCCAAAAGGGACCCCAAAGCTCACTGTCATACTGTGAGACAAACACTGTGGTATTGATCTGGAGTCCTTTATATAACTAGGGCTGTTTTGAGGATTAAACCTGGAAAACTCATTACTCAAATCTAATTTTTAGAATTAGGGTAAGGGGAACCCACCCCACAACTTTTTAAAGAGTTACAAGAAAAAAATGTATCTAAGAAGTCAGTATGTAATCATGTAATTTATCTTAATACATATGTGGAAAGGCTAGAATTAAGATTCCACAGGCAAACTTGATGCTTTGTGATTTTTTGAGAGTTTAACTGTGCAACCAAAATGCATAATTGAATATATATTCCAAACAAACTACATTTAAAAAAAACAAAAGAAGGAACAACAGTTATTGGCATCGCTATGCACTAGGTGCAGAAAGCATTCTCATCAACTGTAGTCTTAAATCTTAACCTTTGCACTGTTCGCATGTATAAACTCAAATTTTGGTTTACATTTTCAAGGGCTGAACGTATAATCGATGTGATTCTGATTACTGAAAAGTGATTGGTTGTGGCACCATGTGTTTCTTGGTGTGTACAAGGACAAATTAACCCTCAAAACAAATATACCATTTACATAATAGCATACCCAGGGCCAGATTTTTAAAGGTATTTAGGCACCTAAAGATGCAGATTGGTGCCTAGGTGCTTTTGGAAATCCCAGTAGGTGCCTGTCTGTATCTTTAAGCATCTAAATAACTTAAATCTTCCCCCAAGTGTCTGCTCATTAAGGGCCTGTTGAATTTTGTGGAAGTCTTAATTGGAGTGCATGCAGGATCAGGCTGTAAATTAGGAGACTGGATATTCAGACTTAACAAGGGCACCATATTCACCCTATATAAATTCATATTTTTCAGGATATAAACAGTATGACGTAAAATCTGTAGGTTATAGTTTGACCATGTATGCCCTTATGCTATATTTCTGCATGTAAAATCAATAAAGATCATCATAAGATAGCAGAGCATGATGTCCAAAATTAAGTCTGTTGTGCAAAGCATTCTAGTTAATACGTTCTAGCTAGTGGTATTACAGGTGGGGCTTGTGTTGCATTTCAGAGAACTACGATTCGTTTTTGGTGTGACTAATCAGGGCTTGCAAATGGAACTATCAGGATGTTGGCTCCCTAGGCAATAGAGGATGACTTGCTCAGCAGATTGCTCTTATGCAGCAGTGAAATAACAAGGGGAGGTCTAATGGGGAAAACTTGTTTGTGAGGAGCTTATCCATTATTATTAGTTACATGATTATGTATTTTTATTATTGCCCTAGTCATGGAGCAGGCCCCTATTGTGCTAGGTGCTGTACAAAAAGACTATTCCTGCTCCAAGGACCTTACAATCTAAATGGGCTATGCTTGTTTGTTTTTAGTAGTTTGCTGAATGGAGCAAAGCAGCACTAAAAGGAAATGCTACCACTTGTTACACCTCACCCCTGACTAGGTCAGCAGCAATTGTACCCCGGAGCTCTGGATCTTAAAGCATCAACCTCTGCTGTCTGAGCTAGAAAGACGTATGTCTGTTAGCCAAGTGTGGTGCATCTACCACAAGAGGGAGTCAAAGCGCCATACTGAGTGGATGTGGGCTATGTAGTCTTATTTTCTCTTTCATTTATAGGGTAGTATTTGCCCCTGACCAAAACATTAAGGTATTTGAATAAGCCATTACTTTAAATCTCTGTGTCAGGGTTTCTCTTTCACATAGCATAGCCTCTCTGCATAAGGGATGGAGTATAAGCTCCATATAGCTGGCTGCATTTTTCACTGCAAATATAATGTAGAGTTGATGCCAAACAGAAGTTATTCCCTCCTTTTGATTAAAATGAGTTTGTCATGCAGTCTTATTTCCTCCACGTAACTTGAATGAAAGGCTGAGGCAACTGTGCTCCTCCCTTATCGAGAAATATGTCCACAGCAAAGGTATTTTTAAGTGGATGCCTTTATTTCTCTCCATTGTTTAAATGTTTTCTTAACAAAGCTTCCCCTTTCTCTTTGCATAGCATATCACTTTGTCATACATAACACTATAGGAGTAGTACTACATGTTAATATTGCTGCTTGTGTCTCATCTTGTTTATAGATCACTAACATGTTTAACATTGCTTTGTTTGACTCAGAGACCCTGCAATTCTGGATGGACTAGATTTGACAGAAGATGAGAGACGTGTGCTGATTGACAACATAAATAGACGTCTGACACCACAGGCGGTCAAAATCCGAGCTGGTGAGTCCTAAATGGACAATAAGTTTAAGACCAGAGTCCCTATACACAACACACAGTCACTGAAATCAAGTTACTAAGCACAATGTAAAATTATAAACCCAATTAAAACAATTACTACCTCTCAGTGACAATATTTGAATGAAATTGCTGTTTCAGAATTGGCTATCCTTGAATAAAATGCTTTTCTGATTACTGTCCGTGTCCTCCTACCTCTAAATCCCATGGTACTTTTGTATATTTTTTTGGAGGAGAGAGACTGTGGCTAAAGCATGCTGAAATGACACTGTAACAGTGGACCTACTAGCCCAGTCTAAGAAACATTGCTATCCTTCCTTAAGTATTCCATAGGCTTCTTTCTGATGTTTGTATTGCTAATCACAGAATCCTCTTCTCTGAAAGCAGCTTCTTGATAAGTAATCCAGTCCATCCCCTTGAACTGGCACAAAGACTGATTAAAATATTCATCAGTTGTTATTGATTACACCTTTGAACCTGTCTAGTAATGATGATTTACAACCTCCCTTGACAGCTTCTCCTATTACTCAAAATGTTAGTTTCTCTGTCTGCGTGTTAAGCTCATTGCTGCTTATGTCTTCCCTGACAGGATGATTGAGCCCAGTGTGCTTTGCTAAAAGCATTAATCTGGCTGTTCAGCCAAATAATTGAACAAGCCACAAGCACAGTTACCAACGAAATATAGTGGATAGTTACAAATGTCAGGCTGTCACAAAGGGGTAGAAAATGCCTCTAGTAAAGCATTATAGGGCAATCAGTATTATGTTTTGGTTGGGGTGGCGAGAATAAGCCATATCTGAGTTTAGGGAAGTGAAGGAGGTGGCTCAAAGTGCAGGGGAGTGAAACTGTTTGTGCTAATACCTCAGGCTGTTACTTCATTGCACCATATGAATTAAAATTAAGATTTTACATAGATGCATAGATTTAGATTTCCAAATCCTGTTTATATACTGAATTAAATCCCCAGAACAAGAGCTCTTTGACTGGAGTCCTATAAAATTACTTAGAATAAATGTTCCCTCATTTAGTTTCGATAGACTGTTGTGTTATTTTGACAGGCTAAGTTGGATTTGAACTCTGTCTTGTAAGAAAATAAGGAATTTTCCTGTGGGCTTTTAGAGATCAGTCTGAGTCTGACTAAGATGTTTACTTTGTTATCCACATTTAATTGCAACCAGTAAAAATGGTGGGGTGTTGTGAATCATCTGTGTGGGAGAGTAGTCAACAAATGACTGCTTTGTGCAGCAATTATATATGGATATAGACATACAAAAACCTTTGTCTGGTGACTAATCAGGTAATAATTAACAAATGCAAGCTTCATGGTTCTGAGTCCTCCTCAAACAGACAAAAAACAAAACATGGTAATCATTTCTACTGTAACCTGATAGTATGAAAATTCCCAGTGATGCAGGCCTCAAACATTAATGTTGGCAGAATTTCTTGGGTTTTAGGTGGCATTTCCTTTACTTTGAGCTTTTTTGACAGTGCTTTCATTTTGCAGTCTTCTGTTATCACTTTTTTATATTTTTATATTTTATATTTTGAAGTTGCATCTAAGTCTCTTTCCACTTTATGAAATGAAATTACATGGTTACTGACTTAATTCGGTTGATTCTTTTATTAATTATTCAGTATCTTACAATTTCAAAGCACTCTATAAGACTGTTAATCATCAAAGAACTCTTCTGAATTATGTAAGTATTTTAATCGTTTTATAGATAGGGAAACTGCAACATTCCTGGGCATCCCATTTTCAAAGGGTACCGAAGCGGTCCTGAGAGCTGACTAGAAGTGATTAATGTTTTTAAAAATAGTTTTCCTTGAAATAATTGTACAGTGTTCTATAATTGGATTTTTGAATATTGTATTATTCTTTGCATTAATTGGGTTGTCTTTGTCTTAGACATTGAAGTTGCTTGTTATGGTTATGAGGGCATTGATGCAGTGAAAGAAGCTCTGAGAGCTGGTTTGAACTGTTCCACGGAGAACATGCCAATTAAAGTAAGTGACTCTGACCTGTGTCAGGTGACTGGAGCCAGGAAGTAGTTTAGTGTCTTATCAGGGTGCCTATTTATCATGTGCATTTCTCACCCTCTTCCCAGCTAGGTGGGCAAGTCATTCCTTTGTCTCTAAAGGGATCTCACAGAGTCCATTCTGTTAAATTAGCTGACAGGGATAACCAAGGCAGGCCATGTTGTAGATAAACCCTGTTTCTTAACACCTGTTGTTCCTGGATATATTCCCGCAGTATTTATTTCCAAGGACCAGCTTGGGAAATGAGGGGATCTTTTAGCCCCAGTGGGTTTGGGTTCTCATGCTGAATTTCAGAGGGTCACTGCACCCAGTCAATCACATAGTCTTCTGTCCAAACAGTTTTAGTATACTGGGTACATTAATGGATAATCATTTTCCAAAGACCCTGAATCACCTTTTATCTTCTGGGAGCAGCTAGAACAGGGATTGGCAACCTTTGGCACACAGCCTACCAGGGTAAGCCCCCTGGTGGGCTGGGGCGGTTTGTTTACCTGCTGCGTCCGCAGGTTCAGTGGATCATAGCTCCCACTGGAGGCACTATATAAGAATTACTAATGATGAATATAGAGAAGTAGATTGTACATTCTCCTGTAAGCATCTAAAACCAAAAGCTTAATTGCTTTATCATAAGTGGTTCATGCTGCTTGAGAAATAATGGATACATGTTCTTTGCACTGTGGTATATGTCAAATCCATTTTTAAAAGGGTAGTATTGGTCGCTTCCGTTTTTGTTGTGGTCTGTTTCTTTATGATTGAGTCTGCCTTTTTTCTTCAATTTTTATAGATTAATCTGATAGCTCCTCCTCGTTATGTGATGACCACCACAACGTTGGAGAGAACTGAAGGCCTCTCTGTTCTCAACCAAGCCATGGCTGTCATTAAAGAAAAGATTGAAGAGAAGAGAGGAGTCTTCAATGTGCAGATGGAGGTGAGAACTGTTTCTGTATTAAAATGCTCCTTTTTTCCTAATTATTTTAGAGCAGAAGACAAAATCTCAGTGGAAAACTACCGTTACCAAAAAATAAGTGGTACCTGCTTTGTATTGAACAAATATTGTTCCTGCTTAAACAAAACTGTCAGTAACAAAGTTTATTTACCAAAAATACTTCCCTGTGTTCCTGATAAACTTTGTTTATAAAAACTCAGATTTTTAAAAACTTTTTAAATGCTAGGTAGAAGTGGTTTGTTTAATTTTTTTGCATTTCCAGTCAGATTCTCTGCCAGGTTTTTTTTTTGTTTTTTTTGTTTTTTTTTTTGCACTAACAAGCTAGTGTTTGTTTCCAGTACTGCAGAGAATATTGAAACCATAAAAAGTCACAAAATCATATTAAGTAGTAGTATTTTTGTTTTTCATAGTGTAAATTTGAATCAGTTTGATCTCTTGCTCTACATTTAGGATGAGTACCAGCAGAATAATTTGGTTTATTTTCTTTCCTATCGGTGATATTTTACACAAAATATAAAAGAGGTTAAAGAAAACCAAATGTTAATGGTATGTATGCGTCCTGCCTTTCAGCCCAAGGTGGTTACTGACACAGATGAGACTGAGCTTGCAAGGCAACTGGAAAGGCTGGAGAGGGAAAACGCTGAAGTGGATGGAGATGATGATGCTGAGGAAATGGAAGCTAAAGCTGAAGACTAAATTTCCTGGGATGAGTACCAGTTAAGGAGAATATATGATAAATTAGACACCCAGATACAAACACCCTGGACTGAAAGTTTCCAGTATCAAAAACTCCAAAAGCAGATACTTTCTTAAAGTATTTGAATGTTTTAAACAGACCAAGATGTGGAACCCTCTCTTAAACATCATTTGCTCTTATATAGCAGCTTGCGCAAATTGAGTTCTTCAAAAGGAAGGTACCTACTTTCACTGTAGACTCAAATCCAATGGGCCAGGGAGGGACCATAGACCTTTGCTTAACATTTTCATATCTAACAACTCCAGATTGGCAACTGTTTCAGGTCAGTGCCTCTGTCAGTTAGGTTTCCTGGGAGCACCAAAACCGAGCGAGCCTAACATTTCTACACAGAATGTATTCAAGCAAATATTCAATAAATTTCTGGGATATTTAACTCCAGGCTTCTTTTTTCTTGTCACATGTTCTATAGTATTATGAATGTGGTGTTGAAGGAGGCTGTGAGACTTCAGTTTTCTTTTGGAGTGGAAGCAGTTTGTTATATATATGAAGTATAATACTCCTTAGTTTAAAAGAAATCCAGATATTTTTCTTAATACATTTTATAAATGCAAACTTGACTCAATGGATGATGTTTCCTTTGCTTTTGTCTGTATGGGTTGTTTTACAGAAGGGACACTTTGAACAGAGCTTGTTACCATTTCAATAAATACAGTTAATGAAGAAAAGATACATAGTTGCACTTTGCTCCTAGAGGTGTGCATACTAGAATGACAGAACACATAGCTGCTGGCATCTTCCTTTGCTCATACTTTAAAACTAAGATTTACTTGGTTGTCCCTGAGTGGACGCTGCCACATAAAAACCTTGAGCTGAGAGGGACTTTGCAGTGATTACTGAAATGTGAGCCCCAAATCTGGTGAACACTAGAAGTGACCATTTTAGATTCTTGGAGGTGGATGATGGAGAAACAAGATTCTCCCACCAAGCAATCTGCAAGACGGCTATGTTATCTTCCTTTTAAATCTCTCTATAGAACCCACCTTGGCCGTGATGCCTACAAAATGCTTAACAATGTTTAGGTGGCTAGTGTGCTGTGACCACTGTCTATTATACCTTATGCACCCCTTGTCTGTTGTATTCACCTATTATTTTTTGTCTTACAAGCTGTTTGAAACAGACTGTCCTCGCTCATTATGTGTGTGTACAGCGCCTAGCAGAATGGGGCCATGATTCTTGATTGGGCCTTATAGGTACTATTTATTTACAAACATTCTCTCTTAGTGTAAATCACCATAGAGCACAGTGAACACAAGACACAGGACTCGGCCAGCAATCTTCCTCCATGTTTCACAGTCTTCTCACCGCCTTGAGAAGTGTGCCATTCCATATCCCATCCTGAAAGGCTCATCGTCTAACCACACTTGCCATGGGGCCGTGCACCTGGCACCAGACCCTACAAAACATGCTCTCCAACCCACATGACCTGCAAACTCAAGTTTTCTTTGTCTGAATGTCTTTATCTGGTGTCACTCCAGTTATGCTTTTAACTTGGGAAATTACCTCCTCATTACTCATTGGGAGGTGTAGCTAATGTACAGCAATCACCTATAGCGTTTCAGTTTAAAGACAGAAAACCTCTTCATGTCCTTGTTTTTTAGCATCCATGTCTTGCATGCATTGAGCAAGATGCTGAAGATAAGTGACTGCAGCAGTTTCATTTTAACTTCATTAATACCTTTCCTCCTCCAAATCGGGTGAATGTCAGTAGAGCAGCAATTGCAAGTCCAGTTCTATGTCCGATCTCTAAAAGATGTTTAGTGACCCTGATCGTCATACTACTCAGATATGTGAAGTGCTCAATGCACTCCAATGCCACCTCAGATTAGGGTGGAAATATCTTTTGCCTTTTCAACAGACTTAAATGTCACCATTTACTTTCTTTTTCATGTGATATCTTTAGACCTAGCTTCTCTGCTTCTACTGCTGCTACTCTTGTGACAATCCAAAATACAAATAAGTGCCATTGCAACATGGGAGGGAAAGGAATGCAGAAGGGATTCATATGGTGAACAGGTGTGTTGCAGTCCACGCTTGAGTACCGATAGGGGAAGTTGGCGCACACAACCCTGATTCCTGGTTTTTTTGGAAAAATATCAAGTCCAATGATCAAGCTTTGCAGAAGTGTTAATTTAAAAAAAGTTAGAAGGGTGCATGCCTTCATTAAAATGTACAACAAAGTGAATTTGCAGGTAGTTTCTTCTTCGATACCTGTAAGTCACTTGGGTTGTCTTCTAGAAAGTTAGTGACAGTCACGTCAAGACATGAAGTCCTGTGTATGTGTAACAGGCTCCCCCTCTCTGATAAAAAGGGAATTTAGATTATCAGGTCATTAGAACTCTGTTCCAAGCCTGTCCCACAGAGGGTGGTTTAAAAGAAAACCACACCCAAAAATAGTGAATTGACTTCCTGAGCTTGGAATATATCTGTATACCGACAAAAGAATTGTATGCATTGTTTAAAGTATTTTCCTTCTGTTCTGATCTGTGAATCAAATTAATATACTAAACTGAGGCACTCAGGAGCAAGCAAGCTGGCTACTGTAATTCTAGCTTAAATGAGACTTAAGGAAGTGTTAGAGCTATTTCTGTCTGCCAAAAGGCTACAATCTGCATTCGCTCAAAGGGTTGTGTAGATAGGTTAATGATGTAAGCTTTGTTTCCATCTCTTATAGTCCAGTCTAAAGCTACCTAAATCTTGAGTAATTTCAGATCACTCTCTAAACAGAGAGGCTCAGTATATTCATGTACCTAATTCTTTGATATTATCTGCTGCTCCTTTAGAGAGAGCTGAGATTCAATGACTGACACCTTCCTGAGCTGATGAGGCCAATATCAGAGCAACCTACGATGATTGCATTTCAACCACTTACCCCCCCCCCCCCCCCACAGCCCCGACAGATGGAGTAAAGCTGTTCTGTTGTTGCTTGAACAAATCCTAGCTAAGAATTTTGAATACAAGAAAAAAAACGGAGCTCTTTTTCATTTGTAGTGAAGGCACTAGCTAGAGCAAGGTATTGATTATGTTTAGAGGTTTGTCAGCTAGTCGTGTCTCATGGTATGGGATTTTTGCAGCATGCAGTACACTGCTGGCCTTGGTTACGCTGGTTTTCATTATGTCAATGGCTGTGTCACAGAGTCACTGGGGCGATGATCTGGAACTACTCTGAATGAAGCCAGCCAGGACTCCAGGGGAGCATGCCTCCTCTCTCTGCGCATAGTAGCTCCAGGGCAAGATGCTTACACAGCTTCAACCTTCCTGGGTCTGACCTCAGAGCATTCAGCATCGCCTTCCACACTCTGAGCTTCCTGTAGCGAGTCTGCCCGGGAAGGACTCCTGGGGAAGCCAGAATACCCTGCAGCCCAACTCTGCAGTCAGATGTGACTCTTGGCCAGCGAAAAAACGGAAGGTTTATTAGTCAGCAGGATCACAGCATAGAAAAGATCTTGTTAGCACAGAAATCAGTGACTTTCAGCCAAGTCCATCTTTCGGTGTTCTGGGACAGGTGGCCTAGACTCCTCCTCTTCCAGTTCCCCTAAGCAGACTGCCAGCTTCCACTGACCCAACCTCAGACATTCCCATTGCTCCTCCTCCTCTTTGTCTCGCTTCCCAGGCACTTGCCTGGTTGGTTGCGTCCCCCTCCTGGGTCTCAGGTTACGAAAGGCACCGGTCATAGCATATGTGCAGGCAGCTGAAGCAGCTTCACCTGCCCCAGAGGTCTCAGCCAAAGTCTCACACCCCTATTCCCACCACCGAGGTATTGGTGCAGCACACAGGGAAACTGAGGCACACAGTATTCATGCAAAACAGTAAAACTCACATAGGCTCAATATAACGGAAAATCACTGCTTTGTCACATCTCTCCCCCCTTTTGAGACCGAACTGACGGGGGTCACTTTAGCCAGTGGCCTGGGGAAATTCAGGCCCCCTCTCCCGGACAAAGCCTCAGCTATAACATTTGCACGCCCCTTAACATGGACCACCTCTATCTCATACTCCGGTAGGGACAGAGTCCACCTCAGGAGCTTGACATTGGCCCCTTGTCTCTGGTGCAGCCACGGCAGGGTGAGTGATCAGTGCACACAGTGAGGTGGCACCCAAATAGATCTGGCTGTAGCCTTTTAAGAGCTCATCCCATGGCCAGGCATTCCTTCTCTATGGCTGCATAGCTCTGCTCCCAGGACAGTAGCTTCCTGCTCGCGTACATGATGGGGTGTTTCTCCCCCTTTGCATCAATGTGCATTGGCACCACACCTAGCTCTGTGTGTGAGGCATCGGTGAACACCATAAAGGGCTTGTCAAAGTCCAGGTTTCCCAGCACCAGGCCCTTGACCAGATCCTCCTTCAGCATGCAGAGAGCCCTCTGGCACTGCCTGATCCAGACCAGCTTGTCTGGCTTACACTTATTGCACAGCTCAGTGATGGGAGCTGACACAGAGCTAAAGTGGGGCACAAACATCCAGTAGTGCCCTGCCATCCCAATAAAGGCCTGGGCCTGTTTCTTAGTCTGGGGAGCAGACCAGTTTCTGATTGCCTCCACCTTGGCCAGCTCTGGCTTTAGGCAACCTCTCCCCACCTTGTGGCTCAGGTACAACACCTCTGCCATCCACACCTTGCACGTGCCAGCTTTTACAGTCAGCCCTGCATCCTGGAGGTGACCCAGCCCACTCTTCACCTGGGACACATGGTCCTACCAGGTCTGGCTAATGACACAAATATCATCAATGTCCGTTAGGGTAAAATTCTCCATGCCTCTCAAAGTAACTGATCCCCCTGGCGCTGGCAGGTGACCGGTGCCTCCTTGAGGCTGAAAGGTAGGACCAGGGATTTGTACAGCCCCAAAGGGGTGACAAAAGCAAGTTTCAACCTGGCATCTGGAGCCAAAGGCACCTGCCAGTAGCCTTTAGTGAGATCCCTGGTCGTGGGGGAACTGATTCTCCCCCAACTTGTCTAGGATCTCATCAGGCATAGGGCGGGCACTAGACATGGTGATGGCATTGAGTTTCTGATAAGCCACATAGAATCGGATCGACCCACCTTTCCTGGGGACCAGCACCACGGGAGAGGCCCTGGGGCTTGTGGATGGCTGGATCACCCCTAAAGTTAGCATGGTCCTCTTACCTCTCCCTCCAGGGCCTGGGCTGTGTTCCCAGTTACTCTGAATGGGGAACACCTGATGGGAGTGCTGGCTCCTGGCTCCCCTCAGTGGACTGCTTGGTTAGTGAGCCCAGGCCAGTTGGAAAGCAGCTGTTGGTATGAATGCAGCGCCTCTCCGATCTCTGCCTGTTGGACAAGGGGTAGCTGGTCAGAGAAGGGAATTGATTCCAGCAAGGGGCTGGCTCTTGTCTCAGGGAAGAGATCAACCAGAGGATCTTCCTCCTTCTCCCCCTGGCCACATGCAGCCAGTACCAGCCTCTCCCTGTCACAGTACAGCTCCATCATGTTGACCTGGTACCCTCAGTGCCTGTGAGCCCGGTTGGGCAGTTCCATTACATCGTTTTCCTCATTCACCTGCTTGATGACCTTGAAGGGCCTGTCCCAGGCAGCTTGCTGCTTATTCTTCCTCACCAGGATGAGAACCCTCACCTGGTCCCTGGTGCCATAGGCTAAGTGGTCATACCAGACCTTCTGCCTCCCTTAGGCCCTGGCTAGGTTCTCCCTGGCTGGACCCATGAGCTCAGTGAGCTTTTCCTGGAAAGTCAGTACATACACCACCACTGATTCTCCATGGGGGGAGGTCTTTCCCTCCCATTCATCCCTCACCAAGTCCAGGGCCACCTTCTGAAAAGGCTTCTCTATGACAGGCAGGTGTCTCAAGGCTCCTTTTGCACCTCTGGACAAGCCAGCCCTGGTTGGCAGCTGTCCCGCCCTGGCAGTGGTTCTTCACACTCAGCAGGGGGCTCCAGTTCCCCTGGGCTCAGCTTTGCCCCTGCTGTCCCAGTGAGGGCAGACAGCGAGCCCACTGCATTGCTCACAGGATCAGAGCCAGCATGAGCCACCACCCCTGTGTGCAGGAGGGCAGGAAATATCTCTGTCCCACTCAGCTCCAGGGCTTTGGTTACGTACAGGCAGCTCCTCCCCCTTGCCAGCCAGGTCATTTGCATTTTCCCTGACTGCTTCAGTCTCTGCCAATTGGTTCCCTGGATTCAAATTCAAATCCTTGGCTGTTACAGGAGCAGGGCCTGGATCCCCTGGATGGGTCCTTCTGCCTCTCAGCAGCAGCATGAACTGGCAATGGCTGAGCTGTCTCTCCTGCTGTTCTGCTTCGTGCCTTCCCTGTCTCTCATGGTCCTCTGACTCCTTCAATCTCAGCTCCAATTCCATCCATCTCAGATCCGCCGAGGGGAAACACGGTGGAGACCCCCTGCTGGTTGGGGAAACAGGTCTCCAGGACACCTGGCTGCTCCCAGCCTTTCTCGCAGCCCTAGCTGGGTCAGGAACCAGTGCAGGCCTTGGGGCTGCCTTGCTGCTCCCAGCCTCTCTCGTGCCCCCAGCTGGGTCAGGAACCAGCTCCTTAGAGCAATCCTTCTCTTCCAACTAAGCAATCAGTTGTGCCTTAGTGAGCTTTCCAATGCGCAGCCCTCTCTCTCTCTGCACAGCTCTACAATGTCCTTCTTAAGGGAAAGGTTATAGGCCATCTTCATGCTGTTCTCAAGTGGTCACAGATTCATAGGCCTATGCTCTCTCAGCTCCCCAGGGTCCCTGGGAGGAACCCCTCCTGGATACACCTTACGTACCTTCCAACATTGATATGAGCTGTGTTTACATTAAATTCTTTGTAAGGCCAAATTATTGATGCATGCTTTGGCCCAGCCAAAAACTTAGCCCATACTTTGTGAAACACTTTAATGGCTATGTTAAGTTACCACATAGACCAAACCCTGGAATCACTAAAGTTCATTAGAGAGCACTTACTCTGGCATTCAGCCATAAAGGCTGTGAGATGTTTTACCTCAGTTTCATTTGTGAACAGCAGTTCAAGCCTGTAATGGTTTTTCTTCTGTGTACAGTTTCAAGATTAGATACAGGCACTAACTCTGAAATATCAGTATCACCAGGCGTTTTAACATAGTATGTGTTGTCTTGTAATGAAACAGTATAATCATGAAGGCTTTTACAACATAATGAATTCTGATGTATCACCCCCAACATGTTCAAGGGTTTTTCAAAAAAAACCCATGCACATTGTACATTTGTACAGTTCTTGGTATCAGCAACAAGTTAGTTACAATCATTAGCAATAACATCAGTTTTATCATAAGTGTACATTTACAATCATTTTTGTCATGCCAAGCCTTTGGTTTAGACAAATCATTCTTTAGGTCATCTCGTTCAATATCCCTTTTGAATCTTTTTAGCTTTTTCTTGACCTCAGGGTCTTCCTTAACATAGGCTTTCAGTTAACCACTTCCTTGGTGTTTTGGTATTTTAGGGTTAACCTGTGGCTTTTATTTGCAAGGTTTAATCCTTCCCTTCCTCCCTGTCCAGTAGGGTCAAAATCTGAACTCTTTTGTGTAACAGAATCCATTGGTGGCTGGGTGTGTCCTCTTTGCTAATGGCTTTGGGCAAGTCTTTCTCCCCCCAGTCAGTCAGGTAATTTGCATCAATACAGACACTAGCTTGTTTACTAGTTTTCAGATCCTCAAGCTTTACCAATTCCAAGGCTGGACTCTGTCTTAAAGAGATACCATCCATTTTCACTAGCATGTTAGACTCCAGGTTCATTTGTCCCTCCATTACCAACCTCTGCTTCCACATGGAATCAGATGTCAAGTCCACTAAGAGACTACAAGTCATATCCAAAATATCTAGAGATGAGAGTTTGCCTGTTCTCCCCTGCATCCTTGTAACCCAATAACCCGATCTTTCCTCACTACCTGAGTCACAGAGTTTACTTAAAGAATCAACATGGAGACATTCATGTTCCAACAACATTGTCTCCCCAACAAGCTGGTTAAGCTAGTAGGGCTGTTTAAATTCCCTAACAATTTTTATTTCATTTGAAACCTTTTCAAAGCTATCCACACTGGGTCTTTCTAAAGCAAAGTCAGTGGATCTGTACACCTCAGAAAGACTCTGGCAGTTAGGAACTGGAACAAGTCTCCCAAACAAACTGTTGCTTTCTCTATACAGTGATTCACCCTGAGTTAACTCAATTAAATCACTTCCACACCCATCAGTTGCAGCAAACTGCTTGCAAAAATTACCCTTAAGATTTTTCTCTTCATGAATCTTTCTAAGCAACAACCCATGTTTCACAGAAATTCTGCCCTTACCCTTTTCACCTAGAGCTGGCGCTAAAGAAACATTTTCCTGAGCAACAACAGACTCTTTCTGGGTTTCACTTAAATCCAGAATCACCTCTATCCCATCAGGAGGATTTTTACAAAACCCCCTTTCAGGTAAACTGCTAGACTTCATAGACACAAGATTAAAAGTATTCTCTTCCTTGTTACAAGTTTCCTCACTGTCAGTGGCAGGGCTGGCTCCAGGCACCAGCTTTCCAAGCAGGTGCTTGCGGCAGTATTCAGAATGGGGCGGCAGTCAGTGTTCCACAGCAGCAATTCAGCGGCAGCTCCGCCGCATTTCCTGCCACTGCGGCTTTTGGGCAGCAGCTCCGCCGCTCTTCCAGGCACAGAGGCAATTCGGCAGCAACTGCTTGGAGCGGCAAAATTGGTAGAGCCACCCCTGGTCAGTGGGTAATATAGTCAAATCACCTTCATGCTTTTCTTGTGCCCTGGCTATGCTATCACCCTGATCAGACAAAGTTGTCATATCTTTATCCAGCAACACACTAGCAACAGGCAAAATAGAAGCACCCTAATCGCTTGGTCTTCGGGAGCTATTTATGACATTAACTGGATGCAACCAAGTGCAATGTCATCATCCCTAGCAGACACAAATTTAGGACTACTTCCTTTCTGGGCTTTAGTTGTATCCAGGATCAACTCTGGGTCTACTGATAAATTTTCAACCATCATAGGCTGACAGGCTTTTTCTGTCTGCTCTACAAACAGAAAAGAGCAGGAGAAACATTCCCCTTTAACAGACAGACAGCTTGGGATATCCTTTCCTTTGTCCCAGCACACATGGCTATTCACAGACAACTGCTTGGAGACTGGGGTAGCAAGTCATTACCCCTAACAGACACAGGAACATTTCCTTCACTGTCACAATTCTCCACACTGGTAACGTATAGGGATACTCATGTTGCACTAAGCTTGCCAACAATCCATCAATTACCAAGACTGTAGCCCTTCCTTCCTCAGTTGGGGCATTACTCTGAGCACTGACCTGGGCCGGTTCCAATGAAATATTGCTCTACGGAGCCGCAATAAATTCCTTCTCGGTTTCACTTAAATTCAGAACCATCTCTGACACATCAGGAAGATTTTTTCACCTGGGGGCTGCCAGACTCTATAGCTGAAGGGCTGGAGGCCATCTCCTCCCCTTCACAGCTCTTTTCACTGCCATCAGTCAAGCTAAAGGCATCAGCACCGTACTTCCCTTGAGACCTTGTTATGATATTAACGGTATTAAACTCAGTCATAATGTCATTCCCTATCAGAGCGTCTGCCGGAAGTTTATCTCGAATGCCTACCATCAGTTCACCACTAAAATCCGCCCCACTCCAGGTGGATCTTAGTTAAAGGAACAGTTACAGGAAACCTGGCTAAAGCCAGAACAGTTATGTTCTTGCCTGCCAGTTCGTCCTCCTCTCGGACATAACACTTAACCAAAGTAATGTCTGATGCTGTGTCATGCCAACCATGACAATCCACACCATTCACCTTTGAATTTCTAATAAATTCGTCACTACCCCTCCAAGACTCAGTTCTGACATAATTCACGAGACCCTGTCCTTCCCTTACATTCTCCTTTGGGGCTAGGGAGATAACATTAACATTTACAGGGTTAGCATCTGCACTCATAGTTATGGCATGGGCATTCACAGGGGTATAAGATGGTGGGGTGGTTTGGAATTCTGGACAGTTTAGCTTTACGTGCCCAGGCATTCACATTGGTAACAGATAACCGGCCTCCCTTTAGGGTAAGAGGTTTTGAACTCTAGGCTCCCATGAGCTTTTTTATCCACGCTGGGGTTAGGTTTACTCCTAGACCCTTCCTTTCTTTTGAACTGGGGTGAATAGTGATTATTCTTTCCCAGGGGCTTACTTCTTTCATGACAATTTCAGTGCAATTTCAGCAGCCTGCAAAACACAATTGGGCTTTCCATCGCATATAGCATCCCAGACCTCGTCTGGCACCAAATTTAACATTTGTTCAAGTGTAATTAATTGCATTAACTGTTCAAAATTACCCCAAGTTTTCTCACCAGTAATTCACTTACTGACAAACAGTTTATGAGCACATTCCACATAAGAAAAACCATTAGACATTTTAAAATTTCTAAATTTTAACCTGTAAGTTTCAGAGGTAACCTTAAAACATTTTAATACAGTATATTTATATTTTACATAATTCAAGGCTTCATCCATACCCATTTCATTGAACACTTCCCTGGCTTTCCCAGTTAATCTGGTCAGCAAGACAGGCATACGCTGAGCATCTGGGATATGGTGAATTTCACATAGATGTTCAAAGATAGACAGAAATTCCTCTGTGTCCTCATTATCTTTGTAAATGGGGCAAGTTCTTTCCCAATTTTTGTTGACCAAAGCGGATGGATTTGCAGGTTGTGGCAGCTTTTTCTGCTCTTCTAACACTTGGAGCTGAAGTCTGGCAGATTCCTGTTGCATCTGGTGAGCCTTCTTGTCAGCAGCTAGCCATTCTATATGCCTTAAATGAGCCTCTTTTGCCATCTTATCAATCCTTTCTTTAGCCTCCTTTTCCATATCAGCTATCTTTTGCTTCTCCAGTAAACAAAGATCCGTATGCTTCTGTTCAAATTCAAGTTGTTGTTTGTTTCTTATTGCAAGCATTCTCACTGGGTCTGCTTCCTGATCATTTGCCATTAGCAGATTTTTCAGTTCTTGATCTGGGTTTTTTCCTTAAAAGACAACCCTCTCTGTAAGCACAAATCTTCAAGGCTTTTTCTATCAAGTTCTTCATATGATTGTTGCACACTCATTGTAGCTGATTTATAACCCTTAAACTCTCCAATATCAAAATTAATTTTTTGACAAGCATGTGGTTCTGATCCAAAAACCCAATTAACCTGTGGTAATGTGTATCCTGCCAACTATACTACTGTGACTGGGGTCCTAGTGGGGAGCCAGCTATGGTCACTCAATTAGGGTGAACTGCAAAGAATGGGGCAGCCAAACCCCAAAAAGCTGATGGATATTCCAATTCTTAGATTCACTAAACCAGCATAAAACAGGTTCTTTATTACCTTACTGGCTACTCAGAAGTCCAAACAACACAGTTCCATTAACGTGATCCAGCCTCAGGCCTCCATCCAGGTACCCAAGTCAAATAAGATGAAAATTTCTGTAAATCTTATTCCATCATATAAAAGAAAAGGTTCTACCAATCCCAAAGGATCGGATGCATTACCTCCCAGGTTAATGAATGTTTCAGATCTTACCCAAATACATGCTACAGCCAGTTCTTATTAACTAAACTAAAATTTATTAAAAAACAAAAGAGACAGAGTATGGTTAAAAGATCAATATACATACAGACATGAGTTCAATTCATTGAGGTGAAGATTCATAGCAGAGCTGGTGAACTTTGTAATTGCAAGGAGTTCTTTTAGAAATAGTTCATAGGTTATAGTCCAATGTCCAAATCTCATACTCAGGGCATACCAGCACAACTGGGACCTTAGTCTTGCGACTCAAACTTCCCCTGATGAAGCCTTAGCATATCTGAGATGACAGAATCGGGACCCAAGGATCTTTTATACAGTTTCATGTCTTTTGACAAGCTGGAATTCCTCAGGGAACAAAAGGTAATTAGGATGACTTTGAAGGAGATCCATCACTGGTACTTAGCTAGACGAATTAACATAAGCCCATTTTCTTGTTCCTCCAAAGAGAGATGAATACTGAGATATCCCGTGTTTACAATTCATTTACATGATAGGATGTTCTTTTGACCTCTGAATTATCAGAATACAGCATAGACAGGGACTGTTGATTACATTGTCCACCCTCCCCATATGTCTTCTGTGGGTTAATTATTTTGCAGGATGTTTAACCCTTTCTAGCCTGATTTGCTGTGGTGTTACTGAGACACAAGAACTGTGGATAGCAGTAAGGCTAGAGAGATAGACTTTGGAGCAGAATCTTCACATTGAGGAGACAGGGAAATTTTGTTTCTCATAGATTTTTACACAATAATAGAATGCTAAACCCAGCCCTGAATCTGGATAGCTACACTGTTCCTAAGAAGCACTAACCTATCAACCTGCACTTAGTTTTTTTAATGCTTTGAAATGGCTGCTGTTGATAAGGTTTTTACCAACTTTTTTCCTATTATCTAGATGTTTTTCATCACATTCTTTTGAATTATTATTTTGGTAGTTTGTTTCCATCTTAGGTATCTCACCTCATAATCACTAGCTTTAAAGCTAAATGTATAATGGTGTACTACAGTGGAGGGTGAAGGCCTAGTTTTCAAAGCTTTCAAATATGTAGGTTCCCAGAAACCCTAGGTTTGCATGCTGGCAATGTGCACTCAGCCATTCATCTTTCTGAGGTAGGCAAACAGATCATGCAGTCACTACAGTGACAAATCCTAAAAAAGGGGGAAATGTCATCTGGTCTTGGTGGACACTAAAGATCCCTTGTTCCTCTTTGGTGACTTTGGCTCAAATTTGCTTTTCCCCTGACTCGTGCAGTGAAGCGTGTGCTCTGTGGCTGTTGGTGACTTCTGAAATCAAGTGGGCTATACTGAGATGTAAAGATGTTCTCTGGGTCAGGTTACAGCAGCAGCCAAAAATCCTACTGGATCTGTATCCTACCATTTTGTAATGGTGAGTAACGTCTACCTACTGCTTACCCTGAGGAGCCTCCAATGCTCCTTTCCTCTCAGAGACAGTTGCATTTCAGTAATGTTTTATGTAAATTCCAGTGTATAAAGTGCTTTGGGATCCTTTGGGGTGAGAGTTGGTAATAAAAATGTAAGGCACCCCTGTCCTGTTATTAAAACCCGATACTGACTTATGGAAACTAAAATGCTCTTTACAAATGGTCTTGGGGAAAGCTTCTTTCTCAGTCTCTATTTCAGTGTCATCTTGTTCCCATTAAAGAAATAAGATGTTCTGCAGAGTTATTTTCCTTCTGAAGTAGGGTAGCTAGAAGGAGGACAGACTTTAGTGTAACACTTGGAGACCTGATAGCTTTTGCTAGTGCTCCCTAGACTTGTATGGTTTGAGACTGCAGGTAGAACTTCCCCGGTGGAGGGTCCTCTGCTCCAGAACTCACTCCCCCCATTGACCTTCGGGTTATGGCGTAAGGCCCATATCTCATGCTTTTGCCTGAGTAATGTTAGTATTGAGTTCATTCTGTGGAATAGTCTTTGTGGACAGTCTATTATTAGTCCTGATTGTTCAATACAGTGTGTTGTGTACGAATTGTATGTGTACCCCTGAGACTGTTTTGTGTTGATTACATTTTATAAACTAGTTCACACATTTCATCAGCTAATCATATTTCAGAGAGAAATATTATATATAGCCATCTGTTGTCTACCATGGGAAAATTTTGGTTCACCATGATTAACAATAAAATTCTTCTGGGCTGCAAGTACTTTCTCACAGAAAATGTGGCCCCTGGGTGTCTGCTCACTCCCCTGAGTGGTCTGTGTGCAGAAGAGAAAGGAACCAGCTCACTATTTAGGTCTTCAACAAAGATCAGTTCTTGAGTAATTTTGAGATCACTGTATGAGTAAGAGACACCCATGCAGGCTTCTACCTGTCTTCCCTAGCATGAAGTTGTTACCCACCAGTTTGCGAGCTGTGTGCGGTAACAAGTTGAACAATGCTGGAATTCAGGCCTCAAGCCTTAATGCCCTACAGTGGAATATTAGACTCCAACTGCTGTTTATCTAAAGGGTGCATGTCTGGACTTGTGTTAACTAACAGTAATGAGATAACACATTCTGTGAACTTACACCCACTGCTTTCTTTATTCAGTGTCCTTATGAGCCTGTTTTTGTGAGTGGCTTATAAATTATCTGTAAACGTTAATTCTGCACTAAAACTTAATGGTGGTGGGCCAGCTTAGGAAGGAATTGTATGCCATCTTGAAGTTTAGAAATGTGATTACAACTATATTGTGTAACACATTTAGAAACCTGAAAACACATCTCTCTTGCCTCGTTATCTACTTCAGTATTTTCCATTTGCAGCCATCAGTTTTCTCCCCATTCCATGCCTTTAAATGTATGTGTTAGTCCAATATTTATTGCATTTGGTATCTCTTGATCAAAAATCAAACTTCACAATCAGCTGAGTTCAAGGGAGTTAGATGCCCAACTTCCATTGAATTTCCACATAAGTTTCCTTTAGGCTTCTTTCAAAATTCCTGCCTATATATTTTAACACTTATAGTAACTGATTTTTCTATCTTTGAAGAACAAAAATTACATTGTGGGGGGCGGGAGGGGGGGAATCCATTACTTCCCATCTACTCTCCCCAGTGGTCAGTGCAGGATTGTTCCCTGAGTAAAGTTCCTGCTGCTTTGTCAGGTTCAAATACCTTTGAAGTGTCTTTACCTTCTTTGCCAGATAGAGTAAAACAATGTTGTAAAGATAAAAGAATTACCTGCTTGTTCCTTTTCCTCCGCGTTTGTGTGAGCATGACAGTTTGATCTGTACAAATGTACAGCAGTTAGTGATTAAGACTTCCCATCTTGTGACTCACACTTGGATTGTTGTCTGGGACAGCAGCAGGAAAGCTAAGGCATTGCTACTCCTTTGTTGTTTTTTATATTGTCAGTGTACAAAGACTGATTTTAATTTCCTCAGTCATCTAGAAAAAGGCAAGTTTTTCTATACAGAAAAGGACAGTACTTAAAAAAACCAGCTGTCCTCTCTGATTCAAATTCTATTAGCTGATATTTGTTTGTTTGATCAAAGCCTAAATAAGTGGCTGTATCATGGCCAAAAAAATTTAAAATTAGTGCCTAAAGTTAGTCTAAGTCTATATTCAGGCACCAAAATATAGGACCTAAATTTCAGAAGTGATGAGCACCTTGAAGCTTCAGTAGATGTCATGCTTTTTGGGCAGAGGATGGGGGGGCTCATTCACAGCATCTCTAACTATCAGGTCATTAATTTAGTTGCCTAAAATTAGTTTTAGAAGCCTAACTTTAGGCAGCCACTTTGGATAATTTTGGCCCACATCTTTAGAGGGCACTCTAAGCCCAAAATATGGATTTTGTGTTTAAAAAAAACACAACTCTTATAAAGCCCAACATAAATTATTTCAAGACCTTTACAATAATTCATGGGCAAGAATATCTTGTCCTTTAAGGTGTCCAGCAGTTCAGTATCCCTACAATTATTTGCAGCGTTGATCCCAGGATATGAGAGAGACAAGGTGCGTGAGGAAATATCTTTTATTAAAGTCAGTCCAGTAAAAGATATTACCTCCCTCACCTTGTCTCTCTCATATCCCTGTACCTATTTGTGAAGAGAAACTTCATAGCACATACTGAACTCTCTGAAATCTTGATGGACTGAACATTAGAGCCTCTACTCCTCACCTCCTCCACTTTCCACCTACAGAATGCCTGTCTCTTCCCTGATTCATATAATTTTGCAGCTGCTTGTCCTGAGTCACCAGATGGGTGTTTTTCTACCATACTGAATTTTATGGAATCAGCACTGCAATCCTGTTGAACTTTCACTGCTCTGCATTTCCCTGAGGGCAGGTGTTGCGCCAGCTCAGTGTTTAACTACTGTCTCACAAGCAGGATAAGGGAAGGGAAGGGAAAGGCAGGGCAGGAAAGAGACGTCACAGAGGAGGAAGGTCCTGGAGAAATCAGTCCTCTTTAAAAACCTTGCGCGGAGGGACAGTTGGCAACTGCTTCAACGCTTTGCAGTACACGCTCAACCTTCTTTACTTGGCAGCCAGGATGCAGGATGTGAGTGGAATATTGAAGGAGGGATTCCTCGTTAAAAGGGTAAGAGCTCAAGACAGGAATTGGCTTTCTTTTGAAACTGACATATTTAGACTGCCTTAACTCTTATAACTGACTGTTGCATCTGAAGTGAGGGTCTGCTGGAGCCAGGCCTAGTGCAAGTGTTTGAAAGTAGTTATGGTTTCTACTGCTATTCCCCATTCTTCAAAGAGAATTTCTCTCAAATATGTAAAAAGAACAGGAGTACTTGTGGCACCTTAGAGACTAACAAATTTATAATAACACGGCTACTACTCTGAAACCTCTCAAATATGTAAAATCTTTCAAATTGGTGGATGCATTTTAAGTGCAACCACAGAACTTCTGTCTAAGGTGCATGTATTTATAGAGTTAACCTCCCTGGCTCTGGTTCCCTGCACCAATGTTTTCATAGAGGATGAAAGAGCCATTGGTTATCAAAAAAACAACATTATACACTCACCAGAACATTCCTCAGCAAATTGCAGGTAGAGGAACCTAGCAGAAGGCTGGTGGTAGAAGCGGGATAGAGGTGAGGAGTGAAGCTTTCAGTCTCTGCTCTTGGAAGAGGCTTAGAGCCCCTTCTCTCTGGGGCTAACTAGATTGGCATATTGCGTTCCACAGCCTGTGCAAGCAGAATTCAGAAAGAAAGAGGAAGTATCAGCTTTATGGGAGATCAGAACATGAGCATGAATACAGGCCCATTATGAAACAGGACACACTCTCGTAGCTGCACGTAAGATGCATTCAGCTAAAATCACGGTGAGAGCAACTGAAAGAAGATCTGTGTTGCAGGTCTTCCCTCCCACTT
This sequence comes from Chelonia mydas, assembly GCF_015237465.2. Classification (NCBI taxonomy): domain Eukaryota; kingdom Metazoa; phylum Chordata; order Testudines; family Cheloniidae; genus Chelonia; species Chelonia mydas. Next base: position 64,246,723 of record NC_051246.2, read on the forward strand.
GCAGGGCTGGATCACAACCAGAAGCGGAGAGGGGAACTTATTTCTGGGCAGCAGCAGCAGAAGCTTGTTGTTATTATGGGTCTGTCTTACTTGTTGTTAATCGCCTTTATTTTAATACAGAAAGGGCAATGCTGACCAGGGGCTTGTGAGATTTAAGCCACCTTGGGAAATGCTTCTGTGCACTACACAGCAGCATCACTGGTGCTAATGTGAAGGGTGTGTACCAAGCAGGGCTCCCAAGGCAGCTCAGGTAGTAAGAGCTCCCCATTGTCTGCCAGCCAGCCATTCTCATCCAGGGAAGATGATGACTGCTGCTCCTCACTGAGAACACCCAGGAGCAGAGCTTTTGCTGCTTTTTTCCTTCCCTTTCTGTTGGAAAATTTTAAATTAAATATTTCATTTAGGGTGGGTTTGGCCTGAACTGGAATATTTTGGTTTGTAAAATGGCCCCAAAACCTTTTGTTTTGAGTCATTTCAACATAAAAATGAATTTCCTGAGTATGGTGCATTGCCTGATAGGAATTGTACTTCAGGCCCCCATTCTCTCCTATGAGTTGGGGTCCCTGGCCAGTCTACCTCTCTCCTCAGGCACTGAAGTCTTCCCTCTGAGCCGTATGGTGTTTCATGGGAGTGATGTGACTGCTGGTGCATAATGGGGTTTGTCCAGCCAGGGAGCCTTGCCCAGAGGGGAGGATGGGGGTCTCAGCTGAACTGAACAACAACTCCCAATGTGCCATGATAGGGAAATACATTTGAAAGCTGAACTGGTCAGTTCAAGAAACTGAAGCTAAACACTTTGATTTTGGGACTGTTGAAAAGTTTTGTTTCAATTGAAAAGGCTGAAGTGAAATGTTTTGTTTCCTAATCACATTTTTTTTTGAACTTTTCATTCTGCAAAAAAACTTGATATTTCACCTTTTTGTCCTATGTGGGACAAAAACATTGAAATAGCAGAATTTCCCCTTGAATGGAAATTCCAATTCTCACTCAGCTCTACCCAGGAGGCATAAATGCGCCAGAGCAGCTGTGAGGTTGCCCTGGTCGCAGTGCTTAATTTGTGCCGGGGCTTGCCAGGGCCGAGCCCCAGCACCCCTAGGCTTGGCAGTTCATAGCCCTGGCATCTCTGGGCTTGCTACATCAGTTATGAGTGTAAAAAAATTACTTGAGCCCCGGCACTTTATTGCTTGAGCACCAGCACCTCTTTCATTGTAAATTAAGCACTGCCTGGATGGGTGCAGCAGTGATTTTGGTCTTAGCAGGAGAGTGGATGGAGAACCTCTTGGTCCAACTGTAGCAGTGGAAGTGAGGGGGGCAGGAAGATCTAAGGGCACCAGCTGGAGAGGTGGCGGGAAGGGGTGAAAAGGAGGAAGGAATACAGAGTAGGAGAGAGAGGAAGGGAGAGAAGAGATTGAGGAATTGAGTGAGAGAAATGGAATGGAAAGAAGAGGTAGAGGTTCATTAAGGTGAAGAGAGGAAAACCAGAGTGAAGGACTACAAATAAACACAAGGCAAGGCCATGTAAAAGATGGGGAAAAATAAGTGAAGGAGAGAGACTGACTCACTAAAGGGGGAAAGAAGAAAACAGCTAAAACAGACAATGTTAACTGGAAGAAAAGTAGCTGAGGGAATTCACAGGCACTGGAAAAAGACAGAGAAAAGGAAAGAAAAAATGGAGTGAAGGAAGAGAAGGAACAAAACCAAAGGCTGATCCAGCCAGTTAACTTTTGCTTAGCAAGGGCAAGATGTCTTCAGACTTAGTCAGGTTTGAGAGAACCACATTACATCAGTTTTCATAGAAATCGTTAATGTTCCCTCCCAATCCCAAACACATTAATGACCCACGATTCCTGCAGTGACTGGACCTTGCACGTTCCCCAGTCTCTGCCTTACCCACCTTTTTTAACATGATGAAGCCTCCACTACCTTGGTGCCTCACTGACTGACTGTAAAGCTCCATCTCCTGTGAAATATGTAAAGTCAGCTCGGCTGCACCATAAAGCCAGAACTGCCGCCAAAAGACAGGACCAGGCATGTCTGTGCCACTCCCCTGGGCAAGCTCTTCTTTAAAACCAGCCTTAGAGCTCCAGTTAATCACACTACTGGATCACAGAGGTTTTCGGCTGTATTCCAGCGCTATAGCACAAGAGGCATTTGGCGGTTTAGCAGCCTTCACTTGGTTGGGATGAAAGGAACGCACAGGAAACGGCAGCATAGTGAAGCAGTTTAGTCACAGGAGATGGGCAGCAGGTCTGATATGACTAAGCACCAATTCGCATTAGGGGAATGTAAGAAAAAACCTAGCTGCTCAGTCAAGAGTTTTCAAGGCTGCCTGGAACCATGGAACCTACCAACGTGCAAAACTGATAGAGAATTAAACTGAAATTTATTCATCAAACAGCAGCCATGCTACTGCTGTCAGCAGGCTGGATCCTTGGAGGTGCTGAGCACTCTGAACTCCCACTGACTCCAACTCAGAGTTACAATACAGTAAATCCTGCCCAAAACCCAGCTCCCTGTTCCCAATGTTGCAGATTGGTCATTCCTCTGAGTCACTCATCTGCTTTGAGCTTTTGCCAGAAAAATTCTTGCCATCAGAGATGAGGCCCATGTTTGGGAAAGAATAAAAATTGCATCTTCTTTGTCCAATGATTTTATAAAGACAGAGGAGATATATTGACAGAGGAAACTTGCCATGTTAAAGCTCAACTTGTGAGTTTCCAGTGGTGGTAAATTGATAAATTTGCAGTTTCTTTCCTCTTGGTGGGAGAAAGAGCTGCACACAAGGCAAACAATGAATCTGACAAAAAGGGATGGGGGGAGCCCTCTTGATTTGAGATCACTTTGGGATTTATACTTTCTTAGTCCACGGGGAAACTACCCCAGCTGCCACTAGCAATCCTTTCCAGACTTGTCTTTTAATCGAAACAATCTAACTCATAAGAAATATGACCTTGCACGTTCTCAGAAGATATCAGCAAGAGTCAGTTTAGAAATCAAAGTTCCAGCATGCATCAAGGTCTCCTTAGCATGACTTTGGTTAAATAATTTTGGGCATTTATCAAAATTCCAGGGTAATGGTCCACATGAAGGAAGTCCATTGCAGTCTCTCTCCAGAATAGTTGGTTGTATTATCACAATATACATAACAACCATTCCAATGCGACTTTTAAAAATAGGTCTGCATATAAGGATAATAAGAGTATTCCCATGTCACCTACCCAAAAGAAAGGTAGGTGGAAAGAGAAATACTCCTCTAAGCTTGTCTTTAAAGTAACCAAGGAAATTTCTTTTGGCATAGGGACATATTGTCCATAACTGGAAAGCAAGATGGTTTGTTCTGCTGCAGGACAAGCTGCTGTATTATAAACTTGACGGAGGCAGGAAGGAGCCTTCTCCTAAGGGCAGGATCATTTTGGATGGTTGCACTATCACTTGTCCGTGCCTGGACTATGAGAACAGACCGGTATGTCTTGAAACTTTATCACCATTCTTTTCTTTGCAATGACTTTTTTATTCTCTGTTTTCTCCCCTTCATTCCCTTGACTTCCTCAATTTCTTCCTCTGTTGCCCCTGCATGCCTCTCTAGAACTGGGAGCAGTTGATGCTGATCAGCCTTTCAGCAGAGAAGGCCAGGTCTAGGTGTTACTCCTGGATTTCCTTATCCTGTCTCTGAGGATTTCCACTCTGGTTGTTTTTCTCTGAACACTCCAGCTCAGAGATGCAATCATATACTAAAAAAAAAAAGGCTGTGGAGGGGAGAATTGGATATAGATGAAAATTCATCTGCCCTGCAGTCACACCAAGAAGGACATGAACAGCATAGTAAATAGGGAGAGTGAGAAAGAGGAAGGAATATGTTTTCCTCACCTTCCCCAATGGTGCACCTATGCTCGAGTTGTATTCTTTGCCTTCCCTGAACTGTGCATCTGGGATAGCAGCCAGCTCAGGGAGAATTTGCTGCTGTTGAAAGTTTCTGGAGTGTGAAGTCCTCTCTATGTCTAGCCACAGGTGAGCGGCAGCAATGCAACCTTCCCCTGACTGGTACGAATCCGTGTAACTGTATATTGCTGAGTCTGTATTTCAGCAAATCTGTTGTTAGAATGAGTATAGCAATGTCTTTCAGCTGTTACCAATGTAGGGCAGATTTGAACCATTAATGTAGATGTGAAAGCTCCATTTCAAAGTTGTAGATCGCTGTGTTATCCGGATAATCTCCGGCCAATCCACTTTCTTGAGTATACTGGGCTCTGGGCATACAGCTATTACTTGGAGCTAATTGACCCCCAGACTTGAGCTGTGACTGGTGTCCTTCTGGCAATGAACTGATCAGGATTCCCTGCAGTGGTTGACGGAGCTTCTGTTGCGTGAGACAGGGCATCAGGGGAGCATTCCATGCGTGTTAGATAAATGCTCTTATTGCTTTTGTACTTTTCTGTCCATAGCTGGTCATTAAGCTGAAGACAAAAACCAACACAGAATATTTCCTTGAAGCTTGCTCCAGAGAAGAGCGGGACTCTTGGGCTTTGGACATTACTGGAGCCATTCATGCTGGCCACCCAGTGCAGGTTCAGCAGCTTCACAGAATGAAAAATTCCTTCAAACTGCCCTCAAACATCAGCCTCAAGTAAGTGTAAACATTTCCCACCCAGTCCTAAGATACTTTGAAATGGAAGGTATTCAGTGACACATCTAGTCTATTGCTCTGCATCATGGGACCTCAGGTGGGATGATTAGTCCATTTCTCCTACACACTGTTTAGAAGGAAATTTCAGTAGGTGTCTGTTGCCCTGCATTGTGGCACAACTCATTTACTTATCCTTAAAACAGCTCTGATCAATTGTGGCGTTAGGTCATATAACATTCCCTGCTTGTCTGTCTGTCCATCCATATAACACTGCTCTCTTTTGCTCTTTTACAGCCACATAGTGGACAAAATGCATGATAACAGTAATGGAATTAAACTGACTCACAACATGGAACAAGGCAATACATACAAAGAAAGCTTTACAGGTACATAAGCTCTGGATAACCAGCCTCCCAATGCCTGATACTTTGCTGCAGAGAAAAGGGAGCCACTGTGGAGTTTTTATACAAGAACAGATTATTTTTATACAAGAAGAGATTGTGGCAAACAGAATGTACTGGCCCATTTATGCCCTGCCTCAAAAAGTTTCTCAATTATAAATTTATCCCCCTTTCTTTAGAAATATAGAAGCAAATGTAGAACCCAGTGCCTTTGGCGAATCTTGCCTATGCTTGACATTAATATGTCATTGCCATTATGATAAAGCCGGGATGGGCCAGCTGGCAGGGATTGTCTGTCTGTGTGTCTCTGTGATGAGCAAGCGTGTTGTGTCTCTCTGTCTGAGAGCTGCCTTTCTCTTTGTAGGTTCTGCACTGGTGGACTGGCTGATCTCCAGTAATTTTGTTGCCTCTCGATTTGAGGCTGTGACATTGGCCTCCATGCTGATGGAAGAAAACTTCACCAAGCCTGTTGGAGTTCGGAGCACTGAAGCCATGCGCAATGGTGATCTGGCTGAGCAGTTCCTAGATGACTCAACAGCACTGTACATGTTTGTAAGTAATGTGGCTTCTAGCAGTAGGATCTCCCCATCCCTCCTGACTCAGATTTGCTTTTAGCTGGTAAAGAGGTTGTGGAGCTGAGGGGGACACACTGCATGTACCAAATGGCAAAATATATAAAAGGTGAAAAAAATATGAAGGACAAATTAAAAATGAGAAGCTTTGGGCTTTTTAATACTTTCCAAGGCTTTTACTTCCCTCAGAAGTGAATGACTAAATTTTGGTTATGGAGGCACCTACAAATAGGAGAGTTACGCATCTAACTGGTTACAGCTGTAGTCCCTAGAGCTAGCTCTGTTTATTTTAGTGGTGGCCAGGCTGAAGCTCTGCTAAAAATCAGGGCTATTTTAAGTGCGTGTGTTTGTGTGTTTTTTTGTGGTTATTCATTTGTCCATTGCACTCTGACAACTGAGGAGATATGCAATAGGCATATGGAATTGGATATATATCTTTGGGAAAAAATAATGTGTTAATGACAGGTTTGTGGAAGACTATGAGGTCAGTACAAAGCTATTCTGTATATTGTTTAATTAGCGTTCATCAGATTAACCAAAACTTTTCCAGTTACCATTTTTTTCCATTTGCAGGCTGAAAGCTACAAGAGGAAACTCAGCTCCAGGGAAGAACTGCACCTCCACATCCTTGAATTAAGTGGAACAATTGTAAAACAAGGATATTTAGTAAAACAGGTAAATATGACATTTGAACATCTCCTCTCATTAAGAATTGAGAAAACCAACTCTAGTTGTTCTCTGGGCTGTATGGAGGGTAAAGCTGAATGCCAAGAGCAAGGCTGGATAATTACATTCACTTTCAGGGAGGCACTATTCTTCCTCATTACCTGTCCTAACCTGTCAGGTGGCCAGCAGAATTAGCTTTCATGTTAGCAATACTGCAGAGTAAACAGCAAGGTTGGAAATGAGAAGAGAGTCTATTTGTTGATATAAATAAGTGAGCGGTAGAACTCACTGCTGAGGGATGTTACTGAGGATTATAAAATAATTTCCAGAAGAGCACAGGGGTCCTGCCCAAAATCCAAATTCTATCCTGAGTAACTACATTCACTTTCAAGGGGATGCACTATTCTTCCTCATTACCTATCCTAACCTGTCATGTGGTGCTGTTAAGGAGCGGTTGTGTCCCCTCACTGAGATACTTTACTCAGCATTGAAATGCATCTAACTCATGTATGAGTAGAACCTACTCGTGCAAGCAGTTATTCATGTCCATATAGTTGCTCCCATTGACTTCAAATGTGAGTAATTATGTGTGAATGAATAACTGTTTGCAGGCTCATGTCCTTAGTTTGTAAAACATAGTTTATGATACTTGCTAGGAACAAGTTTGCTGTTAATCCTCAGGTTTGATGGCATAAACTGATCACTCTTTGGGTTGGGTGCGGGGAATCCCACTACATGTGTTCCTGTTAGATGTCTTTCTGGAGCTGTATGTGAAGCGTTGGCCAGTGTGGATGATGGGGTACTAGATGCACCTTCCTTTCTCCAGGGTTGAAGTATTTTTACTGACACTGTAAAAGACGGCGTGAAGCAATCCAAAAGGGCCTGGGATCCTGTGAATTCTCAGAGAACTCAGAGTGAATAGATTTGTTTGAGGGCTCCAAGATAAGGGAGAGAAGTCAAGTAATTTCACCTAGATTCTTCCCTTCTTTTCCTTTAAAATTATTCTGTAGTAGTGTCGACCCTGACAGAAGAAGAAATCTGTGCATATCCCTATAGGTGTAAAATTGCTAAATACAGGTGGATGTGTGCCGTGTGTACTGCCCCGGGGAAGGAAGTTCATACTGTGGTTCAACAGAGAGGCAAGATTTCAGGGAAGACCTCTATCCTAGGTCTGTTACCACCATTGTCTTTGACTGTACTTGAAAGCCACAGCTTAGGCTCTTCATGGGAAGTGTCATAGTTACACGGGGAGGTGCCTCCAATACAGGGCAACCACACTGACAATGAGAGGGTTGATTGTTCGTCTCTCTCACTTCTCAGGGACACAAGAGGAAAAACTGGAAGGTGAGGCGCTTTGTTCTGAGGGCTGACCCTGCTTTCCTGCACTACTACGACCCAACAAAGGTGAGTGAGCAGTGAACTGCTGACCTCAGACACTACATCTATGTACATATCTCTTACAAACTGTAATAGTAATACAGTCAACTACACAGGAAATTGGGCTCTAGGACTGCCCTCTCCACTTCTTCTCCAGGGCCATGTGCCCCCTGAATTCCTCCACTCTTTCCCCTTGGGACCCCTCAGGGATTTCCTGGGGCCACATCCCTTGTCTGGTTTTTTGTTTTTTTTTTACTCCCACATTCTCCCTCATGCCTTAGCTCTTTTGGGATTCCTCTGTCTGCCCCTAGAGCCATCTCCCCTCTGGGATTCCTCTCTCTCACACACCCCACTCTGGGGCTATGCCTCTTCTGGGATTCTTTTTGCTCTGGGGCTGTGTCCTCTCTGGGCTGACTCTTTCCCATCCTGAGGCTGCATCACCTCTGTGATTTTTCTGCTCTCTTGTCCTCCTTATTGTAACCTTGAATGGGGCCTGATCACAGAGTGCTAATGGGAATTTCTGCTACTCAGTTCTAAATGTGTATAATGAATAGCAGAGCTTATGTATATGGATATACAATGCTGCCACTGAGTTACGATGCAGTGAAGCCCAGTACAATACAAAATGGCATGTGGCTAGAAATGTTTTAGTGACATTTAAAGAGACCAGACAATGAACTTTATTTTACTGAAATCTTCCCCACAAGTGCTGTAAACCCAAACTGCACAGCCCTGGGATAACACAAGAGAGCAAATGGAGAGAGAATGGAAGCAAAACTGATCAAGTCTCACTGTCCTGGCTGAGTGAAGAGTATAAAGTGAACAAATAGCATCAACAGGGGAAAGTTAAATGGATTTTTAAAAGTTGTCGGATGTTGTTGGTAAAACAGAGAATAGGTTTTAAATATGATTGTTATCCTAGCGCTGTCCCTTTAAATAACTAACCTCCCACAACTTACTATGGAAAACAACTCTGGCTGAGAAAGTGATGCAATTGAATCAATGTGCTGGGAGGGCTTTCCCGAGACATGGACGCACTTGTTTTAGATCCAGATGTTCAGTGTGATCTTGTGTCTTCACCGCTATCCAGTATGTCTGCCTCAGGGAAGGGTTCTAATTCTTACCTCTTCCAACTGGGCCCCATTTTACTTTCTCACTGCAGGAAGAAAACAGACCAGTTGGTGGGTTTTCTCTCCGTGGCTGCCTTGTCTCAGCTCTGGAGGATAATGGAGTCCCAACCGGTAAGCATGAAACTTTAGGCTGCCTGCTTTGGTTACTGAGGGCTGGTCTACTCCCAAATTTGCCCTGAAATAATTGAATCAGTTTAATTCACGCCTTTGTTATTGTGGTGCAAATCTGTGGGTAGACCAGTCCTGAGTCTCCTGTGAGAAAAGGGGTAGGGGACTGAAGATGACATACCTGTCCCAATACCATTGAGCTGGGTCAGGGGGACTGTTTAGATCTACTTTTGGATACACCAAGAGTTGCCTCTTTCCCCTTTTGCTTTTTGCCTGGGCTTGTCAGTCAGGTCTCCACATGAATCACGGGAAGGGAATAGGGCATTGGCTGATACTCCGGAAAATTAATAGTAAAGGGGGCAATTCCTTTTTGCTGGGATACGGAAGCTCTTTATTCAGAGGCATCCCTCATCCCCTTTTTTCCATGCTCCCTACTGACACCATCTTTTTCCTCTGTACCTGCCATGGTCCAAATCTCGTGGACACTAAATATAACAGTGGAAGAAGCTGTAATTGAAGGGTGAATTTGTTTAGCTTAAACAACATTGTCTGGAATCTCAGCTTTGTGATTCAATGTTCCTGCTGTCAAAATAATTTATAGTATGAAAGCAAATGAGCACAAGATTAGTGTGGGACAGCAAATGTGGGTCTCAAATGGGGAGACCCTTCCTGATGAGACACACTTGAGAGGTTCCTTCCCTCCCTCCTTTCCCCATTCTGAATAATAAGTAGGACTAAGTTTTAGTCATGGGTATTTTTAGTAAAAGTCATGGACAGGTCACGGGCAATAAACAAAAATTCATGGCCGTGACCTGTCCAAGACCTTTACTATAAATACCCCTGACTAAATCTTAGCTCCCCCTGCCCCCCCTGTGGCCAGCCGCTGCTGTGGGGGGCTCCCCAAAGCCAACCGCACCAGCCACTGCTCAGGCAGTCTCCGGGGCCAGCTGCTTGAGCAGCCCTGGGATCAACCACACTGGCCACTGCAGAAGTCACAGAGGTTGCAGAAGGTCGTGGAATCCATGACTTCAGCAACCTTAATGGCAGACACGCGGCCTTAATAATAAGTGATGCAATGAGAAAGCCTTTAAAAGAAAACCATGAGGGTGGGAATGGGGAATATAACCCCATGTAAAGGAAGCTTGATGATGGCCAGGAGCAGACAGGAGATTAAATCTAATTTATTGTAGGGTTTTCTAAGAAACCCACCACCATAGTATCTAAAACCAATAATAATAATATTCACTATTTAGATAGTGCTTTTTGTCTTCACAGTGTGTAACATTGCCTGGTTATTCCACAAAACACCCCGGTGAGGTAGATTTGTATTATTATTCCCAAGAGAAACTGAGGCACAGAAGAATTAAAGGACTTGTCCAGAATCACACAGCAAGATCTACTACTAACTTTAGTTATGCTAAACTCAAATTCCACCCTCATTGAGACATACATCTCCCACAAACCAGTTCTCTACATGCTCCACTAACCTATTGCACTCTTCCTCTGCAGGGGTGAAGGGGAATGTACAAGGCAACCTCTTCAAAATCATCACTAAAAACGACATTCATTACTACATCCAGGCCAGCTCCAAGGCAGAGCGAGCACAGTGGATTGAGGCCATCAAGCGGCTGACATGAGCAAAATGGACTCTGTACCCAAATCAGGGATCAGGGTGAATAACTGACATTCATGAGCAAGCTTGCTGCTGTCTTTGCTGGGAGTATTGACTCTGGGATGGCTGATCATGAGATGGAAGAGCAAGTCTGTACATCCAGGTGTCCAATCTACCTCTGACAGATCCATATCATGCTTCACCCTTTAGCAGAAAAGCCTTACTGGTCCCCCTTTGCTATGAGACTCGTACATTCCAGTAGCCCATGTCTACTGCAGTCACAGTGACTGAACCAAGGACTGTGGGTTGGGCCAGCATAAGCACGGGTTTCTGAGGCCACCTCCCTTGACATAACACCACAGAGTCTTTTGCTTAGTTGCACTCTGATTGCCTCAGGGAATACCACACTGAGACAAAACAGCGGTCTGTCCATCCACCTACTCCAGGATCCAGCCTCCTTCTATGCTGGAAAAACCCATGGTGCTGAAGGAACACAGGATTTGTCATACCTGATCATATCCATGGCCCATCTACTCCAGTATCTGATCTCTGACAGTGGCCAATGCTGTATATATCAGAAGAAGAAGAGAACCCCACAATCCACCTGGGCAGCTGTGTAACAATACATGGTAAGGGGGAGCTTTTCTCCGTGAACCCAGCTGGAGCTCAGTTTGAGTTGCACCAAAGGACTGATAACTAATCATTTAATCCTAGTTACTGTTGTTTCTACTTCAAACCAATAAATTTTGCACTTTTCTAGTAAACTTGACGCCCTAATCATATTAAATCTAGTAATGGGGTACTTGAAACAGCTTTACCCTTTTCACGTGATCTTTCCCAGAGGTCAGATTGAGAGGTGAGGAAATAATGGTACTTCACCCAAGGAACAAATAAAAATTTTACCCAAATTTCACCCACAATCCTAAACATCTCCCACTGTGCCAGAATAGCATTGTTATGGAATAATTTTCCCAACCTAATTCCAAAAGCCTTCACATGGAAAGATTCAGTTAAAGTAAAAAAGCTGGCTTGTTGATTTACAGGGAGGTTTTCAAAGGCACGAATAGAAAATAGGCTCCTGAGTCCTAATGACAAGTGCCCAACAGCCATTTTGTGCCTTCTGAACATTTCCCCCTCAGGGCATACCAGCACCTCATTTTCCCTACTGGGACCACCCCATCACCCAGGTGCTGAGAACCCCAAATTTAGGAGCATGCTTAATACTTGAAGCGTATTTTCAAATAACATAGACTGCTCACGTTATTTTAGAAAATTTTCCTTGTTTTCTGAACACCAGTAGCTGGCAGCCATATTTTCTGCAGTGCCCAAAAGAAGCCCTTTGAAAATACTGTAGTACATGCCTTCCACTAACTCTCAGAGGAAGTGTGATGGCAGAGCCAGAAATGGAGCCCATGTCTCTTAAGTTTCATTGCAGTACTTTACCCACAGGCCCATCCCTCCTTGAGTTGAAGTTTTCTGTCCACCAAGCTATATACTGAAAAAATGCTCTCTCTTCAGAGAGGATTTCCCCTTTTTCTTCTGTTACAACCATTAGTGGCCCTAGCCATTTTGCTGGGAGAAAAATGGTTTTTGTCCCCCCCCGCCACCTCTAACCCCATGTGCCCAAGTGTGTGGAAAGCTGGCCAATCAGGGGCAGAGAGAGAGGGGAGAAAACAAACAAAAACCGAACAGCATAGCAGTTTGCAATCCCTGAAAGTTGGGGCCCAGGGCAACTGCCTTGCTCACCCACACCTAGAACCAGCCCCGATTACAGCCATTCATAAATTACCTGAACTTTATATAGATGCACATTTTGGGACTGCAGTACACAACAGGGCCCGCAGAGAGGCAAAGGCCTTTGGTTGGTAATGTGCATGAGGATGTGTGGATGGAATGGGAACAGGAGCCAGGGAAGAAGACCCAAGGCAGGAGCAGTGCAGCACCATCACCACCAATCGTGTGCTGAGGTGTCTTGTGTCCTGCTACTTGTGTCTTCGGGCCACTAGCTTTAGGAGTTACTCCAGATTCATACCACGGTAATTCAGATCAGAATCTGACCCATTGTCTTTAAGGGAGAGTTTCACAGGAAAAGGACGGAAGCCTGAGACATGTAGATTGAAACTCATTGGAAAGGAATGTATTTTTTTCACTGTTTGCAAAACATCAAGTACACAGTATAGTGTATATATGTTTAATAATAACAACCTCTTCTCTAAACCTACCAGGGCAAATGATTAGCACAACATTAAGATGGATCAAATGTTTATTTCTTAAAGCAGGTAAAGAGGTTTGCCGGTAAATGGGCAGATATGGCTGGATATAGGAACAGATGATGCAGATTTAGGTACAGATGTTGCTGCACAGGGCCAGTTAAGACAAGACTGCCAAACCTGCAGCTCTACAGAGCTCCCAGTTCATGAGGGCTCCACCCACTACAGACAGTTGGAAATGCTAGTGGGCCATTCACTGCTCCACGGTGTGAGGCACGAAGTGCTTTGTGCTGACTGCTGAACATTGTGATCATAGCTTGGGGTAATAGGGTGTCTCGTCCTCTAACATGGACCTTGCTGGGGTACACCACAGGTTTCCTCACCTATTTAACAGATTGCCTTTCACTACATGCTAAATCCCACTCTCTACTTCTAGATATGTGACCTAATAACCCCACCCATCCTCAGGTGACTGAGCCCCTCCAGGTGGCATGGCAGAACAATTTAGAGCCAATGAGGGTAGAGAAGCCTGCACACTGTCTGAATCACAGTCTTTGCAGTCTGGAAGGCCCAACAGAATGGCTTTGCAAAGAGCCTCATGTGCTTGAACCAACCCTGTCATTGCAGCTCTTCAGGCTCTGTGAGAAAAAGCAGACATTTCAAACTTGTTAGCAAACAAACCCAAACAAAGTCCACATTTAAAATCTCAAGAAGTACCAAGAAGGAAAAAGAAAACACTTCTATGTACATGGGAAAGTACATTTGTCTTAGTTCATTGGTGATGTGGGGTCCATTTTTCAAGCCACCTTGGTAAGTCTGATGTCCCCTGAGATTTGTAAAGCTGTTACCAAGTGCAGGGGCTGAACGCGGTGAGTGAAATAACAGAGCTGCCGTCCATCGAGCAGGACACGGATCTGCTGGTGCTCACAGAAGAGCTCCATCTGCAAAGGAGCAAGGGCAAAGGGGGGAATTAGAGGCCAGCACCACGGGCTGTCTATTTCACTAGCCTGGACTTTGGAACCCCAAGTGCTCTATGAAGTGGAGTGTAAGGTCTGTCTAGATTCTCTACGTCTCCTGTAAGTAACATCTTATCTCTGCTGAAAAGCTCTTACAGCAAATTATCCTCAGTGAATGGGAAAAAGAATTTGCACTTAGAGATGGTTCCTCCACGTCAGGAGGTGTTGGGGGAAGCTTGCACTGCCGCTCCCCATGCTGTACTAGTTTGATGGCAAAATAAGACTTAACTCTTCAGGACTGTCAATCTGGCATCTTTCAACTGTATAAAATTCACTGTGTTGTACTCAGCTGGTCCCTTGCCCTACTGTCTCCCGCCTACACCCATGATAACTAACAAGAATACCTTAAACGTGTCCCCTGCTGTGAATGGGAAGTAGGGAATGTTCTTCTCCTCTCTTCCCCATTTCCCAGCAATCTGTGCATTCCGGGTGATGGATTTCTCACTGAAGTTGACTGTAAGTAACAGCCCAATATCCTTGCTTGCATCCATGGGGTCACAGAGCAGAGTCACTGCAAAGCTGTAAGGACCAAGTCAGTGATCATGAACAGGACTTTCAGCAAACTACCAGAACATGGTTGGAGTGACAGATGCACGTAAGGACATAGAGCATCCATCCCAAACCACTTAGTGTGGCATATGGCCATGTTTTAATGGTCTGGTGGTTGTAATATCCTGAAATGATGTCCCCAATATTCATCAGCAGTTCTTTGGAATAACTAAAGCAGACCCGCCCAGAAAGAATCCATTTCAGGTTTTTCATTTTGAGAGTGCTTAGCCAGTTTTATGTAGACCTCAAGCCAATCTAGACACATTCAGCAATGCTGGTTACTGTAGTTGTTTACCTTAACACTGAGTCATAAGGTATTAACTAGTGACTTGTCTTAGTATGTGACAGTGATACTGCAGTTATGTCCAATGTAATGGCACCCTATAAATACTTCTACTATGTGATCAATGGAGATTGTTTTTCTGTTTTATTTTGATTTGAGAAGGGAAGAAAGGAGTGAGCTCTTTAGTGTCAGATTGGTACCAGGATCCCTTTCCTTTACATGGATTGCAAATCATATAACAACAAAAGGAATAACTGGAGTGTCTATACTAGGTAGTTTGTCACAGTTTCAGAGTTAACTGCACCTGTATTCCCCCTAGGTGCTTCCTGGAGGGCACCAACTTAAGGTTTCAGGCTTCCAGCTATTATCTCTCTTGGGATACCCCCATCCCTCTCCCTCCTGCCTGGGGTTTTAAAGCTGCACAGCTCCCTCTCATACACTGTGAAATCCCCAGCAAGTCCATCCAATGGCTAGCTCCTGTGCAATGCTTTCTCGCCCAGGGCTATGAACATTACCAGTGGTTACAAGTTACCACACAGCTCAAGCACATTTATTCTTAAGTATTACAGAGAAAACATTTAAAGAAAAGTTTCTACACACATTCACCCATTAGTCTAAGGGGGCCCTAGTAGGCTAAAGTCTTTCTAACCCTTCCACAATGTTTGGACCCCCCTCTTAGACAGAAGGACGTGTCCATTTACTGGCCTAGAGTCAGTTTAAACCCAGCCTTTTCATATCAAAAGCCCTTTCTTTGTCTGTTGGCCTCAGGAAAACCCAGTTTGATTCAGAATATACAAACCTCCCCAGCGGTTTTGTTAGTCTCTAACAAAACCTAGTCTCTAAGGTGTCACAAGTACTCCTCGTTCTTTTTGCTGACACAGACTAACATGGCTACCACTCTGAAACCTGAAAAATCCATGAATCTGGAGCAGCGGGGGAACAGGGCTGTGGCTCCAGGAGGAGGGAGAGGGAGCAAGTTGTTTCATACTTCCCCTTGCCCTGTTCCCAGCTGTGTCCTAGCAGCCCTCAGGATTTTGCTGAATATTTCCCCTCAGCTGGTGGCTGTGGCTGAGCAGACATCTACTGCTAACTCTGTTCAAGGACATACCCCATGGATAAAGCTAAGATTTAGTCGTGGGTATTTTTAGTAAAAGTTAAGGACAAGTCATGGCAATAAACAAAAATTCACGGCCCATGACTTTTACTATAAATACCCATTACTATATCTCATCTCCTGAGCCCCGCAGCTTTGGGGGGGGCCCTGCTTCAGCGTTGGAGTTTGACTGCCCCTGGTGGCCCGCTGCTCCGGCAGCCCCCGGGACCGCTACTGCTTGGGCAGTCCCCGGGGCCAGCTGCACTGGCCACTATTTGGGCAGTCCCTGGGCTATATCAGGATCCATAGCTGTAAATGACTATAGCTGCCATCTAAACTGCACACAGCTACAGACCAGAGCTTTTTATGCTTGAAACTACTGGATTCTACCACTTGTGCAAAATTAGATGATGATGCTGTTTTTGTAGGCCTCCAACCACTAGTGGGCATTATAATCCCAGATCCTGGATTGGGTCTGATGCTGTCCAACAGAGGGAAAGACTGCACATACACACCAGGTAGTTTATATCACAGAAACAAGCAGAAGAAGGTTTGTTGCTTGCACAATCACTTTACCACATTTTTAGAGAGACTGGGCTATCAGTTGTCTCCCCCATTTCAATCTCACTGCAAAAAGAAAGAGATTAGGTTGTGACCCATGATTATGAGTCTGTACAGCTTCCCTTCCAAACTCAAAAGAATGCAGGCCCTCAAGGACCCAAATTTAGGAGCCTCTTGTGCTTATGGCCAGCCTAGATGGCAGATACTCCTATACGTGAAATAAGCAACTGAACAACAGCTCCCCACCCTACCTCTTGGGGTTGGAACATATGACCCCAATAATAGTGATTTTCATGGCTGGTTTCAGTCCTCCTTTAATTTCACCAATATATCGCTCCACCTAGTGGGAAAAAATAACTGTTATTGATCTCTAGATTTGCAGCCTGCATGGTAAACTGCAGAACCATGTGATAAACTGCATTTATTACACACTTCTGTCATCTCACCGGCCTTCTGTTCACCAATCAATTTCCCCTGGGACTTATTCTAACAATGCAAGCCACTAAGTACCTTTAAACCACTGCCATTTTTTAAAAATAACTATAAAAATTCTTTCTTTATCCTTTCTACAAATATACTTGAAAATGAATTAGCTGCAAAACAATTCTACCTTTACTAACCCCAAACAGCTCCCTGATCTGTTTTAGGGGTTAGTGACAATTTTAATAGAATAAGCTAATGCAGAGGATTAGAATTGGGATAGTACTTCTCTATCTCACAGGGATGTTTTGCGAGTTAATGGTTATAAAATATTTTGAAAATATAAAGTGCTATAAATACATAAGTAGTATATAGTTGTACTCATTTACCTGTGTAAAAATTTTTGAGAAACCTCAGATAGAAGATGCGATAAAAGAGCTAAGTGTTATGTTATTAGCAATGTTCATCATTTGCTTTATTTTTCAAGCTCAGAGCACAAGTAAAACTAACGACAGAGTCAAAGGACTAAATCTTGCAAGCCTTATCAGTCAAAACTGCAATTAAAGTCACCAGGAGCTCTGCACAAATAAGCATTTAGGATTTAGCAGGCTTTAGTCCAAGGAGAGAGGGCTGAAAAGAGCTAAGAGAGTTGATAATAAAATATAAGAACATAAGAACTGCCATACTGGATCAGACCAATGTTCTAGCCCAGTATCCTGTCTTCTGACAGTGGTCAGTGCCAGATGCTTCAGAGGGAATGAACAGAACAGGGCAATTAACAAGTGATTCGTCCCCTGTTGTCCAGTCCCAGCTTCTGGCAGTCAGAGATTTAGGGACACCCAGAGCATGGGATTGTGTCAATCCTTGATCATCCGGGTTAGTAGTAATTGATGGACCTATCTTTCATGAATTTATCAAATTCTTTTTTGAACCCAGTTATTCTTTTGGCCTTCACAACATCCCCTGGCAATGAGTTCTACAGGTTCTAATATTACTGACTTGGTATCTCTACTGACATAGGACTAAGCTTAATAAAAATCAGACCTTTATGGCAGTTTGCATGATCTTTTGTTCATAATGAAGCAGCTTCCATTCAAATGTAATTTGCTACAGTTGAACTTTAGTTATGAACACCTCAGGAACGGAGGTTGTTTGTAACTCTGAAATGTTCGTAACTCTGAACACAACATTATGGTTGTTCTTTCAAAAGTTTATAACTGAACATTGACTTAATACAGCTTTGAAACTTTACTGTGCAGAAGAAAAATGCTGCTTTCCCTTTATTTTTTTTAGTTTATGTTTAACACAGTAGTGTACTGTATTTCCTTTTTTTTTTTTTTTTGTCTCTGCTGGTGCCTGATTGTGAACTTCAGTTTCCAAATGAGGTGTATGTTGATTGGTCAATTTGAAACTCTGGTGTTCATAACTCTGAGATTCTACTGTATATCACATGATTTTTTAAATAGATCTGTTTGGATGGTTTTTTTTAATAGATCTGGTTGATCTGAAAAATTAGATCTGTTGGATGATTAAACCTTAAAAAAAAAGCAAATCTGCAATTCATCAAATGGTTGCTGATTTTCATGAGCATACAAACTAGAGATAACAGATTTCTCTCACACAGCGATACTCAGACTGAGGATTGTGAGCCACAAGTGGCTCTTTAATGTGTATCCTGCAGTTCTTTGTAGGACATGATATCAAAACCCTGTGTGATTTAATTATTAATCTAAGTTGTTAACCAATCAGGATGCTTTTACTATGTTATTAACCTATTGTAGTTGATATAATAATAATAATAATAATACTTGGTCAGTCATTTTGCTGTGAAAATAATATAGTAAATGAAACAATGAATTCACACTACTGTGGTTCTTTTGGGCAATGCTGAGGTCTGAGTATCACTACTCTAGCACATTCCTGTGGGGCTAGTGGAGGACTGTTGCGAGGAAGGATGGCTCAATGATTAGGATGCTGGCTTAGAATGGGAAAGAGCTGGGTTCAACGCTCTGCTATGCCACAGGCTTCTTATGTGTCCTTGGGCAAGTTGCTTAGTTTTTCTGTACCTCATTTGTCCATGTGTAAAAATAGGAATAACAGTACTTGCCTACCTCACAAGGTGGTGGTAAGCCTAAATACATTAAAGATTGTGAGGCACTATGGTGTTGGGGGCGGGGTTATTATAAGTACAAAAAAAAATTGTTTATTATTACTCCAACGCTTTTTCTAGGTTACTTTGGTTTAAAATGTCCCAAACGACAGCATGTGGACCATTCCCTATGAGTCCCATCTGAAGACTATTCCAGATGCTAATAGATATCATGGTTAGAAAATTTCTCCTAATATTCTGCCTAAATTTTCCTTCTTCATTTCAATGTATGTAATTTCCTGTCCTTCTTTCAGTTTCAATATAACAACTAGTTAGATCCCCCCTGAGAGTGGCATTTACGACCAAATACTTTCTAATCCCACAGACAGTTATAGAACCCTGCTTATTTTTTTAATAATTTTAAAAAATAGAGAGAAACGACTAGAGAATCTAACACTTTTAGAAAATGTACAATTATTCCTTGGGGGAATGAAACAGAACCCCAGGCAGGAAAATTTAGGATACTCACCAGAAGAAAAGTGTCAAAGGGTGAGATGTATTAAACTGTGGAGTACCCCAAGGGAAGTGGCAGACTCCCTTGAGATATTTAAAATTAGACTAGACAAACTAGTGGAGAATATGTCTCCTCCTCCCCACCAACACTCATTGCTTTCTTAAGTGAGAGACAGTAAAATGAAATAATAACACTTTACAATCTGAAAGGTGGGCTGTGAAGATTAACTACTTAATTTTGGAAAGCCCCATACCGTAAATACTATTATATGTATGTATGATACTACATAAAGAATAAATGTAAGTGTACCCCTGGCTTCCATGCGGTTTTTGCACTTACAAATTCTTCCATGGTACCCTGAATACAGGCTGAGGTCTGATCATTCACAGGTGGTTCCCTAGCTGAGACGGAACACATGGTATTCCTGAAACCTACTCAGGGATCCAGCATGAGGTAGCAGGAAGAGATCCTGAATGGGTCTTAATTTGGTTACAGGAAGACCCATGCACCTCTAGCAGTTGTATCTTTTTAATACATTTATGTATATAAAAACGTATTTTCTACTAAAAAAACCCCCTACCAGTGGATTTATTCACTTACATTTGTGCCCCTGTCATTTTCTGTCATCTCTCTGTAGCAGTCTCGCAGCAAAGTTTTCTTTTCTTTTCTTTGTGTGTGTGTGTGTGTAGAAAAAATATACAAAACCCCCGGAATAAAGGGAGGATGTAAGGGGGAGCATTATCTCAGTCAAACACTGGTTAGACACCACCCTCTCAAATAGCTGAGTCACAAGAGCCTACTCTTCATCTTCCATCACACAGTGGCAAAAGGCGATAGAGAAACAGTGAGGAACTTGATAGCTCATAGGTATAAAAACAGCTAGGAACTAGTAATCGTTCTAGTACTAGTCTAGGTCATGATAATGCAATTAACTCCAGGCAAGTGAACCCTGGCACTTATGTGGACCCCATTGACTTTGGTGGGGTTCCATGCAGGCACAAGAGTCTACCCACGCAGAACCCAGTGCAGAATCAACCCTAAACTGGCAGTGACTGAAAATCATTATCTAATGGCGGCTAGCTAGCCTAAGGGAAAGGTATTGGTGGTCCCAGTCCAGTTCCTCTTTGGACAAGCGTCCATATCACAAAAATACCATCAAAGATGGCCCTAGCTGGACTCCTTGTTGTAGAAGAAACAAGACCAGATGCCTGTGGACACTAAGGCAATGGAGCCTAAATACCTTTGTGGAACTTGGCCTACACCTCTCACTCTTGTATGCTAAGTGGTCCCTACAGAGCAAAGTTGAGGGGCAGCATGAACTGTCACTGCCCATGCTGTACCTTTTCAGTGGATATGCAAAAGATTTAATTCCCCAGGGCTTTCAATATAATGCCTCTGACAAAGCACTGAATTAACATATTTTTAAAAACTGTAAGACCAGCTATATTGGGTCAAACTAATGGTCCATCTAGCCCAACATCCTGTCTTGCTGCAGTGGCCAATGCCAGGTGCTTCAGAGGGAATGAACAGAACAGGCAATCACAGAGTGAACCATCTCATCGTCCACTCCCAGCTTCTGGCAATCAGAGGCTAGGGACACCCAAAGCAAAGGATTTAGGGTGACCAGATAAGTGTGAAAAATCGGGACGGGGGTGGGGGGGTAATAGGAGCCCATATAAAAAAAAGCCCCAAATATTGGGACTGTCCCTATGAAATCAGGACATCTGGTCACCCTAATGGGGTTGCATCCCAGACTATCGTGGCTAATGATCATTGATGGACCTACCCTCCTTGAATTTACCTCATTTTTTTGTAACCCTGCTATAGTTTTGGCCTTCACAACATCCCCTGGCAATGAGTTCCACAGGTTGACTGTGCGTTGTGCGAAGAAATACTTGCTTTTGTTTGTTTTAAACCTGCTGTCTATTAATTTCATTGCGTGACCCTGGTGTTTGTATTATGTGAAGCAGTAAATAACACTTCTTTATTCACTTTCTCAACACCATTCACAATTCTATAGATCTCTATCGTATACTCTCTCTCAGTCGTCTCTTTTCGAAGCTGGAAAGTCCCAGTCTTTTTAATCTTTCCTCATACGGAATCTGTTCCATACCCTTAATCATTTTTGTTGCCCTTCTATGTACTTTTTCCAATTCTACTATATCTTTTTTGCGATCAGGTGACCAAAACTGCATGCGGTATTCAACGTGTGGGCATACCATGGATTTATATCATAGCATTATGATCTTTTCTGTCTTATCTATCCCTTTCCTAATGGCTCCTGACATTCTGTTAGCTTTTTTGGCTGCTGCTGCTCGTTCAGTGGATGTTTTCAGAGAACTATCCACAATGACTCCAAGTTCTCTTTCGAGTATGGTAACAACTAATTTAGACCCCATCATTTTGTATGTATAGTTAGGATTATGTTTTCCAACGTGCATTGCTTTGCATTTATCAATATTGAATTTCATCTGCCATTTTGTTGCCCAGTCACCCAGTTTTGTGAGATCCCTTTGTAACTCTTTGGATTTTGCTTTGGACTCAACTATTTCAAATAATTTTGTATCATCTGCAAATTTTGCCACCTCACTGCTTAACCCTTTTTTCAGATCATTTATGAATATGGTGAACAGCACTGGTCCCAGTACAGACCCCTGGGAGACACCAGTATTTACCTCTCTCCATTCTGAAAACTGACCATTTATTCCTACCCTTTGTTTCCTGTTTTTTAACCAGTTACTGATCCATGAGACGACCTTCACTCTTATCCCATGACTGCTTACTTTGGTTAAGAGCCTTTGGTGAGGGACCTTTTCAAAGGCTTTCTGAAAGTCCAAGTACATTATATCCACTGGATCATCCTGGTCCTTCGTTGACCCCCGCCCCCTCCAAGAATTCTGTTTGATGAGGCATGATTTGCCTTTACAAAATCTGTGTTGACTCTTCCCCAACAAATCGTTTTCATCTATATGTCTGATAATTCTGTTCTTTACTATAGTTTCAGCCAATTTCCCTGGTGTTGAAGTCAGGTTTACCAGCCTGTAATTGCCAGGATTGCCTCTGGAGCCTTTTTTAAAAATCGGTCACATTAGCTATCCTCGTCTAGTCATCTGGTACAGAAGCTGATTTAAGTGATAGCTTACATGCTGTAGTAAGATGAGGCCCTGAAACATAAACCTTTTGGTATCAAAGGCCTGGTATGAGACCTAAGGCCTGAGCTAAAGTAATGGTCAAGACTTTGCTAACATAAAGCAAAGTTAAGCTGCGACCCAGAGGCAGGCCCTGCTCACAGAAGCTGGCAAGGAAAGGGCTGATGTTGCATAAAGATATGCTGTTGCATAAACATATATCTAAAGTGTATTAGATACCAGAGCCATACACAAATGGTACAAGAACATTCTTATACCATCCACATAGATAACAAGGACAGGGGCAAAAAGTCAGTATGATGGATAGAGTTGTTTTGTTCGAACCAACATGTACAAGGTGAAAGGCGGCACCTTACTGCGTAGAAGGGTGGTGCATTGTTACATAAAGGGGTTGCACCTCAATACGTCAAGAGTGTTATGTAACTTGTTTGTACCTGTGTTTAAGAATGCATCCCTGAGTGGATGTCTTTTTCCAGCCTAGGGGGCAGTGGAAAGTCCCGCCACTGACTGAGCTGAGTCCATTGCCAGGGAGCACATAGGGATTAGCAACAAACCGCATATAGGTTATATAAGTTATATGAACTGGGGGTCTAGAGATTGTGTTTCTCTTCGACAATAAACCTGGCCAACGTGCCTTCGTACCTTACTAGAGTTTGTGGTCATTGGGGGTTCTCTCAGGGTCTGCTGTGTTAGCTATCTGCGCAGAGATGGGACAGCACACAGAGGGAACATGCATGCAGCCGACTGTTATCATCGAACAAGAGCAGAGCACCACACTGGTAGCTACTGACAACACATACCACAGGTAATAGTTCTGCAATTTCGTATTTGAGTTCCTTCAAAACTCTTGGGTGAATACCATCTGGTCCTGGCGACTTATAACTGTTTATCAATTTGTTCCAAAACCTCCTTTATTGACACTTCAATATGAGCCAGTTCCTCAGATTTGTCACCTAAAAGAATGGCTTAGGTGTGGGAATCTCCCTTACATCTTCTGCAGTGAAGAGCAATGCAAAGAATTCATTTAGTTTCTCACAATAGCCTGATCCTCAAGTGCTTCTTTAGCTCCTTGATTGTCCAGTGACCCCACTGATTGTTTGGCAGGCTTACTGCTTCTGATGTACTTTTTTGGGGGGTGCCTATTAGTTTTTGAGTCTTTGGGTAGTTGCTTTTCAAATTTTTTTTTAGCCTTCCTATGTAACCCACACACCACCTGGGTGTGGTGTTCTGTTCCATCTAGTACTGATAGCACTTAGAGAGAGATTAATGAGTCTATTCTACAGACTTAGCTAAAGGGCACATGATGTTTAGCTCATGCATTTAACTCCAGAGGTCCCAGGTTTGATCCTGCCTGCCAACGGCCAGGGTCTGTAGGTGTTACACCTAATTATACTTTTACATTTTTTAAAACTTGCCAGAGTTCATGCTCCTTTCTATTTTCCTCAGTAGGATTTAAATTCCAATTTTTAAAAGATGCCTTTCTGCCTCTCGCCTCTTATAGTGCCTTACAGCCACTTATAGCTTCCCACAGCTCCCATTGGCCGGGAGTGGCGAACCACGGTCACTGGGAGCTGCGGGAGAGCATGCCTGCAGATGGTCAAGGTAAACAAAATGTCTCACAGCCCGCCAGCTGATTACCCTGATGGGCCTTGTGCCAAAGGTTGCCGGATCCCTGTATTATGTTTTATAATATGGAGAATACATTTAATTTGAGCCTCTATTATGGTGTTTTTTAAAAGTTTCCATGCAGCTTGCAAGGTGTTGTGACTGTACCCTTTAATTTGTTTAACTAGCTTCCCCATGTTTGTGTAGTTCCCCTTTCTGAAGTTAAATGCTACTGTGGTAGGTGTCTTTGATGTTTTCCCTCCCACAGGTATGTTACATTTAATTATATTATGGTTGCTATTACCAAGCTGTTTAGCTACAAGTTAAGACAACTACAATGTTAATAAAATAAATTATCAAATAAGCAAGCCCTCTCATATGTCCCAGCTTGTGTTTGGTTATGATGGAAGAAGCACACAACCGTGTCCTGGGGGAATGGCTGCAGATTGGTGCCCAAACAGAAGCCAGAAAAGACCCAGATCAGTGAGGTTGAGCCAGAGGAAAGTCTTGCTGAGTCTCCGCTGCACCCTACGTGGTCATTTACAACCTTGGCTGCAAAAGGCTACCAAACGGCAATTTTTCAGTCATGTATTTTTCATCCATTCTGCCCTCTTGTGAGCGGGCCACGGAGGGGGTCAGCCAGCGGGCCGGCTCCAGAGCAAGCTACGGGTAAAGCCCCATCCTGGGTGGTGGGGCCTTGGGAGCCCCCAGGCCCGGCAAGGTCTGAGGGGAAGGGCTCGGCGCACAGCGGCCCTCACAGGGGGAACTGCGGTACCGGGTCACTGGGAAGTGGAGGGAGGGATCGCGCGCCGGGCTCGCCTCAGGGCTATTGCCCCAGGCCAGGGCGGCTCCTGCGATTAACAGTCAGCAGCACCTGACGCGATTCCCGCCTCTCCGGCCACAGGCTGAGCGGCTCAGTGGGCCGGAGAACGAGGGGCGGGGCTCAGGGGGCGGGTCGGTTGGTTCAGGAGAGGCTAGGTCTGGGGCACCCGGGGCGGGGCTACGTTGGCCGCTGGGTGGAGCCTGCGGGGTGGGCGGGTAACTGGACAGCCGGGGGGGTCCGGCTCGGGGACGGTGGGAGGAGCGGATCCTGCGTGGGGTTAGCTCTATGCCATTGACATGTGGTTTCTTTGCCCACGTCAGTAATGGCGCCTGTGAGGCTTCAGTGCCTCTAAAGAAAGAAGGCACATTATTTACATATTCATCCTGTTTGACCAATAAGCGCTCGCCGTTTTGGGTGTGCCGGCTGTTGGGAAAGTCACCTGATTCGTCTTTCAAGATGGCCGTGGCACTAGGCTGCTCAGCTTGGGGAATGCAATCAGTGCGGACCGTCCCATAGCCCCTGAGTGCGCAGGGGGAGCCGGACCGATCCACCACCCCTGGGTCTTCCCTAAGAGCTGTGTGTCTAGTGCAGGGCAGCGCAGCGCAGCGCAGCCCAGCCGACGCGGAGGGGTCGGGACCGCCGGTGCCTGCTGGGCGCTGCGGGCCCTGATCTCCGCTCATCCCAGGCAGGTCACCAGGCGGGCGCTGGGACTGGGCACGAGAGCCAGCCAGCCAGCCAGCCAGCGGGGGAGGAGGGGGTTAGTGGGGGGATTTCTGGATGTGGGCGGAGGGCTGATGACCCAGGTCCTTGGTTCAGGGGTAGGACAGCAGAGGATGGGGAGCGCGGTGGGGGAAATCCACTGATGGGAGGGCTGACACGGTGTGTGGGGTGGGGGAAGGTAGCCCTGCGAAAGTGTTTGGTGAATCTCTGACCACGTCCTAATGTCTGTGTCATAAATATAAAGCACCATGTTGGGGGGTTTCTTGTACCTTTCTCTAAGCAGCTGCTGTTAAATCTGGATTCTAGATTAGATGTACCCCTGGTCTGATCTGGTATGGCAATTCTTGTGCTACTTGTCACTTGTATTTTGAATGACTAGACCATGGAGACTAAACTCTCTCGTCTCCCTTAAGATGATCTCTCTAGATCATGACTGACTGAGACACCTTGGCAGGTTAATATATAGGGGTGAGAAGTTCCCAGTTTGGAGAAAGCTTGAGATGGAACTGCTCATGCTGTAGCTGCTCTGTTTACTACGGTTGTCAAAATACCACATTTTACCTTCCCTACAGAAGTCAGAGTTCTTTGTTAGCACTATGCTCTCAATAAACAAACAAATTGATCCTTCCTGTTTCCTGAGAGTATTGACTCTAAGCAAGTATCAGTGCATGTTTCACAGGGATAATGTTTAAATCACCTACTTGAACAAATACTGTGGTATTGATCTTATCACTGGCTGGAAGTGCATTCCAAACTTTAAAACTTAAATAGGTACAGATTGGTTTCTGATTCTAGATCTGTTCTGTTCCAGGTGCACTGAGGGAAGATTTGCTGTGACTTACCTCTGGATGGTTTTTCTTTTCTTCCTTTTTTTTTTTTTCCTTCCTGTCTCCAGGAGTCCAGTCACAGTGGGATGATGCATCCATTTGGTAATGAGGAAGCAGCCTCTCTGGAACATCTTTTCTGGTTTTTTTGTAAATGTGTGCAGCGGGGAGACTGGGAGCTAGCACAGGCCTGTATTCCTCAGTTACATCAGTGGCAGGGGGATGGCTCTGAGAAAGTTACAGCTATTCTGCAGGCTCTAATAGCTTGTCCATCTCAGTTACGGTAAGTGCTGTGTGGGATTTTTGTCTAACTGGTGGAAGTAGAACTGTGTTAAACAGGATGTATGTGATGCAATTGTCAGAAATTGAGGCTGATTCTTTATTCTTAACTATAATGGACCCCTAGAATCAGGGCTGGATTAATGCAGGGGCTTTAGGGGCTGCAGCCCTGGGCTAATGGGGGGCGCCGGCTCAGCAGGGCTCAGGCAGGCTGCCTGCATGCTGTGGCTTCATGCCGCTCCCAGAAGCGACCAGCTGCTTGCACGTCTTTGCGGCCCCTGGTGGGAACCAGCCAGTGGGAGCTGTGGGGTGACGCTTGCTGGCCTAGACAGCGCACGGAGACAAGCTGTTCCCCTCTCCCCAGGAGCGTGCAGAGACGTGCCAGCAGCCAGCCACTTCCGTGAGTAGCGTGGGGCTATGGCAGGCAGGCAGGCAGCCTGCTTGAGCCGTGTTGCGCAACCGGCCAGGAGCTGCCTGTGGTAAGCGCTTCCCAGCTGGCGCCTGAACTTCACACCCGCTCCTGCACCCCAACCCTCTTCTCCAGGTCAGAATCCCCACCTACACCCAACTCCCTCCCAGACCTCGCATCCTCTCCTGCACCAAACTCCCTCCTAGAACCTGCACCCTTCACCCTCTCCTGCACCCCAACACTCTGCCCCAGCCTGGAGCTCACTCCTGCACCCAAACTCCCTACCAGGCCCTGCACCCCTTCCCAAGCCTGGAGCCCACTCTTGCATCTAACTCCCTCCCAGAGCCGTCACCCTCTCCTGCATCCCAACACTCAGCCCCAGCCTGGAGTCCCTTCCTGCACCCAACTCCCTCTCAGAAAGAAACTAATATAGCAGCTGTTCTAAGGTAAGAAGTAGGCTATTTTGAATTAACTAAACTATATTGTACATGTTTTAAGACTGAAATGTAACCACAGAATGGCTTTATGTAAATTAAAAGGCAAGTTTAGTATAGCATTAATAGCCTCGATGCCATAATTGTGATGATTTTGTTTTAAATTAGGAAAAAGACTTGTATACAGGGACCCCACAAAATATAATAGGCCCGGGCCTACAGGAGAGTTAATCCGGCCCTGCTTAGAATCCTTGAAGCAGAACATGCTTCCTTGCCAGTGTTTTTTCCTTCATGCGTTCCATTATTATAGTTAACATTTGAGTGCTGACCTGCTCAGAGTTGCACTAATATATGTAGGGGACCCAGCCTCAGTCAGCTTACAACCGTGTTCATATATGCAATAGAGAAAATGATGGTATAAGCACAAGATCATGAAGAAATCTAGCAAAGGTCAATTTTGAAAGACTTCACTGAAATAATGTGAGTTGGAGGAGAGGGAGTCTGTTTTAGAATTGTAATGGTGCTGACACGGAGTGCTTTTTGTTTAGAAGATGATCAACCTATTTATTTAAAATGTTGGCTTACTACTAAACACCTGAGATGATTAAAACTGAAAATTTTTAAAAATCTTATTTCTCACCACTTAAATTGTCTACTTTTCACATTTCTCAATTTGAATAGTGAAACAACCTTTAATTTCACTTGTTTTTTCTCTTGACTTCTCAAGCACTTGCATGAGGCTATTAAGGTTGGGTTTCTGACACTTCAGGGGAACTTAAAAAATTTCAACTTTTTGTAATTTTGAAAAAAGTATCAAATATTTCTTAAGTTTTGTATAACTTTTTGGTAATAATTTTTGAGTATCAACTACACAGACAGCATTCTGGGAATCATTTTTGTTTGGAGGAAAAACACAATTAAATTGGTGTTGCCAACAGACATGAGAAAAATAAATATATTATACTTGGTACTGGCAACATGGCATACACTGGCTCTGTGGGGCAACTTTTCCTACTGTGAAGTGGGTAGAGATTTGTTTTGGTGCCTAGATGTTTGAAACTGATGGTATATGCTATTACCTCTGCAGGTGTGGACAGAATTATAGCCCTCAGAGACTTGCTTGGCTTTGGCTCCTTGTTCTCAAGAAATGGCTGGTGTGGGATCAGGTAAAGAAGTTTGTTCTAGTTGATCTCCAAATGGAAAATAATGTTTGTAAACAGAAAAATAATAAATTTTGTAGTTGCCTATTAAAATTTGAGACTTACTGCTATTAATAATTTCAACTGGTTCCTTAGACCTTTTTCCATTAAACTTAGCAAGAAATTAAAATAAGTGTTTTGGGATTATTTTTTGAGGCCATGTGAGTTAGCTTTTTAGTGTGCATGCTCAGTGTGAGATGTTCTTATGAATAGACAGCATGAGTTAGTAACTTACATTTCTATAGCCCCTTTTATCCCCAAAAGATGAAATAAACCAAGGATTGCACAATGCTTTACAAATGGCATACTTTCAGGATATGTAGTTTACATATACAAAACTATGGGGAGGAGAGTGGTAGGCAGCTAGCACACTGCATGAGGGAGAAAGAAACAAAGCCTTCAAAAAGGGGAAGATTGGTCATGTGTTTCTTTCCTCACCTTTTTCATTCCTCTGACCCCATTGCCTAGGTTCATGAATTTTCATGATCTTTGAGGAAAGGTGACCCTATCCCAAAGGGGTTATGGGGAAGTGACAGTTGCTAGCTAAGTAGTTGGAAATAAAGAATGGAATCTGTTGGTGCAGGAACAGCCCCTAGATATCTTAGGATGGGAGAAAGGACTTTTAATCCCCAATAAAATAAATATCTCTGAAGATGTCTGCCCTAAAATAGCAATTAAATAAGGTTTTGGGTTTTTTACCTGTAAACCTAAGATAGTGGCTCACATCTTCCCTATTCTTTTATCTTTTTTTCTTTTCCTGATAACTTCAGAAAATAATTCCAGCTGTTCTCCAAAGAGAAACTGAATTCTTACTCCTCTTAGAAGAACTGCAAAAGGATGTCTCAGATGAAGTCCTAAAGGTGAGCTGTGTGCCTGAAATATTGATCATTCTTAGGATGAAACTTAATGCTATGAGTTAACTTGACTGACCTTGTGTTTGAGACATCAATGTACCTTTGGTCTTCTCTGCATAAAATAAAGACAGTTGAATGTGAGGGCAGTTCAAGTTTACTCACTTTAGGTCAAGGATCTCAAACTGAAATCACCATGAGGGCCATATTACTGACACTTTTCATATAAAGATTCAAAAGCACACCCCTCCTGCTCCTGGCCCCGCCCCCACTCCACCCCTTCCATGAGGCACCGCCCCATTCCAACTCCACCCCCTCCCTGTCCCTATTCCAACCCCTTCCCCAAATCCCCACCCCTGCTCCGCCTCCTCCCCTGAGCGTGCAGCTCCCCACTCCCTCCTGGAAAGTGCAAAGCTCCTGGAGGTAGGCAGAGGAGCAGAGACGTGGCACGCTGGGGGGGGGGGGGCGGGTGAGGGGAGCTTGGCGGCCGCAGGAAATAACTCAGGGGAGGGGTGGGAGGAGCTTGGCGGGCATGCGGCTCGCAGGCCACGTGTTTGAGACCCCTGCTCTAGGTAGTGAATTTGGCATATATAATGGTGATTCTGGCTATAGAGGGGATAATGTAGGCAGGTGCTGAGCAAGCTTCTCTCCATAGCCTTACTAACAATCCTGACTCCTGACCTCCAGCTGCCTCCGCTGTTGCGGTCATACATCGCCATATGCAACTGTCTGTGCACCTCAGTCCTCATGTCACTTCCTGCTACATCAGCCTTGGGGCTTCCCTGGACAGAGAATACTCTTCATATGGTAGCTTTCTGACTTGCAGAAATGGGCACTAGGTTAGAAGCATCACATCTTGACTTAATGTAGGATATGAATTTGGGCCTCAATAGAGGAAAAACTAGTGTACGAACACAATGAATCACTGAACCTTCTTACTGGTAGGCTTTGAAATCCATAGTGACCAGAACTGCCCTTGTTTTTTAAATTGTTATTGTCCTCTACCATTCTGCTTCTTGTTCCAACTCAAAGTCAAGTTGAGGTTTGACTCCAGACAATGGAGCTGACACAGCTGTCTGGCCATGTTTGGGAAAGGAGAGCTAATAATGGATGACATCAAGAAGGCTAAGGAGTTTAATGCCTGTTTTGCTTCATCTTCACTAAAAAAGTTAATGGTGACCAGATACGCAACACGATTAATAACAACAAGGAGGAAGGAATGCAAGCCAAGGCATGGATCAGGATAAAGAATATTTAGCTAAGTTAGATGTATTCAAGTCAGCAGGACCTGATGAAATTCATCCTAGGATGCTTAAGGAACTAGCTGAAGCAATCTTGGAACCATTAGCAATTATCTTTGAAAATTGTTGGAGGAAAGGTGAGGTCCCAGGGGACTGGAGAAGAACAAATATAGTGCCTGTATTTAAAAAGAGGATCCAAGAGGACTTGTGGAATAATAGACCAGTCAGCCTAACTTTAATACCTAGAAAGATACTGGAGCAAATTATTAAATTTGTGGTTTTAAAAAGGTTGCTGCCAGAATTGGGGGATCTCAGTGGTGCAGTTCAAGAGGCTGCAGCCAGCTGCACAGTGATTGTTGTGGAGAACCCCTTCAGTAGGGCTGATGGGGAGGAAAGGTGCATGCCAGTTCTACAAAGGATGTAGCTGGTATGGTTTCACCATGGGACTCTGTCCTCTTATTTACCTATTTTGTACCCTTTCATCAGATCATAATGTCAGGCTGATAGTTTGAAATCACACTGAAATGATTTGTCTCTGCTCGCTCCATCTCAATTGGGATTTCGTGTGTTGAGGGTAGGTGTAAAGAGGTTAGGGTTTGTGAAAGCCCTTTAAATACAATAACAGTGGAATGTTGCAAACTTATCTCAAAGGCATTTGGGGAGCAGGAACTCTCTTCATAGTGCTCTTGGGGTCACAAATCCATACTTCCATTAGGTTTACTGACCCCAGCCTGAAAGAACTAATACGGTAGACCAGACTGGAGTAAAAGTGCCTTTACTAACAAGGCTTGACTGTAGGTTGCAATGGATACAAGTGCTCCTGTGTCTTGGGAGATCATTTTGTATGAAGTACAGAAATATGTCCACTGGGCCCAGGACACTGTTACTGTCTGTAATAATTCTCCAGTGCTCTATCTAGCTCATTTTCAATATCCCACACAGTGCAGGTTTCCATGACTTTACTTGTTAGATTGTTCCACAGTGTTCTAGACCTCAGACAGGAGGTTTCTTCTAATAATCAGCCTTTGCTCAGCTTCATCTAATTATCTCTAACTTTACCTCCTTACATCAGCCTAAACAATACTTCTTCCTTATTGGTATTAACCAGCTGCAAGTATTAGCTGAATGTAATTGTCTGGTCTATACTTCTGCTTTTCTCTTTGCACCATGCTAATTCTTTTGGTTTTGAAATTATGGAAGGTGGGGGAGGAAACCAATAGACACTTTGAAAGACGAATGAAGGAAAACCTGGATCTGGCTGCCAAAGTAACAAAATCAGTGGGACACTTCAATAAAAACTTGGGTTTTGTGAAGTACTTTTTTCATACAGTAGGAAGGTTTCCGTAATTAAAAACAAAAAATTCCAGTGTCGATACTTTAAAAAAAAAATTCAAACAGCACCAGTGGTGGAAAGTAAAATAGGTTTTAAAAACTCTTTTGTTTTTAATAAACCAAATATTTGGATGGGGATTTGCCTTGCAAAGATTTTTAATTGTTGGCTGAATGTTTACTTTTGTAAGATTTTTAAAAAAGACTAGTTGCTAATGGTTAATAGGATCTGCAATGGTTCTAGTTAGGATGAAAATCATAAGGACTCTGTGTCCTCATTTCATAAGCGGACCACCAGAAGGGGAACGGTAAGAAACTCCCTCAATAATGCAGTATTGTAGTTAGGAGCATTATGGGAGTTTTATACTTTAAACATCCAGATTTGGTCACTATTATAGACAGGGCACTGGACTAGGTGAGCGAGTATGCAGCATCTGAGCTTCTTGGGAGTCATAATCATTGATGGCGTGTGTTCGCAAAAAGTGCATTATTTTGGGATTGAAACTGAATGCCTGTAGTTCTGAATTCCTGTAGCAGAGTTGGTTGCCAAGGTAAATTAATGGTTCCAAGTGGATGTCTATTGAATCTTTAAATTTGTTGTATATCTGTTTATTGTGTGTGTGAAAACCAAGTGGCATTCAGGCCCCCGATCGTATCTGTCTGTTTCCTCCCAGGAGCTGTTCGAAGCATTTGAATGTGTCCAGAGCAAGCATGAATCGGACAGAAAGAAAAGAGATGGCCGCACTTACAGATTCAGTGTGGAAGCAACCTCTGCTCTCCGGAAGCTTTTGTTGAGGGCTCCCCGGCGGGCACAAGCCCTGCTGGAGTTCCTGCAGGCAGAACCTGGCACACCCAGCTCTGCATTCCAGCACAGCTGCTGTCTGCAGAATATCTACGTTGACTTTCTCCGTGACTCCTTAAAATCTCTGCAGAGGCTTCAGCGGTATCCCAAATCCTCAGGAGAATTGGATCAGAGTGAGACAGTAGATGCTATTTACAGTGCCCTTAGCGTGTTGCATTTTGAAGTGGAGCATCAGACTGGCGAGCTCCGACACTTGTGCAGGGAGCTGTTGGATGCTTGCTGGGCTGAAGGAAGCCCACTGAAGGAAGAGAGGTTACTGGGCTGCATATTGAGGAAGCAGAGCCATGCCTTGCTCTGTCTGTACAGCAACGTCTTCACAGAGAGGACAAGAGAGAAACTGCTGGGGCCAAAGTTGCCAGGAAAAGGTTTGTTTTGTTTTCTCATTAAAAGTTGGACCATTGAGACTTTGCAGGCAAGACAGGTCGGCGGGAGGAAGGGGTGGGAGTTTGGCCACATAGGGATTTTTTGTTATGGAGACTTAGTTATGGAGTCTGAATGTGGCTTTTGCTTAGTGATTCCCTAACTGTTCTACTGCTGTAAACCTTGCCCAGGGCCTGCTTTCTTCAGAGGTAGCTCTCTGTGTTTGAAAGTAATCCCATTTATGTGTCTCTCAGGTTCATCTGAGCAGTTGGAAACAGAGCGGGTAATGCTGGCTTTGTTCTCAGAGCCTGAAGAGGTTTATTCTTGGAAGACTGCCTACTTTTACTGCCTGAGCAGCAGCAAGCACTTTCTGGAGCAGATTCTGGTATGGCAATAAATATGATAGGGAGGAGAAAACCCAGTAGTGGATCAAGTTTGCACCAGGATTCCAGCATTAGAACATTTTACATTTGATTAGAGGTCTTCAGCTGTCCTGACTTTTGGTACCAAGAGATTAGCTAACTAGCAGTGGGTTTTTATTATCTGTTGACCCATCTGCAGTGTTTCATCTCTATGATTTAAGATATTGGCATGGAGGTCTCTGGAAGATTTAAACCAGTGTGGTCTGATGGTTAGAACAGAGAACGTGGGAGATGGGACTCCTGTATTCTACTCCCAACCATGCCAGGGATTCCCACTGATTCACTGAGTAACCTTGGCAGCAACTTAACCTCTCTGTGATTCAAGTACCCCATATGTAAAATGGGGATAATGATGCTTCACAAAAGGGTTGTGGAGTTAAATGGATACTTGTGAAGCACTTGGGAGCCTGGGGTGAAAGGTGCTATTGGAGATAAAAGTGCACAAATAAAGACGTGTATTGAGGGCACAAGAATCCAGACAGATGAGTCAAGATTAATTCTGTTACTGGCTCAAAAACTCCACTAGTTTCTGCATAAAACCTATTTAAAATATGCAGAATTGGAGAGGGGGTGGATTGATTCTCTGGCTTCCACTTAGAGTGACTCCTTTTCTTTGTAGCCCAAATAAAGCCTGTAAAATCTGGGTTTGAGGAAGTTAAACTACTTTCTGAAACTACTATTATGACAGTCCACCACCACCCTAGCAGGATTCTGCATTTTTAGAATAACAGATGCTTTCTTCCTTTTTGTTCTCTAGGTGACTGCATTAACACTATTAAAAAGGGAAGACTTCTCAGGCTTGAGCAGTTTACTGAGTCGAGAATTCAACCCCCTCAGCCGTCTTCTAGTATTGCTAGGGTGGACTCACTGTCACAGCTTAGAATCAGCAAAAAACTTGTTGTATGCTCTTCACAAAACTCAGGCAAGTACGTGAGTGGAGAGCAGGTTGAAATGGCTGAATGCTATGACTGACTGTTCAATTTGATTCCGGTCATTTTAAATTAGTTGCTTGGATTGTTAGAACAAGTCTCATTTTAGAGACTTCAGATTTGATTAACTGCATAAACTGAGATTCTGGACTTTTAAATGTCTTTCCAAATGGAAGATGTAAGGGTGAATCCTCTGGTTAGGATTTTCAACCTCTTTTTAAAAGATTTTATAAAAACAAACTTTTCCTTAAAACAAATAGTGTACAGGCAGCAGCATTGCAAGTTCGTCTACACTACATCTTCATCTGTGTGCCTCCACTATGACCTGAATGGGGTCCTCGGGGCCATTCTCCAGGGCCCATTCAGTCCTTGACCTCAGAAACTCAAGGCCAAATAGTGCCAGTGGTTTTGACTTTGTATTGTGGGTACTTATGCCCAGGAACTGCATTGAGACACTTAGTCCATTTCACATGTGCCACTGAACTTGTAGGCACTATTGATCTGAGTTGAGCAGTGCCATTCACTTAGTCCTGAATGCCCAAAATAAAATCCACAGTAGCCTAAATGTCAGAGCTGAGACTAGAGCGTCCACTTTATTTTGGAATCTTCTTCCTTTTCTGGGTATGCAGAGCTTTTAAACACTAAGCCTGTAGTTCCAATCCAAGCAGTATTGGTGAATGGTTGCCTTGGACAACTGATAATGGGATACTGAGCCTTTCACTTCTAGATCATTGATTGAACTCCATCCCAGGTCAATAATGTCTTAAGGGAGTTACCGTCTGATGCCTGGTCAGTGACCTGTATAAGATAGCACAGTCTCAGATCAGTGTTTAGTGGGCAGGCATCCATAGCAGAACATAGGCATATTGGAGGTGAGTCTGTAGGCAGCGTGTACTTCTAACCCATACAGTATCCATTCTGGGTACATAACTAGAGTGACAGCTTTGGAGATATAAGTCCTGTAGTATCTTTCAGAAGCACTAGATTCTCTTTACAAATAAAATATTAAAAGCTACAGGGATGAGCTTACAGACTGGAAAAAATGACTGTCCAGTTTAGATTGCTTAACCTTAACAGGGCCCCTTCAAAACAAAATGCAGTTTTCTATCCTCCATTTTGTTGCTTTAATGTGTAAATAAAGTAAAGGTGCAGAAATCTGCCCATCTAAATATGTTAAGATTCCTTTAGCCATTAAACATCACACATGTGAACCAAACTCTGATTTTGTGCTATTCTTGGTAAGGTAGAGGGATCTGGTGTAAATGTGATCTCTTCATTTTATGTTAGCTGAGGCTAATTTGCTCTGTCTCTCTCTAACAGGGTCTGTGCAATGACTCAGTATTAAAAGAGTTCTGTGATGGGCTGTGGGCTCAAGTGGAGGTTCTTGAATGGTGCACACAGCAAAACAGGTGAAACAGCCAGAAGCACTCTTTTTTTTTTTTTTTTTTTACAAACCATGTATTTTGACAAAGGCTCCCCACGTAGTCAGAATTACATATGTAGATGTTTAATATACAAATGCCAAGTATACAATATCTATGCCACGTCTCCATTAGTGGCCATAAGCTATAGAAACTTGATGCTTGTCTACATTTTTATTTAATTTTTTTAAATTCGCAAGTTGAGTCAGTGTTAATACTGGAAGATCCTTGGTGTACACAAGGTTCAGGTGGTGGACCCATTTTCACCATTTTGATTAGTCTTGCTTTTTCTTGTAGTATTACTATCCCAAAGAAGATTCTTTTGCAACACTTGTACAGTCTGGATTGCCACTCTGCACTCTACTCTCTTCATCACCTCACCAACCTTCTGGCCCTGAATGAAGAGGATGTCATTGAGCTTCTTCAGAAGGTTCCAGCCAGAGACCAGCAGACAAAGGGTAAATGAGTAGGAATGTCATTTAAAAGTATTCTTCTGCAGAGTCCACTCAGCATATACTTTTAAATTTCTCATCATGCTGATAGTACTCCCGTCTGGAAGGATCAGTGCATACAACTTGCACTTTGCAAATCATAAACATATCACTTAGCAGAACTTAAACCCAATTCCATAGGGTGTAGGAAAGTGATTCTCACCAATTTCCATTTTAAAGGAGAACTGTCTCCTATGAGAAGGTTATGAAACCCAGTTAGCTTGGTTTTTGTTTTTCCCCTGCATGCGGGAGCTGTGTGTGTCTGTGTATGGAATGGGTAATTTCAAGTTTAAATGAACCAACAATTTTCAATGAAAGAACTTGCAGTAATGCTGAATCTTTCTGATTTCTTTTGCTCTCTAAAAGGAAGCCAGTTCTTTATCTCCTACCACAAAGTGTCAAGATGGTGGCATCCTCTTTTTTAACTTTGTGTGTGTGTGTGTTATGGCAGGGAGTTGGGGATCAATTAGTGCCCCTAATGAACAGAGGTTTATCTCTCTCTCACCTTCCGGCTCCCTAGGCCTGTTCAAATAAATGTCTGTGAAATGGAG
Organism: Chelonia mydas; assembly: GCF_015237465.2. Classification (NCBI taxonomy): domain Eukaryota; kingdom Metazoa; phylum Chordata; order Testudines; family Cheloniidae; genus Chelonia; species Chelonia mydas. The sequence goes on from NC_051246.2 coordinate 64,283,847, forward strand.
CAGAGGTAAATGTTGGGCTGCAGTTGGTCATGAGATAGGCCTAGGAGGAAACCCAACCTGGGGCATTCTTCTGGGGTTCCCCCCCCCGCTTTTCTTTTTTCTTCTTTCAATTCTGTTGTAATTATCACACTCAGTCAGCAAGATCTTTTTTTTTTCTTTCCCCCAAGGCCTGTTATTGAGACTTATTTTGCTGCTGTGCCATTACATTAACTTAGTGCGTTACTCCTCTCTGAGTTAGATGTTTATTAGCATCTCTGTTATAATATAGGACTCCACCTTTAAATATCTGCTGATGAAATACTATCAGAGACCTCTCTGGGGTGGGAAGACTCAGGCCACTTAGATCTGCCTGAGTCATGCAGCTGCACAGAAGGATAATTCTAGCCCTGGTTTCACTTCTCTAAGATCACTTTAATTTACAGAACTAGTTAATGAAAATTAAGCCTTCCCTTTTCTTCCAGCTCAGGGGTGAATTAAGAGACTTGCATTTAAAAGGGGTGCTGTGACTTTGAATTCTTTTACAATTCAGCTTCCTGACAGAGTAAATTTAGATAACGTATCCTGAAATTGAAAGAGTGGGGGGACGGGAAGTCTAAAAAAACTGAGTTTTCTACTCCGATGATGATGATTAGAAGGGTAATTTGGGTGGGCCCAAAAATAGCAGCACATACCAGGAAAAGGCTTCCACCCACCTCGCTTCCTTCCTGTGCATGCACCTGTCTGCTGCTGGCTTAGTTTAATTTTTGCTGCTGCTGTTACTGGTTAACACCCTCCTGGGGAAGAGCATGCTTCTGAGCTTCCCTCTCAGATCAGTGTATCAGGGTAATGTCTTTTTTAGTGCATGAGACAGTATAATTGACCATGAACAAAACAATGAAACTGACCAGACACAAAGTGCTGTAAAATGGACAGACTGGAGTATGGGTTATATGATACCTGGCTAAAACACCAGCAGCCACCTTTCCTAAACTATCATTCCTGCAGTTGTTACCACCTACAGAACTACAGTGGTGGGAAGTTTCAGGAAAAAAAGACTAGTCTAAACATAGCCCTATTAGCAGCTGTTGCACTTCTGCTTCCAATGTGGAAAGGACCCAAATAAAATGTTTCAGTTATAATGGTGTTCAGAGACACAGTGAGATGATGATTTATGTTCGAATAGTCTGGATGAAGACTTTTTTTGGAAACCCATGTGAGTCAAACTCTGCTCTAGTCTGTGTGGTTGTGTCTGCACTTACGCATTTCTGAAAATCTCTCACCATTATTTTAGCAAGAGAGGATGTATCGCTACAGACTGGAGACTGGTGTTTTCAACATTGCAATTAGGCCAGCAGCGGGTGTTTGTGTCTGCTGACTCAGGCTTATGTGGCTTGGGCTACGGGGGCGCTGTCTAATTGGGGTGTAGACACTCAGGCTGGAGCCCAGGTTCTGGGACTCTTTCCCCCATTGTGGGGTTCTAGAGCCTGGGCTCCAGCCCAAGCTCGAACATCTACACCACAATTAGACAGCCCTACAGCCTGGGACCCATGAGCCCGAGTCAACAGACACAGGCCAACGGCGGGTATTTAGTTGCAGTGTAGACATACCCTTAGAGGACAGGATGGTAAAAACACCCGAGTACTGTCTACACTCCACCATTGCTACCACCAGTAGAACTGCAATGATGGATCTTAGGATGTGCTTACACTGGCAGATATATTTTCTGTAAAACTCCTTAGTTTTATGGCATCATTCTCAGAAAAATCTGTGCTCTGGTTTTCATGGAAACAATGCTTGAGCACTTTGATTAACATAGTTCAAACACTGTTCTAGCTATTGCAGTTCAGCTCCCAGTGTTTGGACAGGACCGTAGGCATTATGTGACTCCAGTGTATTGGTTTTGAATAGTTCATGAATACCCACGCTGCACTACCAGCAGGCAGATGGGCTGGTCCAGTCCTTCTATAAAAAAGTACTACTCTGTTGTACAGTAGTGGTCCCAAACACTACTGTAACATTGTTTTAAATGACAGGTTTCAGAGTAACAGCCGTGTTAGTCTGTATTCGCAAAAAGAAAAGAAGTACTTGTGGCACCTTAGAGACTAACCAATTTATTTGATCATAAGCTTTCGTGAGCTACAGCTTATGCTCAAATAAATTGGTTAGTCTCTAAGGTGCCACAAGTACTCCTTTTCTTATTGTTTTAAATGGTAGTGTTTGGGAACCACTACTATACTATAATACACTATCTATTAGAAACCAATACATTTATCTACATAGGGAGCATAAGTTGTACTGAAAGCAGAAATGCCATAATATGCTACTACCTGTGTGTTTTGTTCCCTGATGAGCTGGGGGTGACTTGTACACTGTATTCAGCTCTGCTGTTTTAATGTGATAAGAAGGGACCACGTTTTTAGCATCTGACACCTTTTCTGCCTGCAAAACAAGCTGGGAAGGGTGGGGGAGACCTTTCAAGCTACTGGTATCTGTCATAAAGAAACCAAAAGGGTATAATTCCCTTATTTCCTTCAAATCCTTTACTGGTCACCTGTAATCATGCTTAATAGTCATGCTTAAGTGTTGTTCAAGTGAGGTAGCGCCCAAACTAGGTTTTAAAAGTTTGATCAGCCAGTTTGGCTGGAGTCAAACTATAATACAGCTAGGTTAATACAAATTCTTTAAAGCAGTTCATAAACTAGTTTGGCCACAATTGTGGCCTGTCTGCCCAAGGAAAATCTACCATGTTGCAGGACATGTTATAACATGCTAGCATTCAACCTGGTTAAAATAAGGTTTGGCCTTGCATTGTAAATGCATCAACACAACTCAGTCCTATCTACACTGCAAGGCCAAACCATATATTGAATGTGTTTAACTCTTCTGTGTTGTAACCACATCCAGCAACACAGACCTTTAGGCAATGTTTATACTAGGATAGATTTGCTTAAATTTCCCTCTGTTGCCAAGTATGGATGTTGTTCTCTGTTCTTTGTCCCATATATTGTTAAATCATAATCTCATGGAGGAAGGCTGGGTGGAGGTCAGCTGTGGAAGGCCACCTGTATAAGAAGTGGCTGGAGGAGACTGACTGTGAGGTGCGCAGGGTCAAGGATGATGATCAGGTATAGGAAATGACAAGAAGAAAGGGCAGAGCCACTCATGGGAGAAAGAAACTAAGAGCATCAAGATGACTTGAATTATCAGAATGTAAGGAAGTGGCAGAAGATGAAATGGGAACCAAGCTATGCCAGGGTCTTGAAGATGTGTGATGTATAGATGTGAGAGAGAGGAAAAAAAATCAATACAGAGTTTCAAAGAAAGCAGACAACATAGCTGGCATAGTAAACAAGGAAGATGATTTTGATAGCTGTATGTTGGAGGATATTGAGGGTTGTGATGCGGAACCTGGAGAAAACCAAGAGGAAGAGACTGCAGTAAGTGAAGCAAGAGATTAAAAAACCAGGGGTTTAGAAATAGAATTGGAGAGTAAGAGGCAGATTTGAGATGTAGAGAATTTAACAATAGTCAGGGTGGAATAGAGCATAAAGCAGGTAGAGGAGTCTTAAAACACAAAGATTGGGAACCTGCATGACAGGAATTATGGTGGAATCGTCTATGGAATTGTCTAGTAAATAACTCTGATTTGAGGTATTTAATTCCGTGGAAGCATGTCTACAACTTAAATATAAGAATTAAAGGGCACCTATCAATTTGAAAATCTTACTTCTGTCAGAACACTTTGACCCTACTGTAGTCACGAGTACCCCATAAGGAGACTGTACCCAAGACAAGTCAATAGGGATGTGGGGTAAAATTACTTTTCCTTTTTTAAATTGTATTGACTTTTGTGCAGTTGTTTTCACTGCCTTCAGCAGGAGGGAAACTAACAAATTATACTGCGGAACACTTGCCCTCTTTATAAACATCCGTACAGGAAGGGCAGAAAAATCCCTACTTTCATTTTCTAAAAGGAATTCGGGATGGAGGGGAATTTGAAGACCTGTTAGAAACTAGAATTAGTCAGTGTCCCTCAAAATGTGTGAGAATTTACCCTCCTATGTTTCATTTTGCAGCGGTGCCGGTTCCCAGCCTCCTGAGTCAGCAACGCAACCTGGTTCTCTTCTGGGCATTTTGCGCCATGAAATACGCAATCTATGCACTGTGTGTGAATTCGCACCGTCATTCGAAGTGCAAGGACTGCATGCACAGCCTTCTCAGTGACCTCCCTGTGGACTCGACCCCTCTTAAAGACCCACCAGGAGATCGGCCTCCTTGCCTAGGTTTAGTAGCTTGTACATATCTAGTTGCTAGATTCTGTGGATTGTAATTCATTTTAATATTAAACTGTGAACATCTATACTTTCTTTATCCAAAGAGTTATTTACTTACAAGCAAATAAACCTCACAGCAGCTATGTGAGGTAGATAAGTGTTACACGTAATAGTAATAGATGTAGAAAGTAAGTTACTCACCTTTGTAAAGCACTCTAAAATCCTTAGATTAAAAACATTCTGTAAGTGGAAAATATTAGCATTAATGGGATATTTTAGCTGGGATTTTTTTTAAAAGAGCTTGATATTTTTGTAGCTAACGTTGTGGTTACATAGTCTTTCTTAGTGGCCACAAGCTATAGAAATGTGCTAAAATGGAAGAAATCTGAGTTTGGGCATCAGGGCATAAGATGGTCACTGTTGGGGCCAGGGAGGACTAATTCCCTGCTCCCTCGTTGCATGTTTAGATGCTTTATCAGGAGAGAAATGTTCACCTCTGAACTGTTAGCGTTGGTCATAGCTGGAGGCAGGATATTGAGCTAGATGGACCAGTGCTCTGAACTGATATGGCAAAGATTCTTATAAAAGTCCATTGCCATCTTGTTCACTAATGGCTCTCTTGGTTCCCATTCTTGTAACTTTGAGCACCATTGTGGAATCAGAAATGGGGTAGGGGAGGAGGAAACAATTCCTGGAAAATGTTTTAAGTGTGTTTTTTATTTCTTTTTTTATAACACATACAGATTGTCCAGCTATTTTTCCTCAGTATCTTGCCAAGTGCCAGCAGTTCTTACGGCGTGTCCCTGCTCCTCTGCATCTGGAGCTTCTGGAGAACATCTTCTCCCTGCTTTTTGTCTCCTATAGTGACCTCTACACAGAGACTCCCCTGCTCGAGGACTATGCAGAAGAGGACGATATTGTGAAAAAGAGCTGTGGTGCTGGGAACTTGGATGGTAGTGCCAGCCGAGAGTCTTCCACCTCAGAAAGTCCACAGCACCCAGCAGAGCCTGAAAGGAAGGCAGAGAGACATCCTCAGGCCCCCCGGACAGTCTACCATGATACCCAAACTCTGCTTGGCTCAGAATTGAGTGGTGAGACCTGTGAATCCTCCAGGCTGAGCTATCTAGATCTGAAACATTTTGCCAGTGGTGTCAGTGGATTTTTAGTGGATGATCTGGCAGTGGATGCCTTCCTCAAGATGCTCCTCAACCACCTGCAAGAAATTCAAAGTTCTCTCCCATGGGATTCGAGTAATGTGCCCCATGAGGAGCTGGAGTTGGTGGAGTGCTTGAATTTCTCTGTGAATAGAGATGTCTTTGGGAGCAGAGTGCTGCAGTTCTCCAAATACCTCTCTGAAGCTCAATGGAGATACAAAGTAGTGATGAGTAACAGAAACACAGGTAAGATCCACTGGGATCTCAGTAGTGCCAGCTTGGTGATCCTTGAATTGAAAGATCTACAGCACGCGTGGGAGAGGAGCTCATTAATCTGGTGGGCTCGTGTACTGGTCTTTAGTGTAGCTTGCAATGACTGTTTTCTCCATTTCTTCTTTTGTCTGCTTCACAAAGCTGCTACATTATGTGGGATGGCTGGAAGATTCTCCTCTAGAGAGGCCCAGGGCTGGGAAAACAGTAGGTAGTGCAGGTCAGTTTTGAGGTGTAGTGCTAATGTCTTCTGGAGCTTGTGTGGGCTCAGACTTAGCAGAACATTCATGGAGCTGAAGTGTTGTGACCTTTTCTCCAACAAACCTGACTCCAGAGGGTGTATTAAATATTAGTTACTTTGAGCAGAGCCCGGGGCAGTAGCATACTGATAGGAATCCCAGAACCTTCCTTGACATCTGTGGACAGATGAGTCTGAACTTCTCACTAGGGCATTGCCCTGGACCACGCTGTTGCGTGTTCATCCTTATTTGTACTAGGTGCCTAGTTTCTTGCTATATATCTAGTCATTTTTTTTGTCATGACCAGTTGCCAGCCAGTGCATTTGTATGTGTATAATGACGACTCCTAAAGAAATCACTAACACTGCTACTCTTTCAGAAAATCAGCTTGCAGCCTCCAAGAGACACTACTCCTTAATCAGACGCTCCAGCTTGAGGAAGCGCCGTCAAACTCAAAGATGGAGGATGGGTGAGTTAAGAAATTGCCGTGGAGGCTGCATTGCAAGTGCATGTCATGTCACCTGGATAGGAAACTAATTGGTGGTGTCTTAAGATATGTGGCTCACAGGACTGGAAATTGGCCTAGTACTCTATCTCCTCTAGCTCTCTAGTCAGTATCCTCGATAAATACAATTGGTGTTCTGTGTGAAGTGTGGCTGGTCCTAGTCCAGTACCCATTGATTAGATGTCATTATCCCAAAATCCACCTCATAATTAAAAGGAAACAAACTTAAAACTGATGCATGAAAATAATTCTTCCTATACATATGATAACTCTGTGGAACTTGCAAGATACTGTGGGGTTTTTTTTTGTTTTTGTTTTTTTTTTTAAAAAAGCCTCACCCCACCCCCCCAAAAAAAATCTGTTTATGACCATGAATGAGCATAGCATCTGCAGTGATAGAAGGTGGGTTAAAAATTACAGTAGCCTTTGAGTCTCCTGCCTCAAGACTTAAACTGATCACCTTGTGGGGAAGAAAATCTGACATCCTTTTCAGCTCTCAAACAACACTGTAGAACTAGGGTTATTCTTGGAATGGGAGTGGTTACATTTTCCTTTGAAGCATCTGACATTCTCCACTAGCAGGAGACCAGACTGGATGGCCCACTCTTCTGTTCCAGAGTGAGTGTCTTCTTTAAGTGATGGCTCATGTCAAGACCACGTCAGTGGTATCTTGCATTTGCCTAATAATCTGTGTTATCCCCAGTGAGCTCTTTTGCCCAGAAGAGGAGCTTTGATTGCCCTGTCTGGGTCCGATATATTTCTCGTGCTGTTTTTATTTTCTACTTCAGATTGTAAAGAGGGAACTTCAAGTCAATCACTGGAGAGTACAAGCAGTGAATTGAGCACCAGCACATCAGGTACTAAATCTCATTGAAAGGATATATTTGTTTTGTCGTTACACAATGATATAATGCAGTACTGAAATTAACTGATTGGTTTGTGCACATCACTGCTCTGTGCAGGATGGAGTCATTAGACTTTCAGACTTTCTCCTGCTAACAGAGATTCTAATTTGAATGCCATGGACTGTTCTTTTTGGGACAGGAAGATCAGCACTCTCTTGCTGCTTCTGTGATTTTGCAAATGGCTGTGTTATGCAGCATAGTGACAATTGTGAAACTCTAGGAGGCCACAGACTTGTTAAATATAAAATATTTAAATTCATAAAAAGGCTTACAGAACTGCAACTGCCCTCTCCCAAACACTGGGCCACTAGGGCCCTGAATTGTCTTCTCTCTTATTATTACAATATAAATATATATTGTGTACGTTTAGGAGCTAATGCATTAATACAGAACACGTATGTGCTTGGATGGAGTTATGGTTGTGGTAGGAGCTAGAACTGTGACTCTCACTGTTGTGCCTTTAAAATATCACTGATAAAGTCACACTAATCCAGAGCCTGAGGTGACCCCACATACCTTTCTAAGGCATCTGGCATTGTGGTATCTAAGTGCCATGCTGACTTCATTGGAGGCGGTGTGGGTTCATCACCTCTCAAGACCATGGCTTCTTTGCTTGACTCATGTCTGTTGACAGTTGTTCTGGAATGCTTTGTCTGAATGATGCTATATAAAAACTGTCTTTTTCTGTGGAATACAGAGTCTATTGGACCTGAAGTTGCCTTTCAGCTTCTTTGTCCAATCAGCAGTCACAGTTGCTACTTGACTGAGTACCTGTCACCTCAGGCTGTGATCTTGGCTAATCTCACAAGCTAAATAGGAATAGACCTGGTCAGCACTTGATTAGAAAACCACCAATGAACACCTAGAGTTCTATATCAACATCGTCGTCTGATTCAGTACCTGAGACTCATACCTCTGTTACTACTGGGCCAGTGCCCCTGCTGATGCTTGGAGATGGTGGGCTGCTGAGGGGTGCTGTCCTTCAGGTGAATTGTGAAACTGAGGTCCAGATCCGTAATAGTTATTGAAAATCCCATGAAAAATATAACAGTAGGATTGTTAACTGAAAGTGTTCTTCACTTTCTGGCCTAAATAGTTGTGTGGTGCTGCAGTGTTTATTAAACAGGGTCTGCCACAGAGGCAGGTGATGGGTGAACTGATCTCTGTAAAGTGCTTTGGATTCTTCGCAGTGGGAGGCATTATATATGATCGTGATCAGCTGGATGTTGGTCACTTAAAGCAGACAATACAACCCCTTACAACTGTTTTGTAAACGCTGCTTCAAATTCCCCACCTCCATATTAAAGCTGAGAAGCATTGGACCTTGATAAGTTTATTTCAATTATAACCCAGCATGTTGTTTCCCTCTTTGCTCTTGTAGAGGGAAGTACCAGTACTGTGTCTGGCTGGAGTGACCTGGAATGTAGGCTGAAGCCTCAGCAGCAGAACCTCCTCATCCCCATGATGCTCTCCCCACCTGAGTCACTCCTAGTCTCCTGTATCCTGAGGGGGAACTTCATAGAAGCCCATCAGGTAAGAGTGTGTGTGATCATTGCTACATAAAACTTGGAAGTTGGTTCTGTATGGAAGCTGCGCTGGTGATGGTTGAGGAGATCTGTATTGAATTTCTACTGTGCTAGCCAGCTGGGTTTTGAAGAACACAAATCCAGGTGTCAGAGGGAATCCAGCAGCAGGAGGGAAACCAGCATCTAAGCCACTACCCTCAAGGAAGTTTTCTTTCTCTTTTTAAAAATACCCTCTTTTCACCTGGGTATTCAAAGTTTGCAAAGGCTTTACCAGGCCTGGGCCTAACTTAGGGTATGTCTACGCTACGAAATTAGGTCGATTTTTATAGAAGTCAATTTTTAGAAACCAATTTTATACCATCGATTGCGTCCACACTAAGTGCATTAAGTCGGCAGAGTGCATCCTCACTACCATGGCTAGCATCGACTTACAGAGCGGTGCACTGTGGGTTGCTATCCCACAGTTCCCGCAGTCTTCACTGCCCATTGGATTTCTGGGTTAAGCTCCCCATGCCTGATGGGGCAAAAACATTGTCGCGGGTGATTTTGGGTACATGTCGTCAGGCCCCCTCCCTCCGTGAAAGCAACGGCAGACAATTGTTTCGTGCCTTTTTTCCTGGGTTACCCGTGCAGATGCCATACCACGGCAAGCATGGGGCCTGCTCAGCTCACCGTCACTGTACATCTCCTGGGTGCTGCTGGCAGACGTGGTACTGCATTGCTACACAGCAGCAGCTCCTTGCCTTCGTGGCAGATGGTGCAGTAGGACTGATAGCCGTCGTACGTCTCCTGGGTGCTCCTGGCAGACCTCAGTGAGATTGATCAGGGGCGCCTGGACGGACATAGCTATTCTACTCTTAGGGCACCGAATGGGAGCCAGAGACTCCAGGTCATTCTCTTCTTTAAGTTTTGTCTCATGGAGATTCAGTCCCGCCTGGAATATCATGCGAGCTGGAGGCTTCTGCCTCAGGCTGCTCTCCCAGCTGGCAGTACTGCGTGGTTGTACCTACCTCAGCCTACCCCTTGCTCCCATGGCTGTTGAAGCCTGGACACTAGTAAGGAGCAGCTCAACTATAGGCTGAGCAAGTGCAGAACGGTGGTAGAATGTGCCTTTGGACGTTTAAAAGTTTGCTGGCGTTGTTTGCTGACTAGGGCAGACCTCAGCGCAATCAACATTCCCATTGTTATTGCTGCTTGCTGTGTGCTCCATAATATCTGTGAGACAAAGGGGGTGACGTTTATGGCAGGGTTGGAGGTTGAGGCAAATCACCTGGCGTCCGATTTTGAGCAGCCAGATACCAGGGCAATTAGAGCACAGCAAGGCAGGTTGCGCATCAGAGAGGCTTTGCAAACCAGTTTCGTGACTGGCCAGGCTTCGGTGTGACAGTGGTGTGTGTTTCTCCTTGAGGCAAACCTGCCCCCTTTGTTGATTTTAATTCCCTGTAAGCCAACCACCCTCCCCCCTTCGAAATAAAGTAACTGTTGTTTTGAAACCATGCATGCATTCTTTCTTTATTAATTAAAAAAAAAAAAGATAACGGACAAGGTAGCCTGGCTGGGTTGGGGTGCGGGAGGAGGGAAGGACAAGGCCATATTGCTTATTGTAGCCACACTAAAAATCAAACTGTTTGAATGACAGCCTTCTGTTGCTTGGGCCATCCTCTGGAGTGGAGTGGCTGGGTGCCCAGAGCCTCCCCCCCTGCGTTCTTGGGTGTCTGGGTGAGGAGGCTGTGGAACATGGGGAGGAGGGTAGGTGGTTATACAGTGGATGCAGCAGGGGTCTGTGCTCTTGTTGGCTTTCCTGCAGCTCCAGCAGACGCTTCGTGTCCATTTGCTCCCCCATTAGCCTCAGCATCGCATCCTGCCTCTGCTCTTTGCGCTCACTTAATTCTTTCCTGGCCTCTGTGCATTAAGCCGTGCCCTATCAGTGTGGGAGGACTGCATGAGCTCGGAAAACATGTCATCACGAGTGTGGTTTTTTTTCGCCTTCTAATCTGCGATAACCTCAGGGACGGAGATGATAGGGGGAGCGTAGAAACATTCTATGCTCTACAATTCTGGGGGGACTGCATGGTCACCTGTGCTGCTGAGTTCGCCATGCTGACCAAACAGGAAGTGACATTCAAAAATTCCCAGGGGTTTTCCTGTGTACCTGGCTTGTGCATCGGAGTTCAAAGTGCTGTCCAGAGCAGTCACAATGGAGCACTCTGGGATAGCTCCTGGAAGCCAATACTGTCGATTTGCGTCCGCACTACCCCAAGTTCGATCCAGCAAGGGCAATTTTAGCGCTGCTCCCCTTGTCAGGGAGGTGTACAGAAGTCGATTTTAAGAGCCCTTTAGGTCGATGGAACGGGGTTGGTTGTGTGGATGCAGTCATTTTTAAATCAACATAATGCGGCTAAGTTGGACCTAACCCCGTAGTGTAGTCCAGGTCTTAGTGTTCCAGCTGGGTGAGGGAGAAGGTGAAGAGCCCATGTGTGAAACACCACTCTTGAATGAGAGGCAGTATTTGAGCTATTTTTTGGTCACTGATCCAAAAAACATGACTCCACCACATTCATGCCCAGTTGTAGTATGTAAACGCACCCTGTAGTCCCCTAGCTATTGGCTTGGACTGGTGTGTATGGCACACTTGCTTTATGGGCAGGTGAAGGTGGTGTGTTTTGTGGCCAGGCTGTCAGAACAGGAGGCCCAAGGTCTGTGTGCAGAAGTGTCTGCCATTGACTCCTAGACCCCTCATTTACATGTGCAGTTAGCCAACGTGTGCATGCAATTGTGCCTCTATATTGCAACACTCAGTTACAATTGCATGTGCATTTTTGTATGTAGCTTTCAGGCTGTCTTTCTGAAAAACTGGCCTGAAGTATTTTGGCAGTTGAATCCTCAGGAAAGTGCAGTGGCTTGGCTAAGAATGAGAGGGCCATTGTCAAGAGCTTTTGCATAGTTACCCGTGTGTCGGCAGTAGGTAAATGTCAAGCCCTTAAACAATTCCAGTTAGCGAACATGGTATTTTTATTTTCATCTCCTGGGACTAACAGATCTGTTTTCTTTGCTACTTTGTGTCTCTACAACACTGCTAACAGGACTTGGAACAGGGTTTAACTGGTGAACCCCCGGTGTGCGGGTTGCTAATATAACTTTAGAATGTTCTAGAGGGTATTCCCTGGCTGATAAGAACTAATTTACACTGTGGGACTAGCTACTTCATCTTTTTAATGTACAATATATTGGAGTCTTGTAACATCTTTAAAAGTGAGTTGTTAAAGTGAATCCAAATCCAGTGTTATGGCACCTGCAAGCAGAGCTATAGAGCTATAATTGCAAAAATGCTTCCATTATAAATCCCTGTTTTCAGGCATCTATAACTTTCTGAATAAAATTGCCATGTGGGCTGAAATTACTCAAGTTGAGGCTTTTTTTTTAAGTTTAGTAAAATGTTATGTAGCCTTTCAAACAGTATTTTGAAATATGGTATTACTTGCATTCATTGTTACCTATGACAGGTGGCTTTGATGTTTAATCTGGAGTCTTCGGCTTGCTATGGTGAGCTGGTTTTCATGGAACGCTATCAAGAGGTGGTGCGGGAGCTCGCAAAAGTGGAGCATAAAATTGTGTATCAGTCAGCTGATGGTATTGGAGGAATCAGGAGATCTGGCAGTGGCCGCTCAACGCTTCAGGCTATTGGGAGTGCAGCAGCGGCAGGTAAGGATTGAATCCTACAAATTAGAGATGAGGAATCTGGCTAAGAGGTGGAAGACAAATAAGGAAGAACAAGAGCTCAGATAATACAGCGGTGACTATGATATGATTGCTTAGAGGAATAAACTGGCCTTTCTATATTAATGGCCTAGAAAATGAGAACAACAGGGAGCTGACAATCTATGGGTAATAGTTATTTAGGCTTTTAAAAACTGGAGATGACTGAGGAACTTCAGAATAACCTTACAAAGTTGTAAATCTGGGCAACATGATAGATGATAGTCAATGTTGATAAGTACAAGGTGGTGCATGTTGTCAGAACAAAATAAACTATTCAGACTGTCATGTTGCTGGGTTCTAAATTAGCTGTAACCACTCAGGGAAATTAACCAGGCATCTTTGTGTATAGCTCAGTGTGAACCTCTGTTCCATGTGCAGCAGTGGTCCAAAAAGCAGACCAGATGCTGAATTGCATTAGTAAAGGACCAAAGAATTATCCATTATGGGACATAGAATATTTGTTCAGTTTAACCAGTAACTGCATGTTTTGCTGGATTGTTTAGGTATGGTATTTTATTCCATCTCGGATGTTACTGATAAGTTGCTTGCCACCTCTGGAAGCCTTGTCCCTACTCTCCAAGAAAACTTTTGGACTAGCAGCATCCAGCTGGAGCATACAGATCCTATGAGTGAAGTTGTGGCAGACCTCAGCCCTTCAGCAATGGCAGCATTTGACTTAGCTTGTACTCAGTGCCACCAGTGGAAAACCTGCAAACAGCTGTTGGAAACAGCAGAGAGACGATTACATAATAGCTTTGAAACAAGGGGTAGGTTTCCCCTTCCTCTATTCAGCTGTGTGGGATTGGGGAAAAATGCCTGTATGCTCTATCTAGTTTTAAAATAACTATAGTTCATAGTAACAATGGAGTTCTAATGAAGGAACATGATTTATGTAAGCTTATCATTCTGTCATATATGTTTTCCATCCTCAACCCCTACTTTCCCTCCCTTGTCCAATGTTGCTTTTAGGCCGCAGACTTGACTTCATTCTACCTCACTCTGATGGCATAAGGGGTTTCCCAGCAGTTCTTCAACAAATAAATAAAATTCTCAACTATCCTTGTATGTCGCAAGGACAATCCAAATCAGGTAAGTTTTTTTTCCTTTCTGCATGTTTTGAGGTTTTGGTTTTTGTTGTATTGGTTACTAGTTTTTCTGGGGCTAGGGAGTACATGTGCAGATTTTATGCTGCTTCTGAAATTTCTTTTGTATGCTAAATTGGTATCTGTTCCCTTTGTATTATGGAAGAGTATCTGTTCAATGTATCAGCAACATTTTTGGGTGTACTGAAAATCCATAAACTGGATTTGGCCTTTACCACAATGGATAAGTAAATATAGCTAAGTAGTTGCTCATTAAACAGAGTCTTCCAAAGATTTCCATAAAGCACCATGGAAAAATATAGCTTGCCATAGAATAGCTTGCGATGTGGAAGCCATTGGGAACTGCTTCTAAAAGAGCTTAATATAAATGATTAAATTTGATGTGTTTGATTTTTAAAATTTGAAATGACAAAATTTATCAAATCTTCTCATGTTTTTCTCTTTGGCACAGGCATGCACTAAAACTTTCAGAAGCACATACATGCATCTCTCTGCAAATTAGGTTGACTGTTGCATGAGTAGTTTTGGGTGCACATATACATACATACATCTATCTTTGAAAATCTAGTCCAGCATACAAGATGTGAAAAACTGACTTGAGCTGGGCATGTGGCTAGGGAAGAGAGGGCTGGAAGCAGCAGGCACCTTCCCCAGAGAGGGAACCAGAGAGCACCAGCTTCTCAGGAGGGAAGGCAGAGCTGAAGACTAGAACGGCTCCTTTCATTGAAGGGTAATGGGAACCAGAGAGCAAAAGGGCTGGAGTTTGATTGGAGGGGATGGGGAGCCAGGAAGCAAGGGGGATTGAGTTTCTACTCCCCTTCCTAAGGGTATGTCTACACTGCTGAGTAAGCCCAGGGTTTGAACTCAGGCTCAAGCCTCTAACCTCCTTTCTGTCTGCACACAAATCACACTAATCCAGGGCTTGGATCAGGGACCCCACAAGGGTGGAGGGTTCAAGCTTGAGTCGAGCCAAGGAGTCTGCCAAAAGTATTCCACAATCTCATGGTCTGACTTTCTTTGTCCTCTGGACAATCAAGTTTGGTGTACAGTCAAGCTTTTCCACACTGCACCATGAACAAAGGGCTAGAGTGGCCACATTTTGGAGGGTGCTAGGAAATCTGGAATATGGGTGCTTGGACTCGGGCCCACATAATGCATGTGCTGGAGTCCCAGGCTGGGACAACAATTCCTAACCTGGGGTTACAAATGAGTGTACACACTCAAGCCCTGTGTTAACAAACCCGGGATCTGTTAACTCACGTTCTACTAGCCTGGGGCTTACATTACAGTGTAGACATACCCTAAAAGGGCAGATGGGAACAGAGTGAATAGTCTGTGGGATGGTCATTGGGGAGGCAGAGAGACATTAAACATGGAAAAGAAGTTTAAGAGCACAATGCAGAGAAATAAAGATTTGGGTGCAGGGAGGAGGAGAGAAGAAATACAGGCAACAGACATGCAAATAATACCTTGGGGATGGGGAGAGAAGAATGCACTCTAACAGAAGAGGAATTAAGCCAAGGATGGAAAGTTGACTGATGATACAATTAAATACAATACAAAATTGTCAACCCTTTAAACTACAGTGTCTCTGGCTTTGGGAGGGCGTGATAGCACAGGTATTTTTATCTTGGCTTTTTATACTTCCTTCTCTGGCCTCTTAATTCCCACTAGAAAATTTAGCTCTGCCAGCTACATCATCTCTATGGCTTACCCAAGTGTGCTGATTTTGAATTGGTTAACTAGAAGTGTAAAGCTTCTCTTTCTGTGGGTCTTTTAGTTCTACAAGACTTAGTGGCCCGTATTAACTATCATTATTGTTGATCTTTGTTTCTCAACAGAGGTCTCAGATGAAAAAATAAGTAATCAGTTCCGATGCAATATTGTGGACCTTCTGCAGATGTGCTACCCAACTCTGACTGAGGACTGTATTGCTAATCAGATTGCTTTATCGCAGCACCTAGATCAAGTCCTGCAAACACTGACGGATGTTGAAGATTCTCCAGGTGAATTTCATGGGTTCTCTTAGCATTAAAGACTCTTGCAACCATCTTTGTGCTTGTTTAAAAAAACAAACAAATCTCTCTAAAACAGAGATGTAAAGAGATACAGCCTAGTAGTTTAGTTCCTGAATTTAGACAATATAAAAATAAGTTTTTAAAAACCTAGTATTAGTAGCAATGCTGTTGTGAATTTTCTTACATAGATTCGTAGATATTAAGGTCAGAAGGGACCATTATGATCATGTAGTCTGACCTCCTGCACAACGCAGGCCACAGAATCTCACCCACCCACTCCTGCGATAAACCTCTCACCTATGTCTGAGCTATTGAAGTCCTCAAATGTACATGTACATGTAAATGCAAACACTCTTTTGGGGATTTAAACTCCCCTCCCTCCCCCCCCCCCCCCCCCCAAGCATTTGTGATACAAGCCTTGCAACAGTTAGCTGTTGCACCAAAATCAGAAGCTCACCAGTAGCAAAAGTTAAACTGATTAGGCTGTATTCGTTCGAGCAGAGAGAGAAGCAAAATGTCAATGATGAAAGGTAAATTCATTTTTTTTAAATGTTCAGTTTTAATAAGCTGAGATAGAAATACAAAAAAATTTTGTTTTAAAAACAGATATGACTTTTAATCTCACAGTGTCTGTTTAGATGAAAACAAAACACTTGGGTGTTAAATGATAGCTAAACAAATGGTAGTTCTGCTTCTCCTGTTTTTTCCCTTTGTATTTGGTTGTTGCTGCCCAGTAAGGTGAGAGTAAACAAGAGTATCCATCAGGAAAACTTTGGTAGCCTAAGAATCCTGCTGTTGTCAGTGGTTCATTGGTCAAACTATGTATCAGCTGATCGTTGTTCCTAGGAATAACTGATCCAGTGTTGGAACAATTGCTGCCTAGTCTCCAAGTTCTTCTTAATTTGTAGCCGTGACATTTTTCACCCATCAGACTTCTAAAGAGCTTTAGTAAAAGGGTTGGAAATCTGTATGCCATCTTGATTCACAGAAAGCTAGGAGAACTGTAAGTGCTCTTTGAATGTCATGCTTCAGGGCCTAAGGGTTGGCCACCAGCTGAGTTTAGGAAGAAATCTATATCCTTTCCCACCACTAATGCAGTATTGCACAATAGATGCATTTTGTAGGGTTTACGCTTTCCCCTGCTGCTCAGTCAAGATGCCAGAGTAGATGGGGCTGTTGGCCTGTTCCAGTATAGTAATTCCTGTTAACTTCCATTGAAAGTCATCTCTAAATTGAGGGATGCACTTGCTAGGGTAGAAGAAGTCCCAGCACACCTGTATTTTTAAGCATTTCAGTTCTAATCAAATTTTGTTTTTACTAGACCCCAAAGGGAGCCTGATCACCAGCTTGGTAGAACAGGCATCTCTGAAGCCTACAGAGTTGGAGGCACATCCAGTTCGTAATCAAATCCAACTTCTGCTGAAAACCCTGGACCAACACATTCAGACTATGCCAGTGAGCAGCGTGCGGACGGACTGTGTGAAGAGCTTCTTTGATTATATTAACACGCTGGCTGCTGTTGTGCTACGGAGCCTGAATACAGAGCTAGGTGACGTGTCTATTGAGAAGCCTGTCACAAGGAGGGTGACGTTATCTAACTCTTAGAGTATGATTCCATTCTGGAAAACAACTATATGGGAGTCTTTCCATTTTCTTTGGTGGGTAGCAAGGGCACTGAAGATAATGGGGCTGTGTAGATGTAACTGGGCAGAACGTTCTCATAGAATCACTTAGTGGTAGTGCCACGTGAGCCAGAAGAGCCCTAGCCTGGGTATATTGTGCTGGCAGTTAGGAGAAAAAAACAAGCCAGTTTAATCTGGAGTCACTGGGCTGCTCTAATGTGGAACTCCACAAATCTGGTTTAAGAGTTGCTTCCCAATAAACTGCCTTCTAAAGTTACATCCCTCAGTGAGGTAGAGGAAAAAGGAAGATGACAGAACCTTTTTCAGACTTTCACTTTATCAGGATCTGTCACTGTCACAGTTGCCAACTTTCACGTAGTAAATAAGCACCCTGACTTTCACAATAAGCCAATAATCAAGCTAATCCCATTTCAAAACAAGCCAATCCCTAAGAACCCCAACACTCTGTGATTAGAGCCCCCTGGCATGCAGTATGGGACTGTGATGGGCCCGCTGTGCACCCCTGACTCTCTCCCTCCCTTGCCCCTGCTTGCCGGGAGCCGATCAAAAACAAACAAAAAAAAAGCTACAAGCCAAATAAGCAACAAGCTAGAATCCAAAAACTAGCCAACAGGCAACTCATAAGCCAATTAAGCCAAAAACAAGTCCAATTTCTGCGTGTGTTTTTTTTTTTTTTTTATGGGTTTGGCATGTCTGGTTACTGTATGTGTGGAAGGTACTTGTGCCCCAATGTAACACAACCTCTCATTGACTTCCAGTTTCCATAACTGGAGAAATGTGAGGTAATAGTCCAGTGGTGCTCCATGTTTTCCTGCTGCTTTAGGAGGTGGAAGAATAGTTTAGAAGGGGTGTATCTGGGTACATCTGCACTACAGAGCCTATACTGGCATAGCCCCCTAATGTAGACTCAGCCATAGGTGTGCACCAACAGAGTTTTTTTTGTCAGTATAGGAACACCATCTCCCTGAACCACATTGTCTATGTTGCCAGAAGCTCTCTTCTATCGGTAAAGCTGTGTCTGCACTGGGGTTTTTTGTTGGTGTAGCTATGTTTGTTAAGGGTGTGGTTTTTTCACATCCCTGGCCAATGTAACTCTGCTGACATAATTAAAAAAATTCCCCAACAGCATTACTACTAATGCTAGGTTTTAAGTTGTGGGACGAGTACAAGTAAGAAGCTTTACACAGCTACCCTCTGCGTTTCAATGAAATTATCCCAAGAGCACCAGCAATTCTTACTTCAAGGCAAGCAAAACAAAAAATAGGCTGAGAAAATAAATTTAACCTGTGTCTAGAGAATTCTAATAAAGCAGATCACTATAGTAGTGCATGTGTTGTGACTCTGACAAGCTCCTGCTGCAACTTTTCCCTGTAGTGTTTTTCATGCTGAAGCAGATTTGCTCTGCCATTTGCAGCCAGGTCTTACTCAGATGTCAGAAGCTCTCCATCAGGCACTATGCTGGTTCTTGCAATGCCTCTTCCAAATTGTGCAAAAGACTGTGGGGCACATCAGTCAGAGCAATTAGGTCGTTGGGTTCCCAACTTGCTTCATTGCTGGCTCTCATGCCTTGGTGATTATGAGTATCGGGGCTTCAGAGGCCTAGTGTACAGATTAGCTGACTAGAACTCAGTCTGTGTAATACATTAATTTAGTGTTTTGTTTTGTTTTTTAAATGTGTCTCTCTTATGTTTGTAGATCAAACTGCAGAGGTGAAGATGGGGAACCCTTTCATACTGCTACAGCAGAGCCCATCTCACTTGCTCTCTCTGCTCTTGTTTGAGAGACAAGTTCCTCCTGACAGGTTGGTGCTTTTCATGAATATTTAACTGATGAATTTAGGGCTCGTGAACTGGGCAGCACTGTAAGTCCTCTATGACTAGAACGGCTGCAGAGCAGACTTCTGCTAGATCTGAGGAAAGCGTTAGTCCCTGGCTTCTCTAATGAGATGGCCAGAGAGGATCGCAATTAGTGAAACTTAACGATTTTGTGATCTAGACAACTACTGGCCATTGGGAATTGAACTGAGAGCTCCAGGGATTTGTGGTTTTTAAATTGAAACTGTCTGACTTCTGGGCACAGTGGTCGCACATCTTATACATGTAACAAAATAAAATTGTTTCCCAAGATCACTTTTGAGAACTTCTGGGCCTGGATCTTACACTGGCAGGCAAGTAGATTGGATTATCTAATGCACGTTTTCCATCTCTAAATTCTGTATTGAGCTGGTACTGAAAGTGTGCGACTAGATAACTGAAGCAGGTGTTAAATGAGACAATATTTGATAATACTTTATAAGCTGTTCAGCGTCGCTGTGTACTGAGGACCAAACTGAAGGGTCTTTCATGGTATTGCCCTGAGCCATGTATATCAGACAAGGGACTTATTGCATGAAATTTTAGGGTGAAGTTCTCTTAGCTGCTAGAGCCATGGCTAGTGCAGCTGTTGGAGCAGCAGGTGTTTACTGTATATTTTACATTTTTAACCATTTGGAGATATTTGCACAAAGGGTAATAAACTTAACAAAGTTGTATATTTATGTTTGGATTTTACTAAGTCTGTTTCAGAAGACAACCAATCCCAGAGCAGTCCACCAGTAATAGCTTATGGTAAATGGTCATTACATTTTTGAGTTCTATGCCACCCCATCTTCCCAGAATCACTTGCCCACTTACATAAATGCCCACTGTTTCCTCCAAGAAACATCCTAAACACACAGCTGGTCCATGAAGCATTTAAGCTTTAAAACTCGCTCCTCCTCTGTTCGTATTTTGTTATGTACTTTTTATCTTTGCTGCTATTTCCAAATTCTGTAACTCTACAGTGCAGGCATCTGTTATACCTTTGGCACTGCCCTGCTGCTGAGCAGTGCCCTGTACACTTTCACACTATTTAAGTGATTAAAGTGGCGGATTTAGAGTTAGTGGGGCCCTGTGCTCAGCTTAATTTTTGGGGCTCCTCCTTGGGACCCAGCCAAGAAAATGAACCTTCTCTCTTATCTCCCCCCGCCCCCCCGTTTTTCATTCTTTTTTTTTTTCTTCCATCTCCTCCTATAAGTAATAAGAAGTAAATAAAAATAAAGTGAGGTACCTTGATTGTTTTTGTAGTCTAACTTATTTTTTCACAGACCACTTGAAAATAGCTGAGGATCTCAGCAGACCACTTAATGATTTTTCCAAATATTGTTTGTACCGTTAGCTAACTGTTGTAAAGCGCTTTGGATAAGAGCGCTTTGTAAAAAACTGTTGGACTGCGGGGTCTGGCTGGAACTTAGGGTGTGAGTGGGGGCTCAGGGCTGGGGGTGCAGGTCTGGGAGGAAGTTAGCGTACAGCAGCAGGCTGGGGGGTTGGGATGCAGGGTCTGGTTAGGAGTTAGGGTGCGGAAGGGGGCTCAGGGCTGGGGCAGGGGATTGGGGTGTTGAGCGCTTACCTGGGGCAGCTCCTGTTTGGTGTGATGGGTGCAGGTGGGGATGTGGGGGGGGTGCAGGAGTCAGGGTGGGCAGGGGGCTGGGGGTGTGTGTGTGGGGGGTGCAGGAGTCAGGGCAGGGGGCTGGAGGTGTGGGCTGGGGTCGTGGGGGTGGTCCCAGCCCCCTGCCCCACCCTAGCCCCCTGCCCTGAGTGACTCATGGCAGGGGACTTGGGGGGGTATGTGTAGGGGGAGCGCGGGGGCCACGCCTTTGCTCTGCGCTGCCCCGATTCTGCCCTCTTCCCCAAGGCCCCGCCCCCGCCTCTTCTCCGCCTCCTCCTATGAGCATGCTGCGGCCCTGCTCCTCCCCCTCCCTCCCGGAGCGACCTGAGCACCGGCAAACAGCTGTTCGGTGGCGGGGGAAGCGCTGGGAGGGGGGCGGGAACGTGCCATGCTCGGGGGAGGAGGTGGGGAAGAGTCGGGGGAGTGGGGAGCTTGGCTGTTGGTGGGTGCGGGTGGAGCCTGCAGCAGGAGCCGGCAGGACCAAGCTTCTGCCCCCACAGCTGCCTGGCCCTGGGGCCCCCTGTTGTTGGGGGGGCCCCGGGCCAGGGCACCCTGTGTTTTACTGTAAATCTGCCTCTGAGTGATTATTAAGAATTGGAGTGAATCATATTACCAAAAAGCCCTCTTGTTGTAGGCCCAACGTTGGGCCTTTATTGAAGAGAGTTGATATTCTGTGCTGAGCAAGTTTCTGTAGTCTGGCTAAATTACATATTCCATCCCATTCGTTTCCTGGCAGACTCCATTAATTGAGCTGTAATGAGATCGCAGTACATTGTTCTAGGTAGGTAGTCACTGGGTCCTGACCTCCGCAGGCTGGCCAGGATGGCAGTGCTGCAGCTGCTAGAGCTGGGAACTTTGCTTTGTTCTCAAATTCCTCCTCTCCCCCCTTCTTCCCCCCCCCCCCCCCCCCCCGGAATGGAATCCACTAGCTCCAGAAAGGCTGTGCCCAGCACTTTGGTGTGGGGGAGGCTGATATGACTCTTTCAGCAGGATCCTAGGGGATCCTTCTCAGTCTCCCTCCAAAAACAGAGGAATAAATGCAGGGTTTAGTTACAGGGTGGGATGGGTTGCCAGGCTATTCATTTTAATGGCTTTATCTGCAGGAAACTTACAGTTCACAGAAATATAGGCAATGGAAAGGAGCTGAGGAAATGGATAGTATGGGCCCACCTGCTTCTTAATGATACTCCCTGTTTGATGGCCTAGAGAGCGGTGGAAAACACTCCAGTGTTTCCATTGTCACCCTTTACTGGGGGACGTTCCTTCCTTACTCCAAATTTGGAGCGAAATATACTGTTGTAAGGTTATACATAGGATTAGGCGCATAATCCTGGTGATTCTCACTCACACGCAGCTGTTGCAAAGGATATTAAGCCTGACTTGGGACTTTTTTTTTTTTTTTTTAATTAATAAGGTAGATGCTCACTTTCAGGCCATGTTGCCTATTGGTAAGAGCAGAGAAATAGCTGCTGGGACTCTTCAGAGCTCTGCTGCTTGAATCCAAGTGATGTTCGGCAATACACAACCTCGGTGTGTCATTTTTCCCCTGTTAAAGGGGATAGTACGTACCTCGGAGGACTGTTAATGTTTGTAATACTTCTTGAGATCCTGTGTAAGTGCAAGGTAATATGCACGTGCACCTGCTAAATTGGTGCTGTTTTCACTCCTCCAGGCTCTCTTCACTGTTGGCAAAAGAAGAGTTGAACTTAAATGTGCAGCAAGTTATCATTAACTGTTGTTGTGAGCCACTGTCCTTGTGCAGTGCCAGGCAAAGCAGCCAGACCAGGTCTCTTTTGACTAACATCAGCAGCCTAGCACATCTTCATGCCTACCATTGTTTGCCAGATGTTGAGATACCTATCCACAATCCAGCTATGGACTCTGAGGAGGATTCTACTCAGCCCTCTTCCTCCCTGGCTGACTTGAACCAGCACTCACTCACTGCCTCTTCCCTGGCCTTCCTGAAGTGTCAGTCAAAGCTAATGGCCACTGTGGCATGTCTCTGTGCATCCAAGGTACAGAAGGTCCCCAAACCAAGCCTGTCATGGATGGAATTTCGGGGCAAGAGGGAGGTCCCCTTGGGCCTGGAGCAGATTTCCAAAGAGTGTGAGACATTACTGAAGGAGTTCTTGATACTGGAGAATTTTCTTCTCACCATGTCTGAGCCACTTCAGGATCCCCAGGAGGAGGGTAGTGGTTTGGTTAGTGGCCTCTGTGGCAAACTGTACATGTCGCTTGTCCTCTTGGGCTTGCATTCTGCCATGGCTGTCGAGGTATTAATGGAAGTCTTTGAGCAAGCGCTCGCTGCAAAGGACTGGCCCAGAGCCCTGACGGTCTTGGACCTGTACAGTCAGGATATGGAGGAGCTGACCAGCGTGAGGGATGCTGTGCTGAGCTGTGCGACTGCTGACGGTAAAGGGAATGAGTTTTCTTTATAGTGTACGGTCTCAAATAGGGATTGGAAATTGGGGACTGATCTGGTGATCCGTGGGCAGATTCAAAGAATGGAAATTCTTTTCTCTCCTCCCCCTGTTTCCCCAAAGCATAGAAGCTGGGCTTCATGCTGGTAGCTTTTCTTTTCACAGATAAGGATGGTTGGCAGTATCTGTTCCCAGTGAAGGATGCAATGTTGAGAAGTAGATTGGCCCTGCACTGCATGGACAGGTGGCCCCTTGAGGCTTGTCTGGAAATCCTAGCTTACTGCATCTGTGATCCTGGCATAACTGAAGAACTGAAGTCTGATCTGCAGAGCAAAACAGGAGAACTGCAGGTTTATCAAAAGGTACAAAAGCCATTTTATTAAGTAACTAGGTATGGAGTATATTTGCCTAAATACTTTTTAACCCTTGGTTCTCTTTGGCACATAAAACATCCTCCCCAAGCCCTTATCCAAAATTTAAATCTCGTCCACTTTCTGAAAGTGCTGAAATGTCAGGTTAACTCTCTCCTTCCCTCATCCATAATTTTTCCTTTCCAGTTGCCTCTGTACTTTTCTTCCAGAGAAGACTGGAGACAAAAGCGCAAAAAAATCCAAAGAACTTGAGTCCATTCTTTCAGGGTGTCTTTTTCCTCCAACCTGCACAGAGGCAGCAATCACTGGAAACTTTCCAAGAGAACTTATTCTTGTTTGAATTTTCAATCCCAGTTTTACAAGCCTAAGAAGTTGAGGAATCCAGATTCTTGCCTGCTTATCCAGTAGGTTTGGCCTATTCATAGCATAACTGGTGTTGCGTTGTCTCTTGGAACTCTATCAGCAATCTCTTCAGAAAGATATATGTTAATGGGTTTAGGCCTCTGTGATAGAATCTTTTCATCTAGTCCTCTTGAAATTGAAGTGCATCACCTAGGATTCCCAGACCCTTTCTAGTATGATAAATGTAGTTTCCTGGCTTGGGCTAACTCCTGATGCAACCAGTTCAGCTATCTGCCTGGGCCTGGTGATGGGTCTGAAGTAATATTGTTCAATACAATCATTCATAGAAACTCTAACATTTTATTTTATTAGATTTTGAATTTGCAAGATGTCCCAACGTGGAATGACTGGCAAGACCTGAAAGAAGCCTGCATTGATGATCCCCAGGCCATCATGAGTGTTATTCTGGAGGCAAAGGTATGGCATCTTACATGGCTTTTGTGTTTAAAAATTAGAAAATGGTGGCACTACTACATTTTGGTAAGCAATGTTTATAGATGCTTATTTCAACAGAGTTCACAGGGCAAGAAAAAAACCTCTTAATAAAGTATGTATTGCAGAAGCTAATAGGAATCCTTGTTTAATGTCAGGATTTAAATGAAAACCAAGCACCCCCATAGTTTTGTCCTAATTTTATTCCCATACATAACCCATTTCTTCCATTCTACCTCAGTAATCCGACAAGGAGTGACTCTCTTGGGTGATCTGTATGTAAGTAACATGCTGTCCTTACCAAAGAGAGGCAAAGCTAGGTGGGTTTTTCTTAATGCTTGGAAGAATAAGCAGCATGCAGTGAGTGTCCAACCCTGGAGCTGTAACTATTTCTTGCTAGTGGGAAGAGTACTGTAAGTCTACTGAGCTGACCTTGAAATGTTAATCAGAGCATGGGCAAGAATAGCCATAATGAAGGGAGCTGTTGTTTGCCTTCCTTCTCCTTAGGATTATGCGTTGTGTGAAGAATGGGGTCACTTATACCCTGTCCCAAAAGAACACTTGATCAGTCTTCACCAGGAGCACCTCCTGCATTTGCTGGAAATGGGAGACACTGAAAAGGCTTTGCAGGTAACCAGAGGGCTGTTTTTGCCTTGCTACCTTCAAAAGGTAGGTTGCTGGTAAACAAGGGTACCCAAACGCTGCTATTGCAGCCCTAAGTTAGGTTACTTGCTGGAAGCCTTGGCTGCATAAATGTAGATTGCAGCTGAACTCATTGTTACAAAGATTCAACCTGTACAGACGACAGGTCTCAACACGCAATACTGCCAGGCCACTTTGATCGAAGTGGAATGTTGTCTGCAGAGACCTTTAGTCTTGTCCTCTACACTGACGTTTAGATAACTTTCACACGTTGTGGACCAACAGTATTGCCGAGCCCAAGCATTCAAAAAACACGACAGACCACAAACATTTTTAAATTAATCTCGTGAATCATGACACTTCAAAAATAACACATTTTAGGTTCTTATTTGCTAGATAGTTAGGTTTCAAGTCTTTAGGGGTCACCTTTTCTGTCTCTTCTCTTTAACCACGAGGACTACAATTTTTTTTTTTTCCTAAATGAAAGCTAAGATTCTGAAGTTGGGGCTTCAAGAAAAACACTAAATACCATAAGATTTGTCTACATGGGGCACATTTGGTCCCTATACTGCATTTTGGCAACTCGTTTTAAAGAACACTTTTGATGGCCACTAGGGCTTGACCTACACTACAGAGTTAGGTCCATGTAAGGCAGCTTATGTCAACCTAATTATGTCCGAGTACGTGGGCAGAAGCAAGGCTGTAGTATGTAAGTGCCCTACTACACAGACATTAAAAACTCCACCTCCACGAGAGGCATAAGCGTATGTCAGTGTAGTCAGGGTGACACAGTGTCTGTGTAGACACTGTTTAACTTATATTGGCTGTTGGCTGTCATTCTTGACAATTTCACAGCTACAGTTTGGAGCTATGAAATTGACGAGGAAGCTGGGCAGTCATCCCAGGGCGGGTATGGGGCTCCAGCTAGAGCCTGGTTGCCCCCCGGGTTTCCCGCTACCAGCCGAGCTGCATGTGCCCTGCTCCCCACTACAAGCTCGGAGCTGCTTGGACTCTGGGTGCGTAGCTCCCTGTTGGGAGCCCAGGAGATAAAGCTGGGTTTCCAGCGATGGGGAGCCAAGAGCCCAGGCTCTCGGCCGCCACCCCCCCCCCCCTTTAATCTGTGGAAGCGCTCCTGGTGAGTATACACGCCACCAACAGAAGGAGGGTAGTGTGGACATGAAATGCTGCAGTGATTACTGCAGTGATTCTAAGTCAACTTAACATACGTTGACTTAAGTTTCTAGTGCAGACATGCCCTAGGTCCTAGCAAAACCTTCTTTCTTTTGCTAGTGTTCTAGTTTGTGTGTGTGTTAATAAAGCAAGCTTCTTTTAAAGGATACTATGAGGCCCAGATTTTAAGTTCTATGGGGAAAAAAGGATTTTGCAAAATCTTAACAACAAAAACGTTTTCATGGCTTTTTTTAACGAATATGCGTGGTTTCTTGGTTTGGATTCAACGTTAGGAAACTATAATGGAACATTCTTGTGCTGCTAGTGCACAAGAACCAGGAAGTGAAACTGACCAATCTGATTTCATTGCTGCCTTGACTTAATGAAGTGTGAAAGCAAAATTCTTTTGGGTTGAATAATCATGGGAGTGTTGTTTTCTTAACACAGAGAGAGTGAAATTAAGTGTCCTCTTACAGAGAACTTTAGAGTCCTTACATATTAACAAAAGGGTCTTCTTGATGATTCAGTATTTGACTCTTTATTCTTGGTCTTCTATATTTCACTTCCTGTTAAATTAAATTAACTTGCAATACATCTGTTTATTTTTAATTGTTAGGAACCTGTCCTTGATCATAGATCATTAAGTTGGGGGCAGTTAGGCAGTGCAGTGATATGCACATAGAGGTGACTAAAACACCGTCATGTACTTTAAGAGGTTCTTGCAGTTTAGATAAAATGCCTGAAAGACTAGTGTAGGGGGAAGTAGCCTGTTCCATCCAAGGTAAATGGACTAGCTGAGCTAAGGGGCCTTTCCCTGCCATGTAATCAGGATCGTCTGCATATTTTTCTCTTGGCTTTTGTAGCTCTTAGAAAGAATAGAAGACTCTGATATGCGCCTTGTGATAAGCGAACAGTCTCTTGACAAGCATCCCAGCTTGGCAGCCTCTCACTTCCTAGCAAATTATCTCACTACCCACTTCTACAAGTACCTGACAGCTACACGCCATAACGAAATCCAGGCTCTCTACATGGGATCAAAGGTGAGCAAAGCCATAGAATCCCAGCTGCTTCACTGCATTCTGCATTTACAGTAATACATACTAATTCTACAAGCACTCAGCGGTAGACCTGAGAGGAGAATTCTGCAGTACCAGTGGGAGACCCAGGTACCAGTTCTCAGTATCTATCTGAACCAAGTGTATAAACTGGAGGTGAGAGGAGGAGGAGGCCAAAATTGTATACGCTGAATTTTGGGGCTTTTGGGGCTTCCAGGATCATCAGAGCAGCCTCGGGACTCTATGGCTATTGAAAGCAGAGAATAATCAGCACAGGACGGGAAGGGGGATTCCAGAGGATTGGAAAAAGGGCAAATATAGTGCCCATCTATAAAAAGGGAAATAAGGAGGACCAGGGGAATTTCAGACCAGTCAGTTTAACTTCAGTACTCGGAAAGATAATGGAGCAAATAATTAAGCAATCAGTTTGCAAACACCTAGAAGATAATAAGGTGATAAGTAACAGTCAGCATGGAATTGTCAAGAACAAATCATGTCAAACCAATCTAGTAGCTCTCTTTGACAGGGTAACCAGCCTTGTGGATAGGGAGGAAGTGGTAGATGTGGTATATCTTGACTTTAGTAAGGCTTTTGATACTGTCTCGCATGCCTTTCTCATAAACAAACTAGGGAAATACAGCCTAGATGGAGCTACTACAGGGTGGATGAATAAGTGGTTGGAAAACCATTCCCAGAGAGTAGTTATCAGTGGTTCACAGTCAAGCTGGAAGGGCATATCAAGTGGAGTCCCACAGGGATCAATTCTGGGTCTGCTTCTGTTCCATATCTTCATCAGTGATTTAGATAATGGCATAGAGAGTACACTTAAAAAGGTTTACAGACAAAACCAAGTGTATGTGTGTGGGGGGGGAAGGGCGGGGGGTTTGCAAGTGCTTTGGAGGATAGGATTAAAATTCAAAATGATTTGGACAAACTGGAGAAATGGTCTGAAGTAAATAGGATGAAATTCAATAAGGACAAATGCAGAGTACTTCACTTAGGAAGGAACCAGGGTGCATTTGATTTAAATCACTAGTCAGGAAGACTCGATTTAATCATAGATTTCTACATAAAAGTGCATTCTTGTTGGTTGTTATAACCTTAATACGTATTCTTCACAACTCAGAGATGTAGGTTTCATTTTTAGAAGGTACACACTATACATTTTTAAGTGATTTATTTTGAAAACTTTTCAGATTAGTTTTACAGCTATATCAGAAAATGAATGATTGTTTGGTTATTTCATTTACCAAAGGTAATTGAAGCAGATATTTATGAAGTCATTGGGAGGTGAACTATCTTCAATTCAACAGGTTAATCATTAATATTTGGAGGATTTTCTTGCCATGCTGTATTAGGAGGAGACCATCACCAGACTGACATTTAAATTGTTTTATTTAACTAAAACAACAATGTTATGTATTCTGGATTTTTGTCTTCAACAGCAAATGTATAATAATTTAACAAAACAAGAATATGAATATTTAAATTTAGTTAAACATTCAAGTTTTTTAAAATCAGGTTTGTTTTTGTTAAAATTGTTTAACTAAAATAGTTAAATGAAATATTTAAAAAACAAAAAATTAAATAGACTATGTCAGCCAGGTCAACATGAGAAACTTAAAATATTGGCTTCTGCAGCTAACTCAATCGTCTTTACCTTAATTTTCCTGTTTGTTCATAATCTGGAAAAGAAAAACAAGCTTTCCTGCTTTTTCAGGTCCCAAACGATTTCTCAATTTGGAATGAATTCGTCCAAAGGAAGAAAATATTCTTTCTACACTGGCAGAAAAAGCTACTCCTCTTAAAAGTGAGATTATCACGTCAACAGTCCCAGAATCCAAGTGCTTAAGTGATTTACACCAGTGATTTTCATTAAAACATCATCAGCAAACATATATTTCTTGAATAGTTCACCCTTAGCTCTGAAGTTTTATTGTAGTTGGCATTATGGAGGGATGATTGCTGGATGTCCATGTTATCGCCAACTCCTCTTTTTCAGCAGTTAAGGTTTGACCGTGGTACCGAGTATTGAGAATATTTGCGAGAAAATGAGCTGGAGATAGTGCTTGTCCCATTCGTTTTTTTTAATGCTTGTAATTTAACTCTATCATTGCATATTTCTCTCTTTAAGATCTCACTCAGTTCCTTCCAAATTTCTACAGCGTCAGCAATAAAACAGCTATTTCCCTGCATTGTGTTCAAGGCTACAGAAACAGGCTTCAGGGTACTCAGCATGTGTTCAACATTTCTCTTAAGCCCAACGTTGAGAACTTTGGCTATGACAGTGCCATCTATTTTTTTCACGATTTTGTTCACAAACTGTCATCAGATTAGGCCAGTTCTTGATACAGTGCTCAAAACAGTCCACTGCTGAGTTCCATCGCACATCTTGTGGGAGAGTTAGCTTGGTTCCCCCCACTTTTTTCAGAGCAGCTCTTGCAAAGTGGTTGTTACAGAAGTATTTTGCAATTTCAACAACATTAGCCTTTATTTCTGGAACGCTGAAGTCTTTGGCTAGGAGGTGCATCAAATGAGCACTGCAACCGTATGTTGTTAGCTTGGGACACTCTCTTCACTCTCTTCTAAATTTCTTCTCATCTTGGATAAATTTGCAACATTGTCTGTGACCAAGCTGCGTACTAGACATTTGAATTTTTTTTCCACAGTGTGTTATAGCTTTTACTGCTACTTCTTGTAAGTATTCTGCTGTGTGTGCATTTCCTGATGTATCAATTGTTTCTGTAAGGAAGATATTCCCTTCTTCTGTTGTGACACAAGCACATACAACAGGATCATTGTGGACATTGCTCCACCCATCAAGACTCAGGTTAACAATTTTACTCTCTAGACCTTTTGCACACTGCTCAATTTCTCTTTCATACATTTTATCCAGCAGTTTGTCTGCAACATCTGCTCTGTTGTGTGGACTGTATCCTGGTCTTAATAGCTGAACCATGATAATGAAGTATGGGTTCTCAATCATACGGAAAAAAGAGTTTGTTGCATAAACAAACCAGGCGATTTTTTCATCAATTACCTCTTTTTGTAATCTGCTGGTTCTTATCACAAACTTATCTATGGTTGTTTCTGGATGATGGAGATTTTTTTCTTTTCTTTTTGCTATAGGTGATATAGTGTGGCTATGTGACCTACATGATGATGTGACTGAAATACTATAATTGACAGTTAGCTCTGAAACTATAGAAAATGATGGTGATCTTGAAGGTGGATAGTCTTCAGAATCCTGTATATTGAGGATGGATTCTCCTAAACAAAATAAGTCAATTCAGTTATTTATTATTACCATACTGCTCATTTAGTATTACTCATTGCATTCACTGACACTCAGTACTACTTTAAAGGTCAAATTGGAAAAGGAAGATCTGCCTATTTCAGCTATTTATTTTTTATCACAGCTGCATCTAAAATGATAGTACCACAGGGTAACAACTATATTTTTTTCTCAAACATGAGAATTCAAGAATAGTCCAGAAGGAAGGCAGGCAATCCTTAAGAAAGAAGTATGAAATCCTGCATGTTCAGACATGTTCCTTTCATCATCTTCAACGCAGCGTCCTCCTGAGAAGGAACACTTCTCGTGATGTTTTTTCATTTGGGCAACCCGGCCTTGCATTTCTTTCTTGCACTGTTTGCATTTTGCATGCATGCCTGTCTTACCCACAAGTGGAGGAACTTCATTAAAATATTCCCAAACTGGGTCTCTTTTACGGCCTGCTGCCATTATGGGTTTTCCCTTCTAGTGAGAGAATGGTATGGTAGATCTCAAATCAATGAAGACTACACTCAGAAGGACCTCAAGACTTCTGGAATATGCTGCTCAAACAGTTTCACTTTTGTTTCTACTGCCTGTCCCTCCCTTCCCACATTTATCTCCAGGCTTCTTCTCCTTGTCCAGATCTATGCCGCCCCCAACAATCTTTCTATTCATTGAACTTTTTGAAACTTTGCACTTTTAGAGAGAGGTACGGGATTGACTCTGTGTAGACAAATTTGCAGATGGACAATAGGTTTGAGGTCTGTTATTTCTCACCTCCTATTTATTTATTTATTTTAAAACATTTTTGCTGTTAACAGCATGTTATCTCTGGAGACACAAATCCACAGTTTGAGAACTGCAAAACTAAGCATCTCTGATGGTATCTTCTAGACTGAGCACTGAGTCCCATTGGGTATAGAAAAATTAACCTAAATCTATACAGAAGCCCCTGGAACCCCATAAGATTGGGTCCCTAATCACGAACTATTGGAACTTATTTACAAAACTTTTCATGAATATATTGCCTCATACTATAGAATTAGAATTTATAATCCTTATTCCATGATAAGATATCTTTGAACTATAATATATCTTAATTAAAACTATTTTTAGATAGGTTTTTTCCCCTCAAAAAGCATTTTATCAAAAAAATCTGATTTAAATAAAAAATCCGTTTTTTTAATTTTATTTTATTTTAAAAAAAAACTGATTTTTATCCACCCTGGAAGGAATCGTCAATTGCACATACAAAATGGGAAATGACTGCCTAGGATGGAGTACTGCAGAAAAAAATCTGAGGGTCATAGTGGATTCACAAGCTAAATATGAGTCAAAAGTGTAACACTGTTGCAAAAAAAAAAAAAAAAAAGCAAACCTCATTCTGAGATGTATTAGCAGGAGTGTTGTAAGCAAGACACATGAAGTAATTCTTCCGCTGTACTCCAAACTGATTGGGCATTAAATGATGGAGTCCAGTTCTGGGTGCCACATTTCAGGAAAGATGTGGACAAATTGGAGAAAATCCAGAGAAGTGCAACAAAAATGATTAAAGGTCTAGAAAACATTACCTATGAGAGAAGATTGAAAAAATTGGGTTTGTTTAGTCTGGAGAAGAGAAGACTGAGAGGGGACAAAACAGTTTTCAAGTACAGAAAAGGTTGTTACAAGTAGGAGGGAGAAAAATTGTTTTTCTTAACCTCTGGGGATAGGGCAAGAAGCAATAGGCTTAAATTGCAGCAGGCGGTTGAGGTTGGACGTTTAGGAAAAACTTCCTTACTGGTGGTTAAGCACTGGAATAAATTGCCTAGGGAGATTGTGGAATCTCTATCACTGGAGATTTTTAAGAGCAAGTTAGACAAACACCTGTCAGGGACGGTCTAGATAATACTTAGTCCTGCCATAAGTGCAGGGGACTGGACTAGATGACCTCTCAAGGTCCCTTCCAGTCCTGTGATTCCTCCTTGCTTTGGGAGAGGGCATGAATCCCAAGCTTGTTCTTGGATAGAAGTAGAAAATACAATAGCTGTTTGATGCACTCTGAGCAATAACACTGCTATCTGTATAATATTTAGCACATATATGGTGTCTTTCATTTGAGGCTGTCCAGATGCCTTCCAGATGTGGGCAGTATTATTCCAATATTTGGATGGGAGAACTGGGGTGCAGAGAGAGCAGCTGCATTTACAGAAGTCACACCAAATCCATGACAGAGCTGGGACTAGAACTTGGGTCTGATTTTTGCCCTCCCTTGCTCTGGCCAGTGTGTCCCTTGCTCTTGCCACTATGCTCCACTTTAAGCAGATATTTAAGCAAACTGAATGGATTGAAGTCTCATCTATAAATCTGCCCTGTAACATTACCAGTATCATACCTGCTTTAGTGCTCCCTAAAATAACTGGTGCATGGTGCAATACTCTTCTGTTACCTAGCTTACCTGGTATATTGGAAAGTGGCTATAGTAAGTGGCCATTCTTGAGGAAAGTACTATCTACTGTCTCCATTTTACCCTATGATGAGTGTAATGGAACCGAGCAGCAAAAAATATTAAGGATTGGGTTAATTATTGTTTTTGCCTGCTGTCTATTGTAGTGGGAGAACAATATTCTGCCTTTCTATAACTCCTCTCCCCTGACAATCGTAAAGCATTTTACAAATGCTAATTACATACCTACTTCACAGGGAGGTTGTGATATTTCATTATACAGATAGGGAAACAAACTCTCTTGCCTCAAGAGGTTTGCCCAAGGTTACATAGCAAGTCTGAGGCAGAGCCAGGAATAGGACCCAGGCTCTCAGGTATAGTCTTTAACCTCTCAGTATCGCTTCCTCCCCCATATAGATCATTCTGTAGGGAGCTTTTTGGATGTAGCTAATCCTTTGATTCTGGCTATGTGATAATGGTCGGTCTCTGTCTCCTTCCTGTGTCCAAGGTGTTGCTGACTCTTCCTGAGCCCTACCGTGCTAGCTACTCCCACCTGTCCTCCAGGCCTCTGCTCATGCTGGAGCAGCTGCTCATGAACATGAAGGTAGATTGGGCAGCCGTGGCCGTGCAGACGCTGCACCAGCTCTTGGTTGGGCAGGAGATTGGCTTCACTGTGGAAGACATGGATGCTTTGCTCTCCAAGTATTCAGAGAGAGCCCTCGACTTCCCCTACTCATTAAAAGAGAAGAGATCAGGTGACTGCATTTCAGAATTTTCCCTTCTACCAGGAAAGGCAGGGGCAGAGGCTACATTGTTGTCAGTTACCCTTAAGAGCACCCTACCCCATTTTACTGCAGGGTTTTATACAACCAGATATCCCCTCCTAGTTCCAGCCGAGGGCATATTCTTTGAGAAGTCCTCCTCTTTTCACCACACCATGTGTTTTCAAAAGACTAGTGGCCCAAATAGTCTTAATTTTCACCTGCTGCTTTTTTCAGGGCCCTCTTCCTTTTACCATTTAATCTCATCCCTTTCAATGTAAATTCATTGATGGACTTAATATTATAATGGGGGCTTCAATAGCATCTTGCCCAAAAACAAACAGGAGTTTGTTGTGTGGATCTAAATGGATAAAGTCTTTAAGACTTGACCCCTGTTTGTACTCTCTGCAAACCCCCCCGAGTTTGGGGGCAGTTCTGTATGATTGGTTGTCTCTGCCTCAAGAGGTCTGGGACTGGAACAGCAGAGGGTGCTGCAGATCAAAGCAGGTGCATCAGCAGAGCTGTGCATGAGAAGCCTGTACAGCATTTGCTTGCATTATGCCTCCCTCTAATGGTTGAACTTGTTTAATAAAATATGCATCTTTTTCTTGTTCCAGTCAGTTGCTTGCAGGAGATCAAGTCTGACACTCTAATATTAGTATGTGTGTTTACCCTGCCAGGGAGTCAGATGCTTCCTCTTTGCTTTGACCATCCTGTTCCAGTGGAGGGGAACCAAAGTCAGATTAACAGTGTTGTTATATCTGTCACAAGTGTGGTATTCTAGCAGAGAGTTTCAGCACCTGTCCCATTATTCCTGTGTCTTTCACAATTGTCCTGTCCTGAGATAGGGAGTCTCTCTCTCTGTTTAGGTCTCTGAGCAGTAAGACCTGTGTGTGTAGTTTGCATGCTGTAGAGTTAGTTAATTTGTGGGCTAATCTGCATGAAAGATGTAGTTAATCCCGTGTGGACTAACCCTTTTTTGCACACTGCTGTGAATGGGTTATGCTAATCTTCCTACTGGCAGATGAATGGATGACCAATATTTTATCTATTTCCTTTGCCCTAGATTCTGTGATTCGCACCCAAGAGAGTCTCAATCAGGTATCTGAGTCAGATACCTCGTCTAAATCAGGATCAGCAGAACTGTCTCCTGCCAGTTTTCCTGGTAAGGAAAAAGTCTAATGGTCATACTGTTTTTGGTCCTCTTCTTACTCCTTCTCAACCTCATACTCTGCCCTAATCCTGCATCCCACCCCTCTCTTTAACATAACAGTAGTTACACACTCTGTTCAAATTCAGCACAGGTGAGTAATAATCTAGCACTGTTTGGAGGTCTAGGAAACATGAGTTTGTAGGGAGAGGGTCTCAGTTTGGTTCTTAGCGGACAGGTGCCCACCTCACAAAAACCACCAACACAATTGGCACTAACTGTCCCCTTTCCAGCAGTCTTGGCAGAGAGGCCAACGGCTGAATGGGCCATGGAGACTGAACTTCCCTTTTGCTCCTGAAGTTTTTCCCGCCATGTCAGGGTGAAAGCAAATGGGCAGATGGTGGTATAGGATAAGCTTATGCTGCCAATGCTTCTACAGTATCTGCTCTGTGACTAAACAGGATTTCAAACTCCAAGACTGTCACCTTGGGACTCTTCATTGTTTGTTTGGGAGATCAAGCAGAGAACCTCAATCTGGATCCCTTGTTTTGCCCCTCTGACCTTTCCCCATTCCCTATTTTTTCATTCTTTGTCCTCTGTAACTAATTGTTTTCTAGGATCAGTGGCCCCTCCCCTCTCCTGAGGGGCAGGTCTTCAGTTGTCTCAGTGGGCTCTGATCACTGGTCTAGAACTCGTTAGCAAAAGCAAAATAATTATTTAAAACAAAGCAAACCTTCTGAAAAGTATATGCAGCTAGAAATAAAATGTACTTAGTTCACCATCACATCAATCCTGAGTGACATTGAAGAGTATATGATCACATCTTCAAAGGGTAAGCATTGCAATCTGATACTGAATCTGTGCTCCCAAGGCATGACTGGCAGGAATTCCCAGCACTAGAGTTCTAAAGGCATTGGTTGACCTGTCTCCTTAGAGGGTGGCATGTCTTACTGTAGCTAGTTATCAGTGTTCATAATCAATCTGGAAGTGCATGTCAAGCGGTATCTAGCAGGGATCTGTCCTGGGTTGGGTTCTATTCAATATTTTCATAAACTATTTGGATAATGGCATAGAGAATACACTTACAAATTCTGCAGACAATACCAAGCTGGGAGGAATTGCAAGCTCTTTGGAGGACCAGATTAGAATCAAAATGATCTGGACAAACTGGAGAAATGGTCTGAAATAAATAGGATGAAATTCAGTAAGGATAAATACAAAGTACTACACTTAGGAGGGAATAATCAGTTGCACAGATACAAAATGGGAAATGGCTCCCTAGGAAGAAGTACTGCAGAAAAGGATCTGGAAGTTTATAGTGGATCACAAAGTAACTGAGTCAACAATGTAATAGTGTTGCAAAAAAAGTGACCATTTATTCTGGGATGTATTAGCAGGAGTGTTGTAAGACACAAGAAGTAATTCTTCCCACTCTACTCAGCCCTCAGATGAAGTATTTTATCTAGTTCTGGGCACCACACTTCGGGAAAGATGTGGACACATTGGAGAAAGTCTAGAGGAGAGCAATAAAAATTATTAAAGGTCTGGAAAACATGATTTATGAGGAAAGATTGAAAAAATTGGGCGTGTTTAATGTGGAGAAGACTGAGGAGGGACATGAAAACAGTTTTCAAGTACATGAAAGGTTGTTATAAAGAGAAGAGTGACAAATTGTTCTGAGGACAGGACAAGAAGTAAGGGGCTTAAATTGCAGCAAGGGAGATTTAGGTTAGACTGCCCCCCCAGGACTCCTGCCCCATCTAACCACTCCTTCTCCTTGTCCCCTGATCACCCCCAGAACCTCCACCCCTGACTGCCCCCTGCTGCCCCATCCAACCCCTCCTCTCCTTCCTGACTGCTCCCCCGGAACCCCTGCCCCCATTCAACCCCCCGGTTCTCCGCTCTCTGACCGCCCTGACCCCTATCCACACCCCCGCCCCCTTACCGCGCTGCCTGGAGCACTGGTGGCTGGCGGCGCTACAGCCATGCTGCCTGGCTGGAGCCAGCCATGCACTGCGCAGCACAGAGCACCAGGTCAGGCTGGGATCTGCGGCTGCGCTGCCCCAGGAGCTCACAGCCCCGCCACCCAGAGCACACCAGCAGCACAGTGAGGTGAGGCTGCGGGGGAGGGGGAATAGTAGGGGAGGGGCCGGGGACTAGCCTACTGGGCCAGGAGCTCAGGGGCTGGGCAGAACGGTCCCGCGGTCCATGGTTTGCCCACCTCTGATCTAGATTATACTTAATCCTGCCTCAGTGCTGGAAACTGAACTAGGTGACCTATCAAGATCCAGTCCTATATTTCTGTGACTCTGAAAGTTGATAGAGGAGCTCTACATAATGGCTGCTGCTCTTGCTGCATTTCTGCTCTTTCTTTTCAGCTTTGTAGATAACTCTTTTTCCTTTGGGAATGATTCTTTTCCTGACTGCCTCCTTTTCCTGACGGTCCTTTTATTTAAATCAACAAAAATCTCAAGGTATTTTTGGTGTTAAGTCCAACCCACCTTGCATACATCACCCAACCTTAGGTTTTAAATTTCTATTTGGTTACATCCCTACACTAGTCATACTCTGTTTCAGAAGGCTTGAGAAGCAGCCCCAAGTGATGTGATATAAGGGGCCCAAGTCCATACTCAAAAGTGCATCCAGAATTGTATGTGCGGATCAGGAAATTGCCTCCATAGAAGTCTAGTTAAGCATAATCTAAGCACAGAAGCCTAAGTAGGCATGGTGTGATGTTTAGAGCATGATGTGAACTAACTTGCGCATGCAATTGCAGGAACCTACTTGTGGTTTCTTGTCTACTTTTGCAAGTTGACTTGGAGCTCTGATTTTGAGAAACTTTGGCCCAAGATTTCCTTTCTGGAAAGACAGGTCTGTTGCATGAGAAGCTTTTGGATGGACCATTGAGCAGCGATAGTCCTCTCTCACTGCTTTCCTTTTCCTACTCCCTTTGTCTATCCCCAATTTTTAAAAAATCAATAAAGCTGTGCCTATTCTTCACCATACTTCTTTGCTTATATGTTTGTCCCCATTGCCTACCCTTCATCTGTTTGCATCTTTAGATTGTAAGGCCTTCAAGGTAGAGATTTCCTCTTTTCTATGTTTGTTTTGAACCCAACACAATAGGTGAGGACTGCAGTCACTAGATTTTAACTGAAGCAGGGTGCCTTGTCACCACTAGACTCTTAACACAGATTAGTTAGCATGTGTTACATCACATTTTTAAAATCTTAGCCCAGACAAGGCCCAAGAGACTGTGTCCTCTCAAAGAAGTGCTGCCCTGGATGCTGTACAGGTGTGTGGGGGAAGGAGAGAGGAGGGAGAAACCCTTCCACTCAGCAACCACCAAGCCCCACCCCAAATCATCCTGTTTGTTCTTGTGGCCACAAGACTGTTGGATATGGTAGGATACAAAAAGGGGTTTGTTGGAGGGGCGGGGGGAAGGTTAGGTTTTTAAAAGATGTTTTTGAGTTATGGACCAAATTTAAAAAAATTGAGGTCTGGTAATTGGAGCAGGGCACCCAAGATTCAGGAGGCCTGGGTTCTCTAATCCCTGTGCTGACACTGGCTTGCTCTCTTCTCTTCGGCAAACTGCTAATATCCCAGCACCTCAGTTTTCCGTATATGAAATGGGATTAATATGTGCCTACCTCAGGGGTATTTTGGAAGACTTAATCACTGTTTGATATTCTCATATGATGTTGTGGCTTGGGCTCTGAAGCCAAGTGAGGGGAGTGGGCTTCAGAGCCCGAGTTCTAGCTTGAGCTGCAACTTCAAATCACAGTCTACGCAGCTATTTTTAGCTCAATAGGATGAGCCTAAGTCTGTCAACTTGGGCTGGAGGCTCCCTGCTGGTGGCTGTGTACACATACCCATAGTGATCCCTGCTCCCCCCGCCACTCCTATAAATGGGGGAGGTCTGAGCCATGGCCTGGGACCAGACCCATTCTCAAGTAAAGCACCTCCTCACTATGCGTATGCGGGGGAGGGTAGTGGTTTTGCAGGGTGGGTATTTCTCTCACTTGACTTCGTTCTCTGAAGCTTTCTATGCTCTCCTTCACGATGATCAGGCAATACAGATGATCAGAAGGTTACATTATTTGACAGGTATGGTGTGTTTAAAAACCATGAACTGGAGATAGGGAAGTGGTCCATGGATAGGGACCCTGGGAAAAAGGATTCAGAAGAGCAGCCTGGAGGATGTGACCCATCCGTTTGTCTTGTATTCCTGATACAAATGTTAGTGTTGGGCTTTCTAGCTCCTGTAACTGTTCAGGTATTATATGAAAATGAAATACTGAGTTTCACTTATGTCCTGCATGGATCTGTTGACCTCCTGATAGAACATCACTAACTTCCTTTTGCATCTGGCATTAATCTGCACTCCAGTGCTTGTCAGCCTGATGAACATGAACTAACTTTCTCTTAGTGGGAGCATGTTACTTCAGCTGGAGTTTAAGTTGTTTCAGTTTTAGAAGTAGTATGTGAGGGGAATTTGAATGGGTTACAGGTGTAGTAAAGGGTCCCCTTGCCTTTCACATCCAGGAGCCAATTCCTGTTCAACCCATGTTAGTCGTGAATATTTGACAGCTGTTTGATTTGTGTAAATACCCACATCCCACAAACTACTACAATTAATAGCACCAACAAGAGGCCAAGCTGGCAATCTCAGTAGTGAGACCAAGGATTTGAAAGGTCATGGAGACTAAATTATCCTTTTGCTGCTCAGAATTAATTCCTCCAGGCCAAGGATATGATGTGATGGTAAAGCAGGGGTGCACTGTGTGGAAGTCTAGGCTGCTGCTGTCCCATGTTGTAGTTGCTGTTGTGCTGAAGAAAAGTCAGTCTGGCACTTCTGAGCAGCACAGAATATAGCTGTACAAACGCGCATGTATCTGGTGTTGCATTCCTGCCTTGTAGAGGCTCTCCAGGTAAGATTGGTTGATGACAAGGCACAAGCAAGCCCAAAGATCGCTTTTCTCCAGGTGTGGTGGGGATAGTGATGTATGGCTGCAAACACAAAAGCAAGATTTGCCTGTGGTAGTAGGTACTGAAGTGACTGGAAGAGTTTGCAGTCTCTATCAACATATGTTGTTGCAAGATGCCAAGAAGCCTCTTGTGCATTTAAGAAAGATCTTGTTACCTAAAGCATCTGAATGCCTTACGGTAGGATGTACCATGTCTAGCATGGAGGGTTGAAAGGTACTAGTAATCTTTTCATTGGTAACCAAGAGGGTCAGTCTGACTGTGCTTTAGCATGTGGTCTGGTCTCTGAAATTCCACTAAGCAGCCTAAATCCAATTCCACATATGGCTTGGTTCTCCAAGGTATCATCCAATCTTCAAGTCCGAGAGAGAGAAGCCTGCCTCGGAATCTGTTTCCTCAAGAGTTTGTGCCACCTGAGGTGCCACCGTCAAAGCAGCAGTGGATCCCCGATGAAACTGAAATTACATGCATGGTCTGCAAAACGGAACGTTTTACTATGGTAAGGAACCCGGGTCAGATACAGATACCCGTAAGGCTGTGGTGGGGCATGTGTTGGTGGTTTGGTTTTTTTGTTTTCCCTGCAGCCGGTGATTTAACATGAAAGCTAATTCAGATGGACTGTTTCCTAGGAGCCCCCCATGATGCTAGCAGTTTGTCCCTTATTATGTTCATACCGTCCAAATTGCCAGTCAAACAGATGTTGAAGGGGAGATTGTGAGGTTTAAATGTATTTGAGGTGACAGGCTATACTGATGGCTCCTGAAAGATCTTTCTGGGGCAGGTGAAGTGATAGAAGTAGAGCCTAGGAAGGGGAAAACTGATCCTGGGAAAGTAAACTGCTAAGGATCTTGTGGAATGTCATCTTGTTCTTCTCCAATCAAAGACAGTCTACAGAACTTCTGCATCTGGAGCGCTAAAAGCTGAAAAGCCAGACTTCGGCAAGCTAGTCCCAATTGGGCACATTGTCCCTCCCTGCCATCACCACCTTTGGGGGAAAAACAATCAGTGGGCAGACCTTAAAGAGATTTTCGAAGCCTGAGATGAACAGAAATTATTTGCTCTTTGCTGTTCATTGTTTTTAATAGGGTAAATTCACCTATGAGCTGAGTGGCTCTAATAAAGGAAGGAAATGTCAGCTGCTAATCTACTACACTCTTCCAATTAAGCATAACCTCTCTTGTGTCTCAGTTTAATAGGCGCCATCACTGCAGACGTTGTGGGAGGTTGGTGTGCAGTTCTTGCTCTACCAAGAAAATGGTGGTGGAAGCTTGTAGAGAAAATCCAGCTCGTGTATGTGACCAGTGCTACAGCTACTACAGCAAGCATTGTCCACCTGTCTTAGCCCAAGACACAAGCATGTAAGTCCTTGCATACAAGTTCTGCATAGTTCCATGTACCCCTCTTCCCAGCTGTGTATGTGTGTGAGACAGCATAAGTACAGCAGTGCAAGCACTGTGCTTTAATCTGACCAGAAAGAGCCACCTTCATGGATTCAGAAGTGAGGCTGTGGATTAAGTAGCCCTTGAGATTGCCGATGAAGGGGCCAGTAATGATGAAGGGTTTTGTGATGTGGATGTTTTCCCCTGAAAATGGGACTGAAACTCATTTCATACAGACTCATTGAGCTGGTGGAGGGTGTGGTGAGGAGAAGTGGGAGAGCAGTCACCTCTCTGCCCTGCTATCAGTGGACCTACTGGGAAGAGATGAGCACAGTGCAGTTTTGAAATGGTACATGAGGGACGAATGAGCAGTAAATCAGGGGAGCTTGTGGCATTTCCAAATACATTAACAGGGCCCTAAATTTTGTTTGTGTGGGGCAAGGAAGCCAAAGGGGGACAAGTAGGTTGGACGATAAAGGATTTGAGTATTTCTTGTTCTTTCTGTACTGTGGCTGGTGGTGTGTGGGGGTGTGAGGTAGCATAATCTGGGGGCAGAGCAGAGAACTGGATGCCAGGAACTCCTGAGTTTTAATCTCATCTCTGACACACACTTCTTCTTTGCCCTTAAGCAAGTCTCTTAACTCCTTACTGCCTGTTTAATAGATACAATACCTTTCCTTCTTGAGGTTGTAAGGAATAATTATTTAATGTTGGTGAAATGTTCTTAGTGCCACATACTTATTTTTCCATCTGTATATTTTTTGGGGAGGGGAGAGGTCATCAATTATTTTTTATAACTAATGCTACGAAAATGTTAGCAATATTGAACGAGCCATTTTCTTAACTGCCAGGCTTTAATCACTCTTTCCTCAGTGTGTTGGAATGGGTATGAAGCTTCTGTCTCTCTGTTTTACAGCACAAAAGAGGAAGATCAAGACTTGATGGAAGGTGAGAACAAAGTAACGTTCAATTTCTGCTTTTAATGTGTACGATTGTCATCTTTGTACGACAATTGCTAATAAGCTGGAAGCTGTGTTGTAGCTAAAGGATCCAACAGCACTTCCAGTAATAAAAGCTCTGCTGTTTTCAAATATCATTGGTCTGAAGTCAGTCATGCAGGAAACTATGAATGGAGTTGAGGATTGAGCTGCTGGGTTCCAATTCCAGCTCTGACACTGTCTAATTGTATGACCATGGGCAAGTCACTTAACCTCTCTGTGCCTCAATTTCCCCATCTTTCAATAGTGTTGTGAGACTTCATTCGTATTTATAAAAGCACTTTGCTCTTCTCAAGCATCTTCATGCAAAGGATCTCAAAGTACATCATTATAAAAGTTGAAGTATTTTTCTCTCTGGCTGCTGGTCTAGGACCTGTGGATCTTGCAAGCATTTGTTCTGGTCTTCCAGAACATTTCCAGGTCTGGCAGGTCATGAGAAAAGGGCCCACGAAGTATGGGTGCTCGTTGAAATACTGAAATTCTTCTAGTAACTAAGGTTGAAACATAAAACTTTTTAAAGCTTCTCAATAGTTCCACAAACCATAAATACAGGCTAGTATTTTGCTCTCTCCCAGTGAAGTGTGACAGGCTGTTTATTGTCAAAAGCAGGTCTTGTTGCTGTGCTCCAGAGGAGCTACAATGGTCAGGCGAAGAGCAGCTAGTATCAGATGTCTAATAAATACAAAGATAAATACTTCAGACTGAAGCAATTGAAAATGGAACTTCTGGTCAGTTGCTGCTGGAAGATCTTTGTCTTCATTACTTTGTTCAGTCTTTCATTTGTGTCCAGTATTTAGTGCACATCATTTCATTGGACTTGTGTAGCTCCTCTTGAGCATGGCAACAAGGACAGCTGCATGGGACTTGTACAGCCTCTCAGACTTAGCAGGGGAAGAACCAGAGCAGAGTGATGCAGCAAAGTGATACTGACTTTGTGGGACTATGGGGATGTTTTGCTGAATAAGGATATTAAGAACTTAGATGTCACTCACGCTTTTAAAATGGGCTTGTTCTGATTGCCATCTGTTATCTTCCAGTTCAGTTTGGACATAATTTTCTG
Source organism: Chelonia mydas (assembly GCF_015237465.2). NCBI lineage: Eukaryota > Metazoa > Chordata > Testudines > Cheloniidae > Chelonia > Chelonia mydas. The sequence goes on from NC_051246.2 coordinate 64,327,215, forward strand.
TATATCTTAAGATATCTTTTCTACTGCTGCCTGTCATGGTACAATCGGAGTATGTTTCATAGCAATAGACAGTTTCATAGCATAAAGTCCATAGCAATAGATAGTCCTTGGTGGACTTTGTGGAGTCTGTGGCGTTTTTCCCTTTTGAGGGAAAAACTTTGCTTGGTGTAGAATTTGGATTTTGAAAGGGGGTGTTAGTTGGCTTTTGTGGCTCAATGTTGTCACTTTTAGCAGCTAGTATCTCAAATTACTTCATCAGAAGGGTAATGCTTCCCAAGTTGCTTTAAGATGGCCTGCAGCTTTGGTCTGACTACAGCATATGTCAATTTTGATGGGAGAGATTCTCAGCTCAGAATTAAATTTGGGACCAAAAAGCCAGATAGTAATCAGAATGACCTGGTTTTCATGCTCCCATATCTCATGAATTACAGTACCAGGGCTAGAAATTGATGCTATATATCACTTGAAATCTGAGATCCCTAGCTTTCCAGGGATTGGAGCAGATACTCTTAGCAATCTCACTTTGAGATACTGGACCTTTAAAAACTCATTGGTCTGGTCCCTCAAACTAACAGTACTGTTTTGGCATTGCTCCAGAGCTACTGGAACTTTTTTCCAGATTTGAGTTAAGGTTTCTGGGCTGCACAGTCCATCAGTGCAAATCCTAAAAAGAAAATAAATAAGTTGGTAAGTCATTTAGTGCTTCATCTATAATCCGTTTATTCATTCCCCTTCTCAGCCTCAGTGACTTCCCTTCCACCACCCACAGAGCACTTATCTCCACCGATCTTCTGACAAAAAAACATAAATATTGTAGCTCACAGGTGGTCAAAAAAGAAGGTGGGTATACTGTAATGGAGTGGCACCAAAAGAGTTAAAAATACCCTGAATTGGGGATATGGGTGTTTATTGAGGAAGTATTTTAGACAGTATGGAAATTGATGTTTGGGAGTGGAAATCTGCTACTGAGCATATGCAATAGCTGCTTTCTGTGGTTTTGTGCTGTGCGTGTTGTATAGGTGAGATTGTTTCATCCCTCTAACTTCTGGAGTGTGTGCTGAGAACAGCACAGGTAGCTCTGATAAAGCATACAGAATAACTTTGACATGCTTTCTGCCTGATTTTCTGCCCCTTCCAGGATGATTTTGATTAACTGATTCCTCTTTCTCAGCAGCACAGACCTGTGGTAACGGAGGTTTGGATTGCTCTGTAGTGATGAGAGTACCCAAGGCAACTGAACTTGAGTGGCTTCTTTCTCTGAGTGAAGATGAAAATGAAATTGTGCGTAACGAATTTTATTATGAACAGGTAAGAGCTTGAGAGACAGAGAGGTGAGTCCAATGTAACCAGTTCCCTTTAGAATTCTATTAAGTGCTGTTGTAGTGTCCATTTACAAGCTCTTGGGTCTTTCTTTACTCTTAATTGACAGGCCCCTAGTTCTTCCTTGTGTATTTCCATCCTCAGTCTGCACTCAGATAGCACAGCATGTGGCCACCAGCTGATACAGCGCTGCTGTAAATTGTCCCAAGGTCTGATTAACCCTGAAGTGGATGCTGGGCTTCTCATGGACATCATGAAACAGCTGCTTTTCAGTGCCAAGATGATGTTTGTAAAAGCTGGAAGGAGCCAGGATCTAGCTTTGTGTGACAGGTAAGTTGCCAGCTGTCCTTTTGGATTCGTTGGAGCTCTTAGCCTTCCTTTAATGAATTAAAGTGGTGGTGAATGGTGCTGGACTAACCTCTCTAGAGGCTAGAGAGTGACCTGTTTATCCACAAAATCACTATTGGGAATACTAGACTCTTGGAGTAGATGGGAATAAATTTCCCTGGTTGTTTAAACTTGCTGCTTTTACTATGGGAGATTTTTTTTTTAAGCTTAACATTTTGCTTGTTTTCAGACGCTTGTTTAGTGTAGGCTTTTACAATGGTACTTGTCAGGCATTTGAATTTTATTCCTTCCTGGGGCATCAGTGTAAGGCAGAATATAGTGGGAAGTGCAATGCAAGGGGTCCCAGCTGTTCAGGTCAAGTCTGGTTTTGTGGTACATTTACAGTACTGGTTAGTGTTTCCACAGGCTGTATTAGCCAGTCTGGTTGAATGAGAAGCAGCTAGCCGGAGCAGCAAAATGGCTCTAGGATAGTGCATTAAGGAAGGGAAGTAGAGTTAGAGTACCAGAGACAAATTTGGAAGTACCAGTGGTTGGGAATCACCAATGTAAAAGATACTACAGGCATAAGGGCTTTGAAGATCCTTGCTAATGAGCCTTAGAGTATAGTGATATGCTGTGTGTGCACGTGCCCACTCACTTCATTCCTGCTTCCTTCCAAACAGTTACATCAGCAAGGTGGATGTGCTGAATATTTTAGTTGCTGCTGCCTATCGCCATGTACCATCTTTGGATCAGATTCTGCAGCCTGCAGCAGTAACGAGGCTAAGGAATCGGCTTTTGGAAGCAGAATACTATCAGTTAGCTGTTGAGGTAACAAGAATGGGGGGATGAAGGTGTTAACCCCCCCCCCCCTTTTTTTTTTTAAATTGTCTTAGATGGCTTGCTTTCCCTACTGAACTTAATTTATGTGATCTCTGATATTAAAGTACAATGGGATGTGATTAAAAAAGGAAAAACTTAGGAAATATTTTCAGATGCTCAGTTTAACAGTGAGCTGCATTCTGCTTGGGAACAGTCTGCCAAAGGGAGTGATGTGAACCCCATCATTTCATCCAATTCCAATTAGGACAGGCAAAAAACTAAAAATGCACTGTCAGGAACAAACTTGCATTGGTAGGGGAGCTAGGACATTCAGCCTAATAGATCTTTCCTTTCTGTGATTTGATTTGTACTTAAGGACTCTCAGAGGCCTGCTAGGACAGACAACTTTGAAAAACATTCACTTATGAGACAATGATAAAACCTTGACAGCTCATCTGGTCATATGGCTTATCTTCTGCATTTTGCCTCCCTACCCCCTTGATTTCATAAGCCTCTGGTTGTGGCATCACAGTTATTATGAAGAGGATTATGATGACACAAACAGGATTAGGATCCCTAGTAGGGAATAAGCAGCATGAGCAGATGAACTGTTAAACAAAAATGGTTTCTGTTTACATGCAAACATCTCCGCTAAAGAAACTGTGGGATGAAGTTTTCTATCAGCAGATTTGTGTGAAAATGAATGTTGCCAAAATGTTTCCATGAAGCATCATCAAGTCTATAAACAGAAAACCACTAACACTTCGTATCACTTTTTAAACCACAAACCTGTTTAGTGTTGTTCTGTTCTTGTAATAAAACTATATAAAATCTACTATGAAGGGGAAAATTACTTTACCTTTACGAATGTAAAAACTGTTGGACTGAACTTTCCTTGACCGGTGATTGATTAAACTCTTCCATTACATTTGCAATCGGAAAATCCTTCCATAATCAGAGTTTGTGGGTAGTTCAGTAGCTGGTATTTAAGGTCACTAATGTGGAACTGATAAAGGCATTTCTTAGTGTACAAGAAGACATTCCTTCTTTGGGCAATGGAAGGTCCCAGATTTAGATTAGGGGTGTAATTATCTGCTTCTCCTGTGCTGTCTCTGTATTAAGTACTACTAACTAATGCTTTGGGGTTTAGGTTTCTACAAAGACTGGGCTGGATCCAGGTGGCGCATGGCATGCCTGGGGTATGGCTTGCCTTAAAGCTGGGAACTTAAGTTCAGCAAGAGAGAAATTCAGCCGATGCTTAAAGCCACCCTTTGATCTGAACCAGTTGAATCATGGCTCAAGGCTAGTCCAAGATGTGATACAATATCTGGAGTCCACTGTGAAACCCATACTCCTGGTGGTAAGAGGCTATTCTACCTGTTCTGGAGAACTGTACCAAAACTGTCAAAGTCCTGAGGCTTTGGCACAGTTCTTTAGGAAGAACATGATTCGACCGGGGGAGAGGGGACATCCATAGCATATTATAGGGGTTAATGCTGGAGTAGTATTTTGCGGCTGCTTTTGTCTTTTTGACATGATTTGCATCTGGAGCAGATGGTGTGAGGATTTGCACCACAAATACTGAAACCTGTGCAGAAGCCCCACTGGCTGCACCCCCCAGTCAGTGACTGACAGCAGAATGATGGGATTCTGTTTGTGTAGTGTTGTGCCCAGTAGATGGGGAAGAAGCTCATCTTTTGAAGGTTTTGCAGTAATGCAGAAGCCCATCTGACTGCTGTTTGGAGGCCAATGTGAAATGGGGTGGAGGTCTCAGTCTAGTTCTTAATGAACTGGTGTCCATGTCACTATGTATCAGAAGTGGCACTAATTTCCCCCCTTGTTGATCTCAGTTAGAGGCAGCAAGGATTGTATGAGTCCTAGAAGACACGCTCCTCTTTCCTTCCACCATCACTGGTGCAGCCCTTCCAAATTAACTTGTGGTACTGTGACAAAGATCATTATTAAGAAGCCTGCATTTTTGGTATCAATTTTCTGTTGTGTGGCTGGAGAACTTTAGTTTCCCAGACTCACAATTCAGAATCTGTTGCCAGCACTAGATTTGCTTTAACAACACCACCACCAAAAAACCCTTATCAGTCTCTTTTGATTAGCATTGATTTTGTAATTAAACCAACTTTTTATATCTTTATTACAGAGCATACAAAGTGTCTTTATGAAGAGACTAAGTGCCATCCATCTGTACAATGTGATGTTGTGTCTTTTTTGTCAAGAACTTCTGATAGTCATGTAATAGTTGAGGTGAAACTTGAGACATCAGAACCTCCAGATTGAAAATGTTCCTTTTAGAATTTATATAGTTTGAGTTTACTGTAAGCTATAATTAGGTACTAACTAAAATTCAGGCCCCAATTAAAGCTTTGAATTTTTAAGTAAACTGGTATCCCAAGAGGGCTTTCCCTCTATGATTATATTTGTTCTCCTAAAATTTCTGGTCTTCAGCAAATATGCACTTTAGTCTCTGACTTGCTGTTTTATCAGAAGTCTCTATCAGCAGTGGAAATATCTTTAAAAAACAAACCTCCTATAAGGACCCATTCATATTGGGAACAGAACCACAGTAGCTGCAGTCATGTTTAAGCATCATTGCTGCTAGCAAGGTTTGAATACAGTTTCCCTATCCAGTAATATGGCTGGAGTTTCATCCCATGTATACCACAGTAGAGAAAGAGAGGGGGTTGGCTGATACGCACTAACCCCAGAGAGGCTCTGCAGAATAGTCTTCCTGTTAATCGTTCCTGGACAGTCCCATGTCATTGATTCTCTGTCTTAATAGCAGGATGATGACTACTTTGCCACATTGAGAGACCTGGAAGCAACCCTGAGGACACGAAGCCTGTCTCTGGAGATGATGTCCGAAGGGAAGATCCAACACAACAGCTACTATCAGGAGTGCTTGTTCTATTTACACACTTATGGCACCAACCTAGCAATCATTAGCTTCTACATGAGACATGACTGCATGCGAGAAGCACTTCTGCATTTGTTAAATAAGGTGAGTAAAGAATTCTGCTGGCAGTGTGAGAATCTGCTCTTGTATCATCTAAATTGGAGATCTGAAAGCATTAGGAGGACTTCTCCCTTCCAAGCAAATCCAAGATGGTGACCAGGATAGTACAGTATATATAATGACTGAATTCAAAATCCAGCATGCTCTATTTCCTCTGAGCTTTCACTATTTATGTTCTCATTGTCCAGTCTCTCTGTGGATTTATTCCAAATGACTGAACATCTGTGTCATGTAGAACATTAACCAGCACTGTTCCATCTTGAAATTATTATTGCCCCATCCCCTGCCAAAGTAGGGAAGGCTAGAGAAGAGAGCCATTCTCTGTTCTCCTCCAGTACTATCAATCCACCAGCTCTTACCAACATGAAAGCTACTGAAAAATACTTAAACCTTCTAGAGTGTGTGGGATTTTAGCTGGTTCGTTGGCCTATTAGAATTGAAATACATTTGATGTAGAACATACTGATTGACATACCTAACTCCATTATCCCCAATCTGTTAACTGGCTTATTAATAGGTAATTGTTTAAGTGGCCTTATCAGCTCTGGTTTCTCTTTATTATCACCGGTGTGATTGCTGTAGTTAGAATTGAGAAAGTCCTTTCAAAGCCCTTATTCTCAGTTACCTTTTGAACATATCCTTTTTGTTCTTAGCTTAGAAGTGAATTGTGTTTTGTTTTGTTTTTTTTTAAAGAAAATCTGCTTGCTTTTGAGTGCCCAGTGGTGCACAAGCAGTTTTCCACCAGTAAAATTTTTCAGGTAATTCAAAACAATTTTAGCTTGAAAACTTCCTACCGCAACTTGGACAGAGATTTCAAATGGCAGTTCTCACTTTCCGGTTCTCTTACAGCAGTGCAAGGTTGTTTTGGTGCTGAGGCTCTCACCACTGCAGGGGAAGGATTCCACTGAAAAGTTAACCTGTTTCCACCAAATGTATTTTTTGTTAAAACATTTCTGTGCATACTGGGTTCTGTAACTTGTGCTGTGCAGTGGTTTTTAAAAAAAATAGCAAACCCAGTCACTACCCTGAATGCAGTGATTAAACAACATGGTAGCACCCCTTTAAAAAACAGTTCAAAGCCGGCAATTTGCTGGGTGCCTGCCTGTGCTCAGAATGTAGGGTTAACCTCTCTGTCACTGGTATTCCCTTCAGTGGCAAGAGAAAAGCCAATTCCTGCAGCTGATTCACCTCAAGCTCCCTTTTTCCCACTGTAGGAGAGCCCGCCGGAAGTGTTCATTGAAGGGATCTTTGTCCCAAGTTATAAAAGTGGGAAACTGCACATGTTGGAGAACTTGCTGGAAACCATTGATCCAAGTCTGGAGAGCTGGGGCATCTACCTGATTGCAGCCTGCAAACACTTGCAGAAAAAGAACTACTACCACATTCTGTATGAACTGCAGCAGTTTATGAAGGTAAGGGTGGGGTGTGTGGCCCCCCCTTTATTGCTGAAATAGTGAATAGTATCACTCTATTCAGCAATTTTACTTGGGTGTTAAACTCTGTGCCTTGGTCACGTTATGTTTTCTGTGAATTCCCTGGGATGCTCCGATGAAGTGAGCTGTAGCTCACGAAAGCTTATGCTCAAATAAATTTGTTAGTCTCTAAGGTGCCACAAGTACTCCTTTTCTTTTTAAGTGAGAGAGTAACTGCAGAGTCCATGTCTGCAGTTGTTTCCTGTTTCACATTTTCTAACTGAAGTCCTTGTGCTTTGCGGATACATAGTATGTCTTTTGCTTGCTTAATTTTTATTGAATATAAGCTGGTAGGAACTTTTCTGATCTTAGGAGGACCCCAGGCAATACTGTCTATTCATATCTGCTGTGCTTATTGTCATGAATCTGGTCTTGTTGCACCATCTTATCTGTTGCTTTAATTGTATGTCCTCTTAGGGAACCATAATGTTTTGCTTTGTGTGAGCATTTTAGTACCAACAGTCAAAGTAGCTCTGAAGATGTTCTGCCTATGGATGCTCTCAGTCTTCTCCGCTTCTGAGATTCTTATAGTGTTTCTCAACATCATAGGTCATAGCCTTGTTGTCAAATGATCCCCCTTTTAAAAGTTCATTACTTGTTTGTTCGAGGATCATGTCCGTGCTGCCATGACCTGCATTAGATTCTTCACTCACAAGGCAAAGTCTTACACAGAGCTGGGAGACCAACAGAAATGGCTCCTGAAGGTCAAGGACCACCTCAAAGTCTACCTGCAGGAGGTTTCAAGGAGTTCCGGAAGGAAAAAAGCTGCTTGCACTTTTCGGAAGAAAATGACGGCCACTGATGTATCAAGGTATCTGCAAAACAGGAAATGAAGTTCTGGGAATGAGGTTGCACTTGAGACTTGTCTTGATTAGGAAAACTGGTTGAGTTTAGGTTGGGCTTAGCTCACATACTCTACCTAAACCCAGCCCAAAATTGACCTTTTTCCTACTATGGTATACGGGAAGCACCGCTCTTCCTGGTCAAGACAAGCCTCAAGTGACAGAATGTCAGTCCCTGTACCATCTACCCTCCTGTATGTAGGCAAAACCGATATGGGCATAGTCTATACAATTTACATTTTGTTTGCTAAACTTATTGCCTGTATAGTAGCAGAGCTAGATGCGAGCCTTAGAAGTAAGAGTTAGATGGTTAACTGAATTTCCAAACTTTAAAATGTTGTTAGAAGTTTAGTCCTCTGTTTCTAACTTTTGGGGTGTCTATAACTACAGTTTTCTTAAGGTTTATTTTCATCTAAAGTTACTGAAACTTTTTCACACTTGGCTGCAGCTTAATAAAAATTAGTCTTTTTGTGTGTGTCTGGGAGTTGTTGTTAGAGATCCACAGCTGGTCGGTGTGTGTAACGCTGAACTTCCCGTGAGTACTCGTAATGCACGTTTCCTATGCAGTTCTGGAGGGCACTTCAGTGCTGCAGATGGGGTGAGACAGAAGGAGCTAACGTTAATATTACTGTATGCCCAAGTCAAACAGCAGCTAAAATAGCCATTTTTAATTTTGTTAGAGACACATCTACCTTTTGAGACACTTTCAGTAATGTAATAATTTGTGGATGGTGCACTTCATTAATAGTTGTGTAAATGCGTCTCTGTACCCAGATAAATGAGAATTTTTTTCCCAATCTAGGCACATCAATACAGTTGAGCTACAGATGGAAGTCACCAAGTTCCTGCATCGGTGTGAGAGTTCGGGGACCTCTCAGATAACTGGCTCAACCTTGCCCACTCTCTTTGGAAACAATCACATGAAGATGGATGTAGCTGGCAAGGTACTAGCTGCTATTTAAAACATAACATTTGCTGCCTTAACTTGACCTGCTCTGTGGATTAAAGGATGATTTGGGGGCCTGGAGCACTCATCTGGACTCTCAAATAATACAAAAGGTACTTTCCAGTTGTAGCTCTCAGTGCATTTTAAAGGTAGGTAAGTATCCTTATCCTTATGTTACAGGTGGAGAGAAGTTTAAGTAACTTGACTACCATGGGGCACCTGACAACAGAACTCATGTCTTTGCCTCTCCCTCTCTGGATCATGCTGCCTCCCATTGTTAGAGACACTTCTTAACAAGGCGGTAAATTGCCTTTTGGCAAACGGTATTGCAGTGCTGAACTCAAGCAAGAGGCAGTAAAATACCTGGGCTACTTTGTACAAGTGACTTCATTTCCTTGTGAGTTTTCTACACATAACCAAATGGGAATGTCTCACTTTCCCCTATGTCTAATGTTGGAAATTTCTTCACAGGTCATGCTGGAAGGGAAGAACATTGAAGAAGGTTTTGGAATTGCATTCAGAGTCCTCCAGGTATGGAAAACCTAAGAAGTTGCTGCATGTAAGGTTGATCTCACTCCTGTAAAGCACCACTGTTTATTACCAGACCCTTTGCATCAAGTGGGGAAAACACAAGTTTCAGATCAGTCCCCATGTTTGTATAAAATACAGACCAATCAATTATGTAGATTCTAAACCTCCATGCATTGTCAGGGACCCCTCTCCGCCCTGGAAATGAACTGCCTGGCCAGCTTTTAGTTTAGAGAGTCACTGACGTCAACTTCCAGATCCAATTAAGCTGGGGGAGGCTGTGAGTGTGTGAGGGAGTAGCGCTTAATTTTCAAGGTTCCCCTGTCTGTGTCTCAATGTCATGCTGGCAGTTCTGAGATCTCTAGATCAGCCAGAAGGCTGTCTTGCTGTGCATCTGAATAAATTGGTGCCCGCTCATCCACTGAAGGAGAGGAGATCAGAGAGGGGGCACTCTGATGGGAGAGAACAAATGAAGGAAGGGGCTCCATGCACCATATGAAGAGAAAACTAGGGCACTGCCTGCTCTCCTGAGAGATGGGTCTGGTCTCTCCAGAGCCAATTAACTTGCCTCCTTGTTCATCCACAGAGTTAGCAATGCATTCCCTTCCTCCCTGCTGCTCTCCCAGAGTAACCAAGCAGCGTTCTCCACTGCCTTGCACCTTCTTCAGTCATTCACACTGTGCAAAGTGCTACCCCAGGTATGAATGGAGAATTGAGATTTGGTAGCATTTGACACCCACTCTGCACAGGTGTCAGTGACTGCGCAGGATATGGAGGCAGTGAAGAAACAGGCCCAGAGCTGGTGCAATGCTGTTCCCAGAGCCTGCTCATCCAGGGAGCAGAAAGTATTTAATTGGAAACTGTTTGATTTTTGGAAATGTGTCTCTCCAGCATGTGTGGATGGCTGAGGCTGAGATACTTGCCAGCATGGTACTAGTAGCCCAGGTGCTTAGCTGAGAAGGACCCATATTAGTAACTTGGTGGGAGTGCAAGGGGAGAGTCTGCCTTGCATGGAGTGGAGCAGACTGCAGCTGCCCAGATTTTCAGTGCAGAGGAGTGGCCTCTGGAGACTAGGGTCCCACTGTGATCTGAGTGACCTGGCCTTCCCGAGCAAAGTGGCATGCTGGGCCCTCTTGCCCTGAGGGCTGTACTTCTGTATGGAAAATGAGGGTGGCAATGGGCTGCGTTTTAGAGCAGTGTGGACTGTACTTGAGCCACATTCTGTTCTTCTAGCAGCACAGTGCTCCTCCTCTGGGCAGGCTTGGTAGAATCTGCCATGACTGAACATGCTGCTTTGATGCTTTCCATTTTCCCACTTCAGGACTTCCAGCTGGAGGCTGCAGCTGTGTACAGTAAAGTGGCCAAGGTGCTGGTGAAGCAGCAGAAATACAGTGAGATCCGGCAGCTCCTTAAATGCGTCAATGAGTCTGGAGTTGCAGCCAAAAATGACGGGGATATCATCATCCTAAACTGCCTGGATGAGTTTAAGGATATCCCCTCTGAGGTAATGCCGCCCCCATGGCACAGTCTTCTGAGGTGGGATAGTCTAGAAAGGGGACAGTCCCTTGCCTCTCAGCATCCATACCATGCACTGAGACATGCTGTCAACCTCTTCTGGCCCCTTATTTCACATGTTCTATCTCCAGAGAAATCAGTTTGCATCTGCAAAGGGAAATGGCTATTCGGGGGGGTCTAGCTACAGGGTCCTTTCCCTCAAATCTCCCAACAAGGTGCTGTGCAAGTGGCACGCAGGAGAGATCCTTCTACCCAGTAGGATCCTCCCTTACGTTGCTGTTTGGGATGAGGAGGAGTGTCTTTCCATGAAGATCCCTTGCTGGTAGAGAGGGCACATGGAGGAGGGAGCACAGCCATGTGTGCCCCCAAGAATTGCTGCCTGTATAGGAAGCCACCCGTTAAGATTGCCCTGCCCATCACAAAGCCTTTACATTGCTCTGTGTGTGTGTGGCGTGGAGGTAGGGAACCCGAAAGACCTCCATGAAGCTACCACTGCGTAGAGGGGGGCAGGAAGTCCTGATGAGGAAAAGCTGCCCTCATGGAGTTCCTTGAAGACACGACACTGGTTTTGGGCCAGGAGGTAAGCTGCAGTAAAAGGGAAGATTTGGGCTTAGTACCCGGTGCCTCAGGAACTGGGACAGTTGATGGCTGAGATGATTTAAACACCTTGCTGTAATTTCATCTGTGCAATGTTTTAATCTGATAGGCTATAAAACTATAATGGTTTGCAATCTACAGTCCTCTAATTGTCACCTGCTTTTCCCCTTTGGGGTATAGGATCTGGACAATCTGATCCAGGATATGGACAGCGACGAAAACAAGGTGAGTAAAGTGTAATGGGAAACCCTTAGCTTGCTGTGGGAACGCTATGCCTGGAAACCAAAGCTTCTCAAGACTGAGCTTAGATACCTTGTAAGTGCCTGATCTCATCTCTTCTCCCCAACACTGGGATTGAAGTGTCCCCAAAAGTTAGAGACCCTTAGGTCTCTGAGAGCTACTGTGTGGGACTTAAAAGCAATGCAAAGATTCAGTTGGTTCTTTTTGGTTCTTCCTACCTATTTTCTCATAGGTGCACTTAATTTCCCATGGCAGCAGGCAGCTGATGGGGATCTGTGTGCATTTAGGGAGACCAGCATTGAGCTCATTATTATTCCAGTGTTATATTATTGCCATTTGTGGTAGGCGCACACCGTCCTTTATCTGATCAATTTGGTAATTTCCCTTCTTTGTAGACTATGCTAAGACTGAAATACATGGCTTCTGTTAATTATATACACTGCACTTCTCTACTGTCTTCAGTATAAGGCTCTCAAATCATTTTACATTCACAAATAGATATAGATTCTATTCCCATTTTACAGATGGAAAAACGGAGGCCCAGAGGTCACATGACTTTCCAGGGTCACATTCAAACCAGTGGCAAAGCTGGGACTTGACTCAAGGAGTCCTGATTCCCACTCTCCTGCTCTGACCACCAGACATGCTGTTCTGAGAAATTGGATTTGATTTCTGTCACTGCATTAAGTTCAATGCTACAGTGACCCTAATGTGAGCTTTTGAAAGAACTAGGCCATGGGCAGAATGCCTCTGTGAATCTTTGCTGTTCAGATATGGAGGTTTTCAAGCATGAACTACACATGCAAGAATCCTGATTTTTGGTTCCATGATGATCAGCATCCAAAGAAGTTCTAAAAGCCAGTGACAGAGGCTTACATTTTAAAAAGTCTAATGCACTGGCCCTTTGTAGTACACTTCTTATAGCAGAACCTGGCCTGTGCTACATCCTATCCTCTGCATCACAATGCACACCCTCTCTAAATAGTACAGCCTACTGAACTAGATTACCCAATGAGCCCTCACCTCTACCTGTGTGTTAGAACTCAGTCTGGGAGGCTGTGGTGAACAACCGCTTTTCGTTATTGCTTCAGATCCAAGCCTACCTGATGTGCAACAAGCTGCGTTCTGCCTACCTGGTCTCCGTGAGACAAGAGAATACCAGAGCCATGCAGCTGGTGCAGCATGTGCGGCAGTTGGCCGAGAACAGCGGGGAAGACGTTGTGCAAGCCATCTGTGCCCAGTGGCTTTCAGTGCACCAGCCCAAACAAAAAAGCAGGTTCACCCAGACCACTAGGAAATAACTACCAGGCACCAGCATCCATAAAGGGAAGACTTCATATGGCACAGAGAAGAGCAGCTCGGTGATCTCTCAGTGAGAGTGAAGTGGCAAGCAGGAGCTGCTAGAGTGCCTGTGCTAAAGGGAAGGAATACAAGTGCCAATCCTGTGTTCTGATGACCAACAATCTCTACCTCAGGGTGTTTTCTGAGTGTTTTAAACCTGAACAAGCAAGACTAAGGATTATGGAGAAACGCACTTTTCTCCTCTTTCCAAGAGGCATTGCACTCTTTTTTGCCATGGGTTTGTTTTAACCCAGTAAACCTGTGTATAGTTGATGACCAAATCCCATCCCATCCCAGCTCAGTGTACGTTGAAACATAAATCTCTTTGATTTCTATTAGCCAGAGCCATTTTATAATGAATCTATCATTGCAAAGGTTGAAGAGAGTTTTGTTTCCATTTACATAGACTTGGGACTGAACTTTTGAGGTGACTTTTTAAAGATCTATACTAATTATCACTAAGTTTTTTACACTAGCACAGTATGTGCAAATCCTTTAGTTGGTTTGAAAGGCAATGGCTGGTTGTATATGGCAGGTGTCTCTATGCTGAAATCACTGACAAGTGTTTGCCTGCTGCTTGGGCCCTTGGATGGATGGATGTAATTGGAACGGGATGCAGTACAAAGGGGAAAAGCTTGAAATAGGATAAGAATGTCTGTGAGAATTGTCTTACCTCTTGCTTCCCTAGTTTAATCCACTAAGTGGATTAAACTGCTGTGATACAACTGTCATTGGATAGTCGCAAGGACTCTTATGTCCTTTTCCATAGTGTAAACAAGCTGAGCTATACACCCCTTGCACTGTAGGGAAAGCACCTTCCTTTTATAAAAGGGTTAAAATGGTGAAATTTAATCACACAGCAAAGTTATAGACTGCTGAACCATGCAATGAGTGTCCTTACCAAAGCAATCTTTCCCCTTCTGACAAAGTGAAACATTTTGGACTGAATTGTTATATTCTTTAAAATAAAACAACCACCCCCCAATTTGTTCCTGGGGTGAAAAAATGGCTCAGACAGTCTGGAATACACTGGGGACTGGCAGGCAACAGGCATCCTTTAGCTCAAGTGATGTCCCTGTATTAGTTGCTGCTGCACAGAATCTCTTTCCCCAGTTGTCTGCTGCTGACTAGAAACAGACCAAAAGCCACGCTCCCCTGGTCTACTTCATTTAACAGCAGGTTTCTCTGGTGTAAAGTGATTCTGTTCAGGGGCATTTGGATTTGGCTACTGCTTCTCTGCAGCTGATAATCAGAGAAGAGGGAAAAGTAGGAAGGAGAAACAGGCAGCAGAGAATGGAAGAAGCAGAAATGAGTGATGGTTTAAAAAGAAGTTCCCTAACTTTGGCAGCCCACAACATGCTTGTCGTGCAATGGATGTAGACTGCTAACATTTAGAGATGGGCAACTCAATTTCCCTTTCAGTAGCTCCCAGTGTATTACAGTCAGCTGGCTCGCTTACAGCCAAATGAAATCTATAAAGATGTTTAGTTATATTACACTTCCAGAAACTAATGCCATTGTACAAGGTAAGCTAAGCAGGCAAATAGAGTCCTTGTGATAGACCACAGACCTCCAATGAGATGAAAAGGACGTGGTTGACCTCATTTTGAGTGTTTCATGACCACTGTCCCACTGACTCAAACTTCTCTCCCTGCTGGAGATAATTAGTTCATTGGATCTGGGGTTAGAAATAGCTCCGATCTTAGAATCAGGGATGACCACACTTAGCTTCCAGAATCTCCTAACTCCAGATCTCGAGATCCCATTAGTAAGGGCAATAAAAGCTGCTTTTATTGTCTCAGCCAGACAGAACCGGCCTTGCAGTGTGCTCCAGGGGTTAGGCTTGTCTTGTTGGGTGTGATACTTTTTATGGCCTGGGTTGATACCAAATCTATAAATAAATATGGGTAGAGAGGTCTGTACTGTGTGCACTGATGCAGTAAATACCATTCTGTATGCATCTGTGAGAGGAACCTGAACATTATAGAAGGAAAGAATGGTGCCTGCCATGTAGCCCAGCCATTTTTGTGCCTGTCTTTCTGCTTGACTTCTTTGCACTTTATTTTATGCACTTTATCGAATGTTTGTTGCAATTTTGATAGTCCTTAACTTAGAATTCTAAGGATCTTTTTCTTACCAGCAGAACTAGAACTGGAATTTTGGCCCTGATCCTAAAAGACTTGTCACGAGTAGTGCAGTTAATGTTGGGCTTAAAAACCCTAAGCATAAAAATGGATTGAACACTAGTAGTAGTTGAAAGAGCCATTTGTCAGTTAACAGTTATAATCTGTTTACAATGAACAAAGGAGAATAAAGTATTATCAGCAAAGGTCACTTGCCCCAGTCCCTCTTTTGTGTATTGCTCTGTTCTTTACCTCTAGCATAGTTGGGTGGCCTCTCCCCCTTCAGCTTTTCTGTTTGGAACTGGTCTGGGTCACCATCTGTTAAGGAAAACACCTAGGATGGGTGGGCAAACTTTTTGACCCGAGGGCCACATCTGGGTATGGAAATTGTACAGCAGGCCATGACTGCTCATGAAATTGGGGGTTGGGGTATGGGAGGAGGTGAGGGCTCCATCTGGGGGTGTGGGCTCTGGGGTGGTGTTGGGGGTGCAGGAGGGTGCTCTGGACTGGGACCGGGGGGTTTGGAGGGTGGGAGGGGGATCAGGGCTGGGGCAGGGACACGGGAGGGGGATCAGGGGTCCAGGCTCCAGGTGGTGCTTACCTCAAGTAGCTCCCAGAAGCAGCGGCAAGTCCTCCCTCAGGCTCCTGTGCGAAGGCACAGCCAGGCAGCTCTGTGCACTGCCCTGGCTGCAGGCACTGCCCTTGTAGCTCCTATTGGCTGTGGTTCCTGGCCAATGGGAGCTGCGGGGGCAGCGCTTGGGGCGGGGGCAGTGTGTGGAGCCCCCTAGCTGCCCCTATGCATAGGAGCCAGACTGGGGACATGCTGCTGCTTCCAGAAGCCACACGGAGCGGAGCGAGCACCAGAGCAGGGCAAGTCCTGAACCCCGCTCCCCAGCAGGAGATTGAGGACCGAATTAAAATGTCTGGAGGGCTGGATGCGGCCCCCGGGCCATAGTTTGCCCACCCCTGACCTAAGAAGAAGGCAGTGTAAGATTGTTCCCCAGTAGTGGAGTTCTAAGCCAGGGAACCAGTGCAGAATTGTTTTGTACGCTCTAATCTTCCTAACCTAGTCTAGCTTTAAATATCTAAATTAGTTGGAAGACTTGTTCCACAGCCTAATAAATTTCACCATGAGGAAATATTTCCTAATATGCAGCCTATATTGTATTTAATTTTACTCCTACGCTGTACGCATGAAACAGAACAACTTAAATACATGAGAAGGAAGATGTGGAGTAACAGCATAAAACAGGAATGATTTTATTTAGTAATGTCATGGTTGGAGGTAACTCAGTGGTGACTTGCAGGGTCGAGCATTGCTGTAGAGAGAGCTGGTAGTGCTAACCTAAATCAGGAACTAGGCATCTGCTTCTTCTAGAAAATGCCATTCACTTGTGACCACACAGAGTACAGGACTGAATGTCTAGATTTCCTAGCAGGCGGAAGGCAACCCTGCAAGCTGTGATACCCTGACTGCAGTGACATTTTAGCCATGTGATGCTTCCAGAAAAAAAAAAATCAAATGAGGTGTAAAATATGACCTCTTATAGGCAAGCAGCTCAATTACCACACAGGGTGGGAAGAATTTGGAGCCTGCATGACTGCAGCAATGACCAACTTTACTTGCCCTTTGCAACAGGTGTGTCCAATGTGTTGTAAGTGCCACATGCCACCCTTGGCTAGCCTCTCTCTAGAACTACTGGGCAGGCAAACTTAATGCCAATGTAAACTAGGTTGTACTCTCACCTTCCTGCCCCATTGCTAATGTGGCCATTGCTGTCTCGCTAGGGATGATCCCTGCCTTTGTCTATGGCTGCAATTCCAACATCCTCCATCAGGACAGCAAACGTGGCAGGGATGTATCAGACACAGCTTGAGTTACTCTAAGTCAAGGGCAGGCTCTGTTACTTACTACCCTATACACCACTCACAATTCTCTGCTCACTCTCTCTACTGGCAGCTCTTCTCCCCCTTCCCCCGCTCGGCATTCCAAAACCACCTACAAGGTACATGTGGCAGTTTACGCAGTGCCTAGCACAAAGTGGTCCTCAAGCCTGGTTGCGTCAACAAGGGCTACTGAAATACACTTGATTAACAATCCTGAGGGGCCTCAGCACTTGGATCACTTAAGACTTGCTCCTTTAAGCTGGGGGTTGCTGCAGCTTTAGGATCCCCTTCCAAGCAGTGGAGCAGAGACAAGTGACTCAGTGGAGCATATATTGAAGGAAACTCTCAACCAGTCTGGTTACTACTGCTGCATAAAGACTCTTCCATAAGCATAAAGCAAAATTTCTAAATTGACTTGTACAGAAACCTAACTGACCTAAAGCCTCCATTTCTATTGGGGAACCGGGGGAAGAATGTGTTGTGGAATGGAAGGCGGGGTGGGGAAAGGATAAGCCCTGAGTCACTGCACTTTGCCCTGAGCCTCCAGTTAGGAAAGAGGGATGAGTGGGGCAATAATCTCACCTTTTCTTTTAAAACATAAGGTATCTCAGAAGTTTAAGGGCAATTGTGTCTATAAAATCACTGGTAGAGCCGCTGCAAGTCCCAGGCAGGGTGCATGGTTGCTTGTGTTCCTCTACCCAAGCAAAATGCTCCTTAAGATCATCAAATCCAGGCCCATCCAGCTAGAGATCAGGGGTTTTGACAGTTCAGTCCCACTGGATGCCCAGCAGCTCGCAACTGACATTCCACAACTTCTTTGCCAGCTCATCGTTCCGGCCCTGAGGGGAAACATAGGCTGGCCGGCAGTCACTGCAGAAGGAAAGAAGAGACTTTCATCAGGTGCCCTGGCTGTATTAGCACAGGTCCCGCTGAAACGCATGGACACACTAGCTGCTGCTGCTGCCTATCAGCTTAACTCCTTCAAGCTGGATTTAAAAAAAAAAAAAAAAAAAGGGAGAGGAGAACTAGTAGCATTGCTTGTGGGGGAAGGCAGAGGGAGGGTGTGGAGGCAGGAGAGGAAGCAGCTGGCAGCCAGGCCACCATACTGCTAAAGATGCAGGCTTCAGTGTAGGTAGCGCTGGTGGAAAGGAGAGCTGGTACATGAGGGACCACCATTGTAACCCTTGTAGTTCCAAGCTCTACCTGCTCGTATCTGCTTTATACAAAGGTTATAGCAATGGCCTAAATGCCATAGTTCACTGATGCCTTTTGGAACATGACTATAAAAATAACATGCTCTCAGGAAAGCATCTGAGAACCTGACCTTCCATTCTGTATGTTTATAAAGCACCTTGTACCTGTGTGGGCCACATAAATAACCAGGGTGGCTGCCTCGCAGGCAGGTGATCATAGGAAAGGGGAATGATGCTGCTCCCTCAGAGAGGTACAGCTGTGGAATAAGCTGTAGCAGAGCTTGGAGAAAAGATCTCCCCCCACAGATGTCAACTGCAATCAACAAATAATTAAACACAGTTCTTCAGCATGGTTGTCTGAGGAGCCAGTGGCTTGAAGGCAGTTTTCCAAGCTGACAGCAGAAGGTGTAGGAGGGCTGTAACATAAAGGTGGAGGTTACTTGTACCGTGCTGGGTTCCCACTTAATGGCAGGAGTTAACTTACTACCCAATCATTCTGTTTATAAAGAGATGGTACATACAAACTGATTTCACTAAACAAGGTAGTTCCATATTTTATACACTCCAAACTCCACCCAAGACCGGCTTTTCCACTGACACCCACAGTCAGACATTCCTTTATTTTAAAAACCCCACCCTTGTCTTCTCCCTCATGGTGTGGACATGCCTTTGGTGAATAGCCACAGTCATCTTAGTGTTATTCCCCCTGCTCCTCCACCCCCCACCCCCTTCCATTTTATTACATCACATTGGATATCAGATTGTGAATTCTTTGGTGCAGGGACTGTATGCTCTCAGCTATACTACTGGGTATGGTAACGTAATAAACTGAAGTTGTAGTAAGGGAAGGACAATT
Source organism: Chelonia mydas (assembly GCF_015237465.2). Taxonomy (NCBI): domain Eukaryota; kingdom Metazoa; phylum Chordata; order Testudines; family Cheloniidae; genus Chelonia; species Chelonia mydas. Next base: position 64,346,252 of record NC_051246.2, read on the forward strand.
CACCACCTGTTCAGGATTTCCAAGTGTGTTAGAACCTGCTCATGATTACAGAGCAAGATGAGTGCCTTGGAATGTAGGTAACGCTGATGGGCAGCCAAGGGGAAAATCAGGCAACAGCAGCAGCCATTGCCATTACCTGCCCCCGACGTATGCTTGATTAAAGGAAAAGTGCAGTTTATTATTGCCCTAAGTGTCTGAGACAAAAATTCACTTAATCAGACTAAAAGACAAAAATTACAAAGCAGCATTTAAAAAAAAACAAACCTAAGAGTTCCACTGACAAGGAATAGATAGCTATGTACTATTTGGAGCTTGCCATTTTAGCAATGAAAACAACAGGAAAGGCAGCCTAGGGATATGGATCAGGGCAGGAAGATCTGAACTGCTGTCAGAGACACAGACCAGCATGTGATTTCCACAGCTCGTTTGTGGCACAGAGCTGTACCCACTAATCGAAACAAACAGGAGATGAACAAAATGTGCCTAAGAGGAGCTGTGGCAGTCTCCAGCTATATCTCTTCTCCACCTGTTTTGCTATAGGACATCAGCTTCTGCCACAGCTGCTTTATTCTTCATCACTTCCTATTTATATAAAGGCCATTTTAAAGAAGTATTAGTGATTATCACGATTTACATTCAATTAAGTGACAGGATTTGGACAGAGTTCTATTTCAGAGACAGTCCAATATAAATCTGGGTGCGCACACACTCAAGCTGCTATTTACTAACCATTTCTCCACGGAGTTCATGCTTGCTTCTTTTACAAACCTGAAATCCACTTAGAGTTCTCATGCTCCAGCACACGGGACAGCTGAGATTCACAAAGGCTGCTTTTATCTACTGGGAGATAGAGGCGCTCGAGAGAGGATTAGGGGACCTATTTCTATAGCCAAGGCAGATTAAGATGGTACAAAAGCTCTGTACTTGAAGATCAGACACAAAGGCGTGTCCTGGAATAAGCCTATGGTTCAATCACAAGGGAGAAGATTGAGTTTCTAGTTTCAGATATGAAGGAGGGAGTTTTATCTCATGTCAACTGCATTCGTGTAAAAATCAAAGGGCAATTTCCATATCGAATTCCCAAATGTGAGGTGGTCACAGTGAAATGATCAAGGCAGAAGGACAGTTACATTCAGTGCTGCCTAAGAGTAACATGTGATGATCATTTGGTTAAGCCATCCTGAGCCGTGTTTTTGGAAGAGGTAAGAAGATGGTTATGCAGACCATATGCAATGTTCCCTCTAATTTTTGACAGGCCATGTGCGCAAAAAATGTCTTCTGTGCAAATTGTTGTGCGCGTGCTGTTTCGCTGTGTGCGCGGGGTTTAGGATCTGCGTGCGCACAGCTTAGAGGGAACAGTGGTCACATGATAGCTCAACTGAGATCAGTAGCAAAATGGAGCTGGACTGAATGAACGAGAAGAGCCACAGAAGCCATTTTGCAGAATGAACTGCCTTGCATGCACAGACGTGCAGGGATCTCCTTTCCTGAAGCTTCCTGCAACGTGTGCAGCTTCAAGATGTGCCACGCTTTGGAGAATCAGCCCACATATGGAGGTATTTAACTTGAGACACAGTTTTGAAAATCTTGAGCTCTGCCTGCACAGCACCGAGCACATTTGCTACTGCCTTATAATCAGAGGCCCTCCAAGCACTTTACAAACATTACTGAACCAAGTGTCCTAACCCCACTGAGATGCAGGTATTATCATCCTTTCGCAGATGGGGGAAAACTGCAAAGAGGACCAAATTCATCCTTGGTGTGACTCAATTGAATTCAGTGACGATACAGCAGGGCTGATTTGGGTCAGAGAAGTTAAGTGACTTCCCAAGCTCTCAATACAAGTCTATGGCAGAGTAGGAATAGAACCCAGAGTCTGTGACAGCCCGTCTGCGGCACCTGGCATTGGCCACCATCAGAAAACAGGATACTGGGCTAGATAGACCTTCGGTCTGACCCAGTATGGCTGTTCTTATGTTCATCTTGTGCTTAAAGCACTAGCCCATTCAAAGACTACAGGACTGGTTATAATGTACATTATTATAACGGTAAAGAATTCCTTAGAAATACGACTTTTATCTTGGTGTCATGATCAACCCCTTTCCAATCCGAAGTGTTCAGATTCTTGTAACTGGTACAAATTCTAAACATATATTTCTAGCATTTCTCCCTTCAGATCTGTGTAAGCCTCAGTACAGTCCCCTCTCAGACAAAGATTATAGCCTTACCTCGCCCACACCGCTTATCCCCACACCCCAGAGACATCTGCCCCACCACAGCAGATCAAGTACCTCTGCCCACCTGAAATACTGTCCAGTCACAGACTCCAGCTCCTCAGCCACTGCACAGTATACGCTGGTCTGGGCTCCTTCGCGTGGAGTCTTCAAGAAGAAAGAAAATGTCTTCCACAACAGGGTCAATAGAATCGAGTGCCGGCCCAATCTGGAATTAACAGAGCCGGGGTGCAGCGAGTTTGCAGTGACTCCAGTGCCTACAGCAAGAGGGTCAACAAGGAGCATGTATCAAATTAGACCCTGCCTACATGCACTAGAGCCTCCTTGGAAGGAAGGCATTAACAGCCTTCCTGTTTTACCCCAGTATCTAACATGTTAAAGAAACAAAGGTCCAGATGCAGATATAGTGGGGCAAATTGAACTCCCTTACACTTGCTTGCTGGAAAGGTGGACAACATCTCACCGCAATTATGAACGCTGCACCATTTTAGTCATTAGGCCTTTTACAAAGCAGCCTGGCAAAAACATTAAAGGCTTGCCCACTGCTTTGTAAAGCACAGACCCCTCCTGATTTACTCCAGTACTAGGACTCTAGATAAGAGACCTTATCTCTATTTTTCAGACTTTGAATCTCATGAGAGATGAGCAAACCTCAGCTGTTCCACCATAACCTTTGATTCCTATGCTGACCACAGAAGCATTCAAAGCCTTTTCAGTAGCCGTCCATGGTTCACAATTGCTGCTTTGTCCGTGGGGATACAGCTCCTTTGTTTGCAGATTTGCTTTTGGACAAGGGTTGAAAACGATGAAACCTATTCCTCTGAGTATGGCCAGCTCACTCCCTCGCCCTAGCCCTGAGGGTAGGGGCACAGCCACTGCCTTAGGCCAACCGCTGGTCCCTCTGGATTGACTGCATCTGCTCCCACCCACCCTGAACACCTGCCAGGGACCCACATAAAGTCTCTTCCTTACCCCACCTTGAATATCTTCATTTCTGCAAAGGATCTAAGTACAGCTACTTTCTAGCGCCATTTTGAATGCCACCCTCCAGAACCCAAAGGATCTGAGTATGCCATATCTGGTATACAATCAGCTCCCCTCTCAGACTCACCTTGAAGGCGTCTAGCCAGCTCCCGGGTGAAGAGTACATTGGCCAATTTACTGTGACAATACGCAAGGCCCCAGTTGTAGCACTTCTCACCCTGGAGGTCATGGAAGCGGATCCTGCCTCCATGATGAGCCAGTGAGGACACATTCACTATGCGGGCTGGGGCCGACTGCTTCAGGCACTCCAACAGCAGGAAGGTCAAGAGGAAGTGACCTAGGGAGAGATGGGATTTGTTTTACTTTGCCTTTCTGTTGTGCCTTCCATCTTAGGATCTCAAAGCACTTCAGGCCAAGTACTGACACAGCTCACAATTAGCCCCATTTCACAGATGGGAGACATGAGACACAGGCAGGTCAGGGCCCAAAATTTCTCAAGTGGCCTCTACTTGTGGGTGCTCAAACAGCTGGAACTGGTGAAAGGTTGCAGGAGATGGTAGTCCCATTTGCCAGCTCTGTACCCTCAGAATAGGCACTCTGTGGGCAGTGAAAGGGCAAGCTTCCCCTGCACTGTTCCTCCCCAAGAAATTTAGGACCCTCCCAAAACAGCTTAGGTCTCTACTGAGGCTTAAAGTACTCTGAACTTCAGTTATTTCCCTGCATTCTTTGGGGCAGGAGAGGAGGAGTCCTGGATGCAAAGTCTCAGCCTGGGATTTTTTGCCACCAATATTTATTAAAAAGGCACAGCCGGCTCTGCCTGCCACCTCCAACTCTCAGACCCTTACCAAGGTGATTGACTCCCAGATGTATCTCAAAGCCATCAGCCGTCTTTGAGTAAGGGCACAGCATCACACCTGCATTGTTAATGAGGATATGTAGCTCCTTCTCCTCTGCAAGGAACAGATGGGATTACACATTAAACAGGGATCCCCTGACAACTGCCCAGCACCAGTATGGCATAGATCAGCCAGAGAACTTGAGCTGACTGAGCTGCAGTTGTCCCTCCCCTCCAAAATATAAAAAGATACCTCCCCAGTCTAGTACTGCACCCTCTGGTGATTCCCCATCATGCAAACAAACCAAACAGCATCTTTTCAAACAGGGGAGTGTCTGACAAAGTCCACTCGCAACAGTGTGCCCTCCCTCCTGGTTTAATATTGCTGGCAGTGTTGTGGGGTAGAACTGGTCCAGCTCATGTGTGCAGGACAGACTATTACCACTTTGCAGCCTTGCTTCGGGGCAGCATAAACCTATGCCATCACAGGGAACAACTCCAGTTAAAGTAATTGGGACTCATATAGTAAGTAAGAATAAATATATCAGAGGGATAAATACCAGAGAGGGAGAGGAGTTATTTAAGTTAAGTGCCAATGTGGACACAAGAACAAATGGATACAAACTGGCCATCAACAAGTTTAGGCTTGAAATTAGAAAAAGGTTTCTAACCACCAGAGGCACGAAGTTCTGGAACAGCCTTCCAAGGGGAGTAGTGGGGGCAAAAACCTAACCGGCTTCAAGGCTGAGCTTGGTAAATTTATGGTGGGAATGATATGAAGAGACTGTCTACAATGGCATTTAGCTAATCTGCGACTGCTAACAGCAAATATCTCCAATGGCTGGTAACACGGCACTAGATGGGAAGGTCTCTGAATTACTACAGAGAATTCTTTCCCGGGTTTCTGGTTGGTGGGTCTTGCCCACATGCCCAGGGTCTAACTGATCACCATATTTGGGGTTGGGAAGGAATTTTTCCCTCGGTCAGATTGGCAGAGACCCTGGTGGTTTCTCACCTTCCTCTGCAGCATGGAGCACAGGTCACTTGCAGGTTTAAACTAGTGGAAATGGTGGATTCTCTGTAACTTGAAGACTTTAAATCATGATTTGAGGACTTCAGTAACTCAGCCAGAGGTTGGGGTCTATTACAGGAGAGGGTGGGTGAGGTTCTGTGGCCTGCAATGTGCAGAAGGTCAGACCAGATGATCATGATGGTCCCTGCTGACCTTAAAGTCTATAAGAAAGGGGCATTTTCACAGTCACTTTAATAATAATACTGAGGACTTATATAGGACCTTCATATTCAGCTCTCAAAGTATTTTACCAAGGTGGTTAAGCCATGACTTGCCCAAAGTCCCACAGCAAGTCAATAGCAAAACTTGGAATAGAACCCAGTTGTTGCAACTCCCAGGTCGATCTGTCTGCTACACCACATTTGCTCTTCAGAACTAAAGAGCAGAGAGCTGCCCTTTTGATCAGAGCTGGTGTTAACCAAATACCGTCCCCTAACAGTAAGCGTGACAGTATCTAGGGGCCATACCTGCTAGGAAGTTCTCAGCAAACTCTCGGATAGATTTGGTATCTGCCAGATCCAGCTTCTTCACAATTACTTGTTGATTCCCTGTCTCTGCTCGGATCTCACAGGCTGCTGCTTCCCCCTTTGCCATGTCTCTGCAGGCAATGATCACCCTGGCACCTGCAATGGGGAAAGGACAGCAGAAACACAGGCTATGAGCAGTGGGGGCAGGGTGGGGAGCCGGGACAGAAAGGCAGATGGGCTACCCAAAGGTTTACAGATAAATTTGTGAGCAATAAGTGGGTAAGTCAGGGGATTAGTTGTCAAACAGCCTTTCTACCTCTGAGTTACCAGCTTAAATCCAGCCCAGCTAGGTAGCAACCAAAGGGTGCTACCTTCTCAAGACTGTTCTTTGGTTGGTGTGAAACAAGCCTGAAGGGTCTCTGTCCAACTCCTTTTGGGCAAGGTGTCCACTGCACAAAACCAGCAATATTGGTCCTACCAGACTCCCACATTGGTAGTCTCACCATAGTGGCCAAGGTTTGAATGGACTCCTTCACCTAGGTGGCCTTGGCTAGGGCACGGTTTCTAAAATGATTAAGAATGTAATTTAGCCCCCTCCATAGTAGCTATCCAAATAGCTTTAAACCAAGTTAGCCTCAGCCATGCTGTAACAAAGACACACACCAATGAAACTAAGTTGGTTCCCAGCCTCACACAGATGGAGGGGGTCTCATGCTAACTTCCATGGACTAAGTTCTGAAAGTGTGTCTGGGAGTCCACCAAAGTGCAGTACTGAAGCTATAAGGCTCACCGACAGTAAAATTATTATCGAGTCAGGAGACCTGCTTCCAGCATTGCTAAAAGTTTAAGTGTCGTCGGGATGTATAACCATGTTATAGACACAAATAATCTTGCATCTTGGTAGGGGATTAGGAAAGGTGACCCATGCAGTCTCTTTTAACGTTATGATTCTATATTAAAGCTCTGGGCTCTCCAGGGGTCTAATCTAGTTCCTAGGACATGGTTGATTCTATCTCCATTATAACTTTTAGCTGTGTTTTACTGGGTCAGAGGACAACCATATGTAACCAGGTCTCCAAACTCCATCATAGTTGTAGTATAGATGGGGCTGTCAAAATAATCCCCTCCTAGCTCCAGAGAAGAAAACAATGACTTCCGGTGAAGATGTAAATTACAGAGGGACTTTTGGAGGTGGAGGAGGGACAGGTGACTTGCCTCTTTGTGCGAGATCTCTGGCTGTCTCCTTTCCAATGCCTGTGTTGGCTCCCGTGATTACCACCACCTTCCCATTCAGCTTAGCTGTTGACTTACACACCCCTCCTGCTATGTACCTCCTAGAAGAGAGGACAAGAAGAGGAGCTACTAGGGATTTACAAGGACAGTTTTCTGGTTATCAGGCTCAGTCCTGGGGACTGGCATTTAGTGTTCTGTTGTCCTGCTTGCTGGCTTTGAGCCAGCCACTTAGTTACTGGGTTCAGAACAACTGGAAAGACATGGGGACATTTACATAAACTGCCAGTTCCAGGTTCTTGTTTTCTTATATTCCCTCCATGGCGCCAGCTACTGCTCACTCTTCTTAGAGGTCATTACAGCCACTGATGCAGGTTCCCATTCATCTTCCAAACTTCTGCACCCCGAAGTAGACAATATTCCAAGCTGCCCACTCTGCTATAAATATGTCGGTATGTAATGCACTAGAGTCCTGGGGTCTTGAGTCTTGGTTTCTAGTGGCTGCAGCCCAACAGAGACATAAGCCCTGGTAGTCTGCCACCTAGCCAAGAGCTTCCTTTATTTAGTTCAGGGGATAGATCTGAAGTTTTCCATGTCACGCTGCATGCAGTAGAGCTGGGGACCACAATGTCGGCATATATGCAGCTGAGGGTTTGTTATGAGCACCACATAACAGGGGACTGTGGTACACAGCCCCAGAGCAGAGAGGACTATACACAGCCCAGAGGCAGGAGTAAACCAGAGGCAGCAGGATTAAGGGAGTTGACGGGGGAGCCGCCGCGGTCAACTCGCCGCCATGAGGATGGCCAGGTAAGTCGAACTAAGATACTTCGACTTAAGTTGCATATCTTAGTTCGAACCTTCCCCTTCCCCCCCCCCACACACACACTGTAGCCCAGGCCTGTATTTCTGTATAGGGTGTTAAATTCTTCACTGATATGTGCAAACTGCCAAGTTATTACACAAGTGGGATGAGAGTTACCCTATTGAATGCTTGATAGAGATCTTGTAGGTGTCTGTCTCTGTCTGAGGGGTTGGAGCAAATGCGGTTGTATCGCAGAGCTTGGTTGTAGATCAGCGGCACTGCTATGGGTACCCGCATGGCCCCACAGTATGCCAACATTTTTATGGCTGATTTAGAACAATGCTTCCTCAGCTCTCGTCCCCTAATGCCCCTACTCTGCTTGCGCTATATTGATGACATCTTCATCATCTGGACCCATGGAAAAGAAGCCCTTGAGGAATTCCACCAGGATTTCAACAATTTCCATCCCACCATCAACCTCAGCCTGGTCCAGTCCACACAAGAGATCCACTTCCTGGACACTACAGTGCTAATAAACGATGGTCACATAAACACCACCCTATACCGGAAACCTACTGACCGCTATTCCTACCTACATGCCTCCAGCTTTCACCCTGACCACACCACACGATCCATCGTCTACAGCCAAGCTCTGCGATACAACCGCATTTGCTCCAACCCCTCAGACAGAGACAAACACCAACAAAATCTCTATCAAGCATTCTTACAACTACAATACCCACCTGCGGAAGTGAAGAAACAGATTGATAGAGCCAGAAGAGTTCCCAGAAGTCACCTACTACAGGACAGGCCTAACAAAGAAAATAACAGAACGCCACTAGCCGTCACCTTCAGCCCCCAACTAAAACCCCTCCAACGCATTATTAAGGATCTACAACCTATCCTGAAGGATGACCCAACACTCTCACAAATCTTGGGAGACAGGCCAGTCATTGCCTACAGACAGCCCCCCAACCTGAAGCAAATACTCACCAGCAACCACACACCACATAACAGAACCACTAACTCAGGAACCTATCCTCGCAACAAAGCCCGTTGCCAACTGTGCCCACATATCTATTCAGGGGACACCATCACAGGGCCTAATCACATCAGCCACACTATCAGAGGCTCGTTCACCTGCACATCCACCAATGTGATATATGCCATCATGTGCCAGCAATGCCCCTCTGCCATGTACATTGGTCAAACTGGACAGTCTCTGCGTAAAAGAGTAAATGGACACAAATCAGATGTCAAGAATTATAACATTCATAAACCAGTCGGAGAACACTTCAATCTCTCTGGTCACGCGATTACAGACATGAAAGTCGCTATTTTACAACAAAAAAAACTTCAAATCCAGACTCCAGCGAGAAACTGCTGAATTGGAATTCATTTGCAAATTGGATACAATTAACTTAGGCTTGAATAGAGACTGGGAGTGGCTTAGTCATTATGCAAGGTAGCCTATTTCCCCTTGTTTTTTCCTAACCCCCCCCCGATGTTCTTGTTAAACCCTGGATTTGTGCTGGAAATGGCCCACCTTGATTATCATACACAATGTAAGGAGAGTGGTCACTTTGGATAAGCTATTACCAGCAGGAGAGTGGGGTAGGAGGAGGTATTTTTTCATGCTTTGTGTGTATATAATAAGATCTTCTACACTTTCCACAGTATGCATCTGATGAAGTGAGCTGTAGCTCACGAAAGCTTATGCTCAAATAAATTGGTTAGTCTCTAAGGTGCCACAAGTACTCCTTTTCTTTTTGTGAACTAATCTAATCCACCCACAGTAAAGGAATTTAAAAGAGCGTGAGTTGATTTGCATGACTAAGAACTGGGTCAGATGCCCCAGCTGTAACTCCAACCAAGACAGCTTGGTTACAGCAAGGGAAAATTTGGCCTTCTTCCTTCACATTTTTATGGATTGACAATTGTCTTCTTAATTCTTTGAAACTTCATATTTCCCAAAGTAAGCTGCCACCTTACATCAACTTTAAAGAGCTCAGAGATAATAAAAAGGCAATTATAGAAAGTTTACAAAGCATTTAAAGTGGCTATCTTGGGGTCAGGTTAGGTGTGAAATATGGTCATTTTATTGCTAACAGTACAAAAGCTTATTTTAACCTGAGAATTGGTTCAGAGAATCATAGAAATTAGAGCTAGAAATACCCAGCAGGTCTCAATCCTGCCCAAGATCAGGAGTGAGTACAACATTGCTCCCTACTATTTCCTAGATACAGGGTTCAAGGTTAGTCTAACTAACATTTTAACTTGATGAAGTCAAAAAAGAATCCCCCGTCCAAACCCTTTCCAAAAGCAAGCAATCTATTAAAATGTATTGGAAGGAAAACAACTTTCTTCTTTTACTTAATACTCTACCCTAAGCATTTATGGTCATACTATTTTTATGCAGCACTTTTATGCCTTTCAAGTGCTGCACAGACATTAATATAGTAAACCTCATAACATTTTGGTAAATTAGCTATTAGCTCCATTTTACAGATGGGGAAACTGAGGCACAGAGAGGCTTGCCCAAGATTGCAAAGCGAATGGACAGCAAAGGCAGGGTTCAAACCAAACTTAGCCTGGCTGCCAGTTCCCTGCTTTAATTGCTTGTTAAGTCTGCTTCATTTATAAAGAGGAATGGAGAGGTTTTAAGACTCACAGATAACATGATAATGTAAACCCAGGTTCTCAGAATCCTGGAAACTCTTCCTTTGAGATTTGATGTTCACATTTATTATCTAGCATATTACCCGATCTTTTTCTAAGTGCAATAATTAATAAACTGATCTGCCTTCTCTACCAAGAATGCACTTGCTGGATCCCCATTTAGCAGAAGTAAAAAGGTGCATGCTTTTTAAAAGGTAAAAGGGTTTACACAGTAGCTAATCAATCATCTAATACAGACCTGATGTAGGGAGCTGCCATGAACAGGAGAAGGGGAACACAGATGAATATTCCCAGCAGGGTCACCAAGCAGTTGAGCATTGCTGCTGTCTGTTGTTTGCCCTCCCTTCCAGTGACTCTTGTCTCTCAGCAGAGAGAGAAGGGAGGGCGAGTGAAATACACCGGCTAGGGAGCATTGCATGCAGGGAGTTGTAGTCCTACCCATCAGCTTTGTGTGCAAAAAGGCGGAGCACACCGTGCTGGGAGTTGTAGTCCAACAACCCAGCCTGGGCAATGTGCAGCACTGGTGGAAAAAAAACAAAGGGTCATACCCAGTGATTTCTCTGCAGGGAAAGATATACCTTCTCCCCCAAAATAAAACAAAACTGCAAGCAAGTCAGTTCCTTAGATCTAAAGGATCAATAACTTCCTAGCCACTGAGTTCATTTGTTCTCTACTCTATAACTTTCTGAGGTTTGCTTTATCATTTGCTAAATGCCAGCAGCACTTCTGGTCTGATAGATAAAGTGCTCTTCAGAGTCCAGAGAACCTGGGTTCTATTCTGGACTCTGCTGTTGCCTTACTAAGTGACCCTAGGCAAGTCATTTCACTTTCTCTCTGCGTCAAACCTGTAAAACAGGGCTAACAGTACCCACCTTGATAAAGCATTCTGAGGTCTAAGCATCAAAGTGCTCTCAGTGCAATATTTGAAGATATTTAAATTAACTGGCTAGTGTGTATATGCACTCGGAAGTGATAAAATGTGTCACAGACTCTATATTGCTAACAACTAAGAGAATCCCGGGGCCCTTTTGCTCAAATGATGGAGGTCTGGGCCTTTTGTAGCAGCAGGACTGGGGTTCTAGTCATGCTGTTATCATGAAGTTCCAAGTGACATGCTGTGCAGGATAGTGACAACCATGCCACCCTGGTCAGCCACAGATTTGTTATGATGTAGCTCTACTTCGTTTCACGGCTTCCAGATGAGCCTTTTTCAAAACGTTGCACATCTCAAACACAGGTTCAACATCCACATTTCACTCACTGAACAGCCAGCAAAGCAGGAAGTAGTTCTGATCGCTCTAAGATGAATTACGTTATATTGGCATCTACTACATCTAGTGGCCAAACTAGAAATTCCCAGATGAATATTTGTGTTTAGTCTCTTTTTGGTGTTTGTACTACCCTGTTTGGTGAACTATCATCTTAAAACACAAATAAAGCTGAGGGATCTGTGCCACCAGGAACAGTGCTCTTCTCTCAGCCAGGATGTTCAGAAAGAAACACACAATTCAGAAAACAGCAGTTCTGCAGGTTTAATTATGCAGAAGGAACTACCTGAGCAGAGAGCTCAGGCTGGAAGACTCATCTCTTCCAGGACTGTTTGGAGCATGATCCCATTCAAACATCATGCTAGTGATGTCAGTAAATTACCCTTCTTCAACCCCACTTCTAGGTTTCTGTTATTAGCTCTCAAAAAATGTAGACGATTTTGCGCATGTGTGGAGAGAGAGCTAGGAGAAGTATGGCATTTCCAAATGAACGATCAAGACAATTAAACTGATGGTCATGCTGCCTCCTCCAATGGGCCCTTTACCAATGAAGAAGAGAACTTAATGAATTTAGAATCTGGGGCAATGGGTCTGCTTTGCTTCTCTGACAGCTCTGGATTTTTCACATTTTCTAAGCATTTAGGTGCAGGCACTGGTTACAGAAAAAGAAGCTATCAAAATCCAGTTTCTTTAATTCACCAGAACTTTACTGATCAGTGTTTTCATATATAGATGGCCAAAGCTGGCAGCTCTCAGTGGACCTATAGCAAACACACATCTGTAGTTTCCGATACAGAGGTCATTTTGAAAATCACTTGTTTTGTTTGCAAGCACCCTTTAAAATTAAAAGTTTTCTACTGCTTATGTCACATACGTATATTTATGATGGCTGGTACCAACCACTATAATTAAAGTTGAAAAAGTTTCATTTATAACTTCCTATTTTCACACTCATAACTTTCTCAAACGTTCAACTTTAGTTTTCCATATTCAGTCTATGCCCCGCAGTGAATTTTTCTGGAAAGGGCAAACAAATATCTTTCAGACATTTTTGAATTATGAGACTGTGAAAAACACACTTCCAATTATAAAATAATTCTAATAATTATTTTTAAACATAGACAACACCAAACCAGCAAGAATTGAAAATTGGCATGAACACCGTCCTCACCGAGAAATAGTGGTGCTTTTGGTTGGCTTGGTTATGATTTACCAAAGTTCTAACTATTTGAAAATTGCACAGTGACCATGGACAATAGAAAATTTCCCTATGAGTCCAATTAGATATTTAACAATAGTTACACTGTATAGTAGGCACTCCTACTTAATTATGCAGGCATTTAAGTATTTGTGACAGTTTGGGGAATCTGCCTATGTAAATTTATGAATCCATTTGAGTGAGAAAGAGATTTCATACAATATGACCTTTTATATGGATTAAATCTTCCATTTTATGGCATGAACCTGACAATGTCCAACCCTGAAAGAAAGGGCCATTAATAGCCATAAATAATTGAATAATCTTATCTTAGCAGATAGGGTGGATTGATTTAAACTGAAGGGATTTAAATCTCCAATTTTAATCATGACTTAAATCAGTAAGCAGGAAACCTTGATTTGCACTTATTAGTTATTTTCTTTAAGATTGATTCTCATTAGTTGGTAACCATTAAAACATGTTGATTTGCAACTAAATATAGACCTTACATTAAATTTGTGATTCTTTTTGCTAACTAGGAGATACCCCATATCTATACACATTTATTTAAGCAATTATATAGCTTAATTTACATTTATTCAGATTCTTAATGTTTACATTTGTATTATGTTACAAAATGGTGACTGATGAATTTCTTATTTATTAGTGGATTAAATTTTACTTGTAATTTGTGTCAAGCTCTATTTGGAAGGAAATTTTAACTGAATTAAAAATGTACAAAATGAGCATTTTTAAAAAAAATATGCTGGATACAGAAGAAAAGAACTTTATCAAAAAGTTTATCAAAAGATGTTTCCCATTTAAAGCAAACTGATTTATTAAACAAAGGAAGTATTATCTATAATTAATGAACTGAAGTGATTATTTCTGGTGAATATCCAAGGTTTTAGAAGTAGAAGATCTCATCTTCTCAAACCTAGATTTTATTCATATATTGGAAGAGAAAAACAATCATTCCTGCTTTTTTAACTTCCAATTGGGTTCTTAACTTCGAATGAACCAGTCATTGAACTGAACTAGTTTAATAAACTGAAATGAAGAAAATATTCTCTCTGCACCTGTGGAAGAGGCTATTGCTTTCAAAAGATGGTTTGGCACTTCAAGAAACTGTGATTCCAGGTCCTTAGCCATTGACTTCCACTATTTTAGGGGTCTGACTTTCTTTAAATCTTGGCAGCAAACATATACTGCTTGAATGTTATTTTTGTATATAATTTAAATTATTTTAATAGATTATAAGAAGTTTAGGCCTTAACATAGGTTATCAATTTCAAATAAATAGGCTTATTTTTAAAAAAATAATATACTTGTATTTAATTTAAATGTTTTAAAAATCTAATTTTAAAAAGTCTGATTTTTTAATTTTTTTAAAAAAACATCCGTTTTTATCCACCCCTGCTGGCAGAACAATGGAGACTGTCAGCAGAGCTATGAACTGTTAATGATCCTCAGTAGCCAGCAGCAGACAGAGGAATAGAGAATGGAAAAACCCCAGGGCAAGGACAGGAAGAGACAAGGTATTAGAAACTGCTTTTAAAAGGAGACATGCTCCTTAGCAAGATAGACCATCACCAGGAAGAGAAAACTGAATAGGAATGAGGTGCAGGAGAGCCCTGGAACCCATAAAAACACTGACCAAAAACCAGGAGTGAAGACGGCAGGAATGAAGACTGGAGGGAAGGGTTTGCATTCAGATGCTTGTTATTTTTCCATAGATCTGTAAAGCTGTTGTGCTCTCCTGAGTAAAATGCGTATGGTTATGAAGTGCCTTTGCAAAGTCAGCATGATCCTTCATTTAATTGTCATGTTGTCCCCAAAGCATTAAACTGTAACCCAGAGCGCTTGCGCAAGAGGAGCGCTGGTGAAAGGTGTGCTTAAGCTACTGGGGAAACTTGCGGCGGTCCACACTCTGCCTTCGAAGCTAGAGCAGCTGGTTAACAGGGCTCTATATCCCAAGAGAGGATACCAGCATTGGAGTCTGTACCCTGAGAGTGTGTCTGAAGACCAGACATAGAGACAGTCTCTGAATGCTACTCAGACCCAGCAGGGTTGGAAGCACCCCAAGATCCAACAGTTGCAACCAATACAGCAGGTGATCTTCCACAAGGAAGAGCTCAGCCGGGACTCTAACACTTCACTTCACTTCTCGTTTCAAGGAATTTAACAATTCTACTGGCAATCCAAAATCCGAATGGGGGGGGGGCGTCCTTTGATACCTCTGAAGTTCCTGAAAGAACTCTGCTTCCTAAGATGAGAGTTGCAGCACAGTTGATGAGAGCAGGAAATCATTTGATGGCCTACATGAGATGAATGGAAGGGTCTCAGGCTAGTTCCCTGTGGTCAGGTGTACACATCACAAAAACAACCACCACAACTACCACCACTTGGACCCCTATATGCATCCGACAAAATGGGTATTCACCCACGAAAGCTCATGCTCCAATACGTCTGTTAGTCTATAAGGTGTCACAGGACTCTTTGCCTCTTGGACCCCCTTTAACCAAAGGGTAAGGAAGAACTTACTGAACGGGGCATAGAGACTATTAACCCTAAAGGGAGTCCTCCAGGTCACAGTTGAAGTACAGTGTTAAGCACTAAAGTGGCCACGGATAATTAGAGTTTTACCTCCTCTCATTTGGAGAGTATGGAGTTTACTCACTTCTCATTTAAGAAATAAAGACTTTAGTTACTCCCATTTTCCTGTGACAAGCAAATTGTGGCTGTACAACCACAACAACTACTGTGTGAGTCATCTATTGGCTGGTTACATCCAGCACCAGACAAGTGGCCTGTAAAATCTGCAATAAGCATCTAATGCTACTCCATGTATGGACTGACTGAATACATATATTAATTATTATTATACATACAAATTAACTGTTCTTTTTCTGATATGATTGATTATGATTTGAAAATTAAGGTTGGGAAGCAAGAGTTTACCCACTCCTTTTTTTTACCACTACTGTTAAACCATGTGAGAAAATTTGTATTGACTCTTTCTGTAATGTATCTCCTTGGACAGGAGACTTCAGTGTCAAGCTCTGCCAAGCCAGAACCTGAATTAGGTTCATATACATGCAAAGCTACTACATTGGATGACACAGCATAACAAACTCAACATACTAGGTTTCTCTGTGATTGCTGGTATGTGCACACCCTTGCTATATTTTTCAGGGGAGCAAACCACCTCAAACCTTGCTCTTGAATATGCTTGCAGGGCAGGACTCTTGCACATTTTCCATTCCTTGCCTGCACAAAGCAATGGGGTGAAACAGGTATAGACTGTGCGTGGTCACAGCAATTGTTGAACAAATTTTGTTGCTTCAGAACTGAACTTTACCAGCGGTGATAAAGGCCCGACCACCACATTGTTATTCATAGGCAAGCAAGGAGCAAGCACAATACTGTCAAACACAACTACTCTAGAATTCTCATTACACAAATGATCCCAACACTTCACCAGGGCCGTGGACACCCCATCATTCTGAGAGCCAAGTAATGGCTTGTAAACCATCAAAGGGTATTTTAAATACAATTTTTCCCAACATTCACTTTTGATCTGAGTCCAAATCTGGCAAGTTTTGGCCCCACAGGTAACTGAGGCCACATGGCTCCCAGCTGCCTGTACCCAGCAGGAATGGGAGGGGGTCACCCTGTCCCAGAATAGAGAACAACAGGGCAGTGGCCGTTCCCCTTGTGACAGACAATCCTACGGTTACCAACCCTCCAGGATCGGCCTGGAGTCTCCAGGAATTAACAATTAATCTTTAATTAAAGATTGCCAAGTCATTAAATCTCCAGGAATAGTCCAACCAAAATTAGCAACCCCACAGACGGGGGGCGGGGGGGGGGGGGGGGTCGCAGAAACCCCCAGGGATTAACGGCAGCTGGGAGAGAGATGAGAGAAGGCTCCACCCCCAGCATTGTCGGGTCTGGTTGTTCGCAGCCTTGGGACCTACCCACCTGAAAGTCCCGTGACTCCCGCGTGACCCTCCCCACAGCAGGACTACCCTTCCCAACATGCAGTGCGCGACACGGAGTTTCGGGGCCTCCTTCTTGAGGCGGCAGGGATAGTGCCTGATCCGCAGAACCGTGCTAGTCCCATTCAGGAATGGCGACTCAGACCCCAAATGCTGCTCTCGCAAGGCGGTGGGGAACCGCGCGGTGAACCTCGTGGCCAGAAGGGCGGTGCCGAGTGATTTGTCATCAGGCGCTGCGTGGGGCACCCTCCTGGGCGGGACGAGTGGCCGGACCGATGAAGCCCCGACCTGCGGCCCGGAAGTGTCCGTGAAGAGCGGGCGATGGGACCGGGGTCCTAGTAACAGGCGAGAGGGCCGGGAGACGGCGGCTGCTGCCGCTGCCGCCATGGCGGGTCTGGGCTCCAGCTCCTCCGAGCACTTCGAGCGGCTGCACGAGATCTTCCGGGGGCTGCAGGCGGAGCTGCGGGGCGTCCCGGAGAGACTGCGGGGGAGCGCGGCCGGTGAGGCGCCGGGGGCGAGCGCGGGGCCGTTATTACGTTGGGAGGGGAGCTGGAATTCGCCCCCCACCCCACCCCACCCCCGTCTGTCTCCTGCCCGGTCCGTGGCTAGCGCGGAGCGCGTCTCCCCGCAGCGCGGTGTCGGGATCCCCCGGAGCTGGCGGGCGCGGGCACTGGAGATTTAGGTTTGGGGGCAGATTTCTCCAGCTTCCGGGGCCGCCTCCGAAACCCCAGGCTCCTTGGCTGAAGAGTTGCTACAAGCGGTGCCGCAAGGGACCGTGAAGAGCGCAGAGCGGGGCCTGGCCAGCGGGACCCGGCTCGCCCCCACCCCCCGCTGCTTGGGGCAGTCAGGGGAGCGATTTCCAAATTCCTAATGCCGCTATTGGGCCTCCCCGGAATGGCAGGGAGGGCGCGGGGGGGGCGGAAGCTTGCAGAAGCAAACGGCAGGCAGGTGCGCTTGGCTTGTGCCTGACCCGACCCCCCACCCCGAGCCAGGACCGGCTGGCATCCCGCAGTGCCCAAAGCTTGAACTGTGTGTGGAGAAGGCTCGTCCCTTGGCTAGATCCGCATCAAAATCCCCTCTCTTCAATCCTCTCGTCCGTGTTCGGTCTTTCCCACTCCTCGTGCTGGCCTTCCGTAGCAAGCAATGTAGCCTTACAGGGTCACGACACTTGGGCTTGTCAGTTTGTAGCTTGCAGAGGAGCAGAGCTGTTCTTGAGAACTTGTATTTCTGGTTGATACAAGTAACAAGTGTCAAATCAGCTCGAAAATCCAGTAGGTTCCAGGGACAGAGCTGTTCAACTTCCAGAACAGAAACCCTCTCACTTTGTGAAGCAGATGGGATAATGTTGTGAGCTGGGTAGCTCAGGGGATTGATAGTGAAATACAGAGCTTTCCAACTAGCCAGAACTAATTGGCCCAGTCTTATTAGCAACCTTGGAAGAAACCAAGAACTACATGGGACATATAAATAGAAGTCTGACCCTTAAGATGATCTCAGCTAAATGCATGAGGCATGCTAATGGGGCAGTGAGGAGAAGATTGGACTGTCCATGTAATACATATTCTATGGATAAATAAAGATTTTCCATCTCTGAAATTGTCAGGCCAGAACCAGTCACTAGCACTACATTCCCAAGATTCTTTTAAAAAGCTATGTAGAGAGGGAGTGTGTGGATGTCTGCAGAGGTCTGATATACTACTTGCTCTCTTTGAGCTAATTCTCCTGTTCTCTTCTTCTCTGCAGCAGCTGCTGGTGGCTTTGCTGTCTTGGACGGCACACTCTGGGGTGTTGGTTTTCAGTAGTTCTGCTTTGCTATATGTTACTGGTTAGTTATTTCCAGTTTTGTAGCTTCACCCTTGAGCATGCCTACTTTTGGGTTAACTAAGATCCCAAGCCTGTAAGCACTTATGCATTATTTTTGCCTTTGGGCAATCCCACTGACATCACTGGAATTACTTAAATTTGTGTAAGTATTTGTATGCTTTGGGCATTTGGCATCAATCTTAGCACAAACAGGAGAGACAGTGTTGCTCTATGGGGCTGCAGAGCTGCACTCTTGTGTGGAAAAAGTTTTCCTGTTGTTCATTTAATGTTACTCTAGGTCTACTGCATGAATTGCATTTCCCTTCTGAAATGTTGTTGGAATCTTGCCTAAAAGATTATTAGGTGGAAATCTAGACAAATGAATTAATAATATAGCTATCTGAGTCTTCCTGTCAATTTTTGTAGTTTTATTGCTGTGTTTTTCCTATTTTTAAATGATTTTCTCTTCTCTGTTGCTGTGGGAGATTTCTAGATTATGTGGAAGATTTCTAAAGTGAAGCACTATGTGTAATGGGTTTCAGAGGGGTAGCCATGTTAGTCTGTATCCATAAAAACAATGAGGAGTCCTTGTGGAACCTTAGACTAACAAATTTATTTGGGCATAAGCTTTGGTGGGATATAACCCACTTGATGAAGTTGTTTTTACTACCATATAACGCGACCTGATATAACGCAGGTTTGCATACAACATGGTAAAGCTCCGACACACTGCTCTGAGCAGCATGTCAAGGGTGCTGGGGCTGAGGGGTTGGATAAAGGGCAGAGGGTCTCGGGGGTGGTCAGGGGCTCTCCCCCACAGAGTCTGAGAGGCAGGAGCTGTGGGGGGGCACTTTTGGGGGCCCTGCAGTCCCAGAGTGGCGCAGGGGATTAGCGGGGGACCGGGAGCAGCCCGCTCTGCTTCTCTGGCCCTAGCCGTGTCGCTTGGGGGAAGGGATCCCCCCCTACACTCATACTCACCCGCTCCACTCCGCCAGGTCCTAGCCGTGGCGCTCTGCTTCCTGCCGCAGGTGAGTGGGGCTGGGGCAAGGAAAGCAAAGCAGACTGGGGCTGCATCGCTCCACTTCCCGCCGCAGGTGAGTGCGGGGGGCGTCCTTCCCACCGCTGGTGAGTGTGGGGAAGTTGGGGAAAGTGGAGCGCTGCGGCTGGGAGGTAGCAGAGTGGAGTGGGCTGGGGCGTGTTGCTCCGCTTCCCGCCGGTGAGTGCCTGTCAGGGGGTGAGGGGTGTGGATAGGGGTCGGAGCAGTCAGGGGACAGGGAGCAGGGGGGTTGGTAAGGGGTGGGGTCCTGGGGGTGATTAGGGATGGGGGTTTCTGGAGGGGGCGTTCAGGGAACAAGGAACGGGGGGACCAAAGCAAGTTTGATATAACGCAGTCTCACCTAAACATGGTGAGATTTTTTTGTCTCCTGAGGACCACGTTATATTGGGGTAGAGGTGTATGTGTAATGTTGTCAAATGTAGAAAATAATACTGGAAAAATAGCTTCCTCAAATTTTTCAGTTTTAGTAATGTTCAATTTAGCAGATACTGATAAGTAGGCAAACATTTTATAATGGAATTATCTCTCTAAAACAGAGGTTCTCAAACTGAGGGTTGAGACCCCTCAGGGGGTTGTGAGGTTATTACATGGGGGATCATGAGCTGTCAGCCTCTGCCCCAAACCCTGCTTTGCCTCCAGCATTTTTAATGGTATTTAAATATGTGTTTTTCATTTATAAGGGGAGTCGCACTCAGAGACTTGGTATGTGAAAGGGGTCACCAGTACAAAAGTTTGAGAACCACTGCTCTAAAAGTTGATGGTGGCACTTTAATTCATCTGGTGAATTCTGGTTATATTGGAAAAAGGGAAGTGGCCTGACAAGGGGATTGTTAGCAATATGAGTGAACCTCTTCACAATCAGGAAACTCCCTTACTTTGGAGAAGCCTGACACAAAATTACCTCAATTACTTCTTTTCTCTGCTAGAAGAGTAAAAAGGGCAAATAGTCCTTGTTCTATGGTATTTGTTAGTCATGTGACCATCAGGATTAATTATTGTGATTCTCTGCACCTTGTATCTAACCATCAACCTTCTAAAAACCTACAGGTTGTTTGTTTAGGCTCCCCATTAAATACTGAGCTGAATACCTAAAGATACCTTTTATGAGGATTATGAAACCCAGATTCTAACTACTCATGGTCATTAACAATGTAACAACACTTCTTTCAGTAATAGAAATTTTAACCCCCCAAGTCCACTCTGTATTCAAATTGGCTATTAACTCCATACTTTCAGTTTGCTAAAGTATTCTCTACGTCTTGTCTTATGCTGTTTTGTGGTATTATTTTTGCAGTGTTAAACTGTGACCATCTTCCATTCGTGACATGACTGCATTTCGGGGTGTGTGTGTGTGTGTGCAGTGATTCTCAAAGCTTTGAAAGGGGTTTTGGAATGAGTATAATGAGGTATATTAATATTCAATCCCTGATCAAATGCATCATCCAAAAAGTGGAAATCTGGTTATTTAAGTGGGTTGAAATTTTCTGAAGTACTTTGGACAGTTTCTTGCATCACTTTGGAGGAACAGCAGCGCCACTGAAAATTCCATAGTTATATTTTTCTGAGCTGCGCTGTTCCAGAAACACTCTGGCTGAGGGAGGGCCACAAGGGGATGGGGTGGCTCAGTGGGGGTGCAGGCCCACATGAGGTTGGCAGAGGCGGTGGTGCAGGACCATATGGGGACAGGGGCAGATGTGCCTGAATATGAGAGGCTAAGGGTCAGCCAGGGTTTGCGTGGGGGAGGCTCCCTAACAATCCCCGCTCCAAAAAATAAAAAACAAAAAACCCCAACCCTGTTCCATACCTCTCTTACTCACACCCAACAACTCTCCATGTTCACTCCCAGGCTTCTTCCCAGCAATTACTTCCCTCCTCTTCAGCTCCTCCATTACCCCTGACTTCCCCAAGCCTTTTCACTGCTTCTGAGGGGTGTGGGAAATACGTTTCTGTATTGTAGTTCAAATGAATTATTACTCAGAGTTCTGTATTAATATGCCTAGTAAGGAATCTATTTGTTAAAATTTCCTTAATCTTGTTTGTTAGATATACTTGCTGACAGGAATTTTGAAATAAGTTACCAAAATAATTGAAACTGGTGTGATTACATTGTGTTTTGATAAAATATTCATAATTTTGCAGATTTTTAAAAAAAATCTTTTGATGCAGAATTTTTAATTTTTGGCGCAGAATTCCCTCATGAATAGAAAGTATACATTTGATGCAACTTCTTATTCACTTATTACTGCAGTGAGGAGTCTATTATGTTAGCACTGACAGCTAGTGTTATGTTCCATACAGTGATTAGAGTAACTGCCTTTTTGTATTATTTGAGAACATAACTTTTCCTTGTTAGCTGACAACTTGAGCCAGTGTCAAAGCTACTTACAATTAAAATACTGTGGTGTAATTTCACTTTGGGCTGAAAGGAAAATAGAAGTCAGACAAGTTACAAAAATAAAAGGAGCTATTTTAAAGACTTCGATATTTTCTCAAACTTCTGCCGACTGAGAGTTTGGTGGAGTTTGGCTTCTTTAGGGGACCAGAGTTGCAGGATTTCATAACAGAAAATTTGACCTTATAATAGAGCTCTTGTTGCTATTGGAACTATGGAGAGACTGTAGTCTCTTCATAATACTGCAGTTGGAGTAGATGAGTTTTGTCATATTAACCTGTGTTTTTTTTTTCTTAAGTTGATTTTGTTTAAAGTCAGGACAAACTTGCACTGGCTTCTAGGAGAGATGAATAATAATTTTTATCAGAATTCTTCCAGACATGACTGCCCTTTCCCTTTACAATGCTCTAAACCAGTTCTGTGGCCTTCTCAAGCTTTCTGCAAGCTTATAAAAAACATACACTCTTGCAAGCTTTTGTACCGGTGACTCCTTTCACATAACAAGCCTCGGAGTGTGATTTCCCCCTCATAAATTAAAACACTTTTTTTGTATATTTAACACCATTCTAAATGCTGGAGGCAAAGCGGGGTTTGGGGTGGAGGCTGACGGCTCGCGGCCCCCCATATAATAATTCGTGAACTCCTGAGGGGTCCCCAACCCCCAGTTTGAGAACTCCTGCACTATTGCTTTCTTGTAGCATCAAGGGATTAGATGTTTGTTTAGAATTCTGCTTACACAATACCATTCCCAATTATCTTTGCAGTATGAGGGTGCGATAGGCTCTGCAGGTAGAAGGATCTAGCAATGCTACGTGTATCTGTTAAGGCTCTTTTTAAAAACAAAACACAACACATTGCCTTCAAAAGCCCAGACACTCATTACAGGGACTCAGTAGCAAGTGGGCACTTCACATTAAAACTGAAACATACATAGCTCATTGGGGTGATATGGATAATCAGCTTAGCTAAGGGAGATGTGCATTCAGGCATTATTTCAGTGTTATCTGAGTTCTTGACAGCATCCCTTACTGAAAGGATTCTAGATTACCTATAGATACATAAAAAGAAAAGAAGGACTTGTGTCACCTTAGAGACTAACAAATTTATTTGAGCATAAGCTTTTGTGAGCTACAGCTCACTTCATTTGTAGCTCACGAAAGCTTATGCTCAAATAAATTTTAGTCTCTAAGGTGCCACAAGTCCTCCTTTTCTTTTTGAGGATACAGACTAACACAGCTGCTACTCTGAAACCTATAGATACATGAATTTCTTCACCTACTGCTGAAGACAGTAGCTGTCCAACAAAGCAAGAGAAGGATGCTGTATCCAGTAGAAACTGCAGGGGAAATGTAGGAAGGTAAAATGAAACTACATAAATGGAATTTTACTTCTGAGGGCATTCTGCACCAAAAAATTAAAAATTCTGCAAGTTTTCTGCATGCTTTATTCGTCAATAAATAAATGCAGAGGCTCCAGCATGGCAGTAGGGAGCACAGGCCAGTGGCTGCATGAAGATGGAAGATCACCCTGCAGCACTCCCACCCCCCACCCTCAGGACACGGACTCTGCAGTGGGGCTGCACCTGACCCTGACACAGAACAAGGTCTGGGCCTGCCCCAAGAACACCCTAGGGCCATGCCATTCTGCGCCAGGTGCACCAGGAGTGGGGCAGGTAGGCTCAACCAGGCAGGATCCAAGTGTGGAGGGGTTCAGTGTGGGGGAGATCCAGGTGAGGGTATTCTGTGTGGGACAGTCTGGGTGCAGGCAGCTCAGTGGGTGGTCTAGGTGTGGGGGGATCTGGTTGCACAGAGGCTCGTGGGGTGGGGGGGTTACAGGTGCAGAGGCAATGGGACTCTGCAGGGGCTTCCAGATAAAGGTTGTTGGGGCTCGTTGTGGAGGTCTCAGCAGGTGGGGTCTTGGTGGGGTGGGGGTCTGGGTGCAGCTAATTGGCGGTCAGCAGTGTGGCGGTCTGGATGTGGGGGGGTGCTCCAGATGCAGGGGTTGAGGTTCAGTGTGGTGGGGTTCAGGTATGGAGGGCTAGGGAGGTTCTGGATGTACTGGGTGAGGCGTGGCAGGGGTGTCTAGGTATGGGAAGTCTGGATGCACAGGGGTTGGGTGGATGGGAGAGCAGCTCCCCATAGAGTTACCCCTCTCCCCACAGCTGAGGAGTGATGGGGGCAGAAAGCAGGGGAGGATGCTGAGTTTCCTGCAGCTGGGGGAGGTTTCTAGGGTTGGGTCTGACACTCCTTGCAGGTGAAGAAAAAGTCCCATCCTCTCTAGCTGCTAGTCCCAGCTGATCCCAACTAGCAGCTGATCCCAACTCAGGGTAGGAGCCACTGGCTGGGGTGTCCCCAGCCCCATGGTGATTTACCTGTCCGCCAGCTGCTGTGGGTGCCTGAAAAATGGTACCTGTGCTGCTAGGTAGTGGTGCGTGTCTGCTCTTGTAGCTTCCCTTTGCTTTCCTGTCAGTCATTTTTTGGTGGGGAAGCAAAGAAATCTGCGCAGGACATGAATTTGCATATGTAGTGGCGCAGAATTTGGCCAGGACGTTGGGGTTAACTTCTACTCAACTTACAGAACTTTAAACACCACAAGATAAGCAATTGTTTGAGAGGCATACCAACATAGGTCTTTATCACTTTCCTGAGTTAAGCACCTTTTTCAGCATAGTCCTGGGAATGGAGTTTTGTTGAGTCTCAGAAATCAGCAATATTTTGGTCTTCCAAAGCTAGCGGCCTGTGTTGCTTTGTGTGTTCATTTCTTGATCATGATGTGGTGGGTTTTAAGTTCTCTGGCCCTTTATAAGAATTTTCTGGTGGTCCCCATTTTAAGCTGAACTTTGGCCTGGTGTCCTGTTAGTCAGCTTCTTCCTGTTAACTCAGTCTTCTGTATGATGTTCCCATCCTATGGTGGCTTGAGATCTGTTTTAATTTCCTTGTAGCATATTTGATGTGGTTCCATTTCTTTTCCAGAAGAGAAGAAGAAACTAATACGAGAATTTGATGAGAAGCAACAGGAGGCAAATGAAACGGTAAGAATGTGGCTGGAATTGTGACACTGGGGAGGAGAAACCCAAATGGGATATCAGCCATAAACTTTTATTTCCCTTTCTCCTTAGAAATGACTTATTCAGGTCCTTGTGCTTCAATCGTGATGGGGTTAGTGCGGAGTGCACATCCTCTACCTGTTTAGATAAACATGGTTCCATTCTCCAAGACTCAAGCCTGCAGTTTTCACTAGCACTAAACTCAAATGCCACCTCACGATTACGAAGCAAAGCAGCATGCTGGAGGTGCAATCAGAATCCTTAGGATTCTTTCTCTTGCAGGGGGAACCCCAAGAGATAAGTAGCGAATTCCTGCTTTACGCTCTCTTCTGTTGCAGTTCTGTATCCTAGAATCATTTGAACATGGCAGTCTAATCCCCTCTTCTTCCTTGGTTTGTGCGATTGTCAACGTTATGAATGCTGAGCATTCTAATCCTGTTCTGCCAGAAACCTGTAATGGGCAGAGCAGTAAAAAATCAAGATGACTCTGTATTTTCACACTTACGGGTTTTGTGCTGGCTCATGGCACCCAACAGTAGAACCCTCTCCAAGTAGTGCTTGTTAGAACGTGTGTGTGCCCCTTTCTGTGCCTGCCCTGAGTGTTTCTGAAGGCTAGCCCAGCGGTTCTCTTAATGTGTGTGTTTTTGTTTTGTTTTTTTGTTTTTTTTTTTGCTGGCCTCGGAGTGTGGTGAGGTGGAGTGGTCTCCCTCCAACTTGAGTGAGGGACCACTATCCTCCCCCTGGACCCACTTCCCCAGAAGTAACGGGACAGGGCAGAAAGTATAAAGGGAGGGCCCTGCTCAGTTTGGGCTGCACCAGGGAAGGAGGTGTACATCTCTCCTAGGGAGCAGAGCCTTCTGTGGAACCGTGGATCAGCAGCTGAGCAGACCAGCGCTGTACTGCCTGAAGAGACAGAGGACCCTGAGGAGTGGCTGAAGTCGGAAAGTGTGTCAGGCACAACTGTCTGATTTGCAGGTGGATTTGGTGGAATCCAATCCAAGGATTGTCCAGTTATCAAACCTTTATCAGATGAGACATTACCTTTCTGTTCATAAGAAAGATGATTGAAGCATTCCTGTGGTGGAACCCAATAAGGCCATGGAACCCAGGACTGCCAGTCCCTCCAGTAGCTGGTATCTGGAAACATACCCATAAGAGAAGCAAACAAGTGAGGAAACCCAGGCTGAGAAGGAATGAATAAACCAAGCCTCTTAATTCTTCTAGGTTTCAGAGTAGCCGCCGTGTTAGTCTGTATCCGTAAAAAGAAAAGGAGTACTTGTGGCACCTTAGAGACTAATAAATTTGTTAGAGCATAACTTTCGTGAGCTACAGCTCACTTCATCAGATGCATACAATGGAAAATACAGTGGGGAGATTTTATATATACAGAGAACATGAAACAATGGGTGTTAACCATTCAGACTGTAACAAGAGTGACGAGGAAAGGTGAGCTATTACCAGCAGGAGAGCGGGGTGGGGGGAACCTTTTGTAGTGATGATCAAGGTAGGCCATTTCCAGACTTTACAAGAACAGTAGGAGGGGAAATAAACAAGGGGAAACAGGAATATTTCCAACACATCTCTGAACAACATACTAACCCACAGAGACCTTTCTACCAACCCTACAAAAAGAAGGATTCTGTGTGGACTCCTCCTGAAGGTCGAAACAACAGACTGGTCTTCTACATAGATTGTTTCTGCTGACGTGCACGGGCTGAAATTGTGGAAAAGCAACATCGCTTGCTCCATAACCTCAGCCGTGCAGAACACAATGCCATCCACAGCCTCGGAAACAACTCTGACATCATAATCAAAAAGGCTGACAAAGGAGGTGGTGTCGTCATGAATAGGTCTGAATATGAACAAGAGGCTGCTAGGCAGCTCTCCAACACCACTTTCTACAAGCCATTACCCTCTGATCCCACTGAGGGTTACCAAAAGAAACTACACCATCTGCTCAAAAACTCCCTGAAAAAGCACAAGAACAAATCCGCGCAGACACACCTCTAGAACCCCGACCAGGGGTATTCTATCTGCTACCCAAGATCCATAAACCTGGAAATCCTGGACGCCCCATCATCTTAGGCATTGGCACCCTGACAGCAGGATTGTCTGGCTATGTAGACTCCCTCCTCAGGCCCTACACTACCAGCACTCCCAGCTATCTTCGGGACACCACTGACTTCCTGCGGAAACTACAATCCATCGGTGATCTTCCTGAAAACACCATCCTAGCCACTATGGATGTAGAAGCCCTTTACACCAACATTCCACACAAAGATGGACTACAAGCCGTCAGGAACAGTATCCCCGAT
The DNA here is from genome assembly GCF_015237465.2 of Chelonia mydas. NCBI lineage: Eukaryota > Metazoa > Chordata > Testudines > Cheloniidae > Chelonia > Chelonia mydas. The sequence continues at coordinate 64,373,638 of NC_051246.2, forward strand.
AATGTCACGGCAAACCTGGTGGCTGAACTCTGATGAAGTGAGCTGTAGCTCACAAAAGCTTATGCTCTAATAAATTTGTTAGACTCTAAGGTGCCACAAGTACTCCTTTTAATTCTACTCTCTCTAAATGAGAATCAGACCTCGGATCCGCTATGGACCTTTTAGGAGACAATAATGGACCTAGAGGATGGTGAGGAATAAAAGACGAGAAAAATCTGTGTGGAGACCCTGTAGAACTCTTAGGAGGAGGGATGGATTGATTTGAAGAGACACTAATAATCTCTCTCCTTTTCTCTAAATGAGAAGAGGAATCCGATGGCAGAACTTGTAAAGCCTATTTGCCAAAATCCATTGGATTTGTGGAATGCTCCGAATGGGGAAGATGCACATCAGCCACCACAAAAAAAAAATAATTGTCTTTGGATCCAAGGGCAGTCCTGGAACAGGAGCAGAGGAAGGAGCCAGTCCCACCAATGTGGAGAGTACCTGATCCAGAGAAATACTCAGATCCCTCCCCCCCGCTGCCTCTGATCTTCAAAGTCCGAACTGGAGTCGACTTTGGCTTCTGTGGTTCCAACCCTTAAACCTATGTCAGACTTGGACTGCTCCAATAGGTGTGATGCATGGGATCTGGCACCACTAAGAATGGCTGTCTTCTCCCTGGTCTTCCTTTTTGGAACTAATATAGCCGTAGCTGCTGACGTGGCTCTAGGTTCCTTGGAAGGCAGCTGACCTCTTCCCACCAAGAGTGCCTTCAAAGTCTTGATGGCTTTAATAAATAAAGCCGGAGCTGATCCCAACATCCTGGAACCTGTACACAGTTTAGGGTTGCTGGAGGAGCTGAACCTGGTTTGTTAGATTTCTGATCTGGAACCAGAAGGTTTACCAGCAAGAGCTGTAGTCTATTCTGCCTCATTTTATGCACTCTGGGCATGAAAGCCTGGCAAATAGAATATCCAGGAGGAGAGCGGCCTTCCCTCCCCCCCCCCCGCCCCCCCCCCCGCAGACCCTTCAGATACCTAATATGGTCATCCACCTGTGACCCAAGAACATCTTAGTGTCAGCTAAAAGAGGTATGCAGAGGGGTTACAGGAGTCTCCGAATTCTGGTATGTAGATTCTAGTTCACCAAAGCGCCTTGTGTGAGGTTTCAAATGAAAGCCAGTGTCACTGGTCATCAATGTCACTGTGAAATGTATGTGCATGTGCTGTGCAAGGAGTTATGTATCTGTTCCAGAAAGTTATGTTCTTAAGCATGTAAGGTAAAAGCAGGTCACCAAAAGGTGACCTGCCTTAGACTGGTTTCTCCAGATACATGTATGTCTTTCAGGATGTAAATTAAGCTTTGTGAGCTAATACAAAGGATGACCATTTACATTGGAAGTCAGATCTTAACAAAGAGATGTGAAGTAAACAGGAAAGGACCGCACAGACATAAACAAGCTACAGGGAATTATCCTGTCTGTGGGGAAAGATAATGAACTTTGGATATAGTTCTAGAAGGCAAAGAAAACTCCCGGGTATCCTGCACCTAGGAATAAGTAAATGGATGGCTTGTCTGCATTCGTGAAAGTGGGGTCTCGGCCAGCCTTGGTTGAAAATAACGTAGAGGATTTTGGTTGAAATAAACTTCTTTATACAGGAGGTTAACCTGTTAGTTAAGTTTAGTCTCTAGAAAGCATGTTATGATTGTGTTTTGTATGTAAACATTTGTTTCCAATATTCTTTCTTACTATTACTTGAATCTTTGATAACAACCTTATTCTTGTTTTAATTAAATATACCTAAGTGCTGTGATGTTAAGTGAGGTGCTTGTCCTAAGTTGAAACGTACAAGCTGATGTGTACTGTTTGGTAACAGAACCTGGTAACTGAGTGTGCAGTGCGTAAGGGGCAGGGAGTGCTCTAAGAACTTGTGGGAGTTGGGGTGGGTTGGTATATACCCATTACTACCTACAGAGAGAGAGAGCAAAGACTGTGGAGACCTGGAAGGTAGTGCTTGTACTGCCAGAGCTATTGATTTCAGGGAGCTGATCCACAGCAAACACAGACAAGACTGCTTTGCTCTAAGGCAGTGTTTCTCAAATGTGGCCATGTGTTCACATGCTGCCACCAGGGGTTTTTCCTGCGGTCATGACTGCCTCCTGGGCAGAGATGGGGAGGGGACAAAACAATGGGGCTAAGTGGGTGGGCTTAACCCCCCTTTAGCCTTGGGGCTCTAGCAACAGGCTTGGTACTTCAGTCCCTTGCCCCCAGCTTCAGCTGTGGGGCTACAGGCTCTTGGCTTCTGCCCCCTGGGGTGGCGGGGCTCCAGTCTTCAGCCCCTCCCCCGTCCGCTCCAGTTCAGGGCTTCAGCTGGACCGGTCTTACTGGACACCATGGTCGAGGCGAGGAGCAGGGTGAGCTTGGGGTGCGATACTGCTGAAGGGATCTTGGGCAATGGGGGGAGGGAGGCAGAAGCAGTGGGTCCCAGAGGGGGTGATGGAGAGCCGGGCGGTAGGTGGGGGCTGGGGAAGGTGACAGGGGCTAGAGGCGATGGGGGAAGCAACAGGGGTCAGGCGCACCAAAATACAACTGTACATTTTTATTATTGAGTCTACAAAAAAAAAAAACACAAAAAACACAAATGACAATGATTCGGAAATGTGCATGTGTGCATATTTGTTTTTCCTAAAATTAAGTATTTTAGGAAAATTTGTCAGAATGGCCCCAAGCAAGAGTTGGTGACCGCAGTCTGAGGCCACCAAAAGTTTTGTTGTGAAAACCCCAGCTCTAAGGCAAGGTAGTGGTGAGGTGCCTTACAAGCCTGGGTACTCCAGGGAGCATCACACCATCTCCAGGAAGACACTGGGCACAAAGCACACCTCTTAAACCTTGGCTTTTTCTTTTTCTTTGGTTCAGCTATTACAGGGAACTGAATCTCACCAACTATACTAAACTATCAACATTTATTACTATACTAAAAACTACACTTAATTCTTTATGTAGTTGTCTGGCCATGGATCCAAGATGGATTGGAGTGGTTCACTTCTGTCTGGCACAATAGTTGGAAGGAACTGAAGTTGTAGAGGGTGCTGTGCCCCTTATATAGCCTCGCCCTCAGAACGTTTGGCAATGCTCGGGGAGGGGTAGAAGAGGGTGCATGTGCGCTCTAATGGGTACTGCTTGGAGGAGATTCTACCATTAGGTAGCACCAGGTGGCGCAGTACCCATAAGTGTGAATATGAGAGCCACGCAAAGAAGAACATTGCGATGCAGGATTATTGGGGCAACAGAAGATGTAAAGCAACACAAAAATGTCCTTCTTTTTTTTTTTTTTTTTAAAGCTGTAACACTAAAGGCTTAAAATTTCTTCTGCTCCATAATTATGTAATGGTTACCTTTTAAAAACTTTATTTCTTTGAGAATTCATGTATGTCCAAGAACTCTTCTGTGGTTCTTCTCATGGGAACACATACATGTTTTAAACTCCACTTACTGTAGCATGTAGTTTTGCTGACATGGTGGTCAATTACGCAGGTACAATAGCTTGCTGTACTAGATATATGGATTGCATATTTCATTTACATTAGCCTTAATGTCCATTGTCCATCACAGGACAATCCAGATGTTTCTTTTTGACCCTGTAAATTTTGTGGTGATGTATCATTTGGGCTTTTGTAGTTTTTAAGAATCATGTTTGTTGAATCTCTGAAACATGACACAGTAGATTTGAAAATCAAGCTACTAGAAAAAGTGGTGGCTTCGTCATCTCTCGATATCTTCATATCAAGACTGGAGGATTTTCTGGACAATATGCTTTAGCCAGTGTAAGGGACTGCGGAAGACTTTGTTACGGCCTAGCTAGGGAACTTCCGCTTTCTCGAGGCCACCCCGGTCACTGTAGGACATGGGAAACCAACTTCAACCGGTTTTAGGCCGGTTTTGTCTGCCTTGAATGGCTTGTTGCCAGGTAGCAGAAAGCCCCTTTAGGGAATTACCTAATTATATATTCATGAGCTGTTTCTGTGTACTGCTTATTATGGCTCGCTGGTTGCCCCTTCGTCGGACTCCGTCCCAGGCAAAGCTCCAGTGTGCTGGGTTCTCCGCCTCCGTGACAGCAACGCTTGGAGTCCCCGTTGCGGGTGTGTCACTAACCTTCAATAAAGCCAATAACTCGCTGCTTAGCTGTGTGTGGGTCTCATTTTCTCAGGGTACCTCTGCCGGCCTGCAGTGCTTCGAACACCTTGGCCCAGAACAGCCAGACACAAGTTATTGGGCTCAATATGGGGTAACTGGGTGAAATGGCATGCAATAGACATGAGGTCATACCAGATGATCTAATGGTCCTTTCTGGCCTTAAACTATGAATCTATAGTAATTGCCATTCTTTCCTGATCCATCAAAGGATTATTGGTGTAGAGATCCATACATCTGCATGCTCCCACTTGGCTTAAAATAGAGCTGGACTTTTTTTTAATGAAGCATTTCATTTGACCAGAAATGAAATTTTTGTTGACTTTTTTTGATTTGACCAACATTCCTGAAAATTTCTGGTTGAACCCTCCGTGTGGCCCACCCCCGCCCCCCACCTCTTTTTAAAACTTTCTGGAACTGCCAGCAAACTGAAAAATCAGTTATTCATCCAGCTTTAGTCACGTGTCCTATTTAGAGATGAACTGAACTGCTCAGAGTTCAGATCTGGAAGTTTGGTTGATGGCCTGTCCACTTGTGTAGATGTGACTGGAAAGTTGACACCAACCTAAAACTGTTTAAAGAATGTGAAAAAGGACAAAGTACAACTATCAAAATGTTATATAGAAAATCAATTTTATAATTTTGGCTTTAGTCTCTTTCACTGAAGCATTCCCCAATCCATGTCTTGTACCAGAGTCCACACGTATACCAGTGTCTTAGTATTCTCTTGTTCTTATTGGGATGGTGAGTAACAATACAAATCAAATTATGGAAGGTACTGATGACATGATACTGACAAGTATGACTTGTTCAATATTTTCACTTCAAGAAATGAAATCGTAAACTTGAGATCTTAATTCAGAGAATGCTCTCTATGATGCTGTTGGGACTATCTTGTTAATTTTTGGACTTTTTTTTTTTTTTTTTTTTTTGAGGGAAGGCTGTTTAACACAGTATGAACCCTGTGCTGTGGATTGGACAAAATGAAGCCTGTGGAATCATGTAATCTTGTTGTCCCATATGTTTATGGGAAGGTGTGACTTGTGGAGACTCCAGGCCTGGTATGCAGTACTTCATCTTGAGCCAAGTAGCTGCTGGGACCTGTAGACCTGTGCTATGCCTCTGTAATAGATGAGGGCAGCTACAATGTCCTCCCTCACAAAATAGGTTCATTCCTTTGACTCCTGTCAAGTTGAGAGTACATCTTTGGGTTGGGCATAGTTTGAATACCCCCTCTATATTAGTAGAATGAATGTGGTACTTTTTATAACTACTTTTTCTCTTCAAAGCTGCGGGAGATGGAAGAAGAACTGAAATATGCCCCAGTGTCCTTCCGCAACCAAATGATGAACAGAATCCGGACCTACAAGAGAGACCTTGCCATGTTCCAGAGAGAGATTAAAAGCACAGATTTGGGGTTGGGTCTTGGAAGTCGGGGGGACACAAAGTACGGAATCTATTCCATGGAAAATGAGCAGAGTGTGAGTGTCAAATAGATATTCACTATATTTTAAAACTCTTGATTGTGATACAAAGTGAATTCAGCTGTAGCTAGCTGTGCTAGTTTGTTTCTGTCTTGCCCTCCTTAGTTTCTGAGCTCATGTAACTTGGCTGTAAACCTACTCTGCATAATAGGGAGTATTTCTCATGAGAAGAAAATTGTACCTGGAGCTCTTTTATAAAAGCATGTGTCAACTTGGTAAGAATGAAAGAATAAACTCAAAATAACAAACTTGCTTTTTAAGAGATGCTCAAATAGCATTTGGCTCAATATTTTTTTAAAAACCTAAAAATAGATTTTCATTAAACCTACTTAAATACTTTATTTAAACATTCCTTACAGCACAGAAAACACAACTGTAGTAGTGCAGGAAAAAAATTAAATGACATTTCATTTCACTGTCAAAGGTGAGTGAAGTATATATATTTAAATGCACCGTGTAGCATCAATGGTAAAGCTATCTTTAAAATTCAGTTAAATAATCCAGGTACATGTAAGAAGCCATATATTTAAGTAGCATATTGATCTGGCCACTCAAAACTTTTAAGTACCAGATTTTAGTTTTGTTTTATTGTACTGTAGACAGTTAACTCAAAGTATGAGTGAACTATAGAGATTGAAATCACCTCCAGTCTTAAAGCTCTGAGGCACATTGATCTGTGTGGGAAGTTTGTGGTGCTGTCCATCCTGCACCTGTCCTGTGGTTGGATTATTTTAGTCTTCGGTATACCTTTCACCAGATCTAAAACTACAGAAGCCAGAAAACTTTGAAGACTGAGGTGCTATCCTTGATTTATCTGGATATTGCAGCACGAGGCATTTATTGCCTCCCTTACAAATACCTTAGTACAGGATGATAGATTAAAGACTTTTTCAAAATTTAGGAAAATATTTTATTTTGAGAGCCAGTTCTGATCCAAGGTCAGTGAGCCTTTCTCATCCTGACAGGTTTCAGAGTAGCAGCCGTGTTAGTCTGTGTCCGCAAAAAGAAAAGGAGGACTTGTGGCACCTTAGAGACTAACAAATTTATTTGAGCATAAGCTTTCATTAGCTACAGCTCACTTCATCAGTTGCATTCAGTGGAAAATACAGTGGAGAGATTTATATACACAGAGAACATGAAACAATGGATGTTTCCATACACACTGTAAGGAGAGTGATCACTTAAGGTGAGCTATTACCAGCAGGAGAGTGGGGCGGGGGGAACCTTTTGTAGTGATGATCAAGGTGGGCCATTTCCAGCAGTTGACAAGAACCTCTGAGGAACAGTGTGGGTGGGGGGATAAACATGGGGAAGTAGTTTTACTTTGTGTAATGACACATCCACTCCCAGTCTTTATTCAAGCCTAAGTTAATTGTATCCAGTTTGCAAATTAATTCCAATTCAGCAGTCTCTCATTGGAGTCTGTATTTGAAGTTTTTTTGTTGAAGAATTGCAACTTTTAGGTCTGTAATCGAGTGACCAAAGAGATTGAAGTGTTCTCTGACTGGTTTTTGAATGTTATAATTCTTGACGTCTGCTTGTGTCCATTTAGTCTTTTACATAGAGACTGTCCAGTTTGACCAATGTACATGGCAGAGGGGCATTGCTGGCAAATGATGGCATATATCACATTGGTAGATGTGCAGGTGAACGAGCCTCTGATAGTGTGACTGATGTGATTAGGCCCTATGATGGTGTCCCCTGAATAGATATGTGGACAGAGTTGGCAACGGGCTTTGTTGCAAGGATAGGTTCCTGGGTTAGTGGTTCTGTTGTGTGGTGTGTGGTTGCTGGTGAGTATTTGCTTCAAGTTGGGGGGCTGTCTGTAAGCAAGGACTGGCCTGTCTCCCAGGATCTGTGAGAGTGATGGGTCATCCTTCAGGATAGGTTGTAGATCCTTGATGATGCGCTGGGGAGGTTTTAGTTGGGGGCTGAAGGTGACGGCTAGTGGCGTTCTGTTATTTTCTTTGTTGGGCCTGTCCTGTAGTAGGTGACTTCTGGGTACTCTTCTGGCTCTGTCAGGCTGTTTCTTCACTTCAGCAGGTGGGTATTGTAGTTGTAAGAATGCTTGATTGAGATCTTGTAGGTGTTTGTCTCTGTCTGAGGGGTTGAAGCAAATGCGGTTGTATCGTCTACAGCCAAGCCCTACAATGGATCGTGTGTTGTGGTCTGGATGAAAGCTGGAGGCATGTAGGTAGGCATAGTGGTCAGTAGGTTTCCTGTATAGGGGGGTGGTTATGTGACCATCGCTTATTAGCACCGTAGTGTCCAGGACGTGGATCTTTTGTGTGGACTGGTCCAGGCTGAGGTTGATGGTGAAATGGAAATTATTGAAATCCTGGTGGAATTCCTCAAGGGCTTCTTTTCCATGGGTCCAGATGATGATGTCATCAATATAGTGCAAGTAGAGTAGGGGCATTATGGGACGAGAGCTGAGGAAGCGTTTTTCTAAGTCAGACATAAAAATATTGGCATACTGTGGGGCCATGCGGGTACCCATAGCAGTGCTGCTGATTTGAAGGTATACATCTCATCCTGTGACTTGGGCTACTTATTTGCATGAAAAGAGGATCTTGGTGGCCTAGGCATTCCATCTGCTGCTGCTGCTTGTTCTCATGTAATCCTCTGATTGTGTGACCTCATAAAAAATCTCCACAGCAACCAATTGTGAATGCTGTAGATAAAGGAATGACTTAAGGTAGGGATAAAAGGAGCAGATAAAAACAAAGATCCTATTTTTAAGTAAGTATCCCTAATGGTAGAGGGAAGTGAGATTAAAGGAAGGAAAATGTGACGCATTTATTTCTAACCAGAATGTTTTAAAACCTTTCCCATGTAGCATCTGTAGCCCTAAGACTAACCTTTCAGTTGACTCCTTTTTCATGTCTTTGCTAGGTTTAAGATGAACCTTTTTTAACCCTATTTTGAATGTAGTTTTGGGATGTGTGTGTGAGAACTACACCAGGCCTCTTTCTATTTAACTACAGCTTGTTTTTTCTTGGCTTCCTAGAGTAGATATTTGTCCCTAAAATCATGCAAATGATAGGGCACAGGAAATCCTAGGTTATTTCTTGTTTCCAAAAGAGGTTTTCTAAAGAGAATACATTTGCTATCCTGGACTAAATCTCAGCTGGAGTACTGTTAGTCCCAGTTTTTGCATTTACTGGAGATAGATTTCTTCATAACTTTCTAGTTTTGTGGTAATATGCAACAAGCTTATATTACAACAGATACAGAAGAGTCCTGAATTCTCTGCTCCAGTCCCAGTCTACTGATTTTTGAGGCCATCCTGTGCTGTGGATTTTGAGGGAGTGGGGCACAATTGACTTTAAGGTGGGAAAATCAAATGAACCTAAATATGGAACAGCATCTCTTGCTCCATATTTCAGCCTCTAGCAGTGACTGACTTGCATTTTATAGTTGTGGTTCTTAAGGATGTAAACAAGGAAATCTGTCTTTAATCTTTTTTTGGCTCTTAAACTTTGTAGTGAGAGAGAGTGTCCTCTTTCTTCCTCCTCTTACAGTAGTTTGTTTAACTCTGGCTTCCTCCCTATTCTCTAGAAATGTTGCAGATAAATCTCTCATCCATAGTAAGGGCTGATACTATGTAATACAGAGTTAATGTACTATATACTTCCAAACATTGATTTGTCTGCTTCTGTTAACCTAAAAGGACCTTGTCGCTGTTTATAGGCACATGGTCTATAAAGCAATGCATCTCAATTCTAGAGTGCATCAGCAGCCAGTATGGTTTTGCTCCCATGTTTAACAGCTAAACAGTACAACCTATTTTTTAGACTCATCTGCAGTTGCAGAGGGGGTTGCTTCTCCAGGGGACAGACAGCCTGAACCGAGCCACTCAGAGCATTGACCGTTCACATCGGATCGCTGCAGAGACGGATCAGATAGGTACCGAGATAATCGAGGAACTTGGGGACCAGCGAGAGCAATTGGAACGCACCAAAAGCAGAGTGAGTGTAAAAGCTGTGGGCACTGTAACATAGCTTGGCATTAGCCTATTGGGAACGGTAGCCTCTATGGAGATCTGGGTGCTTCCATCAGATGTTTACTTCCTGGGTATGAAAGCTGCGATATGTTCATCTGGACAGAAGGAGCAGTTAGAGTGGAGGACTGTAGATTGGTGACAAATAAAAAATTGCCTCCATTTGTTCAGCCTAGCAGTCCATAAACTTCCACCATAAAGAGCACTTCGCCCCCAGGAATAAACTGTGAAGTGGAATTTGTTCATTTCCGTTTGGCTTTGAGTCCTATGCTAGTGCCTGCATCCTGTTTAAACTTTAGTCATTTTATCACCCTGACAGTGTGAAGTAAATGGAAGAGGCTAAATCGGTTTTTAACCTGAGTTTTTATATGTGGATGAAATGGGCTAGATTACCCAATAGGTCTCTTCCAGCTCCCTGGGGCTAAGGCAGGAACTAGCCCAACAACTAATAATGTAAACTATTAATAGTGGTTTTAAACTATGTAAACTTGACCTAAAAGTTAGGCTTTAACCACTGAAGCCTTTCTTTTTTGAGTGAAGCATTGTCAAAGTGCAGTTCCACTCTGATCCAGTTATTGTGTCCTGGATCTCTGTATCAAATTTGCTCACTTAACAAGTGAAGATGTGTTCTTACCTCTAGTTCTGCAAACTAAGCCTGTGCACAGTTGAGCTTAGGTTATTTCCGAGTAGTATCACCAGTAATGAAGATTCATTAGACCTTTGGCTGCATTTCTGCAATCCTGTTGCCCTCAGTAGATTTGCACACGAGTAACGGGAACTTGGTAAACCAATATATTGATGTACAAGAAAGAATAGAATCCAGCATTGCAGCACCTCCACTTCTATGTTTAGCATGATAGCTTAATCAAAGGTCTTCAACCTGGGAATCACACCTCTAGCTCAAAGTGTACATTCACCCATCATCCCAGTTTCAGATCCGATCTTGGGTTTAATGTGAGTGACTCCCTCTCTCAGAGTAGGGCTGTCTGTATAGTTCTGCCAGCAGGCCTCTTGAATCAGGTCAAACCAGCACAGGCTATTTCCCTGGGAGACAAAACTTCAAAAGTCTTGTTACCTGTATTGCTTCAGCATTGGGAATTTACAGTCATCACTCCCCTCTAACTATCGTTCCTGCAGGAACCATCCATTCATCCAGGAATACAATCACTAGCCAGCCCATAAAGACGTACAATATTTTATAAAGCTGATCCAATAACCTGAATATTCTGTTTCTGAAACATTGCATCTGTCAAAGCTACTTTCTTCTGAAGCTAAGAGTTAGTGCAGTCCTTTGGATATACCATCCTGTTAAACTTGTTCAAGGAGTTATGCATTTATAGTGTGCTTTCTGTATGCTGTTCCCTCTACTGAAATAGTAATAAATACAAGCTCACCTTCTTTTTGCATATGCTCCCTTAACAAAGAGATGAAGTCTAGAACTGTTTTTTAAATGGACTTGTGGACTCTCCCGGAGCTGTGAGCAGGAGATATTTGCAACTGTATAAAAAAGGTGCCAAAAGTGGTGACTCTTGGCAGGCAGAATGGTACAGATCTGCCATCACAAATCCCTTTTCACATAGGATCTAACAGGAGTCATAGTGTTGTGTTTATGTGAAATGAGTGAATTCCACTCATGCAAAAACAGATACTAGTGTTAGCATCAGGCTGGAACCAGCTTATTGTTTGCTTTATGATCTGCACAACCTGATTTCTGTGAAAGCACTTGGTGCAATGAGTGTGGGTTTGAAAGCCTGGGCATAAATAGATCCATTTGCCAAGGGTGCTTGTGAATGTAAATGGAGGGCAAGTGGCATGCACTTCTAAAGGGGCTCTGAGGCTATGTCTACCTCATGGACCTTCTAGCAGCTGGTGGAAGAGAGCTTGCCTGTAGGCATAATTAAACCACCTCCAATGAGCAGCAGGAGATGCTCTCCTGCCAACATAGTGCTGTCCACACTGGCACTTTTGTCCATGAACCTTATGTCAGTCAAGGGTGTGTGGGTTTTTTTCTTTCACCACACCTCTGACAGACAGGTGCTAGTGTAGACAACCCCTAGTTTGACTCACTCAGTAAGGACAACTGGCCTAATTTCCCTCACAACCCATCTCCTTGAACTTCTGGAGCAGGGCTGACCAAATTTTGTATTGAAAGCTGCAGTGACCACATTTGCACCTGAGTTGTTTATAATGTGACAGCTTTTAAAATGCATAACCCTAATTTGTTTTGCTTGTTTCTTACTAGGGTCCTTCTTGAATCCAGATCTTTTGTTTGCTTAATTCATTGTGCCCTCAACTAACTGCTGGCACACTGTGGGTCAGAGTACAAGGTTTGGCTCTGTGCCTTTTATTTCCCTTCAGAATAAGTGGAATCTAATGTGTTTTTCTTTGTAGTTAGTGAACACAAGTGAAAACTTAAGCAAAACCCGTAAGATCCTGCGTTCCATGTCAAAAAGGTGAGTTGTATGATGAATTTACTTACCTTTTAAAACTTTAAAGCAATGCTAGCCTCCAATAATGACCAATCCCAGACAATTGCCTTTCTTCTAAATCTCAAAATAAGATACAACCAGAAAACTACTTACTGTGCAGGAATTGCCTCACCCAGTACCCAAATGCCACTGCCACCTCTGATAACAGTGCAGCAGTTTGACAGCACCCAGCAAAGGGGATTTAAAATACCAGAACAGCTGAGGGCTTTTTAGGTAAACAGAGTAACTGAAATTGCCCAAATAAATGGGCTACAGTCTCTTCTTTTTAATATTCCTCAGGGAGCAGGTATTGAGAGACAAGGTGGGCAAGGTAATATCTTTCATTAGACCAACTTCGGTACCACAAAGAGCTCTTTCAGGTCTGGGAAAAGTACTCAGTCACAGCTAAATGCAGTGGAAATTAAGGTGCCTTAATTTCACTACCTGTTTTTCTTTCCTTTGGAATAGTTTAGAGTTCGAGTGGCACTCTATTGTTCATTGTATAGACTAACTAGTCTTCCCTACCCTATTTCTATTATTCTCTTCTGGATTTCAACACCCTTTTAAGGTAACAAGCTGACGACTCTATTCATGGGCAAGGTGTATTATGCATTTTATAGAATACTCCCTGTTCTATTCCTTGCTAACACATTGTTTGCTTCTGCATAGTGACCAGCCTTTTTAAGCTATCAATTGATACTCAAGATTCTTAGTTCCTGAGTATCAATTCATAGTGTTACCTTGCACTTAAGTTTGTTGGTTCCTCTTTTCTTAAATAATGCATCTTGTCTGTGCTGTTCGTCTTCAGTTAGCACCAGTGTCCTGCTCTAGAACAGGAGTCCTCTGTACACTCCATTAACCTTCTTCCATGTTGAAATCAGGAAACTAACTTACCAAACAGCCTACTGATTTGTTTTTTTCTTTGTCCATGAGGCAACTTCAGCCCAAAAAACCAACTTTTTAACCTGCTACTGCATTACAGCTTGCTGTGAGTTCTTGATAACCTGCTTTAGTCATCTGTATGTGGAATGATCTTTAGTGACCATAGTAACAAATGAACATTTTGGGGAATGCAGAGGTGGGAGAGTGTGCTGTAGTTCAAAAGGAATTATGTTGGGAAATTTTATGGCCTGTTATACAAGTCAATAGTCCCCTCTAGAGGTCTTTTAAAGGCCAAACATCTTTAGTCAAAGACCATTTTGGCAGAGTACAGTAGTATCCTCTGAAGAGCCAACCCATTTTACTAGAAAGTTAGAGGCCCATACACTAAGTAGTGGTGGCTTATGCGCCCAAGAAATAACTGACCTAATAAGGTAGTCCTGTCCATCTTACAGTGTGGAAATAAAAGTTGGAGAAAGTCCCAGAAAACTGTTAAGTGTAGGAATCACTGCTTTGTTCCTTCTTCCTACTTTTGAGAACTATGTGGAGAATTCTCCACAACAGAAGTACTGAGCTTAGTGATGAGATTTAAAGACTAAATCAACTTTTGGTAACCACTCCAGCTGAGAACCTAAAGAATGTTTTTAAACCAGACAGGAGCATATATAGGAGGATATTCCTCAAGACCCAAAAGTCTTCACTTACCATGAGCAGCATGATCCTAAACTCCCTTTTCTCTTTCTAGAATTATGACTAACAAGTTGCTGCTGTCTGTCATCATCATCCTAGAACTAGCCATCCTAGGAGGTGTGGTCTACTACAAGTTCTTCCGCAAGAGCTGAACTTGCACAGCCCAGATTGGTGTTCCCCTTTGTGTCAAGGATTATGCATGGACATAACTGAGAAACAAGATGGCAGTAGCTCCAGAAGAAGTGGATGAGAGGTCTACTCCATTTGAAAGTCCTGTGGTTGAGCTGTCAGGTTCTGGCAGCATTTTCAACTGAATTATGTACTGACTCTAGAAAGACATGCAGGTTATAAAAATGCAAAGACTGACTGAAGTAATGGTAATAGACAGTAATAAGGTAATTGTTTTATTACTTGTCTAAATTTACATACTCCTAAATGAATAAAACAGTTATTGGTCAAATGGAAAAAACTAGTCTTTTTAAAACACAGTAAAACACTTCAAGTGTTTGACAATCTATCCACTCAAGTGCCTCAGCAGAATGCCCAATGTGAAGTGTCTTCCATCATGTGGGGGTCCTAAATCCTCACTTGCTCTTCACTGTCTGATTCATCTGGTGAATTGGGGGTTGGGAGTTCATCAAAAACAGCATGTGCTCCTTCTCTGGTGTGCCCAAAGCATGTTGCTAGCACATCGACTGCAAGACTGGCTGTAGCATTCACTTCCTCTTGAGAGGCTCCAAGCAATGGGTTTACTTCAACCAGGTCCACAGCCGAAAGCAATCCTGAGAAGGCAAAACACATTACCCCCTGAGGCAGGAACATGCTGGACTTCTGTTCCTGCTATTTGATGGGTAGTTTCACACAGCTGCTGTGGCAGAGCAAACACTAATTCTACTAGTCACTGAGTAGTTCAAGGCTCATATCCCCAACCTTGCATTTTAGAACACCCTGGGAAAAGGTAAGCCTATCCCCAAGTGCAGTCCATGGAGGCTGCTTGTGGCTAGCAGATGCACATATTCAACCTGTCTGAAGAACAGAACTGGGAGGCCCCTGGGGCCTTGCATGTTACTGGAGGCAGTACTAGTCTACATTATGACCAGCAACTGTACCACCTCCACACTTTTCCCAAGCAGCAATTGGCTATACAGCAAAAAGTGAGATGACAGTCTATAAATAGAGGTACTGCACCTATCTGGCTCTAGACTCAAGAAAGCAACACCTTGCCTCTTTATGGCTGTAAGATCTTTTAGATTGTAAAGGTGGAAGTTTAAAAATGAGGAAGAGAAGCCAAACATTAGCATTTCAGCTATGCTGCTGGAGTTTAACTATGAGAAGCTGGTTAAGTTCAATGTCCAGCAAAGTAGCATTGGCCACCTCATCCACTTAATATTGAACCCGTGGCTTAGGTTAAATGCCACTCCAGATCTGTCCAGCACACAGTATCTGAGCACATCTCAATGTAGAGTTAAGATTGTCAACCAAGGAACAGTAACAATCCCTTGTGAGCAAAGGTCCTAAGAAACATACAAGCCATTTAACTATAAGTGCATTTAATATCTAAAGTGAGGTGTCCTAGCCCCATTCTGAAAAGCTTATGGTACCTTTAAAATGTGTTAAATGTGCATAGCCGAGTCTTGTTCTATCCCAGAACACAAGTCTTGCTAATACAAGTAGTTCAGTCACTTTCAGGGAAACAAGAGTGATCAGTGGACTGTCAGAGGCTGAAAACTGAGTTAAAGGAGACGAATGCTATCTCCTTTAAGTTCTCTCTCCACAACCCCAGTGGAAGCTTGAACCTGGGGTTTTAGGATCACTTGCAAGATGAAGGCCAGATTTTTAAAACTGGGTATTTTTAATGTTACCACACTAATGCAAAAGAGGAATATTGATGTAAAACTGGTCATTCATACATATGTAAAGTTCTGAAAGTCTGCCCCATCTATTCATTGCTATATAAAATAGGGACCTATACCATTCTGATCTACTGTACCATGCCCCTTCAAAATCATTGATCTAAAGTTTACTACTTAGCTCCTGTCAGTCTAGTTATAGAGAAGCAATTTGAAATGCAAAACAGGTCACCTTAAACCTGTCTCAAATAACTTCTTGTAAAGGTAGAATTAGCTCTTGGCTAAGAGGCTTGTGTGATAATTGGGTTTAATCAAACGCTGCTGGTTGATTCTTACCTGTATTGTGTATTTCCTCTGTAATGTACATGCCTTCCCGATATGTTAATCCACCTAAAACAGGAGTCCCTGTTGCTGGAGCCAGCGAAGGATCAAAAGCATCAATGTCAAAGCTCAGGTGAATTGGTCTTTGTCTTCTGCAGAAAAAAAATAAAATTGGTGGCTTAATATTCTGTGATTGTATATGTGGTCAGGACCCCATCTACTTCACAGCACACTAGAATCAAGTTTAGGGCACCACTTATTTTCACTCTTTCCCATTGTTTAAGCCCCCCGCAAACTATGGTTCAGAGGTGGGAAAACCAAAGGAAAAAAAATGAAGTGTTTCTTTATGCTGGGCTGGCCACACCTGCCTTGTTCAAAAAAAACTTCCCAAAGCAGAGTTCCTCTTTCTCCCTCACTCTCGAAGCATGTGCCAGGAAAAGGGGAAGCTTGTCACTTCACCAGTACTTCATCTCTGTTCTACTGCTTAGCTCAGTTGCTGCCCCAGCACAGGTAGCAGTTCCAGCTCTGGCACCTCAAACCAGCTGGCTCCATGAAACAGTGCAGAGAGCATTAGCTCAATCTTGTGGGGAAGGCTAGAAAGCAAAAGGCAGCTGGCTGTAGCAAAAATACTGAATTCCAGGGCATCTTGTAAGCCCTGGGGGATGAAGATGAATGGGACAAGTCATCTAGTTTCCAACTGGCTGCAAACTTGCATTAGTGCAACAGTTAACTCTGAAAACATTAACTAGGAGGAATTTCCAACCCATAAGGGCTAAAAAAAAATACCTTGAAGAGTAAGATTCTGTGCCCATGGAAATTCAGGACCAGAGAGTGTGCTTGATATGAACTTTGAAAGCTCTGCGAGTGCCTTAACATGCTAACAGTAACTGAGTACAGGGGCAGACCTGGTGCGTTAAGAGCACTTCATTGCTGCTGTCTAGCGCTTACCTCCCCTAACAGCTCTTTAAAGCAAAAAGAAGTTGTTGTTGTGAGCTACCTAAGCTCTATGGTTACTATGTCTGAGCTGCATTAAATGGTGCAGACTTAACCTCTTCCTCAAACTTTAGTAGCCAGGTACTGGATTCTTCAAGATGTGGGTGAAGGCGCCACTTGCATCCAGCCATTTGTAGCAGCTAATAGTTATAGGAGGGCTGTTCCGGACCCAGGGTGAAGTAGTTTCATTTCAATGTCATCGAAGAGCCCAAGGATTAAAATCAACAGACTGGACTTCAATCTTGAAGCATACTTATTGGAAATTTGCACAGCTGCTAGATGTGCTGTGGATAAGACTGTCACTCAGCTACGTATCACCAGCAGTAACGGAGCACTCCCTTTCCTTTTAAGTAACGTACAGAAAGCAGAGAAAGGAGTGTGCTGATAACTCAAATGGTGGTGTGGAAAGTAATAAGTCAGACCTGCATGGGTTATCAGAGATTCTCTAACACATTAACAGCTTACAATTCAGGAACTCATGTTTTGTCTGACACAAGCAGCGTCTGTTCATCTTCAGTGACAACGTACCTGCTCATTAGTCGTTCAAATGTCCTTTCCATAACTTTCTGGATTCCAAGGCGATCAATGTCTCTCATTGAGTAATACTGAATGTCATAGTTCTTCAAAATATAGCTATTAAAAGAAAATGTTAAAAAACTTTCTTGCTTTTGGCTAACACGTTTAGTACAGTGATTCTCAAACTTTTGTACTGGTGACCCCTTTCACATAGCAAGCCTCTGGTGCAACCCGCCTTTTAAATTAAAAACACTTTTTAATATATTTAACACCATTATAAATGCTGGATGTGGGGTGGGGCTGACAGCTCATGACCCCCCTGTAATAATCTCCCAACCCCCAGTTTGAGGACCCCTGGTTTAGTACTTTAAACCTTAAAACCCTCACCACCAGCCCACGCCATTTAAATATGTAGCACTAGCGAAAGCAAACATGCAACTCAGACTTCACCAGTAAGAAAAATCCCTCCCCTCCACAGTGGTCTTGCACTTACTGTTCAGCAGGATCCACATCCCTCAGACCAATGTAGACAATATCCGATGTTGAGAGGCAGGGCTTTAGCCAGGAAAAGCCAGGAAGCAGCGGCATCTGCAAGCAGAGAGGGGTGGTATATAGCTATAAAGTGACTTTAGTGCCATCTGTTTAACAAGCTTCCAGTTCACAATGGAAATAATTTTAGGGACTTGTTAAAAGTTTTGACTTTCACTTCCTCATGCTACCCTCTCTCCTCCCAGAGTGAAATCCTCAAGGGGACAGAAAAGCAAGGTCTAATAGACTGGGAACAGGACTACATCAAGATTTCTTAATCTCAGCCTTGCCCCTTTCATACTATTTGTTCTAAGACAAACAGCAGCATTTAAGGAACATAAAAAAAAAAAAATGAAGCACCTAATATTGTCTTATGCTGCTGGCTGCCTAGCGGTGTAGGGAAATAGGGGGCTGGTTCTATTCCTGCTTGAACAATAACTTGCTCCATCATTGATCATGTCACTTAACCTTTCTCCCTCAGTTATACCCATTTCACAGATGGGTACTAGTACTTGACAAAAGGTATCTTTAAGGCACTTAGATCTATGCACAAAAGACACTACAAGATCATAACTATGTACATGAGACTGTACCATTAAAGGTAGAATCAGCTCAACAGTGGGGGGGGACCCCAGAAGTTGTATGCTATGAAATGCCTTTGGTAAAAGGGAATACCTCACATTAATGGGAGTTGAGCTAGAAAGCAGACTTCCTAGGGAGTAAGACTGTGGCAGCAAGTGTCAATAGAGGAGGAGAGGTCCAACTAGGGTCAACTTAAATGATAAAGCAATTGTGTCAATAATGATACACCCTCATCCAGTTCTTGTCAAACCCTTCCATTGCCTGAGAATAGCAGATTGGCGAGGCCTTTGTACTACAGGGGGCTGAAAATGTCTGCTCTTTTGTACCTTTCATACAAGGATGCAAATAAGTTGCAAGGGGTGGGGGGGAGGGAATCAACATTATCCCCATTTTACTGATTGGGAAACTATAGCTCTCACCATAGTACCTGAGAACCTCAACTATTAGTGAATTTATCCTCCTGTGGGGCACGGAAGTATTAGTTCTATTTCACAGATGAGAACTAAGCCATACAGAGAAAGTAACTTAAGGGCATTCCAGGATTCTGAGACATTAACTCAGATCTCTCAAGTCCCAGCCCACTGTCTCTCCACGAGGTTTTCCCACCCCCAATCACAGTTAGTGATTAGTGCAGAGTCTCTCAGCAGTGCAATGAAAGCAGGGCTGGCACACAACATTTTGTCACCTGAGGCAGGGAGCTCAAATGACGCCCCCATGTCCCCTCGATTGGGCCAAAACTTTGAAAGGTCTCAATTCTGCCATCTTCCTGTTCTACTCCTCTCATGCCACTTCTCCTTTATTGGGGTAACTAACAACTTAAGTATCAGGGTAGCCATGTTAGTCTGTATCCACAAAAACAACAAGGAGTCCGGTGGCACCTTAAAGACTAAACAGATTTATTTGGGCATAAGCTTTCATGGGTAAAGAACCACTTCCTCAGATGAAGGTTTTTTACACCCATGAAAGCTTATGCCCAAATAAATCTGTTTAGTCTTTAAGGTGCCACTGGACTCCTCCTTGTTTTTCTAACAACTTAAAATGCCTTGTTCAAAAATTTTAAGTAACTTTCAAATGCCTGAACAGCAAATGTAACTTTTCTTGTCTGCATAGTAAATACTGGCATTTTTATCTGTTTGCATAATCGAAGTGGTGCTTTCTGTGCCTTCTCGGTTACAAAGATCTGAACTGCTTCCTGAAGGTCCACTGTCTGGGCCAGTTCATGCTCTACTGAGATGGTTGCAAGGCTGACCAGCCTCTCCTGTGTCATTGTGGAGCGTAGATGTGTTTTTATTAACTTCAGCTTGGAGAAGCTGCATTCTCCACTGGCAACTGTTACAGGAAGTGTTAGAAGTATGCGCAGAGCAACAATAGCATTTGGAAAGAGGGCGGTCATCTTATTTGTGCACCTATATTCCAGAACAGCCTTTGGAGTTGATCCTGCTGAAATGTATCTTGAAAGGGCTTTCAGTTCATCACCTAAATCACTCGCATCAATATCACGCATGTCATCATGTGTCAAAACGGTCTCTAGTGCCCTGCATTGCTGATGTAGGTCTTCTTCAGGTATAGTGAGGAATTTTGGAATATCATACAACATCCCACATATACTGCTGTGTTCCTTGAGCTGCATGAAACGTTCAACTGACTGTATTGCACAATCTAGCACCTGGTTAAAGAACTCAACTTTGAATTGTTGTTTGGGGTCTCTTATGGGATTATCCCATGCCTCTTAATCAAAAAAAGTCTTCTGTGACTTATTTTCCCACCCATTCAAGAATACAGCTTCAGTGTGAAGTTCCTCTGCCAACTTCTGTGCACTCTTCAGAACATTTTGAAATCCCTCATCTTACCGGTACGACTGTAGGTATGACTTTGCTTTGTCCAGTTCTTCCATTGCTCCAGATAGATCGAGGTCAACACCTTGGAGTCTCTTGCTTACAACATTTATTTCAAACAGTATGTCATGCCACAACACTAAGCCACGCAGAAGTTTGAAGTTATGTATGTTTCTGGTGATTCCATTTCCCTCTGCCACTGTTCTCCCACAAACAGTTCCTGTCATAGCATTGTCCTCCATAATGACAACTATGGCATCATCTATCTTCCCAATTTGGTGTTTTGAGTGGAGGCGATAAAGCCTATGACTTTCCCATCGTGTGGCACTCAGTGGTTTCAGTGTCAGAGAGGATGTTCCCAGATGTTGCTTCAAAATTTGCCATCGATGAGTTGATGCAGAGAGAAATACATAGATGTTTTGAATTACATTAAAAAATTCAGCAGCCTCACTCGAAGTTGATGCTGCATCACTGACCACCAAGTTCAATGATTAAGAACTGCATGGGACAAAAAAGCTTGAGGGTTTAACTCTCGGATCCGTGTCTGCACTCCTCTGTTCTTTCCTCTCATGTTGGCACCATCATCATAGCCCTGACCTCTCGTGTCAGCTATCGCAATTGCAGTGTCTTCCAGCTTTTTAAGAAGCACATTTGTCATACCAGCTCCTGTAGTATCATCAAATGTCAATAGATTCTAGAAAATTCTCTGACAGTCACCACTGCAGGGACATTTGCACTAGGTTCTGTTGTTACAAAATGCACCATTCAAGTCATTTGTTCCGTATGGCTGATGTCAGGTGTGCAGTCCAGACTAACAGAGGAATATCTTGCTGACTTCAGATCTGCCACAATCTTCTGTTTGACTCTTGTTGCCAGAAACTGTATGATCTCATTTTGAATGGTTTTTTCAAGGTAGTGGTGTGTGTACATTTCTTGGGTGGTGACTCTTCTTAGATGCTCCTAGAGTACAGCATCAAACTCAGCCATCAGCTCCACAATTTTAAGGAAGTTTCCATTGTTTGGCACATACAGCTGATTTGAAGTGCCATGCAGTTCTAGGTTTTGGGTAGCAAGCAATGAGCCTTTTCAGATCGTTTTGCCAGTAAAGAGACTCTGACGCAATCTTCTCTTGATGCTGATAGTCTATGGTGCCCTTTAACCTTGGTCTCATCTCAAGCTCTTTCCACCTATGGAATGCTCTCTGGTGATTTGCTGCCTTCTCATGGCATGCCAGATTTCTAGCCAGATTTTTCCAGTCCTTTGTTCCTGTAGAACCCAATGTGGCTGGAACATTAGACTGGAAGACTGTTTTTGCAATAAAAACAGTATGTAGCATTCTGGGGTTTTGAGTACATAAAAGCCATGGCCTCTTCACTTTGTCACCACTGGGGATTTCACGCCAGTAATGTGTTGGATGGAAACTTCTATTTTCATGGTCTTTGGGGAACATTTGGGGAACTTGAAGTTTTTCACTTGCTGTGGCCCATGCAGTACAAGGAAGTCCCTCAGGCTACAGGTCAAGTGGGTCCACAGTCCTGGATCATCTAGACTTAAGGAACTAAACTCAGCAGCAGCTGTTTCTTGCGCCTCCACCACACTCTTCTCTGATCTACACTTTTCTTCAGGAATGTGCACGGTTACATCCATTTGAGATGGAGATATGGATGCTGCAGTAACTGCCAGGTCACCTGCACTCTAACTGGAAGACCAGGCACCTCCTCACTACTCACATCCTCACTGGGGCTGGAAGGCTCACCGTGAACGTGTGTGTCTATGCATCTCAGGAGAGCTCCTTCCTGCTTAGATAGAAAAGCTTCCTTTGCTTTCTCTCTTTTTCTGAATGCTGCCCCAGAGGGGTGTTTTTCTTCTTTCACTCATGACTGCTGTTCTGTGCCAGCTATAGTGGCTCTCAACACTCAATTGAAGGGGACAAATAAGCAGGCTGGTAGCAGGGCCTGACTGAGGGAAGATATCAACGTCTTAAGGGCCTGAATGGCTCCTACTACTTCATCAGTTGACTGCCTGTTCTCCTCAAGTGGGTTCAGGGAAGCAGCAGGAAACAGGAAGCTCCCTGAGAAGCTGGTGTTAATCAATCCAGGCTCCTGGGGGTGTTAGAGAGGTACATAGAGAGGAGAAGGAGCCTCTTCTCCTTGCAGCTCCAGCTGCTTTCTGTTATTCCCTCTCACCTTTTCTCCTGCCTGCCTGTTATGTCTCTTGTGCCCTCCTTCCTCCAGCACAGCACTCCACCATCTCCGTGCATCTAGAGCAGAGAGAATCCATATGCACCAGCAGCAGACACAATTTTCTACAATCTGGGTTCTAGTGGCGCCCCTCTCCCTCCCCCAGTCTGGCACCTGAGGCGGCCCCCTCAGTTCGCCTCATGGTAAGGCCAGCCCTGAATGAGAGATGGAATTGAATCCCAGCTCCGACTCAAAATATGGGGCCAATTCCTCGACAGCGCTGTCACCTGAATGGACAGATGGACAATAAGGGGAACACTGAATTTGTAGTGCCTGCAATGGAGTTTATGTGGATGGGCTGCAGAAGTAACAGCAAAGTTTTTCTCTGTCAAGAACTGGCAAAGGCAGATGTGAAAACCATGGCAAACCTCTTTATATAAATAGCATGTACCTCTATCTAGGTGATTAACATGCTGTCTGCTTTATGGGAGCAGAGTTAACTGAATCCTGAGTGGTTTTACACATTTCCAGGAAAGCAGACAATGACTAACTCAGCTGCTGATCTTTAATGGATAATACAGTGAATCCACTGCTAGAAGTCTACCTCTGACCCACCTGCAGTGAGCCGCATAATCCAGAGGCCCAGGACAGACAAAGCGACTTGAAAAGGGATAAAAAGATGACCTGTGAACTCAGAAGGTGGGCCACTGACTGAGGTTCAGAGTAAGACAGGCTGCAGGGGGTACAAACTACCTTGTCCAACTCCAGTGATGGGGGTGCCTGAATTTGCAAGGAAAGGCTAAGGTTTAGGGAAGATAATATACATAGAGGTCTGTTTTAATCCTTTTCCTCTCATGGTCCTATGGATACGTACTTTGAAGAGGCTGTTCAGTGTCCATGCATTTTTTTTTATTCCGATCACAGCAAGTCTAGAGCAGGGGTTAAACCCAGCTTGGACCTGCTGGTAAACAGGAGTGCAGCGGATCTGGAGACCCAGTCTAAGAGCGGGGTGAACTACAGATTCTACCCTGAGCAAAGTACAGGCACAAGCCTGTCACTGGGAGAGGGTGTCCATAGAGAGGCAGCCTGTGAGGAGCCAAACGTACAGCTCACGCTGAGCCATGATCGTTGACATCACTAAGTCAGTGACCTAACAGACTAAGCCCAGGATTGGACACTAGGAATCCTCTGCAACTATGATGCTGTGACCTTGGGCAAGACAGCATGTGTAAGACATTACTACCTACTTTAAAAGGCAAGCAGGGACTAGTCAGTGTTTGTACAGCACTTTGAAAAGGTTGTATACTAATACAGCTAGAAGAGTAGAACCAGAGTATTCTTCAGGCTTATAAGTGATCGGTCTGAGTGAAGGGGACCCAGCAAGAGCTACACGAGTTAGGGGTAAGCTCTCCTCTCCCAGCTATCAGTGCAGTTTATCTATTACACAGGTACAAATAAAACATTTTGTTCATGCATAATCCCTTCTCTGGTAATTCAGATGTACAGCCAAGCCCGCTACACGAAAAGCCAAACCACTGAACTTTCACTTACAAGCTGTTACCGATTAACAAATTATATAAAAACAACAGGAGTCCTTGTGGCACCTTAGAGACTAACAAATTTATTTGGGCATAAGCTTTTGTGGGCTAAAACCCACTTCATCAGATGCATGGAGTGGAACATACAGTAGGGAGGTATAAATACATAGCATATGAAAAGATGGGAGTGTTCTTACCAAGTGGGGGGTCAGTGCTAATGAGCCCACTTCCACCTTAATTGAATTGGCTTGTTAGCACTGACCCCCCACTTGGTAAGAACACTCCCATCTTTTCATATGCTATGTATTTATACCTCCCTACTGTATGTTCCACTCCATGCATCTGATGAAGTGGGTTCTAGTCCATGAAAACTTATGCCCAAATAAATACGTTAGTCTCTAAGGTGCCACAAGGACTCCTCGTTGTTTTTGCTGATACAGACTAACATGGCTACCACTCTGAAACCTGTCACAATGATTATATACAGTGTGAAAAGAGGTTATTTTCTTGCACCAGTGGTAAATTCTCCCCCTAAATGGTGGTATGGTTCAAGGGACCAGAATAAAGGTCTAAAAATAAGTCTCCCACCCATCAGCCAGGCCACGATAGCCATCAAAATGTGAGATGTCTGCGGTGTCACACCATAATGCTATGAAAAGGTTCTGTCAGCTGCCCTGGTTCTGCACTGATGCATCCGATGAAGAGAGCTGTAGCTCACGAAAGCTTATGCTCAAATAAATTGGTTAGTCTCTAAGGTGCCACAAGTTCTCCTTTTCTTTTTGCGAATACAGACTAACACGGCTGTTACTCTGAAACCTGGTTCTGCACTGTTACAGGCGGAGGTAGGGGGCCTAAAGTGGGGAGGTTTCTATGCAGTCTTGGGCGCTCTGATACCTGCCTGAGCTTTCTGTGGGACATTGGGGGTGAACCCCACTCAGACCCCCTCCCTCCCACCACAATTCATGCAGCCACCTCTCCTAAATTTAGGTGGATTTTGCCTTAGCAGGGCTCCTCCTCGCTGCTGCCACCATCGTCCTGGACTGCCTTGGCCTCAGAAAGCACTCAGCTGCTGTTGTTCCTCCAGCAGTTCTAGGAACCTTGCTCTTCTCTCTCCCCTCCTCTTTAAGGGAGAGAGCCAGCTGAGCAGGACCCAACAGTTGGTTTGGGGTACAGGAGTCAGTGGAGTCTATTCCTTTTCCCACTGGGGAGGGGGAAGGGGAAACAAGGGAGTAGAGCCTCTCAAATCTGAGGGACCCAGGATCTTGGAGCCTGCTCCTTTCCCCTGTTGTGAAAGACCTCTTGGGCTTTGCCCCCTCCTCCATCCAGAAGCAACTGCTGACTCTTGGCCAGATGAGCTCCTTCTCTCACAGGCTTCTCTGTTCCTTGAGAGATAGACAGACAGGGACCCAGAGCTGTCACAGGAAGGTCTCCTTCCCCCACTGCCCTATTTTCTACTGGGTGTAACTGGAGGTAAATGCTGACTAGTTATTTCCAGGCTGGACTTTTCAAGGAGTGGCTAGCTCATTACATCAAGTGGTCTTACATTAACTGGGGCCTTCCCTCTGAGGAGTTTGAGTGTTTTACTAACTTCATGCAGGGATTACTGCAGCCCTCTCTAGCATAGAAAGCAGCAGCTAGTTAACAGTTCACATAAAGAAGACTATTCAAATGCATCCCAAGGAGAAACAGGATGGAATTACCAAGATCAGATCTGTGTAATGCACAGCAGACCCCAGGGATCTCGTATTTTGATGGCTCTCACATGCTGGCCTGGCTGATGGGTGGGAGACTTGCTATTTAATATGGAGAGACTTTATTTTGGTCCCTTGGACTATACTACAGATGCTCCTTGGAGGTTTCCAATGCACAAGTAGAACTAGTTTAGCTTGCAGGATCTGCTGGGAGTTCAGTTCAGGGTGGTTTGGCTGCATAATTTCCTTTCCATTGTGTGTAATACGGCACTGAACAGTTACATCCTTCCTTTAAGAACAGCCTGATGCATAACCTGCAGGTACCCAGTACGTGCTGAATACACATACTGACAAAGTAGGATACTGTGAAGAGAGCCAGATTTACTGCATTTCCAGCTGCCGTTCTCAGCCTGCAGCTGGTGACCCTCTCCTATTCCCTAACCTGGAGCCTAAGCTGAAGCAGACATGCTCACTTCTAACTAGGTCCCCGATGCAGATGCCACAGACACTGTACTGGTTACCATGGCAGCCCCTACAGTATGCTATAGGAACTTGTACGAGGGCTTCCAGGCTGCAGCCGAGGCAGCGTGGTTATTAAATGCCCTAGGTGTACCAATATCGAGCCTCTTTTCGGGCTGCTGCAGAAGCAGGCCGCTCTTCTTGTGCCTTTAAAGATAATGGTCATCGTCAGCAGGGCACTTTGCCAAGCAGGCTACAAGCAGCCCTGAGCTGTAACATTTACTAAAATGTCTAGAGCTACAGCAATGTATCAGGACAGCCCATGCAGGACCTGCCCCCGACAGGCCCCCGAGGTGGTCAAAATATGGAACAGTTCCAAATAGAGATGTACAAGGAGAGGGTAAAAGGCATGTGAGCTATGCAGGGATGAGCTTGGCACAGCTCCTATGGGCTCAGATGGGGGAGGCTCCCTTTCTGGCTCACCCAGCAGGACTGCTGCCTGCGCACTCCAACAGTCTCCGTGTATTGGCTACAAGAATATGCAGGCTCCACACAGTGTCCAGTTGCTGGATTGGAGCCTTTACTGATGCATTAGGTCTGTTTTAGCACAGGAGACTGAGTGGCAATGGGATATGAAGCCTCTCACCTTCAACTTCAAATCCTGATCAAGCAACTTGTAACATGGGCTCATGCTCTCCGTCCAGTTCCTAGCAGATGTGCCCATCACAAAATCCACTAGCACCCCAGCAGTAAGTGCCCCCTAGGTGACAGTATCGACAAAGAGGCCAAGAGCTGAATAAGGAATGTCTCTCTCAGCACTAGCAGTTAGTAGATTATAAACATAGGATGCCTGTAACTTTATCTTATCTAGGGGATAAATGGGAGATCAACCTCAGGGGCAGATAAGCCAGCACCTTTCACCAGAATTGAAATTAAACAAACTGTGTGCTGTACAGTAACCTCCCCCTCCCTCCAAACAAAACCTAAAGCCACTTACTTTATCCTGGAGCTCTCGTAACAGAAATGAGACTGGCTGTCCATGGAGGTTTCCAGATTGAGTTGTGAGAGGGGTGTTGATATCGGCATGTGCATCCACCCAGATCACACAGAGGTGAGGGCACTGCCGTGTGTGGCCACTGATGGAACCAAGCGCCAAGCTGAAAAGTACATTAAACACACGTCCTACTGAACAATTCCAGGGACTATGATAAGCGAGGTTGCCACATTTCAAAATGTTCAATATTTGCATTGCAGCATCTCATCCCAGTGAGACCTGCCATCACCACATAAACATCAGTGTGACATGTATCACTATGCATCATGATTCTGCATTAGCCCACAGGAGACTGGGCTACCTTTCATAAAACTCTGAAGGAGTACACGAGTACTGCGACATGGGGGCAGGGCTTTGCTTTTTCTTCCTTCAGGCTCTCTTACCAAGAGCCCTCCCACCTCTCTAGCCTTCACCTGTCCCAGGTCCAGATGAGCATCAACAGAACCCATCTCACCCCCACCTAGCAGGCTCATCTTACACAGTGACCAACCGAACTCTGTTGGCTCCAGTCATTTTGCCTCATTTCGACACAGCCCACCTCCTCCCTGCTGTTCCCAGTCTGGGGGTAGAGACAGAAGAGGGATGTGATATTTGGAGGATGGGAAAGAAGAGGATATGGAGGTAGACATAGACTCTCTCACCACAGCACTCCCTAGCCCCTCCCCCCAAATCCTTTAGGAACTAGCTTGTCCCCAAAGAGTTACACACTTGTCCTAAGGGTTAGTGTCCTGCAAGCTCCCTAAAAATATGTCCACAAAAGTCAACATGGGTGAAACTGACAATATGAATTCCCTCAAAAAAGGGCAGCTTCATTTGTTTTTATTACTTGCAGCTTCCAAAAGAATTTGGAAACAAGTCACTGCTGTCTGTTACTTTCTAAGATCACTTTTTTATTGCTTCTTTTATTCTGCTGGTTCTTGGAGTCACAGAATTAAAGACAAAACAAATATGTCCCCACATGGTACTGCCAGGAAAGTAGGAAGAGGCTTTCAACGCTGCAGGACCTGGGAGTAGCAGATACTCACAGCAACATCACGCAAGTAACTTTGACGCTCTCCCATTCTATGCCTTGCAGAGCTTCCTTGCAGAGCCCCAGACCCCTCGTCCTTTCATCTCAGTTTTGATTTACACCAAAGGAGATACTCCACCTCAAACAGTTAACCATCAATCTGTGACATTCAACGGCATCCACCACTCTCATCCAGCTTGACTCACCTATGGTCACCTCCCATGGTTACACAGCTGTGTCCAGCAGCCACTGCTCCGCTCACAGAGTCAGCCAGCACCTGGCTGGCTAATCCCACAGAGCGTGGGTATTTGACCAGGTTGTTATACAGCTCATCATTGGGCACTTGAGTGAAACTCAGATCTCCAAAATCATACACTCGGCAACCTGGTAACACACAGAGCAGCAAAAAGGAAAAGGTGGGTTAAGTCAGGATTCAAATACCCCAAAAGGCATTCTAAAAACCTTGTCATTGTGAGAGTGTAATGCTGAAAGAAACAGGTGCTCCCCACCCTATGCCCTGCAGCTCACCAGTAACTAACTATTAGGATACTGCCCTACCAGACACCACCCGAGCTTACTGCATCAACAGCACTGATTCAGCCATTAGAAAGAGCTCTGAAATTCCAGCCAGCTCTGGCTGGAGTTAAGTGTGTTACAAAGAGAAACTGCCTCAGGGCTCCCATCCCACTGGACAGAGCAAAACACAGCAAGAGCTATGGGATTCTGAGATACATATTCAGCAGATGGCGAGGGTTGCAGAGTAAACAAGAAATTAGAGACGGCTTCCTGAAAGACTCCCCTGGTGTGTGCACACCTACCCACTGACGATTAAAGTATTACCATTTTAGGGTCTATTTACATGGACAGTGAAAGGGGTGGGGTGGCAAAACAAGACATTATATTATATATATACAGGCAACACAGCCAGTCACTAAGTATCAAGTGTCTTGGGCTGATGGAGCTCTGAATTATTGAAATTTTCCACGTTCCTTTGATCTGTCACAGGCTCAAAACTTTGATGATGTTTTTTACAAACGTATCCAGATCTGTTGGAATTCCCCCAGCGTATCAAGACAAGGACCCAGCTGAAGATAGGCAGCTATGTTTAAGTAACTTACAGTGGCACAGGGACAGCAGATATAGAAGGGCAGTTTCCTGCCTGTTATACAGTGCAAAGGAGTAGAGGGCTGCTGAAAAATGAGGAGTACAGGGTGAAAAGTAAAAAGCCCCAGAGACATAAGAACCACCTTTTTAGCTCTTACAGGACGTTAATTTGTGTCCAGGCAGAATGATTTTGTGCCTTCATGCCATGTTCTGAGATTGCTCAGGACACCACCACATATCATGGTGCTACAAGACCAGAGAAAAACCATTCGGGAGTCCTATTAATCCTGCACATTGGACAGACATATGGAACTCAAGCGCTGGAAGTTTTTCCCTCAGCAGTATCTGCTGCAGACTGGCTCTGGCGCCCCCTAGAGGGGCACACATACGCTGCGGTATATGAGGCATTGCGTGCTCCCCCCACCCTCAGTTCCTTCTTGCTGGAAACTCTGACAGTGGGGAAAGAGGGCGGGTTGTGGAACGTACATGAGCAACTCATCTCGAAGAACACCAGTTACGGAAAAGGTAACTGTCTTTTCTTCAAGTGCTTGCTCATGTCCATTCCAAGTGCCAACAGAGGCGGGCAGGAGTTCATGGACATGTGGATTGCAACACAGCTCTGCCAAACCCAGTTTCATCTCTGGCTTGCTTAGTGATGGCATAGTGCGCCGTGAATGTGTGAACTGAAGACCACATCGTGGCTCTGCACATGTCCGGGAGGGGAACGTACGCCAGGAAGGCCGCCGAGGACACCCGAGCTCTGGTCGAGTGGGCCCTCACGATTGGCGGTAGTGGGACCGGTGCCAGCTCGTAGCAGTGCTGAATGCACGAGATGATATAGTTGAAAATCCTCTGCGATGATGCCAGAAGGCACTTCATCCTTTCTGTCGTGATGAAGAGCTGGATCGACCTGTTGAAGGGCTTGGTATGCTCCAGGTAAAACACCAGGGCACGTCTGATGTCCAGAGCATGCAGCCTCCTTTCCTCCCCAGTGACTTGGGACAAAAACACCGGGAGGAAGATGTCCTGGTTAACAGGGAAGGAAGACACCATCTTTGGCAGAAAGGCCGGATGGGGTCACAGTTGAACTTTGTCCTTGAACACCACCGTATACGGCAGCTCCGATATCAGGGCTTTAAGCTCCGACACTCATCTCGTGGAGGTTATTGCCACGAGGAATGTGACCTTCCATGACAGGTGGGAGACGGAGCAGGAGCCCATAGTCTCAAAGGGCAGGCCCGTGAGCCTAGAAAGAACCAAGTTAAGGTCCCACTGTGGGACAGGAGCCTGGGATGGCGGGAAGAGTCTCAAGGCCTCAGGAATTGGACTGACATGTTGTGGGAAAACTCTGACCTTGGATTGGCAGGTGAAAAGCGGAGATAGCTGCAAGGTGCACTCTGATGGAAGAAAGGGCCAGCCCCTGGTTCTTAACATGGAGCAGGTAATCTAAGATAGTATCTCTCCAACATGCTCCTCTTTACAATCTATGCTCAGATGCCCAGTGGGAGAAACCTGACCAAATGGACAAGGAAGTTACTCTAGTGGAAGGCTTTCTGCTTTCCAAGAGGATTTGCTGGATCTCGTTAGAGCAGGCCTGCTCCTCCAAATTCCACCAAGCAGAATCCACGTCATGAGGTGGAGGGAAACGAGGTTGGGGTATAGGAGATCCCTGTGATCCTGCGAGAGCAAATCCAGTCGGTCGGGAAGCGGCCGCTCCCTGGCCCCAACTAGGTCCATCAGCGTGCCGAACCAATGTTGGCGCAGCCATGCCGGGGCGACCATGATGACTTTGGCCTTGTCTCTCTTGACCTTAGACAGAGCTCTGCTGCTGAGCAGGATCGGCGGGAACGTGGACATCAGAGCCCCCGACCATGACAGGAGAAAGGCGTCGGAGAGGAAGTCTTCGCCTAGGCCTTGTAGAGAACAGAAACGATGACATTTCCTGTTCTGTCTGGTGGCGAACAGGTCCACTTGGGGCGTTCCTGATTTCTGGAAGAGGGTCTGGGTACCTCCGGATGGAGTTAGCACTAGTGGCAAGAGAAAAAGTGATCGGCTGAGGCGATCAGCCAGCATGTTCCCAACATTGGGGAGGAGACAGGCCTCCAGTTGGATTGCATGGTCGATGCGGAAATCCCATAGCTGGAGTACCTCTTGGCAGAGGGCCGATGCACATTCTCCCCCTTGCCTGTTGATGTAAAACATCAAGGCCATATTGTCTGTCAGCACTCACCACCTTGCCTGCCAGGTGCGATAGAAAGACACTGCAGGCCAAGCGTACTGCTCTGAGCTCCTTGATGTTTATGTGTAACATCATCTCCTCCAGGGACCACATGCCCTGGGTCTGGAGGCCACTGAGATGTGCTCCCCAGCCAAGGTGTCTGATATAAACTTGATCGAGTGATGAGGGCTGTTGAATGGAACTCCTTCTAGGACCGCCCTGGGGTTGGTCCATCATCGTAGCAAGGTAAGTATCGTCGGTGGGATGGTAACAATCTTTTCCAGGTGATCTCTGGACTGGAAATAGATAGTCACCAACCACTGCTGTAAGGGCCATATCCTGAGCCTGGCATGGCAGATGACATACGTATGTCCTAGCAGACGCAGGCAAATCCTGGCTGTGGTTGGGGGAATGTGGAGACTCCCGCGATGAGGTCCAGCATCATCTGGAATCTCTCCTGCAGGAGAAACACTCTGGAGCAGGTGGAGTCAAGCACCGCTCCGATAAACTCTATCCTCTACACCAGAACGAACGTCGACTTTTTGCCATTTACCAGCAGGCCCAGGGATCTGCATGTGGCCTGCAGCATCACAACATCCTTCTAAACTTGGAGTGGCCTTTGAAGAGCCAGTCGTCTAGGTATGGGTAGATCTGGATACCTCAACATCTGAGGTAAGCAGTTAGTACTGACATGCACTTTGTGAACACCCTTGGTGCTGTTGTGAGGCCAAATGGGAGGACTGCAAACTGATAGTGGTTGGATCCCACCATGAAATGTAGGAAGCGTCTGTGACCTTGAAAGATCGCTATGTGGAAATAGGAGTCCTTCAAATCAAGGGCAGCATACCAGTCTCCCAGATCCAAGGAGGGGATGATGGAGGCCAGGCAGACCATGCAGAACTTCAGCTTCCTTAGCTATTTGTTGAGGTCTCGCAGGTCCAGGATGGGATGTAGACCGCCCTTGGCCTTTGGGATTAAAAAGTACCAGGAATAGAACCCCTTGTTCCTGTACTTGCAAGGAACATTTTCCACCACCCCAGCCACAGCAACCCTTCTACCTCCTGCACGAGAAGACTCTCGTGAGAGGGGTCCCTGAAGAGGGATGGGGACGGGGGAAGGGAGGTTAGAAAGAAACTGGAGGGTATAACCCTGCGCCACAGTATTGGGGACCCAGCAGTCCAAAGTTATAGTGGTTCATGCGGGGAGAAAAAAAGAAAGACAGTTGGAAAACAGTGAGAAAGATGGACCCAGGGCATAGTCTGGTAGGTTGCCCTCGAGCACACCCTCAGAATGCTTGCTTGCCCCTTGCGGCTTGAGCCCGATTGGGCAGAGAGTGGCGGTGGGTGGCTCGAGTGGCACTCGTAGCCCCTACTCTTCTTATGGGGCAGTTCCTGCCCGGTTTGGCTCCCTTGACCCTGAGATGGCTGCAGTTTGAATCGTTTACAGGCTGGACTGGGAACGTACACCCCTAGAGTTTTCAGGGTAGTGGGGGAGTCTTTCAGTCCATGCAAACAGGGCCTTACTGTCAGTCTGCTCTGCAAACAGGGCCTGGCTGTGGAAGGGGAGGTCCTGCATTGACTGCTGAGCCTCAGCTGACAGACTCGAGAGGAGCAGCCAGGACGCCCTCTGCATGGAAATGCCCGAGGCCATGGTGCGAGCCGCGGAGTCTGCTACGTCCAAGGCTGCTTGGAGGGCTGCTCTGGCTGCACCCGTGCCCTCTTCGAGGATTGCCTGGAACTCCATCCTGGACCCTTTGGGCAGAGACACCTTGAATTTGGCCATGGCCTGCCACATGTTGTTGTCACAGCAGCAAGGAGGGCTTGGTGATTGGCCACTCTCAACTGAAGGCTGGAAGACGAAGACATTTTTTGCCCAAACAGATCCAGTCTCTGAGTCTTTATACTTGGGTGTAGCCCCAAGTTAACCAGAGGGAGAGGCAGGGTCAACAGTCTCAACTACGAGGGAGTTTGGGGCTGGTTCTGTATAGAGATACTCATGCCCTTTAGCTAGCACAAAATATCTGCGCTCAGCCCTTTTTGAAATGGATGGCAGGGAGCAGAAGGTTTGCCATAGGGTATTAATACTTTTCAAAAACCCCTTGTGTAGGGGTAAAGCCACCCTGGCGGGTGCCATACAACAAACAACATCAAACAACAAGGCTGATGGCTCCTCAAGGGGAGCAGCAGGCTGCTCTAGGAGGACGACAGACTGCTAGTCCCCCAGTTTCCAGGGAGAGGCCTGACGCACGACAGAGCCTATACCCTTGCCTGTGGATGGGCCAGACTCCCTGAAGAGAAGGCAGCTGGACTATACGCTCTGGTTGCTAACCAGCAGACACAGAGCTGGACTGTGACTTAACCAAGGCCGCCCCCTGACGATCCAAAGGAAGAGAAGCCAGTGGCTCACCTGGGACTGTTTTGTTTTCCTAGTCTGTGTTTTTCTTTGTTCCCTTGGAGCCCTGGAAGGGGTAGGACTTCAAAGGAACTCAGCTGAAGTACATAACCCCGTCACACCCCAAAGGGGTACTGCAAAGGGATCAGAACCACGACACCGCCACACCAACTTTCACA
The DNA here is from genome assembly GCF_015237465.2 of Chelonia mydas. Classification (NCBI taxonomy): domain Eukaryota; kingdom Metazoa; phylum Chordata; order Testudines; family Cheloniidae; genus Chelonia; species Chelonia mydas. The sequence continues at coordinate 64,407,784 of NC_051246.2, forward strand.
TTTTAACAAACAAGGTCACAGTATGTAAATGAATCAAAGTCAACTGGATGCCAACTGGAGACACAGGCAACTCACTGAAATGAATACCTTCAAAACAGTTTGCAACCACCTGGAAATAAAACTAAAATTTTATTTTTTTTTTAAAAAAGGAAGACAGCATCTTCAAGAAGGGTTTCCCTCTCCATTTCCTGCTTTTGTTATGGAAATAATCGTACAAAATGCAAAAAGTTTGGGCTTGGAGCAAGAATAAGCAGGACAGTAAATAACTCTTGAGGGATGGTTTAGCAGCCTGGCTTTTTCCAGCAACGTGTCTGTCTCTAGACATATCAAATGCTTTCTGTAGTTGCAGAGTCTGGCTCAGATTTCTCTGGATGACTTAACAGTCTTGGCTGAGAATGTGCATCTGAGAGGACTACATGAAAACACTCTCAGGAGCAAAAACACTCACCTTCTCCTGGAACCTTTACAATATACACTCTTCTTACTAGATATTATTTAAACACCAGAGGCTGGGACTTTAGCTAAGCAAGACAAGGGTCCTACTGCAAGGATCTTACAAGCTGTATTAGAAATTTTATTAAAGCTAATGTTAAAAAAAAAAAGATATAATCCATAGGTTGGGAAAAGAGTGTCTGTACGTCTGGGTATAGTGCTTAGATTATCCACAAAGTTTGTTTTTAAAGTCATATTATACATAGAGTATATAATCAGCAATAACCCAAATTTAGGTGAATAGATTTAACAATACAGTTTAGATATTAGAATTCGAATACTTGGGTACATCACTCATGAAAAGGTTGTACAGAGATTTGGTTGCGGAAAGCAAAAATATATCAATGAGTGGAGATTGTCCCTCAGTAATTGAGAATTAGGTTGGTTGTCCATTTAGAAAAATACAATCCATGAGGAAAGCATGTTAGTTGTAGTATGTGCAGTCAGGAAAGTAACAACAACAAGCAGACTCAAGATAAATAGGATGGGATGCAAGAGAACTGACTAGTGACCTTGAGACAACTTTATTTATCTCTCTCAGATATAAGATAGATAGATGAGGACTACTAACAAACTTTATGATCAGCTGCCCAGGAGCTGAAGTTAGAATGATGAACCAACACTTACTGCCAGCTCCTAGCCTCTCATTTATGAGTCTGTTGAATGGCAGAGTGAACCAACAAGTGAAATGAACAAGAATTTAAGTCGATTTCACTTGTACTTATTATAGCCATTTTCCAGTCAGTTTCTGTTTCAGGTCTTACGCACTAGCATCATAACTGTAGCCAAGTTTGGAACACAGAAACTGCCATACTGGATCAGCATGGTCCACCTAGTGCAGCATTCTTTAAAACAAATAAAAACCATAAAAACAAACAAAAGGAACAACAAATGGCACTTGGCTGTTAATCAAGTATGCAGATAGAGTACGTGGAGTATGTGCACCCAGCTCTGGAAATAGAGTTATTCTCTCTCTAGTCTTCCTGGAAAGACACTTTTGAGTTACTTTATATGAAGGATGCTATAGCTTTAACTGCAGCAGCTCCTAGTAAGGTTAGAGACAACCTACTGCAGAAGATTAAGAACAGACAATTCAGCCCCTCTCCAGCATCTTCTTAAAACAAAACAAAAAAACCCTCAAAAGCACCTAACAACCATTAGTGAATATATTACTCATTTATTTTACTAAAAGCCTAACAACCCCCTTATTAATTCCCCCCCCTCCTCAAAACATAGATGGGGAAAACTGAGGATTAGAATAGCTAACTAATCTGCTCAATGTCATACATATAATCTGAAAAAACCAGAGACAGAACAAAATCTCTTTATTCCCAGTTCTGTGCTGTCACCATAAGACAATCCTTCTGCGCCTATTTTGTTTTTTCTATTTCTTAATTTCAATTATTATTTTGTACTAAGTTTTAGGAAAGCAGCCACATAAAATATTATACACAATATATGTGAAGTTGAACTGTCTTATGTACATAAAAGTCTCCCTGTGCTCCTGCACCAATCAGCATTTTTGGAGTTCTGTCTCTGTGCTCTTCTACGTTTCTTTAACTGTCTCTTCTATGCTGAGGAGACTAGTTTCTCTCACTGAACCAGCCTAAGAGGCAAAACACGGCAATAAAGGATTTAAATGCACATGAACATGATGTTTAAAAAGGAAGAGAATGATGCCAGGCATAGAGAGTGGGCAGACACTGAGCCAAAATTCCCTGTACAGATCAGGCAGTGCACCTCTACCAGTTCTGGATCTCCAAACAACTGTCACCTCAGTCCAGAACTGCAGTATCTTCTGCCATTCCTGTGCCAAACTATGTCTGTTTCATGCGGTGAAGAAAGTTTCACTGGAAAACTGGGAAGCGACCAGCAAACTCATCACACTTGTGACCTAACCAACAGTAGCTGAAAAGACCCTTTTCAAAAGGAGTAATTTCCAGACACAGCTGGTTAAAGACTAAATAGATCACTGCCTGACAATTCTGTTCCTTCTATTGGTGCAAATCAGATATATCAGATTATAACTACACACCTGTCTGTCAAAGTTAATTGTCAAAGGGACTCTCAGCCCACAGGGTTCCTCCCTCTGCCTACTAGGCTAAGCAACAGCTGCTTTGGATGCCATCACTTCCCTAACAAGACTAGGGATAAACCTCTATTATACAGAGGTTCCCAGTTTGTAAATGGGAAAGACCTCAGAGAAACATAATAAATGATTTAAGGGCTGGAGTGGCTGATTTATGATAGATAAAAAGGACGCTATCAGCTCAAATCAGGCTCAAGCTTTAAAAGATAAGTCAGATCAAATGGAAATATTTTCATGACCTTTTTTAAAAATTCCCCTGTAGCACTTACGACCCACACTTTGCAGCACTTTGTTTTTAGGTCACTTAAATTTCAGGTTCTTGGGCAGTAACAAAGAGGAATTGTTTAGTGTGTTTTCATTGTTAGAGAGATGAATGCCAAAAGTAAATAGACTGTACCTTAGCTATCTATTTTAGAATTTTTTGCTGCCACCCATAACCATAGTATCTGACAGCCTTCTATGTAAAATCAATTCATCACAATAGCCATGCCCCTAGTGATGGATTTCATGGAGTATCTGGCTTGCCTCTTGTTTCAGGGTAAAAACTCCGCCTTTTTGGGATTGGGGGGGCGGGGGGGGGTGTTGTGTGTTACAGGTTTGGGGCGCTAGGGGAACATTAGCGTGAGTGTCACATTTATGCTGGCATAACTAGCAAAAAGACAAACATTCAAATAGTTTTTAAAAACCTAATGTCCTATCTGTTTCGTAGGTAAGCAAACTTGTGATAAATAGTGGTGTACAGGGATGGAAAGCAGGTTATGCGGTTTTGCCACTTTCATTTGGTATTCAGTGAGTATGCAAACCAAGTGTAATTTATACAGCAAAGGGATGAGAGTCAGGGGTGGATGAAGCAGGAAAAGCAACTAACAATAAAGTGCAAAATAAAGCAGTTCCCCACCGTCCCTGTCTTTTAGTATGTTTGTACAGAACCTAGGACATATGGGGCCCCAGGTTTAGTTGGGGCTTCTAGGCATTACCTTACTACTACTAACAACCCCATGAGGTTGGATTTTCATCTTTGTAGCACCTGTTTAAATACAAAGTGATTCCACTGACTTCAGTGAAGGTACTGATCCTCATACTTCACCTTCCAAGAAGTATTTAAGAGTGTGACCAAGCAGAAGAAAAGTGTTAAAGACCAAAAGTAATGCCATGAAACTGAGCAATCAAAAGTTTAGGTTGAATATGAGGAAACATTTCCTAACAGTAAAGTCTATTTGGCTGTGGAATAATCTCCAGGGAAGCGGAGAATGCACCATCACTGAAGATATTTAAATCTGGACTGGACAAAGAACAAGAGAACACATGATAGGATCAGCACTGCACTGGCTCCTGAAGTGGGGCCCGGATGGGGCTTAGTGATTCCTTCCATCTGATATCTAGGACTATTTTCAAAACAATTTTAAAAAACTGAACTTCGAACAGATGTTTACGTTCTATACTGCAATCCAGCAAAAGTGTCCTACCTACTCAAAAGGAATATCCAGACAGCCAAGCAAGTCCTGCCCTCAATTTGCAAGGGACAGCTCAAACTGACTTGGGTTAGCCCGATTTCAGAGCTGACCAAGCATCTACATTGATTAAATATGGTCCTGCATTAAATACATTAAACTATTTAGGATCTGCTCTCCTTGGTGCACATGCTAACTCCTGGATATTTGGGGAAGATAAAATCCTAACAGACTGGATGATGTTCATTACCGGCCTTCTCTTTAAGTGAAATGCACCTCTTCACTTAGCTCCCACAAGAGGAAACTTCCACTAGCAGATAAAATTCCTCTAAATCTGTGCAGGGAAATTATTTCTGGCCCAATAGTTCTGGAAACTGAGGATCTCCATTTAACCACAACATCTCTACAGTGCAGGCAGCAGCACCACGCTGCCAACGTGGCTCATTCCTGAACCGTAAGCTGCAGCTCTAGAGCTCACAAGGAAATTCAGTCTTCATGCCCTCTCTGCTGATACTGCCACTGCGGTGTTTTTTTATGATGCAGGGACTAGAGTGCTGGCAATTGAATGGGGATACCACACAAAGAGGCAACTGGAAAATCATCAGTCAGGAATGACCTTCAATTCACTGCTTGCTTGGGCTGGACTGGAAATGATCTAAAGGTGAAAGACTTCCATAGCCAGTTTCCAGGCTGCCATTCTAAACCCTGGGACTACTATGTAGAAGGCTGACTGATACACGATGCAAGCAACTGGAAAAATCCCACTTTGACCATTTACTGCTATATTTCATTATGTAACTGTTTGCTCACACAAAAACAGTAATCCTGCTTATACAATGGCTCTTCCATCTCCGATTACTGCCGTGGATACTTCGTGACTCATCAGGCAGGCAAACAGGCAAAAGGGAAAGGTTTTCATGGGGAACCAAGAATGATCTCTAAAAAACATCCTTAAACACTCCCTTTTCTCTGTACAAAGCAAGAGGCTACTAGGTACAACCATCCCTCCCACAGACCAGATCAGGGAGCCTGGGCTCTAAGGAAGCCAGGTAGCTTTTTGGTAGCTGGCATGCCATAGTGGTGAGCTCGGGATGTACTAGGCTGTACTTGTACATCTATGTATGCCTTGCAGGCACTTCTGTATGAATGTCAGCAAGAGGACATGATTAGAGAGCTAGCAGATGAGTCATTCATTATGACCGTGACCGGTGCATAAAGAAGCCTGTTCTGAAGCAGTTTTAATCCACTAGGCTAAGTAGAGAAAAATCTCCCCTATTGACAGGAGGGTGAGGAGATGCTGTCTTCTGTATAGATGTGAATCTAGGACAGCCAAGTGCACAACATCTGGGGATTGTGTGATCAGCTCTGAAGCAAGAGGGCAGAACGGCAGCAGGAGACATTGCTGCTTCTAAGACTTCCTAAGCTGTGGAATAGTCTCCTACTGGAGAAGGATCAGAGTGTTATAAATTTAACACTAGGCTGAAAAAAAAAAACCACCCAGTGATTTTTTTTATTTTATTTATGTATTTTTATATATATATATATATATATATATATATATATATATATATATATATATATATATATATATATATATATATATATATACATACACACACACACACAGATAGGAAGATGCACTGAATGGTTTAATAGGGCTGTCTCATCTATTGTATTTCACACCTGGATACCCTCACCCTACTTCTCTGCACATCTTATGAGATTTAGCTCCAAGAAAACATTTCTTTAATCTGTTTTAACACTAGATGATCTCTATCTTCTGCCCACCCATAAAACCAAAACAGTCAACTACCATTCAAACTCAGTGCTCTCAAGGTTGTCCACAAACCCGGACATTTCCCAGCTCATCACATTTCCCAACCTCCCTCGCCTGCATATCCCTCCCATGTCAGTCAGTGTCCCACGGGGTCTGGGCCCTCGGACATTAATGAGTACCCCCAAAAAATCAGTTTCTAGGCTTGGGAAACATTTACATTGTAGAGTTGCATCAGAACAGGATATTCTGATGCAACCTCAATGTGTTGTAACATAACATGACAACGTTACTGTGCTGCACAAGCCCTGTAACTGGCAAATCCAGATACTTAGGTAGCCAGTTCCAGGAATTCCTGGAAGGTGGCCAGAAGCCAGAGAATGTGAATTTGTATTATCATAACTATTCTGACATTATTTTACCGCTTTCCCAAGTTTCCCATGTTACTGAACCCTTTACGGTCTTCTCTGGGTGTCCAAGCCCCAGCATTAGAATCTTCCCTCACTTACATTTCCAATTTCCTTCAAACCCACAATGAGCTTAAAGCCAGCAAAGCAGCATGTTCCTAACCACATCAGGTCCCACTATAATGAATCTCTCCCCAGCAACAAGCTCATTGTTCTTTACCATTACATGAGATTACCTACCTGGGAAAATCAATGTTAAGAAAAATAAAAAGCAGGAATGAATCATTGCTTTCCCCAGTTCCTTCGGACACTAATAGCACTTCCAAAAGACTCATGGGGGAAGAGACAACTCAGCATTACCAGATCACTTCATTTTTTGCTGGGGGGGGGGTGGGGGGGGGGGGGGGGGAGGAGAGAGTTAGCTTTTTGATAGCTGATTTGGGTGCCAAATTCCTGATACTTTGCCTGATGGTTTTACCACTAAAAGTTGCTTCTTCCACCCAAAAACAACACAGTATGGGTTCCTGAAAAAACTGCAAATTTCAAGCTTTTTCAGATCTCATGTCTTTCAGAGGAGAGGCAAAGCCAACGTCTCAACCAACAAAATGGTTGTTAAAGATTCCACGGCACCTAAAAACAAAGGAATATACCAAAATCCAGTTCAGATAACTAAGTTCTGCCCCCGCATCAACCCCATATGTAGTTCGAACTAGAAACCCTATTCTTCCCTCTTTCCTTCTATCTCAGAGGTGGCTGAATTTTAGCCATGGATAAACTGATCCACATATACATAAAAATTGTTAAGTGCTTTGAGATGAAAGAAAAACAAAGCTCTCTGTTCTTTGACTCCAGGGCCTTATGTCATCTTAGTAAAACTGGGGGTGGGAAGAAAAGGAGAGGGGGATGGACACATAAGAGGAAGAGTTAGGAAATAAAGGTTCCTGTTTTACATCAATTTAGCTTAAATCGATTTAATGGTTTAAATTGGATTAAGAGCATCCGCACTGTGATCGAGTGCACTGTAATGATTTTTAAACAGATCAAGTTAAACTGTTGCAGATTTGAATACAGACAAAACCTAAGGGGGCACATTCCAAGGATGACGAGGCAGAGAATTTTCAATTTCCCAAAAAAGGACATGTGACAGGAAAGTCTCACTTCAAAGAACAAGTAAACAGTCTCTCCCAGTAATAAAGAGGGCTATGGAGCAGACAGCTGATTATTTAATGAGTGTCCAGACTCCAAGCTGAGTGTTTGTGCTTTGATTATTGGCATCTTCATAGATTGTAACTAGCCTTTGAAGTTAATACACTTCGGGCTGGTCTATGCTTGAAAGTTGTACCAGTATAATCAGATCTTTTGGGGGCGGGGAGGGGGGTGTGTGATTTATTTATTACTGATGCAGATATACCGCTACAAACCCTAGTGTGGATTTAACAGGTGCTTACACTAGTATAACTTACTCCAGTTTGGGAAGCAAACTAAAGTATACGGATATAAGCACCTTTATACTGGTATTACTACCTACAACCTACACTCGGGTTTTTTCCCCCCACACTAATTATGCCGGTATAGTTAAAATGGCAAAGCTGTCTAGTATCAACAGGCCCTTAGATGAACAGCATGTTGGAGAAGAGCGCTCACACTATTTTGCTTTGTAGGGCAGGTGAAATGATCACAGGGCATTAGATTACACTGGGGCCCTTTGTCCAGAGTGGGCTTTTCTGAAAATATTTCCCATCACTGCTAACATGGACGCTGCTCCCCTGGTGCTATCAATGGGTGAGAACAAAAGGGAATGGTGGCGACCAGCATCTTTAACCCCTCTGTAGTCTAGATCAATGGTCCCCAAACTTTTCACATTGCGCCCCCGCCCTCCACCCCAGGATCCAGGGCTGGGAGCAGGGTTGTGGCTCCTGGGGGATTGGAGCGCAGTCAGGATAAGGGGGCCAAGGCTGGGGGTGGGTCTGGTCTGGGGCCCAGGCCCAAGGCTGGGGGAGGGAGCTGAGGCTGGACTGGGACCAGGAGTGGAGCTGCAGTCGGGGCTATGGCCTGGACCACGGCTGGGGGCAGGGCTGGAGCAGAGCTGGGGGCAGGGCTAGGCTGGGCTCCCTCCCCAGTGCCCCACACCCTGTGGGGACTGGCCCAGGCCCTGCTGCGCTCCCCCTACCCCTGAATATTCCTCTGTGCCCCCCTAGGAGGGCATGTCCCACAGTTTGGGGGCCATTGGTCTAGACCCACTAAGTACATAATAGAGGACACACTGATTAAAATGCTAGCAGTTACCTATAACTTTGTCTACACAAGTGCTCCAGCAGTCACTGCACAAGCGTTAGTAATAGTGGAAAATATGAGAAACAAAGGCTAGTGTGGATACACCCTGGGAGATTTACAGATGAAACCAGAAGCTCATATTTTTAAGAAATCCTTATAAATGGCAGGATTTGATTTTTTCATTGGCCCTGGAAATATGGAAAGGTTGAAAGAGCTTTAATGGACTGAGCCTTGAAGGGAGATGGCTGAGATAGGATCTAGGTTTATGATACATTACATGTAAATCCAACTGGGAATTTGGTATTAAACATTCCACTTGACATCTGCATATGCCCCATGACCAAACTGAATTCAGGTGATGTCTAAATGGAATGGGTGGGAGCTTGTTTCAATGGACTCCAGGCCAGAGAGTCAGACTCTTATTCAATAGCCTAATCATCTCTTGAATAAATGGGTTGCCGATGAGAAGAGTGGGCCCAAGCCTGAAACTCCTGTAAGTCTGACACCTGCAGTAATTCACTTCACCAAGATTTGATTGCCCAGCTCTTAGCACATAATGAGCAGTAACAACATCTGCAGTTAAAAGTTTTGCAGCCCCTTCAGTGGGCATCCAGAGGAAGCTCCATGATTCATTATGGTAGCAAGGAGGAGACATTCTGTGGACCTCCTCTTAGAGCTTGGAGTGTGGGGGCAGAAAGGCTGACTTGCTGTTTTGGAGAAGCAGGTGGTGGTAGCTGCCTTAGAGGCTTCCAAATCACAAAGGAGTAGAGCTCCTCCCTTTTAGGTTAATCAGCTCTGACAGCAGCTGCCTTCTCCATACTATGTTGCTCCTGCACAGCCAGAGCAGAGCTCTACTCCTAGAGAGCTTTGAGCTGCCATGTAGAGCTCTTGAGCCTTACAAGAATGAAGCATTGCTCCTATAGGAGTGAAGGACCCAACATCATAGCACCCTCTCTTGGTAAGTTTCCCTCTACCCCCACAAGCCAGTCCATTAGCCCTCCATGACATTATGTCCCCCTCTCATCTAGTCAGCCGAACTGGGAGGTTGGATCCAGATCCAAACTTCACAGCTAATCGTCCCCTTTAGCAAGCCAAACCAAAAACCCACATCTGGCCACCAAACTCTTCAGCTCAGGCACATCTGTAAACTTCAGTAAGTTGTTTTTGTGTTTAAAAAAAATCACACCCAGATCTCCTGTGGTCTGGGGACCCAAATAGCATACCACTGTATTAGTCAGCACACAAGAACTAGGCAGGGGCAGACTAGGACACAAGAGCCTTCATTGCAAGGACAAAAGAGGTGCCCCCCAGGGTGATCAGGGCAGTGTTAGCTCAAGCTGAGGTTATCTACCTCTTCTAAGGTCTGAGGAGGATCTTCTCCTCTGTTAGAAAAGGGGACTGCTAATGCCATTGCTAAGGGGATCTGTGGATTTCAGTTTGTTGAGAGTCTGTACTTCACCTGCAACTGATTGGAGAGGTCAAGGGCCTCCAAGTCCTGAGGCCTCAAGAAATATCACTGTAGGCCAGTCCAAGCCTGCTGTTTACTTTTCTGCACTTCAGTCAGCATGGACAGGCAACCTTAACAGCGAAAGTTACAGCAAGTGTCCATCACCACATTGCTTCTGTAGGCCAAACTCACTGTATACACCAGGGGCTCCTTCCCGCCACCCCACAAGCAATGCTCCCATCTCCATCTATTGCAGGGACTCTCTGCAAGCCCCTTCCCCACCATGCCAGGACCCCCCTCCCCTCACAGCCTTTCCCCACCACCATTCTTATTTATTTTCTTTCTGTCTGGAAGATAAGAAATTCAGGGTGTCAGTACTATAATTTCCAGTGGGAGGATGAGCACAGCTGAGACAGAGAATGACATCAAGTTGAGCATAAGGCCTCACAAACTCTGCCAATTAGATTTTAAAATTTTGTCAATCTCAGGGGTTAGTAGCAAACTTAGAAGGATAAGATTTTTATAAGTAGATGTCAATAAATATCAATTTCACCATCCACACACAAAGGGATGGAAATCTTCATCAGTAATAACTGAAATTTACAGAGAGACAAAGAAAGAAAAATGATGCTTGAGAGCTTATTAGAGTCAAAAATCCAGTGACTTTTGAATTAGGCTTGTTACAAATAGATTAGTGAACACTAAAAACAGGTAGGATCTGTTGATTTAGGGTTACTTTCTTTGTATAGTTAGACATGTGATGTCGACAGTGTGTGTTTTAAACAGGTATAAAGCTTTTAACTTTTTGAATCTCACTGCCAAATAATTTTCAGCAACTATGAAAATTTTTAACATAAAAATGAATGCTGAAATCCTATAATTTTGTGCAACTGAAAATTTAAATCAATAATTGTAAAAAATGAATAAAAAGCCCAAACATCTATCAAAGTTATAAAACAAAAAAAACAAGTTGTGCCAAGCCTAGTTATTGGTAACATAAAGAAGGACAGGAGAACTTGTGGCACCTTAGAGACTAACCAATTTATTTGAGCATAAGCTTTCGTGAGCTACAGCTCACTTCATCGGATGCATACTGTAGCTCACGAAAGCTTATGCTCAAATAAATTGGTTAGTCTCTAAGGTGCCACAAGTTCTCCTTTTCTTTTTTGTGAATACAGACTAACACGGCTGTTACTCTGAAACCTGTCATAAAGAAGGACTAAACTTCCCTCACCTACAGTTTTTGGCTCAGGATTCTGGTGCATTAGCCAGACCCCAGGAAATCTATTTAAGGCTTTGCTGGAGGCTGTTCTTTGCTGTTGCTAGGAGGGTGAAAGGCAGGTTAGGGGCTCAGACTCATCTCAGCCAAGTTGTTTAAGACTGGGATGTTCTCTGCCTCTTGGCTCCATCCCTCTCTCAGTAAGAGCACAAGCGAGCAGCTGAGAAGCAGTGCGTGCCCCAGCCAGCTAGACGACAGCAATACCAACAGCAACCCTTGCTGTAGTGACCTCAGAGTGAAGGGAAAGAAAGGGGCAGCTCAGGACTTCATTGGAAGGAAGTTCAGAAAATTATGCGAGGGGAGGATGGGGGAGAGAGAAGCACAATGTCCAGATGATCTGGGGGGGAAGGTTAGGGAAGAAGGCAGGGATTGCAAATTCCCTCCCAAAAATATCCATTACTGAGGGTGAGATGTAAAAGGGGCAATACAGGGGTGAATGTACTACGGACATGCAATGAACGTGAGTGCTTCAAAAACTGCATGAATGTGAAGCTGATATTCTCCGACGTTGTACATGTCAATAAAATATTACATCTCTTTAAGGAGCTACTCAGTCTCACAATATTACCTCCCTCCTCCCACCTAAAGGCCAACAGTGGGGGAGGGGGAAGTCACTTAGTTGGTTTGACAGAGTCTTAAGATCTTGGAAAAGGTTTTCAGTGGCTTTGTTCACTCATTTGCTTTGCTGGGAATCAGGAGTTTAATAGTGGAATTTAGGTCCAGAAAATTAGATTAGTCATAACCAACAGTGTTGTGCACACAACAGCTGTTTCAAATTCACTTTATTATCTAATGTGACATTACAAAGATGTAAATGAATAAAAAGAAAAAGGAAATAGCTGTGGTTTCAGAGACACTTCAGAGCACTGGGAGAGAGGGGAGATGGGGAACTATAGCAATATTGTATATTTGGAGCTCTCCTGCCAGGCTAAGGGGAAAAATAAAACATTACTGAATTTCAATCTTATTCCTCATTGGACAATAGCCACACACAAAGCACCCTCTTGCTCAGTGACTTCCTCCCTAACCTTCTATGCCATAGGCTGTCCCTACCATATATAAAACTCTCCCGTGTGGATACTGGCTGAGTCTGTCATTGCTTGTCAGTGAGGGCCCCTTCTCGCAGAGTCGAAAGCAATCCATACACCACCTGACCCTATTCATCAACAGGGCTGCAGAAATTTAAGCAGCAATAAACCACTAAGACAACAGACATGAATAGAAAAGCAGCAACTCATATCAGTGTTGGAAAAAAGTGCATTTTAGCAACAAAAGATGAGAAGACCTTGAAAATTTTTAATATTTAAAGGGACAAAAAAAAATTAAGCCCTTCCCCTGCTTTACTGATATTTTGAGTTAGTAAACACTGAGGCCCAGATCCCCAAAACGTATTTAAGCTCCTGACTCCTATTGAAATCAATACAAATTAGGCACCTAATACCTTTGAGGATCTGGGCCTGGAATTTTTTCCCCACCTTTTATTCATTTTTGGTTTTTTCCCCATATGACTTGGGCACAAAACTACACTTTGTCAATTCACTTTAAATTTTTACTGTCACAAAAAGATAGCATTTCCAGTGTCAAAATAATCGGATATCCCTTCCTCTGAAAATGGGGAGGGGCGGGGGAAAAAAAAAAAAAAAAGAGGGGATGACCCACAAACCGAAACAAAAACAAAAATGCTGCAAACAGAAGTAGTTTTCATGGAAGTTTTGGTTGTCAAGGTCATGGAAACATTTCTATTCAGGTTTGATTTGGTACAACCCCTTAACAAAACTGAATTATTAGACCTTTGCTATTTGAAGATGACCCCATAGTTAATTAACTGATTGGTCAAAAAATTTTGCAGTCACTTGCCAGATAAACTATAAAGAACTGCCTAATCCCCCTTGAGTATTATATCCTCCTTTTATATCTGGTAACTTCTGAGTTTCAGAGATTTTAGATAATTTAAGGCTCTCCAGACGCACCTTTTTACTTCAGGATGCCTCAACCATCAATCATTTTTCTATCATGATATGGCCAAAGGCTGTGTTGTGGCCTACCCAGAGGCTCTGCATGACGCAAAAGGTGAGCGTGGAGTGAGGTGGTACCAGACAACTCATTTACAGACACTAAGCAGTGCAGGCTAGAAGCTTTTAGCTACTAAATCATAAGGAGCTGGGAAGAATAGGGTATACTAAAACCTGTATACTAAAATCTGCTGAACATCGGCATCTGCCTGAATAGGACTCCATGTTGGGGAGATGAAGATATAGCTTCCTGATGATTAAGGCATTAATTTCCCCTCCGTGCATACACTTATAAGCAATTAGTATCAATAGGATTTACATGCAGGCATCATGAATTAACCCTTTAAGGTCTGACCCTGTGGCCCATTCCACCCGCACACACACAGTCCCAAGGAATACAGCCAGCTTTATAAACTATAGATCAGAGGTCCCCAATCTGTGGACTGCACCCGCCCTGGAGGGCATGGAGAAACATTGTGGGGGGGGACAGGACACCTTTGGGGTCCTGATCTGCCCCCATTAAGGGCAGGGAGGGAGCGGCACTCAGCTCCACAATTCAGGCCCAGCCCCTATGACTGGAGGGCGTTAATGGGCCACTTCACTGTGAATGGTCCCTTGAAATGTGTTCAATACTTATGCTAAACAATCTGTTCCACCTCCTATTTAGCTGTAACATTTCTGAGTACCTTTACCAGACCTGAAGGAGAGCACTGCGTAAACTCAAAAGCTTGTCTCTCTCACCAACTGGTCCAATAAAAGATATTACTTCGCCCACCTTGTCTAATATCTTGGGATCAACACAGCTACAACACTGCATAATGTCACCATACACACACAAACTGACAAAAAAATTCCATTAATCATAATCAAAATTTACAAATAGGCAAAATAAGAAAAGTACTGCTTGCAAAGTACTTTGAGTTTCATTTAAAGATATTTACTTCCTACATTTTGACATGCGATGGTGACAAATTGTTTTAATGGTTAACAAAGCTTTAGCATTTTGAATCCGTGTCTACTGTTATTAATTATTGTCTGATCCTCCCCATAATTTCCCACAAATGTGAAAGATTAAATTAAAAAAAATTAAAAAGCCCCTGAGAGGAGCCCAGAGCTTAAACCCCATAGTTGTGCAAAACTATCCATCAAACTTTTTTTTTTTTTTTTTTTTTAAATAAAAGTCACATTCTGCCAAGTTTAGCTACTGAGACCACAAGCATGAATTCATGTCTAGTATTTGGCTTGCAAGTTGCCTGACCCTCTTATCCAGCCATTGACAAAAAAAGCAAGGATACTTGTTTTCTCTGGTTCCGAAGCTAGGAGGGAATGGGCCATAAATTGTTGAGACTACACAAGACCAAACATTTGCTTTTGCTTATAGCCAGCCCTACTAACAAACGAGGCAAGATCACATTTTCTTTCTGTTGAGATAGCACTATTCCTATATCCTCTCAATGCAAGACTAAAAACCCTGAGGTTTTCTTCAGAGAATTCTGGACTCCTTTTGGGGACAGGGCTAGCATATTATTAAGGGGCTGAGCTAAGTAGTTGATTATTTGAAGGAGTGCAGTAAATGAATTAAGTGATTTGCCCTTGCTGCTGACATTCTCAGAAGTAGTGTCTGAATGGTGCCCTGAAATTTACACACATAAAAAACTGGCTGTTTGGTCTGGCGCACCCAATTTTCTGTAGACCAAAGCCTCCCTTATGCACATGCAAATTTGTCAGTCATACATTTAACTGCCCAATATGCACATACACACAATTGATGTCTGTTTTGTGCAAGTTAGTTCTGAGCCACAGAGAAACATTTTTAACAGGAGTATATAGGCTTCTTTCAAGTCTCTATGACCCATTCAATCCTCAGCCTCTCTGCTGCTGGCCCAGTAGAGATACAGGGTTTTATGATTCATCTTACTTCACAGGAACGAGACAGAGACATTTCCTAGGCAGGAGGGTGCCCACCCCTTCCAGCGGGGAGCTCTGCGTGTGTGGCTGATTCATGTTTAAGCCAAATGAGTCACGCGAAGGCAAAGAGAACGGGGGATACAGGGACGTGTAGTAACCCCAGGCTCCTAAAGGCCCCAGTCATGTGAGCGAGGGGCTACTTTTCCACCCCGCCGCTGCTGCACGAGGCCCACCCCTTACCCAAGCCGGAGAGCCGCTCCGCCAGCCCCGCGTTCCGGATGGCAGCGGGGCCGTGGTCCACCCCTCTTCTCTTCTGTAAGACAAAGGGGCTCCGTCAGGATCCACTGCGGGGCGCGGGGCTCACAGAAACCGACTGAGCCGCAGCAATCACACGGAGCCGCGAACCGACCCGGGGGGCGGGGGGTGGTAATTTTCCTTCCCGACCGGCCATCAGCGCGCCGCGGGGTCCGCTTCACGTGGGCGCGGCAGCGTGCCTCCGGTGTCACAGGAGCGTGGAGAGAACCGACCCCGCAGCCCGGGCCACCCTGGGGAAACCCGCTGGGACAGCGAGACAATGCGGCTACGGCGACCAGCCGAGCACGACCCCCACCGCCCCTGGGACCCGCCATCGCTGCCGGCCGGCAGGTTCCCCCCTCCCGCGGCCGCAGAGCGTCTCTTGCGGGTGCCTGGGACTGCCGGTCCCTTTGCGATGCGCGGCCGTGAGTCCCCCCGAGCCCATCTGCCGCCTGGGGTCGGGACACACTCTCACATCCCCCCCCCCATCCCACCCTTCTGGGGGCGCCTGCTTCCCCGCGATGCTCACCTGCCCCCTGGAGAATGGGGCTCCGATCAGCGCCACGGAGTGAGCAGGTTTCTGGAGCTGCAGCGCGGAGTCCGCCTGCTTCCGCAGGAGCCGGGCGAAGCTGCTGCGCAGAGACATGATGCTGAGCCGCTTGCTGCTCGCGCTGCCCCTTTTAACCCGCGCGCGAGCGCCGCTACCTCCCTCGCCACCAGCGCCAGAAGCCGGCTCGGCTCCCCCCCCCGCCCACACGCGGGCGGAGCCCCGCCCCGGGACACACCCCCGGGTCCCTCCCCGGCGGACCAATGGCAGCGCGGCCGCCCGGGGGTGTGCGCCGCGCCTGCGCCCGGCTGCGAACCTGCCGGCAACCTGCGCCTCCGGCCAGCAAGGAGCGTCCCCTCCCCCTCCCTGTGTAGAGACCGGCCCCGCCCCCACACGGGAGATCAACGCAGAGACTCGCCACCCAGCCCCGCCCCTGCGCGCGGGGGGACCTGTCACGCGCCTCTCTGCTGGGCTCCTCTCAGGGGCTGAGCCCTCACCTCTGCCCCGGGCAGCCCCGCCCGGGTTCTGGTTCCTCGCGACCCGCTCCTTCGGGGCCGCTTGGATCCAATGGCCGGGCCCCGACCCCACTTCCAGCGGCCACCTCCCGCCGGTCCCGCGCCAGGCCCATTGTCCTGGCCAGCCTCGCGTCTCCCCGCAGCCACACCCTTCTCCGCCGAAGGCAGGACTGGTGACACCCAGCCGGGACAGACGCGGCCACGCGGCATCATGCGCTGCTGGGAGGTGGCCGGAGAGGCCGCTGATGGGCGCTGTGCAGTAACTAGATCGTGCCCAGCCGCCCGTGTCCCCCGTTCCGCCAACCGCCCCATTCCAGCGGCCACGTCTCCCCCCGGCGCTACCGCCGTCCTGGGCTCCCCCATTCCTTCCTGCCATTAGAGACAGCAGCACCTAAAGCATGATGCGCTCCGGCTAGCTTAGCTTTGAGAGTGGGGAAACTTCTCTGGATACTGTATCACTGGCCCTTCGCTAGCTTACACCCGCCGTTTCCAAACAAACAGGGCTGTTCTGCTTTTCCCATACTTAACCGAGGACATGTCTACACTTAAAACACCGCACCGCTGTAGCACTTTAATGAAGACGCTCTACACCCAGGGAAGAGAGCTGGCCAGCGGGTTTAGTTAATTCGCTTCCCAGTAATTATGTCAGCTGGATTGCCGACAGCGCCATCTATAGAGGGGTCTAGGTCAGTATAACTACATTGCTCAGGGATGTGCACTTTTCTCACTCCTGAGCAACATAGTTATGCCGAAAGAGGTAGCATAGACCAGACCTGATTTACAAATAACTTCCCTTTCCTGTTTTTTCCCCAGCTCTCTACTCCTCAGAGGAACCATGGTGGTAACATTGCACTTTACTTCCATTTGGACAGTTTGGAGTACCAGTTGGGTGAGAACAGTTTTTCACAAAAGAGTTAACTGGGGAAAGGAGAGCAATGGTAGGGCCCAAAAATGTGGGGTTAAGGAAAAGGGAGTTAGCCAGAAATGAATTTGGCCAGAAATGAAAACAATGTCTAACCTTAAAGTTCTGCATCATTTCTTGCTTTTTTCTTCTCTTTCCTTCTCTCATTTTCATCATCCAATTTCCTTTCATCTATTTTTCTTCCTTTTTATTTCCTGACCTTTCCCATCTCTACCCCTACTGGTCTCCTGGGAGACCATTTCTTTCCCCTCCCACCACTGGTCCCCCACCACCTCTAGTTCTTCAATTTTCTCTCCTTGCCCCCTTTCCATCTCCTGGGACTCCCATCTCAGGGTATGTCTACACTACCTGCCGGATCAGCAGGCAGCAATCGATCCAGCAGGGGTCAATTTATCACGTCTACTCTAGATGCAGTAAATCGACCCCCGAGCGCTCGCCCGTCGACTCCTGTACTCCAGCTCGGCGACAGGCGCAGGCAGAGTCAACGGGGGAGCGGCAGTAGTCGACTCACTGCGGTAAATCGACCCAAGTACGTCGACTTCAGCTGCGTTATTCACACAGCTGAAGTTGCATAACTTAAGATTGATCCCCCCGCCCCAGTGTAGACCAGGCCTCAGTATTCCCCATCAGTCCTTTCCACTGTTACTTCTCTGTCCCCTCCCATCCCACCTTTAAATTTGCTATGTTGGTTCCACTTTATTTCTTTCTATTTTAATTCTCTCTGCAAAGCTTCCTCATATTTCTTACTAATTAATTTTCTCAACTTGTTTCGGTCTCTCTGCACCATTATTTCCTTCCCCCAGTTTCTCTCACCTTACAGTTTTTCCTCTTCAGACTTCCAGCCCATCTTTCAAAGCAGCTGCTTGTATTACAGTGTGATTCAGGACAAGAGTCTTCTGCTAGTCACCTGCTGCCACACCCAAGGTTGAGGTCCTCTGTATTGTTTCTTCAGACCACCAGTTCCACCCCACTGTTTCCCCACACATTGCAATTATTAATAGTATCTGAAATTAATACGGGACACACAAGACACTAATTTAACCATAAATTCCTTTATTAAGTCCAAAGGCCAAATGGTATTTTATACCATTGCTTTTAACATGCCTGACAGCCTAAAATTAAGCAATCACTACACCCAATACAGTAATAACGTATTCATAAGCATGTGATCAGTATACTTACAACTCATCCTGGCGTGCTCTGTGCGCAGTTAAGGTAGACATCTCATGTATGATTACATCACCCTCTCTATACACTGCCAACAGCCTGAAAAACAAAACAATTTCTGTGTACCCTTAGTGGGAACCTCTGAACAATTTTAACTGACTAGCATGTCTTTCCCAAGGACCCCTGACGTGCTGTGCCTGGATAAATCTACCTTTTGTTTGTTCAGGAGAAGTTTTTTTTAAGCACAAACCAGGCAATTGTGAACATGAATTGTTACATCTTTTTTGCAATTGGGCTGGCTACCTTAAATCACTGAAAAGTAGTACAGTAGAACCTCAGAGTTACGAACTGACCAGTCAACCACACACCTCATTTGGAACCAGAAGTTTGCAATCAGGCAGCAGCAAAGACAACAACAAAAAAAGGCAAATACAGTACAGTGCTGTGTTAAACAAACTACTAAAAAACAAAGGGAAAGAAAAAAATTTGACAAGTTAAGGATACTTTCTGTGCTTGTTTCGTTTAAATTAAGATGGTTAAAAAACAGCATTTTTCTTCTGCACAGTAAAATTTTCAAGTTGTATTAAGTCAATGTTGAGTTGTAAACTTTTGAAAGAACTGTAACGTTTTGTTCAGAGCTATGAACACTTCAGAGTTACAAACAGCCTCCATTCCCGAGGTGTTCGTGTATCAGTATTTTGGTGGAGTCCTGAAATACATCATGCACTAATCTCAACATTTCCCTTTGAAAGGGCTGTAAAGGAATCCAAACCTGGTAAGGCAAATCATCCCCTTCACTGAGCAATGAGTTATCCCTAACAAGGGGTTGTTTACCATTTAACTGGTTTAACTCCCCAAGCATTACTTTTTGATTAAGAGCAGATAACTCTGGATCAGATTCTTGTAATGTTACTAAGGCCTTGTCTACACTGACTAGTTTCTGTGCAGTAAAGTAGCTTTCTGCATCGTAACTCCAGAGGTGTACGCACTGCCAAGCAACTTAGTGCACAGAAACCGTGCAGTTGCAGCGCTGTAAAAAAAACCACCCCGACAAGAGGCATACAGGTTTCTGTGCCGGGGGTACAGCTCCTCGGTGCTGGTATGGACACCCGGGTCGATTACTGCACTGTGACTGGCCTCTGGGAGGTTTCCCACAATGCCTGTTCTCACCTCTCTGGTCACTGGTTTGAGCTCTACTGCCCTGCCCTCAGGTGACCAACCGTCATCCCCACCACTTAAATTCCTTGGGAATTTTGAAAGTCCCCTTCCTGTTTGCTTGGTGACGCGTGCAGTGGTCTCAGTGCATCTTTCCAGGTGACCATGCCTGCTCCACGCACCAGGCAATCCCCCGCTTGGAGCAATGCCGAGCTGCTGGACCTCATCAGCATTTGGGGAGAGGAGGCTGTCCAGTCCCAGCTGTGTTCCAGCCATAGGAATTATACCACCTATGGACAGATTTCACGACCCATGACAGAAAGGGGCTAGGACTGTGACGCACTTCAGTGCAGGGTCAAAGTGAAGAAGCTGCGGAACACCTACCACAAGGTGCAGGAGGCAAACTGCTGCTCTGGTGCTGTGCCCACAAGCTGCTGGTTCTACAAAGAGCTGGACGCGATACTCAGTGGTGACCCCACCTCCACTGCGAAGGCCACTGTGGATACTTCGGTGGCTCTTCCTGCGTGCGGTCATGATGCTTTCCACGGCCGAAAAACAAGAATTGAAGGAGTGGTGGGACAGCCAGAAGAGGGACCGAAAGGAGAACACGGTGTGCCAAAACGAAGCCATGGAGTGGCTCTTAAATGTTATGAAGCGCCAAGCAGACACACTCCACGCACTATTAGCACTGCAAACAGAGTAGTTCCGTGCCTGCCCTCCCCTGCAGCCGCTGTCGCAAAACTCTTTCCCATGCGCCCCCCCCAGACACCGCCAACACACTCTTATCAACCGCCTGGCTCCAGTCTGTACCTGCTGCATTCCACTCCTGCCCCATCACAGTCCAGCACTGCAGACTCCCAGTACCCACTGCACTCAACACTCATCCCTCTGCAGTTTAGCCGTGCTGAAGTACAGTACCCACTGCACTGTACTCCAAAGGACAAGGTTGGATATGATACGTGGACATAAACAAATCTTTAACCGTCCTGGGACCCTCCCTTTCCCCATCCCCCTCAGTGCTGATGTGTTTTTTTGTTTGTCTCTCTCCACTGGTTGTTGTTTTTTAATAAAATAATTGTTTTGGTTTGAAAGCAATCTTCAGTCCATTAACTGAAAGCAAACAGAGTCATGCAAAGCAACAGGCCATTTTCTTACATCTTCATAGTGCATCGTCTACACCAATCACAATCACCTCCTAGCATTACAAGCACTGCACTCTCAAGCACAGCAACAAACATTAGTGGCTTTCAGCGTCAAATTGCTGCCTCAAGGCATCCCTGATCCTTATGGCCCCACACTGCACCCCTCTAATAGCCCTGGTCTCTGGCTATTCAAATTCAGCATCCAGGTGCTGCGCTTCAGCGGTCCAGCCCTGAGTGAAGCTTTCACCCTTCCCTTCACAAATAATAAGGAGTGTACAGCATGCGGCTATAACACAGGAATATTGCCATTGGCCACGTCCAGCTTCCCACAGAGGCAGCGCCAGCAGGCTTTTAAACGGCCAAATGCACACTCCACAGTCATTCTGCATTTGCTCAGCCTCTTGAACCGCTCCTTGCTGCTGTCAAGTTGCCCAGTGTATGGCTTCATGAGCCACGGCATTAAGGAGTAGGCAGGGTCTCCCAGGATCACATTGGGCATTTCGACTTCCTCTATGGTGATCTTCTGGTCCGGGAAGAAAGTCCCTGCTTGCAGCTTCTTGAACAGGCCAGTGTTCTGAAAGATGCATGCGTCATGCACCTTTCCAGACCAGCCTGCGTTAATGCCTAGAGAACCACTGAAAAATACCCCTTGCAATTAATGTACTCGGTGGCTAGGTGGTCTGGTGCCAGAATTGGAATGTGCGTGCCATTTATCACCTCTCCGCAATTAGGGAAGCCCATTTGTGCAAAGTCATCCACAATGTCACGCATGTTGCCCAGAGTCACGGTCTTTCGGAGCAGGATGCGATTAATGGCCCTCCACACTTCGATCAACAAGACTCCAACGGTTAAGTTTCCCACTCTGAACTGATAGCGACCAATTGGTAGCTGGAGTAGCTAGCTTCCACAGTGCTATCGCCACACACTTCTCCAACGACAGGGCAGCTCTCATTCTCGTGCCCTTGAGCCGCAGGGCTGGGGTGAGCTCACCACACAGTCATACGAATGTGGCTTTCCTCATGCGAAAGTTCTGCAGCCACTGCTCGTTATCCTAGACATGCATCGCGATGTGATCCCACCATTCAGTGATTGCTTCCCGAGCCCAAAAGCGGTGCTCCACTGTGGTCAGCACCTCTGTGAATGCCACAAGCAATCTCATGTCTAAGCTACTATGCATGGCAAGATCAATGTTGCTCTCCTCTTGCCTTTGTAGTTTGAGGAATAACTCCACTGCCACTCATGACTTGTTGGTCAGAGTGAGCAGCATACTGGTTAGCAGTTTGGGATCCATTCCTGCATCCTGAAACAGGCAGGGCACAGAGTACACAAACTGTTGGAAGATAGTGCCAAATGTGAACAGCAGCACAGGGATTGATGGGATGCAAAGCAATGCATCACGGGGCATTGAGACTGGACCCAGGATGCCCCGCGACCCCCTCCACCTTCCCACAAGTCTTAGAAGCAAAAGAAAAAGAGGTGCTCTGTGGGATAGTTGGGGATTGGTCCTGCTTTGAGCAGGGGGTTGGACTAGATGACTTCCTGAGGTCCCTTCCAACCCTGATATTCTATGGCTGCCTAGAGTGCAGCACTGTGAATAGCGCTGCAAGTGCCGCAGGTGTGAACATGCTATTGTGCGGGCAACTGTCAGTGTGAACACACAACAGCGGTTTCCCTTCTGCACTCTCTGAGCAGCGCTGTAACTGCTGGCCCTGTAACTTTGCAAGTGTAGACGTGTCCTCAATCAGTGTTTTCTGTTTCTGCTTGGGTGGTAACAGCAAGGATTGGATACTCAGGGTGGAACCCATACCACAGCCTCCCTAGCAGCAGCAGCTTCATCCACATTTATTCTTCTTGCTTACTTCCTATGTCTAGGATGAGCTTTTACCTTAACCACATATATCACCGAGTTACCCAATTTATCTGCCAATTCCTATACATAGGACAAAAGGGCTTGAGAAGCGTAAAGGCTTGAGATCTGCACTACAAAATGAATTCATACTCCACCCAGGGAGGTATGTTGTCAAGGCATCACAGATCCACTGAGTTTGAACATATCACACCAACCAGTACTTGTCCTTTATTACAGAGTGATAATGCCTTTGACACAGCAGCCACTTCAGTACGCTTGGCTGAGTGTGTACTACACCTCTGCTGCAGAGGTACAGCTGCCTGAATGGGGGGAGCTCAAACAGCAAATCCTGTGACTAGGGTCCCTTTTTGATGACAGGGTGACGCATCAACATATATTGCTAGTCCCTCAGGCTACCGCCCTTCAGAATTTAACTTATGTACTGCTCAGGGATAAAAAGGTTAAGGGCCCCTTTTTAGAGAAAATTTCTCCAGAACACTCACATGGAGTACAATTAACAATCCTACTGGTAAGGGTGACTGGGTTTTTGAGAGGACAGACTTCAAGATGGTGCTCTTCCAGCAGCAAGGACCATGTCATTCTAGAACTTGACACTGTACCATTTTTGATTTTACCAGACAAAAGATAATTTTAAAGAGTATGAGCCACGTAGTTTTATGCGTCCCAGCCCCACCAGATATCTAAAATATGTCAGAGCCCACTAAAAACCCAGTAGTATTTTTCATACAGGTATACTGCTTTTCAACTCCATTTAATACCCAGGAAGCATAACACTAACGTTTTTCTCTGTTGTGAGATGCTGAGTTAATAGCTGAAATGGCTGTTTCCCTGGTTGCTACAAACAAGCCAAAAAGTTTTGTATAAGCTGAGGTGCTAAGAACTGGAGCTTGTGCTAAAAGCCTCTTAACTTATACGCTGGCAGGGTATGCTGGGGGGTATTGTCTACAGCCAAGCTCTGCGATACAACCGCATTTGCTCCAACCCCTCAGACAGAGACAAACACCTACAAGATCTCTATCAAGCATTCTTACAACTACAATACCCACCTGCGGAAGTGAAGAAACAGACTGATAGAGCCAGAAGAGTTCCCAGAAGTCACCTACTACAGGACAGGCCTAACAAAGAAAATAACAGAACGCCACTAGCCGTCACCTTCAGCCCCCAACTAAACCCCTCCAACGCATTATTAAGGATCTACAACCTACCCTGAAGGATGACCCAACACTCTCACAAATCTTGGGAGACAGGCCAGTCCTTGCCTACAGACAGCCCACCAACCTGAAGCAAATACTCACCAGCAACCACATACCACACAACAGAACCACTAACCCAGGAACCTATCCTTGCAACAAAGCCCGTTGCCAACTGTGCCCACATATCTATTCAGGGGACACCATCACAGGGCCTAATCACATCAGCCACACTATCAAACGCTCGTTCACCTGCACATCCACCAATGTGATATATGCCATCATGTGCCAGCAATGCCCCTCTGCCATGTACATTGGTCAAACTGGGCAGTCTCTACGTAAAAGAATAAATGGACACAAATTAGATGTCAAGAATTATAACATTCATAAACCAGTCAGAGAACACTTCAGTCTCTCTGGTCACGCGATTACAGACATGAAAGTTGCGATATTACAACAAAAAAACTTCAAATCCAGACTCCAGCGAGAGACTGCTGAATTGGAATTCATTTGCAAATTGGATACAATTAACTTAGGCTTGAATAGAGACTGAGAGTGGCTAAGTCATTATGCAAGGTAGCCTATTTCCCCTTGTTTCTCCCCCCCCCAGACGTTCTTGTTAAACCCTGGATTTGTGCTGGAAATGGCCCAACTTGATTATCATACACATTGTAAGGAGAGTGATCACTTTAGATATGCTATTACCAGCAGGAGAGTGTGGTGGGGGGAGGTATTTTTTCATGCTTTGTGTGTATAAAAAGATCTTCTACACTTTCCACAGTATGCATCCGATGAAGTGAGCTGTAGCTCACGAAAGCTTATGCTCAAATAAATTGGTTAGTCTCTAAGGTGCCACAAGTACTCCTTTTCTCATTCCCACTCTGTCTTCTTCTGGGGGGAGGTGATAGAGGGGTGCAAGGATTACAGTGTAACCAGGGATGAAATCCCCCACAAAAGCCTGTCATACCCAGCAGTGATCTAGTGTTGTTTCTGAAATAGGGAGGGGCAGCTCTAAAAAAATAAATAAATAAAAAAAATAAAAAAAATCACATGAAGCTTTTGTTTGGAGCACACAGGCCTGGTTGCAGGGTTAGTCCCAGGAAGGAAATCTCCTGCTTCATGAGCTGAGCCTTTTTTGGCTTTAGCTTTAGTCCAGCTTTCATTAAAACCTAACACAGGACTTTTAATACCATTCCCTGTCTGCACCAGAATATCATCTACATGTTGCACAACATTTTTGAAGGTTTAGGGTTGGTTAAACCTTTTGTTGCATTCATTTGCAATTTACTAAGGCATTTAAATCTTGTATACACTTGCTTTAGTTTAAATACAATTCTTTTTTCTATTTACAAAACATTCCCGTATAGATTCTCACTCCCTAATAACCTTTACTTTATACCACAGTTAATCAGAACTTTTGGATACAATTTTTAGTGGTTAATCATCATTTCTTACATTCACTGATCTTTCTTGGTGCTGAGTTGGTTTCTGCTTCCAAAACACACAGCCATCTGAAAAAGCCTCTTTGGAGCCATGATAGGATTTTAATTAAGTAGTATGTCTTGTTTACATTTCTTTTACAGTATACACTGCATGTTCCATAGAAATGCTCACTCCTTTCATAATTTAACTTTCACTTTTTTATTTGCTATAACTTATTAGCCATATCAATTTTATATATACATATACACACACACACATATACATATACACACACACACATATACATATACACACACACACATATACATTAATATTTTATTTTTCTTCTGCAGCTCTCTCAGCTTTTGCTTCGTTACTGAAAAAGGGATGCAGGATCTCTCCCCACTATCCCAGTTCTGCCTGTGCCCTTTTATTCCCTATTTTCATTTACTGGTTTATATTTAATATTTATAACTTAATTAAAAAAAAGTTAAACTTTGTAATAGCACTGAGACACCCAAAGTGTTAACTAACAAAGTTAAGACTGCCCAGACATGTTGGCTGCTGCTCAAAGAGTGTGTGTGTGGGTGTCAGCTTTGCAATCTTGAATGAAAGATTTGGATGGAATTTTAGTGGAATCTTTTAAAAGCCAATTCATTTTAAACATACAAAAGAGGGTATTACAAACTCTCTCTCATCAACAGAAGTTGGTCCAATAAAAGATATTACCTCATGCACTGTGTCTCTCCATAGTCAATAGTTCTAATCAGACTGTCACTCTGCCAGCAGCAGCTATTTACAATTGATTATTTACAGATACATTTCTCCAGAAGCAGTCTTTTCCTTCTAAACAGCTGTAAAGGCTTCTGGGGACAAAACATAGTTTTGCCCAACTCATCTCCCCTTTACATAATTTGTTTCATTACTAAGGCATGACTGCATGGAGTTGTACTGCCATTACTGTGTTTCACTATCAACCCAAGCATTTTTTTTTTTTTTTTTTTAGTAAAACACCAACATTCTGTAACATTTAATCACTTCTAATTTTATTACTTGCACTACCCTCGACTATCTAGTCCCCTCTGAGCTCTGCAGTGTTAATTTGCACACAAGCTCCTTTTAACTGCACATACCTTTTCCTTAAATTACTCACTAGTTTTTCCTTGTTTAATAAGACATTTCCCAAGACCGCACTAGCTACTAACTTCTGGGACTATAACTCTTCTGTCTTATCTCCCAGAATAACATTTCTCTGCTGACTTTTTCTCAGTCTCTAAGTTTATCTTTATGTTTTTTGCACTTATTTCTTAACTTAGTACACTTTGCCTGCAAAGCTGTACTCACTAAATATGGTCCTTGAAAGACAACTGCTTTTCACTTTGGATTTATGCGACAGACATTGTTTTTTCCTTCCAGGAACCTTTTCCCTTTAGCTTGTTTCCTTCTCTACAACTTTGATTTGTTCTCTATGCTTTTTGCATTCATCCCTCAGGGTGGCATATTTCGTTTGTAGCCACCAGAAATAATGCTTGCGAAACTGCTGCTTTATTTTGGCTCTCTTTGCCTTAGGATAAAAGAAACTAGATACTGTTTTTTCTGTGGCTGCCAACGGTTTTTTTTTTGTTTTAATTTCAGTGGCATTCAACAGACTTCTGCCAAGCATTCTTTTACATAGGTATCTAGAATACCTCCCTCTATTCCCCTTATTTTATTGAATTTCTCTTTTCAAGAGAATTCTATATTGTCCCTAGATAACAGGTCCCTTCACTTTGGGGGTTTAAAGCAACTGAAATTGTCAGGGGTCCTTTCTGGTCACCAAAAATTTTGGAATCATTAATAGTATCTGAAATTATTGGAGACCACCAAATGCTAATTTAATCAACAATTCCTTTATTAAATCCAAAGACCAAATGGTATTTTATACAATTGTTGTAAACATGCATAGCACCCTAAAAATGAACAGTCACTACACCCAATACAGTAATAAAATATTGATGAGAACATGATCAGTATACTCACAAACAGGCCTGACCTAGGGAAAACCATTTCATCTTGGCATGCTCCAGCATGATCAGGTAGGATCTGAAAAAGAACCGGCAGCTTCATGGCTCTCTTTATACACTTCAGCTAACTTGCTAGCTTTAGCAAAAACCCAGTTTGAAGCAGTTTATCCTTGCTACTTTCTTTCCTCCAAGGCCTTACTTTTCGGTTCCTTTCTCCTTATTACCAGCTAAATAATGGGATGGTTTGTACTTGTTTCTTTTAAGACAGGTTTCCTTTGTCTTTTTGCTTTATCAGTTACTTTTTGAACCACATATATCTTTTCCACACTATAAGTAATAATACTTATTATTTTCATAGCTTTCTTTTACTTGTTGATGGGGGCTTTTCTGTACTAGCCACAAATTATAAACCAAACTTAAGCTAACTTTAATTCTTTTCAGAGTAACAGCTGTGTTAGTCTGTATTTGCAAAAAGAAAAGGAGTACTTGTGGCACCTTAGAAACTAACCAATTTATTTGAGCATCCGATCAAGTGAGCTGTAGCTCACGAAAGCTTATGCTAAAATAAATTGGTTAGTCTCTAAGGTGCCACAAGTACTCCTTTTCTTTTTAATTTCATAAGTACCTCTGCAGTAGGCATTCCTAGGCATGGGTTCTTCAGTTCCCTCTCTTGTCTACTCCTTGTGAGGTATGGTGACAGCAGCAAGCCATCAGGTCCAAAGAGTATTCACCCAAAAGTTCTGAAGGATTTAAGAATTAAGTGAGTGAGCTGCTAACAAAACAATGTAATTTACAATGAAAGCTAGCTGATATTCTTGAGGACTAGAAGGTGGGCAATATTAGGTCTACTTTTTTTAAAGCATTAGGATTAAGCCTGACATTTAAAGGCCAGTATCTTTACTTCAGCACTCGGCAAGTTGTTTGAAGCAATATTAAGAAGAACACCTGTCCTAGAGAAACACAATACAAGACCCAATTAATGTGGGCTTTAACCGAGGATCACATCCCTCAATTTAGGAGAAGTCTTTGAGGGTGACAAAGGAAAACCAGTTGATATTATTGGTTCAGACTTTCAAAAAGCTTTAATCAGGTTCCTCATAAGAAGGTGTAGTTAAGGAAACTAGATACAGGGTGTAACAGAAGTTCTTTTGTGTACTAGAAATTGACAGAAACAGAAAACAAACAGGAATAAGTCATCAGTTTTTAAATCATGGAATGAAGCAAATAAGAGGATATTGCAATGATTTATACTAAGAGCAGTTTAAACTTATTTATTAAAGACCTGGAGAGGAAGGTAAACAGTGACCTGGCAAAATCTGCGCATGACACAAGATTATTTAGATTAGTCAAAGACTACAGAAGACTGAGGAAGTTCAGAGGCACCTGAGTTAGAGAATTAAATAAAATTCACTGTAGATAAATATGATGCTCACAGAGAGGAACAGTTTAAATTTCTAACACTGCTAGATTTTAAAATAAACAGATATTCAGAAAAAGTATCTAGCCATACCTGTTGACAGTTTATGATAGAGTCATTATGGTTTAGTAGCCAGGAAAATATTTGGGAGTCTCTTTCAGACTCTCTTACCTTAGGATGGGTTTGTCTTATTTGTCTGAGCTTGATTTTCTAGGACTCCAGGAGGCTGCTAGCGTGTGTCCTTCTTATAGGATACACCTGGCAAGACCAGGTAATCACCCTGCTAAGAGTGGGACTAGAGAAATTTATACCAGCATAAAGCCCCACTGAAGTCAACAGGGTTCTGCCTGCATGTTTTACCTTATTAGGGCTCAAGCACTAAGTAGGATCAAAACGTGGCCATTCATTTCAATTACAGAATTGAGACACCTTGGGCCTGATTGTCAGAGGTGTTGAGCGTCTGGATCTCCCCATGCCTTTATCTGGATCGGGAGTGCTCAGTGCTTCTGAAAAATCAGGTTCAATGGAGCTCAGATTTAGATGGGAGGCCCCTACAATCAGCAGCCACGGACAACCTGGGCCTTCGCCTTTCACAAACTACGGCTCTTCGTGAGGAGCCACAACCACGCCTCTGACTTGGTGCCTGTGAATTGGGCCAGCAGTGCTGTGCGGCGATCACTTGCGGGTACGGATAAGGGCACTGGGAGACTTAAGTTCCCTGCTGTACGAGCCCATGGGGCGGAGGGCAACAGTCTGTCACTCGGGGGCCGCTTCTTCAGCTGTGCGGCCCCTGGCCTCAGGTTCCCCATCCCTCAAACAAGGATCACAACGCTCCCCTGCTCCAGGAGGGGCCTGCGCACCCCAAAGCCGGGGGCTGCTGCGTAGGGCGGCTCGGCTCCGGACTCCTCGGGCAGCAGCTCCCGCGGAAGCCGGAGGGGGCGGGCGGTTCAGGGGAGGCAGGAGACCGAGTCAGGTCAAAGGGCAACACGGGGAGCGCGCCCGGGCGGCGGCGGAAGTGAGAGCTCTGTACCATGGAGCTGACGGCAAGTGGTGGCTAGAGCGGCGGGCAGTCGGGGCCGCTCTGCGCGGCGGGAGGCCCGCTCGGTGCGGCTGGCTGGCTGGCGGGGCAATATGGAGGAGGGGGTGTACCGGGCCGTGTCTGGGGGCCGCATCGCGCTGCAGCGCCGCCAGTACAGCGCCTCCTGCCGGGAGTTCTCGGTGCGCTGCCCCCGGCTGCAGCTGCGCTCGCTGAGCGCCGCTACCTGCTCCGTCTGGCTGGCGGCTTATGGGCTCTTCGTGCTCAGCCAGGTACCGAGGGGCTCCCCGGGCCCGCCCCGACCGCGCCCCCGGGGCTCTGCCCCGGCCGGGGCCCCCAAAGCCTCCTCCGCCTTGCGGGCGCCCAGGTCATGCGCCGCCACCTTCTCCCAGCCCCCGTGAGGGGCCCCCGAAATCCCCCGTCAGGGGAGCCCTGGCGTCAGCCCGCGTCCCCTGCGCCCCATCAGGGTCCCCCATGGCCCACTGCTCATTTATCAAAGTGCTGCAGTCTCCAGGCGGGCACGGAAATTTGGAAAACAGTTCATGTCATTATTTAAAAGAAGGGACCTTTTGTCATTATTTACCCAGGGAATCCCTTTGCCCCCACCACCTTCGCACACAGACACCAGGCAGCAGCCAGCGCCTTAAACCGGCGCAAATTCCGAGAAAGGCATAACAGGAACAAAAGTTAAAGGCAGACAAATTCAAGTTAGAAATAAAGCACAAATTTAACACTGAGGGTGAGTAACTGCTGGAAGAAATGAGCAGGGAAGTGGTGGATTCTCCATATCTTGATGTCTTCAAATCAAGACTTTCTGGATGCCTTTCTGAAAGCTATCCTTTAGTCAAACTGAAGTTGTTAGATTCCGAATAGGGTAGGGCTGTCGATTAATCGCAGTTAACTCGCGATTAACTCAAAAAAATTAATCGCGATTAAAAAAATTAATTGTGATTCATTGCAGTTTTAATTGCACTGTTAAACAAGAGACTACCAATTGAAATTTATTAAATATTTTGGATATTTTTCTACATTTTCTGTCTTATATTCTGTGTTGTAATTGAAATCAAAGTGTATATTTTGATTACAAATATTTGCACTGTAAAAATGATAAACAGAAGAAATAGTATTTTTCAGTTCACCTCAGACAAGTACTGTAGTGCAATCTCTTTGTCCTGAAAGTGCAGCTTACAAATGTAGATTTTTTTTTTTTTGCATAACTGCACTCAAAAACAAAACTATATAAAACTTCAGAGGCTACAGATCCATTCAGTCCTACTTCTTGTTCAGCCAATCACTCAGACAAACAAGTTTGTGTACATTTACAGGAGATAATGCTGCTCTCTTCTTATTTACAATGTCACCAGAAAGTGAGAACAGGCATTTGCTTGGCACTTTTGTAGCCAGCATTACAAGGTATTTAAGTGCCAGATATGCTAAACATTCATATGCCGTTTCATGCTTTGGCCACCATTCCAGAGGACATGCTTCCATGCTGATGACGCTCATTTAAAAAAATAATGAGTTAACTAAATTTGTGACTGAACTCCTTGGGGGAGAATTGTATGTCCCCTGCTCTGTTTTACCCACATTCTGCCATATATTTCATGTTATAGCAGTCTCGGATGATGACCCAGAACATGTTCATTTTAAGAACACTTTCGCTGGAGATTTGACAAAACGCAAAGAAGGTACCAATGTGAGATTTCTAAAGATAGCTACAGCACTCAACCCAAGATTTAAGAATCGGAAGTGCCTTCCAAAATCTGAGAGGGACGAGGTAGGGAGCATGCTTTCAGATGTCTTAAAAGAGCAACACGCTGATGTGGAAACTACAGAATCCGAACCACCAAAAAAGAAAATCAGCCTTCTGCTGGTGGCATCTGACTCAGATAATGAAAATGAACATGCATCGGTACATCTAGCCCCCAGATGTAGAAATCTAGGGGCTAGTGAGCATGAACACTCACTCCATCTGACTTCAGCTGCTATGATGGCTTATGGAGAGCAAGATGATGCACCAGGTAGCTGAGACTCTGATGATACAGGGCAAAGTAAATTCTTAGAAGTGAATAGAAAGCCAGTTCCTAGCAAATGGATGTAATATATCACTATTCAGGAAGACTGACTGATGTTGCTGTTAAGTGATCTTTAGGGGTATCCCCATGTAGAGCATTACTGCAATTCTGCTTGAGCTGAGCTTCTGCTAGTTCACATCCCAAGTCTTGGGCTCACCCAGGCTCTGGGAAAGCAAAGATGCTCTGTCATCTTCATTTGATGAAAATGAGTCAGAGTTGCATGACAGCCACATTCTGATTTCATTATCTTCCCAGAAGCCTCAGTTAGTTTGTAAGCTTCTTCAGGGCAGGGATCATGTATTTTTTATGTATATGGATCCATGTCTAGCATATTGATGGGAGCCAGATTGTATACACTGAACAGGAGAGATGAGTGTCTGGAAACCCACAGGAGATATTTCTTGGGGACAGAGAAGTGATCACGGAGAATAATTCTCTCAAATTTTTCTGAGGGGAAAGAAGGGCACTCCACTAGCAATACCATCTACGTACTTGTCGTCATGTGTCAACAAGACCTTGTGGGCAAAGATTTTAAAGACTGTTGACAGATCTAAAAGAATAGGCATAAATATCTGACCTTTAGCATTACTGAGAGATTGTGAACAACCAATGAGACCAGTGCAATCTCTATAGTGTATATTGAAGCCAAAAGATGGACTGAAAAGGCTCAAGAAAGTCTGAGGACTACAGTTAACACTAGCATGGCCACACGACGACCTTCTCAGTGACATTTCCCAGAAAGCAAAGATAAGAGACCAGGGTGATAATTGGCAAGGTTGTCAATGTCAGAAGATAGTTTATTGAGCAAGGATTTAGCAGCCACTTGTTAGTGAGGGAATTGTATCCTAAATTCCTGTAAGAAGGCATTAATCTGTCAGCAGTTGCCCCCAGTGCCTTCCTACTTGATTATACAAGCTGTGGAGAACACTGATCTAAGCTGTACACCATTGGTTGAAATTCTTCCATTACCCCAAGAACCTGAGCCTCAACCTCACCACCCTCTTAGTGCAGCGCAGGACCCCTTTCTCCTGTAACAGTGCTAGCGAGCAGTCCAGCATCATTCCTCCTTCAAGACAGCCATCAAGGATTATTCAGTTTGGGAAGTGGCATGAAATGAGTTAGAACAACAGAGTTTTGGTCCGTTAGTGATAGAATTAATATTTCCTGTGCTCAGCAATGTTCTCTCTAAAATTGGTCCTGGGGATAGAGCACTGGATTTTGAGTCAGGACACCTGGATACTATTCCCAGCTATTCAAGTGACCTGGTGCTTGAGTTTAATCTAATCATTGATTTAGCATGTATTATTTATATTGTAGTAATAGCAAAAGGTCCCAAGATCAGGGCACCATACAAACACCTAGCAAGGCACAGTTCCATCTCCAGAAAGCTTACGGTCTAAATATACAAGACAAAGCATTGAAGAAAGGGACAAGTATTACTACCATTGTACCGATCAGGGTACTAAGGCAGAGAAATTAAGATTAATAAAGGTCACACATGGCAGAACTAGACTGAACTCACATCTTCTGATTCCCAATCCAGTGCTTGAACCACAAGACCATCCTTACTCTCTAATCATGCTGGGCCTCTGATTCACCATCTATAAAAAAGGGGTAATACCTGTCTATCTTTGTAAGTGTAACTGCATCATAATCTGCATTTATATGACAGTCTGTCTTGTCTGATATAACTTGGTGTTTTGGGGCAGAGTTAGTAGAACCCACTGGTCAGTTATAGGTCCCCCTCCAGGCCTGATCCACTGAGGTATCAGTCTGTTACAGCACTCAACCACAGAGCTTGGCACTTAATTAAGTTCAAGGTATAGAGACTCATGCTTCCTGATCTAAAGGTTAGTCCACAGTGTGTCAAGCAAGATGGGAACTATCAGACTTTCATGGATGACCCTACAATTTACTGTACATAGCCCCATGTCTATGCTTGCATGCAGTTAATTGCAGGGTTGGAGCCTAAATGCCTGTTTGGTTTTCTTTACAGAACAGTATGGTGCTCTCAGCTGCTATATTTATCACCCTGATTGGCTTGATCGTGTACCTGCACTTTGTGAAAATTGACCATGAGTCCCTGTTAGTCATTGGCTCACTTGGCATCCAGATGACCTCATCCTATGCTTCGGGCAAAGAGAATACAACCTTCATTGAAATGAGCCAAGTGAAGGACGTGGTCATCAATGAGGCCATCTATATGGTAATCAGCTCATACAGCCTTTCTTCTTGTACAGCATAATCAATACTGCATCTGTTATGTTTTCCCGTGTGCTTGCGGCTAGGAACAACTGTTTTAACTGGGCAATGGATTCAGATTTTGTTGTCAAGGTGTGAAATTCTTGGACTGGTGTGGTGTCCTTAACTTCACCAACATTATGTTCTATATTCCTGATTTCTCTTCCCATTGCACCATCTTTTTCCTTTCTGAACCCTGCTGGAAAGAGGACATTTAAAACAAAAGGCCACATTCATCCCTGATATAATGAAGTTGGTGGTAGTGGATTTACATCAGGGTGAATTTGGGTCAGCGGTTGTAAACATTCCCTCTTGTGC
Source organism: Chelonia mydas (assembly GCF_015237465.2). Lineage (NCBI taxonomy): Eukaryota > Metazoa > Chordata > Testudines > Cheloniidae > Chelonia > Chelonia mydas. Next base: position 64,442,231 of record NC_051246.2, read on the forward strand.
TATACCTGTGAGTGTTGGTCCCGATGTCAGACACACCAAATGGTTTATAAATCAGAAGACAGACCACAATAAATCTCATTATGTTTGTGGTTTTCTGATTTTGTTTAAGGTCTTACGGGAAAGCCGCAATTATCCTCTCAATTTATTGGAGTTGATTTCAGATTAAAAGTGTAATATTAAATGTGGCTAAAATTGCACATATATTGGGTGACAGTGGAGGGAGGGAGTTGCAGTGTCAATGTACTGTAATGTAAACAGGGCCTTAGAGACTGAGGTGCATGGGCTGTGTATGTTTTGGGATGATATATTGGTGTGGGTGGGTGGGTTTGGTTTGGTTGTTTCCCTAGATTTGTTCCCTTCCAGTGTAGACCGGGTCCAATTGTGCTTGGCTTGTAAGATTTGAAGAGATCTCAGCTGTAGATGGAATGGCTGCAGGAACTCCATTTTCCTCTGAAAAGTATTTGAGAGAACGCTTCTGAAGTTGATTGGTATAGAAAGGAGATACCTGGCTTCTTGGAACGAAAGAGCAGGAAAACCTCTTGGAGTTCATAGCACTGCAGTGCAGATCTTAACCAAGACCTGCAAAAGAAAAAACAACTGAGCTTGGACATGTTTTTTTTTTTTCTCTTCATTTTGATGGCTAAAGAAGGCTTGAAAGTCTTTAAAATTTGTTTTTTGTTGCTTTAAGTCTGTTCAGGTCTGATTAGTCTGGAAGACTCTATGTGCTGCACTAAGTGACAAAACGTTACCATGTTTGAACACAGTCACGAAGAAATGAGTCTACTAACAGGATGTCACTGGCAGCGTCTTTGTAGTCAGTGCAGACCAGGACAAATCCTTTCTTGATTCTTCACAATCCTGTTTAATTATGATATAATTTTAAAGGAAAGACAAATCCTGTGATAACTGGAGAATTAGTAAAATGATATCATGAGTCAAAAGGGTAAGAGCGGAAGGAATTTTTAGTCAGACTGTTTAAAACACTTTTTGTGTTTGCTTTTTGTTAATACCTGTTGAACTACAGTGACTGATGAACATTTTGGAAAAACAACGTCTTTGTTAAAAATTCAGCACCATTACTCTTTCAGTTAAAGGGAAGGAGATCACAATATCTATGCTATAGGAGCCTTAAAAGATCCTCCAGCAAAACCCAGAAAAACAGGGCATTCCTGATATTTCTAAGGTAAAACACAGTTGGGAGATGAGAGGAGACCACATCATTTTAAAGCAAAAATTGTTCCTCGTTTAAATCAGTTGTTGGTGCTGAGTCATCTCAATATGCCTTACCCCTTCCCTCAGGTCACTTTTGTTAGGAACAGATCCCCTCTCACTGATAATTTAAGGCACTCTGATAAAATTCTCATGCTTTGTTGGTTTTTGCTTTTGTTTTTTAGCAAAAAGTTATCTATTACCTGTGCATCCTTCTCCAAGATCCTCGGGAACCTCATGGGGTATCTGAGGTGGTGCCGCTCTTTCAGGTGAGAATGAAATGGATTGTGGAGAGACTCAGATTTGTAGTTTGTTGGTATTACTGGGGTTCTCGGCACTTTTCCTTCCATAACCCCTCACTCAGCCCATTGCAGTTGCTCTCTCCGAGATGTGCCTCGGAGTCCGCCAGCTTGATTCCTACAGCACTTTATAGCTGGTGCCACAGGAGCAGTAGAAATTAGTGTTGGGAAAACACTTTTGGCTCTCGTGTAGTCCATTCTGGATTCAGAGTAGGAATAGAAAGATGTGCAAATCTCAACCCAAGAGAAAAGCTCATTGGTCAGCCTAGGAACCAAGGCTGGTGAGTTTCATACAGCTCAGTTTATCTGGCTTCTGTGTGTAGTCTGCTCCTCAGGCTATACAGGCTGCCACCAGTAGAGTCTCAGCTACCCACGTCAAAGGTTCTGGTAAGGAGGTACTCTGAAGTAAGTGGATGGTCTCTCCCTTTTTTACCCAATGACAATCAAAGGTATTGAAACAGAAGTGGTGAGCTGAGACCTCTGCTTAACATTACCTTCTTTCCTCTCCTCTCTGCCCATTTATTTATACGATCCACTTGTTGTGACTTGTCGTAACCTAGGTTATGAGCTCTTTGGGGTTGGGAATTTCTTTTTACTGTCTGACTCTGTACGGTGCCTAACAATGGGTTTTCCTTTCACGTTCCTAGGCACTACTGAAGTACAAATATAGTAATAACAATTTTTTGTATACTTTGTATAATGTAATGACTCTACAGCCTTCTCTACCTGTGAAAATTACCTACTGCTGAGTGTCACGTTTTAGCCATGGTTTCTGAATCACTACTGAACACAATTTGTCAATGGCTACACACAGCTAAATTGCATTCAGCTGCACATGTTGCTGATGATAGGCAAAGATCTCAAAGATACTTACAAATGTTAATGAATTAAGCTTCTTCAGCAAATCCAATGTCACTTGCAATGAGTGAATTCCATACAGCTCCACCGAGAATCCTGGCATCGGACTGTGATCTCAGCTGCCTCTATTCATTGCCAATGCCAAGGGATAGGCTTGTATTTGGGTGTGGTTTCTCGCATCCACCCAACTCTGAACAATGCTACTTTCAAGGGTATACCCTGATACTTGTATTTGATTCTCCTTTAACCACTCACTACCAAGGAGCTAGGAAAGAGGATGCTTTAGTCTGAAATGCAGTACCCCTCAATAATTCTCGCCTAAGACAATCTGACATGCTCACTTGAGATTGCATTCACAGATACTTTAACAGGAGCAGTAACCTCTTGTTGCCTCCGCTCTACAGTCTTTATTTCTCTCTGTTATGCCAACTTTAGAGAAGGCAATTTTAATGAATACCATCTGATGGAGCCCGTTAACACGTCTGCACTGACCTGACCTATTGTTCTCTCAAGCTGCCATTGGCAACATTTACAAAGATAGCTTTTAGGTGGACTTCATACTACACTGCTGTTTTGGGAGCTCAAAAGTCATAAAACCCTGGGGGACTAGATGACTCAGAAGGTTAGGAATGGGATACAGAACCTTTCACCTCTCTGTTGGCTTTAATCTGACCCAGGTCAGTAGTGACAGAAAATCATTATCCTTTGACTGCCATTTAGTGATTATGTGGAATGAATTGGTGGTTTCAGTCCACGTCCTCTCCTCTTATGGACAGTAGTAGAAGAGGCTAAGCACTGTGGAGTCTGAACTCCCCTTTCTTAAAGGTAGATCCTCTGGGGCAGGATCCAGGTACATTGGGTCAATATGAGGAAAGCTGCTTCTTATGGTAAATAGAGGAGGAAAAATATATGTAAGGTAGTATGGGGGTAACGATTAGGTTATGGATCTGAGAATCAGGACACCTGGGTTTTATTCCACAGTCAGAGACTGATTTGCTTTGTGAAAAATCCTCTCACCCTCTGTGTGCTTCAGTCTTATCTATCTGCAGAATGTAGAACAATACTTAACCATTTTTATAAAGTACTTTGAGATCCTTGGATGACAGGTGCTGTATAAATGCCAGTAAGTAATAGTATTCTGTTTCCTCATCATAAGTGATATTTGGACCATGTGGATGTTTTGCAGCTATGGCATTGATGGCTTATTATAAGGGGGTCAAGGCTGGAAAGCACAGACTAACAAAATGTCAAAAAGGTAACAATAACATAATACTCTTGGTGGAATGCATTTTGGCATTACATATTATATACACCAGAATCATAGTGCTCAGTATGATGTATGTACAAGGCTAATAAAAAGAAGCTGTAGAGATCTCACCAAATCCCCCTGTTTACTGAGTTATAGTTAAAGCCCAAGGACCACTGAGGCTTAGCAAAGGTTCATTAGTAACTTGCCAGGAACCTAAAAGCCACACTTGATTAGTATAAGAGGGAGCCAATTGCAGTAGTGCCCTTCTTTATTATGGAGGTATTTCTATCTCCTGTCAACCAGGTCCTTCTGGTTTCTCTGTAAATACTCCAAGTACTGACAGTGGACGATTGCTCCCTGTCTCATGTCACATAATTTGTTCCCCACCCTCTCATGAGATATATATGTGTTTCACTTGTAACAAATGTATGTATTAGCATGTGCAGTCAAATTTTTTCTTTTCCCTGCATCTGGCACTGATTTACTGGGCCAAATTAAGCCATTGAATTTAGCAGTTACCCCTCCTCATACCAACGTTCAGTTTGGCCAGTGTGTAAACTTGGACAAGTCCTCTGAATAAAGTCAGTTTATTCGTCAATAAAAAAGATACGCTTACTTTGAAGAGTATTGTGAGGCTTAATTAGTTTACAAAGCACTTTGAGAACTTCTGAAAAAATGTTGCTATTATATTATTACTGAAAAGTCAAGGAATTTTAAACTGGAAAAATGTCACTGTTATATTGTTGGTGAGATTGGGAAGTTCAAAGTTGTGGTTCCTGTGACAATTGTAATTCTGTCCTGTTGCACATGTATATTGAGGCATTAAATTAAAGCTCAGATTTAGTCATACAGAATGCTACATGTACAAAGGATAAAAGTTACAGTTTCTCTGTGACCCATCAACTTGAATATTCTAGCCTCTGAGTGTTTAAAACCTCAACCATAACATTGCATTAACTTAAAGAACAAAGTGAATGTCCTGTTCCTTAAAGGGACTGCATTGACAGCCTTGAGGACTGAAGTCCTCTAACCACAGGACAGGTACAACACAGGCTATGCTCATACAATCATTCCCCTCCAATCTGCCTCAGCCCTTCCTTGGAGCCTGATGGATCACCTCAAGTTGTATGGATACAAGAGGAGTTCACTCTATAGAGTCATCATCTTGCTTCAGGAAAATAATCTACTGCAGATGCCTTGCTTTTGAGTTCCCTCTATATCCATGCCAATGGTAGCTTGCTTTGTGTGAGCCTTCTTCCCGCTCCTTCCTCCATCTGACAAATGTTACTGTGGATGAATATTAAAACTCTTACCTCTTCAGCAACCAGCCCAGAGCCTGACTGTTTTTCCTTGACCTCTAGAGCTCCAAGCCACGTCTAGACTGTCTGGTTGAAGTGTACCGAAGTTGCCAAGAAATCCTGGAGCAGAGGAAGACTTAAAACTTCATTAGAACTTTAAAAAGCTCATCAAGGTAGAAAACTCACAGCAAACTAGGATAGATTGTATATAGTAAATGAACCCCAAACCAAAACAGTCTTGCAGTTGTCCTTCATTAGATGGTGCATGTAGACTGTAATCCAGCAGCAAGTGAAGTTGTTGCTAGTACCCTGGCTGGTGGCCCACGGTTATGGAAAAATTTTCAGCCCATCCACAAAATCTGTCCTTGCCAAGATGATGATGTAAAAGTTAACAATAAATTTACTTGGCTGTCCAAAATATTAACACAACTCAGATTAGTAGAATTTTTCAAGACTGGAGCCTCAGAGATGGGATTTCCTTCTCCGCTGCCCACGCTGCCAATAGAGGGATGGGACTAGGTATGGGGAGATCATGCAACAAATTTATACTCCTTTAATAAATCCTAAAACAAATTCTGATAAGCACACAATACAACTTTGGCCAAATTGCCAATAAACCCACAAAGAACAAACGAACCAAATGCCCTCTACAGTGAATATTTGTATTACATTTTTGTTGTGAAATTCTTTAAACCTTTTGTTTGAAAAAGGAGGTATCGTCCCTAAGTGAGCCAAAGCAAAGCAGATGTGCGAAGAGGAGAGCTCTGGTTCTCTGGTCTGAGGAGAGCTAAGAGAAGGGAAACTTGCCCAGGAAAATGCCAAACTTGCTGCAGCATTTAATTCTTTGTTTTCTGGACTGTTTGCCGGTTACTTTGTTTGGATGGTAAAGGCCACCTATAAATGTCTGGGACTCCTTGCGTGTGTGGGGAAACCTGCCACTGATAATGTTGTGTAATGAGAATGTGTGTAAATAAAGTTTTTATTGGCTTGTGCCCTTGGGAGTATTTCATGGTGTGAATTTGTATTGTACCTCATTGTTATCCAGAAGATTATTGTAGCTTTTAACTAAGATGACCTAGAGGTGTGGGGCTTTTTTGAACTCTTTCATAATAATATAACCTGGGCAGCTAAACCTTTGCCCACCTAAAGGACATGTCAGCAGCTCATCAGGAGCCTTTGGCTCACGCATAATTTGCATAAAAATGGAGCTAGGTGTGTCAGTATGCAGTGCTCCAGCTGCTAAGATGGCAGTGACTCTGAAAATGTTAAATTTACACTTTAGAAAGAAATGCCTTCCTATTTTACATGTTAGCACATAAGGCAAGAGCTCTGGGTTCTGCCACTGACTTCTGGGTGGCCTTGGTTAAGTCATTTAACCTTTCTGGGCTTCAATTTCTCACCCATACTTTAATTCATGTCTTAATTACTGAAGTCATACCTGGAGTTGTACAGACTTTAAGAGCTAAATCTTGCCCTGGTGTAAGCTGGTTGGACTCCACTGAACTCAATGAAGTTGCATCCTTTAAGAGCGGGTGCTGTGAGTCCAGGCATAATTGAGGTTTGGCCTTTTAAGAGTGGGAAGCCATGGGAGGTGTAGTTTCCAGGAGGGATTGTTTGAGATCCTCTGAGTAGGGACTCACATGACTAGCAGGACTATGTAAGAAGTAGCCCGTGGTTCAGTGAGAGAGGGGAATGAAGGTATGAGGTGGGGTGGTTTCTCCTTGGTCGTAGGCCTCAGGAGACAGCCAGGTCACAGGGTAGAACAGAGCTGGGAAAAGACATGCGAGAGATCTAGGGACAGGATAGAGAGAGACCCTGAGGAGGGGCATTGCCAGAAGGAAGTAGCCTGGGCAGGATAGTGCAGAGGGATGTTGAAGAGAGTTGATGCTCAATTAGGGGGTCCAGGCTGGGACTTTCAGTGACAGTGAGAGGAAGCCTTCTGTCTATGGTTCTGTGCCAGCAAGGCAAATAGACTGTTGAGCACAGGAAGATGGTAGAAGAAGACCTATGGGTGAAGATACTATGTGGCCCTGTGAGGGTGCCCGCTGAGTGAACAGGAAGAACTACCTAGTCTGAGGAATGCTGGAAAGTTGTTTTTTAATGCCAGAAGGAGTGGAGTTCTTGTGGCTTACCTGGAGGCCTAAGTCACCTCAGTGACCCCAAGCACTAAGAGCTGGAGGCCCACCAGAGAGAAACAGTGGGTCGGAAAGGGAAAGTTGAAGCAGGTGCATGCCCAGAAGGCAAGGGAAGTACGGCCATCTTTTTAACATGCCTACTTAAATCCAGGCTGGTTTTGTCTTCTAAAAGATTGTCACAATTTGACATCAAACTGCTGCTGAAATGCTGATTATGATATAATGAAACAAACACAGCTTGAGTCACTGACAACTGCATTTTATTAAGAACAAAAAAACCTCACAGTATCTCACAGTTATCCTTTTACATAAAGCACAGCAGTTAGGCTTCTGTTATTCAGTATCTCATTCTACACTTTAGAAAATGTCCAGTCATTGCCAAGAGTGTTGATGAAAATAAAAAATTAAATTCTCTATCAAGGAATCAAAAAAATAGTTAAGCTAGCTACACAGTTTTCTGAAGTCAGTTAAGCTATAAATAAGAGGTATATGGTGGCATTCACCAAAGTGGGGGTGTTCCCTGAAATGCTCAAGTATTGATGAATGTTCACAAGATCTAATGCCTAAAGGAACAACATGCCATGCTGTAGAGTTTAAAGTGCAGTTATGGTCAGAAAAATGACAGTAAAAATGGCCCGCTTCTTACTCAATTTCTCTGCTTCCTGTGTGTGAGTCAAATCGTTAATGTAACAAGTGTTACTCCCATAGGGCTTTGTGCATCATTAACACAAGTAACAGCTCAATTCGGACTGAGGAATCTTTGTTGCTGGTGATAATGTAAGAGGCAGAAGGCCAGCTGGATTCTCATATCCCAGGGGAGGATTGCAGTGCAGGCAATTGGAAAAAAAAACACCATTTGACTCAAATTGGCACATTTGTACTGGGATTACAGAGAGAGAATAAATACCAGAGACCACAATGTCAAGATATGTAGTCACTTTTTTGACTATATCTGCAACTTTTAAAACGCTAAAAATCAAAACTTTGTCAAAATTATTCTTTGACTCAGAAAACCCACAGCTCATCTCAATAGTGTGATGGGAAAGTCCCCGAACACGTGAGAACTGGGTAAATTACAGTATATGCAAATCAGGTCTTCAGGATTTATCAGCTTCAGCCTGCTGTTTCTGGCACATTAACTTTCACCAGCCCACCAGCCTTTCTATATTTTAGAGCCCTAAAAGGATTCTGTCAAGAAATTGCTTAGAATCATACAAGATAATTTTCCCAGTTCCATGCTCTTCACTATTTGTGCCTAATTAGTCATTGGAAGCTTGAAATTGAAACCTGTTTTCTTTCTGTAATGTCCTCGTTGTATACACTGGCTTGTTGTTGTAAGGTTGCTTGTAGTGTGCTGGGTTGTATACACTGGTTTGCAGGGTTGCTGATGGGCACGAGATTAAGCACATTGACAATAACAAAACAGTTTGCTCATTCTGAATGCTGGGCTGGAAGAACTGGTTTGTTACTGTAGAACTGCTCATGGGGACTGGATTCTTTTGGTGCGGTGCCCATGTCAGCTAGGCAGTGCACATAGTTTGTTATAGGTTGTTCGTGGGTGCTGGGGAGATGACAATTTAAATTTTTTTAAAGCTTTTTAGAAAGTTAGAAGATAGATGAGCACAGTATAAAAACCTAACTAGGTAGATTTGTGTGTCTTTGAAGAATAATTTAAAAAACCTATGTGAAACCTCTACAAAAAATTTCACATTTTGGCCCTTCCGACTTTGATAGAGTCCCTTTGGGACTGGTGAAACAGCACTAGTTAGGAAGGCCTGAAGGACAGTATTGGGAATATATTTGCTAGCCACTTTCCCTTGCCCTAATGGTATGGTGGAAGCTGGGGTTTGGAAGTAACTGCACCTATGAAATTAGTGTGGTCTAGCTATTTCTAAAAACTACACCAGTTGCTGGAAGACATTATAAATACAAAACTCATTTGCCTTGCCATCCAATTCGTAGAGATCACGTGCAGTAATGTTATACAGTAGTGAACACATCCTGAAATACATACAATATAGTGGTGAACACCAAGATTCTTTGAAAGCATGTGTCTGGCAGGGGACTGTGCATGATAAATACAGCCCTGTGGTGGAGACCTAGCTTTTTGTCTATTATATAGACCAGCCTGGCATTCCATGGTACCTCAGTCCTGCAGGAGTAAGGACATCGTCAGACATCTGTTCCAGTCCTATTCACTCTTTACTAAGTTCTCAAAATGCAGAGATGTTGCCACATTTCTGCCCTAATTTTACTAAAGCAAAATTGCCCTGGCCTTTGTTTTAAAGTAGTAGTAAACTCTCCTCCTTTACTCTCCCTTTTCTCTATAATATGCTCTCTTCAAAGATAGACTGTGACATTTCTTTGCTTGTCAGCTTAGCTTCCTTTCGTCTAGTCAACTTTATTTTTTCCCTTTCTATGTCTTTCTTAGACTACAGGTCAATACAGGCTCAGGACTGCATCAGCTTTTGAATCTGAGCACCAATCACACTGAGGTGTCAGCACAGCTGTGGGGTTAAGTTCACTTGTAGTCTTGGTTTGCATGCATATTCAGCAGCACAGTACAAAATATTGTAGGTCATACAGAAAGACTGGTTATTTTAACTTGTTTTGGGGTTGGCAATAGTGAATTTAAACACCACCGGAAAGTCTTTGGAACATGGAGGACATTCACCACCAGAGCATAGGGTTAATGTTGTACCTAAACTACATGATAGGGTCACCGTAAAGCTCCATTATATTACTCTTTATACTCTGGTAATTGTCCTGTTTTGGTGCATGTATTTTCTGATCCAGGAATATAAAACTTGTCATACTGGCCGTATTCATTATGAAGTATCCTTGCAGAAGGCTCATACCACAGTTCTCATCACTGTGTATTATGCTTGAAACACACAAAAGTCAAAGTCCATTGCCCAAGTTGCTTACAGTCTAATTCAGGTGAAGGACAGGTAAGTTAATGATTCAAAAGTGAAGTGGACATACAGGATTTGGCAGGAGACGAATGGTGAAAAGCTACTGAAAAGGGATGTGTTAAGGATACAAGAGAGCTCACGAGGAGCGCAAGAAGTGGGAGACAGTTTCTAGGCATAGGGGATGGTGACCTGAGACAAGGTGCAAAGCCCAGAATGGGAAGGGGCACACTTAGAAGAGCAGCTTGAACATGACATGGAAGTAGGGTTGCCAACCCTCCAGGATTGTCCTGGAGTCTCAAGGAATTAAAGATTACATCGTGTGATAAAAACTCCAAGAACATGTCCAACCAAAATTGACAACCCTACGATGGAAGGAGTGCAAAAGCTAGTGAAGAGATTCAGAGGGAGTGACATGATTGGAGCAGCAAGAAGGGAAGATGACCTTAGCCACAATGTTTAGGATAGCATGTAGCAGAGAGAGGAAATGTGGACAGACCCCAAAATCTAGTCTTTAGAAAAGAAAGGATATTACCTCTAAACATACTTCATACCACACTAAGGAGAGAGAACTGGAGTCTGCATTAAAACAGGATACATAAACAGCAAAATCACAGCAGTCCTCAACTCAAAATTGGGCAGCTTGCAAAAAAACCCAAAACCACTAAAACCCAAAGGCACTGAGAACAAGCACTCAGAGCAGTGTAGGCCCCTTGGTAGTACGGGGCATGGAAGGAAAGAAACACTGGCTTTGAGTCTCCCAGAGCTTTTTAGTTGGCGTTGTGCTCAGAGGCGAGATGATGTTCAGAGAAGGAGGTGCAGGAGACAGGAGGGGAGTCAGTGCACAGTAGTTAATATAGCTGGCAATTAGAAGAGTCACCTCAACAATCTGTGGGAGAAAGAAAATGATTAACGGTAGATCAGTTAGAGGGAAAATGCACTTTGGTTTCCAGCACCCATGTGCAGAGAAATTGCTGAGCATGGCAATGTCTGAAAGCTGAGTTGCTCTATTTAGGGCTGAGCGAATACATTTAGGGCTGGGTTGAATGGATCAATCAGTTTGAGGCCCATGCCCATAAGGGGCTTCCCAGGTTGAAAGCACAGGAGGGTTAGTGCAGAAAGGAAAGGAACTATTCCTTTGGAAATACACCAAAGGCCTAGCAGGTTTTAATACACAGTTTTTCTGCTGCCAGGTGGAAGGGACCTATTTTGGTGTTTGTCTTATACCCACCTTTGGAGCTGCCATTCTGAAAAGTAGTTTTTCAGTGCTGTTTTTCCCAGAACTCCTGTCCTTCCCCTGACTGACTACAATCATGAAGTCATCCCGACAGCCTCCAAAGGTCAGCACAGACGGGTATGCATAAGATAGCCTTAAGTGCTGCAGACAATGGAGAGAAAGTTCAATCAGCAACTAGATTCTTTTAAAAGAAAAAAGTTTCCCCAAAGAGTACTCTTGTTATTTGCTTAGGCAACATCAGATTCCCAGTAATGAAAACAGCTGTAAGCAGCTCTGCTGCGCTGAACAGAATGTAGACATACTGTTAATAGTCCAAATTTACGCCCCTGTTTGGGATTTAGCTTTATTGGTAATTCAGAAAACAAAGAAACATCTCAGCCTAAGCTTGATCCCCGTATTAGGCTGTTCCTAAGATTTCCCTGCAAACCCGGTACCTAGCTGCCTCTGAGAGAGATAGTCCAACCGTTTTAATAGCCTGGTTGGAATTAACAAATTGCATCTGCCACTCTGACTCAGCAGTAATGACCCTGTATCTTTATGCACGGTTCAAATACAGAAAATCTTTTCCATCTCTAACTTCTGTGTGTCAAATCCTGGTCCCATTTGAAGTCAATAGAAGTTTACCATTGATTTTAGTGTGGCCAGGATTTTACTCTGAGTCAAGATTGTGGGAATGTGCTTCTGCAGGGATGAAGTTATTTTTCTCAATCAACATGCTTCACCATACCATAGTGTTGTAATCCAGTATGCTAATGCCATCTTCATTCACAGCTATCCAAACTGGACAATCTTCCAAGGGAGAAGGAAGGGCAGGCTGGGGAAATAATAAATAACTTATATAGGTATTTATACAGCAGCGCAAAAATAAGATATTTCCACCATATTTCTTGGGTATTGAGGACAAGCTAGCAGGGAACTGAGATTCCTGTACATTAGCTAGCCTGACTGAATTTATTTAACTTGCAATAGCTACTTCATCATTGCATATCTTGTAGAACTGATCCCAGTGACTGATATAATCTTGTTCATGAGAATAGTTCACCTCCATGGTTTTAAAATGTGTTTTCTTTTAAAAATTAAACTAAGTCAGCATACTGAAAACTGAATGTAATGCTGGTCCAAGATGCCAGTTTGACAGTCATAGTCTATTCAGGTCCTTGTGTTGCTTCTATCACCATGGGGTCTGAGGCTGACATCCTTTGTTCTTCCACAGAACAGGCACACTGTGGGCAGCAGCAATGGAGGTGTCCCTACACGGTCTTCTGTCAGTGTGCTTCAGTCCTGTCCTCAAGTAACAGGGTACTGCAGCTCAGTGTCCTAGGCCGATATTGCCAAGAGGCCAATTAGTGCCAGTTGTGGGGGTATCCTAAGAACTAGACTCAGATTACCAATGCATTTTACCTAGGCCATCAGAAAGCAATGGTCACTGTCAAACAAGGCTATATCTGAGCCAGTGATTTAGATGAGAAAAACTCTCTAGCCTATTAGCAATCCCCTGAGCCATCCAGTGCCTCCACAGTCATTTCCTGTATACAGTATTTATAACATGCCAGAAATCCTGGGGGAGGTGGCAAATCTATGTCCATCAGAGAATTCCAGCCAGAGGGACAATGGTGTTCAGAATTTATTTTGTGTGAGATGTGTTACTGAGCCTTGACATGGACTGAGGATATCCAGGGACTAGAGTTTCCTGAGAAGGAAACTCTATGCTTTAAATTAAGCAACTCAGAACTGCTAATTATTTGACGTGAGTCGTGCTCATGTGTGAAGGTTTTTATCTCATCAGAATGAAGTCTGTTTTATCAAAGACAATTCAGATTGTTTGGTAAACACAGGAGACACTGTGTTGTGCATTATTGTTATGGCTAATGCCACTGATTTGTCATGGGACTCTGTGCTGTGTTATTGTTATGGCTAATTCATAGTTCTGGCAGTGTAACTATCAGAAAGGTGTCAAACAGATTGTTCTTTAAACTCTGGATGGAATTATTGTATCTTCTGCTTTTCAACCCCACTGACTCCAAATGCTTGTGATCTTTCCTGCTTTTACTGGTGACAGCCACTGAGTTTAAGGAAGCCTGCATGCTCTCTGAACTCGAAGGAAACTTCCAGTTTAACTGCACACAAGGGCAGTACTTTTACTTTAAGATTTTATTTCAGAAAGTCAAGTACTTTGATTGCAAAGCAAGAGATCAAAGGATCACAACTACTATCTGCAATTAAGAGCATGTCTACACTAAGGAGACTATACTGGCATGGTAGGTTGGCATGGGGTTTTTCTGTCAGTGTAGGAACATCACCTCCCTGAACAAAATTAGCTGTATTGACAGAAGTCCTCTTCCACTGACCTCACTATGTATATACAGGGTTTCATGTTGGCATGGCTGTGTCAGTCAGGGCTGTGGTTTTTTGCACATTCCTGACATGGCTATACCAATATAAGTTTCCTGTGTAGACCTGGCCTTAGGGTATGTCTACACTGCAGGCAGGTCTGATTGCTGCACATGTAGACATGCCCAAGCTAGCTCACTAAAAATAACAGTGAAGCTGTGGGAGCACTAGCTAGCCATTGTAGTATAAGCCTGCCTTGTACCCTGGGTACCAATTTGGATGCCTAGCCCATGCTGCCAGCTGTGCTGCTGCAGCTTCACTGCTATTTTTAGCGAGTTAGCTTGATCTGAGCTAGCTCAGGCATGACTATGCATGTAGCGATCACACCTGACAACTGCAGTGTAAACATACCTTAATATGGGAGGATGTAGTAGACTAGGTCTCTAAGTTTAGGGTGGTTGAAAGGTTAGAACAAACTGCTGGAAGCCAAGACTCCTGGGTTCTGTTCCTGGCTGTGCCACTGATGTGATTCTTGGAAAGTGAACTTAGCCAATCTGTGCTTCAGTTTCTCTCTTTGTACAGTAGGGATAGTAATACTGTTTGCCTTCCTCACATGAGAACAGGGATTGTTGCACAGTGCTACCTACAGAACTGAAACATCGGTTCTCTCCATTTACATGTCACTAGCTACAGGGTATGATTTACAGAGGTTTTTTCTTTTTTCTCCTCTGGTAAATACTTAAGGAATACTATTTTTTAAACTATGTTTGCTCTTGTCATCAAAGGCACAGTATTGATCCATAAGGATTTGTCTACACAAACACACAGTTTGCAGCAAGCTGGCATGTAAATCTGCCCTGCACGAGCCTGCTGCGTACTAAGTGTCCATGTAGACCCTGCTGCTACGCGCTAAGGAACTTTTATGGTGTCGCAGCAGGGTTCATGTAGACAATTAGTGCCTAGCAGGCTAGTGGAGGGGAGATTTACACTCCAGCCTGCCACAAACTAAGTTTGGTAGACAAGTTCTGACTCCTAAGAGCTTCAGTGTGTAATTTGTGGCACTCCAGCAACCCCTAGTGTCTCTAAAACATATTTGTCTTCTCTATTCCGTCTAAACAGATGGGAAACTAAATACAGCTTGGTCAGCCAGATGGAATGGTATGGAAAGTGCTGTACCTCTAAATAACTTCCAAAGGTGGGGAGAACGGGTTCCCCATGAGGTATGAGCTCTTTTAGCAAAGACTGTAATAGTAGCTGAGCTGAACAAGTTTAACTTGGGGGTAAAGAAACAAAGTACTCCAGCAAGAAGCCACTTGTGATTACCTTCGCAGCAAATACCTTGGCTCCAAAGAGAGGCCATTTCCGGGCCACTGTCAAATAAATTCTAATGCATTCTAGTGGAGAGCATCCCTGCAGCATCATCCACTTTGTAGCCAGCCAGTCAGCCAGCCGCCTGTGGGAATCCAAATTACATTATAACATTTGCTCATGTCTTCAAATAACTTATTATAAAAATAATGTTACATTTATACAGTGTTTTTCATCTTGAAGGGCTGAAACTTTTATGGTTTGAAGGTCTTTTAAACTACTGTAGGCAGAGCTGCTAGCACCACCTATTATTTAAGTTGCCCAAGACATCCTATGATAAGATCTTATTCAGTTGTTCATAAGTTTATCAGACTTTAACCATTTGGGCTGAAGTTTTCCATGCTGGGCATCTGCCTCAGGCTGAATCTTTTTGGAAAATTTTAGCGAAATGGTTCAGTCATCTAGGAGAAGGAGGCAAGGGGAAAATACATTATCTCGTCCAGGTTAAAAAAAATCTGGTGACCTTTTCTTTTTAAAGCTCCAGCGACCCCATGCTTTGGAGCAGGGATTTGAAATTTGGCAGGGGAGTAGCCTCCGTGTTAAGGCTCTGCTTTTACACATCTCCATGAAAATCTACCCAGATTTGGTCAAGTCATAAATACACGCTCAGAGACTTCTTCAATTCTAGTCACTAAACGCTCTGAAGATTTCATCTTCAGTGAGCATGCTCGAGTATCTCACAGCTCCAAAGTACAACCAGGCTGCACATACACCATCCTCACAGAGAAAGTGAGTGTGCTCCATACCGTCACAGCTCCTATATGGGACTAAAGTGTGCATGTGCCATCCTCACTGAGCATGCTCTAGGCCAGGACCAGACTTTTCCTGTAATTGCTGCTTCAGGGTGCTCTGAGCCAGGATGGAGCTGAGCACTGGAAATGAGAGCAGGGAAACTGTTTCTCCTGTGCTCTCAATGACTCCCCTGCTGACGCCCAGGCACTGTGGAGGAGGAAGCTGTCGGATTTGAATATAGAGGGGACAAAAGCCATGCCAGAGGGGTAGGAAAGGATTTGATTGGGACAAGGAGTGTGATGAGACGGGAAGAGGGAAGGAGATAAACTGTGACACTAGGGGCTAGAGGAAGGATGACTGGGACTGGCTGGGCATTTGAGCAAGGAGCCTGGGATTGGGTGGAGGCAAGGAAAACTGGAACTTGTTGGGCAAGGAGACTAAGACTAGGAGCCAGGGGGAGATTGGGACCCAGTAAGTGAAATGGATCAGATGACTTGGAGCCAGTTGGCTGGGGAGGGGACACTGAGATTGAAAAAGGAGCTGGGGGGACTCTGACTGGCTGGATAAGGAATGTGGGACTAGGAACCAGTGTTTGGGGGAAGAACAGAGCAGGGGGAGGAGAGACAGATCTGAGAAGTAGTTGGAGTGCAGGGGGAGAACTAGGACTGTCTGGGTAAAGAGACTGGGATGAGCCAGGGAGACGGTAAACGGGGCAATGAGTAGGGGAGGGGAAGTGGAGATCGGGACTGTGCAGGGGATGAGACTGGAACTGGGAGCCAGATGGAGGGAAGCGGGGGAGTGGGAACTGGGACTGGCTGGGCAAGGAGACTGAGATTGGGACTTGAAGAGTGAGCCTGGAGGGGGGAACTAGATCCATCTGTGCAAGGAGACAGGGCCTGGGATGAGAAGTCTGAGGAGTAGAGACTGGCACAGGGTAGGCAAGGAGGATAGGACTGGGACAAGGAGACGGGGTGAGGAAAAGACAGGACTGGACTGGGGACAGATTGGAAGGGATGAGGCAGAAGGAGTCAAGCTTGTGGGAGAAGAGGCAGAAGTCTGTGCCCACTAGAGCACACTCCCTTCCAGAGGCTAGAATGGAAACCAAAGATTCTGAGTCTCACTATTCCCCTGCTGTCAGCAAATATCTGTGATAACCACTGGTAAAGGGTGTGTCTCAGTCTCCTCTAGTGTTGGTCCTGTAGGATAACACCTACTGTTGCTAACAGTTACTCCATTAGCTCCAGTGGCAGAGGTCTGTGCTGTGGATCTAAAGGTTCCAACCCTGCTGATGAACCATGTGGGTGTCAGTATGATGCTGGATGATGGAATTTCTGTATATTCAGTTTGGTTTATTTAAAACCTAGGAAATTACACATTAAAAAATGACATTAGAAGAACATTACTAAGGTTGCAAAGTCAAGCAATCAAAAGTTAGGAGATGCCAGAATTAAGGTTGTCTGTGCAACCTTAATTTGGTCCTCTTGTGCATATGCAATATGATACAATCTTTAATTATATGTCAGTATTTTTTCCACAGGACCCCTGCCTCCTTCAGTGCAGAGGAAGGAACTGCTGTGGGCATTGATCAGGATTTTGTTGTGAAGGAGGCTGATGTCTGTAGGACTCCTGTGTCTTTTGTTGCAGAAATTGGAAGATCTATGGCAGGGGTGGGCAACCTGCAGCCCACAGGCCACACGCAGGCCATCAGGGTAATCCACTGGCAGGCTGCCGGAGAGTTTGTTTACCTTTGCGCAGCCGCCCGCAGCTCCCAGTGGCTGCCGTTTGCCGTTCCTGGCCGAAGGGAGCTGCGGGAAGCAGTGGCCAGCATGTCCCTGCAGCCCGCGCTGCTTCCCACAGCTCCCATTGGCTGGGAACGGTGAACCGCTGCCACTGGGAGCTGCGGGCAGCCATGCAAATGTAAACAAACTATCTAGTGGCCCGCCAGCAGATTACCCTGATGGGCCAAGTTGCCCACTACTGATCTATGGTGAATGAGGCAGGGAATTGCAGGAAGAGAAAGGATGATCTCATAGTTAAGGCAGGTGAATGTTGCCCTGGACAACTGGATTCTATTCCTGCCTCTTCCACAGAGTTCCTGTGTGAATATTAATTGTTATTATTATTTTATTTATTATTATAGCAGCACTTAGGAGCCCCTGTCATGGACCAGGACCCCACTGTTCTCGGAGCTGTACAAACAGAACACAAAGAGTCCCTGTGCCTGGTCAGCTGACTTTAGTTAGGTTTAAAAGAGGCATTTGGGCCTGGGGAAAGAGAGACTGAGTGAGAAAGGGAGACCAGGTGAGTCAGAGCTAGAAAACTCCAGGAAGCAGGTGCAGTGGACTGCCAAATTCCCCTCATAGGGGAAGCAGTGGGAGACTGAGTGGTAAATGGGAAAAATCCCCTGGGAATAAAATCCCAGAGTGACCTGAAGAACTGTAATCTATAAAAATAATTTATATTAAATTAAAAAACATATTAAGCTGTTTGCTGTCAAATTTTAAAGAACATAAATCTACTGACCTGGTGCAAGTCACTAGCTAAAGCACCTGGCACCAGTTTGTTGAAGTGCTAACCCAGCTTCTGACAACCTCCCGCAGGTACAGCAAGAATATTTCATTTATTTCAGTTTGTTCAATGAGTTCAGTTCAATGACTCTTTCACTGAAACTTATGAAACTGACTGGAAGTTGGAAAAAGCAGGAAAGCTTGTTTTCCTCTTCCAATCTATGAATAAAATCTAACTGTGAGAGGATGAGATCTATTAATTCTAAAATTTTAAGGGACATGTGACCAACAACAATCAGTTCAATTCACTAATTACAGACAATACTTTCTTTGTTTAATAAATTAGTTGGTTTTAAATGCAAAACATATTTTGATAAATTTACTTTTTTCTTCTGTATCCAGCCAATTTAAGATTGTTTTTATTAGTTAAATAAACTGATTTTAAAATGCTGTTTTTGTGCATTTAATTGAATTTCAGTTTCCATCCAAAAGCAACTTGACACAAATCACAAGTATAAAAACTAATTTAGTAAATAAGAAATGCATAATTCCCTATTTTCTAACATAGTAAAGTAAAAATTAAGAATCTGAATAAGTGTATGTTAAGCTATGTAGTTGCTTAAATAAATGTGTATA
Source organism: Chelonia mydas (assembly GCF_015237465.2). Taxonomy (NCBI): domain Eukaryota; kingdom Metazoa; phylum Chordata; order Testudines; family Cheloniidae; genus Chelonia; species Chelonia mydas. The sequence goes on from NC_051246.2 coordinate 64,461,002, forward strand.
GCTGTATCCTGGTTAGCAAAAGAACACCACATTTAGTGTAAAGGCTATATTTAGTTACAAATCAACATATTTGAATAGTTATCAACCTGTCAGAATCAACCTTTTTTTAGGAAAGTAACTGAAGTACAAATGCAAAACAAGATTAAAATTCTCGATTTAAATCAAAGTTTTCTGCTTCCTGATTTAAATCACTTTCATTTAACTCAGTCCACCTTGGAAGAAATTAACAATTCTGTCTTCAGAACAGGGTTTGAATAGTGAGCAGTAAATGTGGCCTGGGGCCACACATTGAAAATGTGGAGAAAATATAATAGAGTAGCTGCTCATTGATTGTACACTGAAGGAGGCAGGGATCCTGTGGGGAGGAATAGTATGCAATAATGTAACTGACGACTGTATCATAATGCATATGCACCAGGGGGCTGAACTAAGACAACCTTAATTCTGGCATTTTCTAACTGTTGAGTGCTTGACTTTGCAACCTTAATAATGTTCCTTTAACTGTCTGTGTAAAATATAGGGATCACTTCACCCACCGCAGAAGTGCAGCCCCTTCTGTAACAAAAGCATATCAGTTTAGCAGTGCAAAGCAATACTGCTCAGCAGTTCAGGATAGGGAGTGATGGAGAACGGAAACAGTGGAAATGTATAGTCTCAGAGGATCTATGTTGGAAGCTCCCACACCTTAACTGAAGGGGTGATGTTGTTGAATTTTTAACAAAGGTTTCCTTTTTTCAAAATGTTAGTCAGTGAAGTTAGCGATTTGGTAGGATCTTATGCCATGGTTGTGCAGGAGATAAAGAGGTTCTTTGCTTCCACATTATTATTGTATTGTGATAATTTCTAGGAGCCCCAGTCACTGACCAGAACCCCATTGTGCTAGGAACTGTGCAACAGTATCTGCAAAATCTCAAATAGTAGCTTTCTTCCATGTGGTAGAAGCCTGTCTAACCCAGGCTGTCTTCTCCCAAGGAGAAACCATTTCTCAGGTGCATACCTTAGTACCATCATCACCTGTCACTTCACAGTTAGACCGTGGTAAAGTTAAGCAGCATGTCTTGCTATGAGAATATGAAATCTGCACCAGTTCATTCCCAGGTAGAGTTAATATATTAGTTCTGATCAATAAAGCCCTTAAAAGGCTTAGGACCTGCCTATCTCAGAGATTGCCTTGCTTCCCCGACAACATAGCTGAGATCAGTGGAGGCCCCTGAGCTAGAGCTCAGTTGGTACAGATGTGGATTCTTTTTTAAAAAGTGATGCTTAGACTTCAGAATTCACTCTCTCATGGTCCAAAGAAGCCCAGATTTGTTGGACTTTAGGGCATACTTCAAAGCCCATCTATTTGGCCAGACATTTGGAGAGAGTTGTGGTTTGGGGGGAGTTCAGGTAGGGCATGGCTTTTGATTTGGGGCATATCAGGATTGTTGGAGCCAAGGTGGGTAACACAGGTTTTTTAGACTGGCTTCCTTTGTGCGTAGAAGGGTGGCTTGTTTGCGAATGCTGTTTTAGTCTAGGTTGGCTTGTATATCAACTTTCAAGGGCATCTATTGTCTGGAATCTGAGTTCTTTTTATACTTATATGTTGAACTCAAAATAAATTTGTGTATTTAACTTCTCTTGACAGTTTCTCTTTAAACTTTCTTTCTAAATAAGAAAAGGAATGGATGTATTATGAAGTAGCAAGTGGTCTGTTTTTTTTCCCCACAGCAAAATTTTATATAACCGAACAAGGCCCATTTTAGTCTCACCTGAGATGCTCAGGGGTAATGTTTTGTTTGTAGCATTTGGGATAGAATTTGTCCAAGACCTGTTGGAGAAGATGTTGCATTTTGGACTGTGGTGTCCCCCCAGGGCTTGAAGATACTGGTCGATCCAAGTCTCCATATTCCACCTGCACCAGAATGTTAAAGGGTTTTGGTTTATATCACAGTGAAAAATGACAAGGTCTTGCATCAATATCCTTTCCATACAGAGCAAGTGACTCTTAGGGATAGGCCTGCCCAGGAAATTTCTTAAGTCTGTGGAGGGTGCAACAAGATTTGGGCCAGCCACTCTGTGTGCCAGAAAACTGAACTCTATGTATTGCTATTTTTTTTCCCCAGTTGGCCAATAAAAAAACAGCTTATTTGTAAACTGCATAGGCAAGATTGCCCAGTCTGCTGCAGTGCAAAATTGCTAAAGGTACATGGGGGAGATTTCTCCCCGCTTAGGGGAACTCTGCTGGAAGAAAGGGCTCTGCTCCCTCCAGTGCCAGCTGTTCCCCATAATCCCCAGCAAGATCCCCAGGGATCTTAAAAGCCTGGGCTGGGTGGAGAGGGGATTCCCCCACTGGGATAAGGTCTCAGATGGATCTTATGCCAATGGCACAAATTAAAGCTATTCCTTGCAACTTTCACTTACTCTAGAGCTGACTGAGTGATGATCAGGGTTCCACAACTGGTTCCCTGCGTCACCCCCATCTCCACTGCACTCAAGCTCTGCTTGAACAAGGTGGAGAGCCTCTCCTCCTCCTCCTGTGTCTAAGAAATGTCCTTTTCAGGATACTTTTCCCTGATTGGCTTAGTGAACAGACTCATCATTTGCTTGAGCCAATACAGCAGGTCAGTTAAAGTCCAATAAGACACAACTGTCCTGTCTACTACAACAACACTTGCCACACAACGTGAATAAATCCACAGTGGTAATATGGTACATGTAACTTACATATGGAGGCCTAATTTAGGACCTTGCAAGATGCTTTTCCTGAGTGAGGTTCTAGGCTGTTAGCAGTATAACAGGGAGGGCTCAGACCATTAGGCTAAGATCAGAACAGTGATATTTTAATAGGCTGTGCAGAGCTGTTTTGAGGCTTTCCCAGGCTGGCTGTGTTTTCCTCAAGCTTTTGCTAGAATAGAATTCCTTTGAGGGAATGATGGATGCACACATGCAATCAAAGCAGTAAACATCATCAATGACCGTCTTCCTGCAGGAGCACCTGCAACAGATTATCTTATCCCCTCTTTTTGTATTAAGACCGTTGCACATGGATAACACTGCTTCTTAGCTTAGTTTCAGTTTTTCACTGTTTATGGTGAATAATTTACTTGAGTGATGTTGGTTTGGCATGACAGGACTCATTCTGTGTGTGAGCAGTTTGATAAGAAACACCATCTCTGTTGTAGCAGCCCTAATTGCTTAATTGAGGAAATGCAATGTACAGCTTGGCTGATGTGCAGCCCAACTAACTGGGCAACAGGACTTACACTTACAATAGAGCACATGAAAATGGCGAGTCATTGTAGTATGTGGGGAAAGGGGTGTGAATTTTCTCCTATCCTTCTGCCCCAGGTTCTTTATAGATCAGAAATAAACAGTGACGAAAGATCACAACCAGATACCACATCTTTCTCTTGGACAGTCCAAAACAAAGCCTAAAGAGATGGTTTCCCTAGCGCAAGGTTTCTCAAACTGGGGGTTGTGACCCTCAGGGGGTCGCAAGGTTTTTATGTGGGGTTGGGGGGGAGGGTCATGAGCTGTCAGCCTCCATTCCCAAACCCCGCTTCGCCTCCAGCATTTATAATAGTGTTAAATGTAAAAAAAAGTGTTAATCCCACAGCACACTGGGCTGGTTGCTCACCTGAGCCATCAAAGCCACCATTTCCAGAGCCAGCTCCTTATTGACAGGGAACCTCCCACTGGCTATTTCACTGCTGACCTGGAAGGCCAGCAGCAACCGCTCTCTATCTGTCTCACCTTTTGCCTGGTTTCGAAAATACAATCTAAAAAGGAGAGAAATGCAGGAGAAAAGGTACCAGGCACTAGCTGCGAACAGAGTTGAAATAGCCATTATTTTCAAAGTGAGTTTTGTGCATTAGAAAGGAGTTGTACTGAGAGCCCTGAAGACTAAAGCCCTCTGTTCATGGACAAGGAGAATAGCTTTTGAAGCCATTCCAGTCTGTGAGCCATCCATTTACTGAAAGTGTCTAGTTAGCTTAGCAATATTTTATAAAACTGGGGGAAGAGATTCCCTTCTGTCAAGTACAGACATGGATGGTATTTATTAGATGGCCTTTAACTCCTCCACCTATCACAGAATCCAGATCTAGCTCTGACGAAGCTACAAAGAGAGTATTGCACGAACCTGTCGTTCCATTCCCTTACTTATGTATGGGTGCTGATACAGAAAACCTTGATATTTAATTCTTCAGTTCCTAAGGAGGGCTTACTTTTGCTAGCAGTGTGGAACCCTTCAAAAGGATGTCATCACCTCACCCTCACTCACAGACAGCTCTCCATTGGCTCCCTATTCCTTTCAAGGTCCATTTCAGAAATGCCCTTCTTATGTATGAAGCCCACCATGAACTCAGTGCAGCTCTCCCTATGGATCTGTCTCCTACTTCCCAACTGTCCCATCTCATCTAGCATCTCTCCATTGTCATACAAGAGCCTCCTCCTGTGCAGCTCCTGCCATTTAGAACAAGCTTTCTGTATTTTCTTGTCCCAATGACTTAGTTTCATTGCAAGGCTCAGGCAGCCTACCTTTCCCCCCCAGCAACATAGACCTATGCTTTTTCAATTCTCTCTTGCTCTTATGTAGTATGTATTATTTAATTTTGTTTCAGGATCCAGCCTGTATGGATGGAGCTACACAAAACTTTAGTTGTACTGTATCTAGTTTTTATTTGGTTCCAAGTCTGTTATAACTTTCACAGTGTATTGATTTGATCTTTCGCCCATATACCCCTTCCCATACATTTGGGAATGGAATGCAGCCAGACTAAGGGTTTGTCTACACAGGGAATTTTTCTGGGATAGCTATTCCTGATTAACTCCGTGTGTGGATACTTTTATTCCAGAATACGAGTGTTTTATTGAAAATTAACTCCACGTGTGGACACACATATTCTGGAATAAGAGTGAATTAAAAATTGATTAAGCTAATCAGGAATAGTTAATGTGCTTATTATTATTTATTTGTATTATAGAATCCACAAGCCCCAGTAATGGACCAGAACTCTATTATGCTAGGTGCTGTACAAACACAGAACATACAAAGCCCCAAAGAGCTTACAATTTAAGTATAAGACAAAAGATGGAGACAGACAGATGGGGAGAATACAAGGAAACAATGAGACCATATAGGTCAGGACATCAGCTGCCTAACTAGTGTCAGTTTTTTTGTAGGCCTCCCAACAAAGCAGAGTTTTGAGGATGGATTTAATGTGGATAATGAGTTAGTTTTGCACATTTTTATGGGGAGTTTCTCCCAAATACGAGAGACAGCATGAGGATGCTTGTTTTAAAACTTTGTGGTGATGAAGGCTGACGTCATAGGCCAATTAAATATGGGAACTGACTTTTCAATACTGAATGAAAAATGATATGGTAGGGATGGGTCATGAAGAGCCCTGAAAGTAAAGACAAGTAGCTTTACATTATTCTGGATTAGTTTTCATGTGTAGACAACCCTAAGCAAGTTCTGCCAGTTCTAACAGTATTGTAAAAAGTTATAGGCCCTGTAGGTGGATCTCTGCTCTCAATATTTAACGATGACTCCCTCAAATTACTCAGACCTGAGGAAGAGCTCTGTGTAGCTCGAAAACTTGTCTCTCTCACCAACAGAAGATGCTCCAATAAAAGATATTACCTCACCCAAGTTGTGTCTCTCTCAAACTATGCACAATACCTGCTTTTATAGGTCAGCTTCACTATTCTTGTGCTACCTTCATATTTCCCAGGATGCAGTTCTTTCAAGGCTTGTTCCCATTTTGAAATAACATCACAGATCTGTAAAGAGATCACAGAGAGACAAGCTGACTCAAGTCTTAAATGAAAAGTAAGCAAACAAACTTTGTGGGGTTTGGGTATGGAAAGGAGAGAATGGATCAAGAACACATTCGGCCAGAAAATCACATACAATTCCATCATACCTTTTTTTCTTATAGACAACACATGATAATTAGAGTTACAGACATACTTGCTGACAGGAATTTTGAAAAAAAATGACCAAAAATAATTGAAACTGGTGTGATTATATGGTGTTATTTTGACAAATAAAATATGCAGAATTTTTCAGAATTTGAAAATATTGTGTGCAGAATTTTTAATTTTTTGGTGCAGAATTCCCCAGGAGTTACTGGCTGCACTGTTGTCAATGGAAAGTTAGGGCATATTCAGTAACATGGCAGGAAGTATCTGGTACCTTCATCAAAAGATGGTATGTGTGTATTTATCAATTCAGTCACTGAGTTTGAACTAGATGTACCTGGCATCCCACAACACAACAGGAACTTGTCTTGACTAGCATCTATAAGTGTAATGTTAAATCGTGCTAGCTAGCTCATTCTGACTAACACCATGTAACACTCTAGTCAAGACAAGGCAAGTTCTACTTCTGCTAAGAAACTCAAGGCTCCTTACTAGGCTTTAACTCTTGCTTTGCCTTTATTAGACTAGTGGGGAGGGAATTACCTTCACATTGCCCTGCAGGCAGTGTTCCAGATCCCTGCCAGAAGGATCATCTGTAAAGAGGGAAAACCCAATGTGGGATGGTTTCCTCATTCCTGTCTCCTGGTTCAGTCGCTGGAGGAATTCATTCACAGTTGAGGAACCATCAAAACCCACGACCTGAAATGGAACAGGAGATTAAAGTAATTAAATAAGTCTATCTTGGGGGACAGAACTAGCCACAAGTGGCGAAAGAATGTAAACACCAGCAAAAGCCCAGTGTAGGACTCAATTACCTGAGAGGTACCCGGTGCCCATGTCTTACCTGGTAGGTTCCATTCATGAAGTGCACTGGAATGCTGAAGGGGAGTGAATGGTGGAAGGGATTCCGCAACAAAATGGACACAATCTCCATTCGCGAAGGCTTGGCTTCCCGTTCTCCAGTGTGCAACGTGCGCTCCACAGATCTCTGACAGTAGATGGCATACTTGCCTATTTCACTCCTAATCCCAGGGTAAGAGTGTGACAACACAAACACATGCTTTGGATACACTTATTGTGCCCATTACCATTTCCTCTCCCCGGCATCTTGCTCAAGTGAAAATGTGTGTATTTGCAAATGTCCTTATTCACCTCTACAGAGTTGGAGATTAGATTTGATTCAGATAAACAAAGACGAGTTAGGATTGAGATCCAAACCTCTTCAGTCTGCAAAACAAGGCTAGATGCTAGATTCTCTTTTAAGATTTATAGAATTTTCTGCTTCCACCTATTGAGATCTGGGAACGGGTGGGCACAAGTTCGCCCGTGTCTAAAGATCCCTCTCCCAGTCGAAGGGTGGGAGCAGCTGAACCCGGGACTCAAATAATTCCAGGGGACAACTACGAAGAAAACAGGGACAGGAGTGAGGTCATAGGACCATTATCAAGGAACTGGAGGGTGACACCAAGCAGAGAACCCTGGACAGCGCCCACTGTTCCTCAAAAGTGTCTAGGGAACCAGCAGATGCTGCCCAGAGGAACTATGCCCAGATATGTGATTGAAGAGAGGAACGGAAGTAGACCCCAGAGTCACAGAGCACCTCCCCACCCAGCATCCTCCTCCTGGTTTAATAAATGGCCACTTTAGCCAATGCCAGGAGGAGCTTGATGAGGAGGTCCTGCTACTTTGTGGGGCCATGGTCAGGGTGTGGGGAAAAATCAGGAAGCGTGGGGAAAAATTCAGACAGAACCTTAGGAGAAGGTTCTGGAGGAGCCGGAAAAAGGGCTGCAACCTGGCACACTCTAAATAGACGTGCTCCAGAGTCTCCCTCACTCCACAAAAAGGGCAAGTGTTCGGGATAGGGGTGAACCACACCAAGTACACGCCCATGCTCACGGCTCCATGAAGGAGCCGCCAGCTGATATCCCTGGCAGGCCGTGGAACATCAGCGAGAAAGATTATACAGACTCTTTCAAATCCCAGGAGAGTTTTGATTTGAGTTTTTGACAAAGGTTGTATCTAAGACTGTGTTTGAAATGACACAGCTGTTTACTCACGTTTAGTCTTCATATAGCAATAAACCACAACAGAGTGTGCATTACCTGGCCACTGATACATGCCCCAAGAGTATAGGGAGACTAAAGGCTGAAGTCCAAGCTCCTTAAACTACCCAAGAAATCTATTAACAGACAACTAACGTACACCCCAGGATGGCTTATTGCTGTTAAAGAAGCTCTTGTTTGTTTCCATCGCTTGCATGCTTTCTTGTTGGTATGTTTGTGGAGGGAAGTGCGGGGGAGGTTAGAGTGTTATGCAACATAACCTTCCACTCTGAAACATAATTCCTACTAAAAGGTTAAAAGGGTAGGGAGAAGGTGATGGAAGGTCCTGTTTGGTCTTATCTCTTTGGAATTCAGTTTGGGTTTGTTAACCCAGGAACCCCCCTTAATTTTTTTTTTATTTGCGCTCCCCCCAGCCTCTTTTCCTGTCCCCCCAGAAGCCCTCCTAACCTTTCAGAAGCATTTATACTCACTGTTTTTTATAAACAGTCATATGGACTAGGAAACATTCCTACTAAAAAGTGGGTCAAAAGTGATTGAAAGACGGCTTCTGAACAAGGACAGCCTGGCACCTTGGAGAAGGCTTCTTATGTCATCTCCATCCCCAACTCACCTTTGCATGGGTCAGTCATAAATTAGCCTTACTGTACTACAATCCTGTAGTTGATACAGAAAGGAATGGAGGCAACATAGCCAGTGAAAGAAGAAGATGGCATGCCATTTACCTGGGGTCTGCATGCCGCTGCAGGTGTTGTTTGATATACCAGAGGAAGTGGTGCTGAGGAAGAAAGAGAGGAGCACACAAAGCCAGGAGCTGCCAGCACTGTGAAGAGAAACGGGCCATCAGCAAACTAAGGTATAATCACTCCTCTCTGCTCTTGTTGCCAGGTACCCATGTGCAAGACACTCGGGCCAAGAATTTGAAGAGTGACTAGGATTTTTGGGTGCTTCCATTTTTTGGGTGTGCAACTTGAGATGCTTTAAAGGGGCCTGATTTTCAGAGGCAGGTGCTCAGCACTTTCTGAACATCAGGCCTCTTTGACATCTCAAATTGGGCACCCAAAAATTCAGGCACCACAAATCAGTTGTCACTTTTCAAAATCTTGGCCACTGTAACTAGAGCTGTGAGAATAGTTCCCAACTACTAATTCAGTAAATTTTGCTTTTTTATTGTCTGCAAACAGATCACAAAACTCTCACAATTACTCATTATTTCAAATTATTCATAAATTTCTCCTGCTGGTCATTCTTGCTCTCTACATGATTTGAACTGGGAATATTACAATCAAGAATCCAATAGACACTTTGGCTCAGATCCACAAAAATATTTAGGATCCCAACTTCTACTGAAATCAATGGAAGTGAGGGACCTAAATACCTACGGGGTTCTGGGTCTTTGAGTTGTAATGGATGCAGGCAGCTAACTTAATAAGCACATCACAAAATTCAAAATGCACATTCAAGTGTAATAATTAGCCAACAGGATACAAAGCACGATTAAGTCACAATTAGACATGGAACCAATAACCTGTGACTTAGGTAACTATTCAGCGCAACACAAACTGAATTTTGCAACTGAACAGTATTTGGAATTTGCTTTTGGTGAATAGTTGAGCATTCAACCTAAACATGCTTTTGCAAGTAAATTGCATTACTCAGTACTTTTTTTTTTCCTTTGCGCATCACATTTCAGATTATTTTTGCCCCCACAATCCTTGAAATGTTTAAGGTGACTAGTCTTTTATGGGGACTAGACCTAATGCTAATTATTCAAAATATGGAAGCTTGCAGCCTGGAAGTGGCCGAGCGAAGCTCACCTGAATGAGTGAGTGGTTCTGGGGCTGCCGGCAGCTAGTCTGTTTAACCAGTTGGCAGTAGATTTCATTCTGTAGCTCAGTATGTGTCAGACAGACTTGCAATGCTGTCTGTGCAAGTGACACATGGTAATCAATAGATGGAGCCTCCACAGGGACATTGATGAACAGCTGACAGGACTACAAAAAAGGGAAATTAGCATGTGCGGTAATAATAATACTTCACTTTTCCCCCACAGCACCTTCCAGCTCCAGTATGGCTCAGAGGGGAAATGAATTCTCCAAGGTGTCACAGCACATCAGTGTAGAAACAGGGAGAAAATCCATATCTCCTGACTTCCAAGCCTATGCTTTAACCTCTACTAGACCAAGCTTCTCTCATACAAACTTTCTCTCCTTGCCCTATATGCTTCATACACAGACTGTTCCTTAAGTAGCCCATCCTTTGTAGCACGTGCAGAAAGCTACAATCATGCAACATTACACAGCAAGAAAAGCCAGGAACAGAATCCCTGACTTCCAGCCCACTGTTCTGGCCATTAGACTATACTACTGCTCCATCCCTGTTACAATTGGGGTCTAGGAATGATGCTAAACACAGGGGAGTTCAGATTACCCCATTATTATAAAAGGCATCTTGGTCACACTAATAAATCTGCCACTGGGCTTCATAGCTTGGCAAATCAAGGGTGCTACAAATTTATGGTAAAATACTCAGAGACGTATCAGGAGGTAGTTTGTCTGTATTCACAAAAACAACAAGGAGTCCGGTGGCACCTTAAAGACTAACAGATTTATGTGGGTAAAAAACCCACTTCTTATCTGAAGAAGTGCGTTTTTTACCCACGAAAGCTTATGCCCAAATAAATCTGTTAGTCTTTAAGGTGCCACTGGACTCCTTGTTGTTTTTACTCAGAGAAGGTGCCTTTATAAATGATAAAATACTGCAACAGTCAACAGTAATGACACCAAACACTACAAGTGAGACTACTGTAAGATGCAGAGTTTCAGACTATTCCTGTACCATACTGTAGGATTCTTTTATAAAAATCTATTATCCCATTTTGTAGAAGGGAAAACAGAGGCACAGAGGTTAAGGAACTTTCCCACTCTCACAGGGCGAGTGAGTGATAGAGCCATGATTAGAATTCATTAGTCCTGAGTCAGTCCACTGCACTAACCCCCAAACACAACTTTCTATTGTATCTCTCGTGTCATTGAACGCAGTTGTTTTTAAGAACCCTCTCCACTGCTACCTGCTCCCCTCAGCAATCCTCTAATCCCATCCTTGCTTTCTAGTCTTAGGGCTTGTCTACGCTTAAAACGCTGCAGCTGCGCCGCTGTAGTGGTTCTGTGCAGACACTACTTATGCCAACGGGAGGTTTCTGGTAATCCTCCTCTCCGAGAGGGTAGCTATGTCAACAGGATAATTCTCCTGTTGACCTAGCCCTGTCTACACTGGGGGTTAGACTGGTTTAACTGTGGATTTTTCACACCCCTGAGCAACGTAGTTATACCGACCTAATTTCCTAGTGTAGACCAGGCCTTAATGTTGGCATTAATGTTTTCAGGGCCCAAAGCGGAGGGAGAGATGTGGAAATCAGGTGATGAGTTGCCTACCCGAGGTACCCTGGCTGGAAGGCACTAGGGAGTCTGACAATAAGTTGTTTCCTCTCTTTCCAGTGCTGCTATTGGAGAAGAAGATAGACAAGTCCTGCAATTCAGAAGCTGGCTCTGAGATACCTGCTCCCGCACCCCCCCCCCCCCCCAAAGTGAGGGCCCAAGTGGTTCTCTGCATAGAATAAAATACATCTGGTAGACAGATTGGCCTTTTTTATTACAATTGACACATTAGCCCCATCTGTGCCAACAGTAGGGGCAAACAAAGCCGCAGTAAATGTCTTGCACAGAGCTTACCCCTCCCTTAAGATAATTGAATAGAACATCTGAAATCTTTTATACTGGTTCTTTGAATACCTTGAAGAGCTTGAGGGCTTCTGTCTGCAGCGCCTCTGATGGCAGAGTAGTGAGGGAGGTGTGCAGTCCATCCTTACTGTAGCACAGCATGGGATGTTTCCACAAAGGAGATTCTGGGTGGCAGATGAGGTAAAAACATGCAACCTCAGAAACGTAGCAGTGTAAGTTTGGTACAAGGTGAGACAGACTCTCCCAGCAAAATCTCCCATGCAGAGCCTCCTCAGATCCCTGCAGAAAAAAAACCTGGCCCAACTAGCAAGCAATTAGGGCAAGCAGCATTATATTGGGCCACGTTAATCCTTGGTGTCACTCTATTGACTCCAGTGAAGCCATGACACTAACAGTGGCCAAGTAGCTATGAATGCCAGCAAGTAATGCCAGATGGCTCCAGAGAGCAGCCCTGCAATTTGCCACCAGGCCATCTGAGAGCTTCACACAGGCTGGACTGTGGTGGGAAGCAGCTCAATTTGTTGATGCACATGAGAGACCGATTCTGTGAAACAGACACACACTATCGGGATCTTTATCAGTGGAAGCTATTATGGCACATTCGTCAAAGCTCAGAGACAGTTTTATGTCTATATGTGGGTGTGCAGGAGAGAGTATGTGCATATTCAGGGGTGTGAGAGTGTATGTGTGCATGCATGTTGGCACTAGTACGTGTGGTATGTGTACCTCAGAATGTGTGCAGGTGGTATGTGTGAACGTGTCTACATGGAGATGAGTGAGTAAATAGATGTGTATGTATGTGTGAGACAGTATATGCATGTCTGTGGGAATGAATGTATGTGGCTGTGAGTGTATATCCAGGGATATGTCGGTGTGGATGCACACATACATACATACACGGAGAGCTAAGTGTGTGTGTATGTGTGTGTTTGAGAAACAGTATATGTGCATGCAACCATGATACATGGGTAAGTGAAACTCAAGGCAAACAGTGCCAGGGAGTCAGAGATTCAGACTTTTGTCTCTTAAGTTCTTATTTATTAAGAACATCCCAGATTTGGATCAACTTTCTGTGCTCAGTATTTACTATAGTTTGATCTGCAATGTAAGAGGAGCTGCAGATCCTTTGATAAATTAATTGACAGAGTAGGTTCACTGTAGAGCCTGAGTCCTTTGCTGAAGTGCAACTGTCTAATTAGAGGTGAAAGATACCCTATCCCATTACTGATCTATCGAGCCATTCCCTCTACTCTTCTGTGGCTGTATTCAAACCAGTGACAGAGATAACTATTCCACACCCTTTCCCACTATGGAAAGATATTTTGGGGTTTTACTTACGTGGGTCTCCCTCTGCATCCAGTAATTTTCCAATTAGCTGTTCATATGCTGTGCCCACCTTGGCACTGCTGCTGCCTGCTGCTACTGTCAGATGGTACAGCCACGTATCCTGGGGATAAAGGAGAGAACAGCATGAAAAGAACAGGTGATGCTGGAAACCCAGGACATTTCACTGTCATCTTTATAGATGACCAGCCATCAAGGTGCCAAAAGCGAAGGGTCACCATTAAAGGTAAATATGTTTCTCTCTCTCTTACACACACACACACACACTTTAGTGGGGTTTGGAAATCTTGGTATCCTGAGCCCTCAGCTGCAGAGAGGGCAGCAAAAATGAAAAATAAATAGAAGGGAAAAGAAAATCATTAAACCAGACTCAAAATCTCAACCCGCCTGTTGGGGTTGAGTTTGGGAAAACTTTTAAGTTGGATTTTATTTTATCCAAACTGGTTTAATCATCTGTATTTTCCACTCACTGGTGCCAAGTTATACCAGCATCACATATCCCTGCTCTCCAAAGACACCAGCTCATACCTTCTCGTGTTTGGTACCAATGAGTAAGTAGGTGGGACTCTGATCTTGCGGGTGAATCACCAGGGTGTAATGGGATGAGAGGAGACCCCCTGCAGTGGCTTCATAATCTTCATCTGAGTCACAGGAACGGTCCACCTCCTCCACCTTTGATTTGCGTATGTGCAAATGCCCCAGAGGACACTGGGAAAAGGAAATGAACTAAGATAAGTATGCTGTCTCTGTGTAGAGAAGATGGAGAAAAAGAAGAAACTGAAACCAGGAAACCCTGGTCAGATTGCTGGGAGTGCTAGAAAATGCAAGAACTAAACTATAAAATTCTATGTTCAAATAGTTGGTTTTAAAGTGATAGTATCATTTTGCATTTCTGTAGCACCTCTCCCCCTTCATGAGCCTAAAGTACTTTACAAACTATGGCCCCAATCCTATTCCCGTTATTATTATTGTATTGTACTAGCACTAGAATCCCAGTCAGGAATTAGAGCCCTTATCACTGGGTGACTGGACCCTTTAAGGAGCAGGGTTCAGTGCACATGGGACTCATCAGCTGCCTTCTAATTGGGTTTAAGTGAAGGCACCTGGGCTGTAGGGGAAGGGTAGCACAGGTGAGAACTGCCTGATAGCAGGCTGAGATTCAGAGAAGGGCAGGTGAGAACTGCCTGAGGAGAAAAAGGGAGCCCCCAGGAGAAGCAGAGGAGAGCTGTACAGAGACCCTGTGGGAAGAGCAAAAGGTGAAGAATGTTGTCAATGAGGTCTGGGCAGAGGTGGGCGGAGCCCCTGCGGAGTCACAAGAGAACTTGTACAGAGGCCTTAGGAACCAGGGGAAGACCCAGCCTGATTAAGGGAATCTGAGCCTGAAACATGAGGGTGGATGCTGAAGGGTGAGTCGCAGGGGTAGGACTCACATGGGTAGGGAGGCCTGGGTGAGTGGAATGCTCCAGGAAGCTCTCTTGCAGCAGGCCTTAGTGGAGGGCTGTGGGAAGTTGAGCCCAGAACAAGGGCTTGCCATTCCCTGAGCAGGGGTAGGACTCGCAGGCACAAAGACAAAGGAAGTGAGAGAGAGAGAGACAAGTGGAGCAATCTGGGAGACAGCAGGAATCCACTTTGTTAGTTATGTCTCTTTGGTATTTTTAAAGACTATTAATATATTTGTATTTATAGTAGGAGGTGTAGACATTTTTGCAGAGTGGGAGGTACTAGTTGGGGCTGAAGTGAGAGAGAGGATGGGGTTGTTGGAGTAAGAAGGGACAGTAGGTAAAGGAAGATAGAAACTACATGATACATAGCAGAAGGAACACAAAGTACCTTGTCCTCATTATTTCGATAGTAGTAAAAGATTTTCCCAATCAGTGCACACCAAACCAACTTAGAGTGACCATGCTTCACCTACAGGAAGGACAAAGGAATGAAAGATTTTAACCTAGGAACTGGATCCTAGTGCAATGCCAGCAGTAGTTCTTGGGATTTTTTCTTCCCATTCAAATCTCTTGTTGGAAGGTTCTCTACACTAGTTAGTCTGAGCTAGTGTAAACTATCCTTCATTTGTGATTCCCTGCAAAGATGCAGGGAAACATATTTTCAAAAGCACCTAAGCCAGTTAAATGCTTTTGAAAATGGAATGTAGGTGCCTAAGTAATTGAGGGTATGTCTAGACTGCACAGAAAACCGCGTGGCGCTGAGTCTGAGCCCAGGTCAAATGACTTGGGCTCAGGCTGCAGGGTAGACGTACTGCTCAAGCTGGAGCCTGGGCTCTGAAACCCAGAGAGGTGGGAGGGTCTTGGAGCTTGGGCTCCAGCCCAAGCAGGAATGTCTACTCTGCTGTTTTCAGCCCTGCGGCCCAAGCCCCAGTCAACTGACCTGGGCTCCAAGACTTGGTGCTGCGGGTTTTTCTTTTCAGTTTACACGTATCCTGAGATCCTTTTGAAAATTTTACCCAAAGTGACCTATTGTTATTGTGTTTTGAAATGCAATATAAAAAAATACATGAATAAAAATGTTTAAATAATGAAAAAAAATTCAACATACCAAAGCAGACCAATGGACTATCTAGTCTAGTGACCTTTCCCCTGCTACACAGGAACAGACCAATGGCCCATGTAGTCTGGTGATCTATCTCCTATGGTTCTCAACCAGGGGTACATGTACCCCTCGGGGTATGCAGAGGGCTTCCAGGGGGTACATCAACACATCTAGATATTTGCCTAGTTTTACAACAGGCTAAATAAAAGGCACTAAGAAAGTCAGTACAAACTAAAAGTTCATGCAGACAATGACTTGTTTATATTGCTCTATATCAGGAGTGGGAAAACTTTTTGGCTTGACGGCCACATCAGCATTGCAAAACTGTATGGAGGGCCGGGTAGGGAAGGCTGTGCCTCCCCAAACAGCCTGGCCCCTACCCCCTATCCTCCCTCTCCCACTTCCCGCCCCCCTCAGAACCCACAACCCATCCAAACCCCCCGCTCCTTGTCCCCTGACTGCCCCCTCTTGGGACCCCCGCCCCTGACCGCTCCCTGGGACTCCACCCCCTATCCAACCCCCCCTGCTCCCTGTCACCTGACTGCCCCGACCCCTGTCCACACCCCCGCCCCCAGATGGCCCCTCCAGGACTCCCATGCCTATCCAACCACCCCCCTGTCCCCTGACTGCCCCCAGGACCCCCTGCCCCTTATCCAACCTCCCCACCCCCTTACCATACTGCTCAGAGCAGCAGGAGCTTGCAGCCCCGCTACCCAGCTCGAGCCAGCCACGCCGCCCACACTGCACAGCAGGAGCAGTGGACCAGAACGCTGGCGGCGTGGCACACTGAGGCTGTGGGGGGAGGGGGGACAGCAGGGGAGGAGCCAGGGGCTAGCCTCCCCGGCTGGGAGCTCAGGGGCCAGGCAGGACGGTCCTGTGGGCTGTAGTTTGCCCACCTCTGCTCTATATACTATACACTGAAATGTTAGTACAATATTTATATTCCAACTGATTTATTTTATAATTATATGGTAAAAATGAGAAAGTAAACAATTTTTCAGTAATGATGTGCTGTGACCCTTTGTATTTTTATATCTGAGTTTGTAAGCAAATAGTTTTTAACTTGAGATGAAACTTGAGGGTATGCAAGATAAATCAGACTTCTGAAAGGGGTACAGTAGTCCGGAAAGGTTGAGAGCCACTGCTCGGAGCAAATTACAGACCAGCCAGACTTTAGTCTTCACTTGGACATTGGCCAGTGCAGCATGAAGGAGCCCCATAATGCATCTTGTACAACACTGTTCTATGGGGAGAATACAAAATTATTTCCTGACTCCCAAGTAGTGATCATTTTTTGTCCTGAAGCATGAGAATCCATAGTGCCTGGAAGTGTATCCTGACTAACATAATTGCCAATGCAATTCTTATATGAATAAGTGTTCAATCCATTTGAAACCTTACTAGACAATTTCCTTGATAATATCCTACAATAGCAAGTTCCATACGCTAATTATATGTGACATAAAAGCATTTACTTTAATTGGTATAAAATATTTTGCATTGTTCTTGCACTGTACTATTGGAGAGGGTCAATGTGTCCTGATAGGGTGCTCTATGCCATTCTTCAGTGTATATAATTAGCACATCCTCTTTCCCTGATCCTTTGAACTTCAGGAATCCACCTCTGCCTCTCTGTAACCCCCAAGTTTCCAGGGAGAATTAAAACACACACTTCTTGCAGGCCCTCAGTATATAAACCCAGAGGCCTGTTGTCTGTCAGACCATTGGGTGTGGAGGAATACTGACTGGGGTAGAGCCACCTTACCTTGGTGAGCCAGCCTTTCACAGTGGGTTTGGCATCATTCTGAGGGACAGCAGCAGAGCTGGTCACCTGCACCTTGAGAACGCTCTGCAGAACACGGATCCATTCTTCCAGGATGTTGGGAGAGTCTGCAGTCAGGAAGTAGGTCCTCTTTTCAGTGATGAGCTGGAGGGAAAGGAGGCAGGGAAATGTCACTGTCTGATCACGTGTGATTGCTCCTTCAGATGTTGAGTCATATGGTACTTTTATAAGAGTAGAGGAGTTAACCCCTATGTCCTTGGCCAAATTCAAACTCAAATAGTTACATGCTACATCTGTAAATTCCCCCCATGTTTTTGCTGGATACTATATTTTTCTTCATTTCCTCTCCTGTTTTGCAGTGTTGCTTAGGTCTATTAAGTAGCTGCTCTATGTCACTATAGAGGTGGCTGCATTTTAGTGGTGGGTAAAGTAGTGTCTATCTCTTTATTTATACATCCATATTTATAGCCAATTGTTTCCCTCTGCCTTCAATAGCTTCCAAAGTGCTCTGGGGTCCTTTGAGAGGAAAGCTGTTCCATGAATACAAGATATTACTATTAACTCTCAGTTAACTTCAGTGCGAGAAGAGCAGAAGGGAGCTCACTGTATGCCAGTCCCACTCAGAATGCAAGGGAAGCTTTAATATCTCATCTCCTTTACAAAGAAGTCCCCTGGCATTGATGCTTTGCCCTAGGACAAGTAAATAGGGCTAGTGAGGGGCCAATTTCAAATGGTTTGGAGACTCAGTTTTGAGATGCACCCAAAATTGTAGATGTTTCTCCAAAGCATATGAGAATGGTCTCGCCAAGAAGATTCCTTGTACCCCTACTTTTGGTTGAGCCAGAAGCAACACAATAACAGTCTCTCTCACAGAGGTTCAGCCTTTCTTAAGAAGGTGCTGGCTACACAGAGGGAAATGCAGAGGGGGAAAGTTATCTGAACTTCTTTAAACATCAGAAAGCTGGGTTTGAGCTTTAGGTTGCATTTCGGACCTTTGCTCATTTTTATACAAAACTGACTGCCTCCCCAAGCTGAAACACAAGGCAAATAAAAGCCAGGAAAGTCAGTACACATCTGTCATGACCAAGTACACCATCCAGACTGAAGTAACTTCTCTCCCACTTAGCCCTGTTTACATCCTTGAGCATGTGGTTATGTGCAAGGTCAAAAGGCAATTCTCACCTGAAATGTCTGGGACCCTTCACCCCGAATGATCTGGCAAGTAGAATTCAGCTCAACCTGCCCCTGAGGCTTGCGGATAACATCGCTCTGTAGAGAGAAAGGCAACATTCTCAAAAGGATCAGCACTAACTTCACCAGCCAGCTAGAAGTTTGGAGTATGAGACATTATGCCTGGATGCATCTTAGGCAACATGTGGCTGCCTCCCTAGGGACAGACTGAGAGGTACCTCCTCTACCAGGCTAATGAGAACTTAGCTCCCAGGGACGGAAGTACAGCATACCCATGACCACAGGCACCACCAATATGAGATATCCCCACACTATGCTAGCCAGGAATGTGCAGAAACAGAAGAGCAGAATCTTTTTATTTAAAACTATTTCTCTGTTTAGGAAGTTTTAACAAATTTAGAAATCTGTAAATGTCAGACACAACACAACCATCATTACAACAGCGAACTTTTGTTTAGAGAAACATTATACAGTAATAACAATCAGATCTCTCTTTTTAACAGGGTGTTAACATGTTACAGAGTGAGCATCTTCACACTATCCATGACATGTTCTTTTAGTGTTTTGTGTTGACTTATTTTTTTTGAGTGAAATCTCTGATTACATGCATTTAACAGACCAGGTAAGTCTATCAGATGTTAATATTCAAAAAAATTGAAAAGGTGTGCTGGGTTTTTGGTGGTTGGTTTTTTGGTTTTTTTTGGCAGGTGAATGTACTTTGTCTGAATATTGAATAAGTGGTAACCAAACATCTAAGTATCTCTTTGTCCTCTGTCTGTTTTGCTGGGTACATAATTGGTGCATTAAATTTTCCATAACAACTCCCATATTTTTTTGAACAATTCCACCGGAGTTGAACTATTTTTTTCCCCAATGAGCAGCTATATGTAGCAGATCAGCTACTACCTGATGAGAGACGAAATCTTAATTTCCTTTTGTGGGATCACTTCCACTAGGAAGCCCCCAGGAGGATTACCAAAAATGAATCAATGAGTGGTCTGCAGGGCTGGCCTTTATGCCATCTTTAGGATTTCTTATACTGTGCACTTTCAAGGGTATATTCTTACACAGGTATGGAAATCCATGCAAGACTAACAAACTAATTGCCTTTTGGCCGAATGGTGTACAAGTGCATACTTCAGTAGCAATATTGATAGGCACCAGTTACCCTTGACTGGCTGGTGCTTCTTAGTCATAAAACTGGATAATTTACTTTTCCTTTTTTACCTTGTAAGCAGATGTTATTTGAGCCAAATGGGTATCCTTCAGAAAATGGAAACCCAGCCCAAGTTAAGTCTATAGAAAAGAAAATGAAATAATAGTAGGTAAAATGTGAGAGAGAAATTAGGAGTGCAAAGTGGGAATTGAAGAGGAAATAACCAAAAACATAGAAACAAATAATGACTTTTTTTTTTAATAGAAGCAGGAGGCCTGTTAGGGAACTGTTGAGTCTACCAGAGAGTAAAGAGAAAATTTAAGGAGAATAAGGACATTGCAGAGAAACTAAGTATTTCCTTTCTGCAGAGGATGTTCCTCAGACCTACTTTTTTGATGTGTTTAAGATGAGGTGCTGGAACAAAATGATAAATTTAAGAGCAACAAGTCGTTAGGTGCAGATGGGATTGATTCAGGAGTTCTGAAGATATTTAAGAATGAACTGGGTGAGCTGCTAATAAAGTTATGCAATATCTCATCAAAATAAGTTCTTTGACAGAGGACTAGAGAGTAGCAAATATTGTATCTATCATAACAAAGGCACTAGGAATGGGTCTGGGAATTACAAGAGAGTAAGACTTACTTGAGTACCAGGAAAAATGGTTGAAACAATATTTAAAAAACTGAATTATTAACACTTTGAAAAATATTATATGGTAGAGAGTAATTAGCATCGCTGCTGTAAAGGAAGAGAGACCCAATTTTCCTACCCTTTAGAACAGCTTCACAAAATAGTGGATAAAAGAGAGAACATTTGCTCGATGTGTAGCAGATGTCAAAAGGAAAAAAAAAAGATGTATTAGAAAAGGAATAGAAAAGAACACTGAAAGTATTGTAATGCCATTACAGAGTTCAATTGTGTACCCTCACCTGGAATAATGCATTTAATTCTGGTCACTCTAGCTCCAGAAATGTGAGGAAGGCTCAGAGATGAGTAACAAAAATTATTAGGGGCCTAGGAAGGCTTCTGTGTGAGGAAAAATAAAAAGACTGCCACTGTTTAGAGAACAGATGTAAATAAAAGAATGAATGATATGGTGATGATAAATTGGGTGCTCATGTCTACACTTCTTTGAATATCTCTTTTTACATTAACTTGAATGACAACAAATTTAAAACTGATAAAAGGAAACCTTTCTTTTTTTCTTACCCAATTCATCTGTGGAACTTGCTGCCATGAAATAGCAAAGAGATCAAAAGTTTGTAAGATTTTTAACAGAATGAGGGTTTATGGATAATGAAAACATCTAAAATTACCATAGGTCGGATTTAAAAAAAAAAAAAAGGTTAAAACCCACTCATGTTTCAGGTCATAAGCCAGCCACAAACTGATGGGAATTTAGGAAGAAATATCCCCTATGTGGGGATAACTGTCCACAACAGAATTTCTTGCGCACACACCCCACCCTGTGACGCAGATCATGTTGGCCACTTTTGTAGTTGGGATTCTGGACTAGTGGGTCCTGTTAGCTGATTTGGCAATGTATACATTCCAAAGAAATCATATGAAAGAAAATGTTAACGTTGCACAGTTAAGCACTTAAAACTTAGGAAATATGAAAATTAAAGTTAAACTGGCAACACAAATCAGCCCCATGTTTATATATTGTAGTACTCCTTAAATGATCACATACCACTAGGTGGAAAAAAATTGTATGCTATTGTATTATTTGAGAAACAGTGTGTGACCATGCAATTAACACTGAATTGTATGTTTATACAAGGGGAAGAAAGAGTTAAGAGTCTGTGGTCAGTTCTAACTTCTTCACATCTGAGTGCCTACCTGCATGCCCTTAATATTGCACTAGCATTTATTTTTGCATTTGCTTTTATATTACAGTAAGATCAATGTGAGGATAAACACTTTTTTTTTTTTTTTTTGCTTTCAGTGGTCTGTGTGTTGTCAGTCAACAAGTCCCAAGCCAGTTCCTAGTGGATACGTTGTTATTTCACAAAAACCACCACTACACACGGCCCCTCTGTCTGAACAGAGAAACCAATGACTGAATGGAGACTCCCCTCATCGTTGGGGTCATACTCCAGGGTTGGGGTGAGGCACATTGGCAGGGTAGTGGGGGACAAGTCTGCACTGCAGCTGCCCATGTGGTCTCTGTTATGTGAATAAACAGAGGATTTCAGTTGCCAGGGATAGCCATGTGGCACCTTTCACCAGTTAATGAAACTAACTCAGACTTCAAGCAGCCTTTCCCCTGTGTCTGACACTGGTGTGTTTGCTTCTCACTCACCGGAGACTTGTAGTACATGATTTGTCCATTTCTCAGAACAAACCAACGTCTCTTCCATGTCTTCACCTGGCTTCCCATCTTCAGCAAATACCCTGATTTCTCCATGGGCTCCTAGAGGATAAAGGATAGGTGGATTATCCTGAGCCCAAGATGAAAGCAACTGAGAAGTGCCCACACGAAGGGCCACCATCTGCCAGGTCTCCAGCATCCCCTATCTTCTCTTGAGCTCAGATTGTCAGATGTCAGGGCCCACATCACTGCATAACTTTGAGAATCTGCTGCTGCTCATGTATGTGTAAGTACCATGGTGGATGTGTGGGGCAGTGAAGAAGGTATCTGAAGGCAGGACTGGTCATGCTTTCACAGCTTGCCTGAATCACTGAAAATTATTTTCCCATACAACGTGCTAAGCACTCTTCAAACATAAATGAAGTAAGGGTAAGCTCTAGGCAGCAGTAAGTCTCAAACCTCTTGCATGTATACTCCTTTACTTTCAAGGATAAGAGAGTTAAAAAAAAAAATGTGTGGAGGGATGGGTAAATAATGGATTCACATGAGAAATTCATTGATTTTTAAGGCCACAAGGGACCACAATGATCATCTAGTCTGGCCTCCTGAATAACACACAGGCTGTAGAGTTGGACTAAGTGGTCCCTGCATGAAGTGGTCTATAATTTGTGGCTGAGCTGAGGAGATGGGAGCTTAAACAAAATATATCTCACGCCACTGAGCTACGTGCTTCACCCTTTGTCCTTACCTTGCCGCTAGACAGGAGTAACGTTGGTGGCTGCACAGCAGCATTCTCGCTGATGCAGCATGCTGTAGCTGTGCTTGCAGAATCAAGCCCATACCAGCAATGATAAAGTAACACTGGGTATTTATGGAATGCTTTTCATTTGGTAATCTCACAGCTCTTTACAGAGGTGTGCAATTATCTTTACCCCCATTTTATAGAGGAGGAAACTGAGGCACAGAGCAGTTAAGCAACTTGCTTGATATCACACAATGAATCAGTGGCCGAGTTGGCAATAAAACTTGGGTCTTGTGACTTCTGCTATGTTTCTCTAATCACTAGATCAAAATGCCTCCCATGTTTCCAAATGAAGAACTTTTTGTTTCTATACAAATGGGTGAGGTCACAACCATCCCCTAAAGAAGAGTGGGATGTGCCAAAAACTGGTATGGATAATCAAACTTCATGCTGATGGCCCCGGGGTCAGGAAGGACTATATCCCCAGTGCTCAGCACCACACAGTTGGCCAAGTACATTATGGGGGTTCCTATGAAGTATCAGGCAGTGGCTGATGCCAGAGACAAGCTGGATCAACAGTCTCATTTGGCATGGCAGATCCTTCATACTGTAGCTTTGCCACTTCCCTTTCAGGGTCAGTGCTGTGTCCGTATCCCAGACTGATGTCCGAGGGGGGCATAAAACTTACACTGCCGACTCCGCCATCAGTAGAATAGGAAGATGTCCGCTGCAGCTTGTGCTCTGGCTCTGAACAGTCACCATCCAGGGAGTAGGCATCAGGGGGGATGGCATAATCACTCTCTGAGCTCAGCGAGGACATAGAGACACCTGACAGGAATTAAGGGACAGTGGGAATTTTAGGTGCTCAGGATCGCTGTGATATCTGTAACTTGCAGCCTGAGTCTGCGCTGCCTGAAAAAGCCTCCAGTTCAACCCCAAAGCTACTTGGCTCAAGGTGACCAAGTCAATCAGATACTGTTCCAACCCTTGGACAGCCAAACCCCACCACCCAGGCCTGTGAACCCAGTCTTCTCTAAACCCCACCACCCAGGCCTAGGAACCCAGTCTTCTCTAAACCCCACCACCCAGGCCTGTGAACCCAGTCTTCTCTAAACATGAGAATGGGAAGGAATTCTATAATGTAATGAATTCAGGGCTGCCTAAACACAGGCAAGATACTCACTACCCAAACCACACATGATAATTTTAACTAATAGAGCTCAAGAACCTCTGCTGTCAAACCACAAGCCTCTCCCACTTGAACTAAAGGAGAACCAACAAGAAGTCTGCTGGCACCTTAAAGACTAACAGATTTATTTGGGCATAAGCTTTCGTGGGTAAAAAAACACTTCTTCAGTTGCATCTTTTCAGTTACTCTTTAAGGTGCCACCGGACTCCTTGTTGTTTTTGTGGATACAGACTAACATGGCTACCCCCTGATAAAGGAGAACCCTGATCATCTGTTACTAATAGTGCAGCTTCACTTTCCTTAATCCTTCTGCCTCTAGATTCCAGTGGCAAACAGACACATTAGCAAGTACACCACAAGAAGAGACCATTTTAAACCATGTATAGCATGGGAAGAGACAATTTTAAACTATTTACACAGAATTCAGGCTTATTGTTCGCCACTTGCAATGACAGTGCTGCTTTTTGGAAAGTTAGATTGGATCCATAAGTCAGTTCTCATTCTCATGTTTTTCACCTTCATTTATACTGATCAGGATGCAATTTATCTGATGCTCCAAAGGCAGGAAAGAATTGTGCATCTTTTTAAGTGCCATTTGGCTTCTGATTCAGAATTTACCAGATTTGACAGAGCTAACAGGCGCCAACAAGAAGTTGATTGACATGAGTTGGCACTAACATGCCTAACAGATGGCCTGGAAAGAAAAAAGTGTTTCTTTTAGCTAATGTGAAAAAGCTCATGATTCCAAGGATCTATGTGTCATAGTCATTTGGCTGTAACAATCAAATGGGGAGATCCCCAAACTGGTCCTGGTGTCAGAGTTCCACCGCAGACTAAGAACTGTTCTAGAAGACTGGTTTCTACTGAGCAATGGTTGGCAGCCCAAGTCTGCCTGCTCTCCCCATCTTACTGGGTTCACCTTACCACGTTTCACAGCACGAGGACTGCCTGGCATGCTGCTCTTTCTGATCTCAGATCCACCATTGGAGGTCCTGAAGCTGGCATGGGAGCTGCAGTCATCATCAGAGCCTGAGGACTCATCTAAGAAAGGAACGTTGCTGATCTGTGTGGCTTTCTGGAAAACAAGCCTTCAAGATCAAAATGTGAGGAAGGAGGAGCTCCAGTACAGACACATGCTACAATTCATAAAGAGACAGCACAGACAGAACAGGCCAGACTCATTTCTTCAAAGCTACCCAGACCCTCTCACCCCACTCACCATCATGCTGAGGTTTTCAACTCTCATTCCTCATTCTCCAGGGACTCTCCAGGCCATGTTCCCCTCCAGGTCCCATATTCCCGAGTCTCCCCAGATTTTATCTTCCTAGGGCTCCACAAACTCAATCTTTCCCCTTAGGCTCCCAAGATCCATCTTCTATTTCATTCTCATTCACCCTCCAGACTCCATCCTCCAAGACCTCACTAGTCTCCACCATACACATCTTCCTGAATCTTCCCAAGAACTGCCTGGTCTCAAACATATACCAGGGTTCCATCCTCCCTGAATGGGGATCTGTAGCTTCAGTGGACTGAACCTTTGTACGTTTTACTTTATGCAAATTTGATGATGTATTCACGGATTTAGCAAGTTGCCAGTATTGCCCTCAGTTTGGCAAAGATAAAATAGTTTTAAATATATCTATTATTACCATGTGTGTACGTGGCATCTGCTACTCCACTGCAGCCTGTCAGCCTGCAGGGCTCCCTGGCATTCTCAAGCCCTCTTGTCTGCTCAGTGTTGTCCCTTGCTACTCTCAAGATGGTAGCAACTCTCCCCATTCTTTTCTTAACACAAAAGGTGAAGTAATCCCTTACCCCCTTCAGCGTGGTGTAGACTGGAACCGTGACATTTCTGTAGATGAGGCAGGTGAATGGCCCAGAAGCTGAATATGATGGAAAATTCGAAACTAGAAAATTTAGAGAGAGAACAAAGACTGGTGAAAAAACAGCAGGTTTTAATGGAGGGAAGTAGGTGTGATGGCACAATGTAGCAATAGGGAACCTCAACAAGGCAAACTAGTGAGAAGGAGGCAGTGTCTTCCTGGAAGACTTGATCTTGCAAAGGTTGTGGGAGTTACTAATTTTGGAAAGTTCTCGGAGGTACTGCACTTTCTCTTCTATGGTGCCTACAGGACACCTCACCCACCCTTGCATTCCTCCCAGGCACAGTGAACCACATAGTGAGAGGCAGAACCAGCAGATTTTAGCATTCTGGTGGAAAAGTGCATGACCAACCATGACTTAACTGAACTAGGGTGAGACTGTTTGGCCATCTTACTAACAGAGCACACAAGAAAGGTATTCCATTGCTCCTCACTTTGTGGGCCCAGGGCTAGCCTTAGATCTATTCAATCCCTGTAGCTACATAGGGTCAACTTACCGAGGTTCACACACATACCACAGAGATGCCAGCCAGAGCACTATACCCAAGAAAGTTAGTGCCAGAGGGCCATGCCAAATAATTAATTCCCTAACTACCCTCCCCATGTTCATTTTGGAAGGTTCCATGCCTAGCTTCCTGTGCCATTTTGGGAGGTCACCAAAGGTTGTGGGAGCTCAGAAATAGGTGGAAGGTGATGGCGGGGTCACCACAGCCTGAGAGCAGATCACAGGCAGGCAACAGTAGGGTATGCAGAAAAGTGTCTTGTCATAAGTGCGGAAGGAGCTAAATTGGTCCCCCCATAGAAGTTACTTAACATAGAGGCCAAAAAAATCAAGGATTGGTCCTTCAGCGTATTTCTGTGCTGCAACTGAGGACAAGCCTCCCAGTCCAGGTCCACAGACTCATGCTAGCATGGTTCATGCTAGCGTGCTAAACATAGCAGTGTAAACATTACTTTGACATTGCATCTCTCACGCCCTCCTGCAGGCTCGGGAGCCCGAACAACATCTACACAGTTATTTTTAGTATGCTAAATCAAACCCTGCTTAGCACAAATCTATGGACCTGGACTGGGAGACTCGTTCTGAGATGCAGTGTAGGCATACCCATCTAGGCCCAGATATCTTCTTCAACCTGGGTGACAGCCAGGGTGAGATCTGATTTGAAAACAGGCAAGAAAAGGAGAAAACATGAACAGCCAGAAGCTAATGTCCTACATCCTCAGCCTAAGCTCTCTCTGGATGGATCTTATCTCGAACTTACTCTGGCTGGGAGAGTCAGTCCCGAGGGCCACCTCCGACAGCCTCATGCCAGACTTGGCTACTGCATAGATCCGACTCTCCTGGAACAATAGCATTGCACAGGGTGATGGTCAGAAAAAGCACCAGAATATAAAAATCAAATTGTAAGTCAACTGAACTATTTCATTTGTTCAGATCTAATGGCCTCACGTCCCTTTTTGTCCTGACTGGCAACCGCATCCATTAAGGAAAGAATCTCTAAGGAGAAACTGATCCATCCCACTGCATGGTGGTTGGAAGAGAGCTGTAGTTGTGATATCCAGTCCCACCCCTCTGAATCACAGCTGAATTGCTGGTAGTGCTACAGAGATTACATCCTCAAGTTGGGCCATCTATACTCAATCATCAGTTTAAATAATAATTTAGAAATGCTGGTTTCATTGCTATGCAAAATGCATTAAAATGTACTAAAAAAAGATCTAAAGTGAACATCTGTGAAAAATTCCCATTCTTTGCCAAGGGAATGGAGGCAATGGCTGGAATTATTTGAACAAGCCTTGGTCTGAGTTACCATAACATATGGCATTTCCTCTCTAAAGATTTCAAAGAGCTTCACAAATGACACAAATTCCATGGGAAAAAAATCAGACACTAATGCAACATTAAGCTTGAGAAATCAAGCAGTCAAAAGTGGGCAAGCACAGAGTTAAGATTGGAAGATAATCCTTAATTCTGCATCCTCACACTTATTCCTGAAAAGCGCTATCGCTGTATAATTAAACATTGTCAAATAATATATAATATTACACATAAAAAACTACATGAAAATCAAGCACTCAAAATTTAGGATATGCCAATATTCAGGTTAACCATATGCATATGCATTATAATACACTCTTTAATTACATGAGCACATACTATTTTTTCCATAGGAGCCCTGCCTCATTCAGTGCACAGCACGAACAGTACTCATTGAATGAGTAACTATTCAATAATTTGGTTTCTCCTCATTGTTCATTGGGTGGCCCGATGCCTTATTTAATACACACAGTTCAAATCTGGCCCTGAAGACAGTTATTAAATTCTTTATGGAAATTCTATGGCACTCATGACTACAGTATCTGAGAGTTTCACAAACATTAATTAATTTATCTTCACAACACCCTTGTGAGATGAGTGGGTGGTTTTATCCCCATTTTACAGGTGGGAAACTGAGGCACAGAGAGATTAAGGTTAAAAGTGTCCATTAATTTTGGGTGTCCAACTTGAGACTTCGGACCTGATTTTTCAGCGAGCTTAGCATTATATAGCACTTTATATGTCCAAGCACAGCTCCCATTGACTTCAGTTGCAGCTGTTAGTGCTGAGTATTTTTGCAAATCAGACCCCAAGGCACCCAACTCAAGTTGGGCACCCCGAAAATGAGGAATGCACAATTAGTGACCACCAGTGAAAAATTAGGTTTAAGTCAGTGGTGCCCAAACTTTTCCTGTGGCGCCCACCCTTACCAATAATGCAATCTTTCCACATGCCCCCTGCATTCCCGCACAGTTGGCTAAGCAGAAGAGCTTGGGCTAGAGGCAGTGCTGGTCAGGGGGTGGACAGAGAATGAGGGCAAAGCTGGGGTGGGGCTGGAGGCAGAGGGGTGGAGCAGAGCTGCAGCTGGGACTGGGGCAGAGCAGGGCTGGGGGCACTTCCTCCCTGCCCCCCATGGGGACTGGCCTGCCCCCCCCTCACCAAGTTCCACCCCCTGAATGTTCCTCCATGCCCCGCCCCTAGGGGGACCACACTCCACAGCGCCCTTAGGAGGACCACTTTTTAAAGTGACTCGACTAGCATCACACAGGAACTCTGTGGCAGAGACAGAGACAGAACCCAGTTCTCCAAGGCAGCATTCAACAGCCTTAACCATGAGAGTGTCCTTTCTCTTCCTGCCTCATTCACCACATACCTCCCAAATTCTGCAATAAGTCAGGCAGGAGTCCTACAGGCAACAGCCTCTTTCACAATACAACCCTGATTCATCCCCAGAGAAGGTTCATCCTGTGCACTGATAAAGGAGGGGTCCTGTGAAAAAAACTGTGTGATTATGTAATTAAAGGCTATGTCTGTACTACAAGCTGGGGGCATGATAACCAGCTCACGTACACATCCTCATGGTAGCTCAATGAGAGCTAGTGCCAGTTGTGCACGCAAGCTGGGAATTACATCCCTCGCTCATGATATAGACGTAGCTGACTATATCATAAAGCACATGCATAAGGGGGCCAAATTAAGGTTGCACAGGCAACCTTAATTCTGACATTTCCTAACTTTTGAGGGCTTGACTTTCCAACCTTAAAAATGTTCTTTTAATGTAGTTTGTGTGTGTCGTTTCCTGAGTTTTTAAAAAAACAAAGTGAATAAACACCCACATGAGTCCTCAGCAGGATTGGAACATTTAGATCCCCCACACAGACCTCTGCCACTTAAACTAACTGGTACTAAGCTAAACTAATGGAGTAACTGGTACTAATATTTGTAGGCTGTTATCTTCTATGTGGGATGGACACTAGAGGGGGATGACACACATGCTTTGCCAGTGCCACACTTTACTTTTGCTGATAGCAAAATAATGTTGAGACTTTGGAATATGGAGTTCCTTTTCAGATTCTAGAGGGAAGCATTCTCTAGTGGTGACAGTTCCTTCTGACCCTGTCTCCTACAATAGTCTGTCCCAGTGCTATTTCTCCCCGTCCCGCCTATCCGGCTTGTAATTTCACATGGGGACAGAATTAATGATGAACCTTCAACTGTAGATTTGCATTTCTTGACTTTTGAGTTTGATCACTGAACATTAATATTTCTTTGGTGGGAATTTTTTCCAGAAATCTTTTGCTTTTGTTTTTTTAAAGAAAAGAAAAGAATAAAAGTTGCCAATGTGAACAGTATTTTCCATTATCTGGAACTATTTGGCTTGATAAAGATGGCTGCCTTCATAAGTAACTAAGGTTGCCAGGAGCCAAACAGCCCAGATAAAGGTCACTATAAGCCTTCATCTAGGCAACCCAAGCCCAACCATTATTGACAGAGGCACCCAAGTACTGATGAAAGCTGAGCAGAACAGTATCCGTAGTGTCACCTGTGTTTCTTACCCAGGATGGGAACCTGTGCAGTGGTGGAGTGGGAGGTTTGCCTCCTGGGTCTAGTGGTCCAGCTTCAGAATTCCCAGCTTCATTTTTGCCTGAATCAGGATGCTGATCAATCTCCACACCCATCCCAACCTTTCCCCCCACTGGGCATCCTTCTGTCTCCATCTTCTCTGGCAGCTCATCATCATCAATGTCTGTCTCCTCCACTTGTGCAGGGCAGAGTGTTGAGGTTGTTATGGGCAGGAAGGTGCCAACCTCTGTGATCATTACATGATGGAAGCGATCAGCACCAGGCTGGGGTTGGCTGTAATGTCTCTTTGCTAGCTGGATACTGTCTCTTGGGGTGCTGGGTGTCCGGATTTTTGGGAGAGTCAGACTATTGCCTAGTCCACATTCCCTCCCTGAAAAGCTTGGCTGTGTTGAAGTAATGAATGATGGCAAATCCAGTGTTGGCTCTGCGGTTGGGAGACAGCCATCAGGGGTACTCATCATCTCCCCTGAGGATGAGGAGTCCAGCCTGTGGGAGCGGAACTTGGCACTCAGCTCATCTGAGGAGTTGCCCAGCTCTGATGCCATCTGATCTGAGGTGCTAAGAGAGCTCTGGTTTCTCCCCAAGGAAGACTGGAAAGCCAGGGCTTCAAGGACACTTGCGGACTCAACTGCAGGGTCCTGTAGTGTGGGATCAGGGCACCCTGAGCTACTGTCAGAG
The DNA here is from genome assembly GCF_015237465.2 of Chelonia mydas. Classification (NCBI taxonomy): domain Eukaryota; kingdom Metazoa; phylum Chordata; order Testudines; family Cheloniidae; genus Chelonia; species Chelonia mydas. The sequence goes on from NC_051246.2 coordinate 64,491,938, forward strand.
ATTACAGTAGAGAACGTATCTTTCTCTACAGAGGGCTTCCAGTTCAACGGGTCAGGGATGACCCTGAGCATGTTCTGGGAGGGCAATGATTTATTGGCTTCTTCTGCAATGGAGGCTTCATCAACGAGGATCATACTTGGTGTAGGGGGAACACCTTTAGCAGCTCTTCCCGGACACTCCTGTTTGACACCCATCCCAAGGAGCACGGGATTCTGGTCTGGTTTCTCAAGCAAGGGTGACAATAGCATTCTGGGCACCAAAGGGTTATAGCTCCAAAGAGATTCAATAGGAGGGATGGTTGTCAGATCTAAAAAGAGAGAAAAAGGATAGTTAGGGCATTTAAATGTTTTTTGTCCAAAGTGTTGCTTGTTAGGATGAGTTCCTGTCAGATGTATTTCAGCCAAGGGGTATGTCTACACTGCATGTGGGAGCAATTCTCCCAGCACAGGTCTACAGACTTACATGAGCAGAGCTAGCATTAGCATACTAAAGCAGTGTTTAATTTGTGCCAGGGTTTAGCCCCAGCACCTGTGTGCTTGCCACATCAGTTATTAAATTTACAAAATTGCTTGAGACCCAGGACCTAATTGCTTGAGCCCTGGCACCTCTTTCATTACAAATTAAGCCCTGACTAAAAATAACTGTGTAGATGTTGTGGCTCCAGCTCTCAAGTCTCAGGGGTGGAGAAGGTAGGCTTGAGAGCCTGAGCTGCAGCCCAAATCACAACGTCAAAGCAATGTCTACATAGGTATTTTTAGTGCAGTAGCATGAACCCTGCAAACATAAGCCTATGGACCCAGGCTGGGAGGCTCACTCCCAGATACAGTAAAAAGATTATAGTATTTGAGTATTACAGTATTTGAGCATAAGCTTTTGTGAGCTACAGCTCACTTCATCGGATGTTCCGATGAAGTGAGCTGTAGCTCACGAAAGCTTATGCTCAAATAAATTTGTTAGTCTCTAAGGTGCCACAAGTACTCCTTTTCTTTTTGCGGATACAGACTAACATGGCTGCTACTCTGAAACCTCCCTGATACAGTGTAGACGTATTCCTTGGAACAGACCAATGGTCCAGCTACAATAGTGTCCTTTCTCTGACAGCAGCCAATACCCAGTGGATCAGAGGGAAGAGAAATGCCCACAGTAACTTATATACCCATGCAACATTATGTCACAGGTGAGCTAATGGGCCAGAACCTCAGCAGTGTAAATCAGTATAGCCCCTGTGATTTCAGTGGAGCTACAGTACATTAAACTAGCAGAGTATCTGGCTTGATTTACTTCTATCCCCAGCTGGTGATCAGTGGATGCCCTGAACCATGAAGATCTGAGAGCCTTTGTAACTATTACCACCAGCTAAAGATGCTACCTTCATTCATATGAATGTCTAAATTCCTTTAAAATCTTTCTAAGCTTTTTTCCCCAATAATATCCGTGGTATCAAGTCTCTTAAATGTATAATATGGTTTGTTCATAAGAATTTCCTTTTTTAGGTTTATGTTTTCATTCCATGTGTTGTTGTGTTACAGGATGGGATAAACAGGAATGCCTGGTTGGCCTTCCAAATGTCCTTTATTTAATGTCCATATAATACCTCTGCTCTGTCACTTCTTTCTCTTCTCTTCCATACTGCGTAGTTTTAGAGACTATCTGAACTCTATAGATACCTTCTAATGGCGTCAGTGAGGGTGTGGAGAAGGATGGCGTACCCCTGCTCAACTAGCAGGAGGTTTGGCCTACAAACCCCCTAGGTCAGGGATATCCATAGGGAGGCCATATGCCTCCTCAGTGCCTCTTGCCTTTATGGGAACATCATGGGAGCACACAATCCTGTAACTATCCAGTAGTCACTGACCCTGATCCTACCCTCTGGAGATGCAGAGTGAGTTTTAGACTATGAAGGGGAACTATGAGTAGGTTAATGGTGACAAAAATAATAATACTTTGTATTTATATAGAGCTTGTCAGCCAAATTAATACCCCAAAATGCTTTACAAAGCTGGTGAAATAAGCAGAGATATGCTCCAAGGTCACACAGCAAGTCCGTGGCACCATGGGAACTGAACCCAGGGCCCTTGTCTCTCAGCACTGTGCTTAGGTCATTAGCTCATAGCTACTCTAATGGCAGGACTGGTATTAAATTTTCAATGAATACCTGTGGAGCTGGTGAGGGAATAGCACCTCAGAGGGCAGTCATATATCCATCCTGATCCCTCCCCTAGGTATAGGGCCTGATCTGAACAATGCCTTTATGTGAGTTTGGAAAAGGAAGTGCGGAAACTGCTCATTGAACCTCTCTAGGCCAGATCTGCTAGGGTTTCAGCCTTTCTGCCCAGGAGGGCCAAAGAAATGGTCTGGCCCCTCATCTTTTTAATCTTTTCTCAGACAGAAACCCACACCCTACCCCTATATGTCTAATAATGTCAGATGCTCTTCTCTGGAAAATCCTGACAGCCTAGAAAAATTTGTGTAGGGTCTGCAATAGAATGGAAATTACGTGGATCATTTCAGGTCTTCTGATAACCTTGACATTTATATTGTGTCTTCTGTCCCAAAGAACCAGATTCCAAGATGCTTTAGATAGAAATTATATATATATGAATATCCAGGAATAACAAGATATAATTGATAATGGTGCCTGAGTATCACAGACTTCACAAGCCTTGCTCAGCGGCCAGCAGGGTTTACAAGGTCAATACAAATTGAAAGAGCACACGGACGGAGGAGAGGACAAAGGGTAAGGGAAATTATTGCTTATTGTGGAGAGAATAAGGGTGGGATCCACAAAGGGACTTAAGCATTGCAACACTGAGTGTCATGGCACTTAACTTTTAGGCTCCTAGAAAATCACAGGAATACGCTGCAATCCACAAAGCCTGAGTTAAGTGCCTAGGGTCCTTATACAATGAATTGGAGAGATAGACACCTTAGAATGTGATCCACAAAGCCAGCATGCTAAACATGGTGCCACCTAAGCTAGCTAATGGGTGATGCCGATGACAGGGGTGTGTGCAAAGCCCCACCTCCCTCAAGGCATTCCACACCTAAGTTTGGGCTGCAGGGAGGCAACCATCTCTGCTTAGCGATCCATGAACAGGGACCAGCCACCTGAAGTCAGGCAGCTTAGCTGCCTAAGATGTTTCTTGCAGGAATGAATTAGGTTCCTGCCTCACTCCACATAGAACAGCTGGACAAAGAGGAGAGGGTTCTGCCCCCTGCCTTATGACTTTTAGCCCAAGGATTAGAACAGTGACCTGAGATATGGGAAACCCAGGTTCGAGTCCCCCCTCTCTGCCAGAAGGGTAGAAAGGATTTGAAAAGGAGTCTCTAACCACTGAACTATTGGATATTCTCTTGTGGGGTTCCCTCAGTCTCTCCTCTTGAAGGTGTTCCACTGTGGACAACTTATGAAGAAGTGATTGGCACACTAACCACTGGGCTGTACCACCATTCTCACTTTCTCTCTCTCTCTCTCTCTCTCTCTGTCTCAATGACTGTTTAAGTGTTTATCCACAATGGAACAGTCCTGGGACTTATGTGACTAAATCTAAGGCTTAGGCCCCTAGGTACCTTTGTGAATCTGGGCCTAAAACCCACATTCTTGAGAAATACCACAGGGTGACTGGCCCTTTGAGAGGGAGCAGAGTCCTGTGCAGCTGTGACTGATTACCTGCTGCCCAACTGGGCTTAAGGGAAGGCACCTGGGTCTGCAGCACAAGGCAATAGGAGAGGAAGCTGCAGAATAGTTTGAGACAGTAGGGGAATAAGACTGCAGCCTGCCTAGCCCAAAAGCAGGGAAGAACTAGAATGAAGCTGGAAGGCTTGGATCCTCTTCTGTGGGAACACCCAGGACTAAGTTTGACACACTGTGGGTGGGTGTTGGAGTGGCCTGGGGTGAGAAGGATTACTAATACTGAGTGTTTTTGAATTGTATATACATAAATTAGACCCATTAGAGGAATATTTTAAGGATTCTGGACTGGTAGACTTATTTAAGGAGCCCTGAAGATGGAAGGCAGGGTGCTGTACTGGGCATATATGTCCTCTTACTAGATATAAAGGAACAAGGACCATCAGTGCATGACCCTAGAGGCACAAGGAACTGATTGTGACACCCACCCAGTCCTAATATGATCCCTGTATAAATTCTCCCAACCCTGACATCAGTGTAACTCTGCAAAAAAGCCATTCATATGAAATATTATAGTATGTTTCCAGGATCCCAGGCATGTTGGGAGATGCCTGTAGATGAAGCTGTTAATATCAGCATGGCTGGTTGCAAGAGATTTATCGGTCTACTGAGGCCTCTCAATTTAGCCTGGCAAAGTGAGTCTGTGCAATTAGGTGGGGGTAGGGGTTGGGTGGGCAGTGCTGAGCTGTCTGCTGTTCAGTGGGTCGGGATCCAGGGAACACTTAATACTAGATTATTAACACAGCTTACCAGTCATTCTGTCTGTGTAAACAGCCAGAGCCAGAGGGGATGAGAGAAACCCACTTGCAAAGCACCTGACCGGAAGTGTGCTGGGATTTGGCAAGAACTTTGCATGGTTTCCCTGGTGCTGGAAGGGTGGGAGCGAGGCATAAAACATGCCAGAATAAGAGTTTAGCAGGAGAGAAATGCTCCCTATCTGCCTAGTGCAAATCTAGGTCATCTGCTCCCATTTCTAGACTTTATTTTTTTTTAAATGGACTCAATTTAGGCTAGGAAAGTTGGGGAAAAGGAAACTCCCTCCTTTTAACAGTGAATTATATTCTGATGAAAGGTGCTGGATTCACAGTCCTAGAGAAGAAAGTCTTCTCTTTAGCCACAGAAAACGTCAGGGGTGCTGGAAAAATGTGTATAGTGGGGGTGCTGAGAGCCACTGAACCAAACTGTAAACCCTGTATATAATGGAAACCACTTCAAGCCAGGGGGTGCAGTAGCACCCCTAGTTCCAGCACCTATGGAACAGGTACAGCAAAGGCATAGGCAACGTAAGCTTCTTCCTTATCTGCCAAAATGCCTCAACCTTGTGCCAGAGGGAACACTCTCCTCCCTCCCCCCAGAGCAATGGGGAGAGTTCAGTCTTCTTGGCTCAGTCAGTCCTTACTTCCACTCTGGTAAGATGTCAACAAGAAGTCCAATAGTGCCTCTTGTGATGGTGACTCTCTGGCAATGTGGATGCCTCTACCCAGGGAGGAAGTATAGTGAAATTCATCAAGGACTTGATCTTGCACTACTGAAGTCAATGAAGGTTTTGCCAATGACAGCCTTGACTCCCTGAGCAAAAGGACCAGCCAGGCCCATTAGCTTGGAAGCAGTCGCAGCCTCCTAAACCAGAGGTCCAAGATTCAATCCCCACTGGAACCAAATAAGGAGCATTGTTAGGATAAAAGCAACTTGCCGTCTATAGCTTCTTCCATCCAGATGGTTTTACAAACTTTGATATAATTAAGCCTCACAGGTCAGCATTATTGTTCACATTTCAAAAATGGGCAAATTAAGTAACAGAGGTTATGCCACTTGCCCAAGTCATACTTACTAATCTATGGCAGCACCCATGATTCCTGACTACCAGTCCTCAGCTGGTTACTAGGTTACAATTCCAAAATGAACATATTTACCTTGTAATGCATCTTGAAGGGCTTCAATTTGCTCTGTCAGCCTCTGATTACAGTTTTTCAGGTGGTAATTTCCTAGCTCAAGCTATGAAACAATAATAAAAACTGAAAAAAATTATTTAAACACTCTCCCCAACATCAAGAAGTGTTTAGGTCTCTGACTGCAATTAAGTGTCAAGATAAGAACAAGAAAAAGAACAGATAAATTTAACTTTAAGCTCTGAAGCCCTTCTCAGCAGCAGCTTCTGCCAGTTGGAATAGCCCTTCTGCACCTACCCACTCTTCCCAAATATCCTTGGAAAGCACCTTTCTTCTTCCCTGCATAGGCCCCATCATTTCTCTCACTGCTATTATTTATAATTTACCTGTAAAATATTTTGGAAAACAATTGGTATGAAAGAGACAGCTAAACTACTATTACTTGGGAGTGTCAGCTTTCCTTCCTCTTGCACACAATGTAATGGGATCCCCCCTGTGCCAGGAGGGACTGGGTGGGGAAGACATGAAGTTAACCCTCACAAATACATATTCAAGGGAGGGGAAAGAAACACATCACAGCGAATAATCCAGGCAGTACTAAAGAGACTGGGGACTCTCACCCAAACACAGGGTTCACATAAAGAATCCCTGCACCACTTATAGGTGTAAAGCGCCATGCTAACAACTTCCTTCCTGAAACAAATTGAGAAATCCAAAGTTTGGAGATGTATGTGTGGCCTCAATCCAAGGAGTAAAGAGTTACTGAGTCTTTTAAAAAGTGCTTTGAGATGAGACAGCAGGAACCTGATCCAGTGCGCACTGAAGTCAGTGGAAAGAATCCCATTGACTTCAGTGGGCATTGGAATGAGGTAAAGCCCCAGGAGCTGAGAGGGGTTTGGAAGAGAGGGGAAGGGCAGACATGAGGGAATGCCACGTTGGAGGAAAACAGTGTCACACAGAGTTAGTAACTTTAAGGAATAGCAGGAAATAAAATGGCTATGTGCCAGGTGCTGCCTCGGGAGGAATGACAGGAACTGCATCTCAGGATTCACAGGAGAGGGTGATCGTGGGGAAGTCTTTTGCTTCCTCTAAATGAGAGAACAATTTACCTCAAATTCTGGTTCTTGGAGGTGGAAATCTGATCATGGCAACTGAGCACCAGTTTACTGCATTAGGCAAACTTTGCCCAAATCAGTAAATTGTCCTAAGTCAAGGACAGAGGATCTGCCCCTGCATCATGAGTTGTGTGCTGTGGCAAACATTAACTCCTTTGTGGCAGTGAATATCTTTACTCCTGGGGAAATTCTGTACCAAAAAATTAAAAATTCTGCACACAATATTTTCAAATTCTGAAAAATTCTGCATATTTTGTCAAAATAACACAATATAATCATACCACGTTTCAATTATTTTTGGTCATTTATTTCAAAATACCTGTCAGCAAGTATGTCTGTAACAATACAGATGACAAAAAAGACCCCCATGTGTCCCTCCACTCCCACTCAGACAGCCATTCTCCCCATCCCCATGTGGCCCTGCACCTCCCTCCCCGCAGTGGCCCTGCGCCTCTACTCTCATTCAGCCCCTGCCCCAGTCTGTCCTCCCACACTAGCCCTTATGAGCCCCCCTCTGACTCTCCAGCAGCCCCACACTGTCTGTCTCCCCATAGCCCCTTTCTCCAGATCTAGCCCCACAGGCACTGTGAATAAGGCAGGCTTTTTCTCTTCCCTAGCTGGCCAGGAGCTGTAGCTCTGTTCTATCACCACAGCGCCATCTGGTGGGAAAAAGGCGGAACTACAGCAACTTTCCAGCTGAATGACAGGTTTCAGAGTAACAGCCGTGTTAGTCTGTATTCGCAAAAAGAAAAGGAGTACTTGTGGCACCTTAGAGACTAACCAATTCATCGGAAGTGAGCTGTACCTCACGAAAGCTTATGCTCAAATAAATTGGTTAGTCTCTAAGGTGCCACAAGTACTCCTTTTCTTTTTCCAGCTGAAGTTATTTTCTGCTGAGGCTGCTCTGTTCTAACACTGTAGTGCCCTCTTGTGGGCAAAAGGTGGAACTGCAGCAACTTTCTGGCAGACGCTTTTTTCTGTGCAAAAAATTAAAAATATGCATGGCCCATTAAGTATGCGCCTGTGCAGTGGCGTTGAATTCCCACAGGAGTAAGCCAGTGTAGAAGAATACGAGCATTTAAGACAACATTAAAAGTTTCACTCAGTGCAAGAAGAGACCTGACATAAAGAGTTTCTGTATGTAGATATCACCCACACTCCAGTCTGATGGCTGGTTAGTTAACTGGGTGGCACAACAGCTACGCCTTGGAGTGACCAAATTTTGTCAGTGACTTTGGAGAACCCATCCTGCCTGTTGGCATGAGGCAGTGGTACAGAATTCCCCCAGGAGTAATAATATCTTGCTTTTATTGTCCATACAAAGTGCTCGATTTACAACTCCAGCAACATATAGAATCACCACTCCCAACTGCACACCACAGAAGCTGACAACAGGCTGGAGACTCACCTCTCTTAGCTTAAATGTTACCCATTCCTTGATCTTGGCAGCTTTGTCTTGAACAATTTTAGCTTCCTCAGCCCTCAACTGCTTCTGTGGCAAAGAGAGGATTAAATGTATTATGGGAACATGGTCATGATGTTCTTAGTGGGTTAATGTAGCAGTAGTGGCTTATAAACTGGAACTTCCATTCAGTGAAGTGGTCCCAGGACTAAAGTGTAGTTAGATATTAATGCTCACCTGGCCTCTGATATTAGGCCCCTTTAAGGTGTCTGGTGGTTTCAAGATCCACTTGAGCCATTTTTGAAAATTTAGGCTAACAATTCCAGGGTATCTGTTTTGGGGCCCTGTTGAATCTTGGCCTAATTCCATCTTGAGCAATTACATTCTGCCTCCCAGAGTTTCATTTGTACATAGTCTTCTACTCCTCTTATCCTACATTATTATGTAATGTTGCTCTGCGGTGTTACATAGCTGTAGTTTTCCACCCAATTGGTGGCTACATGTCAGTGGAGAATTAAACAATTCCTGTGTGTACCTTGTAAAATGTTTTGCAGTCCTTCAGAATGAAGAGAATTCTATTGATGTCAATAGTTCTATCTGGAGCTTAGAGGGCAGGTGTTAGAGTTGGAGGTTTAGGAAGAATGGTTACTTTGAAAGCCTGAAATCCCATCAAGGTCCCTGTGACACACAGCTGTTGCTCTCACTGAGAAACCAAAGTCAAAGTAATATAATCGGGGACAACAGGCCCAAAACCTGAGACTGGACACCCAGGGAGCACTGGTCTGTCTATAGGTGGTATATTGTCACAGGGTGACTGAGCCCCTTTTTAGGGAGACTCCTGTGACTGAACTGGTGTATCCTAGCTAACACTGATTAGGGGATGAGGTAGCATCTGGGGTCAGGAGATATAAGGAGGCCTGGGAGTTGGAAGGAAGAGAGACAGGCCAAAAGCAGACAGATGGAGACTCTGGAGCTTTGGTTGAGCCTCTAAACTTTATCAGGAGATGATGGGGATAAGCCCAGCAACCTTCTATTTGAAGGAAGATTGGGGACTGAAGAAGAGTCAAAAGTGACAAAAGGCAGCAGAGCCAGAGGCTCTAGTTTATGCCTTTGAGATGTGCTTAATCAAAAACTATCCTGTGACAAAAGTGTTCTCAGCCCAAGACAGCACTGAAATGTTTGGAGGGACCCTGGGAGGGAAGGGGGAACTGAGTCAGGGTGCCTACGGGGCACCTTCCTGCCATGAGGGGAAACTCATGGAGGATTTTACAGGTATGTTCTGTGTGTGTACCATGCCTAGCATAGGTTCCTGACCAGGTCTCCTAGGTGCTACAATAATATTACGAAGAGTAATGTTTGAGAAATCAAACGGAGTATTGTTCCCAAGTGATTGCCAGGGTAATGACACCATGCCATCAGCTTTGCGGTTATGTCATTTTTCTCTTTTTCCCTTCTCAAGGGAATTTGCTGCTGAAAGATGCTAGACTGATATTGCTGGAAAGTGAAGGCCTCTATTTAGCCTCAGATCAGGTATAGCATGGGTGGTGGCAGTGCAAGCTTCCCCACTCCAAAAATAGCTTAGATACCTTACAAGGAGAAACCAAGCCTACGAGCAAGAGGGAGAAGTTCAGTCTCCCTGGCTCCTTCAGCCATTGGCCTCTCTACTGAGGCTGACAACAAAGGTGACAATTGTGGTAGTGGTTTTGTGCCAAATCTGCTGGAGGCTTTTGTAACATGGAGTCTAGTTCATTAGAAACTAAGGATAGTAAAAATGATCACTCGCCTCCTTTTTGCACTCTCACAAAGTAAGAGAATAAAGGGTTCACTCAATCATTGGCACGTACAGATACAACAAATAAAAATAAATCTGCTACTTCATTGTTTTAATTGCTCTGTGCAACTCAATGCCACAGCAGCACATCTAGTTCAGATACTGTTTCTGGATTTAAATAGTCCTGGATAATTCTATGACCAAATAATGACTCTTACTTTAATATGCTTAACTACAAATGTTATCAAATCTCATGCTTCATGTCAGGGAGGTAGGATTCTCTCCCTTTCCCCCCTTGAGTACAGCATTGTAACATTTGCAATGTGTATTACTCTACTTATTTGCCTTCCTCTGAAGCATCAGGTGCCAGCCTCTGCTGGAGATGAGATTTCAGACTTGATTGACCAGTGGTTTGATAAGACCTGGCAAATCTTATATAATGCATTTTACATAGGCCTTTGAACATCAATCAAATTGTAATGACCCAGACTAGATTCAGATCAAAGACATAATGGTAAGAGACTCAGTATCCTATTACCACACCCCAGAACCACTAAAATCTCTACACTTAAGAATTGAATCATATAGACAACCAGGATGTCAAAGGCTGTTTTCAGTCTGAGATGTCCACTCTCCCAGTCTAGTCTGAATTTAAACCAGTGATCCCAATAAAGCATTTTCACATCCCATTATGAATCACCATCAGCCCAAACTTAAATGGGGGCAGATTTGACTTTGGTTTTGTCTATTTGGATTCCTGTATTTCTCCTTGGCAGGAGACAGGTTTCAGAGTAACAGCCGTGTTAGTCTGTATTCGCAAAAAGAAAAGGAGTACTTGTGGCACCTTAGAGACTAACCAATTTATTTGAGCATAAGCTTTCGTGAGCTACAGCTCACTTCATCGGATGCATACTGTGGAAAGTATAGAAGATCTTTTTATGCACACAAAGCATAAAAAGATCTTCTGTACTTTCCACAGTATGCATCCGATGAAATGAGCTGTAGCTCACGAAAGCTTATGCTCAAATAAATTGGTTAGTCTCTAAGGTGCCACAAGTACTCGTTTTCTCTTGGCAGGAGAGGAATCTTGCTTTGATCAGAGAACCATTGTACTAAAGACTCGGCTCACCCTACCAGCCAGAAGGAGATTGTTTCCCTTCATAGGCTGGCATAGATGAAAGCACATAGATGCTAGAGAGATAAGCAAAGCCTTGCACCATATGTTACCTACAGTCCCACTGGCCCATGCATGCTACAGATCTCCCAGTGGAAGGTGGCTTTACCTGTTTCTCCAGCTGCATTTCCAGTCTGCCGATCAGATCATCCTTTCCTTGCACTGTGCCCAGCAGCTCCTGGTATTTTCTGTATAGGGTACTCTCTGATTCGCTGGTTTTCATATTGGCCAATTTCACCTTCTCTTCCATTTCTCTGACCTGAAAGATACCCTCACACTTTCATTGTAATGACCATGGGTGGTGGTGGTAGTGGTGGAGTTAATGAAAACTGAATGTGATGGCATGAGTTTCTTTAGTGGTAACCACTCTGAATGGGGGCTCATCTTTATGATGGAGGGAAAGAAAGAAAAATCTGACCTTTGAAAAAACACTCTTACAGGCCTAAGGTACTCTGCAATTAATTTTATTTTCAAATGCAGTGTGTTCAGTTCTGACATTGCCACTGGCATCACTGGGGGACAGGGTGAAAGGCAATGAGAAACAAGAGAAGATACAAGTTTGTATCTGAGCACCTCACAATCTGTGGTAATAGGGAGGCCATATAAATACCCTACATTATATAGAAAGGCAGGGCTCTCTACATTGACTACAGCGAATACCATATTGAATTATTTACCCCCATTAATACCAGATTCAATACTTCAAGATCCTAGTTGTCCTCTTCAAAGCCTTTGTGTTGTAACTACACTGGGGAAACTTACCAAAAAACTCCCACTGCTATGATCCCTAGTTTAGACAAAGCTTTGACAGCTTCTTGTGGTTTTGCAACTGTGCAGGTTAAACCTGCTAACTAACACAGTGGTAAAAATGCTGAAACCCATCAGAGCCTTGCCTCCCTTTGGGCTCCCTTCTATTCTACTTTATGTAGGTTTTTATACCATGCTTATCACTGTAGTATTTGATGGCCTTCTAGTAGTGCATTAAGCCACCTAACACTTGTGTGTGTGCTCTCTCATCCTCTCCCGAGAGGGAGAAGCATGTGCAGTGAAGTGTCTTGTTTTGAGGGAGGGGGAGTGTTTTAAATATAACTATCTGCAGATACGTGTTTATATTAGAGAAGGCAAGGTCAAAATAATGCACCCTGCACTTGGAGTGGAAAGTGAGGTTTGTGATGGTCCCTAGTTCCTGGGGGAGTTCATGAGACAGTCTTAGGCTGACCACCAAAGAAAGTTCCGTCTCCTGCACAGATGAGCTTTACTCTTGTTAAGAGTTCCATTGTCCCAGTGGAGCAGAGTTGTTGACCACAGTCTCCATCCTGGAGCTTTAGATGATCCTTGTGGGTATCTTGGGCCCAGGTCATGGAGTGCTTTGAAGATAAGGACAGACCTTGAACTTAATTTGATAAGTCTATTGGAAGCCACTTTAGCTAGTGGTCTGATATGTTTGCCATAGCCTGTGTTGCTGAGAAGACAAACACTGCATTTTGCAGTAGCTGGAGTTATGCAGAAGACAACAGTGCATTCTGCATTGCGGAAGACTTCATGCCCAGGCATTGCTATAAACCATCTAAGAGGTGATGAATGAGTGAATAACTGAGGCCTGATCTTTGTCCACCAGAATGGGATGGAATTTTCTAGCTGAGTGTAGATGGTAAAAATGTTACTTGCAGATGCTGCTATGTGAGAGAAATCAGAGTACACCTAGGCTATGGACTGAACTGACCAATTCTAGGCACGTGTCTTCAATGAGCAGAGACTGCAGCAGGGCTGCAAGTCCTTCAGAATACTTTCCTCTGCCCACCAGCATCACCTCTGCCTTGCTTGGGTTTAGCTTTAGCCAACTGGTATTAATTTAAAAGCTGATCTCACACAAGCACTGGGCCACCTTGGTGGTAGTGGTGTGGTTGTACATGGTAAATGACAAGTATTATCTGAAAATTGCTGGCACTTGAGTCTGTGTCATCTGACCAGTTCACTTAGTGGGTGCATATAGATGTGGAAAAAGATCAGAGAGTAAATTGATCCTTGTGGAACTCCACCAGTAAGGGGTGCAATTTCCTCATCACTGCTTGTTGGGAGTGACATTGCAGGAAGGGCTCAGACCAGGGGTGGAAGAACTATGCCCCGTGGGCCACATCCAGCCCTTGAGCTCCCGCCAGGGAGTGGGATTGGGGGCTTGCCCTGCTCCACGTGTGCCACGGCTCCTGGAAGGAGTGGCATGTACCCACTCTGGCTCCTACATGTAGGGGCAGCCAGGGGTTTCCGCATGCTGTCCCCACCCTAAGCTCCACCCCCGCAGCTCCCATTGGCCAGGAACCACGGTCAATGGGAGCTGCAGGGGCGGCACCTGCGGACAGGACAGCGCGTAGAGCCACCTGGCCATGCCTATGTGTAGGAGCTGGAGGGGGGACATGCCACTGCTTCCAAGAGCTGCTTGAGGTAAGTGCCGCACAGAGCCTGCACCCCTGACCTCCTCCCATGCCCCAACCCCCTGCCCCAGCTCTGATCCTCCTCCCACCCTCCGAACCCCTTGGTTCCAGCCCGGAGCACCCTTCTACACCCCAAACCCCTCATCCCCAGCCCCACCCCAGAGCCCACACCACCAGCTAGAGCCCTCACACCCCCCCTCACCCCTGCCCCAGCCTGGAGCCCTCTCCCGCACCCTGAACTCCTCATTTATGGCCCCACCCCAGAACCTGCACTCCCAGATGGAGCCCTTACCCCCTCCCACACCCCAACCCCCAATTTCGTGAGCATTCACGGCCCGCCATACAATTTCCATACCCAGATGTGGCCCTCAGGCCAAAAAGTTTGCCCACCCCTGGCTCAGACCATTCTAGCACATTACCCTGGACTTCTACTATCTCTCTCAGGTGAGATGGCAGAATCTCATGGTCAACAATGTCAAATCTGGCTGAGGTCCAGCAGGATGCCAACACTAGTTCATGTGAACAGGTGGGAATTCTTTTGTATTACAAAGTTTTAGTGCTCTAGAATCTGAGTTTTCTTTGCAACCCTCTGAGACTACTACTACTACTTTCTTTCCCAAGCCTATTTCCTAATTCCCACTGTTATCATCATCGTCTAACCCTGTGAAGTGTCTGAGTCTAGTTTGTATGGAAGATTCTATAAAGAACTTGTTTTGCTAGATAGTAAAGTTCCTTACCAATGACAAACTGACCTCCTTCAACTTAACTCAGCCTGGTAATTACAAAACTTAATGAGTGTCAAATACCCGGTACCATTGTCTTGTCAGTAAGACTTGAGTTGCGAATAATTCTCAAACCAGCTCTTCCCAAATGCCATTCTGTCTTGACAAAGGCTTAGGGCCAGCATGGCAGAGTGCTGGCAATGACCAGGTTGCTTCACAGATTCTGCATGAGAGAGCAGCTTACGCTCCATTGGGCAGCCCTCACCTCAGACTTGCAGAAGCTGTGTTTTGTCCCCTTGTCTGTCTGCATTAGACAGAGAGAAGCAAACCGCTTCTCCCTTGCACTGAATCAGAAAGGCAGGCACCTGCCATCCCAGCCAGAAAGCTAAGCTCACTGAGTCGGATGTTTTTTGTGTGTGTGTCTGATGCCCGAGTGCTGACTCTGTGCTGGAGGCTCAGAGTAGGGACTGCAGACATGTGGTTTCTTTAATTGAGGATGGCAGCTGTGGGAGCCCATTGAATTAGCAATCCAAACAGCCAGTTTCATGGGGTGAAAGAAAACAAAAGACTCTAAACTCCATGGGGAGCCCTTTCATTTGCCAAATGCTTCTTATTCACCCAGAATATACCTGTTTGTGGGAAGGGCAGCTCCACTTCCTAAAGCTGTTGGATGTAATTAAAGCATTTCTACTGAAAAGCCGCTTCTCTCTCGATATTGATATGGGTGGTGCTGTTGGAAAGGCAGCAACTTTTGGGGCCCAAGTCACTCCCCTGGGTTCTGCCCATGTATGGCAGTACAGCCTGGGCTGCAGGCCTTTCACTGGTGGAAAGTGTGCTATGGTAAGGGTCAGTCACAGTGGCACACACCACCAACCTGAAGAATCTTCACTCTGCCAGAAGTACAGAACTGGTTTGTTTTTCCCAGAAAGTGGGAAGAATCGGCTGGAAGGTTCAGCCTCTGTTAGTAGGTTTCCTACAGAGCCTTGGCTGGAATGTAAAACAATGCTGTCCTGGCAGAACACCTGGAGAGGAGAGGTAAATGCCATCGCTCTGCTGGTTCAGGGGGTGCAATTGCCACCTCTGTGTCAGCAAGGCTGAATCAAGGCCATTACCTTTTAATTAAGTCACCAGGTGGTCTAGTGAGCTCAACAATAGCAATAGCTACAATCTCTCTGCCTGTCTCACCCACTGACCTGTGTTACAGTCCCATGCTCAATCCTTTCCTAATCCGCTGCCCACTCACTTCTGCCATTATCATCTCAGCATTCAACAATGAGCTGTTCATAGGGAGCAGTGGGAGGAGAGGAACCTCTGATAGCATGGTGCCAGCAACCCAGACATTTTGCATGGGGACCAGCTCGTTGTTAACTTCACACACACTATAATTTTATTGGAGGTTGGGATGTTTCTAGTTGAGATGTTGCTTGTTTACATTTCATAGTACACTTGCTTTCACGTTGGAAAAACTGTACCAGGGTCAGAGAATCCCACATGAGGGCTAATGGGACTGGAATTTAAGCTATTTTGTTACTTCTCTGGAGTGATATGGGGCTCCTGGAAGAGAGGAGATGATGCTCCTGGGGCAATGCAAGCTTCCCTCTAAAAGCTATGCCAATGTACTTCAATCCTGAACTGTGGTAGCACCGGCTATTCCACTCTGAGGCCCCTAAAACAGGAACCAGTGGATACTGACCCCCATGCAACGTGACATAGGTATATAATATCTTGTA
This sequence comes from Chelonia mydas, assembly GCF_015237465.2. Taxonomy (NCBI): domain Eukaryota; kingdom Metazoa; phylum Chordata; order Testudines; family Cheloniidae; genus Chelonia; species Chelonia mydas. The sequence goes on from NC_051246.2 coordinate 64,507,861, forward strand.
ATCTTGAACAATGTCATGGGATTGGGGCCAGGAAATAAGTCAGTCTCACAACAGCATTCCTGTGTATTGCACTGTGTTTTACAGCCTCTATGGTGCTCCAACATTGCACTTCAATCTTGATCTGCAATAGCCCGCTGTTATTCTGTGGTCCAGTGTGACATACTGTGTGACAGTTAGTCACTCCATTGGCTTATCTGCCTCCATGCCACAGATCTGTAGGTAAAGGTGCAGCTTCTCTGCAGGATTCTTCAACTATTTTGGTTGCAGAACTGAAATGCAGGTGTCATGTGTTGGGCTTAACTCCTTTAGGGCCACCCTTGAAACTCAGGCAGGAGGATAGTGGGGCAGGACCAGAAATATTAATTCATTGCTCTGTAATAAGTGTCTCCCCAGTGAGGCTCCATAATGTTGGGTGCTCTCTCTGCAGTGGTTTGGAGACTGTTAAGAGTGCAGGCTTGCTGGGTTCATAACAGTGTCAGTGTTGGAGAACCTCTTACCTGTTTTTCTGCATTCTCAGCCCTCTGCTCTGCCTCGACTACTCTCTGCTCCAGCTCCTGCATCTTCACGGCCAGAAAAGAGATTTGACAGTGAGCAGAATCATTCATTTTTTTTGACTCATAAGCTGCTGGTTTCTTTAACAGGAACTTTGATCTTTGGCATTCATGGGGTTAACTGGACAGCTCTGACCAGGAAACAAAGACCTTTGATCTCCCCCAGCCTACCCTGCCACCCCTTTTGCATTTTCAAGAACCGTTTTCTCATTAGTGAGCTTCACCATTCATTACATGGGTCAAAGGAACATCCCTGGTGCCCTGACCCACCTCTGCAATTTATACTTGGTGGGTTGTCTCTGCAAGTAGCCTGGCTATAGCCCATCCTTCTTTCCTGTGCTTTCTCCAAATAGTGACTCATTAATAGGGGGAAATAAAACTGAATACAGCTCTGAATGGCTCCCAGTAGGCTACATACACTATCTAAATCTAAATAGGTCGAGTAGATACTGTGGTCTAGCTACAAAAGCAGCCCCTAATCTCACCAAAGCTACAGGTTAATGATCATTTAACATTCCTATTGTACCTTTCATCCCAAAGAATTTAACTAACTGGTTCTTAATTGAAGGAAAGCTCACAGCAAAGTCAATGGGTGTCTCTGCTTGATTAAAGAGTATGGAATTTAATCCTAAACATACAGGAATTCCTTCACCTTCAGTGAAATGCAGCCATGTCTGGAGTGAAACACAGCAACTAGTTAACACACTACATAACCATGTAATGATAAAATATGAAGTCAACTGTATCCAGTTTAAACTGGAGAGAGGATTTAGAGGCAGAATGCAGTTACCCAAGCTAGAATTTGGTGTAGGGCCTATTTTTGCCAAAAATATCATAGGCTTTACAAGTGGTTACAACCTCTGTTGGACAATTCAAGCAAGAAGTGGCACCCCGGCAACTAACACACATGCCAGCTATCCCTACAGGCCCTACTTGTAGCACAAAGTATAGGGTTTTTTCACTCTATTATTCCAAACCACTATAGAACCCCCATAGAGTTAATAGAAACTATAAACTTTCTATAGACTTTGATAGTGAATTATATCTAGGCCCCTACTAAATTCATGGTCCATTTTGGTTAATTCCACAGTCATAGGATTTTAAAAAAGTCATAAATTTCATGATTTCAGCTATTTAAATCTAAAATTTCACGGTGGTATAATTGTAGGGGTCCTGACCCAAAAAGGAGTTGGGGGGGGGGGGGTCGCAAGGTTATTGCAGGGGGCGGGGGAGGGTTGAAGTACTACTACCCTTACTTCTGTGCTGCTGCTGATGGTGGCAGTGCTTTCAGAGCTGGGCAGCTAGGGAGCGGTGGGACTGGCCGGAAACCCAGCTCTGAAGGCAGAGCTGCCCCTAGCAGCAGCGCGGAAGTAAAGATGGCCTGGTATGGTATTTGCCACCTTTCCTTCTGCGCTGTTCTGGCAGCGGTTCTGCCTTCAGACCTAGCCTCCCAGCCAACAGCCGCTGGTCTCCAGCCACCCAGCACTGAAGGCAGCTCAGAAGTAAGGGTGGCGGTATTGCGACCCCCCTGCAACTCCCTTTTGGGTCAGGACCCTTAATTTGAGAAACGTTGGTCTCCCCCATGAAATCTGTATAGTATAGGGTAAAAGCACACAAAAGACCAGATTTCACCAGGGAGTGGGGGGGACGACACCAGATTTCACAGTCCACGATGCGTTTTTCATGGCTGTGAATTTGGTAGGGCCCTGTAGCAGGGTGCTGCTGCAAAAGCACCTAATTAGCCCCTGCTCAGCCAGCTCCAATCAAGAGGAATAGATTCGGACTGGTGTAACAGGCATGATTCCTGGCCTGGGGATTGGCTCCACCTGTGGGCCTGACAAGCCAGTAGTTATGAGGGCTGGGAGCCAGTATGAAGGGGGGCTACCAGGAGAATGGGCAGTCTTCTGGCTGTGGGCTGATTGCTTGGAAAGGAGGGAACTAACCCTGTAAGCCTTGTACATAGCTCAACATTGGTGGTGGGAGAACTGTGTGTGTAAATAAAGTCAAAGGTGCTGCATAACAGGAAGCTTTATTGGGGCAGTTAGCGGGCCCCAGGAAGAGGGGCGGGCAGAGGACCCTGTTACAGGCCCTAATTATATCCCTGCTATAGAATTCTACAGGATAGTTCAAAAAAACCACAGAAAAACCTCACTCTCTATTAAATTCTATAACTTTTTTGAATTTTTTCTTTAGATCCCTAACTAAAGGTCTGTAAAGATTCTGTTGGTTTCATCCCTTCTAAATGCTACAAGACTCTTCCATAATTTCAATGGCATTTAAAAGACTGTCCCTATTTTTCTTTTCATGTATCCCTTTTTGAAGCTCTCAAATGTTAGCAGGTAAGGAGCACAGCACATCCTAACAGCATGCTGTAGCATTGATTCAGCACTGACTAATTTACTTTTCACTATTGATGCCACATTTCCCCCATTTGCATTTCAATCAGCTAGGACAGTCAAACCAGAGGGTCAGATTCACATCATTATTAACAGAAGACTCAGTTTATCATTCCCCTTGTGACAGGACAGGAGTAAAGCCTGTCAGTGCATATCCCCACTGTCAAGGGGCCCTGTGCCAGGCACAAATCGGGCTCTGCCGCCTCTGTGCTGTCTCTGCAGCAGCCCAAAATGTGTTGGGTGTAAAATGTGATGGGGCATAAGCTAGGCAGACCTGTATCCCAGTGATTGTGTTCTTCAAAACCCATCAGGGACACAACTTAGGGCAGCCTTCAGGATCACCCTCACCTTGGCCATACCCCCACCCCCATCCCGTCCCTGCCTCAGAGCCAGTACTTAATTTGCAATGAAAGAGGTGCTGGGGCTAATGCAATTTTTTTTTATTTTTTTTTTTTACTTTCATAACTGATTCAACAAGCTCAGAAGAGCTGGGGCTCAGCCTTGGCAAGTCCTGGCACAAATTAAGCACTGTTCATAACCCTCTAAATAGAAGAGGCACAAACTACCTCCACTCCTTCTGTGGCAGTATCCTAGAGAGACAAGGTGGGTGAGGTAATAACTTATAGGACCAACACCAACTTCTGTTTGGTGAGAGAGACAAGTTTCCAAATACACAGAGCTCTTTCTCAGATCTGGGAAATGTACTCAGAGTATTCTAATCAATTTCATTTCCTGGTTCCAGTGCTCTAGTACAGTGGTTTGTTTACCTGCCGCGTCCACAGGTTCGGCCGATCGCGGCTCCCACTGGCCGCGGTTCATCGCTCCAGGTGAATGGGGGCTGCGTGAAGTGGCACAAGCCAAGAGACATGCTGGCCACCCTTCCCACAGCCCCCATTGGGGTAAACAAACCGGTCCGGCGTGCCAGGGGCTTTCCCTGAACAAGCGGCGGACTGGCTTTGAGAACCACTGCTCTAGTACAAAGGTGCTGGGTCCAGGTTTTCAGAGATGCTTCAGGGGAAGGTTTACATCTGTTCTCTCCTAAAATGAGTAGATTTTTTATTTCAGGGACATATTTGTTTACATTCAGTTCTGTAACTCCCATCACTTCTAATAAAACTTACATTTTGGGCTTGAATCAAGCCCAAATAAAGTTCAGCTCTTATTTCCCTTCTTCAACAGTGTCAAGGATCAGGGGGTAGCCGTGTTAGTCTGTATCCACAAAAACAACGGGGAGTCCAGTGGCCCCTTAGAAAGACTAACAGACCAGGTAACCTCAGGTAACTCCCTTCTCTTCATGTGCCAGCATATTTATGTCTGTATCTGTAATTTTCACTCCATGAATCTGAAGAAGTGGGGTTTTACCCACGAAAGCTTATGCTCAAATAAATCTGTTAGTCTTTAAGGTGCCACTGGACTCTTTGTTGTTCTTCAACAGTGTCATCCCCAGGGCTTTAGCCTCTTCTATGGCAACATTCAGCACTGTCAAGGACTCCTTCCTTCAGAGCCTGTCTGGCTTTGATCCCTCTCAAGCTTTAGCTAGTCCTTCCCAGCTCCTCTCTCTCTCTCTCTCAACAAAGTAATATTTGCACACTTACTGATCCTCCTACTGGAGAAAAACACAGAGCTGTAGGATAGGGTCCTGGAGACCCTTTGTGTTCACAGGGCTGTGTTTGAGAGCTTGCTCCATTCCCATAACATTTCCCTGGAGAGTTGACTCCGTGCCAGGAAAATCTGGAGGCCAGAGACAGCACCTAGGAAACACATGGACCTTTCATTCCCTCTTGCTTTACTACAGCAACGGCATTGGTGGATGCTTTTGCAATATGGACTATTACTTGACTCATATGTTCCCTGTCCCCTTTTCCAAATATATTCTATGCAGTAGGGATGAACTGTGAAAGATTCAGTTTATCTAAACTCCCCAAAGCTTAGATGCTTGTCCCAAACTCTTCAGTCTGCACAAAATGAGATTAAACCCAGACCCTTGGAATCCAGGGCCCAATATCACAGGGAGCCTGGACAAAGCGATGAGTATGAAGCAGCAGATGGCAGTTCTGTGCACAGCTGTTTGCTGCTGGTCAGCTGCCTCACTTCAGAGGAAGATCAATAACTCAGAGTAGAAGACAAGCTCTCTAGGAGAGGAGTGGTAGGAGCAAGAGACTGTTCTGGGGAGGCGACAGGGTTTTGGGGTAGCCTTTTGGTAGTTCTGGGTACTATGATTTAGTCTTAATCCACCCTGGGTCTGCAAAAAATGTTGGAAGCCTCACAAGAACATGTTCTCATATGAAGCATCCAGTACTTCCTAATGTCCTTACAGAAGAAGGCATGAGGACAAATTGGAGAGTCCAGTGGAGGGCAACAAAAATGATTAGGGGACTGGGGCACATGATTTATGACGAGAGGCTGAGGGAACTGGGGTTATTTAGTCTGCAGAAGAGAAGAGCGAGGGGGGATTTGATAGCAGCCTTCAATGACCTGAAGGGGGGTTCCAAAGAGGATGGAGCTAGGCTGTTCCCAGTGGTGGCAGATGACAGAACAAGACGCAATGGTCTCAAGTTGCAGTGGGGGAGGTCTAGGTTGGATATTAGGAAACACTATTTCACTAGGAGGGTGGTGAAGCACTAGAATGGGTTACCTAGGATGGTGGTGGAATCTCCATCCTTAGAGGTTTTTAAGGCTCGGCTTGACAAAGCCTTGGCTGGGATGATTTAGTTGGTGTTGGTTCTGCTTTGAGGAGGGGATTGGACTAGATGACCTCCTGAGGTCTCTTCCAACCCTAATATTCTATGAGGCAGAAGCAGGTGGTAGCAGATAGACAGTTGTAGTTGAGCTCATGTAATACTGACAGACCCCAGTCGTTGGTGGGCGGGATCAAACCTGGGGCCTCTGGAGCTTAGTGCATTAGCCTCTACCACAAGAGCTAAAAGCCAACTGGCTGTTACCTAAGGCTGTAGAGCAGACTTATTTTATCTCTCTCTTTAAGTGGCCTCAGTGCCACTAGATGGGACAGAACACCACACCCAAGAGGTGTGTGGGTTACAAAAAGAACTAAGAACAGGGATACCTGGTGTGACATTGCACTCCATATGCTTTATGGAAATATGCTTATGAATATGATGTAACTGGAATATGCTTTATGCAAAAGGTCTCTTGTAAGGTATCATTACAAAGCTTATAATGTACTGAGTGTGTTCACCTATTTGTATGCATGCATCGTTCTTGTATCTGAAGCTAGAAATATGAAGTATAACTCTGAGATCCTATTGTAATTATGCAAAGTGTGGGCCATTAATGGTGGTTTGGAATCTTGATGGCTCCCATTGACTAGAACAACTGGTTGTAGATGGTTTATTTACCTGCAAGCCTTTCCGTAAAGGTGTGGGGTGGGCTAGCCTGTGGATGTGTAATGAAGAATGAGGTCTCGCAGGACATGTGACCATGTCACCTGATACTGGAATCCATCTTAAATCTGGTACTTTTCCATTTAGAAGGAGGGGTGGGGACCCAGAGAGACAAGAGATTCCCACCTTGTGCCAAAACTATAAAAAGGGATGGAGCAGGACAGGGGAGTGTGGGACAGTCATGAGAAAACCCCCGCTTTCCACCTAAGCTGTCTGCTGGAAGTAACAAGGACTGTACACAGAAAGGATTGGGCCCAGACCAGGAAGGAGTCTAGTCTGTGAAAGAAGCTTATTGGAACATCTGAGGGTGAGATATTATCTGTAATCAGTTTCTTAACGTATTAGGCTTAGACTTGCATGTTTTTGCTTGGTGACTTACTTTGTTCTGTCTGTTATTACTTGAAACCTCTTAAATCCTACTTTTTATGCTTAATAAAATCACTTTTGTTTATTAATGAACCCAGAGTAAGTGATTAATATCTGGAGGAGCAAACAGCTGTACATCTTTCTCTATCAGTGTTATAGAGGGCAGACACTTTATGAGTTTACCCCCTATAAGCTTTATACAGAGTAAAATGGATTTATTTGGGGTTTGGATCCCATTGGGAGCTGGGTGTTTGGGTACTGGAGGCAGGTGACCTGCTAAGCTGTTTTCAGTTAAGTCTGCAGCTTTGGGGGCATGGACAGACCTGAGTCTGTGTTACAGCAGGCTAGCGTGTCTGGCTCAACAAGGCAGGGCTCTAGACTCCCAAGCTGGCAGGGAAAACAGGCTCAGAGGTAGTCTCAGCACATCAGGTGACAGTCGCAAGGGGGTCTCTGTGACCGAACCTGTCACACCTGGGCTCTATTTATCTCTGAAATGATGTGTGACAGAGGACAAAATGTAAAGAGCAATTAAAGTTAGTGGGAGCAGCAGATCAGTCCCTTGGAAAAATTGGGCTTTAAGCATCTCAAGCTGATCACCTAAAATTAGTGCCATCTTCTTGAAAATGCGGTCATAAACACTTCTGGGCCCAAGTGTCCCCATATGTAAAATGAGAATGATGTTACTCCCCACCAGCCAGAGGGATTGTAAGCACTAGTTTAATTATTGTAGAGCATATTCATATCCTCAGATGGAAGGTAGCAGAGGGGTGTGTGTGTGCGCGTACACACATTTCAATGATCAAACAGCAAACAAAATTACACACACTAAACTTAATGTTTGGTAGGGCTAGCATAATATATCACAATGAGCACTAAATTCCCCTCATTTTCAGTGTTCTCAGCCAAGAGGCCAAGGCTTTAATGGGCCATGGAGCCTGACTCCTCTCCAGCTTGTAAAGGTAATCCGTCTAGGTGAGGATGGAATAGTTCAGCAGGGAAATGTTATGGAAGCTTGCCTGGCTACTGTCCATGCTGCACCTGTTCTGATTCCTGGCCAATCAGTCCTTGGTAATCTTGGCAGAGAAGTCAACTTGGAGGCTATTTAGTGTTAATGGTGGGTCTTGTCATGTGACCATAAATCCACTAAGACTGGAGATTCACCAATACATTTGTCATACAGCAGGCCACTGAATAGCCACCGCCAAATGGTAATAGCTTCTGACAGCTACCAGTATGGGCTACATGCAAACTAGGGACACTTTAAATGTGGAACAAAAATCAATGCTGGATGACCATTGTGTAGAGTCAGGGGAGGAAATGGCTTTATGCCTTCACTGTTACCCACAAGATGGGCATTTCTGTGACTTTTCCCCCCTTGCCTGTATTGCTTAATTTTATAGAAACATCCCCCACCTTATGATTCAAATGAGCATGGAGTTGACAGCTCAAAATGCACCCATGCTCTCTTGCTGAGTGTACCTTTGGGACTTGTCATCCTGGATTTGGTGTTGGATCATATTAAAGAAGTTCTATATTAAAATCACAAATGAGTTTGATTCCCCATAGTTTAAATTCCAGGGTATTACTAATTAAGAGGTCTCTTGGTTTTTGGTACTGTTTCTCTCCCTCTGTGTGTGAAACTTGCAAGCTGCTAATTGTGTTAGTACATTCTAAGACAGAGTCTGTTCTCAAAGCAATTCACAGAGACTCAAAGCAATACTCTAACAACAGAAACAGCACCCAGAGACTCCCCGCCCTTTTGTTGTATTAACAATTGTGATTAAAATAGAGATAGAGGATGTATGTGGATGGATGCTTGGTGTGGATAATAACTGAATGATCAGGGAGGTGCCAGCCTAAGAATCCAGTGTCCATCGGCTGAAGAAGGCGTCAAGTGGAAATAACCAGAGGACCCCCGGAGGGCAGACTGGAATCCACCCAATAGCCTCAAGAATGGGAGAACCAAAGAACAAGATAACATCTTGGAGCCGTCAGGAATCTGCCATCTGCTGATTGATTCAGCAACAGCATGATGCAGCAATTCCCATAGACTGGCATAGGAAGAAATTCCTATAAAAATAGACTCTAAAAAGTGAGAACTTTGGGGTCTGATTCTGCAAACCAACTTCCAGGAGCATCAGATGAGCATCTGACAAGGCCCTGCTCCCTCCTCATGTCCAGGCCACCTGGCCAGTGGCTTGGCATGAGCAACTCTAAGGCTGGTAACTATGATAACAACTTTGCAGAACGTGTGTGTGTGTGTGTGAATGAATGTGTGAATAAATATGAGATTGAATGGAATGTTATAGCTATAACTAACTGCTTACTATGATAACAACCTTGCAGAACCTGTGTGTGTGTGTGTGTGTGTGTATGAATGAATGTGTGAATAAAGATGAGATTGAATGGAATGTTACAGCTGTAACTAACTGCTTACTATGATTCTTTCTGTATTCACAATAAATGTGGTATTTTGCCTTTTTCCCTTTAATAAGATCCTGCTGGTTTTTATTTTATTGGTACAACATTGGGTCTTTACCAGATGCTGTTGAATATCCTAGGTATGTAACCATCTATTAATTCCTGCAGGATTAACTCTTCCTGCTGTGATACCATTATCTCCCACAAGATAAGCAGGACTGGAGCAGGTCAGGACGTGGATGATAGATTTCCAAGAAAACTCATGATTTTTCAGGAAGTATTGGCTTTTCTTCCCTCTGAAGTGGTCTCATGCTAGCTGGCTTAGTACTACTCTAACTGGTGACTTTTGAAGGATATAAAACTGAGGTCATGACTACTTGTGGTCACTAAAGATTGAGGTGACCAGGCTAAATTACAGATGAGTTAAATTCTGACACCCTAACTCCCCATGCAGTTTAAAGTGAACTGATAGTCTTCACTTCCTGTACTAACCGGTTGTGTATCTTTGCTATGTATCACCTAACTCACAGGGCCTACGGTGAGACTTAATATACTCCTGTTTGTAAGGCTCTTTGACATTCCTAGGGGAATTAATAATACTTAGTATTTATATAGCTTCTTCCATTTTAAAATCTGAAAATACTTCATAATTATACAGATAGGGAAACTGAGTCACACTGATGAAGTGACTTGTCCCCAGACACACAGCAAATCAGTTGAAGAACCAGGATTAAAAGGCCTCTCTCCCAACTCCATTCCTGTACTTCCACCATTATCCCATGCTATCTCCTGCATATGCTACAGAAAGGCAAAGATTTGTCATTCAAATGTCTCAGAATGAAGCTGCGTCAAAGCCCCATGGCCATATTAAACCCAAGAGTATAAGAGGCTTTTCAAAGGATTGCTATAAGATGCACCCCTCTTCCATACAAACAAGAGAGAAGCCATGCAACTGGTCCCTCTAAAGGCTGCGTAGGAACCTGCCTGCCACGTACATGAACAGACCTCTGCTCATATGTTCAGTCAGGCATTCAAAATAAAACCAAGGCTTAAAGTTAATTTGTTGCTCAGCTTTTCTGTGTGTTCTTTTTTCTGAGAGGCCCACAGCTCACTTGTAACCAGGTCATCATGCTGCCATGGCAACAGTCTGCCATGTCACTCACCAACAGATGATTATCCCCCTCTGTGTGTGAGAAACCCAGAGAGTGAAAATAAATGCCTGTACCAAAGACACACAATCCCTGATGATGTACACATGCTCCTAGAACCCAGTCTCTAGCACCTATGGTGGGCTGAGGGGAATGCAGAACTTTCTCATAAAGACATGATATTTTAGTATCTTTGACATAGTTATTAAGGACCTGATTCTACAAACACCTAAATCTTAGTAACTTTACTCATATAGTTAAGTTTCCGTGGGATCAGGCTGTCAATATGTAATCTCACAAGTGCAACTCCCTTCCATGCAGTTTTGGACAGGGGAAGTGGACACTGGGTTAAATTGTATTAGCTTTATAAACATTCCTTATGTTACAAGCAGCACTGTAGATTATTCAGTCTGAAACCCTTTTTAACATTTAATGTATTTGCATCATAAAATGTAGAGTATTACCAGCCACAAGGGTTCAAAAATCATTAGTCAGATCAGACCCCCCAAAATATCATTAGATTGGCTTAAAAACCCAAACTCTTTATTTGCCTTCTGGTTTCCAAGTCTTTACGGTACATGTGGTTCACTTTTTCAAACTTTTATCCACAGCTATGAGGGCTAAACATTTTTGAAAGCTGAGATTCTCTTGATTCTAACAGGCAAGGCTTCATTATCATTTGTATTACCCTAGCACTTGGGAACCGCAGCCATGGACCAGGAATGCATGGTGCTAGGCTGTCCCTGGCCCAAAGAGTTTACAATCTAAGTAAGAAATATCAAATATTACAAGACTTGTGCTAAAATTGGCAACACTACCTGTGGAGTATTTTCACTTCACTTGGATAGCAATGCTAGACTGGTCAGTTTCACTCTGGTTCACTTTCCAGTTCTCTCAGTGCTATAATGTTTAGGTTGCAAATACTCTAAAGGGATGGTTGCTTAACAACTTGTTTCCCTTGGAATAAAAAAAAAAAAAACGGAAATATTTGTATTGTCTTAAATTATGCAATAGCTATTTCTTTTTGGGCAATTTTTTTTTCCTTTTTAAAAATTTCAGGTAAAGTTCCATAACTGGTGCCAGTTAATTTTGCCATTATCTTCAATAGGAGCAGGAGTGGTTTTATATGGCTGAACAAATTTACTAAAAATTTATATATTAAAGTGTCACTGTTCTGATATCTCCGTAACCATTACATTGATACTTCTCAACAACTTGGCAAAAGTAGGGACTTCCAGGAAGTAGGTCTGAGCTGAGTTGCAAGAGACTGTCCACTCAGGGTGATAAGGTAGCAATTTTGGCACACAGAGGGGTTCTACTCTGCAGTGAGGGGAGGGGGAAGAGATTTGGAGCAGGGGTGTGTGGGAGGGAAGATATATGGGAGCTGAGAAAACACTGTTCTAGTCCCTCATCATAGAGCCCTGGAGATGAGTGTCCTTGTCCTGACAGCACTAAGGATCGGATCACAAACAAATGCACACAACCCAAATATTTTTCTCTGTTCATCTATTAAACAGATGAATGGAAATTGCCAAGGGGTGTCAGTTTGGGATGATGTGAAGGGGACACCTATCCACTGAATGGGAGTAAGCATTTGCCCTCTACATCCCCAGCACACTCATTTCACATAGGCCAGTGGTTCCCAAATGGAGGCTTGTGGACTACTGGGAATCTATAAGGCACTTCCTGGTCATCTGCAGAATGCTGGTCAGTCATATCATGCTGGTCCTCCTTGTTTTCAGCAGCTTATACGTAGTTCAGGGTCTTCATTGTAAAGAAGAGCCTGGAGGACTGTAATAGCAGCTGAAAAGAAGGAAGAGGAGCCAGCCACTAGCAAGCGAGGAATATCCAGGAAAGAAGGGAATGAGGCAGCCCAGGCAGTACGACCAGGGGAAGGAGAGGTACCAGCTGAAAGAGAAATCTGTGTGATACAGGAGAAGGAGAGACAGACAGACATTCTCAGAAGAGGTGGGGTAGGGGTTGGGGAAGAGGAAGAACCAGAACAGAGAGAGGGAGGAAGAGCTGAAATGAAGAGCAAAGACAGACAGTAGGATTCTCTCTCCTCAAAAAGAACACTTATTACCTTCAGCTAAACAAACAGATGCTCTCCTAATATACCCTTTCCATGTAAGCAATTGCCATAGTTGCTACAAGGCTGGTAAGAGACTGTGAATGAGGAGGGAGTGAGTCTGCAGACAGTCTTCCAGTTCAGAGAGATTGAACCCCTGACCCAGGCCACCTAACCACCATCAGATGGTGGAGAATCTATATTCAGCAGGGGCACTGCGTACTGTAAAACTTCACTTGGACAAGCAAGTTCACATATGTCCTGAAACCTGACCCTTACCTTGTCCTCCTCTCCCTCCCCTCCTGATATACGTTAAGTATATGGGGCCCCGCTCTTTGACCTTTCATTAAACCACATCACAAAGCCATACAGCTGGTTACAGAGTAACTTGATCACTGAACCAAACTGTTGAGATTAGGGAACAAAGGGCCTATTGCTTTGACTGAAGGGCTGGATTAGCCCCCAGAGTCACTTCCCTTTCCATAGCAGGGGGCTCCCTGAAGCAGGTGACTATCCCACTGTCCTTGGCCAGGACTTTCATCAAAGGTTCTATGGAGGGGAGAGTCAAACAGGCGTATGGTGTGTTCATGCTCCAGAAGGAGATTTAATAAACAGTTTCATTAGTTTGATGTGGATTTAGTCTAAGAATTTCCATGGAAAGAAATAAAACTAGGAAGTGGCTATACACAGCCTAAGAAATGAGGCTTAGATTTCCTTGGTGTCATAAAAGCTGGTCTGGCTGCCTTAATACCAGGCCTACACTCTGGCTCTGTACAGTGCGTAAAGTTTGCTTAGCTGCCTGGCTTTAAAACTGGTTAGAAAGTGTCCCCAGTATGGACAGGCCTTGGAGGAGCTCAGCTCAGATGCTGCCTTCCCAAAATGAAGTGAGCTGAGAGTTTCTCAGACCTGTATGAAGTGTGGAATGAACAGGACTGGAATGCTCTATATCATGTTAGTGCAAATGTAATTAAAGTGAAAGTAAGATTGAAAATCACTACAGGGGTTGAGATAACTGTGCTTTCTGAAGGAATGTACAAACAAGGGTTCCTAATGTAAAATGGAGCAAAACTGATGTAGGTCACAATTATCATCAGGGACAGATTAAAAGTGTTAGGATGTCTGCAGCTTGCCTACTTAACTGTGACTGAAGGAAATTGCTACCACCATACAAATAACTGATTGGCTGAACCCTCTTAAATTAGATTATCATAAACCACGCTGGATCCAGTGAGGGAATCAAAAGCAAGCTATAAGCTGTATTAATACAGGCATGAGGTTAATAAAAGGGGTCCCAGCAAAACTGCACGTGGCTGAAAGTACTATTCTTAATTTCTAAAGGTTAATCCTGTGCCTTATGCTTTGTGGGAACCTGTAGAAAGGCAGTTACTAGAGCTACACTAGCAGGAAATAATTTCACATGAAGAGTTCAAGGAACGAGCTTTGACTTGCAGCCCTCTGTAGAACATAAATAAACCTGCTGTTACCAGAGCATTTCAATCTCACTTTCCAGACAGATGGTGTTTTCCCCTCTTCAAAAACACTGATAAATTAAAAAATATAATCTCAGAGAAAAAGAAATCGGGGGTGTGTGTGTGTGTAAGTGTGTGTGTGTGTGTGTAACACAGAATATCAAAAGTAAAAACCTCCTTCTCTCTTCCTCCCCAACTTTTTGAGTGAATTTAGTGGACAGGAAAGTGAGGGACAGACAAAAAAGTAGTTTTTTTTAAGACAGAAAGGTGCTGTACAAGCTTCCCCTGCACAACACTGATAATGCGTCTCAGTCCTGAGCGGCTGTTCCCCTTGACAGTTTTGGCCTGGGACCTGACACCTATCACGATACAGCATAGTTCTGTACCCCTCTAAGCTCTTCTAATACCAACCCAATCCAGACCTGCAGCATCCTCCGCTATTGTTGGCCCAAGATCCAAATCAACTCTGCTATTGTGTCTATGCCCTACAGTAGTCAGAGTCATTCCCTGGATAGAGACTGCCAATTGTGCCAGACTATGTGGTGGTGTGGATAAACAAGAAGCTGGAATGAGCCTGCAAAACTCCTTTCATTTGTGACTTGAGACAAAATCTCAAAGGTCTCCGGAGGTGAAAATTTAAAATATTAAATTCCAGTGAGCCACTAAAGAGCCTTTGCATTAAATGAGTCTGATGGTATAATATGTCAGATGCACAGGACCCAATTTTCATTTACACTAATGCCACTTTATACCACGCTGGGAGGCACATCACCATCAGGCTCTTTAACAATATAAAGTGACTATAGTGTAAGTGGGAATTAGGTCCAGATGTAGTACAACTGACGGATTGTTCTTGATCCTTGATTTCACCACATAGCCCAGTAATAGGTAGGTAGACATGTTCTAGTACATAGCTTTGGCCTCACCTTCTCAGCTAGTAACTCTCGGATCTTGCTAGCCTGCAGACGGAATTTGAAGAGCTGGGATTCCAATGCGAGGCACCGTTTCTGCCAGTCCATGCAGCTGCTGTTCTCCATTGCAAGCTCTGCCATGGCAAAGCTCTTCGTCTCCTTAGGCAGATCCTCCAAGGTACTCTTTAAAAAAAAAAAATAATAATAATAAAGAGAAAAGAAAAATACAAACTTTGAAATGGTTATCCTGGCAGGGTTTTTCTCCATTAGTTCCTGTCCGAGAGCATGTAGGGGAGATGCCTTCTCCCAAAGCTTTTGACTTTAGCCTACTATGTAGAGAGTTGAATAGTGTAGGTTTCCACCATGCTATTGTGGGGTGTCCTCTTGAAGCCATCCTACCTTTAACACAAGATCTCCAGCACAGCCACTAGGACTGGTAGTCAACATGGACTATCATGAGACAAAGCTTTGTTAATGTTAAGGTTTTTAAACTAAGAGCTGGGGGAAAGCCGACAGGTGAGAGGAGCACATGGTTGGGACAGAGACATTCCTTAGGGGACAATCTATTAATTATATCCTAGTAAGGAGGAGAGGATCGAAGATGATAAAATACATGTAGGATCTGATGAGAAACAGTCAAATGAAAGAGTCCCATTCAATTACATCACATAATGGCAGACAGCAAAAAAGTGACAATTTTTTTTAAAGTACTTATACACAAATGCTAGAAGTCTAAAATCTAAGATGGGTGAACTTGAGTGCCTCATATTAAGTGAAAATATATTAATATAATAAGCATCACAGACACTTGGTGGAATGAGGATAATCAATGGGACATAGTAATACCAAGGTACAATATATCGGAAGGACAAACTAGGCATATTGGTGGGGGAGTGGCATTATATGAAGTAAAAATCTTAAACGACTCACACTGTACCATGGAATCTCTATGGATAGTAATTCCATGCTTGAATAATAAGAATATGGCAGTAGGGACAACTACCGACCACCTGACCAGGATGGGGATAGTGGCAATGAAATGCTCAGGGAAATTTGAGAGGCTACACAAATTTTAAAAACACAATAATAATGGGAGATTTTAACTATCCTAACTTTTAACTATTAGGAAGGCCAAAAAAGAATTTGAAGAACAGCTAGCCAAAGACTCAAAAAGTAACAGCAAAAAAAATTGTTTAAGTGTATCAGAAGCAGAAAGTCTGCTAAACAACCAGTGGGGCTACTAGACGATAGAAATGCTAAAGGACCACTCAAGGATGATAAGGCCATTACAGAGAGACTAAATTAATTCTTTACATGGGTCTTCATGGATGAGGATGTGAGGGAGATTCCCAAACCTGACCCATTCTTTTTAGGTGACAAATCTGAAGAACTGTCCCAGATTGAGGTGTCATTGGAGGAGGTTTGGAACAAATTGATAAATTAAACAGTAATAAGTCACCAGGATCAGATGGTATTCACTCAAGAGTTCTGAAGGACCTAAAATGTGAAATTGCAGAACCACTAACTGTGGTAGGTAACCTATCATTTAAATCAGCTTCTGTACCAAATGACTGGAGGCTGGCTAATGTGATGCCAGTTTTTAAAAGGGGCTCCAGAGGCAATCCTGGCAATTACAGGCCAGTAAGCCTAACTTCAGGACCAGACAAATTGTTTGAAGCTATATTAAAGAACAGAATTATCAGACACATAGATGAACACAATTTGTTGGGGGAAGAGTCAACATGGTTTTTGTAAAGGGAAGTCATGCCTCTCTAATCTACTAGAATTCTTTGAGGGGGGTCAACAAGCATGTGGACAAGGGTGATCCAATGGATATAGTATACTTCAACTTCCAGAAAGCCTTTGACAAGGTCCTTTAGAAAAGACTCTTAAGCAAAGTAAGCAGTCATGGGATAAGAGTGAAGGTCCTCTCATGGATCAGTAACTGGTTAAAAGACAGGAAATAAAAGGTAGGAATAAATGGTCAGTTTTCAGAACGGAGAGAGGTAAATAGTGGTGTCTCCCAGGGATCTGTACTGAGACCAGTACTATTCAACGTATTCATAAATGATCTGGAAAAAAGGGATAAACAGTGAGGTTGCAAAATTCGCAGATGATACACAAATACTCAAGATAATTAAGTCCAAAGCAGACTGCGAAGAGTTACAAAGGGATCTCACGAAACTGGATGACTGGGCAATAAAATGGCAGATGAAATTCAATGTTGATAAATGCAAAGTAATGCACATTGGACAACATAATCCCAGCTATACATATAAAATGGGGTCTAAATTAGCTATTACCACTCTAAAAAGAGAGCTTGAAGTCATTGTGGATAGTTCTCTGAACACATCCACTTGGGGATGTTCAAAATTTGAACACTGATCTGAATTTTTAGCAAATGGCCCCTGATGAACCAATATCCCAGATTCTGAGTGGAAGTCTAGGAGAGAGTAGTTCCTCATCACTGAAGAGAGCCAGGATGGATTGTGCTTCCCTAAGCACAATCCCTCCTAGAGCCACTCCTGGGCAGCTTGGCTCCACTCTAGACCAGTGCCACCAAGCATGTACATTACACACTTGGTCCGGTCCCTTTGTATCTTAAATGGGTTGGATGAAATGGATACATATGATCATTAACTGGAAGATAGGACTTCTCACTCACAGAAATAGGGTGAATTGGAAAGGCACGCTGAGATTTCCAGTCAACAGGAGGAGGACAGATAGAAAACTCAATCTATCCTGACTCAGTGGAAGAGTGAGTTGGGGACAGGTACTTCTGGACTGTAAATGAGAATAAAACGCAATATGTTGTCAGTACTTTGGGATTAGGGAAGGTCCAGTTTCTGGTCTTTATACAGAAAATAGGATGCTGTGCTTCTAGTTAATAGTGGGTAGATGAACTGAGTGGGAGGATGTTCTGTAGTTGGATTTATGAACTAAATGTGGTGAGTTGGCAGTGGTCTGAAAATCTGTAACCATATTAGCAGTCTAGAGTGCAGAATGGGTGGGTAAGAGAGTTCCTAGTCTATATTCTGTGGCTGAGCAGGGATGTGGGGACAGAGTTATGGTTGAATATGCAATGTGATGTATTAGCAAATAACTTTACGGAGATTGTATGAACATAAGAACAGCCATACTGGGTCAGACCAAGGGTCCATCTAGCCCAGTTTCTGGTCTTCTGACAGTGGCCAATGCCAGGTGCTTCAGAGGGAATGAACAGAACAGGTAATCGTCAAGTGATTCATCCCCTGTCGCCCAGTCCCAGCTTCTAGCAAACAGAAATTAGGGACACATCAGAGCATGGTTTTGCATCCCTGCCCATACTGGCTAATAGCCATTGATGGACTTATCCTCCATGAATTTATCTAGTTCTTTTTTGAACCCTGTTATAGTCTTTGCCAGAGGGTGTTGTGAAGGCTAAAAGTTCCACAGGTTGACTGTGCATTGTGTGAAGAAATACTTCCTTTTGTTTGTTTTAAACCTGCTACCTTTGAATTTCATTTGGTGATCCCTAGTTCTTGTGTTATGAGTAACTAGCACTTCCTTATTTACTTTCTCTACACCACTCACAATTTTATAGACCTCTATCATATCCCCCCTTAGTTGTCTCTTTTCCAAGCTGAAAAGTCCCAGTTTTATTAATCTCTCCTGATATGGAAGCTGTTCCCTGCCCCTAATCATTTTTGTTGCCCTTCTCTGTACCTTTTCCAATATATCTTTTTTGAGATGGGGCAACCAGATCTGCATGCAGTATTCAAGATGTGGGTGTACCATGGATTTATACAGAGGCAATATGATATTTTCCCGTCTTATTATCTATCCCTTTCCTGATGATTCCCAATAGTCTGTTAGCTTTTTTGACTGCTGATGCACTGTAACCTTTCCCAGCAGGACTTACACATTGGCAGGCTGTGGGAATCTAAACATGAAAACCTGCTGCTATGTGGGGAAAACTGGGAGGATGGGGGATAGGGATGGACACAGACGTATTTGTCTCTTGACTAAATATTTAAAGTTCACATAGCCAGAGAGTCCACTTCATTAGGAGGCCAGGGGCTTAGTGTCCTCCTGCATGACAGCAGTCACGGTAGGGCAAACCTTTGGCTGCAAGCTATTCAAGTGTTGCAGAGAATAGGGGAGATAAAGCCTCATTCATTAGGCTTTTGGAGAAACTGGCACAGTTACCCAGACTGGAGCATATTCAACTAAGTTTATGCTTCCGTTTGCAAACTATAATGTCCCCATTCCATCTCCCCAGGATCACATGCCTAACACAGTCTGAGTAATCAAGGATGAAGATGACCTTTTGGTAGAGCTGGGCAAATACCTTAAATATGTTCCCCAAATATTTACTTGACTAAAACTTGGGATTTGTTTTGTCCTTTGACTGCACCTCTCATGTTCGTATCCCACAAATATTCTAATGCATAAGTTTACTAGCATGAATGGTTGCCAAAACAGTGAATTTACAGCACTATATACTTTCCACAACTATTCTGAATTTTGAACTTTCAGTTGCAAGTACTTACATTGGAGGAGTATAACTCCTGGCATGGTTCCCAATCAGGAAACAGAAATAATACCATGTGACCTTCTTTACTTAAAACCATCTAGCCAAACTAGGTTGGCAGTATAGGGGGCTGAGAAAAATTGTGCCTGGAGGACCCTGACAATTTTTCATGGATTTAGGGGACCTATTGTGTCCTAATATAGCAGCTGTAAAACAAGGGTGATTTCTTTACAATGGGAAGTAGCCTCTTTGAGAACAGAAAGAGAGGCAGCCTCAGCAAACTTATTAAAAGTTATTGCACACAGAGGGAACACAGCTGGATCTAGGCAGTAGTAGCAGGGACTTTGGGAGCTTACTTGCTATTTAGGGTGCAGAGTGCTAAATAGTTGGGACATTTTTAACCAAAAACCTCCACTGCAGGTTTCTTAAGGTCTAAGGTGTTACAGAGAAGACAGTCCACTCATTCAATGCAGAGAGCTATGCATCAAGAGACCTGGGCTCTCCTGCCAGCTCTGCTGTTGACTCATACTAGGATACTAAACATTATCTCCCTGCGCTTCATTTCCACCCCCATCCTTCCCAACCTATAAATGGAAGAGTAATAAAAATGTATCCACCTTTGTTAAAACACTCTGGATGAAAATATGGAAGGTATAATAACTTGAGTTTTAAATTTTTGGATAATTTCATGAGCAATAATCATATCAGTACCTATGCAGGCTACAATGAGGTACTCAAGTCTCTCACCTTCTGGCATGAGCTGGTTGCTACAGTTCACTTCAGTTCCCAGAGGTCAGCTGTCCATATCATATACACTACCAACACCATTGTCGTTAGGTGGTGGTCTTGTTGACAGTCTCAGCAGAGAGGCTAAAATGAATGGGGTCACCTACTGAATTCCTTTCACACCCTGCAAGAGCTCTTTCCCAGACTGGGGGTGGAGTATGGTATGCCTATACGGTACCTTTATTGTGCAATCCATAAATAGATGACTTCAATATCCAAGGCTGTCAATCTAGCATCTTCCAATCCAGATGAAGTTCTCTCACTCACACATACACCCTAACGCACACCGAAGTGTTACAATCAGTGCTTAATTTGTGCTGGGGTTTGCCAGGTCTGAGCTCTGGCACCTCTAGGTTTGGCAGTTCATAGTCCCGGCACCTCTGGGCTCCCAGCCAGCAACTGCCTCTCCAGCCACCCTGCTCTAAAGGCAGCGCAGGCATCAGCCATAGTGCAGAATAAGGGTGGAAATACCATACCATGCCACCCTTACTTCTGTGCTCCTGCTGGCGGTGGTGCTGCCTTCAGAGCCGGGCACCCAATCAGCAGCCACCACTCTCAGGCTGCCCAGCTTGAACCCTGGCACCTCTTTCATTACAAATTAAGCACTGGTTACAAAGACATTTTGGTGCATTACCATGAAACACCATAAAATGATGCTAGTAAGGGTGGGTGAGCAGGGGGAAGGTGGAAAGTACAAGCCCACTACTTCACTATAGTTTAGACACTGAAAGGTTTGGCTCCCAGTTTCCTCAGATACCAGATTCCAAGAACAATTTTCAGGGAGGATGTGGTGTTTTATCTTAGTACTGTAACAGTGGACCCATTACCCAGACAATCCAGCTATTGCAACAGATACAGATTCTTCCATCCCTCAGTGGGAACAAACTAGAACTGAAAGACAAAACATCCACAATCCTATGTCCTTGTTCACATCTAAAGAGATAAAACAGAACTGTGTAAAGGTCACAGCCAAGGGTCAAAAACCCTGCATATGACCTGCTTTATTTTTCTCCTCAGTAACTGCTTGCAGAGTTCTGATTTTTTTTTTTTTTTTTTTAAGGTTTGTTTTCCAAATATATGCATGAGGAGTCTTACATACAAAATGAAGTAGAATCATTGAATTCAACCACCTAGAATCCACAAGCAACCTTACAATAATGAACTGGTGCATGCTGCCTTGCCTACTTGTGTAATCCTACAATAACAAACTAGTGGAAGGCAAAAATATTCAACAAAGACACGGCTTTTAGTTACTGAGCCCCCAAACCAGCAAAGCACAGTTAAGTATGTCCTTGAGTAAGTAAGTAAATAGTCCAGTTTACTTCAGTGGGACCTTACATGCTTACAGTTAAACACACACTTAATTGCTTTGCTGAACTGGGGCCTAAGTGAGAGAACAAGAATTCAAAAAAAGTGAGGCAAAATCCCTGAACGTCATGATCTTTAAGTCTACCATCACAAGATAGAAAGAGAGAACTTGTTCCTCTAGATGTAATCACCTCTGAGTCTTCTGCCTTCATCTTTAAACCTTAGAAGACTTGGGATCAGAACTTAAGTTCAGCCGAAGTAGTCTGGAGCCCGTAAATATTTTCAAACCTGAGGGAGCCCTGGCAACCCAAACCCTACCACGACCTGGGGCTGAAGCCCTAAGCCCCAGTGTCCCATCCCTCCTCCCCCCAAGCTGGGCTGACCTGCCCATATTTTCACATGATCTGTGAATTAGAGTTCCACATCAAAATGCATGTTCATTTAATACAGGGGAGTGATATTGCTCAGGATCTGCATTGTATTGTGGGGCATGGAAGTAACAGACCTGTTCAAAGAATAACATTCTACAAGCCCCAGACCTAAAAACTATTCCAAAATAAGAGCTCGCTCCTCTCCACATCACATTTTGCACAGCCCAATACAGCAGGTATATCATTCTCACCCACACCATACACATACATATAGTCACAGTCTCCTAGGCACACCCACCACTACCTCAATGTTTATGTCTCTAGTGCCTGATATACACCATTACTCTAAAACCAGTGCGTGTGCAATGGTCACGAAAGGTTGAACAACACTGTATAACTACGTTGCCTTATCAATGAAGTTAGAACTCTGTTCTAATGTGGCTCTTTGGACAGAGATCATAAGTGAAACCCTGCTCTCTTTTTATACTGGCATAAACAGATTTTAGCCTGACATCTTCATGCATAGATTTTAAGGCCAAAAGGGATTGTTATGATCATCTAGTCTGACCTTTTAACACAGGCCATAGAACCTCACCCAGTAATTTTGGCATATAGCCCATAACTTCTGGTTGAGCTATAACATATCATTTAGAAAATATCCCGTTTGGATTTAAAGACTGTGATGGAAAATCCACACAATCTAATTATATGGCTGAACTGTTCGTTTTCCTAATTTGATTTTACCCCATATGAAATATTTGGGATATTTTTGCTTTAAAACAACAAACAACATCAACTGCCTAATCCCCCTAATGGAAAAAAATTATTAGGGATGTTAATTAAAAGCATTCTCAATACCTGTGAAATAGAAAGCAGCTGCTTAATTTAATAGGGGCAGGCTTTTCAAAACTAGGCGTCTAAAGCTACATTCTTAAATCCATATGTACACACTTAAATAAGCGGCCTGATTAAATCAAGGTGCTGAGTATCCAACAGCTCTCATTGACTTCAACAGGAGCTGCTTGGCACTTAGCACTTTTGAATATGAGGTCACTTATTAAGTGCATAAATATGGATGTAAGAACCTAGCTTTAGACACCTAATTTTAAAAATCTTTGCTGCAGCTATAAAATTTTTGATTAACAGCAAAAATGAGCCTGACTCCAAACTCTGGATCCAAAAATTAGGGGACCTAGGTCCAATTCCAATTTTGGGAAATACAAATCTGGATCAGAACTTTGTGGTTAATCTGTGACTCTCTAGTAGGACCACCTAACATCCCTGCACTTTCTGATGTTCTAGCCTTGATCTAGAGAACGCCTATATTTTCCACTAAAAGCTTTTTGAAAATGACGAAGAACAAAGTGATCAAGCAAGATGATTGCAAAAGTTCTAAAGTGAAGATCTCCGTGCATGTAGTGTTAGGAGAATCAATCCTTTTTTATTGTGAATTTTTATTCCCTACAAAAATGAAAGCCACAGAGACAATATTTCCATATCTCAACTACACATTTCTCCACGCTAGAGCATCTGCTTAAGCACCTGCTGGTCGGTGATGTTCGAATCAGCCAGTCAGTGTAAAAGAATAAAGTGGAAATGCTTGGAACTGCGCGGACAATGCTCCAGATTCTCCCCCTTGAGGCGCAGTTCAGCTCGGTCTGTTTCGAAGGCTCCCAAAAAGGAGCCAGCGAAGGTGCTTGCTGTGTCTCAGCTGAGCGGCTGGAGGCTCCTCCTGGCTCCCGTCAGCACTCAGGGCCGAACCTCCCCATTAACCTAACGCCTCTTCTCGAGCCTCCTGTCCCCCCCCCCCCACCCCCCCAAACGCCGTCCCTCGGTTTTCCCCTCGGGGGATGTTTCGGAGTCACCGAGAAAGCCAGGCTGGCGAGGGTGTCCCTCACCTCTGTCACTGCTAGCTCGCAAATCCAGGGTGGGATGCTCAAAGCAGGGGAATGAATAAGGCGAAAGAGGCCGGTCTACGCGCCAAAGGTCAGGTTGGGTCAACTGAGGAAAGGAGTGGGGCGGGCCCCCCTTTCTAGCCATGCCAGAGGGATGAAGTGGAGGGGGGACGCTATGAAGGGAGAGGCGGGATCACCGATTTGTCACTTACTCTGTAAGGACGTTGTTCTCCATGGCCCCGGGCTAGCCGGAGGGCCCCCATGAACTGGATTTCTCCCTTGAGCTACAGCCTTCTCCTGGCCCCTCCTGCAGTTTACCAATCCTACCCAGGGGGCCTCGGCTAGGACGCGCCACACACCGCCGCTCGCACACTACTACCCCCGGGCCAGCGCGAGCCCCCGCGGCCGCACCTCCGAAAGACCCCGCAGAAGCCCCCGCCTGGCTTCTCCGCGCAGAAGAGCGAACAACCAGCGCCCGACGCTCCGGCTGGAGGCTGCTTGGCAGTCAGGTGCGGGCATTGCCCGGGGACAGCAGCCTCCCGCCCTCACCTGCGGCAGGCTGCTCATGGGCAGGAGCTGAGCAGCCCAAGTAGCCGGCCGGGGAGGCACGGGGACGGCTCCGAGGCGTGAAGGGCTCCCAGCGGCTGACCTTGTGTTGTTCTTGGGGTCTGGTGCTGAGGAGCGGGGCGGAGCGGGGCCCTGCTCCTGGGGCGCTCCCGCAGCCCGCGGGGCGCGCGGCTTCCCTGGGGCGCTCCCGTATCCACGCGCTGCTCGTCTCCGTCCCATTCAGCGCTGTGCCATGCTCCCGGGCGCTCCGCTCGCCTTAAAGCGGGAGAGCCTGGCTCCAATAGCAGGGGCAGCCCTCCAAAGCAGCACAGGAACTGACATCATCGGCCCCGCGCTTTTAACCCCTTCTCTGGCCCTGCGGGGAGGCAGCCGGGCCAGATGGATTCTCCAGCGAGAACTGAAATATTGAAAAGCCTGGATTGGACTCAGCCTTCAGCCCCACGCACCCACGGTACTGCTCTGGCACTTTGGGGGGCTGAGTGGAAAATGGCACTGAATAGATGTAAAGAAAACTGGCCACCTGCTTTATTGGGCCCCAGTAACTGCGGCTCAGCCACTTCTGGTTGCCTCCTTTTCCACCTGCTTGGACAAGATCCCTTTACTCGGCCTCCACTCTATGCAGGTTCACCAGCATTGCACCTTCAGCTGCAGCTCCGCCCAAACGCCCTGAGGCTTTTTTGGACACAGCTAGGCAGGCCGGGGAACTCCCCCAACCTAGCAGGCATGGCTGGAGGGCAGACTCTTCTTCTTTGCCTCTTGTATACCGGGAAATAAATCCAGGGTTGGTTCCTTGACTACACCGAGAATCCCCTCTAAACTCAGCAGCATGAAGTCCCTCATCCATAAGAGGCGCAGATCCCAAATTTGTACTGAAATAGTGAGTGTTCTGCAGCCAATCCCTCCAACCTAAGGAGGAGTTTCTGTGCTGGACCCTGGGTGGTCACAGCAGCTCACTTCCCCCATTCAGTTGTGTACACCGTTGCCCGCCGTGCAGCTTGGGCACTAGCCTCCTCCAAACTTCCATGCCCCATCGCAGGTTATGGCAGTAGCAGGGCCCTGGGGTCTAGCAGAGGGGTTGTGGCCTGAGTTCAGGCTGCATTAAGGTGGAGGGAAAGGGGATGCGGTTAAGTGGTTGCTGCATGTTATAGCTGAAGTCTACCTCTGGTTAACAATCCATTAGAGGAACCTACCCTCCCCTGCATGCTCAGGCCATCTGCAACAATGCTTATATAAAGTTTGGGGAACACAAGTTCATGATTTCCAAAGTTTTTGGGGGTGTCCACTCTAACATGCCAAATGTTTTAGTGGGGGAGATGGGCATTAGCAGCCATCTCTTCAGATCTACAGAACACACTTGCTGGATACTAGGGCAGGCTATATTATTTAAACAGAGCTCGAAGGCTACCTGTCTAGCCTCCCTCAGCAGCTTGCTGAGGTGCGTATGTGTATGTGCACGTTGCATGCTACTGTCCTCTGCTGGAAAGAATATATAACCAGCCTTCCTTGTATGCTTCTAGGGGCTGTTTGCAGAGTAGCTCCTTTAGTTCACTGGAGTCTGGTGTGTATGCAGAAGAGAGTTGGGCCTAAATTTAAAACCAAACTTCCTCAGACTTTGTAGCTTTGCAGCAAAAAGATTGTGAATTCTGGTTCAGGTGTTGCACTTCTGTAGCAGTTACCTTAGCAGGATCCAGATGACTTCCACCAATTAGATAGTTTATAATAACAGCAGAAGTTCCCATGGGCATAGCCAGCTGCAAAATAATTTTCCCACATTAAATCACACCAGCTGACATACATGTGCTTTTGAAACCAGGGAGTACAACTTTGTCTCTTGTCTTCAAAGGGGTGTGGTTTGGCAAAAAGAGGGTGTGGCTTGCTGGGGAGTATGTACAAGCACAAAGTAAATTGTGTAATGTGACTGTAAGGACAATTCCTAAGTTTAGATTGCTGTTGAGATCATCCATGTACCACAGAAGCAGAGCTCTGAGACAGTATGAAATAAACAGACAATAGAACTGATTTAGGGAAGAACAGGGATAAAGAAAGGAGCTAAATCAAATCTTATTACTCTAAGCAACACTGTACATTAAACATACTCAGGTAACATCCTGGTTACAGTTACAGTTATCCAACCCAGGGATGTCCCTCAGTCTACCCAAGTTCAATTGTAGTCTCCCATCTCATGTTCGTAGCACAGTTCTGCCTTCTGCTGGAATCCCAGCAGAGAAGCAATGGGCAGCAAGTCAGGCACTCAGCACTAGTAAAAAGGCTGATCATGTGATGAAATCAGTAACATATTAAAAACAATATTAGAAGATTTTCAAACTTGGATGCCTAAAGTTAGGCTCCTAAATCCATACTTAGGCACCTAAATAAGTTTGATTTTAAAAGAGGCTGAGAACCCAGCAGCTCCCATTGACTTCAGGGAGAGCAGACTCAGGCTTACCACATTTTCTGGATTTCAAGGGGCATTCTGCATGTTAGTTGAATCAGGCAGCCTGTCCTGCTGCATCAGAAAGGCAGACAATGATCCACAGATGCATGAGAAAGGTGGGAAGGAAGCTGGGCTGAGACAGGCAGAGAGCTGGGCAGAGGTTGGAAAGGAACTGGCAAAAGACAGAAGGTGAGGGCAGGAACCTGAGCAGAGATGGACCTGGTAATGGCAACATTACCACTTTCCTCCCAAAGAGATTCCCGCAGTGATTCCCACTTCTGCTGCCAACAGTACCCGGAAGAAAGGGACTCTGGTTGCTAACAGTGTGTTTATGTTAATCATTATTCCTGTTGGTTAAAGTATTGTAATAAATAACCAGTGTCAAGGTACCTAAGATTTGCCCAAAGGGTTTCCTTTTAGGGGAGAAAGGAACTTATTGTGACTGAGTTATTTATTTTTGTCACCCTGGTCCAGGTTCATAGAGTTTAAGACCAGAAAGAGACCTTTAAGATCATCTAGTCTGGCATTCTGCACAACACAGGCCATAGAACCTCACCCAGTAATTTCTGCATCAAGCCCATAACTTCTGGTTGAGCTATAGCAATTTGTTCAGCAGTTGGCATTAGTCTGGGATTATTAATTTTTGTTGCTCTTATATTTTATGTCCATTTGATTTTTTTTAAGGGAAGATTTAACGCTAACAATTGGAGTTGCTGGCTATTGACTCTGTTGTGTGACCGAGGTATTTATATTTGTCACCCTGGCCCAGGTGCATAGAGTTTAAGACCAGAGGGAGACCTTAAAGATCATCTATTAGTCTGACTTTCTGCACAACACAGGCCACAGAACCTCACCCAGTAATTTCTGAATCAAGCCCATAACTTCTGGTTGAGCTGTAGCATATCTTCCAGAAAGATGTCCAATCTTGACTTAACCACTTCATGTGATGGAGAATCTACCACATCCCTACGTAAATTATTCCAGTCATTAATTATCCTCATTGTTAAAAAAAATGCACCTTAGTTCTAACCTGAATTTGTTTAGTTTTAACTTCCAAGCATTGGATTGTATTTTGTTGTGCCTTTTTCTGCTAGATTAAAAAGAAATCTACTGTCAGAAATCACTTCTCCACATAAATATCATAGGCCGTAATCAAGTCTTACCCTTCTCTTGGATAAACTAAGTAGATGGAGCTTCTTAAATCTCTCCCTATTAGGGTATGTTTTCCAGACTTCAAGTCATTCTTGTCAATGACTTGGTCATAAGACTGGGACCAGGAAATAAAGTCCAGTTTCTTATCAGCACTCCTGTATGTGTCAGATCTTTATTACAGGCCTTGTCTTCACTGCTAAATAAGATGTATTTTTTTACTTTGTGGGTAATTAACACATGTGAGCTACCCCAAGGTAAAAGCACAGTGAAGACCAGGCACTTTAGTTTTTACAGGGTAAACTCCCTGAGATCAACCCCTGGTGGGCCTATAGGTCTGTTTACCTCTTGGTTTACCTCATGATAACACTAACATTTTCTAAAGTGCCTAGTTTTTACTGTGTTTTTATCTCAGAATAGGTCACACTCATTAGTTACCTAAAGGGAAAAATGCACCTTTTTTTAGCAGCAAAGACAAGGCTGCAGATGGTAAAGAGGAGTAGGCAATGTGGGAGTAGACAGGCAGAAGAGGAGGAGAATGGTACTTGTTAGCATATTTGTTTTGTATGATCATTGTGTGTCTGGTATTGGGTGGTATGCAGCGTATTATGTTTTCACATACCAGAGTACTCCCTGCACCTTTCTCTGAGTCCACAGGCTACAGAGGTAAATGCTGTGTAAGTGATGTCATGCATTATATAGCACATGGAAAAACTGTATCAAACTCCATTGCTGTGGGTGTCGAGGTTGCATGTAACCACCCAGAGGGATGAGAAACTCAATGAGGGGATGAGACCAAACTCAGCTGAAGAGGAGTAACAAAAGGTTCTGGTTCTGGGGACTGGGAATAGGATCTAGAACTTTTCATTTCTAGATTGCTGGTTCAAATTCAGACCATTCTGTAGAAAGCAAACACTGTTGTGATCTGATGGCTGTTAGGGGGATGATATGAAAAGCTATGGTGGTCTCAGTCCAGTTCTTCATAGCCAGATGTCCACACCACAAAACCTGCAAATACAATTTACACTTCTGACCCTCCCAGTACAGAGGCCAAGGCCTGAGTGGATCCTGGAGACTGAATTCTCCTCTCAACCTGACAGGTGTTTCTTGGAGGTAAGGGGTCAGGTAAGGTGCAGGAGGCACTGTTGCTGTCTATGTACCTGTTTAGAGGATGCATAGAGGATTTCAATTTCCAGAGCTGTCAAGCCAATACTCTAAACAAGTAAAGAGGAAAGTAGGTCTTGGGGTGCCCTTCTGATCTGTGATTACCTCAGTTCTCAGTGCAAATGGCCTGCAGCAGCAGAGTGCTCAGAGCAGAATAGGATTTGGAGATGAGCAGAATTCCCTGTTATAGAATCCCTATTTACTGAAGTCTATTTCACTGGAACAAGTAGGTTGGAGTGTTTTGTGTGGGTGAGGGGAGAGAAGAGAAAAGTTTCTAGAACAGATATGGCTGGCTTTGTTGGAAGGGCTTTTGGCTCCCTTCCTGGTCTGACACAGGAGTCAGACATGCAGCTGCCAGATGTTTGCATTCCCTGCTCTGGTATCTTTCAGGCCTGTCAAGGAAATGTGTGATGGGAAGGAATTATCTCACTGGGGGCTTGGGGGAGAGTTTGTATGCAGTGTGCCCCTGCTGTGCTCTCCTCTGCCTGAATCACCCAGGGGAGGTCATTCTCAGGTTTCTTGTAAATAACCATGGAGACTGTGCCAGCTAGAACATTGTCCCAGACAACTGTGCCAAAACAAAGTGGTGATAGAGCAGTTCTTCTTGGGGCTCCCCTGACATGAGACTCCTCTCTCATTAGTTTCCATGGTGACTCACAAAGGGAGCAGGAAGACAAACACTGCTCTCCTAGCAAAGAAGAATAACAAATAGGTTAGTGACTGGCAGTGCTCTTGCCGTCATGTCCAGCGGAATACCTTAGATTCAGTGCCAGTCCTAGTGCCTTGCTCCCTGACCTGGCCTGGAGAGTTCTACAGTGCTACTGAAGGCAGCAGTTGATGCTGGCAGGTGGCATTAGGTGGCGCTACTACAATGATGCCAAAGTGGTGTTACTAGGCAGCACTGGCAAATGTAAGCAAGTGGCACAGGCAGGTGGCATTACATGGCAGAGGCAAGTGGTATCCCTGAAAGGTGGCATTAGTTAGCACTGTCAGGGGATACAGGCAGTTGGCATTAGCATATGGCATTGGCAGGTGGCACAATAGTGTGTATACATGCACATATACTTTATAGATTTAGCATGCACTCTCTGGGCTTTCTGATATCTCCAAAAAGGTTTTCATATTAAAATATCTGAGGTTTAATCTTTGTAGTATATGAAAAAGATGTGTGCAAAGAATGGTCCACTAGAACATCCAGTTCATCAGATCCCAGCAGCCTTCACCCACAGACAGTGTCCTGAAGGTCTCACCATGACCTGCTCTCCATTACAAAAGCAGCAGACATTACTCTGCACTGTACCTTTCAGTCCAGCTTGTCAGCTGCTGTCTGCCTCTTACTCTTCAGCCCCTCCATGGAGCAACTTGTGATGCAGCAGTGATCAGACATAGAGCAGGCCTCAAGGGTGAAATGAGACAGAGGAGGTGGGTGAGTGGTGAATTTCTGATCTGTATCTGTTTTGTTTTGTAATGTAAGATTTCCGGGAGAATTCCAGGGAAAGGAGAGGAATAGAGGGGGCTAAAAGGTAAGATGGCTTTTAAACATGGCCAAAAACTTTGGCGGGGAGGGATAGCTCAGTGGTTTGAGCATTAGCCTGCTAAACTCAGGGTTGTGAGTTCAGTCCTTGAGGGGGCCATTTAGGGATCTATCTGGGGCAAAAATTGGGGATTGGTCCTGCTTTGAGCAGGGAGTTGGACTAGATGACCTCATGAGGTCCCTTCCAATCCTGATATTCTATGATTCTAAAAATAGCCACTAATCTGTGGTGCCTCCATTTCTGGCTGACCAATTTGAAACCTGATGGGCCATATTTTTAGAGCTTCTGAGCACTCCCATAGGCTTGCTAGGGGTATGTCTACACTACGGAATAAGGTCGAATTTATAGAAGTCGGTTTTTTAGAAATCGGTTTTATATATTCGAGTGTGTGTGTCCCCACAGAAAATGCTCTAAGTGCATTAAGTGCATTAACTCGGCGGAGTGCTTCCACAGTACCGAGGCTAGAGTCGACTTCCGGAGCGTTGCACTGTGGGTAGCTATCCCACAGTTCCCGCAGTCTCCGCTGCCCATTGGAATTCTGGGTTGAGATCCCAATGCCTGATGGGGCTAAAACATTGTCGCAGGTGGTTCTGGGTACATATCGTCAGGCCCCCCTTCCCTCCCTCCCTCCGTGAAAGCAAGGGCAGACAATCGTTTCGCGCCTTTTTTCCTGAGTTACCTGTGCAGACGCCATACCACCGCAAGCATGGAGCCCGCTCAGGTAACCATCACCGTATGTCTCCTGGGTGCTGGCAAATGCGGTACGGCATTGCTACACAGTAACAGCAACCCATTGCCTTCTGGCAGCAGACGGTACAGTACGACTGGTAGCCGTCCTCGTCATGTCCGAGGTGCTCCTGGCCACGTCGGCTGGGAGCGCCTGGGCAGACATGGGCGCAGGGACTGCTGGGAGAGCAATACAGCGGTGCATAGACAATCCAGGAAGTTTTTGGAAAGCGTAGGGGACAATTTCCTGGTGCAAGTGCTAGGGGAGCCAACTAGGGGGGGCGCTTTTCTTGACCTGCTGCTCACAAACCGGGTAGAATTAGTGGGGGAAGCAAAAGTGGATGGGAAT
The DNA here is from genome assembly GCF_015237465.2 of Chelonia mydas. Lineage (NCBI taxonomy): Eukaryota > Metazoa > Chordata > Testudines > Cheloniidae > Chelonia > Chelonia mydas. The sequence continues at coordinate 64,539,389 of NC_051246.2, forward strand.
CTGGGAGGCAGTGACCATGAGTTGGTTGAGTTCAGGATCCTGACGCAGGGAAGAAAGGTAAGCAGCAGGATACGGACCCTGGACTTCAGGAAAGCAGACTTTGACTCCCTCAGGGAACAGATGGCCAGGATCCCCTGGGGGACTAACATGAAGGGGAAGGGAGTCCAGGAGAGCTGGCTGTATTTCAAGGAATCCCTGTTGAGGTTACAGGGACAAACCATCCCGATGAGTCGAAAGAATAGTAAATATGGCAGGCGACCAGCTTGGCTTAATGGTGAAATCCTAGCGGATCTTAAACATAAAAAAGAAGCTTACAAGGAGTGGAAGGTTGGACATATGACCAGGGAAGAGTATAAAAATATTGCTCGGGCATGTAGGAAAGATATCAGGAGGGCCAAATCGCACCTGGAGCTGCAGCTAGCAAGAGATGTCAAGAGTAACAAGAAGGGTTTCTTCAGGTATGTTGGCAACAAGAAGAAAGCCAAGGAAAGTGTGGGCCCCTTACTGAATGAGGGAGGCAACCTAGTGACAGAGGATGTGGAAAAAGCTAATGTACTCAATGCTTTTTTTGCCTCTGTTTTCACTAACAAGGTCAGCTCCCAGACTGCTGTTCTGGGCATCACAAAATGGGGAAGAGATGGCCAGCCCTCTGTAGAGATAGAGGTGGTTAGGGACTATTTAGAAAAGCTGGACGTGCACAAGTCCATGGGGCCGGACGAATTGCATCCGCGAGTGCTGAAGGAATTGGCGGCTGTGATTGCAGAGCCCTTGGCCATTATCTTTGAAAACTCGTGGCGAACGGGGGAAGTCCCGGATGACTGGAAAAAGGCTAATGTAGTGCCCATCTTTAAAAAAGGGAAGAAGGAGGATCCTGGGAACTACAGGCCAGTCAGCCTCACCTCAGTCCCTGGAAAAATCATGGAGCAGGTCCTCAAAGAATCAATCCTGAAGCACTTAGAGGAGAGGAAAGTGATCAGGAACAGTCAGCATGGATTCACCAAGGGAAGGTCATGCCTGACTAATCTAATCGCCTTTTATGATGAGATTACTGGTTCTGTGGATGAAGGGAAAGCAGTGGATGTATTGTTTCTTGACTTTAGCAAAGCTTTTGACACGGTCTCCCACAGCATTCTTGTCAGCAAGTTAAGGACGTATGGGCTGGATGAATGCACTATAAGGTGGGTAGAAAGCTGGCTAGATTGTCGGGCACAACGGGTAGTGATCAATGGCTCCATGTCTAGTTGGCAGCCGGTGTCAAGTGGAGTGCCCCAGGGGTCGGTCCTGGGGCCCGTTTTGTTCAATATCTTCATAAATGATCTGGAGGATGGTGTGGATTGCACTCTGAGCAAATTTGCGGATGATACTAAACTGGGAGGAGTGGTAGATACGCTGGAGGGGAGGGATAGGATACAGAAGGACCTAGACAAATTGGAGGATTGGGCCAAAAGAAATCTGATGAGGTTCAATAAGGATAAGTGCAGGGTCCTGCACTTAGGATGGAAGAATCCAATGCACCGCTACAGACTAGGGACCGAATGGCTAGGCAGCAGTTCTGCGGAAAAGGACCTAGGGGTGACAGTGGACGAGAAGCTGGATATGAGTCAGCAGTGTGCCCTTGTTGCCAAGAAGGCCAATGGCATTTTGGGATGTATAAGTAGGGGCATAGCGAGCAGATCGAGGGACGTGATCGTTCCCCTCTATTCGACACTGGTGAGGCCTCATCTGGAGTACTGTGTCCAGTTTTGGGCCCCACACTACAAGAAGGATGTGGATAAATTGGAAAGAGTCCAGCGAAGGGCAACAAAAATGATTAGGGGTCTAGAGCACATGACTTATGAGGAGAGGCTGAGGGAGCTGGGATTGTTTAGTCTGCAGAAGAGAAGAATGAGGGGGGATTTGATAGCTGCTTTCAACTACCTGAAAGGGGGTTCCAAAGAGGATGGCTCTAGACTGTTCTCAATGGTAGCAGATGACAGAACGAGGAGTAATGGTCTCAAGTTGCAATGGGGGAGGTTTAGATTGGATATTAGGAAAAACTTTTTCACTAAGAGGGTGGTGAAACACTGGAATGCGTTACCTAGGGAGGTGGTAGAATCTCCTTCCTTACAGGTTTTTAAGGTCAGGCTTGACAAAGCCCTGGCTGGGATGATTTAACTGGGACTTGGTCCTGCTTTGAGCAGGGGGTTGGACTAGATGACCTTCTGGGGTCCCTTCCAACCCTGATATTCTATGATTCTATGATTCTATGACTAAATTTGGAGTGACTTGACCAGGTCATTCTCTTTAGTCCTGCAGTCAGTCCTATTGAACTGTCTTATGGTGAGCAGGCAGGCAATACGGATTGCTAGCAGTCATACTGTACCATCTTCTGCCGGGCAGGCAAGAGATGACGATGGCTAGCAATCGTATTGTACCATCTTCTGCCGGGCAGGCAAGAGATGACGATGGCTAGCAGTCGTACTGTACCATTTTCTGCCGAGCAGCCATGAGATGTGGATGGCATGCAGCCCTTCTGCACCGTCTGCTGCCAGCCAAAGATGTAAAAGATAGATGGAGTGGATCAAAACAAGAAATAGACCAGATTTGTTTTGTACTCATTTGCCTCCTCCCCCGTCTAGGGGACTCATTTCTCTAGGTCACACTGCAGTCACTCACAGAGAAGGTGCAGCGAGGTAAATCTAGCCATGTATCAATCAGAGGCCAGGCTAACCTCCTTGTTCCAATAAGAACAATAACTTAGATGCACCATTTCTTATTGGAACCCTCCGTGAAGTCCTGCCTGAAATACTCCTTGATGTAAAGCCACCCCCTTTGTTGATTTTAGCTCCCTGAAGCCAACCCTGTAAGCCGTGTCGTCAGTCGCCCCTCCCTCCGTCAGAGCAACGGCAGACAATCATTCCGCGCCTTTTTTCTGTGCGGACGCCATACCAAGGCAAGCATGGAGGCCGCTCAGCTCACTTTGGCAATTAGGAGCACATTAAACACCACACGCATTATCCAGCAGTATATGCAGCACCAGAACCTGGCAAAGCGATACCGGGCGAGGAGGCGACGTCAGCGCGGTCACGTGAGTGATCAGGACATGGACACAGATTTCTCTGAAAGCATGGGCCCTGCCAATGCATGCATCATGGTGCTAATGGGGCAGGTTCATGCTGTGGAACGCCGATTCTGGGCTCGGGAAACAAGCACAGACTGGTGGGACCACATAGTGTTGCAGGTCTGGGACGATTCCCAGTGGCTGCGAAACTTTCGCATGCGTAAGGGCACTTTCATGGAACTTTGTGACTTGCTTTCCCCTGCCCTGAAGCGCATGAATACCAAGATGAGAGCAGCCCTCACAGTTGAGAAGCGAGTGGCGATAGCCCTGTGGAAGCTTGCAACGCCAGACAGCTACCGGTCAGTTGGGAATCAATTTGGAGTGGGCAAATCTACTGTTGGGGCTGCTGTGATGCAAGTAGCCCATGCAATCAAAGATCTGCTGATATCAAGGGTAGTGACCCTGGGAAATATGCAGGTCATAGTGGATGGCTTTGCTGCAATGGGATTCCCTAACTGTGGTGGGGCCATAGATGGAACCCATATCCCTATCTTGGCACTGGAGCACCAAGCCGCCGAGTACATAAACCGCAAGGGGTACTTTTCAATAGTGCTGCAAGCTCTGGTGGATCACAAGGGACGTTTCACCAACATCAACATGGGATGGCCGGGAAAGGTACATGACGCTCGCATCTTCAGGAACTCTGGTCTGTTTCAAAAGCTGCAAGAAGGGACTTTATTCCCAGATCAGAAAATAACTGTTGGGGATGTTGAAATGCCTATATGTATCCTTGGGAACCCAGCCTACCCCTTAATGCCATGGCTCATGAAGCCGTACACAGGCAGCCTGGACAGTAGTCAGGAGTTGTTCAACTACAGGCTGAGCAAGTGCAGAATGGTGGTAGAATGTGCATTTGGACGTTTAAAGGCGCGCTGGCGCAGTTTACTGACTCGCTTAGACCTCAGTGAAACTAATATTCCCACTGTTATTACTGCTTGCTGTGTGCTCCACAATATCTGTGAGAGTAAGGGGGAGACGTTTATGGCGGGGTGGGAGGTTGAGGCAAATCGCCTGGCTGCTGATTACGCGCAGCCAGACACCAGGGCGGTTAGAAGAGCACAGGAGGGCGCGGTACGCATCAGAGAAGCTTTGAAAACCAGTTTCATGACTGGCCAGGCTACGGTGTGAAAGTTCTGTTTGTTTCTCCTTGATGAAACCCCCCGCCCCTTGGTTCACTCTACTTCCCTGTAAGCTAACCACCCTCCCCTCCTCCCTTCGATCACCGCTTGCAGAGGCAATAAAGTCATTGTTGCTTCACATTCATGCATTCTTTATTCATTCATCACACAAATAGGGGGATGACTACCAAGGTAGCCCAGGAGGGGTGGTGGAGGAGGGAAGGAAAATGCCACACAGCACTTTAAAAGTTTACAACTTTAAAATTTATTGAATGACAGCCTTCTTTTTTTGGGGCAATCCTCTGTGGCGGAGTGGCTGGTTGGCCGGTGGCCCCCCCACCGCTTTCTTGGGCGTCTGGGTGTGGAGGCTATGGAACTTGGGGAGGAGGGCGGTTGGTTACACAGGGGCTGTAGTGGCAGTCTGTGCTCCAGCTGCCTTTGCTGCAGCTCAACCATACACTGGAGCATACTGGTTTGGTCCTCCAGCAGCCTCAGCATTGAATCCTGCCTCCTCTCATCACGCTGCCGCCACATTCGAGCTTCAGCCCTCTCTTCAGCCCACCACTTACTCTCTTCAGCCCGCCACTTACTCTCTTCAGCCCGCCACCTCTCCTCCCGGTCATTTTGTGCTTTCCTGCAGTCTGACATTATTTGCCTCCACGCATTCGTCTGTGCTCTGTCAGTGTGGGAGGACAGCATGAGCTCGGAGAACATTTCATCTCGAGTGCGTTTTTTTTCTTTCTAATCTTCACTAGCCTCTGGGAAGGAGAAGATCCTGTGATCATTGAAACACATGCAGCTGGTGGAGAAAAAAAAAGGGACAGCGGTATTTAAAAAGACACATTTTATAAAACACTGGCTACACTCTTTCAGGGTAAACCTTGCTGTTAACATTACATACATAGCACATGTGCTTTCGTTACAAGGTCGCATTTTGCCTCCCCCCACCGCGTGGCTACCCCCTCAACCCTCCCCCCTCCCTGTGGCTAACAGCGGGGAACATTTCTGTTCAGCCACAGGCAAACAGCCCAGCAGGAATGGGCTCCTCTGAGTCCCCTGAAGAAAAGCACCCTATTTCAACCAGGTGACCATGGATTATATCTCACTCTCCTGAGGATAACACAGAGAGATAAAGAACGGATGTTGTTTGAACGCCAGCAAACATACACTGCAATGCTTTGTTGTACAATGATTCCCGAGTACGTGTTACTGGCCTGGAGTGGTAAAGTGTCCTACCATGAAGGACGCAATAAGTCTGCCCTCCCCAGAAACCTTTTGCAAAGGCTTTGGGAGTATATCCAGGAGAGCCGCGAATGCCAGGGCAAAGTAATCCTTTCACATGCTTGCTTTTAAACCATGTATAGTATTTTAAAAGGTACACTCACTGGAGGTCCCTTCTCCGCCTGCTGGGTCCAGGAGGCAGCCTTGGGTGGGTTCGGGGGGTACTGGCTCCAGGTCCAGGGTGAGAAACAGTTCCTGGCTGTCGGGAAAACCGGTTTCTCCGCTTGCTTGCTGTGAGCTATCTACAACCTCATCATCATCATCATCTTCTTTGTCCCCAAAACCTGCTTCCGTATTGCCTCCATCTCCATTGAAGGAGTCAAACAACACGGCTGGGGTAGTGGTGGCTGAACCCCCTAAAATGGCATGCAGCTCATCATAGAAGCGGCATGTTTGGGGCTCTGACCCGAGGCGGCCGTTCGCCTCTCTGGTTTTCTGGTAGGCTTGCCTCAGCTCCTTCAGTTTCACGCGGCACTGCTTCGGGTCCCTGTTATGGCCTCTGTCCTTCATGCCCTGGGAGATTTTGACAAAGGTTTTGGCATTTCGAAAACTGGAACGGAGTTCTGATAGCACGGATTCCTCTCCCCATACAGCGATCAGATCCCGTACCTCCCGTTCGGTCCATGCTGGAGCTCTTTTGTGATTCTGAGACTCCATCATGGTCACCTCTGCTGATGAGCTCTGCATGGTCACCTGCAGCTTGCCACGCTGGCCAAACAGGAAATGAGATTCAAAAGTTCGCGGTTCTTTTCCTGTCTACCTGGCCAGTGCATCTGAGTTGAGAGTGCTGTCCAGAGCGGTCAAAATGGAGCACTCTGGGATAGCTCCCGGAGGCCAATACCGTCGAATTGTGTCCACAGTACCCCAAATTCGACCCGGCAAGGCCAATTTAAGCGCTAATCCACTTGTCAGGGGTGGAGTAAGGAAATCGATTTTAAGAGCCCTTTAAGTAGAAATAAAGGGCTTCATCGTGTGGACGGGTGCAGATTTACATCGATTTAATGCTGCTAAATTCGACCTAAAGTCCTAGTGTAGACCAGGGCTAGGTGTCTGATTTTCGACTAAAACACCAGGTTGAAAAGGAACCCTGGTGGCTCCGGTCAGCACTGCTAATCGGGCCATTAAAAGTCCAGCTGGCAGGCTCACTGCCTGGCTCTGCACAGCTCCTGGGAAGCGGTCGGCATATCCCTCCAGCTCCTAGGCTGAGGAATGGCTACAGGGGCTCTGCATGCTGCCCCCACTCTGAGTGCTGGCTCCACAGCTCCCATTGGCCAGGAAACACGGCCAGTGGGAGCTGCCGGGGCAGTGCCTGTGGACAGGGGCAGTGCGCAGAACCCCTGGCCACCCCTCAGCCTATGAGCCAGAGGGACATGTCGCTGCTTCCTGGGAGCCACGTGAGGTCAGTACCCCGAATCCCTCCCACACCCAAACCCCCTCCCCCAGCCCTGAGCCCACTCCTATACCCAAACTCCCTCCCGGAGTCCGCACCCCCTCCCGTATGCCAACCCCTAGCCCCAGCCTCAGAGCACCCTCCCGCACTCTGAATCCCTTATTTCTGGCCCCACCCCAGAGCCTGCACTCCCAGCCCAGAGCCCATACCCCTCCCACACCCCAACCCTCTGCCTCAGCCCAGAGCCCCCTCCCACACTCTGAACTCCTCAGCCTTATCCCCCAGCTCGGAGCCCTTCCTGGATCCCAAACCCCTCATCTCCAGCTCCACCCCAGAGCCTGCATCCCCAGCCAGAGCCCTCACCCCCCTCCCACACTCCAACCCCCTGCCCCAGCCCAGTGAAAATGAGCAAGTGAGCAAGGATGGGGGAGAGTGAGCGACGGAGGGAGTGGGGATGGAGTGAGCGGGGACAGGGGCCTCAGAGAAGGGTTGGGGCAGGGCCTCGGGGCAGAGGACAGGGCAAGGGTGTTCAGTTTTCTGCAATTAGAAAGTTGGCAGTCCTACACTCACAGTTTCAGTGAAGTCAAGGGGAGCTGTGGGGACTGAGCACTTCTGAAAATGGAACTCAAAGTGTTTCCAGCAGGTCATGGAAAAATAATGGCACCCCAAATAAATGGCCACTTATAAAGATATTGACCTAAATATTTAATCATGCAACATTGTGAGCAGGCAAGCCTCCTCCCCACAGTGGTTAGAGTCTGTGACAATAGCACCACCTCCTAATAAGTGTCTGTGACAGCAGCTGCTCCTAATGGTATAGGGATAGGGGAACCGAGGCCTGGTTCTGCCTGGGTTACGAACCAAGGGCCCTCTTGAGCACTTTAAGGCAAATGTCCACTACCTACAACCCAGTTAACACTCTTCCCTGGGTCTCTTCCCAGCATTTGGCCCCTCCTTGGGGTGCTTTCTGGTTCGTGGCTATCTCTGGCAATCTGGTCCATAGGCTTCAGCAGGCTAGGGAGTCCCAGTGTCCTGCAGCAGCCCTTTCCTGGGGATGCCCTCCTGGCAAAGTTCCTCCCTAGCAGTGAGCACAGATCTGCCGTCTCTCCTCCCACCACCCTGCTGTGCTGAAGACACTCCCTTTTAAATCTCTCCTCCAACTGGATCATGCCCACAGCCACAGGCCTGAGAGGTTGGGGCTCCCAGGGCCCAGAGTTATTTCTGCACCCTTATCTCTCCAGTGTGGGGTTTATCCACTCCATCACAAACCTCCTTTTGGCAAGTGCCCCGGCTACAGGAGGCATAGGTGTGAATTCCAGACCTGTTCTCTCACTCTGCTGGGAACCTGGGATGAAATTGTTAACTCACTGAAATCAATGGGAGTTTTGTCATTGACACTCCTGGTGATTAGTACCCTACAGGAGACTCACTTACAAGTTTCAGTCCTCTTTTCTCATTTCTCTGACCAGGGCTGATTTGAGCACCACTGGAAATCTCTGAAAGCCAACTTGTTTGAAGCCCTCTTTCTGGGTCAGTAGTTGCGTCCTGTTCCCCATGCCCTACATATTATTATTAACTCTACAATAATTATTAATAATTAATAATTAATATACAATAACTGTTCACTCCCTGAGCACCCACATATCTAGAGAGAATAATTCTAGGCAGATGGCCAACAGAAAAGACTCAGACAGCTCCAAGCATAAAAGCAAACTGGGATTCTTTACGAGGCTGTCATATCATAATGCCACATGGCAAGAGGGCAAAATGACAGATTCCAAACAGAAAATGGATAGTTTTAGTCAGGGAGAGATATGGGTTCCAGACTCAGTCCAGATCTCTCACACTTCTGGGAATCTAGTGTCAATGCCAAGTGAGAGTCATATCTGCTTTACTCACAGATATGACTCCTTCAGTAATTGTAAGAAAATAAATCCCTTGGAATTCTCTAGAATAGAGAGAATGGGGCCAGAAGAAAGAGAGAGAGCTCAACACAAGGAGAATCTCCCAAGGGTGCCCTCCTGGGTGATCCTTCCAGGCTTCAGGGCTCTGAACCAGAGTTTTTCAATGGAGTTTTTCATGCATTGGTTGTAAAAATCACCTGCTGTATGTAGCTGCAAGTAGGGCTGGGAGAACATTTTCTGCTGAAACTTTTTTGACAGAAAATTAAGTTTGTAACTAAATGAAGATTTTTTTAGAAAGTGTCTGCTTTCCACAAAGAAATTCAATTTTTAGTTGGAAAACCAAAATTTTTTTTGGTTTTTCAGATGAAAAATTTGGGTTTTGATTGCTAAAAAACAGTTCTTCAGTTTGTAGGGGTTTTTGACAAAAGTCAGTTTTTATGTGGGGGGAAAAACGTTTCCCAAGTAGCTCTAGTTATAAGCATGTTGCTATATCAATCTGAGTAAATCCCTATCTTTCTTTGTCTCAAACACAGATTCTTGTTTTTTTTTTTTTTTTAATGTATTCTGGAGTACTTGGAGCTGTGTTTAAAGCTCTCTGCTGAGACTTCAGAAGCAAGACCTCCCCAAGTAGTTTATTCATTCACCCTCCTGTGCACGATTACTGTGAAGCTGTCTCTTAGTGCCATCTAGCTGCTGCAATTATTCATGGTTTCTTCATGGTACCCCAGTTTCCCAGTGTAAGGAGGAATGAGTGTCAGTGCATAACTTCATGCTGGGAAACTTTCTGCCTTATAATAACGGGGATAAGGAAATAAGGAAAAATCTAGGCAAGATTCTATATCAGGCATGGCCAAACTGTGGCTCGTGAGCCGCATGAGCTCTTTTACAGTTAAGGTGCAGCTCGTGGAGCCCCCCCGCCCCCACTCCCTCCCATTCTCTGCCTACCAGACTGTGGGAGGGAACTTGGGGCTTCTGCCCTGTGTCAGGGTGGTGGGTAGGGGCTTCTGCCCTGCAGGGAGGGGAGTCTCGGGGCTTTCACCCCATGACAGGGGCACTGGCGCTCAGGGTTTCAGCCAGGTGCATGCCCCAGCAGATGCCACCCCTTGGGGATGAAGCCCCGAGCCCTAGCAGGCACCGTCCCATGGGGATGAAGCCCCAAGCCCCATCAGGTGCTGCCCTGTGGGCCAGGGTGTGAGTGTCTTATAGCTTCAAACTTTTGAATATTATCGAAAGCGTCTTGGAAAGTCAGTAAGTTTGACCTCCCCTGTTCTATATTTTACTATTATAAAGATAGATACCTAGATTCTATCATTGGAAGCAATATATCTAGGAATTAAAGCAGAGGATTAGCAATCAGGAGACTTGGGTGCTATCTGGTTCTCCCTCTGACTTCCTGCATGACCTTTGGCATTAGTTAAGTCACAACTAAATTTTGGCAAGTAGTCTCCACTTTTAGATGCGTCAGTTTTTGGGTGCCATATTTGAGATATCTTATATGTCTGCAGTTAGACACCAAAAATTGAGGTTCCCAAAGTTAGTGGCCACTCTTGTGGTCTTAACCTTTCTGTACATAGATTTCTCCATTAATAAAATGGGTATGTATTTAGCAATATGTAAGCTGGTGTAATTTCAGTGGAATTGCATCCCTTTACAGCAGGCTGGATGGGGCTCAGGAATGCAGTGTTGTAGCCACGTTAGTCCCAGGATATTAGAGAGACAAGGTGGGTGAGGTAGTATCTTTTATTGAACCAACTTTTGTGGGTGAGAGAAACAAGCTTTAGAGCTAAACTCTGTGTAGCTTGTCTCTCTCACCCACAGAAATTGGTCCAATTAAAGATATTACCTCACTCACCTTGTCTCTCTACCTCTGGAAAGCCCTCTGAGATCTTTGAATGAAAGGCACTTCAGAAGTACAAAGTATGAAAGACTCACTAATTTGTACTTTGCTAAATGGGACATCAAACACTGGAAACCAAACAGAGCTCTCTCTTCACATCTCAGGGCTTGTCTACGCCACGCAGCTTTTAGCGACAAGTGGCAGTGTCAACACAGCCTTGTCGCTAAAAGTCAGCGTGTGTAAACGCTCTTTGTCGGTACTTTGTCGGCACTTTTGCTGATGAAATACTTCCAGCCCTGCAAGCGTTGTTAGCTTTGTCAGCAGGAGAGCACTTCTACCGACAAAGCCTTGTTCACACTGCCACTTGTGTCGGCAAAACTTTTGTCTTTCCTGGCGGCGGCGGGGGGGAGGGGGGGGGAGCTTTTTTAAGTACCCGTGAAAGACAAAAGTTTTGTCTATAGCTTTGCAGTGTAGACATACCCATAGTGTGAAATGTAAGTTCTGCAAAGGAGAGGTGCCCCTGGGGCAGGGAGTCAGTGTTTTGTTTACAAACAGAGGCAGGGTGATTAAGATAAGAAAGGTCTGGTGATTAAATTAAGGATATGGAAGTTTAGCCTGTAAAAGAGGAATCCCTCTGTGGACGGGGAGAAGGAGGAGGGGTGGGGACTCAGAAAAAATACAGCAAAGCACTGAGCCAAGATTGCATTCAGAAAAAAGGGGAGATTTTGGGGCGTAGGTGAAAAGAAAGGGTCAAACCCAGGGAAGGGCTAGCAGTGTATAGAGAAGTTCCCACTCTACCTGTGGTACTTATGTGGCCCCATCACCATAGTATCTGAGGCTGCGCCTCAAAATGTCTAACCTATTTCTCCTCCCAGCCCCTCCGTGAGATAGAGCAGTGCTGTTATCCGCATTGTACAGATAGGGCACTGAGGCACACACAGACTAAAGGCCAGATTTTCAAAGGTATTTAGGCACCTAGTGAGATTTTTGAATGCACTTAGAAGGTTAGGTGATTTGTAAACCCCACTGGATACATAGCAGCATCTTTGGGTGCCTAAAAACCTTTGAAATTCTGTCTTTAAAGCACTGGCCTGGGGTCAGACAGGAAATCCATAGGGGGAGCAGAACCCAGGTCTCTCAGGGATAGCTCCCAATCCAGCAGACCAGCCTCTCTCGCTGCTGCATACTGCAAAAAAAGAGGACTCTGATAGCTGGGAGCAAAACCAAGGTGGCCAGTTCCCTGAGACTCCAGCAAAGGGTCTCAGGATGGATGTCATGGTTGACAGCATGAAAAGCAGCACAGAGGTTAGGAAGGATGGAGAATGAACTCCCAAGGTTCTGCCCCATGCTGGGTTGTACAACAATGGCTGCTGTGCAATTTTACATTTTAACTGAAAACTATTTTGTTTAGTCATTTTTTGTTTTGAGTTTGAGAAAAGGAAGGAATGAGAAGTGTTGTATGAGTATCAGATGTGTTTATGCCTCAAATTCTTAGGGTGTCAGCTGTATTCAGGCCAATTCCAGAACAAAGCACAGAAACTGCATCCACAGAGGCCATAAAGTTGACGATTATTGTCATGATTTGTATTATTCACTGAGCACCATCTGTGTGCTCAGCACTGTTCAGAATATGCCAGAAAATCCAGTCCCTGAGCCAATGCATATAAGATGTGTAGCTCTGGATAAGATGGCTCAGATATTTAAATATGAAGTGTATAGTTATTGACCGCACACATGTTATCACATGTTTACTGTGATGTTTATATCTATGAGTGGAGGCACAGATGGCAGTAGAAGTTTTACTTGATCAAGGACTAGCAGATTTGACCCTCCAACTTTCTTTCTAGAGGAAGAGCTGCCCAGAGCTCCTGTGCCTGTTTATTTTCCTTTCCTGCCTGCAGTGGCCCTGATATACCTCAGAAGTCGCAGTTTTCTTCTCAACTTTAAAATATAGAATTTTCTTGGTGTTTGGTTTTAAATATTCTCCTGTGAGAACTGCAACTCAGTCACTGTAGTGTTGTGTTTAGGAGCCTTCTGGAAAGTAACTAGCCTTTAAACAGAAGTAAAAGCAGTGTTGCCAACTTTCATGATTTTGTCATGAGTCTCATGATAATTGTTTTCCTTAAAGACCCAGCTCCTGGAGTCAAGTGGATAGGTGATGATTTCAGCCTGCATTCTTAAAGAAAAATCAAGTTTCTAGTCCTCGTGGCTGTGGAGAAAGCTTCAAAATGTGACCCTAGTGCACTCTAAAGGCTCAAAAAGCAAAAGGCAAATAAAAAGAACCCCAAATCTGTTATTTTTACATAATCTCATGATTTTAAAACCAATCTCATGATTTTTGGTGAGCCTGATTCATGATTTTTGCACATTTGGGATTGGCAATACTGTGAAAGGGACTTGAAAGTGTCAGATTCACTCCTGTTTAAGGTTTAGTTTCTAGTCTATTATTTATAGTGAGGTAACACCTCTAGAGCCCCAGGCAGGTGCAGTATAAACTCATGGGGCCTTGCCCTAGTAGGATGTTTCCAAAGTTAAATGATCTATTCCAAGCTTGATGAACTGCAAAAAAGTGATAGGAAGTAATCTAGGTTTTTCTATAATTGTTTCAATTGTTGTATTCAAGAGTTAGTAACAAAGAATATACATTAAAATTTTAAACCTAACCAATGTCCCTTACATGACTTGACACAAGATGTGAGAACATGTTAGTATTAGAGCTGAGTGGGTCTAATATTTATTAAATCCTCTCTTTTTTTTTATAGGAAATACATGCAGTGCTCCTATCAGCGAATTTCTAAGTTATCTGCAAAAAAAACTCCTAAAGTTTTCAGGTGCCTAAGTAGCCCTGGGAATCACGGTTAAAGTGTGTCGCCTGCCCCCCCGCCCAAATCTGAAATGGCGCCCCTGTGCACTGGACAGCCTCATATATACGAGAGGACATTTCAAAGGGTATTGCAGCAGCTCTGCTGCCCTGGCATTCCCAGAATCATTTCCCTCTGCAGCACAACCTCCAGAATTGCCTGCTGGGGCAATGCCCCTCTACATCACCACTACCACGGGCTGTTGCTTACAGCCATAATTTAGCCCTATGTGTCATCAAGTCACATCTGTTAACACCATTGTCATAAAAGGTGTTTTCTTCTATTAGCCCTGCAGAAGCCAGTAGAGCTATGGGTCTATTCTACCTCCTACAGAAACAGTAAGATTGCCAGCCAAGTGGCAAATGCTGAATCTTCCATGAGTTTTTGTGCTGTGAACATTATCACCAAAATTGATCATATTTGTGGCACTCACAGTTAAAAAAATAATCTATGGACTCCTAAACTGAGCACATTTAATCTGGACTCACTGAAAAGAAATGTGGGAGCCTGTTGTGTCATTGATTATGCAGACACTTTCCTGAGTGTAACTATACGTTTGGGCCAGCATGAACATCCTTCTTTAAACAGCAAACATCAGAGTTAAATAGTTACTCTTTGCCTTTGCTGTTTGGCTCTCTTGCATACCAAAGCCTTAGCTCTTAGCAACATGAAAACCCATCCTAATTAGCCTTTGCTTAACAATAACTCTCTGTACCATTCTCAGGATGCCAAGATCCTTTTATTCTGGGGCTACAAAAGTGGGAAACAGTTTATTTAAAGCTCTGGTGCAGAGTTTTATGATTCTTTATGTGAAGTGAATTGCACTGTTGCTGTACTTTGGACCTAGCAGACTCAGCTTGAAAACTAAAAGCAGCACTTGAGATATAAAAGGTGTCAGAGTAGCAGCTGTGTTAGTCTGTATTCGGGAAAAGAAAAGGAGTACTTGTAGCACCTTAGAGACTAACCAATTTATTTGAGCATAAGCTTTCGTGAGCTACAGCTCACTTCATCGGATGCTTACTGTGGAAAATACAGAAGATGTTTTTATACACACAAACCATGAAAAAATGGGTGTTTATCACTACAAAAGGTTTTCTCTCACCCCACCCCACTCTCCTGCTGGTAATAGCTTATCTAAAGTGATCACTCTCCTTACAATGTGTGTGATAATCAAGGTGGGCCATTTCCAGCACAAATCCAGGTTTTCTCCCCACCCTCCCCAACAAACCCACTCTCCTGTTGGTAATAGCTTATCTAAAGTGATCACTCTCCTTACAATATGTGTGATAATCAAGGTGGGCCATTTCCAGCACAAATCCAGGGTTTAACAAGAACGTCTGAGGAATGCGGGGGGGTGGGGGGTGGTGAAACAAGGGGAAATAGGAAATAGGTTACCTAGGTTACCTTGCATAATGACTTAGCCACTCCCAGTCTCTATTCAAGCCTAAGTTAATTGTATCCAATTTGCAAATGAATTCCAATTCAGCAGTCTCTCGCTGGAGTCTGGTTTTGAAGTTTTTCTATTGTAATATCGCAACTTTCATGTCTGTAATTGCGTGACCAGAGAGATTGAAGTGTTCTCCGACTGGTTTATGAATGTTATAATTCTTGACATCTGATTTGTGTCCATTTATTCTTTTACGTAGAGACTGTCCAGTTTGACCAATGTACATGGCAGAGGGGCATTGCTGGCACATGATGGCATATATCACATTGGTAGATGTGCAGGTGAACGAGCCTCTGATAGTGTGGCTGATGTGATTAGGCCCTGTGATGGTGTCCCCTGAATAGATATGTGGACACAGTTCGCAACGGGCTTTGTTGCAAGGATAGGTTCCTGGGTTAGTGGTTCTGTTGTGTGGTATGTGGTTGCTGGTGAGTATTTGCTTCAGGTTGGGGGGCTGTCTGTAGCCAAGGACTGGCCTGTCTCCCAAGATTTGTGAGAGTGTAGAAGCCCTCTACACCAACATTCCACACAAAGATGGACTACAAGCCGTCAAGAACACTAGCCCCGATAATGTTGTTGGGGATACTGGGGCATGGCCACTAGGTAACTCGAGGGGATGGAAGACCACAAGTGTCGATGAAGCCCCCTCGCACTAGGCCCAGGTGTCCTTGCCCCCCCACTCCTGCTTGGAGGCACTCGCAGCAGCTCTGCATACTAGGTCCAAGTGTCCTTGGCCCCCCCGCCTGGAGGCACTCACAGCAGTTATGCTGAGGATCTGCAACAATATGTTGCAGAGTCAGACTGCCTGAAACTAAGCAAGGCCGAACAGGGCAGATATGGAAGAATAATTCTGAATAAAGCAGCTTTATGTATAGTTTAACAAATGATACAAAAAACAAGGGAACTAGCTGGTAACTGGATTGGCTGGCTATATGGATACTTAGGGCAGCTTGCTATTGGATAAGTATGCTGGGAAAAAGGATGTATAAAAGCCTGTGTAACTTCCTGTTCTGTGTGCAGGATTTGAGATCTTATTCTCCCTGTACCTTTTTGCAGCTGCAAATAAACTTTTCTGCTTCTCCACCCCGTTGTGATTATTGGGTGTAGCACACCGGGTAGCGAACCAACTCCAGCTGTTGTTTAGCCTCTCGGCACTGGGTGCCGGCAACAATGTCACTGCTAACCTGGTGGCTGAATTTGTGACTTTGTCCTTACCCATAACTATTTTACATTTGGGGACAATGTATACCTTCAAATTAGCAGCACTGCTATGGGTACCCGCATGGCCCCACCGTATGCCAACATTTTTATGGCTGACTTAGAACAACGCTTCCTCAGCTCTCGTCCCCTAAAGCCCCTACTCTTCTTGCGCTATATTGATGACATCTTCATCATCTGGACCCATGGAAAAGAAGCCCTTGAGGAATTCCACCATGATTTCAACAATTTCCATCCCACCATCAACCTCAGCCTGGTCCAGTCCACAGAAGAGATCCACTTCCTGGACACTACAGTGCCAATAAACGATGGTCACATAAACACCACCCTATACCGGAAACCTACTGACCGTTATTCCTACCTACATGCCTCCAGCTTTCACCCTGACCACACCACACGATCCATTGTCTACAGCCAAGCTCTGCGATACAACCGCATTTGCTCCAACCCCTCAGACAGAGACAAACACCAACAAAATCTCTATCAAGCATTCTTACAACTACAATACCCCCTTGCAGAAGTGAAGAAACAGATTGATAGAGACAGAAGAGTTCCCAGAAGTCACCTACTACAGGACAGGCCTAACAAAGAAAATAACAGAACGCCACTAGCTGTCACCTTCAGCCCCCAACTAAAACCCCTCCAATGCATTATCAAGGATCTACAACCTATCCTGAAGGATGACCCAACCCTCTCACAAATCTTGGGAGACAGGCCAGTCCTTGCCTACAGACAGCCCCCCAACCTGAAGCAAATACTCACCAGCAACCACATACCACACAACAGAACCACTAACCCAGGAACCTATCCTTGCAACAAAGCCCGTTGCCAACTGTGCCCACATATCTATTCAGGGGACACCATCACAGGGCCTAATCACATCAGCCACACTATCAGAGGCTCGTTCACCTGCACATCTACCAATGTGATATATGCCATCATGTGCCAGCAATGCCCCTCTGCCATGTACATTGGTCAAACTGGACAGTCTCTACGTAAAAGAATAAATGGACACAAATCAGATGTCAAGAATTATAACATTCATAAACCAGTCGAAGAACACTTCAATCTCTCTGGTCACGCAATTACAGACATGAAAGTTGTGATATTACAACAGAAAAACTTCAAAACCAGACTTCAGCGAGAGACTGCTGAATTGGAATTCATTTGCAAATTGGATACAATTAACTTAGGCTTGAATAGAGACTGGGAGTGGCTAAGTCATTATGCAAGGTAACCTAGGTAACCTATTTCCTATTTCCCCTTGTTTCACCACCCCCAACCCCCCGCATTCCTCAGACGTTCTTGTTAAACCCTGGATTTGTGCTGGAAATGGCCCACCTTGATTATCACACATATTGTAAGGAGAGTGATCACTTTAGATAAGCTATTACCAACAGGAGAGTGGGTTTGTTGGGGAGGGTGGGGAGAAAACCTGGATTTGTGCTGGAAATGGCCCACCTTGATTATCACACACATTGTAAGGAGAGTGATCACTTTAGATAAGCTATTACCAGCAGGAGAGTGGGGTGGGGTGAGAGAAAACCTTTTGTAGTGATAAACACCCATTTTTTCATGGTTTGTGTGTATAAAAACATCTTCTGTATTTTCCACAGTAAGCATCCGATGAAGTGAGCTGTAGCTCACGAAAGCTTATGCTCAAATAAATTGGTTAGTCTCTAAGGTGCCAAAAGTATTCCTTTTCTTTTTGAGATATAAAAGACTCTGAACCAAATGCAGCCTGGTGCAAGTAGGAAAAGCTGCCATAGGAAATTTTGGGCCAATTTCAACAGTGTTGTAAAAGCTGGTATGGATGACAGAGTAAGTGTGTAGTAGTCATAAAACTGCTGTAACATAGTATAAGTAGTAAGGCTGTGTAATTTGCTCTAATTTGTCTCCAATTTGAGTGCAAAATGATTGTAACATACTGTACATACTAATGGGACAGGAAAGGTGTGTAAAATCAAACAACCCCTCCATACATACGTACAACCACCATCTATACTTTAATTTACACCTGTACCATTCCCAATACTTCCCAGAACAAATTTAGCCCTTGTGCATGTTGGTACTACTTCTATTCACTTCAGTAAGAGTTGAGCCTGCTTATGCCAGAGTCCCATGCTATATATGGTCCCCAGGGGATACTGAATCAATGAAAGTTACACTGCTTTGCATCTTACACCGACTTGCACCTATTTTCTGACCATGATACACCTATTATGTAACTTCCACCAGCAGTTAGGTTTACTGCTGACTTTGACCCAATGGTAAGAAATACACACACACACACACACACACACACTGTGGATGAGTAGAAACTCAGGGACTTTTTACTGAATCTTCTATCTTGCTGCCCTCAAAGCACTGGCACAACTGCACTGGCATAACAGAGTAAACACCTGCATTTCTACACCCCAATTTTTCAAAAACTTAGGCCTTGTCTACACTGCCACTTTACAGCACTGCAACTTTCTCACTCAAAGGTGTGAAAAACACCCCCCTGAGCTCTGCTAGTTTCAGCGCTGTAAAGTGGCGGTGTAGACAGTGCACCAGCGCTGGGAGCTGGGAGCTACTCCCCTCGTGGGGGTGGTTTTTTTACAGCGCAGGAAGAGCCCTCTCCCAGTGCTGGTGCCGGGACTACACAGCCATGTTAAAGTGCTGCCACGGCAGCGCTTTAACGTTGCTAGTGAAGACATACCCTGAGGCACATAACTGCGCTTGCAAAATGCATGCACAATTATGCACCTAATTGGGATAGAAAATTACCATGATTACAAATGCAAATTGGCCACTGAAGATGCCAATGGCCACAGGTCATTTGCATGTGCAGTTGCCCAGCTGGTTCCTCCTTAAGGTACTGTAAACTGTTCCCCTCCCAGGAAGGTCTTTGATCTGCACTCAGCCATAAACATTCAGAGAGTTTCACAGCCATCCTGCTCCACCAGGGAAACCACTTGCAGTCTATTTCATTCATTTTTCTCCAAAACTTCGCCCTACTTTCCCTCCCACAAATCTCCTTCTCTAGTTCAGTTTGCTCTGTGCTGGTGAATAATGCATGATGTCCTTCAAATCATGTCTATCAGCATTTGCATCAGGAGTCTTTGTGGTTCACTCAGCCTCACCTCCCTCTGACATCTCTCCTCCATCAAGAAGCTATGCAAGCGGCATGTTCACTAAACGTAGGTTCATGCCTGCCAAATTAAGCAGGAGAGTCCCTTCATGGAATGAGTGTGATACATGTTCTTAAAAGAAAGCAGTAGTGTCATAGCACAGTTCTTCTGATCATTGCCGCTCATTATAAAGAAGTAGGGCTGTCAAGCGATTAAAAAAATTAATCGCGATTAATTGCACTGTTAATAATAGAATACCATTATTTAAATATTTTTGGATGTTTTCTACATTTTCAAATATATTGATTTCAGTTATAACACAGAATACAAAGTATACAGTACTCACTTTATATTTATTTTTGATTGCAAATATTTGCACTGTAAAAAACAAAAGAAATAGTATTTTTCAATTCACCTCATACAAGTACTATAGTGCAATCTCTTTATTATGAGAGTTAAACTTACAAATGTAGAATTATGTACAAAAATAACTGCATTCAAAAATAAAACAATGGAAAAATTTAGAGCCTACGAGTCTACTCAGTCCTACTTCTTGTTCAGACAATTGCTCAGACAAACAAGTTTGTTTACATTTGCAGGAGATAATGCTGCCCGCTTCTTGTTTACAATGTCACCTGAAAGTGAGAACTGGCGTTCGCATGGCACTGTTGTATCCAGGGTCACAAGATATTTACATGACAGATGTACTAAAGCAGGGGTCGGCAACCTTTCAGAAGTGGTGTGCCAAGTCTTCATTTATTCACTTTAATTTAAAGTTTTGCGTGCCAGTAATACATTTTAACATTTTTAGAAGGTCTCTCTCTATAACATAACTAAACTATTGTTGTATGTAAAGTAAATAAGGTTTTTAAAACGTTTAAGAAGCTTCATTTAAAATTAAATTAAAATGCAGATCTTATCAGTTTAGTGTGATCCTTGCCCTTGCTTTTCCTTGCTGAGTTTTCCAGTGTCTGGCATGTATTTGGATAGTTTAAGCTGCACACAGGCTTCTGAGTGATCAGTTGTTAACCGGTTCCGAGAGGGACAGAGAACAGATTTCATGTGTGAAAATACCTGTTCACACAGGTATGTGGATCTAAATGCTGAAAGCATTGCAAATGCAATTTTCTTCAAACAGTTAAATTTCACTGACAGGGACATCCAGCAGGTCGGACTAGAGGCCCCATGATCTCTCTAGGTAGCTTTAAGTGCACTCCACAGATCTCCAAACTGATGCCCACTATCTGAGCTTTTTAAAAATCGAAATCTTCATTTCGAAATCTTCAGCACCCATCCACTGAAATACAGACAAATCCAAGTCACTTTCGTTGGACTTTTCAGGTTTAATTAGAAAAGAAAGCATTGGACCAAATCGCTGGAAATCTTGAAATCTGTCAGAAAATTCTGATTCCAGTTCTTGTATGTACATTCCAATCTCATCGACACTGACAGTGCAGCGTGTCGATAGCTCTTTTATGTGTTGGGAGTAGTGGAAAGTCGAAGTTTGAATATCCCGAGAAAAAACTGCTAGTTTTACAACAAATGCCTTCCAGGTTTCACAAAGATCCAGAACCGTTTGCTCTGCACCCTGGAGACGGAGGTTGAGTTTGTTTAGGTGAGCAGTGATGTCAGTTAGAAACATGAGCTTACACAGCCATTTGTCATCATCCAGTTCGGTGTAGTTTTGTCCTTTTTCAACAAAAAGGCCTTGATTGTATCAAAACAGTTTACAAAGCACACCAAAACATTGCCACGACTTAGCCACCAAATGTTGCTGTGACGTGAAATGAATGGACATCTAACTTTGCTTTCTTAGGAGCTGACATTTTGTCAAATGTACCCCTCAACTTACAGTGGGGAAAAAAATCACAACAGACGGCACGCACAATGTCAAACACAATGTGCTGCTCCACATGATGTGATCGTGATGTAAGCAGCAAATCAGGAGTTAAAAATATCCCAGTACAGTGGCGCTGGAACAATTTTTAAGGTGGGCGTGCTGAGCTGTGCCCCCTCTAGCCCCTGTCTGCACCCCTCACTGCCCCAGGCTGAGGCCAGTGGGCCACAGCTGGAGGCAGCTGCAGAGCCCCGGGCTGGCGGCCAGGACCCCAGGATGGCAGCAGAGCATCCGGGACTGGTGGCCGGGACCTGGGGCCAGCAGCGGGCTGAGCGGGGGCCGGCGGAAGGGGTCCCGGGTGGCAGGGGGCCGGCAGTAGGACCCCAGGCTGGCAGCAGAGCCCCCGGGTCTGGTGGCCAGGACCCAGGCAGTGTGAGTGCCACTCAAAATCATCTTGTTTGCCGCCTTTGGCACGTGTGCCATAGGTTGCTGACCCCTGTACTAAAGGTTCATATGTCCCTTTATGCTTCAACCACCATTCCAGAGAACATGCGTCCATGCTGATGACGGGCTCTGCTTGATAATGATCCAGAGCAGGGCAGACCGACACATGTTCATTTTTATCATCTGAGTCAGATGCCACAAGCAGAAGGTTGATTTTCTTTTTTGGTGGTTCGGGTTCTGTAGTTTCTTTTGAGAGTTCTGAAAGCATGCTCCACGCCTCGTCCCTCTCAAATTTTGGAAGGCACTTCAGATTCTTAAACCTTGGGTCGAGTGCTGAAGCTATTTTTAGAAATCTCACATTGGTACCTTCTTTGCATTTTGTCAGATCTGCAGCGAAGGTGGTCTTAAAAACAAACATGTGCTGGGTCATCATCCGAGACTGCTATAACATGAAATATATGGCAGAATGCGGGTAAAACAGAGCAGGGGACATACAATTCTCTCCCAAGCAGTTCAGTCACAAATTTAATTAATGCATTATATTTTTAACGAGTGTCATCAGCATGGAATTATGTCTTCTGGAATGGTGGCCAAAGCATGAAGGGGCATACGAATGTTTAGCATATCTGACATGTAAATATCTTGCAATACCGGCTACAAAATTGCCATGCAAACACCTGTTCTCACTTTCAGGTGACTTTGTAAATAAGAAGCGGGCAGCATTATCTCCTGTAAATGTAAACAAACTTGTTTGACTTAGTGATTGGCCGAATAAAAAGTAGGACTGAGTGGACTTCTAGGCTCTAAAGTTTTACATTGTTTTGTTTTTGAATGCAGTTATGTAACAAAAAAAATAAAAAAATCTATGTTTGTAAGTTGCACTTTCATGATAAAGAGAGTACACTACTACAGTACTTGTCTGAGGTGAATTGAAAAATACAATTTCTTTTGTCTATCATTTTTACAGTGCAAATATTTGTAATAAAAATAGTATAAAGTGAGCAGTGTACACTTTGTATTCTGTGTTGTAATTGAAATCAATATATTTGAAAATGTAGAAAAACATCAAAAAATATTTAATAAATGTCAATTGGTATTCTATTGTTTAACATCGTGATTAATCGCAATTAATTTTTTAATCGCGATTAATTTTTTTTATTTAATCGTGTGAGTTAACTGCGATTAATCAACAGCCCTATAAAGAAATGTAAATTCCCTGCATAAAACACTTTAAGGGGAAGTCATGGTTGCACACGTCTAGAGTGGTTAAATCACTCTACATTTAGTGTTGCAGCCCAGTTCCTATTGTAACCCCTGTTTTTTAATTTCCTCTAAAACTCGCAAATAAAGACCTTGGGGGCTGACAATTAGTAAGTTGCCTCTACAGTCAAGACAGAATTTTGCTAACATATTTCACACAAACTGAACAGGGATTCTGGAGCTACAGAGCCCCCAAAATCTGGCTGGCACTTGCAGTTTAGAAATTCCTATAACTGTTTGGCACAATCATTATTCAAAAAGCATATGGAGTACAGACATGAAACATACATGTGACTGACACCCAGCTCTGTAAATCTGTTGAATTAGTGTCAGATGGTACAGTTGAAGGACAATGTGTCTAGCTAGGATTTACTGAAGTAAACCTTGACCCACTGGGGGAAGCAATCAGATGACATGGTGGAGATTGTATTAGATCCCCTGACTGAGGGAGCTTACATTTGTTACCCAGGTTTGTAATCTAAGGGTCTTTTTGGATCTCTTGTTGATTCTGGATTTCTACACACCAGCAGTGGCTAAGACCATGTTTTTCATCTTTGTTTGGGGAGGGGCTGCAGACTTTCCTTTTGGATGTAGACTTTGTCACTGTGACCCACGCCTTTGTTACCTCAGGAGTGCCTTTGGGCTCAGAGCTGCAAATGTGGCTGGTGAAGAAAGTGGCCACACACCCACTTAGTGGTAATTCTCAGAGAGAGCACGTTGCCCATGCGCTCCAGAGTTTGCACTGTCTTCCATGTGATTTCTGGGTGAAGCCTATGGTGTTGATTTTGAGTTATGTAGCCCTCAAGTAGTTCTTTCGGCCTAAAAGGCTGCTTCTCTCTTCATATGATGCCACAACACTTGTGTTCAGTATGGTGCTGAAGCTCACAGTTCTGTGATTTAAATTGGAGAAGTTTCCTGGCAGGATGTTCTCAGAAAAAGAATCTGGACTTTGAAGTTTACTCATCCCCATGGTCTCACGCAGCCTGGATTTGATTATTGTGACAGTCTGCTGCAAAGCTTCGTCTATTTTGCAAGCCTTTCTGAGAGGGAATGTGCTGAGCTGTGGCATGAGTGGGCAGAGAGGTGATAATTTTATCCTGGTTGGCTGACAGTAATATACTGATCTAGTAGTATATTTTTGTATGTATGTGTTTTTATAGATGATCTATAAAAGCCCAGAATTTAGATATATGTTTCTCTGCTCCTGATTATGATGGGCTGTCCCACATCCTGCTGGCAGAGCTCTCAGCATGAAAGCACCACTTTTACTTTCTTTGATTGCAGGGATCTCTCTGAATTGAGAAGTCACAGCACAGCATGGACCACAGCAAGAGAGATCCCACTCTTTGCAGAAGAGCTGAAACTCTGGTCAGCGGTAAATCCCAGTGCAAACTTTCTTGTGCTGTGACTCTCTGCATAATGGGTGTCTGCGCTGCTATTGTCTCACTCAGAGGCTGAGATCGCCTTCTTGGGGGATCCAGGAGTTCTGTTAGGAGGGAGGTGACGACTCTGCCCCTAGCAGCTTTTCTTCATCCATTTGGGGGTTGAAACAGTTCTTCACCCAGATTATTTTTCCTATCAGTTTTTGGCATCTCTAGAATTGTTTCTACAAACAGAAGGTTTCAGGACCCCTTCCAAGAAAGATTATTCTGGCACTGTGAAAATGACTTGAAAGCAGATTTAATTACCACAAGCTGATGGAAGAGCTCTGCTGGAGGATGTCAGCTCTACTGTTAGGCTGTCCATCTGGCAGCACAGCCTTGGTCATTTCTGCTTCCTCAAATCATGGGGTGGAGACATTGGGAATAGAGGGGATTTTAAACATTGGGGGAAAGAAGATGACTAGCTGCCCTAGTGCAGAATATAAAGAGAAGAACACACTAAACTGTTAGACAGCTTTTTATTAACCTCAGCTAGAAGAGTGATCTAACAGTCTGAGCACAGGCGTAGGAGCCAGGCACCTCTGGGTTAGTTTTGTACTGATATTTGCAGGTAAGTACACAGCCAAGTATTCATTAAATACATAAGAGGGTATGGAGGTTTGAGGTGTGGTGCAGTGGAGCTATGGCAGGGACTCGAAAGTTAAGCTAGCATGGCCTGATCTGTACTACAAAAAACAGTCTAGCGAGAGCACTTGGTTAGAATAGTTGGCCCCTGACCGTGTTACAGGCTTTGGTCCAATTTCAGAATGTGGTTAAGGCTGTATCTGCAAAGTGGACTCTCTCCAGTTTGTTCACCTCTTTTTTAAAGGGTGGTGCTGAAAACTGGACACAGTACTCCAACTGTGACCTCACAGTGCCATGTTTAGTCACTTTTCAGAGTAAACACTTGTTAAGACTTATTTTTAAAGTTCGATGTGCTGTACATGAGCAAGCAGGCATTTGCTAATGTTATATTATTATATTTTCTTATTGAAAATGTCGTGAACTGACATTCCCCAATGCTGTGCAGTCAAGTGACTAGTTTTTACAGCTATTTGTATTCGGGTGGATTTCTTCACAAACAGAAGAGCTACGAACACAAATTTTTGTAATAAAATCTTAGATACTGTGGAAAACATGCCCCCTCCTCCCCCAAACCACCTTTGCAATCCACGTTGGGGTTATGCCCACTATGCTTTCATTACACAGAGGATATATCAGAATTTGGTGGGAGGTTTTATTTATTCAGCATATCAGTAAGAAACTGATATCTTTCTGTACTGACTGGGCCTCAAAGATGGGCTCCCTTTCTCAGTCAAGCAAAAGATTCTGAGAACAATTTGGAAAATCACGCCAAATTGTCTCCTTGCCATCTCTTGAGATCAAGTATTTGGCACACAGACGTTGTATGAAGAGAATCAAAACACAAAAGGAAAAGGAAAACTTATTTATATTATGCAGTTTAAAAGGGCCACGACCTTCCTGATTTAGCACTCTTTGACCCATGTATATTTATTTGGGAGACAAGTGGTTAGGTTAGAGGACTGTGAGTCAGGACTCCTGAGTTTTATTCCCAGTTCTGCCTGATTGGCTGTTTGACCTTGGACAAACTTCTCTGTGCCTTTGTCATAAACATACAGCTAAGGGTAGCATAAAATCCCTCCTTTACCTGTAAGAGGTTAAGAAGCTCAAATAACCTGGTTGGCACCTGACCAAAAGGACCAATAAGGGAAGAAGATACTTTCAAATCTGTGGGGAGAGGTTTTGTTTGTGTTCTCTTTGTTGTGTTCTCTCCGGGACAGAGAGGGACCAGGGCAGGAAACAAACATCTCCTAAAACCCTACCTGAAATAAGCATTTAAGATTACAAAAATCGTAAGTAAAGCAAGGAAATGCATTAGATTATCTTTTGTTTTAGATTGTGAATTTTCCCTATGCTAAGAGGGAGGTTTATTCCTGTTTTTTGTAACTTCGAAGTTTTGCCTAGAGAAGAATCCTTTGTGTTTTAAATCTTATTACCCTGTAAAATTACCTTCCATCCTGATTTTACAGAGGTGCTTCTTTTACTTTTTTCTGTATAATAAAGTTCTGCGTTTAAGAACTAAATTGGTTTTTAGCATCCTAAAACCCCAAGGGTCTGGTCTGTGCTCACCTTGTTTACCTATTTGCTTGGTATATTATTCTCAAGCCTCCCCAGGAAAGGGGGTGAAGGGGCTTGGAGGGATATTTTGGGGAAACAAGAATTCCTGGTGGTCCTTTTCCTGCATCTTTGTCTAACTCACTTGGTGGTGGCAGCAATACTGTCCAACGACAAGGAAGAATTTGTGCCTTGGGGAAGTTTTTAACCTAAACTAGTAGAAAAAAGCTTAGAGGGTCTTTCATGTGGGTCCCCACATCTGTACCCCAGAGTTCAGAGTCGGGAGGGAACCCTGACAGCCTTGGTTTACCTGTCTGAATAACAGGTATATTAATATATGCCTACTTCACACGGGTGTTGTGAGAATCAGTTCTGATAAAACTTGGGGATGATAACAAAGATTGTTAAGGAGTGGTAAGTAATGATGAGGACAGGGCAGTCATGTTGAGTGATCTGGGTTGCTTGCAAAGCTGGGCCCATTCAAACCAAATGCATTTTAATGGAGCCAAATGCAAGGTCATTCATCTAGGAATAAGGAGTACAGGTCATATTTACAGAATGGGAAACAGTATCCTGGGAAGCAGTGACTCTGAAAAGGATTTAGGGGTTATAGTGGACAAGCTCCTGAACATGAGCTCCCAGTGCAATTCTGTGGCATAAAGGACTAATGTAGAACTGGTTGAAACTCCAAATTTTCATTCTGTGGGAAATTCTGACATTTCAAAAAAGTTTTCATTGTAAATCAGAACAAAACCTAGCAAATCTGAAATTCCTGCAGAGAGAAAATTCGGAAAAAAATTGTTTAGGAAAAATCCAACTGCTTCAATTTTCATTTTGTTTTTGATCCCCAGCTTGAGCTGGAGTTTTCAGGGCTTCCTGGCTCCCAGCTGTAAGTCCAGAGGTCCCATGCTCTGAGATAGTCAGCATGGCACGGCAGGGCTTCCCTGGAGCCATGGACTCTGGGAGTCCTTGGGTTCCTCTCCCCAGGGCTGTCCACATGCTAGTGGCTGCTTTGGGGTCACAGACCCTAGAAGTTCATCCAAGTTCACACTTCCCAGCAGCCAGTTCCTCAAAACCAAAATCCTTCCACAAAACATTTTGGATGAGATAAATCAGTCTTTTCTAATGAAAAAACATTTCTTAAAAAAATTCCTGACCAGCTCCAGGTGACTGCAATCCTTGGATGTATAAACAAAGGAGTAGTGAGTAGGGAGGTGATTTTACCTCTGTACACTGCATTGGTGAGACCAATACTGGAATACTGAGCACAGCTTTTGAAAGGGATTTTTTAAAATTGGAGAGGGTGCAGAAAAGAGCCACAAAAATGATTCAAGGGCTGGAGAAAATACTTTACAGTGGGAGACTTAAAAGAGCTCAATCTGTTTAGCTTAGCAAAAAGAAGATTGAAAGGTAAAAGATTGAAAGATTGAAGATTGACTAGGGTGACCAGACATCCTGATATTATCAGGATCATCCTGATATTAGGGGCTTTGTCTTATATAGGCAACTATCCCCTTCCGGCTCCCCTGCCCCCTGAAAAAAAGTTTCCCAACTTTTCACACTTGCTATCTGGTTACTGGTGTATAAGTAACTTCATAGGTAGAAAAGCACAGGTACTAACGGGCTCTTTAGTGTAGTGGAGAAAAGCCTAACAAAAAGCAATGGCAGAAAGCTGAATCCAAACAAATTCAAATTAGAAATAAGGTACAACATTTTAACAGGTGGGTGACTAACCTTGGAACAAACCACCAAGGGAAGTGGTGGATTCTTCATCTCTTGATGACTTCAAATCAAGACTGGGTGCCTTTTGGGAAGATATGCTTTAGAGAAGCACAAATTATTGGGCTTAATCAGAGGTAAGTGGGTGACATTTAATGGCCTGTGACTTACAGGAGGTCACACTAGATGATCTAATGGTCCCTTCTGGCCTTAAACTCTATGAATCTCTGAGATCCTTGGATGTATGGTGATGCAGAAGAGAAAGGTATTGTTAATTATTAGTATTTAATGAGCTGCAGCTAAACATACAACATTCCTTTTGTTCTGTCCTTGAAAGCCATTTAATGATAATGGAATGAATTAAACCTGCCAAGATAACTAATGGAAGGGACCAGAGGACTGAAAATCTCCAAAGAGCGATTTTCTGTGTTTACTTAGACACCTCAGCAGATGGTCACCTTGGTTGGTAGATCATTATAATAGACATTGCAATATCAGGGTCATCACACAAGCTGAGACCTGTTCTTCACTGAGTAACTATGCCTCTCCTCTCCCTTGTTCCTCCTTGCAGAGAGATTTCTTTCCTTGGTTGTGACACACACATACACTGACTTGATCTTGTGTGCAGAAGACTAGATGTGCACAAAATACGAAGAGAAAACTTGCAGAGGTTAGTGTTCGAAAACATGAATGGAAGTTGGTATTCTCACTAGGAATGGAAAATATATTATAGTCATCATGTGCCAGATTTTTAAAGGTAGTTGAGTACCTAAAGATGCAGATAGGTGCCTAATGGGATATTAGGCTCCTGATTCACATTGATTTCAATGGGCATTAGGCACCATGGGGCTTTTGAAAATTCCGCTAGGCACCTCTCTGCATCTTTAGGCATCTAAGTACCTTTAAAAATCTGGCCCATTATGACTTTCATCCTGAAGGATCCTAAAGCACTTCCATTGTTTCTGTGTACAGGAATCTCTCATTGCACCTGTAGGGTGGAACTGGCAGGTGCTAACAGCATGCAGCAACAGCATATAATAGTTTAAGAAAGAAAGTGAAGAATCTCATCAGCAAGAGAAACTGCAGGATAAATTTAGGGAGGCAAGATGGAGAAGAGATAAGTGAATAATTTGAAACAAATAATTTATTTGATAAATTTAGCTGCTTCAGAATTGTTTGTAAGCAGCTTCCATTTGTCTCAGACGTATTCACTATTCAAATCATTCTTGGTCTGTGGCTTATTCATGAGCAGTTCGTTGCGAGTATTCGATATCAGAAATTCAAGAGTCAAGCTGCAGTACTTAGCTTTGAACAGCCTTCCTATATCTCTTTGCCTCATCAGCTCCCCGCTTCATTTCAAATTTCAGACGAAAAGATTTTTTCTCTTTCACTTATACTACTTATTTTCTCTCCTCTTCCTCCATTATTTTTTCTTTTCCTGTTGTAAACCTTGTCCTCATTTCTCCATCCCTTACCACCATGCATTCAATCATGGTATGTTGTCATCTCTTGTGTACTTTGAATTACATTGCAAACATGTTGGGGCAAGGACTTGTTGTTTTACTTGTTGTGTAAAGCATGCTGTACACATTTGGTGTTGTATAAATAAAAAAATACAGCTACAGAGATATTAATTCTCTTAACCCATTTTGCAATACAGCATGTATAAAAGACACTATACAGAATAATATTGTATAGTATTTACTTATTATTGTTATCTTAGCTCTGCCACCGACACCCTGGGAGACCTTGGGAAACTCACTTTACCTGTCTATGTCTCATTTTCCTGACCTAGATCAGAGTCATAAATGAATCAGTAGAAGAGCCAGATATCCTGATGCCCAGCTCTAACCACAGATTTTACAGATAGGGAAACAGAGGCACAAAAACATGAAGCCAAGGTCACCAGGAGATAGAACCTAGGTCTGCTGAATCTAGTCTGGGCCCGACTCACTGGGCCACACCGCCGCTCAGAATAGATAATTCCATTGAATTGAAATTTGGCTTTGCAGAATGACCCTTTCAGCACGCATATCAACTCACCTCAAAAGCAATGTTTGGATTCTGCTAAACTGGTGAAAAATAACAGAAAAGAGAGCTACCACCAATCCTTGCAGTATCTGTCGTTTCCACATATGATATTTTCTTTTCAGCAACGAATCCAGAACAGAAAACATGAGGGAGTCTTTTGTTTTCATTAAAAGTTCAAACAAATGCAGAGATTTTTTTATCCTTGAATAACAGCGAGGAATTGGTTGCAAATCTGAAGGCTGAACGCAGTTTGGATTAAATGACAGATTTCATGAATCAGAGTCGTAAATGAATCAGTAGAAGAGCCAGGTATCCTGATGCCCAGCTCTAACCACTAGACAGCACTGTAGTGATGGGTGCTATAGGAAACCCTCAAATAGATAATAATACCTTGGTCTTATATGGTGCTTTACATCCATAGATCTGAAAGCCCTTTACAAAGGAGAGAAGTCTCATTATTTCCATTTTACGGATAGCGAATCAGAGGCACAAAAACATGAAGCCAAGGAAGGAGTGAGAGCAGCAGAATGAGGATGTTGGACTTCAAAAAAGCCGACTTTAACAAACTCGGAGAACTGGTAGGTAAAGTCCCATGGGAAGAAAATCTAAGAGAAAAAGGAGTTCAGGAGAGCTGGCAGTTTCTCAAAGAGACAATATTAAAGGCATAACAGCAAACTATCCCGATGTGGAGGAAAGATAGGAAGAATAGTGACAGGCCAATATGGCTGCATCAGGAGCTCTTTAATGACTTGAAAATCTAAAAGGAACCCTACAAAAGTGGAAACTTGGACAAATTGCTAAGGAGGCGTACAAAAGAATAGCACAAGCATATAAGGACAAATTCAGAAAGTCTAAGTATTGTTACAGAAGGAACTGATTATTATTATTTTCTCAGAAATCCAGGACTTAGCTCCCTTAGAAGATTCTTCAAACAATTCAAGAACTAGTAGGATTGTGCAGGTAACTATGGCTGGATCCCCCCTGCAGCTGCCTAGAAGCAGCCATGGAGGGGACCCAGGAGTAGTTAATTCAGCTGCAAACTGTCCCAACCACATTTCTGCATAGAAATCTGACCGCTCTTTTGGAGATAGTGCTGCTGAAAGGCACAGCCAGTCCCATGCTCAGTCCTCCTCCACCACCCCAAGCTCTCAGACCTTCCAGCGCTCTGATCCCATGAAGCATGCATGGTCGGCCAGTGAAAGGGTACAAGTGTGGGGGCAGTACCAGAAGAGTCATCCCTCCATTCCTCATTTTTTGTCCTCCTGCTATTCCCCCTTCATTATAGCCCTCATCCCATTTATCTTCTCCTCTCCCACTATTGCCTCTAAGTCTAACCCTGAGCCTCTCCTACCTGGCTCTCCTCCCCTCACTGTGACATTCTCATCTGTACTAACCTTCCCCACACTCACTCTGCCTCCGCCTTCCATTCTCCTCAGTGTAATAGCTCCTTCCTCTGCCCGATCACTGTAACTAGAGGGAAGAATATAGATTTGCATGTTCATCTCTCCTCCTTTTTTTTTCTTTTACTCTCTTCCATTTCTGTACATTGATTTCCCCTTCCTGCCTGTGGGTGAGTCTTTCTTTCTAACTAGGGAGCATTCTTTTCTTACTTCCTCACTGATCTTTCCCTCATCTCTCACTCCCCGCACAGCATACTCCTTTTCTTCTCACGCTGCAAAATGGTCTTGGATACTTTCCGAAAGATGCGACCCAACAATAAATTGCATTGCACTGTATCACGTTGTGGTCCTCTTTCTGACTAATTTATCATCTATTGCATTTGTAAGGGGCATTTCACTGTAATAGCTAAACGGCCTCCTTTTCAGATCTCTTGAAATCTATTCAAAATAATTATTTTTTTTAAATCAACCACCATATCCTAAATGTAGCAATAATAGCCCAGCTTGCAAAGGTCAGCTGCTGAGTTATAACTCAGCCATATGCTACATTTTATTTCCCCATCAAAATGCTCCATGTTTCTGATACTCCTGTTCTTGCAGAGAAATTGGTGTGGTCAGGTGACTCTGTAACAGGCTGGTTTGCTGCATTGTGGCATATTAGGAGGAATCACATTCATTTGTGCATAGAACTACCTGAGTGAATATTCACTGAGAATGAGATCCTAATAACACAATATTCTTCTCCAGTGTAATCTGGGCTCTGATATCTGCATGGTGCTGAGCACTTACTGGCCCTGCAACTTCTCTTTGATTCCTGACACTTTTATGCTGAAGAAGTTGTCTGTGATAGATAAGAGTATCTATTGTGGCAGGATCCTTTGATGGTCCCTCATTATAGGGCATCCCGTAATTGCCTCTGTCTGGCACAAACCTGATGTTGCCTCGCTCCTCTGACATCAGAATGCAGAGACAAGTTATAAAAGTGTTCTTATTCTCTCAGATACATTAACTTTGTGCTTCCAGCATTGTTCATAGGTCAGAGGGGACCCCAGTCATCTAGTCAGGCCTCCTACATAACACAGGCTATAGGAGCTCCCCGAAATAATTCCAGTTTGAATTAGAGCATATCCTTTAGAAAAACATCCACTCTTGATTTGTAATATCCTGTGGTGGATAACTCACCACAACCCATGGTAAATAGTTTCAATGATTAATGACTCTCACTGTAAAGAACATATGCTTTATTTCCAGTTTGAATTTGCCTATCTTCAACTTTCAACGATTGGCTCATGGCTTTGTCGGATTGAAGAACCCTTTATCCCATGAAGATACTTACAGACTTATTAACCATAGAAGCCAGGAGAGACACCTGAGGACTATGAAAAAGAAACATGGAATCTGTTGTTCAGATAGTGCTTGAAGGAAAAAGAAAGATCCACAAAGGGAGTGGTTGATTAAAACATGAGACTCAGAAGCAAGTGTTTTAGATTCTATTTCCAGTTCTAGTACAGACAACCTCAGGTGGTGACACAGGAAGTGTCATTTTATCCACCTGTACCTCACTTTCTCTCTCTGTAAAATAACCAAACCTTGTACTTCCCCGCCTTCTATCAGAGGACCTTAAAAAACATTTGTGATGGATTTGGTCACAGAAACTCCCTCAAGACTGTCTCTAGATGTGCTGGGATACCACTGAGAGCAAGCCCCCCTGCCAGAGAAGGCTTCCCTCCACTCCCATCTTGCTGAGTTAGACACTCTAATTAGCTACAGCACAGACCAAGAGGTTGGGCCACACACCCCCTGCAGTGTACAGAAACTAAGATTCGCTTAGCCCAGGGGCTTCTCAGGTAACAGGGACTTTTCTAGCACCCAGGATTCAGTCTTTCTGGGAACCTAAACCCCAAATGAATCCGTTTTACTCTATATAAAGCTTATACAGGGTAAACTCATAAATTGTCCACTTTCTATAACACTGATAGAGAGATATGCACAGCTGTTTGCTCCCCCAAGTATTACTTACTCTGGGTTCATTAATAAGCAAAAGTGATGTTATTAAATATAAAAAGCAGGATTTAAGTGGTTCCAAATAATAACAGACAGAACAAAGCAAGTTACCAAGCAAAATAAAACAAAACATGCAAGTCTAAGCCTAATACAGTAGGAAACTGAATACAGGTAAATCGCACCCCCAGAGATGTTCCAATAAGCTTCTTTCACAGATTAGACTCCTTCCTAGTCTGGGCCCAATCCTTTTCAGACCAACGTTGTGGTTTATGGTATGGGTCCAGCAATCACTAACACCCCCGTAGTTAGAGTCCTTTGTCCCAGTTTCTTTCAGGCGTCTCTTTGGGGTGGAGAGGCCATCTCTTGAGCCAGCTGAAGAAAAAATGGAGAGGCTTCCAGGGCCTTTTATATTCTCCTGCTTGTGGGCAGAAACCCCTTTGTTCTTCTGTGCAAAATCACAGCAACAAGATGGAGTTTGTAGCCACCTGGGCAAGTCACATGTTCATGAATGATTCAGCTTTTTGCAGCCAACGCCATTGTTTACATGTTAGTTTGAATGTTCCCAGGAAAGCTCAGATGTGGATTGGCATCTCTTAAAGTCCATTGTCAGTTAAGTGTTTCTCGATTGGGCACTTACTCAGAATAGTCCTTTTTCAAGAAGCTGACCAAATGCTTTATTGATGCTACTTAGAATCAAACACATCAAGATACAAGTACAAAGCCAATATTCATAACTTCAAATACAAAAATGATACACACATACAGACAGCATAATCATAACCAGCAAATTACAACCTTTCATAGACACCTTACTTGACCTCCTTTGTACAAGATTTGGTGCAATTATGGGACCTTGGTTGCCACAATGATCTATGCAGTCAAAGTTCATGTTAATAACATCACAATGTTACCAATGTTAACTAGCTAATCCTCCTCCTCGGAGACCTTCTTTAAGATAGACAGGTATTATTTCCATTTTACAGATGAGGAAACTGAGGTACAGGGAAGTTACATGCTTGCCAAAGGTCACACAGGAATTCTGTGTCAGGAGGCAAATCTCCTGACTTCTAATACAGTGGTTTAATCGCAAGAGCATTCTTTCACCATGCAAAGAGCAGGCAATTTTGCAGAAGAGTTAACACAGAGAAAGAAGTGAATCTGATTCTGTAACTTTAATTTATTTTCATTATTCTCCATCGGCAAGCTTAGTCAGGGAATAATCTGAAGAGGACTTTCTGGTGGAAATGGAAAAATGGTAAAGAGATTGTTTCAGCATGTAGCAATGAAGCCTTCAAATATATATTTCTTGCTCTCTGTGTCTGATCTCATACACTACAGGGGTGTCAGTGACAACAAATGACATTGGGAACTAAGTTCCCTCCAAGCTGCGTGGCTGCCTATTAAGCCCCATACAGTGGTTCAGGGCTGCAGCAGGGAGAGGCGCCCCTCCTCGCCAGCCCCAGCATGGACCTGTCCCGGACTTGCCATGGCTGGGGGAGAGGAGCTGCCAGGAGGTGCCTCTCCCCTGGCCCTGAGCTGCTGAGGTGAGAGAAGGCTGGGGGGAGTCCTCTCTCCCCACCGAAGCCCCGGGGAAGCCTGCACCCCAAACCCCTCATCCCCAGCCCCACTCCAGAGCCCGTACCCCCTCCCATATGCCAACCCTCTGCCCCAGCCCTCAGCCCCACCCCCACCACATGAATTTTGTTATGTGCACCAATATGAAGGTGATGTGTCACATATGACCTCCATATTGGTGCACATAACAAAATTCATTCCGCACATGGATGTAAACAATTAGAGGGAACACTGCTTGGGATTATATTCTTTGACCTTTTTTTTCTTATGTTTCTTAGGTGTTTTATACATAAATTATTATTAATCAGAAATCATATGTGGAATCTGTCTTGTATCTACATTAAGGAAAAGTATTGAAATATCTGTGCAATGCCTAGTGTCCATTCACAACAGCTGACCCAGGCCTTTGACAAGCATTGGTTACCACGTCTGAGAGCAGGTTTTTAGTTAGAAAACTGAGCGGAAAATATTTACCACTTTATAGAGGTGTGAATGAGTGTTTGCAAAGGACCTTGCGAGTGTAACAGGTTGGTTTGCCCCTGGGCTGGAGAGCCTGGGGCTAAACCAGCTGTGATTACAAGATGAGCCAACCTGAGAGGAATCAGAAAATTCAAGTATAAATGGCAGTAGGAAGATGAGGAGGATAGGGTAGTTGGTTGAGGGAAGTAGTGGAGCCTACTAGAAGCAGGAAGCCCTGAAGTAAGTGAGGGAAGCCCAGGAAACAGGATGCTGCGAGCAGCTGGAACTGATGAAACACTTTGTGTTTGTTTTGGGACTTTTGAGTTCTGTTTTTGACAAACTCTGTTGGCCTCCAGGGGCGGCACGTTTGTAGAAACTTTGGTGGTGCCCAGAATGCCCAGAGGCCTCCCCCAAACTAAGGCTCTGTGAGGGAGTTTGGGTAGGGGAAGGAGGTCTGAGGTGCAGGCCCTGGGCTGGGGCAGGGGATTGGGGTGTAGGATGGTTGAGAGGTTGGGCTCTGGGATGGAGTCTGGGGTGCGGGCTCTAGGATGGAGTTTGGGTGCAGGCTCCAGGCTGGGGCAGGGGGTGGGGGTGAGGGTTACAGGCTCTGGGATGGAGTTTGGGAGCCAGAGGGGCTGTGTGGGAAAGGGGTGGGGGGTGCAGGCTCTGAGGGGGGTGTGTGTGCAACGCTTACAGGGAAGGGACTGCCATCACATGTGGCTTCCTTCCTCCTCTGCTGCCTCTCACCATAGCCTCACTGGGGGTGGGGGATAGGGGATAGGGCTGCTCCTTGCCCAGCGTTGGGCAGGGGGGTGGGGGCAGATCACAGGGTCAAACACTCACCATAGCCCCAGCAGCTGCTTGGGTGAGTGAGGTCCACTCCAGATGTCTCCCACCAGAAGCCCCCTCAGTGTCTCCTCCTGATGCGGGCACAGGGAGGGGAGGGCTGCCAAGCATGTGTGCGCCTCTACCTCCTCCTGAGGTGCAGCCGGCTGCCTCAGCCTGCCACCAGCACGGCTCTTGTGCTGGGCTGTAGCTGTAGGCGGCGGTAGCAGCAGCAGCCACCAGTGCAGGCAGGCGAGGGAGAGCTGTGCCGCTTTCATTCAGGCAGGGACGCTCTGGGGCCTGGGTGAGGCGCGCGGCGGTGGGGTGGGGCCGGTGGAGGCCGGGGGCTGCTCCAGGCAGGGCTGGGGGAGAGACCCAGCTCCAAACATTGGTGGAGCAGGGGCCCCAGCCCTGAATATTCCTGGAGCCCGGGCACCACGGGCCCATACAACTCGCTGCCCCTGCCTGGTAAAGAGTGAATTAAAGGATTTTGGGCTGAGAAGGTGACTGGAAACTGAGACAGGAGTTCTTAAAGGCGCTCTCATGAGGGGGAAATTGAGGTAGGTGGCAGACACTGTACTAGAGATCATCCAGTAGAAGGTCAAGAGCCTAGGATCTATTCCAGCTAAAGTACCTGAGTAGATAATAAATCAGACTGAGGCAGGAATGATTGAGGCCTGCAAAGATTAGGTGACCCAAGTGCTCTCTTCTAGCTCCTATTTTTGTGTCCTTTGTTTTGGGCCTTTGTCCCATATTTTGGCCTTGGCAAGCAAGGAGGTATGCCATAGCTGGAATACTGATGGGAGGGAGGTGTCTATTTTTCCTGCAACCCCTCATGGCAACTACAGCATGTAACACCAGGATTCTGAAGCATCACCAGGAAGTCAGTTACCTGCCTTGGTGGACCAAGAGTCTGATGGCACCTAGCAAATCTTAAATTCTCAGGAGCTGGTACCTGAGTTGCTTCTGTGTTTAGCAGCTACAGATGATGCAAAGTCCTTGCGTGTAAATTTACCAGGTAAATTATTAAAAATTGGAAGAACTGCGCAGCGGGGAACGGTGACCTGAATTAACCCTTAGCAAGCCAGAGAGAGTGCCTGGAAAGCCGACCCTGCTCTATAGGAGCTGCTGTAGGTGCAGGCAGAAGGCCAGGGGGTGGGAGCAGGTGAGCTGAGGCCTGCAGCCAGATGATTTTCCCTGCTAAAGTCCCCTCCACCATCACCTCCCTGTACCAGAGCTGGCTCAGAACAGCAGCGAAGGAGTTAAGGGCTGGTGCGGGAGAAGGCCGGCTGTAAGGAGGGAGCATGTGCAGTTTGCAACCGCATCCATGCTACGGGTTAGTGTCACTGGAACATTTAATCTCCAGCAGCCGCCGCCTCGAGCCATCCATGGAGGCGAGGAAGACAATGCGCGGCTGAGCGGAGGAGGCGGGAGAGGCAGGAGCGAGGCAGAGCGTGGCCGCAGCAGCTGCCCTGGAGCGCGCTCGCCCCATCTCCGCCAGGGTAGGGGCAGTGGGAGCCAGTCCAGGCCTCCCGCAACGGAGCTGGCGGATGCTGGGCTGGGCTGGGGGATGCCGGGCCGGCGTGGGAGCCGGAGGGAGGGCTCTGGAGCCCGGCCTCTGTTGCTTTCGGTTTCTCGCTGCGCTGGCTCCGGCTCCGCTTCCTGCCGCGGGAGAGGAGTTGGAAGGGGGGTGAGGGGGCACCTCCCACCCGGAACAAAGCGGGCTCCAGGGCAGAGGCGGCGGGGGGGGGGAGGGGGTTGCCCGGGGCTGCGGAAGGCAAACCCAGCGGGAGGGCAGCGGCGGGGGCTGGGAGCCAGCGCAGCTGGAGCGGAGTTGCGGGGAGTTGCGAGGGGAGCCGGGGCCGGCCATGAGCTGGGCGCTGGAGCCACACAGACGATCCCGGGTCAGGATCTGTCGCCCTCTCCCGGGAATCGGCATCCGCGTGGGGCATGTGGCAGGCGCTGAGACCCGGCTCCCAGCGAAGGGAAGGCGCCTCGCCTCGCCCCAGGCTCCGGCGCTTGCCCGCCCTGGCTGATCAGACGGCAGGGCACAGGCAGGAGAGACCCCTGGCACTTGCAGCGTCCGGGGTGCTGGGGCGGCTGCTGCACCTCTTGGCTTGAAGTGGTTTCCATCATATATATATACAGGGTTTACATTTGGTTCAATAGCGCTCAGCACCCCCATTATACAGCACCCCCATTATACAAATTGTCCCAGCCCCCCGGTTCTGCTCTTTCCCGGCGCCTTCCACGCTGTGCCGGTCTTCCCCTCCTTCCTTTGTCCCCTGTGGCTGTGAAGAGCTGGGGCTGGCATGCACTGGGGCAGGTGGAGGGTAGGCAAAGTTTCTTTATGTGTTTCACATTCAGCCAGAGCTGATTGAGATGAGGGGCAGGGACCCTCCTGCGTTGTACTGGGGGCTTCCTGGTAGAGCTGGCTGAACAATGTACATTAACCTGGTCCCTTCGGCAAAGCAACGGGTCACCTTTGACACACAGCATTTTCTGTTGATTTGGGGAAATTTTTGTTTTGGGAAACAAATGAAATGGTGTTTGAATAGTGTCCATGTGCCCTGCTTTTTCTGAACAGCATGGCTCAATTTTTCTCTGCCCAATGCCATTCATTGTTTTGACATGAAACTAGTTTTTCAAAAGGCTGGATTGGGAATCAAATGTTTTGATTTTATTGAAATGAAGAAATTTTCAGAATTTTGTGTTTGCAGAAAACTTCTTTCCTTTTTAGTTTTTTTTTTTCCTTTTTCGGAATGGGGGGGGGGAACGTTGAAATTCTTGAGGTTCCCACTAAACTGAAAATCTGGCTTCTGCCCATCCCTAGTCCTTGGTACCGGGATTTCTTAAGCTACCTTTAGACATTTGTGACGGCTGGAATATTAGGAGGTTCCCAAGCCCCTGTCCAAGCTCGTGTGTCACACCAGGGCTTCCTTGTCTGGTTTTGGCATCCTCTTGCGCTGGACCTGATAGGTGCCAGGGTTCAGAAGCTGGACCTGCTCTCCTTCCCACCAGAGGCAAGGAAGCTTTCCCAGCTTCAGTATTCCTTTCAGTTTGTTGCATTGCTTAATAACAGGAGGATCCTCTTATTTCCCTCTTGCCTGCTGGAAAAGATGGTCCCTCCAGGAGCTGAAAATATTCATAGGCAGGATGGTGAATTTGATTACCTGAATTGTATTTATCCAGTGTCTGTAAAAGAAATAAAGCACTCAGAGTGCAACATCCTTTCATTTTCATGTATGCAAATACATTAATACTTATACTGCATTGGTCGGGGACTTGATAGCAATAGATGATTCTATGATAGATAATAAATCCCAAAGGAAAATTTTTCAAAAAATTGAGTGAGCAGAAAAACAGCAATTGTTACAATGAGACCTCTACTGGCAGCAGCCACTGCAGGCTACAAGTCAGGCAAGCCATTCACTATGTACCTAATGTTAAGGACATTCTTATGTCCTATTTACATCAATGGGATTTAAACCTCAGCTTAAGTACTTCCCTGAAGTGCGGTCATAATGAGCTGGTCCAACATATTCCACACATAGATGACAGTAGTGAACATGTTCCCAACAATGACACAATTCATTGCTGCTGGGAAAAATGTATTACACTTCAAAGTGGATGGGGTATGGTAGGGAATCTCCTCCCTGAGTTGTGTTGTACATGTTGATGGCCTATTCTGCACTGCTTATGCAGAGGACCCTTCCATTTGAGAGACACTATTACCATTTTGTAAAAGGGGAAACTGAGGCACTGTCAGTAGTAGATCTGGGCCTACAACCCAGGAATTGACTCCCATCCCTTGGTTTAACCATTAGTTAACACCGCCTCTCAACAAAGGATAACAGGAAGAGCAAGGCTCACTTATTATTTTTTGTTGTTATTGTAGGGCCTAGGAGCTCTAGTCATGTGTCAGGACCCTATTGTGCTACATGCTGTACAGACACAAAATGCTTTGAGATCCTCCTGATACTTTGTACTCTATGTGCATTTTATTAGCTTATCTCCCCCTACCCAGGAAAAGTGGCATACAGGCACTGGAAAAAATATTTACTTTCTCCTTTATTGAGGTTGTCACAGCATGACCAAAAGGGAGGTCAGTATTATTGTATCTATTCTACACATGGGTGAAAACTCAGGCAGACAGAAAGTAAGTGACTTGTTCAAGGTCACACGGTGAATCAGTGGCAGAGCAAAGAATAGCCTCTAGGAGTCTTGCCTCTTATATCTACGCTGCAATCAGGCATTGTAATTGTAGCACCTATAGATGTGCCCGAGCTAGCTCAAGTAACAATGGCAATGAAGCCACAGCAATCTGGGCAGCTTCATGGGCTAGCTCTGCCAGTCCAGGATCCTACATTTCTACTTGAGTGGCTGCTAACTATGCTGCCATGGTTTAACTGCCCTAGTTCCTTGTGCTAGCTTTGATCTAGCTTAGGTCAAAGCTAGCTAAGGTATGTCTACACATGCTGCAGTTACATCTCCCAATTGCACTGCAGACACCCCTCCAGTGGCTTGCCCTGGTCACAGTACTATATATAATATAAACTCCAGAACTGACAGAACTACGGCCCAGTTATAACAAACAAGCAAAACACCCTAATCAAACAAAAATAAATAAATCCAGAATAAATGGTTGACCTATTTGATTAATAATGACTTGTCATAGCAGCAGTTCTGCCCATAAGGGTCAAATCTTGGCATTCTCACAGTACTGCAGATTAGTGTAAAAAAAAACTCATGGAGGGTCACACAAATGATCCAGGGGCTGGAAAACAAGCCTACAATGTGAGGCTTAAGGAGCTCAACTTATTCGTCTTATTGAGAGAAGGTTGAGAGGTGACTTGATCACTGTGTATAAATGCTTACATGTGGAATGAGAGAGCTGATCACCAGGGATCCTAGTTTTCTGTGATTGAAAAAAAAACAAAATTCTCTGATTTAAAAAAAATAAAAATTTGCATTTTTCCATGATTAAAATGAGACACTGAATTTTAGTTTCCCAAGCCACAATATATACAGGTATCAATAAAACATTGTGTTCAACTGGTATACAGCGGAGCCCCATTTGTCCGATGTAATTGGGATTGGGGCCAGACTGGATAATCAAAAATTCAAATAATCTGGGGAGTTTCATCCCTGGGTGGCAAGGC
This sequence comes from Chelonia mydas, assembly GCF_015237465.2. NCBI lineage: Eukaryota > Metazoa > Chordata > Testudines > Cheloniidae > Chelonia > Chelonia mydas. The sequence continues at coordinate 64,580,931 of NC_051246.2, forward strand.
TCAGGCTGTCAGCCCTGGTTTGTAGGGAGAGCTGGATAATGGAGGTGCAGATAGACAGGGTTCTTATTGGTTTTTATTTTTTCACAAAATGTAAAAACTAAAGATTCTGTGTAAAAATGCAAAATCTGCATTTTTCCATGGCAAACGGATTTCTAGGATTCCTGCTGATTACAGGGAGCTTTTCAACCTTGCTGACAAAGGCATAAAAAGATCCAATGGCTGGAAACTGAAGTTAGACAAATTCAGCCTTGAAATAAGACACAATTTCCTAGCAATGAGGGAAATTAAATATTAGAACAGCTTACCAGGGGAGGTGGTGGGCTCATCATTAAGAAGACATAGGATATCTTTTTTTAAAAGATATACCTTAATCCAGTTTCTGGGAGAAATTCTACAGCCTATGTATGCAGGGGGGCAGGCTGGATGGTTGTGGTAATTCATTCTGGCCTTGGAATCTGTGACTTTATGAACCATAGTGTCCATTCCCTTCTTTTATGGGCCATGGAGACAATGGGAAGTTCTCCATTGCCCTCAACATGCTCATAATATTTGCAACTCTGCAGTAAGACAATGACAATCTCATGCTTCAAGAGCTTCAGCCATTTGCCTGCTGGGGTCAGGAAGGAATGTTTCTTTTCTCTAATACACAATTGTCTAGATGTATTCTGAGGGGTTTTTCCCATCTTCTTCTGAAGCATCAGCAATTGGCCACAACTGGATACAGGGTGGACCCGTGCTCTGAAGTGGTACAGCGAATCCTCCGTCTTGACGCCTGGAGGGTGTGTTTTGCTCATCTGCTCAGGTTCAAACTGATCACCAGATTTGAGGGCAGGAAGGAATTCTCCCCCCGGCTCAGATTGGCAGAGACTGGTAAGGTGCGGGTTTGTCTTCCTCTGCAGCATGGAGCATGGATTGCCTGCTGGATCATCGGGTCATATCTCACCTAATCATTTCCCTGCCATTGCAGGAGCCTTGGGCATCGGTGGCATCTTGGTCTCCTGTTTTCTGCCTGTGGTGCACATTATTAGTGTTATTATATGTATTATCATGGCACCCAGTCGGAGACAGGACCCTGTTAGGCTAGGTGCTGTACAAATACAGAGCAGAAAAATACCCCCTGCTCCAAAGACCTTACAATCTATGTATAAGACAAGAGACAACAGTGGGATACAGACAGATGGGGTAGTACAAGGAAATAGTGAAACAATATTGGTCAGCATGATCACCAGCAGTCGAACTGTTGTCAAATTATTTGTAGGTATCACAGAAAAGGAGTGTTTTGAAGGAGGATCATGAGTTAGTTTTGCAGATGTTTACAGGTAGCTTCTCCCATACATGAGCAGCAGCATGGGAGAAAGCAAAAAGGTGCTTGTTTGAAAATTTAACAAAGGGGTGATGGAATCCGGCTTCCTGGGCTAATCAGAGGGAAGAGTTGACCTTTCAGTACTGAATGAGAGATGATAGGTAGGGTAGGGATAGGTCTTGAAGGGCCTGGAAAATGAAGACAAGCAGCTTACGTTTGATGTGATAGAGACGGGGGAGGCAGCAGGGGGATATAATGAGAGGGAACATGGTCAAAGCAATGGGCTAGGACAGGGGTTCTCAAACTTCATTGCATTGCGACACGCTTCTGACAAGAAAAATTACTACATGAGCCCAGGAGCGGGGACTGAAGCCTGAGTCTGCCTGAGTCCCACCGCCCAGGGTGGGGGGCCAAAGCAGAAGCCCAGGCCTGTAACCTGAGCCCTACTACCTAGGGCCAAAGCCCTCGGGCATCAGCTAGGGTTGCCAACTTTCTAATTGCACAAAACTGAACACCCCTGCCCTACCCCTTCCCTTCCCTGAGGCCCCGTCCTTCTTGCTCCATTCCCCCTCCCTCCGTTGCTCACTCTCCCCCATCCTCACTCGCTTTCACCAGGCTGGGGCAGGGGGTTGGGGTGGGGAGGGGGGTGAGGGCTCTGGCTGGAGGTGCAGGTTATGGGCTGAGGCCAGGGATGAGGGGTTTTGGGTGCGGGAGAGGGCTCTGGGCTGGGGCAGGGGGAATAGGGTGAGGGGGGTATGGGCTCTGGGCTGGGGGTGTGGGCTCTGGGTGGGTCCAGAATTGAGGGGTTCAGGGTGCAGGAGAGCGCTCCATCCTGGGGCAGGGGGTAGGGGTGGGAGGGGTGAGGGCTCTGGCTGTGGGTGCGGGCTCTGGAGTGGGGTTGGGAATGAGGGGTTTGTGGTGCAGGATGGGGCTCCAGGCTGGGCAGGAGGTTAGGGGGGTGCAGGCTCCGGGAGGGAGTTTGTGTTTGGGAGGGGACTTGGGGCAGGGGGTTGAGGTGTGGGAAAATGGTTGGGGTGTGGGGTCCCTGTGGTGCTTACCACAGCTCCTAGGAAGCAGCCGCCAGATTCCTGTGGCATGGGTGGCCAGGGGGACTCTGAGTGCTGCCCTCATACCTGCAGGTGCCGCCCCCACGCCTGCAGGTGCCACTTCCGCAGCTCCCGTTGGTCACAGTTCCCGGCCAATGGGAGCTGCTCAGCCGGCACTTGGGGCGTGGGCAGCACGTGGAGCCTTCCTGCCCGCTCAAGCATCTGGGTCCGCAGGGACTTGGCGGCCACTTCCAGGAGCTGTGCGGAGCTAGGGCTGTCTTAGCGCCGGGCCCCCGCTGCACCGCTGACCAGACTTTTAACGGCTCATTCAGCGGTGCTGACCAGAGCCTCCAGGGTCCCTTTTTGACAAGGCGTTCTAGTCAAAAAACGGACACCTGGCAACCCTAGTTTCAGCCCTACGCCCCAGTGAGTCTAATGCCAGCCCTGTCACAACCCACTTTGGGGTCCCAACCCACAGTTTGAGAACCGCTGGGTCAGGAAAATGATCTTTGTAGCGGCACGCTGAATGGATATAAGTGGAACAAGATTGCATCTCTCTGGACCAGAGAGAAGAATGTTGCAGTATTTCCAACACAAGATAATGGGAGCCTAGATGAACATTTTAGCTGTGTGGATGAATAGGAAGGGCCCTCTCTTAAATATGTTATGGAGAAGGAATCTGCAAGACTTAATCATAGCCTGGATGTGAGGACCTAGAGAGGGGTTCAGGTCAAAGATGATAACCAGGTTATGGGCCTAAGTGACTGGCAGGATGATGGAGTTGCCTGCAGAGAACAAGAAAGTTTAGTCTCCTGAGTACGGAATGGTTTAGTCTAACCCAAGTTATTGGGTTCAAAACAGGGGTAACTAGGTGAAATTTAATGGCCTGTGATATGCAGGAAGTCAGACTAGATAATCGAATGGTCCCTTCTGGCCTTAAACTCTCTGAAACTATGAAGGCAGAGAAGCAAATTTTTCACGGAAAATGAAAGGAAAGTGTCCTGAAAAGACGGCTACAAAACAGTAAAGATTTGGTAAAGCCTACTATTTGTGAGGAGGTGAAGGCTACAGTGGCATATAAAAGGGAGCTGTTTGTCATGGCACTAGAGCCATTCAAGTAGCAGGGTAGTGGTTATTTCTGTTGATGCTATGTCACCCTCGGGATTTTGTGTGTTTCTGGATTTCATTTAATAAAAGTCATATTTAAATAAATAAAGTGAAGGGGCTTCCAGACATGGCTTTTCAGTGCCAAACTGCCTGCCACCCTCAGCAAGATAGACTAGAAAATTTGTAATGCTAATTAAAGGGAAGGAATATTCTTTTCCCCTTGGGTTAATTATTCTGGGGAAACAGGGTCAATTGCTCTGAGTAAACTTGTTGTTTACCAGTGGGAGTCAGATTGAGATATTTTTTCCTTTCTCCACCTTCCCCTACTGGAGAGTTTTGTATATTTAGATATGTTCTGGGGGTCTTGCATCTTTCTTTGCATAAGGCATTGGTCACAGATGGAGACAGGATCCTGACTAGAAGAATGATTGGTTTGTTCTGCTTTGTCAGCTCCTACGTGGACTGAGAGTGAAGAAAGACTCTACAAAGGTACTTTTGGTTTTCGTCTAAACTGAAGTGCACTGGGGATGAATTTTAAGCGTCCAGCAGTGGGAGTTCCACCTTCCAGAGAAAAACCTATGTGTAACAAGAAGGTGAAAGTGACTATTTTCTTGTTTATTTTCAAAGGAAGATTTAGCACCAAGGGAGCTAAATATACTGGCAATACCTGTGCTCGTCATAGCCAACAAGTGAATATATAAAAATGGCCCCATTTTGCTTCTCAGATCTGCTTCCCATAAATACATTTGAGTAAGGTCTGCTGCTTGTATCATCACAAGAAATGTTTCCTCCTGTTAGCCCTGCAAGCCCAATACAGATGTAGTAGAGTGAACTGGAGTCTGTTCTGCATTCTAAGTCAGCAACAGAGTTATCTGGTCAGTTTCTAGTCTCTCCATTATCCATGATGATGTGTAAGGCAAAAAGACCCAGATAGTTTCTCACATCCTAGATGAAGGTTGTGTGCTGGCAGCCAGAAAAAGCACATTCTTTTGAAAACTGAGCTAGCTGGATTTGGAAGTCACACAAGAATGGGCATACTGTGTCAGACCAGTGGTCCATCTAGCCCAGTCTGTTGTCTTCTGACAGTGGCTGGTGCCAGGTGCTTCAGAGGGAATGAACAGAACAGGGCAATGTATCAAGTGATCCATCCCCTGTTGTCATGGAGAGGGGATAAATACGATGTTTTTTACAGTTCCACTTTTCTGCCTATATCTGCACTTTAAGGTACAAATACCATCTGTGCTGGACGCTTGTGACATGAAGTTTAGGCGGTGATTCTGTCTGATAGTGAGTAGGAAAGAAAGCAAACTGAGTTGAAGCTCTGGCTCTGCAGCAACAGATACTAGCATCTGTGCCAGTTTGGAATGACGCGCCTCTTTCTGGTTGGTTAGCATGCCACATTCCTGTCAGCTTCTTTGTAAGTGATACACCCATTGATGTCTGTTACAAGTCAAAGGTTGTTCATAAACTTAAAGGCACCTAACTCCTTCCCACCACCCCATCCCACTAAATGCAAAAGATATAGGTAATTTCTGAGGTTGCATGTGTGCATGTTCATAACTGTTTTTAATGTAATATTAGCCTGAAGGGAAGCTGGGCAGCTTTAGAAGTTTCTCTTGTACACTGTAAATTCCACACTGAGTGGGGAATTGGAACTGGTTCCCGTTAGTGGAGGGCAGGGAAGGATTTATGTCATCCTCTGCTTGCGTATTGCCATTAAACCCAGCTAATCAAATCTAGTACAGTAGTTCAGAGCAACCCCACTCCTAAACCTTCCCCTTCTCCACAGCTTCTTTTCAAGCTCTTCATAAAAGTTGGATTAGCATATAAAGAGGCTCTTGTCCATTAAGTCTTCACTATCATGTGTTATCTTTCCTTCAGTTGCACAAGGCTAGAGCATTAGTGCTCATTAGATCAGCATTGATGGGGTAAGCTGGCAAGTCTTGAATGATCAGTGAACTCCTTTCTTGCTGGATCATCCCCCTCAGGCTGATACGTTTGTCTTGAATTAAGGCAGCATCTACCAGAAGTACATATTATAAAGAAGCTCTGAAAATCAAACTTCTGTCCTTGAGTTCTGCTGCTCCATTGCAACTAGTGGGGAAAAAAAGGGATTCTAAGTTGCTTTGTGCTGTCAAATGGCTGCAGTGCTCCACTTCGGAGGTGACTGCACTTCAGTGGTGCTTGTAGTAATCTCTGTATAGGTGTCCTAGTTGTAAAATTCAAGGGGTACAAACTCTAAAAGAGCATAAATGGGCATAGCTCCATAAATCTTGTCCAAGGTATTGATTTAGATCTATAAAAGCCAATATTAGCCTGGGAGCATAACGCAGTAAAATCTCATTCCATGGGCAAGTTAGTGATAGAGCGGTAAGGGAGGTGTCATTTGACTCGTAAAATTCTACAGAAGCATAATTTAAACGGTGTCATCCTCTGTGGTGTGGCAGGGGAGATTCAGACCCCCACCTCTCAGCTTCAGGTCCTCCAGTTGTTGGAAATTTTAATAATACGATGTTGTCGGAAATGGGTCAAGTTGGGTATCATTCAAAAACCCTTTCTGCATGAACACAATGGTACCAAACCTGACAAACCTACTACAATTATGTAGTTATGTATTTGGGAAAATGTATAAAAATCAACTTTTTAAAATTATACTTTAACACAGTGATGCAATGCTTATATAAAAAAGATGTTGATCTTTGGTAATCCAAGGATAGTTAGCCTTGACATGTAGGAGTGAAACCATTTATTTATCAAAGTCATCATACGTGTCCTCTCTGTCTAGGGCACCACTACTAGACTTGTCACACTGATCCTCATCTGCGCCACACTCTCACATCTCTGTACAAGGCAGGCTGCTGGCCAAACATTTGCAGGACAGTGAACATCCTGGTCTTTGCATACGAGCTTTTGATTACCTGAAGGATTGATTTGGGAGCACGTGATATTTCACACATAACTGGTTTGATCAGTCCATCCCCCAAGACTCATCCATGCCTGATAGTGAGGGTTTCTGGATCCGCTCAATCATCCCGGAGCCATTCCATTGCTTGATAATTTGGTCTCTTGATAGCAGGTATGAATGCATCCCTTGTCAGTGGCAGTTTTTCTCCATTTGTCTATTTCTTGGAAAACACCCACAAGCCTAGCTCTGCAAGTGTCATAATGTTGGTCTTCAAATGGTAAACTCAGTATATGAACGCCTCCAGTGCGGTTATGACCTCATCAGAGAGACTCTCAGCTGTTCTGAGGATCCCGAGAGAGAGGAGAGTCTTTGGAAGCTGAATCAAATGCCTTCCAGTAAGATAATTTGTTCTTCCCTGCCAGCCTTCCAGTAGTGTCACATCCTGAAAGGGTGAAGAAACCTGGCAGTGTGGTGCTTTTAATGGTGTGAATGATAGGAACACACCTTCTGAGAGAGAGTCAGCGATTCTATTTCCCAGCAGCATAAATGGGAAACCAGAATCTTGCAAAAATCTTGGTAGTGTCTCACAGAAACACTAGAACATCTGTGTCTTGTGCAAAGATCTGGAGTTTAGTAGCATTGATTTTTCTATGGCATTGATGACATGCAAGATAATTTTAGTGTCAGCTTCCTCATGGGAACTATGAAGAAACTCTACTGAACAGTGCAAGGCAGCAGCTTCATTATGCCATCCAGTGACAAAATTCTTAGAGCAATTCTTCACATGCTGGAGTATTTTTCCTGTAAGGTATGTGGTTAACTCATCCTTTGTGTGAGTATGAGACAGTAACTTCTTCACTGTGACGTTGGAGATGTTCATGAAGTCAGTGATTTTTGTATTGGACAGGTGCAATATCATGGAGTCTCTTCTTTCTGGTAATATTTTTAATTCATTCCTCTGCATATGTATCAAACACCAGGTGGACTTCGCCATAGGGCCAATATTTTCTCTGTAGCCCCATAATGAAGTGTTCAGCCAAATCTCAGCAGGTATTAACAGTTTTTGGTTTGTCAAGAGCTTGTACCTCAGCCATACCAACTATGATTCTATGCTGAAAGGCCTCTGGTACATAAGATACTGGTCATGTTGTCAGTAGATGCTGGCTTAGGAAGCCATGCAGGATACGTATTAGTTTGCTTTTTGCCCGGCACATATAAATTGTTCTGTCGTATTGAAATGTCCATTGTGGTACCACGGAAAACTCATACTTCAAGTCTCACCTAGATCAAGCTCATACTGAGATCTGGACACAACCAGGAAATGAGCAAACAACGACCTGTCTGTGGTTAGCCCTGTAATAGTCCTGCCACACCTTCACTTTGACTTTCTTCTTTGCATTCGAGCACAGCTTTAGTCTGTTTTTGATCAGAGCCCATAGATTGATGGAGCCTTGGATAATTCTTTGAATTTTGAAGGTTTCATGCTTGTGGTGACCTAAAGTATCCATTTGACTGACATCTTTAGCTATCATATCCCTGAAGACTGCTTTCATCACGATATTAATGAGCTCCTGTCTGTCGTACTCGAATAGGTTGCCAGCATGAGTAAACTCATCCTGTAGCTTTAAAATTCCCCCTTCTTGGCATTTAACAATGCCTTATGAGTCTAGATGGTGCTTGCTTACTTCTGGGGACATCATCCCAGCTATACTTAATGTTTTGTTCTAAATTGGATGGACTTCTGCAGTTGACAGGAAATACCAGGAAAGAGTATTTGGATGCTGTGTTACCAACCCCATAATGACTTTCACTGCTCTGTTTTCATGTTCTAGGTTTTCAGCTGAACCAAGTACACAGAAGGGAACTGGCGACCCTTTTTAACAAGTCAATTTCCTTTTTGAAATTCCTCCCATGTGTCAGGGTCAGACTTTTTTCCACCTGCTATTTCAGTGAGGTATAGGGCAATCATTGCAGAACAGTTGGTTAAATCTAAAGCAAAAAACTATTTCACAAACCGCAATGTTCCCTCTAATTTTTTCCATCGATTTGCGGAATGAATTTTATGTGCAGCACCAATACTGAGGTAATGTGTGGATGTGCACTACCAGTAGAAACAAAAAACCTAAATATAATATATATTTTTTAAAAGCCCGCTCTCCCTGTCGCAGCCCCGGGACTGGGGGAGAGGCCTCTTTCCCCGCCACAGCTCTGCATGCCCCAAGCTCTCCCATCACCACCCCCCATCTCACCCCACTGCCCACACCTACCCCGATTCCCCACCTCACCCTACACATCCTCCAGGCCCACCTGTGCCTACGCCCCCTGTGCTGGGTGTGTGCCTGCACTAATCAGGTGTGTGCCCCTTGAAATCTCTTGTGTGGCTGCGCAGGCATGCACCTTAGAGTGAACACAGTCACAAAGTCTTCCAGAGCTGTGAGGTGCAAATTCCAATTAGCCGTCCTGACAGATCAAATAAAGAGCAGCAAACACCTGTCAACACCTGGCATTTGTCCCGTCATCTTCATGTTTCTCCTGATCCTTGATGAACTTCCTCAACCTGCCTTGCCAAAGCCAATTTATGGGCACACTTCTCATAGCATGTAAGACGCCACTGAGTGCTGTGTTTAAGTAGGTCCTCCACTGTGGTATTCTCCAAAGATTCTGCTACTAGTTGGTACTCTTCATCTCCCCATTGATGCCTAAAAATGATTGAGACAAAAGTAAAAACAAGGATTTTGTAATACGTTACTTTGAGATTGTAATTAGTTATTTAACATACATTACATAATTTTGTGCATGCTGTTCGATTCTTGTAATTTTTGGCTTGATGCTGATGTCTTAACCAGTGCCTCATTACAACTCATTTGGCATAATAAACAAAGCTGACAATCAATACCATTGGTCCTCTTCTTTTTTGCTGATGATGGCAAATGAACTTGAAGCCCTCCTTCCATTTATATTAATCTGTCACATTAAAAAAATTAATTGGGTATCATGTTCTGAGCATTAATGGATAGCACAATATTGTTAGTTAAGGACCATAATTTAACTTTTTGTGAGGGCTGCATGTTTGACGTATCTGTGCTAAGATATAATTAAACATTCTTTCGAATATATATCTACATAATTGTTCTAGGTTTGTCATGGTTGGTACCACTGTGTTCCTGAGAGAAGGGACTTTTGAATGAAATCCAGCTCAACGCATTGCCAATGACATTGTGTTATCAACATTTCCATCTACCAGAAGATGTGGTGCTGGGAGCTGGGGAGGTGGTGAGGGAGTATCCCTGCAATGCCGCCGAGGGTGACACCATTGAAATTCTGTAGATGTTTGTGAATCAAATGACCGCTCCCTTACTTTCCTATCATTAACTGGCCCATGGAATAAGACATGCTCCCAGACTTTATTGTGTGTGGTTCCTGGCTACCTCTGAGACTCCCATTCCCCTGTTACTGTATATTTGCTCATAGTGCCTAGGTCTGAATGTCTGGTTGCTGGGCATTCTCAGTGGAGGGTTTGCTATTCTGGAATTCTTGCTAATCTAACAAAACCCAAACCCGTTGAGTTTCAGGGCACCCTCTTGGGACCATGTATCGTCTCAGGCTTTTGCATAGCAGGTGATTGTGGGAAAGACATTCCAGGTAAATTCTTGAGGAGGAGGAAGTCTCCTTCTTTGTTTTTTGATTTTGGTGTTATAATGTTGTGTACATTTTCTTGGAGTGGCTTGATGGGTGCAGTGTAAGCAGATCAAAATAAATATAGGGTCTGATCCTGCAGTCCTCTCAAAGGCACATTATCCAGTGAGGCTTTTAATTGGCAGCCCACTGGAGGGACTACAGGATCTGGTGAATAGTTTGTGAAATACTTTGAAATCTACCAGGATGAGATCAGCTAATATGAGATAGCAAGAGAAGCAAGACAGTAAGGTATGGTAACAATTCCATAATGATGTAGGACTTCACTGTTGCCACTCTGATGCTCTCCATGGCCATTAAAAACTTCACAAAGACAATAGGGAGAAAATTCAGATTCCCGCCACCTTCCAAAAGCGCAAGCCCTTGCTGCTTGGGATAAAGGAGAATATCTGTTATATGTGAACAGCATGGGGGCTATCCTATGGAGTTGAGCAGTTCAGATGCCAACCAGTAGAGGGTTGTGATAGAGGTATAAAACAGCCAGTTTATTTTAATATTACGATAATATACAGTTTGGAGATAATTACATGTTTTGGAAACAAGGTCTGAGATTTGACTTTGACATTGTGAGGTATTAGTGATCACCATAAAGGTAATAAAAGGCATGATTCTTTTGTAGGTTTGTTAGAATTAGATCAGTTTTCAAAGATGAAGTCCATAAGTAGAAGACATCCATTTCTAAAAATATTGCACAGCTACTGAATTACACCTGTTCGTCAGAGGGGGAGCTCCATTAATTTTTGTGATTGCTTTTACTCCAAGTTTAAGTTTGTGTGTGTTACTCCATTTTTTTGGCTACATCCCAGGGATGGGAATGAGGGAGGGTATCACATTCCGACTGGAGAGACATACTTTTCATATTTTGGTACTTGAGATACCAGTGAAGGAAAGGTTTCAGAGTGGTAGCCATGTTAGTCTGTATCAGCAAAAAGAACAAGGAGTACTTGTGGCACCTTAGAGCCTAACAAATTTATTTGAGCATAAGCTTTTGTGGGCTAAAACCCACTTCATCGGATGCATGCAGTGGAAAATACAGTAGGAAGATATATATATATATATATATATATACACACACAGAGAACATGAAAAAATGGGGGTTGCCATACCCACTATAATGAGAGTGATCTGTTAAGTTGAGCTATTATCAGCAGGAGAAAAAAAACCTTTTGTAGTGATAATCAGGATGGCCCATTTCCAACTGTTGACAAGAAGTTGTGGGTAACAGTAGGGGGGAAAATAAGCATGGGGAAATAGTTTTACTTCGTGTAATGACCCATCCACTCCCAGGTTCTATTCAAGCCTAAGTTAATTGTATCCAGTTTGCAAATTAATTCCAATTCAGCAGTCTCTTATTAGAGTCTGTTTCTGAAGTTTTTTTGTTGAAGGATTGCCACTTTTAGGTCTGTAATCGAGTGACCAGAGAGATTGAAGTGTTCTCTGACTGGTTTTTTAATGTTATAATTCTTGACATCTGATTTGTGTCCATTTATTCTTTTACGTAAAGACTGTCCAGTTTGGCCAATGTACATGGCAGAGGGGCATTGCTGGCACATGATGGCATATATCACATTGGTAGATGTGCAGGTGAACGAGCCTCAGATAGCGTGGCTGATGTGATTTAGGTCCTATGATGGTGTCCCCTGAATAGATATGTGGACAGAGTTGGCAACGGGCTTTGTTGCAAGGATAGGTTCCTGGGTTAGTGTTTTTGTTGTGTAGTGTGTGGTTGCTGCTGAGTATTTGCTTCAGGTTGGGGGCTGTCTGTAAACAAGGACTGGCCTGTCTCCCAAGATCTGTGAGAGTGATGGGTCGTCCTTCAGGATAGGTTGTAGATCCTTGATGATGCGCTGGAGAGGTTTTAGTTGGGGACTGAAGGTGACGGCTACTGGCGTTCTGTTACTTTCTTTGTTGGGCCTGCCCTGTAGTAGGTGACTTCTGGGTACCCTTCTGGCTCTGTCAATCTATTTCTTCACTTCAGCAGGTGGGTATTGTAGTTGTAAGAATGCTTGATAGAGATCTTGTAGGTGTTTGTCTCTGTCTAGGGGTTGGAGCTCTGTCTAAGGGTCCAGGAATCTCAGAAAGCCCAGATCTGTGCTGTAACCACTGGTCTCTACTTTATTATCAGTAAAGAGATTAAATGGGTTGGTTACTTGTGGCAGTCATTTTTTTTGATTGGGTAAGGAAACATAAGAATGACAAATGATGATGTGACAATGATATCTAAAAGTGTATGTGACACTTGGGAAAAGGTTATTCAGACAAGTTTCTAGGCAACAGTGTCCTGCCTTTGATTACCAATCAGCCAATGAGAGCTTGTTCTGATGTTGTAATGTTTGTACTCTAATCCTTGATAGAGCATGTGTGGGTCGAGTTTTGTGACAACTGGTCACTTTGTTTAGCGAACACCACAGCTCTCATTCTGCTAAATTAATTTTATTTTAAAGACGCACTATTAAGTCAAATTTGACCTCCAATTTAAATTTGGCAACTTAAAAAAGTTTTTATAAAACCTAAGAGCAATAGAAATGTTTCAGTTAAGTTATTTTAAAATACCGTAATTCAAAAGTAAATTTTTATAAATACATAACCATTTCTTTCTGCAGTGTTTGCAATCCAAACATTTCAACGTTATGCTGGTGCCTGAGAGCACAAATGTGAAACAAATATGAAACTGACCGGTCTATTATTATTTTCATTGTTGAGCAGAGAAAAATTTAAAAAGTGAATAATATAAACAGCAAAAAAGTAATAAGAATTTAATAATTGAAGGCACTTAGTAATACAGGAAAATATGTGTTTGTTTTTAAATGTTGATTTTAACTGGGCTACGTCCTGTGTATGAAAACAGTTGTAGTCGGAAATTTTTTTTTTACACTTAACTATTACTTGAAACACAGGAAAAGTCAGAGTTTGCTCCTGGCAGCAAACTGCCGGGAAAATATTTGAAGACATTATAATTCTTCTGTGATACAGGCATCTCCCCAACATTTGTGACACGCAGGGTGGCAATGAGGCAGTTAAAAAGAAATGTTGTACTCTGAAATGCTACTATTGTGATTCCCAACTCTTTGCCTCAAGTTTTCACTTGGGCTGCTGTACCTAGTAGCATTTAGGAAAAAGGATAACTCGTGCATAGCACCTACGATTGTTTGCTTTCATCATTTGCATCTAGAAGTTGTTGTCACTGTACAGACTTGGCTTGAAATGTACAGTAGAGCAATTGTTCTCTTTGGTAGGTGGGGAATGTGGGGTAGCAGTATACGGCAGATAACTTGCAGATTCGAATTCAGGGCTTTCATAGGGAAAACTCAGCTGTGAATATGAGCTCATGTTTTGCCTACTAGTCTAAGTTCACGAAAGTTCAGATTCCTGCTGGTTGCTATACAAATTTCAAAAGGCATATGAAGAACTGTGGGTGTCTAATACACTGTGACGCAGTGCTCTCAACCGTATTTTCATAAGAGAGGGGGTTGAGTTTCTGAAAACAGGACTGGGAACCAGGAATTCCTGGTTTCTGTTTCCAGCTTTGTCAGTAACTCACAGAGAAACATTGGGCAAGTCACATAACCTCTCTGTGCCTACATTTCCTATTTGTAAAATGGCACTTAATACTCTATCATGGAATTGTTGTATGGACTGATTAGTTAATTAGTTTTGCAAAGCACTTTGAAGAAAAGTTCAAAGTAATAAATGAACCAAAATACAGAAAAATACGTGGAAGAAATACAGAAACTCCCACTTTCCAGTCAAGAATTGACTCCCCTTTTTTGTTTGGTTACTGCAGATACTCTTATTTGGTGAACAGAACAAGTGGTTAATCCTACAAATGTGCAATCTCCAGCCTGGTTTACATTGGGAACGTTAGTGCCCATATTACAACAACTGCCAGCAATGGCGCATCAGTGCGAGTGGTACAACAGTGTAAGTGCTAGTGGTTCATTGGGTTCCTAATAGATGCCTGAGCCTGGCCTACACTAGCGGATTTTATTTATTTCTGTCTAGGTATCTTGATGACCCCATCACCATTATCAAAAGATGCCTTCACAAGCATTTCATCTTTTAAGCATTGATATTGCAAACATGTCAGCTTCATTACATATTGAACGCAAAAAAAATACAATAATTTTGGACCCTTACAGTTGCATTACGTGCTCCAAGTATGAGGCTGAGCATGCATCCTTGTCCGTTCTGCTTTACTCATATGCTTTACGATATACTATTTCTCAAATAATATTTTTCATTCAAATGTAGATACACACATGTGCTTAAGGTAATACAGACTGTATTGTAATGCAGCTGCATTATTTTAGTGAAAGGAGGTATCTCTAGCATCATTGTGCCCCCTCATCCCATGGTAGGCCACTGGTTACCATGAAGTCGTAGGTAAAAGTGCTCCCTACTGAATCCGAAACACCGCTTCCTAGAGCATTGAGTTTTTCCGTGGCAGTGGAGGCTCTCATTTCAGCACTGTCCCACGATGTCAAATTCCACAAACTTAACAAGGTCAAGATCACTGGTCCAGGTAGTAGAACTGCAGGTTTTTTTTATTCCTGGTCTCTCATCCTGAAATATCTAGACCTATCTTTTTTTTTTCTTCATTCTTAAATGGGGATGGGTGGGGTTACAGACCCAAAAATGTCTGTGGAGATCCAAATATATAGAAGAGAGCTGCCTTCTGCTCCTCCTCCCTCCCACTAACCTAGTTTTCAGAAGATAGACTTCTGACCATGAGTTCTGTCCTTGATTCTAGGGCAGCTCCTAATAGCGTTTAAGTAAATGGCAACACTCTTATTGGCTTGAATGGAAGCAGTGACCATGACAATATGGTGCAAAAATATAAAGAAGAAATTCATGCTATGGCCAAAACTTTCAAAAGTAGCCACTGAATTTGGGTGTCTAAATTGAGACACCTTGGACCTGATTTCAGAAGTGTTGAGCAATGCACAACTGCTGCTTAAGTCAGCCGAAAATCAGGCACAAGGCACCCAAAATAAGTGTCCACTTTTGAAAATGTTGGCCTAAATTTTTCATAAGTTTTGCCCCTGTTTCGTGCTTCAGAACTGGCAGTCAGGAGCTCTAGGCTATTTGTGTGCACAGGATCTGTTTCAACAGTTAAAAGCTACTTCACCTTTAAACAAGAGAGCAAAACTAAGGGAATGAATTGGAGTCATAGCCATTAGTTTAAGTACAGTAGTGCATTTTCCATATGAGAGTGAAAAGTACATTCCCAAACACAGAGGATGGATTTGCACAGTGAAGGAGTTCTGAATAACTGCAAAGCTTTCTGTTCATATGTTCTTTCTCCTCATTTTTGTACAAAATTAATTATGGACTGATAGATTTGGTTATCTGAAAATGTTCACAATATTCTCATTGTTTTGGGGAGAACAGTTATATGCTTTCTCTGCATCTCAACCGTACAAAGTTAAATACAAAACTCTACAGCCAACTGAGACAAGATATGTAAAATTAAATTAACATACAAATTAAATTTTTTAAAAGCATTATAAAATATATAACAATATAAACCACAGTTAACCCAGTTACAATAGAAAGGCCTTTTCCATATCTGATCCACTAACACAATCTTATTATAATAGCAATGTTATTCTCAGAAAGAGAAGCCTAATTAGATTTAACTCAATCTAAGTAAATATGAAATGGGTGCCAACTCTGTGTCTCTAATTCCCATGGCACATTGATTTAATTAAATGTTTATACTCTTATTAATTATTGTGTAAATCTTGGTGGGAGGGTTTTTTTTGGGGGGGAGCTTAGTCATTTAATCTGCATTCATTTTATTGGAATACTTTTTTACATTACTACTGTATAAATTAAAGCTGAAGTTTTTGAAGGAACCTAAGGGGCTTAGGCACACAAATCCCATTCAATTTCAATCCTAAATCGATTAGGCTCCTTTGAAAATCCCAGCCTGTATGTAGTCTGATACGTAGGGCTTGTCTGTACATGTAATTGTTCCTGATTGAACTCCATGTGTGGACAATCTTTTTCCACAATAAGAGTGCCTTGTTCCTGTTTAGCTTAATGCACAAACAAGGCAGTCTTATTCTGGAATAAGTGGGTCCATACGTGGAGTTAATTATGAACATCTCCATATGTAAACAGGCCCTTAGAAAATCAGGGACCATCCTGTAATGATATGTTTATACTGTGTCTAGCACAATGGGGCTTGGACTGCTAGGCACTACATCCGTACAACTACTATTACTAGGTAACTTAGGACAACATCATTCTTCACATACTGGCTGTTGTCTCTGTTAGTCACCTTTTGGTTGGGTTTACATTCTTCTGGACAATAAAATAGGGGCAGCAGACAACTGTAGGGAAAACTTTGAGTTATTATGGGAGAGTTTTGTGCTGATTCTAGCAAGGATTTATTGTTTATTACTTGGTGTAGGGAGGCAGAATGGCCTCATCTAACCTCGCTCTGCCCCCTCTGGAAGAAGTGCAGGGGCAGAGCAGGAAGTATAAGAACAGGGCCCTGCAGTAGGGTTGCCAGACATCTGATTTTTGACCAGAACACCCAGTTTAAAAAGGACCCTCGCAGCTCCAGTCAGCACCGCTGACTGGACTGTTAAAAGTTCGGTTGGCGGCGCAGTGGGGCTAAGGCAGGCTCCCTGCCTGCTCTGGTTCTGTGCAGCTCCTGGACCGGGAGCCTCCTCAGGTAAGCGCCACCTGGCTGGAGCCCGCACCCTGAACATCCTCCTGAACCTCAACCTCCTGCCCCAGGTCGGAACCCCCTCCCACACCCTAACTTCCTCCCAGACCCCGCATCCCGACCTGCACTCCAATCCCCTGCCCCAGTCCTGAGCCCTTTCCCGCACCCAAACTCCCTCCCAGAGCCTGCACCCTGAATCCCCTCCCACACCCCTCATTCCTGGCCCCAGCCCCGAGCCTGCTCCCACACTCCAAACCCCTTGGCCCGAGCCTGGAGCCCCCTCCTGCACCTCAAGCCCCTCATCCCCAGCCCCACCCCAGAGCCCGCAGGCCCAGCTGGAGCCTCCCCCCGCCCCCCCCAACCCCTTGCCCCAGCCCAGATCTCCCTACCCCACGCTGAACACCTCATTTCTGGCCCTACCCTGGAGCTCGCACCCCCAGCTGGAGCCCTCACCCCCTCCCACACTCCAACCCTCTGTCCTAGCTCAGTGAAAGTGAGTGAGAGTGGGGGAAAGCAAGCGACTGAGGGAGGTGGGCTGGAGTGAGTGGGGGCGGGGCCTCAGAGAAGGGGCAGAGCCTCAGGGCAGGGACGGGGCAAGGGTGGGGCAAGGATGTTCAGTTTTGTGCAGTTAGAAAGTTGGCAACCCTACCCTGCAGTGCAGCCCAGATAGGACCGGACAAGGGAAGGAGGTGGATGTCCTTCCAAGGAAGCTGAGCCCTCAGCCGAGCCCATGACTGGGAGCAGAAAAGAAAGGCAAACCACTGCCTCAGGAGACGGAAGGCCCCGGGGGGAGACTGGAGGAAGGACCACCTGATCGTGACACTGAGAGCCAGGTCCCAGTGGTGACGGAGTACTGCCAGCAGGAGCCAGTAGGAATTAGCCCAGGGAAAAGAGACTTTGTTCAGGGTGTGCTGCCAGGCAGCGAGGCAGCTATCACATATTTCCCTGCTGACCCCGGCTGGGATTGCCTGCCATGTCTAGGGCCCTGGGCTGGGACCTGGTGGAACAGGGTGGGCCCGGATCCCCCTCGCCCCAGCCTCGTACAGGGTCTGGTTGCACTCTAATCTTTAGGCCAGAAGGCCGGCAATATATACTGTTTAATTGCTCAGCCCGCATTCAGAGGGCCTTGAGCCATAGAGTATTGTTGTTCACCCCACACCAGGAGGCCCTGAACTACCAGCCAGCTGGTGGTTTGCTTAATCCTCCTTCAGAGGTTTGAACTGCTATTTGGGCAATTGTGCAGCTGCAGTCCAGGCTGCCTGACAAAACCGCTGGTGGTCGTACTGACTCCTCACCACTGCCGGAGGGGGCACCCTGGCCCTGAGAGATAGGAAGGCCACACTTGGGCTACAAGAACATTGAAAGGCTCCAACCAAGATTGGGACCCCTTTGTGCTAGGTGCTGTACAAACAGTTAGTAAGCGTTCCTGGTCCAAGGAGCTTACTGTGAAGGACATGGGGCTGCTCTGCAATAATTTATGAATTATTGACTTTCTTGGCTCCAGCCAAGTTACACAGATTGCTTACCAAGTCTGGGACCCAAAAGATCAAAGGACAATAAAAATTTAAGACTCTCTGCCCAGAGACGAAGTGAGGGAAAAAGGCCTAAGACCTGTGGGCAGCACTCAGAGAGACCAGAGAAGGGGTCTGAGGTGCAGGTGGCTTGGTAACTATGGCACTTAGAATCTAAATAGATGATATAACAGACAAAGGATGGGAGGGGAAACAGAGGCACAGAGTTGAAGTGACTTGCTTAAGGTCACAGTGCAGGTCAGTGGCAGAGCACGGAACAGGATTCAGGTCTCCTGAATTCTAGTCCCATGCCTATCCCACTGGACCATGCTGCCTCTGATTTTCTTTCTTTCCTTTTGGATCACATTGTTCTGGTCACTCATAATTAGTTGCTTAAACATACTGTGATGTTACTGTCTCTTTAATGCAGCATAAACAGGTGCACTCAGGGCCAATAAAAATAAGCACAGAAAACAGCAGCTAGGGACTAAAGGAAAACAGCAGGTAAAGAGTAGAAGATCTTGTGGCTAAAGCACAGGGGTGTGTCAGAAGATCTGGATTCTATTCTTGGCTCAGCAAAAAAGTTGATGTATGATTTCAGGACCTGACTCACCATTGTGTTACTCCAGTTTGACACTAGTATAAATCCACTGGGCTCAATTCACCATTGCTCTGTGCCTTATGTAGTCATTTATACTAGTTGCAGAGTGGGCGTAAAATGCTACCGAATCAGAACGGTTGACGGACACAGTCGACTTTACGTGCTTGATCCAGGCAGCTGTGCTTGGCATCGCAGGGTAAATGTAACAATCCACAGACCCTGCAGTGCTCGCAGAGAGTGCTTGGTGGGGCTGCAGTGTGTTTTGTGCACCTAAAACAGGAGGCCTAGTATGGATGATCTGATCGTTACAGCCTGCAGCAGTTCAAGCACACTGTTATTAGCTGCACCAGTGCAATTCTATAGTGTGGACCAATTTTCATTAATAGCTCCCAGTATTTGCAGTACTTCCTGGTCTTCTTTATCTTACCTTATAACTCTGTTTATAACAAGGCAATCCCCCTAATATCTCGGTGTGGAATATATGCAACTCACATGGACTCAACTCTCCATTCCTCCTTTGATTTATTCTCTGTCCCAATGGGGCTCATTCTTAGTGGCTCTCTTTCGGAGATCCTTGGCTGTGGCATTCTTCACTTCTACTACTGGGGGAAATCCTGCCCAAAGAGAGACTGTGATATCCCTTAACCTCCCAAACAACCTCTCCCGTACCCCACAGATACTTCTCCTTTAGTTAACAATTGTTGTTTTACATAGCACATCTGAACTGCATTGTCCAGCTGAATTTGCAGTTGGGAACCAGGTGATTCTCACGGATCCCCATCAGCTGGGGAGGGAAAGAGATGAGGTTGATTGCAGAAATGCTGACATGGGTAAGCAATATGAGCCTAGGGCTCCAAATGTGATCTTGCTGCCCTTTACTCAGCTGAAAACAGTGCTTCAGTTGGTAGAAAACTGTCATCCACTGAACTGTAAAGTTCAGGTCAGCACTGTGGCAAGGTTACAATAAACCAGGTGTCAGCAGGGTTCCTCAGAAAGCTGCTGGTGGACTGAGCTATTGGAATGAATCCAAGGGTTGTGTTAATGATGAAGCTGTGAGCATGGTTATTAAAAAAGCTGGTATGAGTAGTGCAAGTGCTGCTTCTTGCTTGCCCTCAAGAACCATTAAAGGAAGCACAGACATCTCCCATTACTGTTAAAACAAAAATCAAGCACCCGTATGGGCATAAAACCCCCCAGAGATATTGGCAGCTGAACAAGGCTATGAATAATTCATCCCTCAGATGCCTCCTGTGTGTTCCATCCATTTAGGCTGCTCAGAGTTCTAGCTGCTGAATATGCAGACAGATCTACTTCCAAAGCTACAGGGACGAAACCCTACAGACTGTGATTGCCACTTCTGTGAGCTTGTCCTCCAGGAAACTGTTGCAATGTTGCAGTGACATTTCCCAGGCCAAGAAAGTGATTCTGTGACCTTTGCTCATCCTGCAAGCCGTGCTGTTTTTTGAAGCAGTGTCACTCAGCAAAATTGGGACTAGCTGTTACCTGGGTGAGTAAATGAGCTGGGGCTAAGCTGGGAAGTAGTAGTCTGATGTTTTCTACAAGAAGGTGTGTGATGGGCTAGTTGGGCAGTGGCTCTTTGCTTTGGGAATTTGCACCTTGAACACTAGTTTATGTGCCAAGCAGACTCTTGTGAGTCCATGTTTGAAAACAGTCTAGGTGTCCCCTGCTGAAAGTTCCCGAGACACGAGTAAGGATTTTTCCCAGCCCAAACTGTCTCAATGGAAGAGAAGATGTTAAATGGCTGTGCCACAGCCTATATGAAGTGAGATAGTCGGTTCAGCTCATTTGCTAGTGAGCGGTTGTAAGCATCATGGTTGGCCACCTTGTTGGCAGCCTAAGCAGGGAGGCTAAAGATTCACTCGACTACAGAGTCTGATTTCCCCTCCCACAGAAGTTCCTCTTGGATCAGGAGTGAGTTTTTTTGGCAGAGCAGAATGAGGGAAGGCTGCACTGAAGAGAAAAAAGGGCTTTGCTTTCCAGGGCTGTCAACCTGGTATCTGTTCCTCAGCACAGAATTCACATATTAGGCTGCAGAGACCTTTTTTATAATTTACCCCTTCCCTGCTGCTGGTTTATGTTAAAAACCCCTCCAATCATTCTATTCATCGTTGTCATCATCATCATCCTGTTCCCATTATGGCTTTGACGTTTAGGGCAGCGACGAAAGCACTCTATGAGCTCTGGTCAAAGGATGCTGCCAGTTAGGTTCATCAGCATTCCCCCATCTCTCCTCCACATCCGCCAGAATTCCTGTTGACCCAGAAGGCTTTTTCCCAGCTTGCAGACTCTCAGCTGGCTTTCCCTCACTGTAATCACAGCAGCTACAGAGATGACTGACTGCTTAGGGCAAGAATTTAACCCTTTGCATGTCATGCTTTTTGAGATATCTATCGTCTCAAGGACATTTCAACTGACCTGCCTTCCAGAGCTGCCTTTCCCCAAGAAAAGCTTGGGGAGGGGGAAAGGTGGGATGACAAACTGGTAAAGAGAAGACCACCTCTTAGCTGAAAAATATTTCATGATTTCGATTTGAGCCAGCTGATAGGACGTGTGTTCTGGACTTGCCTTGCTCCTCAAGCTAATGAAGGTAATGTTCTGGCTTTCTGGGTGGAAGGACTGCAAGTGTTTTCTGGTTTTTCTGTGTAGGCAAGGACAGGAGCCTCCGAAATGGGCATCTGATGGCACGGGAAAAGAGGGATTATTGATGGTACAGCGGGAGAGAGGGCTGGAAGGATTCATAAAAAGGGCTGGGGGGACCGGGCGCCAAATTGAAATGGCAGGTGCTTGTGGGTGTCAGGTGGTCGGGAAAGAGGTGAGAAGGAATGCCATGGAAGAATACAAAAACAACGAGGCGTCCTTGTGGCACCTTAGAGACTAACAAATTTATTTGGGCATAAGCTTTCGTGGGCTAGAACCCACTTCATCAGATGCATGGAGTGAAAAATACAGTAAGCAGGTATAAATATACAGCACATGAAAAGATGGGCGGGTCAGTGCTAACTAGGCCAATTCAGTTAGGGTGGATGTGGCTTATTCCCAAGAGTTGACAAGAACGCCACCAGCCATCACCTGCAGCCCTCAACTAAAACCTTTCCAGTGCATCATCAAGGATCTACAGCCTATCCTGAAAGACAATCCCTCACTCTCAGAGACCTTGGGAGGCAAGCCAGTCCTCACTTACAGACAGCACCCCCCAACCTGAAGCAAATACTCACCAGCAACTACACACCACACAACAGAAACACTAACCCAGGAACCAATCCCTGCAACAAACCCTGCTGCCAACTCTGTCCGCATATCTATTCAAGGGACACCATCATAGGACCTAACCACATCAGCCACACCATCAGGGGCTTGTTCATCTGCATATCTACCAATGTGATGTATACCATCATGTGCCTGCAATGTCCCTCTGCCATATACATTGGCCAAACAGGATAGTCTCAACGCAAAAGAATAAATGGACACAAATCAGACATCAAGAATTGTAACATTCAAAAACCAGTAGGAGAGCACTTCAGTCTCCCTGGACACTGAATAATAGATTTAAAAGTGGCCATTCTTCAACAAAAAAACCTTCAAAAACGACTTCAACGAGAAACTGCAGAACTGGAATTAATTTGCAAAGTTGACACCATCAAATTAGGCCTAAATAAAGACTGGGAGTGGATGGGTCACTACAAAAAATAATTTTCCCTCTGTTGATACTCACCCCTTCTTGTTAACTGTTGGGAATGGGCCACATCCACCCTGATTGAATTGGCTTCGTTAGCACTGACTACCCACTTGGTAAGGCAACTCCCATCTTTTCATGTGCTGTATATTTATATCTACTTACTGTATTTTTCACTCCATGCATCTGATGAAGTGGGTTCTAGCCCATGAATGCTTATGCCCAGATAAATGTGTTAGTCTCTAAGGTGCCACAAGGACTCCTCATTGTTTTTGCTGATACAGACTAACACAACTACCCCTCTGAAACATGGAAGAATACATTACTTATTAGGAGAAGAAATACACAGACAAAGCAAGCCGGGCTTTTGATTTGTGTCTGGGTGGTTTCCATAGCAATGTAGCTGTGGAGCCCTTTGTGCTGCTGGTCTTGAGCCTCACGGCAGTTCCACTTAATGGTTTATAAGTGCTCAACTCTCATACCAAGGGAAATGTATCCAACTCAGAAGTGGGATGGAAATCCCAACTGTGGGTACTTATGTTTATTGTGTTTGCTGTGTCCCCTGAACAAACTATAACACCAGCATGTTGGAAACCATGGCTCCTTTGCGGCCAAGTGTGAGGCACTGAAACTTCACATGGATTTTGGGATAATACAGTAGCTTCGGCGGCAGCAGTGATACTATAAGCACAAGGTTCTGATGACCCATATCGCTTGCTCTCACACACACTACAAACCATTAGTACTCACACCTAACACATTCAGAACACATACACCAATCTCAAACATACACTAATCACAGGCACATACCTAACACATTCAATACACATTAATTGATCACAGGCATAACCTTTGGACACACATGCTTCTGTCACACACACACACCTATCACCTCACCTGCATATGTGAGTCGTAAGGGCAAGATTACGATTATGGCTGCAGGTAGGTCATGAAATTGTGGATTCTAGTATTTTCATGGGGGGGTGGGGTTGTTTTTTAATAGCCGTGACTTCTGACATTTGAGGATTTTTGTACGGAGTAGGATGGATCTGACTGTTAATAACTGAAGGTGAGAACATTTTAAAAATGGCTTTCAGGAGAGGCTGAGAGAGCAGGATCTTTCTGTGTTTCAGCTAGTGGTTTGTCACTTGGTCATAAGGATGGAAGGGCACAGAATGTGTGGTTTTTCTGTTTTTCTTTGGGTGTGGGGAAAGTCCTTGAGCTAACATAGCTGGTTTGAGGTGACTGTACAATGCTGCTTTTTTCAAAGGCTGAGTTCAGGACGGGGATAGAATCATAGACTTTAAGGTCAGAAGGGACCATTATGATCATCTAGTCTGACCTCCTGCACAACACAGGCCACAGAATCTTACCCACCCACTCCTGTAACAAACCCCTAACGTATGTCTGAGCTACTGAAGTCCTCAAATTGTGGTTTAAAGACTTCAAGGTGCAGAGAATCCTCCAGCAAGCGACCTGTGCCCCACGCTGCAGAGGAAGGCAAAAAACCCCCAGGGCCGCTGCCAATCTGCCCTGGGGGAAGATTCCTTCCCGACCCCAAATATGGCGATCAGCTGAACCCTGAGCATGTGGGCAAGACTCACCAGCACTCACCAGGAAAGAATTCTCTGTAGTAACTCAGATCCCACCCCCTCTAACATCCCATCCCATCACAGGCCATTGGGCATGTCTACCGCTAATAGTTGAAGATCAATGAATTGCCAAAATTAGGCTATCCTATGTTGGAGTGACATTCCTCTGCCTCTCTCACCGGTGCACACCCCACCCCCATTATACACCAGTCACAAACATGCATACACCAGTGGCACCCAGTCATGCACTTCCCTGTGACTGCCCCACGAACTAACACGAACAGCACACCCACTTATCACACTGACTTGCACACTACCAGAAGTATCAATCTTGTGCACACAAATCACACACAGAGACACCAGTCAGACATGTCCTGACTATACTCCTATGACTAATGCAGCCATGCCACACAGAGCCTTACGTATGCGCTATGCACCTGCCACCTACTTGTACAACACTTACCCACACACCAACACCTGACATACATCAACTAATCATACGCCCAGATGTTTACAACGACCAATCACACATGTACCACTCCTGCATATCCAACCTGTGCAGTGATGTTGGGGCTCAGAGAGATCAGTGCATGCAGGTGAATTCAGTTTGGATGGCAGCCTCCCATCCTGAGGCCTGTCCATTGTTTTCCTAGGTATGAAACATCGGCATTGTTGTTGGACACTTGTTTTTCCATTTCCCTGAATGGAAGACCCTCTTCTAGGGCCTTTGTTTTGCTTGTTTAGAGCTGATGTAATGAATGTAATGGGTGCGCTGTTCTCTTTGTAGAAACGAATGTTAATTATTTTCAGCAGACTAATTACACTGCTAATGAGAAGCTGTACTGCAGTGATAGTCCCTTTAATTACTTGTTCTTAAGTGCTGTACCGAGCCGCTTTTGAACATGCTATTAAATGCAAATGCTTGTGTGTCAGGGTTCCCTCCCTACTCTGAACTCTGGGGTACAGATGTGGGGACCCGCATGAAAGATACCCCGTAAGCTTATTTCTACCA
This sequence comes from Chelonia mydas, assembly GCF_015237465.2. Lineage (NCBI taxonomy): Eukaryota > Metazoa > Chordata > Testudines > Cheloniidae > Chelonia > Chelonia mydas. The sequence continues at coordinate 64,606,077 of NC_051246.2, forward strand.
GCTTAGGTTAAAAACTTCCCCAAGGCACAAATCCTTCCTTGTCCTTGGATGGTTACTGCTGCCACCACCAAGTGAGTTAGACAAAGATTCAGGAAAAGGACCACTTGGAGTTCCTGTTTCCCTAAAACATCCCCCCAAGCCCCTTCACTCCCTTTCCTGGGGAGGCTTGAGAATAATATACCCACCAAATAGCTTAACAAGGTGAGCACAGACCAAATCCCTGGGTTTTTAGGACACTAAAACCAAGCAGATTCTTAAAAAAACCAGAACTTTATTATAAAGAAGAAAAAGTAAAAGAAGCACCTCTGTAAAATCAGGATGGAAGGTAATTTTACAGGGTAATCAGATTCAAAACACAGAGGATTCCCCTCAAGGCAAAACTTTAAAGTTACAAAAAACAGGGCTAAACCTCCCTCTAAGTATAGGGAAAATTCACAGGCTAAACCAAAAGATACTCTAACGCATTTCCTTGCTATTACTTACCATTTCTGTAATTTTAGATGTATCATTCAGTAGGAGCTGGATTACTTGCTTGGTCTCTCTCTTTGTCTCCCGAGAGAACAACAACAAAAGCCCAAAGCAAAAACCTTCCCCCACAGATCTGAAAGTATTTTGTCCCCTTATTGGTCCTTTTGGTCAGGTGCCAACCAGGTTATCTGAGCTTCTTAACCCTTTACAGGTAAAGAAGGGATTTTATGCTACCCGTAGCTGTATGTTTATGACACGCCTCCCAAATCACAGACGGTGCTGGACAGCCTGCTCCACACTGGCTGTGATTTCTTCCTGGAGCTCTAGGAGAAAACAGAATTAAGAAGACACATGCACCTCTAGATATACTACTGATTATATAAAAACTAACAATAATTTTCACACTTCAAGGACGATTTTAACCAATTGATTCTGGGAAACTTTCATGGGAGAGTGCATCAGCCACTTTGTTAGAAGCTCCTGAAATGTGTTGTATTTCAAAATCAAAATCTTGGAGAGCTAAACTCCACTGAAGAAGTTTTTTGTTATTGTCCTTGATGGTATGAAGCCACTTCAGAGCAGTATGGTCGGTTTGCAGGTGGAAACGCCGTCCCCAAACGTATGGGCGTAGCTTTTCCAGAGCGTACACAATGGCGTAACATTCCTCTTCACTGATTGACCAGTGGCTTTCCCTCTCAGACAGTTTTTTGCTGAGAAACACGACAGCATGGAATTCTTGATCCGGTCCTTCCTGCATTAAAACTGTTTCCACACCACGCCCGGATGCATCTGTGGTTACTAGGAAAGGTTTGTCAAAGTCTGGGGCCCTTAGCACAGGGTCAGACATAAGTCTTGTTCTAAGCTGGTTAAAGGCCTTCTGACACTCTTCAGTCCACTGAACTGCATTTGGCTCTTTCTTTTTGGTTTGGTCTGTCAGTGGGGTGGCGATTTGGCTGTAGTGCGGTACAAATCGCTTGTAATAGCCAGCCAAGCCTAAGAAGGATTGGACCTGTTTCTTTGACTTTGGGACAGGCCACTGTTGGATAGCATCCACTTTGACCTGTAGGGGGTTGATAGTTCCTTCACCCACCTGGTGACCAAGGTAAGTCACTTTGTTTAGGCCTATTGGACACTTTTTAGCCTTAACAGTTAGTCCTGCCTCCCTTATGCGCTCGAAGACTTTTTGCAGATGCTCCAGGTGTTCTGCCCATGAATCAGAAAAGATGGCCACATCATCAAGGTAGGCAACTGCAGAGTCTCCCAATCACGCTAGGAGACTATCTACAAGTTTCTGGAAGGTGGCAGGCGCATTTCGCAGCCCGAAAGGGAGCACATTAAATTCATACAGCCCTACATGGGTGATAAAGGCTGATCTTTCCTTGGCAGATTCATCCAGAGGTACTTGCCAGTACCCCTTGGTTAAGTCTAAGGTAGAGATGAACTGGGCACACCCGAGTTTCTCCGATAGCTCATCTGTGCGTGGCATTGGATTGTTGTCTGGGTGAGTTAGAGCATTTAGCTTATGGTAGTCCACACAAAAGTGTATCTTCCCATCTGGTTTGGGGACTAGAACCACTGGAGATGCCCAGGCACTGTTAGAGGGGTGGATTACACCCATCTGTAGCATGTTTTAGCTTGAGGAGACACCCGGTATGGTTGGGCTCTAATTGGGCGAGCATTACCTGTGTCAATGGAGTGGTATGCCCGTTCGGTCCATCCTGGGGTGGCTGAGAACATCGGCGTGAAGCTAGTGCACAGCTCCTTGATCTGCTGTTGCTGCATACGTCCAAGGGTCATGGAGAGGTTCACCTCTTCCACGCCACCGTCACTTTTTCCTTTGTAATAGACACCTTCAGGCCACTCGGTGTCATCTCCTCCCTGGGCTGTAAACTGACAAACCTTTAATTCTCTGGAATAAAAGGGCTTTAGAGAATTAACATGGTACACCTTAGGCTTTAGGTTTGAGGTGTGGGATGCTATGAGATAGTTAACAGCTCCCAGGCGCTCTTGGACTGTGAATGGCCCTTCCCACGACACTTCCATCTTATGTGTCTTCAAGCCTGGAGCGCCTTCAAGACCATGACCTGGTCCCCTACTTTGAAGGAACACTCTCTGGCATGTTTATCATACCAGGCTTTTTGCTCTTCCTGAGCATCTTTTAGGTTTTCTCTAGCAAGAGCTAAAGAGGTTCGGAGGGTGTTTTGTAGGTTGGTTACAAAGTCCAGAATGTTAGTTCTTGGAGAAGGCATAAACCCCTCCCGTTGCTGTTTCACCAACTGTAATGGCCCCTTAACCTCATGGCCATACACAAGTTCAAATGGTGAAAACCCTAAACTGGGATGTGGTACAGCTCTGTAGGCAAAGAGCAACTGCTGTAACACTAGGTCCCAATCATTGGAATGCTCATTCACGAATTTACGTATCATGGCCCCCAAAGTTCCATTAAACTTCTCCACCAGGCCATTTGTTTGATGGTGGTAAGGGGTGGCAACCAAGTGATTCACCCCATGAGCTTCCCAAAGGCTTTTTGTGGTCCCTGCCAGGAATTTAGTTCCTGAATCCATAACGATGTTGGAGGGCCAACCTACCCTGGCAAAAATATGTGTTAATGCCCGGCACACACTTTTAGCCCTGGTGTTACTTAGAGCTACTGATTCTGGCCATCGGGTGGCAAAATCCATGAAAGTCAGTATGTACTGCTTTTCTCTGGGTGTCTTTTTTGGAAAAAGACCCAGAATATCCACAGCTACTCGCTGAAATGGAACCTCAATTACAGGGAGTGGCTGGAGAGGGGTTTTAACCTGGTCTTGGGGTTTTCCCACTCTTTGGCACACCTCACAAGACTGCACATAGGTAGAAACGTCCTTGCCCATTCCCTCCCAGTGGAATGACCCCCCCCAAACGGTCTTTGGTCCTGTTCACGCCAGCATGGCCACTAGCATGATCATGGGCTAAGCTCAAAAGCTTTACTCGGTACTTAGTTGGAACTACCAACTGTCTTTGAGGATGCCAGTCCTCCTGGTGCCCACCAGAAAGAGTTTCCTTGTATAAAAGTCCTCTTTCTAGCACAAACTGGGATCGATTAGAAGAGCTGAGGGGCGGTGCGTTGCTCCGTGCCACCGTCTAAGCTCCCTGGAGGCTTTCATCTGCTTCCTGCTTGGCCTGGAACCGTTCCCTTGATGCTGGAGATATGGACTCACTGGATTGTGGACTTGGGCTTGGTCCCTCTGGAAGCGATGTAGGTGATGGGGCTGTTTCTGTTGACTGTGAACCGCTCTCCGCTGGTGCACTATGTTGTGTTTCGGGCTCCAGTTGAGCCTCTTGCACAGGTTTAGCTGCTGCTGTCAGTGCGGGCTTGGGGGTGCCCTCTGGTGTTGGAATTGCCGATGGATTTGCAAGCTCTAGATTCAGTGCTGGCAGTGGTTCTGGTGCTGGTTGATCCACCAGTCCCAGTTCTGGGATTGGCTCTGGCTGGGTCTCTCCGACTGGATTCACTACTGCTGTCGCAGACGTTGGCATGGGGTCTGGTTCCACCCCCTCAGTCTGAGTCTCTGGTAACACAGACTGAGCCCTTGTAGCAATCTCAGGAACAGAGCTAAGTGCGACAGCTTGTTTAGCCTGGCTGTGGGTGACGATTCCCACCCTCTTGGCTAGCTTCACATGGTTGGCCAAGTCTTCCCCCAGCAGCATGGGAATGGGATAATCATCATAGACTGCAAAAGTCCACATTCCTGACCAGCCCTTGTACTGGACAGGCAACTTGGCTGTAGGCAAGTCAAAAGAGTTTGACTTGAAGGGTTGAATCGTCAGTTGGACCTCTGGGTTGATTAAGATGGGGTCCACTAAGGATTGGTGGTCCACTTGTGCTCCAGTGTCCCTCCATGCTGTAATCTTCTTCTTGTCCACACTCACACTTTCCCTTCGCTCTGAGGGTATCTGGGAGACATCTGGACCTGAGGACCTTTGGTGTGACCCCAGTACAATGAACTGTAATCTATTGGGGTTCTTGGGAAAGTTGGCCTTTACATGCCCCAGCTCGTTACATTTAAAACATCGCCCAGCTGACTGATCACTGGGGAGAGGTGGGTTGCTGGAGAATGGTATGGTGGGACGATAAGGTGTCTAGGGTTTTCCTTGGGGTGTAGTTGGGGCCTTGGGCTGGTATGGTGTGGTCTCGTGGTATCCCTTCTGGTATCCGTCCAAACTGCGACCAGGGTTGTTCCTCTCTTCTACCTCCACCCATTTTGTTCCGATTTTTCCTGCCTCTCTGGCAGTCTGGGACTGCTCGTATTGATCAGCATAAGAAGCAAGACTTTCTGCTGAGTCCATTTTCTTATCCCATAACCACTGTTTTACATCATCATTGGTCATAGTCAGGAACTGCTCCTGTACAACCAAATCACACATTCCTTCAAAGCTAGTTACAGCCCTTCCTTTGACCCATTTATCTAAGAGATCCTTCATCTGGTTTACATAAGCCACATTACTTAGTCCAGCCCCTCTCTTAAGGGCTCTAAATTTTACTCTGTAAGTTTCAGGTGTAATTTGAAATAGTTTCAAAACCAAATTCTTAATTTTACCATAGTCAGAAGCATCCTCAATAGGCATCTTGTTGAATATGTCCAGAGCTCTTCCAGTCAATTTTGCTACCAATGTGGTCATCTTGTGATTGTCAGGAATTGCATGGAGGGTGCACAGTCTCTCAAAGGTGAGGAAATATTCAGCAATATCACTGGATTCATCATACTGCAGACATAGTCACTCCCATTTGTGGATTTTTGGGGAAGTGGAGCCAGCTGCTGAAGGGTTCCATCGTTTCCACTCCATCACCTCCAGTTCATGCTTCCTCTCTTTTTCCCTCTCCTTCTCAGCATGCTGCCTCTCTCTTTCCCTCTCCCTTTCCCTCTCCTCCCTAGCAGCCTTTCTCTGGCCACTTGTGCATCAATCTCCATCTGTCTGAGTTCCAGCTGTCTTTCATGTTCCTTCTTTCTTTCCTCAGCTTCAAATCTGACTAATTCCAGTTTTTTCTGGATGTCACTTTCTGTCATCCTAGCTTTTCTGCGCTTATCTTAGCTTAACCCGAGAGCTAGAAAGGGGGGAAAAAACAGCTTGTGAATTCCCTTGCAGGACTTAACTACTCTGCCCTGAGGCAGAGAAAAAAAAACCTCCAGCTGCTCTCAGCTAAAAGGAAAAAAAAAGTGTCCTTTTTTTTTTAAAAAAAACAACTCCCTGCTTTCCAAGCAGCCAAAAGAAAGAAAAAAAAAATCCTTTTAATATCCTGAGGTTTGTGCTTCTGGTTCAAAATAATCCCACTGCTCCCACCATGTCAGGATTCCCTCCCCACTCTGAACTCTGGGGTACAGATGTGGGGACCCGCATGAAAGACCCCCTAAGCTTATTTCTACCAGCTTAGGTTAAAAACTTCCTGAAGGCACAAATCCTTCCTTGTCCTTGGATGGGTACTTCTGCCACCACCAAGTGAGTTAGACAAGTGATCCTCTTCCTGAATCTTTGGAGTTCCTGTTTCCCTAAAACATCCCCCCAAGCCCCTTCACTCCCTTTCCTGGGGAGGCTTGAGAATAATATACCCACCAAATAGCTTAACAAGGTGAGCACAGACCAAATCCCTGGGTTTTTAGGACACTAAAACCAAGCAGATTCTTAAAAAAACCAGAACTTTATTATAAAGAAGAAAAAGTAAAAGAAGCACCTCTGTAAAATCAGGATGGAAGGTAATTTTACAGGGTAATCAGATTCAAAACACAGAGGATTCCCCTCAAGGCAAAACTTTAAAGTTACAAAAAACAGGGCTAAACCTCCCTCTAAGTATAGGGAAAATTCACAAGCTAAACCAAAAGATACTCTAACGCATTTCCTTGCTATTACTTACCATTTCTGTAATTTTAGATGTATCATTCAGTAGGAGCTGGATTACTTGCTTGGTCTCTCTCTTTGTCTCCCGAGAGAACAACAACAAAAGCCCAAAACAAAAACCTTCCCCCACAGATCTGAAAGTATTTTGTCCCCTTATTGGTCCTTTTGGTCAGGTGCCAACCAGGTTATCTGAGCTTCTTAACCCTTTACAGGTAAAGAAGGGATTTTATGCTACCCGTAGCTGTATGTTTATGACACTGTTTCTGGCTTGGAGATGTGCCTTTGGACTCCCTGGAAGAAATGCTTTGCTAAGTTTTGAGTCCATGTGATACAGGCAATTGAACAAATGGGCATAGTGCTCGGAGCCACCTAGGCAGGAACCCTCCAGAACAACGGTTTGCTTTATTTTCTGTATGAATTCTGTGCTGGAGAAAATGAAGGATTGTTATTTCTATTCCAGTAGTCCCTGGAGGCCTCAACCAAGATCAGGGCTCCACTGTGCTAGGTGCTGTAGTACTATATAACTAGACACGGTCCCTTCACCAAAGAGCTCACAGTCTAATGAAGCAAGACAGGCAAAGGGTGGGTTGGGAAATTGAGGCACAGAGAGAGATGAAATGACTTGCCCACGGTGTCACAACAGGTCAATGACAGAGCTGGGAATAGAATCTAGGTCTCATAAGTCTTAGGGTGATCTATCCACTGAACCACATTGCCTCTAACATTATGCTTAGAGCCAGTACGACTAATAGTTTGAGTAGAGCCAGCAGACATATTGCACGCTCGTAGTGCAGGTCACCTTCAGCCAACTCCACAAGTACACTTCAGCCCCGATCCCTACGTGTTCCTATGCTTCTCTCCCTGAATCCTGCAGGTCTTCTCCTTATGTCCCCCAAAGTCTTTTCTACCTAAACTGCTGACAAAATGGCATAGTTTATGTCTGTCCTGAGAGAGTCACTGTACTGTAGCTGGTATTCAAGTCCTGGTGCCCTCCCAGCAGCACTGCTCAGTCTGCATCTGCAGCACCTCCTTTTATCCAAATGCTGCACCACCTCTGCAAAGGTACCTCTTGTTTTTCTGCAGCACCTTCACCTGTTCCAGTCCTGGCCCCTCTCACCATTCTCCCAATGCACCTCAATCCTGACCTATCTGATGCCCATAACTTGAATCATGAGACTCCGAACACACAGTAAGCTCTGCCAATGCACCTTAGTGTGGTTATTCCAGTCACAGAGGAGATGTGGGAGGGGGTGGTACTGTATTACTGTCACTTGCCAGGGAGGAGGAAATGCTTGTACAATGACCATGTTAGGAGCCAGTGAAAGATGGAGTGTTGATAGCATTCCAAAAGTCCAGTGCATCTCAGAGTTACAACAGGCAACTTCATGTGTAGTTAAAGCAACTAAAAGTCAGGGGATTTTTGGACCTTCAAAAGGAGCAAAGTGGACCCCAGGAGACAGAAAACCCTACCCAGGAGGGCACTTTCAGCATGATGTGCTGAGAGTTGTCCCCAGAACTCTAAATGGCCCAGCGTGTCTTCTGGAATAAATGTGGATACCTGGTATAAAGAGCACCCTCAGAATGGTTGCTCTCCCGAGCGTGGGGCATCCTAGCAAACTGGGCTGATCTGCTTCATGGGGCAGTTCCCACCTTTGCTTGGGTTTTCTGAGAAGCATGTGTCGAAAGCTCAGTTCAGTTTTGTCAGTTTGGCAGGAGAATGCCTTTTCTCTCTCCTGGCAGGCACTGCGCCTGCCCCTCATGTTCTCTTTGGAGCAAAGAGGTTGCCGAGCTCTGGGAGGCTGAGTGGGTGGGTAATGAGTTTGAATCTGCATCACTGGTATCAGACTTCTGAGGGGACGATAATCCCTGGGGGGGAAATTCTTGAGAATACAAGTAGGTCATTTGTTTCTGCTTCTCGCACTTCCTTTACTTTTTCTTGTCTTCCCCTCCCCCTCCCCCACTGGCTGTTGCTTGGCTGCTCAAAATGCTCTGAAGCAGCTTTACAGTGTTACTTTAAAGCTTGCTGTTGAGATAAAAATTATGGTCCAGGCCCTCCAATGCAGCGCCACCACTTTGTACCACACCGCTGGCATAAACTGCCCCGACAGCTGGTGGAACAGGCCCAGGCAGGATCACCCCAGTGCAAGGGTGATCCTCCAGTGGTGCAGAGATGACACAGGAGTTTATGCATCACTTCCTGCTGCTGTGGTCGGAGGGGAAAGAGGTGTGGCCAGAGGAAATGGGCAGAGCTAGGACACCCCAGTTGCTAATCCAATCCTTTATGTTTTTGCTCTCTTGATGCTATTTACAAACAGCTGATTAAAGCTGATTGCAAATGGCTCCAATATGTTGAAGGTGGGGAGCTAGGTTGGTCAGAGGTAGTAACAGGATGAGGACAGTGCACAGATGGTCATTTAAGCCACCTTTGGACACAAACCTCTGATGTGCACTCCACAGATCATCTGCTTCCCATATTGAGGTCCATATATATACCATGTAAAGTTCCCTTACCTGCCTGACTAATAACACAATAATATTTTTGATCATTACAGTGGAAAGAATTTTGAAAACTTTGCCCCACTGAAGCCATTTGTCTATTCTTTGGACTTTACTCATCTCGGACAGTGAAACTAGACAGCTCAGTTTCATCTTGTAGGTTGCAAGCCAGCGCCAGGCTAAGTTTAAAGGGAGTATAAAAACCTACTAAATCTGAATGATAGCCTTTTACATTGACTGTGCACAGGTGTAAATGACTGCACAAGCTCCAATGCAGTGGAGAATCAGATACTGTGAGGTGTCTGTATGATATGAGGATTGATTGCATATATTTCAAAATTAATGATTTGGGGGATCCATAGGTAGCCTGGTACTTGTGGATTTTATCAGCATCACTTCCTTTTAGTGTGGTTGGAGCCGAACAGTTGAATTCTTGCTTGCCACTGATAATGCACCGCTTAGAATAGACGACATAACACAATATATTCATCTAGTGTGTTATACCTACTTGGTTTCATGTAAGCTCCTCCGCACTGTGCACAAGCCTACCTGAAAAGAAGAATGGGCAAAATGCCCAATGCCAGCTACTTCAGGGCTGTCAGGGTGCAGTTTGAGAGCCAGGACTTCCAGGACTCAAGGATTCAGGCACTGAAGCTGCAAATCTTTTGTCCTTTGTAAAGAGTGGGACAACACTGGCTCAGTGTCTGGTTCCATTTGTTCTAGGTTAACAGATGTCATGCTTGCTTAACAAGTTTTAAACATGGGCTAAAACTAATTGAGGCTAATTTAGTTTAAACACAATTTGGTTGGCCAGGCTGGGCAGAACCAAACTGTGTTTCACTGATGTTTAGAAACTGTATTCTGGTTTAGATAGCTATCAGGAGCCCATCACCATAGCATTTAGGTGCCAGTGTCCCCATGTTCACTCAGTCCCCTGCCCAGAAAGACATTGTGCAAGTTGGTGTCCACCAGGAAAAGAAGAAAAAGGAACAGTCTCATTGTACAGTGAGTGAGTGTTGAAATAAAAGGTTTGCTTAGACTTCGTAAGTCAGTTATGACCTGTCAGGTGAATAAGTGATCAATCAGAATGGTACCAAGGCATAATATTGATATGCTAGAGACTGAACCTCAGTAAATCTGTCCCTTGGAGATGCAGTTATCAGCATTCCTAAGAGCTATGTGCCTGCATTAAGGAAGAAGCACGGGTCCTTAGTGTTTAGCTACCAACTAAATGTATCTTTTTTAAAATAATGAATGAAGTGATTATTTAGATGTTGAAGGTATTAATTATGTCCATTGCTAAGTAAAACTCAGGGGCTGAAGATTGAATCCAGCAGTTAAGCTCACCATAACTGCTGTAGGCATATGGATGGCAAGATCAAGGGCAGGAAATACACCGATCTCTGAGACTCCTACTACAGAACAGTGCAGTAATTAACAATACAGGATACCTGTGCCATAGCTGGCTGAGACTATTCTTTCTCTGTATAACAGCTGTTAGTTATATGCCACCTGGGTAAGATTTATGTTACAGTTCAAGAGGTCAGCTGATCTGGTCGTTCAGTTAAAGGGCCAGGTGTCCTTATGTGATTCAAGAGCTTCTCGGTGCTGCAGGCTCACCACTGCGGTGTGTCTCTTCCTTCCAGTGCAGAGTGTGGCCCAGCCACAGCTGCTGCCTTCTCAGGCAGTTAGGATCTGATTCTGTGAAGAGTTGAGTGCAAGGTGAGGAGGAGACCCCCAGTCTCTCTCAGAGGGAGTCCACTGAAACTAACAGGAGTTAAAGTTGCTCAATGCTTCTTTTCCTTCTCTTAACAAAACTAATTTTTTTGGGAGGGTGGTAAATTTCCTGAGTGGCTAACTAAATAAAAATGACTTCAGCTGCAGTCAGGAAGTGGCCTTCACACCACTTCCTCTTGGGAGTTACTGTGCAGAGTGAGCTGCTGTGTAGTATGAGCACTGGCAGAACAGGGTTCGTTCTACCTTCCAACCAACTGGGAGCAGCCTTTGCAGTGGGATTTAGCCTCCAAGATGCTGTTGGGTGCCTGGAAACTTAGCCTCTCAAGAGAAGTGAGCAAGGTACATGTCTCAGTGTTCTGGTTGGTTTTTTGAATGAGAAGACGTTCAGTTTGATACTCTCCCTGAGACGTGACACAGCCTGGTACCAAGATGATCAGGTTAAAGTAATTGAGCAAACAGTGTAGTTCTCTGGTAGACCTTGGACTTCTTCTCTTTTGCCCCTTACGTCCAGAGGGCCCCTGGGTGACTATTGTTAATGTTTTTGTAAAGTTAGTTCAGAGTTTGTAAATGGTGTTGGTTTGACAGTCCGGAAGATTCATGTGCTCCGTTTATACAAAAGAAAGCAAAGCACCAGCAATGACTGAGTCTGCTTTCCCTATAGCAGTCTGCCTCAAGGCTGCCCTGGAGACACCTGCCTTTAGGGGCAGGAGGGGGAATTCAGAACTCCAGTCAACTATGGAGACTGGCTTCTCTGCTGAGGATAACAGTGAGAGCCAAATAGTGTTTACTGTGGCGATGGTTTGATTATAGAAATATGGGGGTGTCAGTCATTGGGACTGAAACATATACAAGAAAACCAGAGAGAGGGAGTCAAATGTGCTTTGGGATAGGGAGAGGGGCCGACAAGACAGGACACTCTCTCAACAGCCTCACTCAGAAAGCAAACAGGATTCTAATTTTCAAATTCCCCTTTTCTAAAAGGAATCCAACACTGACTAAGAAACACTATTAGTACAGAAAGCTCTCTGGGACAGGGACAGTCACTTTATGCCTGCACAGTGCTTAGCACCATGGGGCTCCCAAACTGGTTGAGATGTCCAGATGTACTGCAGTATAAATGCTGTAGTAATAATAAGGAGCTTTATGCTTTGCTCTGGAGTATCTGGCACTAGACACAAGCGGAAAGGATAGAAGACACAAGGGAGTATTGTTCATTCCTGTGTTCGTTAGGTTTTAGCACACTTTTATTTTGAAAAGGTTTTCTTTTTGGTTGATCTATAATGTTTGTATTCTATCCATCCATTTTAGGAAACAATGGCAATAGCTGTGTTTTTGTGAGAGTGAATATGGCCTCTGCTGGGTGATGGGGCTAAGACTTAAGATCCCAGTTACACTACAGAAGACTGAGCTAGAAAATCACTTTTTAAAACTAGCTAGTCTTGAGAGTGGTTTCCAAAAGCTGTTTGAATCAAATTATGCCCCATCTATTCAGGTAGCAATGGCAGATTACTGGACACCATTTTAAAATTGATATTTAAGAACAATTTCCTAGCATAGTCAATTTTGTAGGGTAGAAGGGACTGCGTGAATGATACAATCCTACCTCAGTCATTTTATCTTTTATCTGCACACAGCAGCTGTTGCACTGTGGACAGAAGGAAGGGTTGCAATAGTCCAGCACAGAAACACTTACCTGAGAAGCTGTAACGAACTTCCTTTCAATAAAGCTGAAACAGTGGCTTGTACCAGGAGAAATTACTGTCTCTTTAACCTCCCTGAGCAGGTCTATTGTCTGTACAGCACTCTTCTCAACCGTGACTTGCCTGAACACCTTTTAAATCGGATTTTTCTGGCTGTCCAATAGTTTATCCAATCAAGGGAAAATGTTCTCCAGTCATCTTCCCACCAGCCTCTGCCTCACTTCCTGTGTTTTCTTCCTGCATCCTACAGAGCAGAGTGGTGCTGGTCTGCCAAGGAGGAGCCTCAATGGGTAGCTGCCCAGTGGTCCAGTTTGGAATTATATCTCCCATGTTAGCTGTGCAATTGAACAAAATACTCAGATTAAGGTAGTTCTAAACAGGCTTCTAAACACAGCTGTATTCTAATTTAAGGGACTAAATTGCTCAAATGTATCACTTTAAAAATATTTCTTTACTCTGTGTGTTCACCTGTTTGGACATTCAGCAGCTTTGTATCTCTCCTGCGCTCTTCCTTTCAATAGATGCCTGTTGATACTTGAGCGCAGCTTGCTCTCAGTGATACATCAGCAGCCCAGGAATGAGAGGAAAATGGCCTTTGCTTTCCAGACCGGTTAAGGTTCTGAGGCAGGTTTGTTTGAAGGAGCCTGATAAGAAGAGAGTGGAGTCATGAAACAAGTTGAAATATTCTGGTATTCCCATATTTACCTGGGCCCTGTAATAGCCACAGAAGAGCAATGCATCTTCACTAGCTCCTTCTCACAGAAGGGATCTCCAAAGGTGACTGACTACCTAAGTATAGCAAGGGTGGGGGAGGATAGCCCACCCCAGGAAGACCTCTACAATAGTAGAGGTTACATTTTTAACAGTGAGGGTAGTTACCCACTGGAACAGCTTACTACGGGTTGTAGTGGCGCAGACAATTTTTAAATCAAGGCTGGTTGTTTTTCTAAAAGGCATGCTCTAGTTCAAACAGGAACTAATTCAGGTAAGTTCTATGGCCTGTGTTATGCAGGAGGTCAGATTAGATGATCACAATGGTCCTTTCCACTTTATAACCTATGAAACACACCTTTTGTCTCACTCCCTCCAGTGTGTTCCTTCTTGCTCCTCCATTACACAATCACTGCACTTCTCCATCCCACCTCCATTAATCCACTGCCTCAGATCATTCATCTGTTTTGTTCTGCAGCCTTCCCAAAACGGAGGGGGCTCCAGCTCCCCACACTCAGCCTCTCATTTTCTTCTGTGCCTTCTTCTCTGTGGTCATTGAGAAGCTAATAGAATTCTGGGCCTGTAGTTAGCAGGTTGGAGGAATCTAAAGCAGCAGTAAGGAAAGTCTCCCCACCTTCTAGCAAGGATCAGTCCTATGTAACAGGGCTCAAACCCCAGTCTCCCTTTCCCACTGCATCCCTGCCTTCATCAAGACTGCGCTAGTCTCCTCCATCAGAGCATGGGTATTGGCTCCTATTTGGAGTGCTAGCTAGTGGGAAGGGAGTGAGAGTTCAGCATGACAGCGTTCCCTGCCCCTCTGGAAAAGAAGGCTTCCATTCAGTGACACCCGTGCTAGCCCACCCTGCAAAAGGCTGAGAGTCGGATTAGAACTAGCAGCCTTGGAAACTTTTGCCCTCTGAGGCACAGTTGTTGTCAGTACTTCAAGGAGAATGTATTGCAGATATTTTATCATGATGTGGTGAAGTTGCATCAGCCCTGAAGTTATTTCAGGACTTTCGATGCCCCAGGAAACTGCAGGATAGTGTCACACAAGGCTGGACGTTCCCATCAAAGATGAATTGCCAGCTAAGCTTCAATTTTAGAATCTTTATTTCTGGAAAGAATATGAAAGGCAGAAAGGCACACCTGGATTCTGCAATACTAGGAGGAGTTCATGGCACCAGAAGCTAGAAAACGATCTTTAGATGCATAGGCAGAGCATGCTGGCTCTAGAAATCACAGAGAATCAACATGGGATTCAGTCTAGAGCCAGACTGTTGGCCCAAGCCAAAGTGCAGAGGGTGCAAGTAGGGATGGCAGCATCTGTGCAAAGGTGGCTTAAATCTCACCTTGTGCTCTTCTTCATGCAGGGGCCAGTCCCTTTGCACTTGGAGTAGCATGGATGGTGCCCTAAGTTACACCCGGCTGCAGTGGCCCCAGTGGATAAAAATGCAGCTAAAGATCAATAGAGTTCAAGTGCAGGGGCATCCCAGGCAGGCCATCTTTCTCCTGCTACGCTGGCAGCGGGGAGGAAGGGTGGTGTGAGAGCCCCTGCAGTGGCTCTATGCCACTAGAGCAGGGGTCGGCAACCTTTCAGAAGTGGTGTGCCGAGTCTTCATTTATTCACTCTAATTTAAGGTTTCGCGTGCCAGGAATACATTTTAACCTTTTTAGAAGGTCTCTTTCTAGAAGTCTTTAATATATAACTAAACTATTGTTGTATGTAAAGTAAATAAGGTTTTTAAAATGTTTAAGAAGCTTCATTTAAAATTTAAATTAAAATGCAGAGCCCCCCCGGACCGGTGGCCAGGACCCGGGCAGTGTGAGGGCCACTGAAAATCAGCTCGCGTGCTGCCTTTGGCACATGTGCCATAGGTTGCCTTGCCTACCCCTGCACTAGAGTATCCCCCTTGCACTGGAAGGATCTTCCCCTGGCTAGGTAAGCCAGCTTTAGAGCCACTTTTCACTGACAATGTAGAGCCAAGCAGCTGTCCTTTACTGGGGAATCTGTCCCGTCATTTATACAATGTCTTTTCTGATTTTAGCTGCCCCTTCTGGCCCTGTTTTCCACTGTCCTGGTCCTTGTGCCGTGATGCAAGCAAGTACACAGTGAATGTGATGTTGGGTAAAATACAACTACTCTGATTTGGTAGCATTTTATGCCGTCTTTGCAAATGACAGCACAAGGCAGTGGAGAATCCAACTCACTGTGTGGGACTACTCTCCTGGATCTCAAGTTCCCTGCAAGAAGGTCTAAAGTTCCTTGCCCTCCTTATCCTTTGGACAAGTGAGCATTGACTGTGTGGTGGGGCCAGCTGTATCTAAGCAATAATAACTGGGGATTCGCGGGTTGCTCATTGTTCTCTATTTTCAAGTGTCTGCATTGAAGAGTGCCTGGATAATAGAGAATAAAACTCCCCACTAATTCCTCTGACTGCACAATATGTTTCCACTGCTAATGATACACTTTGAAAACCACGGAGGCAGTGAACTAATCCTTGTGGTAAGCTAATTGCTGGAAGCCAGCAAGAGAGTGGTTTATTCCCACAGAAACTGCTTAGGGGACCTACGTTTCCCAGTTGTAAACACAGTGGCTCTTTTCAGAAATGTGTCTTAACAGTCATGCCCACCAATGGCAAAACTTCAGAGTCAGTTTTTATGTTGCACATTTGTTTGTTTTAAAGTAGAGGTCCTGTGCTCAGTGGTTGTGATGTTTTGTTTTGTTTTTGTTGTTTTTATTAGGGAGAAGGAACCTTTACTGGAATTGGCCAATTAGGTCCCAATCAGAAAAGGAAGAAGGAATTTTAAGGTCTTTGGGGACAAATAGCAGTAGCAAGGAAAGGACATATTTTAATGAATAGTCAATAGGTTTTTGAAGTGTATCCTCTCCCATCCTCTCCTCATCCCCATCCCCATCCAGGAACTATATGATATTTGTATCACCTAGAACCTGTGAACTAGGACCTAAGAACATGGCAGAACTACACTACTGGAGATTCTCAAGGGACATGTCTGGTCAGAAAGAAACACACGATACTTCGAGGATTATTATGAGGAATTTCAGGAATCCCAGATTGGTAAATGGCAGCAAATACAAAGGTTCCTGCGCTGGTATTCGGAGGAACTGATTCGGTGGCATCTCAACCTTCATGTGATAGAAGGAAGATGTGCTTTTTGGGGGGTGGGGGAGGGTGGAGGAGCTACCCTTGAAGGGTAATTATACTGTATGAGAGAGCTCTGGGATAAGATAAATATATTTCACAGTGGAAAGGATTTAAAAAAAATTTTTTTTTATAATGTCTTTGCCTTGGGTGTTCAGAAAGGTTTATAAGAGAGAAAGTTCTGGAGAGAAGAAAATTTGTTTCCTTCAGTTGTACCTTTACTTGGAAAGGGGTTTGGAAGCTGTCACTTTGTTCTCCACTAAATAACAGGTACAACTGTAGAAGCCTAATTTGCCTGAGACAAGCTAATAGAGTTTGTCAGTTCAACATTTCTAAAATCAATCTTTTACTCTCTGCTTCTAGCTCCCCAGAAGCTTAACATCATACCTGTTTTACCCTTCTCTATAGCCCTTTCTGTCTGAGAATCTCCAGGCATTGTACAAATGTCAATGAAAGGTTTCAGAGTAGCAGCCGTGTTAGTCTGTATTCGCAAAAAGAAAAGAAGGATTTGTGGCACCTTAGAGACTAACAAATTTATTTGAGCATAAGCTTGCATCACGCAAACTTATGCTCAAATAAATTTGTTAGTC
Organism: Chelonia mydas; assembly: GCF_015237465.2. Classification (NCBI taxonomy): domain Eukaryota; kingdom Metazoa; phylum Chordata; order Testudines; family Cheloniidae; genus Chelonia; species Chelonia mydas. The sequence goes on from NC_051246.2 coordinate 64,622,814, forward strand.
TCTAAGGTGCCCCAAGTACTCCTTTTCTTTTTGAAATGTCAATGAAATAAGTCTCACAGGACTCCTGAGAGGGAGGGAAGTTATGTTATCCCCATTCGTCAGGAAACAGGCAGAGACAATTTAAGTGACTTGCATGAGGTCACACTAGCAGAGGTAGCAATTTAGATGCTCCTAATTTTGTGCCGTAGCCATAAGACCCTATTTCCTCCAGAGCACCCTTCCTAAAGCTGGTATGTGTTTTCACTGCCAAACGTGGCTTTCCTCCATTGCACGCTGATACTGGTTTTGATTATCACAGTTTGCTCAGAAGAGCTGGGCTGAACATGTTGATTTATTATTGTAGGGTTGCTCCTGAGCGCTGGCTTGCTCACATTGATCAGTTATTGTAGGGTTGCTCATGAAGGGTGGGCTGGTGGAACTGATTTTCTTTTTGGAAAGAAGATTGTGTATCTTTTCTGAACAAATTTCCCACCTTTAAAAAGAACTTTGTGGATTTCCAAATGGCTTTAGGAAATCACATAAGATAGGTGACAGTGCCCTGAACTTGATGGTGTCCTCCCTTGAGGTCTGCTAGCTGAAGCGACAGTGCAGAAGGTGATGGGGACTGCAGTGCTTCCTAGGTGGCTGGATGCTGTCAGCTCCAGGATTCACTCATCACTTTGCAAAAACAAACCAATGAGCCGTGATGCACATAGTACTCAGCTGATTGCTACGCTTGCTGCCATCCACTAATACAATATTTAGGCTCAAACTTTCAGAAGTTGCTACTGATTCTGATTGCACCAATATTTGGGTGCCCTTCTTAACAGACTAGGGGCTTGATTTTTCAGAAGTACTAAGCACCCACTTCTCCAATTAGGAGGTCTGAATGGTCGGCTCCAAAGACACAAAACAGCCCTAAAGCTGGCTTGGAAAGCTACTGGAGGATTCCCCTGGTGTCAGGGGATCCTTGGGTGCTGTTAAGCCACTATAGCAGCTCCTGGTCCCGACGACCTGCGCCTGACCTCTTGAGCAGGAAGAATAGCATCTGGTATTAATTAGAACAGCCCTGGCCCTGAGGGACTTTTCTGGCAGCCGGAGACTACTGGTCTTTCTTCGTACTCCTCCAATGCTCCCTTCCGCTGCCAGTCATGCTGGTTTATTGTATGATAGGGGTCAGTCCAGAGGCCGCTGAGCCCCAGCATCGGAGGGGGGCAAATGCCTTTGTACACCCCCCTTCCAGCTCTGCGGAGTGCTGCTCAGCTGCAGCTGAGGCTTTGGCCTAGGGAGAGCAGAAGTAGGTCCTCAGCTAACATTATCCTTCTTAGGCTTTTTCTACATTTACAGCAGAGTGCAGCGTATATACGCTGTATGCCCCCCAGCATGAGTATAAGTAGCAGTGTAGGTGGGGAGGCACTGCTCAGGCGAACACACCAGAATCTTAGGGTATGTGCCCTACGCGGCTCTCTACGTGCCCCTGCCCACACTGCTATTTTTAGCAGGGCAGTGTCTCACTGCCAGAGCCTTTCACTGCTGCGTGTAGCTACACACTGCAGTGTGGACACAGCCTGCTTCTCACTGTGGCATGTAGCTTCAGGTACCCTCCATGCCTCCACCAGTGTAGGCCAGGCCTTAGACTCTTTGTTCATTGCTGTGCTGTTAATTTTCTCTCCTGGGAATTACACTGGGCCTGTCCCCTGTGAGCACCTGGAGGTAGCCAAGCAGGCAAGCTTTGAATGGCCAACCAGCGATATAAACAGAATCTACTTGTTGAGGAATAGACAGGTGCCACAGCATAACCTATTAAACACAAGAAGTTATCTAAAGCAATGAAAACAGTGACATACATACCTTTTGAAATCCAGTTCACAGCAGAGACTACCACAGACTTTGAGGCGAATGCTTCTTCGTAAAGTTACATCTGTTGTTAGGGAGAGCCAGGGATTATATTTTTATGGGTCTGTAATTCCGATTTTGTGTACATTAGGATCCCAAGGTGGATGGGATTTCAGTTTTTTATGGGTCTTTCATGTGAGTCTGGCACTTGCAGAACTATAAGAAGGTCCTGAAATTTGTAGGCATCCTCCTTCCATAGAGCTACACGCTATGGTCTTTAAGTGTCCCCACTCTTCTTACAGAGACCATGCAATAGTATGCAGGAGTGCCGATAAGAGAGAGAACTTTATTTCCTCTCCCCAGTCACCTGACCCGGGTGAGAGATACAAAGGTTAATACACTTGTGACATAACATGGATCAGTATCCACTGACTCCTGTGGAGGGGCTGTCCCCCACCCTACTGCCAGTGAGTGACCATCATGAACCCTCGAAAATATTCCAACTTGGCCAGGCCATTCATTAGTGATTAAGAAGCCTTTGGGGACCAGAGTGGAGTGCTGGTAGGACTCCAACCCCTCACTCAGCAGCACTTTGCTTTAAGTAGCACAGAGTTTCTCCTGATAACCTCTGCACATGTGGCCAAAGGATTTAAAACCTTCCTGCTAATACTATGCCTGCAATTCGTCTCCAGAGTAGCCTGGCTGGCTGTGAATGAAATGCCAGTCTCAGCCATGGAGTCAGTCTGTCCCAACAATTCTTCATAAGCTGCTGGATTGCGTGGACAAGCACACATGCATTATTTAATATGATAGTAGCAATCAGGAGATTAGAATCAACCCCCCATTCTATTAGGCTCTGTACAGATACAAAACCTTGGTCTAAGAATGTATGTGGGCTGTGCATGTGTATGACGGATTACATGTGAGCGTGCATAGACCAGGGATGAGCACATGGGTGCAAGTATTCATAGGTGAAGACATAAATAATTTCATATATTTGTGGTTATATTCATGCCTGTCAATACATGTTGGTGCACATGTCAATGTGGGTGCACACCTGCTGGTGCATTTATGAATGTAGGGTGCAGGTATGAGAGTTCATATATGTACTCGGGTGCCTGCAGACATGTGCATGGGATGTGAGTATGTGCATGCCTGCAGTATATATGCCATACAGTAGAGTTATCTGTACAGTAGCAAGCATCCCTCATCCTATTGTAAACATAGAGCCTCTGTCTTCATGGCTCCCAGGTTAGTGTTGCCATCTGCCAGGCTTAGTTGTAGTTTTCATTCTCTGCCTTACATTTCGTGGCCCCTGGATGAGGGTAATGGAAAAGTGCAAGCTTTATACTCTTCTACTGCCATTCTCCATCGTTAAAGTCAGTAAAATCACTATATTAATGATGATGTCTTCATGTTCTCCCTTTACTCTGGGGGCAGTCACCTTGGGAAATGGACTGGGGCTGCCTTACTGCTCCCTTGCAATGAATGGTGCCTTCTGGGCAGCATGAATGGAGGAGTATTACTGTTAAAAACCCACAAGGACTCAACTCCTTTGACTTAGCTGGTAATTGGATTCATGTAATCTTCTTTGATCGTCATTCTTTTTTATTGTATTCGTATTCTCTCTGGGACAGATTTGAGAGATTGGCAGAGATCAGCTGCTGCCACCAGCTACAGGATGTATTGGACAAGACACCAGAAGTGATTGGGAAGGTGTGGGCCCAGGAATGGGAAAGAGGCAGACATTAAGAGGCAATTACACAATGTAGGTTTGGGGTCTTGTTTGTATCTTTAAAAAGTGTTTTCTTAAAAACATGAACATATATTATTATAAAATTTATTCTCACTTATTTTGGTGAACTTCCTTAAAAATTTAAACTTAGTGATGATTGATTTAAAAAGAAATCTTTGAATAAGGAACTGGGAACCGTGAATAAGGAACCAACTTCAGCCTTGTTAAAATTCACCTGAGCCTGCCTACATACGTACACACATACATACATACATACATACATACATACATACATTCATCCCAGCTGGGGGAACTCTCAGCCTCCAGTCCCCCACAAATTTGAAGAAATGTCCCATGAAAAGCTTAAATAAATAAATATTGGCAACTCAGAAGTAGGTAAGTTACCCTGAAAAGCATCCAAGGTAAGCTTGCCAGCCTCTGTCGGGGTGCAGGGAGGATATGTAAGATCCAGGAGAACCTTTGGAAGACAGGGCACAGATCAGCTGATTTGGCCTTGCTCTCCTGCTGTGGTGGATCTTATAGGTAGGAGAATTTTGACAAGCAAGCAGACCATGTTCTCCATTTTTGATCACACATGCACATGACACACATTAGCATGTTCCGCAAAGTGCTTATGGGTGGCAAATCTGCCCTGCTCTGTGGGTCCCACATCACCACACTTTCTGATCACTTCTCTACTGCTAGCCTGGATGCAGCTTGGGCAATGGATAGTGTCCAGCATCAGAACAGAATGTCAGCATCATAGTTGTGCTCGCTCTCAGATGTGCACACATGCAGAGTGGGCTTCAAAGGGGAAAGTGACTATGACTGCATGATCTCTGCATAGAGCTTGCTCTGTGTAAAGGACCACATCTCAGGTTGTTAGACTGCATCGGGGTATTGGCTTGTGTGGTGCAAATATTGGTTGGGAGGGGGCAAGATAACCTTTTCCTCCCATTGTAAGAAATACACTCGGAAGAAGAAAAGGGAAGAATTAGCTCGCTCCTACTTTTAACTTCCGGAAGCATCTCTCTAGTCATATGTGAGGCAGAAAGATGCTGTCTTCCCCCTGGAAGTTGGGCATATTCCTCTAGCAAAGTCAAACAAGCTTGAGTAGAGATTTGGTTCCTGAGAAGAGGATTTGGAGAGAGTGGGTTGTTGATTCAGTGTGATTATTCTTTCCCCCGCTCATTTTATCTGCCTGGCCCACAGCATCAGCCTCTCTCTCCATATATCCTCCCCAGGTCACAGTAATGGCTGACAGCCAAATCCCAATTGGCAAACTGACATTTGAAGCCTCCATCTCAGTGCCATAACAGTATCCCTCTTCTTGCAGTCCTGGGCCAGAAAATCTAGCTCTGATCCTAAAATCAGGTTTCTGTACGGTAACACAGCCCTTTAAACGTAGACTGCCAGGCATTTTGCTTTGAAAGTGCCCTTGTCAACTGCAGATAGAGGTTCTTGGCTTCTGTCCTGTCAACAAATTCTATGATTAACTACAGAGGCCTTGCCAGGCAAGAAAGGGAGTTCGGTACGGTCTGTTCCCAGGTACACAGTGGGGGAGGATGATGTGTAATTTCAATACTTAGACCTTTTCTCTCTCTAATTCTATCAGCAGATTGGGAAGGAAGCTCCTAAAAGGAAAATGGTAGCAAATGCTGCGCTAGGTTAGCCCTGTTCAGACAAAACATAGAAACGTAGGCCTGGAAGGGTCCTCCATGAGTCATCTAGTCCAGTCACCTGCAATGAGGCAAGACTAAGTATTATCGAGACCATCAGTGACAGGTGTTTGTCAAACCTGTTCTTAAAAACCTCCAATAATGGAGATTGCACAACCTCCCTAGGTAATTTGTCCTATTGCTTAACTACCCAGACAGTTAGGAAGATTTTCCCAATGTCTAACCTAAATCTCCCTTGAGGCAATTTAAGCCCATTACTTCTTGTCCTGTCATCAGTGGTTAAGGAGAACAATTCATCACCCTCTTTATAATAACCTTTTTCATACTTGAAGACAATTATGTCCCCCTCAGTCTTCTCTTTTCCAGACTACCCAATTTTTCAATCTTTTCTCATAGATCATGTTTTCTAGACCTTTAATCATTTTTGTTGCACTTTTCTGAACTTTCTCCAATTTGTCCACATCTTTCCCAAAGTGTGGTGCTCAGAACTGGACACAGTACTCCTGCTGTGGCCTTATCAGTGCTGCGTAGAGCGGAAGAATTACTTCTCCTGTCTTGCTTACAACACTCCTGCTAATACATCCCAGAATGATATTAACTGTTTTTGCAACAGTGTTACATTCTCATATTTAGTTTATGATCCCCTATAATGCCCAGGTCCTTTTCTGCAGTGCTCCTTCCTAGGCAGTCATTTCCCATTTTGTATTTGTGCAATTGATCGTTCCTTCCTAAGGCCAGGTCTCCACTATATAAACGTCCATTGGTATTAACTACGTCGCTTAAGGGTGTGGAAACTCCCTCCCCCCGCCCCCGAACAATGCAGTTATACCAACCTAACCCCTGGTGTAGACCGTGCTATGCTGATGGTAGAGGTTCTCCTGTCAACATAGCTACTGCCTCTCATAGAGGTGGATTAACTACGCTGACACAAGAAGCTCCCGTCGGCACAGTAGCATCTTCATTAAAGTGCTACAGTTGGAGCTGCGCCAACGTAGCGTTTTAAGTGTAGACCTGCCCTAAGTGGAGTACTTTGCATTTGGCCATATTGAATTTCATCCTATTTATTTTAGACCATTTCTCCAGTTGATCAAGATCATTTTGAATTCTGATCCTGTCTTCCAAAGCCCTTGCAAACCTTCTCAACTTGGTGTCATCTGCAAAATTTATAGGTGTACCTACTATACCATAATGCAGTCATTTATGAAGATATTGAATAGAACCAGACCCAGGACAGAGCCCTGTGAATCATTGATAACTACTCTCTGAATATGGTTTTTCAACCAGTTGTGCACCCACCTTATTGTAGGTTTGTCTAGGCCAGGGGTTCTCAAACTGGGGGTTGGGACACCTCAGGGGGTTGCGAGGTTATTACATGGGGGGTTGCGAGCTGTCAACCTCCACCCCAAATCCCACTTTGCCTCCAGCATTTATAATGGTGTTAAATATATTAAAAAGTGTTTTTAATTTATAAGGGGGGTTGCACTCAGAGGCTTGCTATGTGAAAGGGGTCACCAGTAAAAAAAAGTTTGAGAGCCACTGGTCTAGGCTATATTTCCCTGGTTTTCTTATGAGGTCAAGTGAGACAGTATCAAAAACCTTACTAAAGTTGATATATATCACAGCTACTGGTTCCTCCCCACCCCGGGACCATATGGCTTGTAAGGCTTATTATCCTGTCAAAGGAGGTTAGGTTGATTTGACAAGAACAAATCCATGTTGACTATTACTTATTACTTTATTATCTTCTAGCCGTTTACAAATTGATTGTTAGATTATTTGCCCCATTATCTTTCTGGGTAGCAAAATTAAGCTGTCTGGTCTATAATTCCCTCGGCTGTCCTTATTCCCCTTTTTATAGATAGGTACTCTATCTGCCCTTTTCCAGTCCTCTGAGATCTCTCCCATCCTCCATGAGTTCTCAAAGATAATCACTAATGGCTCGGAGAGCTCTTCAGCCAGTTCCTTAAGTATTCTAGGATGTATTTTGTCAGGCCCTGCCAACTTGACATCGAACTCGTCCAGCTTGGTCTATGCTGAAGTGCTACAGTAGCCTAGTTGCAGGGGTGCAGCTGAGCCGCTGTAGCATTTTAAGGGTAGACGTATCCTAAGTAATTCTTAACTTGTTCTTTCTCTATTTTAGCCCGAGATCCTACACCATTTACACTGATGTTTCCTGTGTTAGTTGTCCGATGACTGCTAACCTTTTTGGTGAAAACTGAAGCAAAAGAACCTAAAGAAGAGCTCTGTGTAGCTTGAAAGCTTGTCTCTCGCCAACAGAAGTTGGTTCAATAAAAGATATTACTTCACCTGCTTTGTCTCTCTTATATCCTGGGACCAACAGGGCTTTAACACTGCATGAAACAAAAAAAGGCACTTAACACTCTGGCCATTGCTGCATTTTCATGCTAAGTTTGAAGGTACCTCTTTCACTTTAAACATTTGAAATGTAAAGTGAATCTAGTGCTGGAGAAAGGTGCCAGTTTCACAGCCTTGAATAATCGAAGTCCTCCGTTTTTCCACTCAACTTTCTAGAAAACATCTCATACTGAGAGCTAACTTTAATAGCAGTGGTGGCATCTGGTCAATTAGGAAACAAAAAAATAATTCTTATTATAACAATCCATAGCCCACTAACAACCCCCATCCCAACTTCTTATGCTAAACAGACTGTTCCACCTTGTATTTAGCTGTGACACTCTGTGTATATCTACACTGCAATTAAAAACCCAGGACTGGCCTGTGCTAGCTGACTCTGGATCACACGAAGTGGGTATTTAATTGCTGTGTACATGCATGGGCTGGAGCCCGGGCTCTAGGACCCTGTGAGGTGGCAGGATGCCGGAGCTCAGGATGCAGCCCAAGCCGGAATGTCTACACTGCAGTTAAACAGCCCCTTAGCCCAAGCACTGTGAGCACAAGTCAGCTGGCATGGACTCGCCACGGGTTTTTAAATGCCCTGTAGATGTACATTTCCCAGACCTCGGGAACAGCTCTGTGTAACCTTGAAAGCTTGTCTCTCTCACCAACTGAAGTTGGTCCAATAAAATATATTAACTCACCCACCTTGTCTCTAGAACTAATTTATATCAATCTTTGCAGGCAGCTTTCCTAACAAAAAAGTGTCCATATGTGACATCCTGGGAACAGGATGTGGCTAGACAAATTACTCCAGAGGAATGGGCTTTCATCTGGAAGAGGACCAGCAACATCAGTAGGTAGCACAATAAAAGAAAATGTCTTTAAGATACTGTCAATGGCACCTCGCACTAGTCAGGTTAAAATAGAGAGAGAGATTGAATGGGGATAAATGGTGAAGAAATTGTGGTGAAAAAGAAGATTTTAATGCTTATATGGTGGATATGTCCAGTCCTTAAAGAGTATTGGGTTGCAGTCTCTAACAAAATACCACAAATTGTTAGATGTTTATTACCAAATGATCCGTTGGTAATGCACCTTGGGCTTCTTATTGGAAATGGTCAGACACAAAGAGGAAAAAGAATTAATCTCTCATCTTCTAGCAAATGCTCAGCTATTGGTAGCCTTTCACAGGAAAAATAGCCCAACTATGGAGGAATGGCTTAAATAAAAACGGGGGGGGGGAGGTTGTGGTTATGGAAAAATGAACACACCAATTACATACCCAGCAAAATGGACAGAGGACAAATAGATACGTAGATATTTGGTTACCTTTTATTCAATACTCAAAGTGCATTCATTTTCAAAAACAAAACTACACCTGTCCAGTTTTTTAAATGTTAATATTTGATATTCAACAGACCTAGTATGTCTATGTGTGATCAGAGAGTTCACTCCATTTAATAAAATCACTAGAAACAACTTTGGGGTTTTAATGATGCTAACTCTGTAATTTGGCAACACCCTGTTAAATAGGAAGCTCTGATGATGACTGTAGTCCTGTATAATATCTCTTTAAACAAAAGCTCACAGTTGTAATGATTGTTTCTGATATTTATATGGCAAAGATTTCTAAACATGTGAGAACTTCCTAAATAAATAAAGGGTTGGGGTTTTTTTTTGTTTTTTTTTTCCCCAGTGCAGCATGAGCAGTAGCAGAACAAGCTTTGCCTATGCTGCCCACTGCCAGGGGGACCTGAAGGGATGACCGCCAGGGGTTGGAGGAGTGCAGTCTCTGTGCCCCATTTACTTTCTGCTGTAAACAATCAGTAATGTGCCATCTGCGGGGCTGGCTTTGGGGAAGTGGACACCTGTCTTGCTGGGAATTGCACTGATATACCCCAACTCATTACCCACCAGTCACAGAACAGCTATCAACTCTTAAAAGCTTTTTGATCACTACTGCTGTCATTTCATTAGGAATCCTGTCATCACCTTCAAGCTTCTCTTTGCCTTTAAGACCGTTCACCTATCTGCTCCTCCCTTCTCATTTGTTCTCATCTCTTATCACATCTAGCCTCCATTTCATAGATTCTAGGGCCAGAAAGAATCACTGTGATCATTTAGTCTGCTTCTTGCACAAATGGCTCCATGCTTTCTTTCAGGATGCCCCTTGTGCATAAAATGCTGTCTTTGAATGAATCTGTAAGGCCACTAATCTCTCCTCCTTCTTGTCCCTCCTCCAGAGCCACTTCTGCTGTGATATTTACAAGAAATCAGCGGGGCTAGGTGGTGTGGTGCTTGGGGATTAGCTGGTTTTTATAAACACTTAGATGATTTAGAACCACTGTGTTGTGCAATTGCTAATCTGTGTAATTATGTGATTTTATTGTTTCCTACATCTCCCCCTCACATTTCCCTTCTGTTTGTTACTCACATGTCGCATCTTGTATAGAATAGAATGTAAGTACTTCAAGGTAAGCGCTGTGTCTTCCTATACATTTGCACAGTGCCTAGAAGGAGAGGGCCTGATTTCATTTGGGGACATTGGGCATTACCAAAATCCAGCAAAAGAGAAATGCAGGCCTTGTTTTGGAATGTTTTAATCAGCAAGGAACCTCAGGGGTCAGGTGTAGAGCTTGTCGAAAATTTTTCAATGGACTATTGTCCCATGGGAAAATGCTGATTAACTGCTGTTGAAATGTTCCCTGGGAACATCTGAATTGTCTCAGATCTTCCTCAGAACATAGGCAGGTTTCAAAACCAGCATGGATTTTTGCCATCCTTAGTAGCCTCAGTGGTGGACTGCCCTGGAGTTGAGACTCTTGGGCATCCAGGCCCTATGGCTGCACAGCAAGGCGTCTGGGAGCCAGGGCCGAGCCGAGAGCTTCAGAGCTTTGGCTTCTAAGAAGATTTTGATTAGAAATTTTCTAAATGAAATGTTCAGGTTATTTCAAAATGTTTTTTTCAGAATTACCCTTCTGCAGGAAATTTCAAAGTTGCTACTTTTCATTTTGAAACAGTGACTCTCTCCAAAAATGCTGGAATTTCTCACAGAAAGGGGCATTCTGACTTTCAAACAACTCTGATTAGGAATTGATGGGGTTGTCACTTGAGGCATATGCATAGGGATAATGTCTCCACAGAATTTGCTGGGCGTTATGTACATAGGTGTGGCTGACACTGCTGTCAGTTGATAAGTGCATGGTTACCTGATTCATTCCCAGCACAGCTGATAATTGTGGGCAGTTGAGTTTTCATTCGTGATTGTCACAAGGCTCAAAAAAGACCAGTTATGGTCTGTCTGTCTGTCTGAACTAGTTGCCAGTGCAAAGTATGGCCTGCAGGAGGCCTGTGTTCAGTTTCTGGCCTCAGTCTCCCATTGTGTGGACTAGATGCCTATTTGGAAAAATGAGAGAGAAGAGAAGAGAGAACGTTGACTTGGCCTTGGGTTAGTCCCCTGGATGGATAATTATCTAATAAGTATGGAGTGTATATTATCAGTAAAGAATGACTTTCCTCTGAGAAACAACACAGCTCTGGGAATGCTGGCTGTGCACTGGAAGGGGTGCAGTTTTAGTCTGGACTGCAGTTACACACCAGATGCACTGCACAGCAAAGCTGGCCACCAGAAGGGGGCACTGCTAGGTGGACACATCTCCCCAAGTGTTTGATCACCAGTGGGCAGGCATAAGGCAATTGGACTTGAACAGAAGCATTTGTGACTTTGAGAGAAGGTGCTTACTGCATCTTTCAATGCTTCTCTTTCTGAGTTTTATTTCGTAAGGCCCCAGAACATTTTGAAAAGACATTTCGGAACTTACTGGAAAGAAAGACCTGAGTATGCAGACATCACTGGGGGTGTGGGAGTTCTCAACCAACAGAATGCAAACACAGCTCCTACAGAGTGGGGGGGAAAGTTAGAAAGGCTTGTGGAAATGACTTTAGAAAAACCTCAGCCCTGGACTGTGTCCTCCTTCCTACTAGGTGGTGAGGACTCCCCGACTCTTCTCCTCTCCAGATAGTGGTAGCTCCCTGTGCCTTGTCTTCCCTGGATAGGAGGAGTTCCTCTAATCCTTCTCATAGCTCCTGTCGTCCCTCAGACACTGTCCTGGCCTCCCCGCACTCCATCTCCGACTCCTACCTCTAACTAGTGGGTGTATATATATCTATATCAGTTTGCTCTTCAAATCATGTGAAAATGGAGGAATGATATGAAAACTTATTGGCCCAGGTGTCTCAGCTGTGCTGAGAAGGAACCAAGTAACAGCACATTGAATAACTGCTGGCAGTTCCCCTGATCACCCTCAGGAACATTAGTGACATGCACTGCATTGAAGCTCTCATGGATGTTACACCTACACATGTCTCAGGCTACAACCCTATTGCCCTCTGATCCTCAGAGTTTCTTGGCTGATTAAATCATTCTTAGGTTGGGGTCTGAATGGCTCAGAGAATTTTCGAATGACTTTGTAGGCTTTCACTTGTAGGTCAACCAGTTTGATATTGACCCAAAGTCTGTAGCACCTGAAGGCTGGTCAGTGGCCTTATGTAAAATGAGTTAGTGGGAGGCACGGTGTGGCTTTGCAGGTATCCTGCCCGCAGCTCCCTCTGGCTTCTTGGAATAATTTGTTCCCATGCCAGAATACTTAAAGTAAGATCCCCCTAGTTGGTATCATTTATTAAATCTTATTGGCACTTTGTTCACCCAGTTCCAAACCTTGTTCCCTGTAAATCAGGAGTCCTACAGCCATCCTTCTTTGGCTTGTGCTGTGATTAAAGCAGGGGTTTTTCTCCATGATTGAGGAGTCCCACGGCATTCCTGCTGGGGGCCTATACTGTGATTAGAGCCAGTTTCCAGCTCTACTTCACAAAGCACCTCTTCTCTCCTTTGGTTCTGGGGCCTCACAGCGCTCCTGGGGCTCTGCTTAGCAGACAGGCTGTCTCGTTTCTGAGCTGTCTGTCTTTTCTGCTCCTTTTAGCTTTCTGGGAGCCTCTCTCTTATCTCTAGACCTGGACTGAGTTTTAAGCACATGACCTACCTGTTATGTTGCTACACTAATTTTTCCCACCTGAGGAGGAGGGTTGAATGAGTCATAGGTGAGGCTGGACCCATTACCTCATAAAAGGGCCAGTCACCCTGTGACAGTGAGTCTCAGTTCATTGCCTAGTGGGACAGGTGTGCACTTCACAAAAAACATCATGACAGTGGGCGCTGGTTGGTCATCTTAATGGCTCTCATATAAGAGTGAGTGGGCCATGAGCACTCATCTGTCTTCCATATGTTCAGTACCACCCCGATCCTTCTCCTTTCTCAGAAACAAATAGCAGAATAACCTCCTCTCCCCACAATAATTTTCCTTCCCTTTATGCCATTTTTAGGTAAATCTCCTCCCTCTGCCATCTTCCCTCTGTCCATTATTTGGCTGCCTTTTCTCCTTTGGAAGTCTTCCTTCTCTCCCAAACAAATCCTTCTCTCACTCACCTCCTGTGCAATTTCATACTGTATAGAGAGAGGCATCATGTTACAGAGCAGGGCGGTTTTACGCTCTCTCTCTCTATGGCATTGGTAAGACCACAGCTTATATTCTGCAGTCAGTTCTGGGCATCTTGTACCATAAAGCTGTCCAGTTCAGAGGGCGCCTGAGGAAGGAAGTTAGAAAGCAGCATCTGAACAAGGGACTGGAGAAACTGATTTGTAAGGATTAGATTTTTAAAAACTGAACTGGTAAGATTCATTTCTGGTGTAACTCTACTCAAGTCAATGGAGTTACACCAGGATGAACTTGGGACAATGTGTATAGCTTGGCTAAGTAGTGATTAAGACATGATAAATCTCCACAGATATTTGAAAGATGTAATAGTAATTGTTGGGGTGGGTGGGGGGTGTTGAACTTGTTTAGGGTGATGAAGAAGTTATTCCCTTTTAAAACCTTTTTCTCCACCCTCATGTCTATTCCTGTAACTTACACTCCAGTATACAGACACAGGGTCCTTGTTCCAAACCCCCACTCAGCATGACTAACTATATCTCTACCCTCAACTTTCCTTTTTATTCTCACCCTTTATGCTTCCTGTCCAGAAGCCAAATCTGAATGTATTTCAATAGATCTCTTGTGCCTTTTGACTGTAAATCAGGCAATTCTGTATTATATCAAATGCTTCCCTGAATCCCAGATATCTTATGTCTGCCAGTTCCTTAATGTACAGCAACGGTTCAGTTGAACAGGGGCAGGTGTAACAGCTGAGAACACTCCTCTTTGTTCCTCTCACTAGCCAGTTTACAGAGCACCCTCAAATCCCTGTTTGCTAAACTGAGATTTCTGGGGGCATGAACCATGGAGGGCACCATAAAGGTCTAAGATTATTTCAATACCTTACTCTCCTCATCTGTCCCACATTGCCTGGGATTCAGCAAGGGGGTGGGGGGGGTCAGTGCTACTTCTTTCAGAACTAAAGGACTTTTTCCTCCTGTATTTTTCATAGTAATACTTATTTCCAGTAAGCTGATTTGTAGTCACGCTACCCTTCATCTCCCTCATTACCACTGAGCACCACTCGATCCAAGTCCTCCTGGTAGGGCAGTGTGCAGGAAACCTGTGGTGCTGCTGCCTGATTGGTGACTAAGAGGCTGGCAATCTGTCAGCTTTCACCAGCTCTGGTTTTGCATCTCTGGTTAATCCCGTCCTCAAAAGGGATATGTCTCATTTCTCGACTTCTCTCTTGTCGATGTTGTTAATTTACTCGTATTCCTCCCAATGAGATGAGACCCAGTGATGTCCTTATTGATTTCGGCCTGTCTTTATTTCTTTCAGAGTTCCGGCTGGGGATTGTGTGGAATGATGGCTGCTGCGGAACCCCTGACTGCCTTCTCACGGTGGTACCTCTATGCCATTCATGGCTATTTCTGTGAGGTGATGTTTACGGCTGCCTGGGAGTTTGTGGTCAACTTTAACTGGAAGTTCCCAGGTGTCACCAGTGTCTGGGCGCTCTTCATCTATGGCACCTCCATCCTCATCGTGGAGAAGATGTACCTGTATCTGAAAGACAAGTGTAACATTTTAGTGCGATGCCTCATTTACACCCTCTGGACATACCTTTGGGAGTTCACCACTGGCTTCATCCTGCGCCAGTTTAATGCCTGCCCTTGGGACTATTCACAGTTTGATTTTGACTTCATGGGCCTGATCACCCTAGAGTATGCCATCCCATGGTTCTGTGCTGCATTCATCATGGAGCAGCTGGTTATCAGGAACACCTTGCGCTTGCGATTTGATGAAAATGCTGAGCCAGGGGACCCCAGCACCACAATCGCCTTGGCCAATGGCCATGTCAAAACCAATTGAACAATAACCCAACGCCACACTTAAAGTGAGAGAGCCCACCCACATCCCAGACTGGTCTCAAAGACTGATACATCCTGTATGATACACAATCCCCTTTATGATGGGGTCATGCATGGGATATAGCAGAATAAAAATGGAACCAATAGATTTTCTATGGATTTTACTTTTTTGGCCACAAGAAGCAGTGTCAGCTACTTCTTGGTTAGGTAGTTTCTGACTTTTAACTTATTATGGAAAAAAAAGTCCTGATAGCTGCATTTTACTGTATGTGGAGAAATGAGAGAAAATGCTACAGTTGAAATGTATACAAAAAACAAACTAGTGGATGGGCATAGACGCTCCGGCTAAATTAGTGATTTGGCTTATTCCATTAGGCAATATTCAGGTGCTTGCTTGCAACCAATACCTCCCATGGGACCTGAGATGCTGCAGGATCAAGGAAAATCCATCTGCTGTTGAGAACGACCCAACAGTGGTGCTCTACTGGGGAGGTAGACAGCGCCCCCTCTTTTGGTCTCCCTGACCTTCCCCTGAGGTTCTTTATTGCACCATGGTATGTTATGGTGCTGGACATCTTGCTGGATTTATATGAAACTTGTACTTTTTGAATTCTCAGTCCTGATACTCGAGAGTTTTCCCCACTCCTTTTTATAAATAAAAGGCCTTTTCTGCCGGGTGAATTCCACCATACTCTGTGCAATCCGAATCACGGCAAAGTGGCCAAAGAGAGAAAAAGCTGAAGTCTTCCCCTCACAGTGGAACTCATCACAAGGGCTGCTCCAAGCTCCAGCTCCATTTCCAACCAGGCAAACCCAATGGAGATGCCACCTGGGGTTTTCTGCCTTCCTTCCCAGGGATTTCTCTGTCACTAAGGATGCTGATGACTTAATTCTGACTGCAGCCCCTTGCACTGCCTGATGTCAGAGTCCTCATTTGACTAAGGCAGCAACCAGGAATCAGTCGGAGTCCTCTGGGACAGACTATATCGCCTGTGTCTATTTCCTCCTGCACCAGTTGATCTTGTTTCAGCTTGGTCCAGTGTTCTCCTCTGAGTACTGACTTTATTTTTCCTTCCCAAATGCTATTTTAAACTAAGTACAGCAAACCCTCTCCATAAAGCTGATTTGGGGCAGCACAGGACGTGCCTCACTGCCCGATATCAGGGATTATGTTAAAAAAGAAAGTTTCTAAGGAGCACAGTAGGGCTATTCCTCAATTTCCTCCAGTTGAGGATGGGGTTGGGTTGCGAGAGGGGCAGCAGGGAGATGGAAGGGCTGTAAGGTACTGTTGCTCTATTTTAGAGCTATCTCAGCTAGAGAGAGTTTCAAATTTAGCCACTTGGGAACAATCTTGAGGCTGTGGGGGAGGTGGTGGCATGAAAGATGCATAGCTCTGGCAGCCACAGACTAATTGTTTGTCCTGAGGACTCTTCTTGGCTGCTGGCATAAGCAACAAGGATACACTGTACCACATGTTAGTCTTCTCTCACTCAGAGCTTTATGAGGAGGGTGTGCTGTAAATAGGTATATGAGGCCTGATTAATTCCAGGTGTCATTCCACTGAAGTCAGTGGCATTGTACCAGCAATGAATTTGGTTCAAGATGTGAATGTGTGTGTGATTGTGGAGTCTCGCTTTTCTGTTGTGTTGGGAATGGCTGGATTATTACCATGTTGGTCCATGACTGTTCTCTTTAGCCAGTACTCAGCCCATAAATCTGCCCATTGGTCTGTGGAATTCCATTCCAGAGGGAAAAGAAACTCTGTTGCTATCAATGGAATTGTTTGTTGGTAACGCTGCTGCTTCTGAACAAGAATCAACACACACAGTGTTAATTTTTTCTGTACTGCACAGAGTGCAATTGTTTTATTCCTCCCTATGCCCCATTTCACATGACATCCTTTGCCGGCAACGGACATGTGAAAGCAGTGGAAGCAAGGAGTTAAATCAGCTCTGTCCTGTGGTATGCAATGCCTCCGGAAATACCCAGAACATAGAGAGAGGTATTAGTATTCTCTTTTTGTAGTTCATTAAATTAAACCAACAAACAAAAAACAGAGAACAGAAACGTGTTTTCCATGCTATGATGCCACTACCATGAAATCAAAGAAATAATAGGTTCACTTTATCAGCCAGGTAAATGATATTTAGATCTCGGCAAAATAATCACTTTGGGTGTACAAATGATATGGATGGGTAATTAACACATGGGGGCAATTCATAGGCAGTAGAGTCAGATATTAGGGGGTGGGGTGAGGGAGAGGAGGTGCAGACAGGAACTGAGACATGCCTATCCATTGTGACCGTTGCATCCATGAAGAGAATGTGTGAGGGTGACTAACGTCAGTGTCTAAATCCAAGGACCCTTCTAGCTGCCCAGTTGAACTCTGGTGTAGCACTGGCTTCCATGCAGCTTGCAATGTCTGCGTCAGGCCACGCCCTCACTTTGGAGCAGGTTGCACTGGAACCGTGCCGTTACAGAAACATTAAGAAGGTTTAAGTGGCTTAGTGAATTGGCAGCACAACCAGTGACCGCACAGTTATGACTCCGTGGTGGGGGCAGCTATCCACGGTGGTGACCAGCACCTCTATCATATGTTCTTTGGCTTTAGAAACTCCCCAAGTGCGACTGTTCTTGCACAGCCGCATAACAATCAGTGGTTCACTTAAGGAATGGTCCCTGAGTGGCCTTTTACATGTGGCTATATCATGCAAATCAGACCCAGTTGCCCCCAAGTCACCACTGTGGCACCTATTCAAGCTTATTTTTCACCAATGACTGACAAATACCGCTCAGCTCTTGCACCCTCATGGGGCTCTAATTTACCCACAGAAGTGCACTTTACTTGCAGTTTGCACAGCAGGAACTGAATTGGACCCAGTACATTATTAAATCACTGTGTAGCATCCACTGGATCACTCTCCTGCTATTACTGGGTACCCTTGCACCTTCCAACAAAGACACCATTGGCCACATTTCCAAAAGTGCTGAGTGCTCTACAATTCCTGTGTTCAATGGCGCCTGCTAGGTGCTGAGCACTTCTGAAAAGCTGGCTATGTATCTGCTGCTACACCATGCAGGTCTCATTTCTCTTTCTGAAGAGCAGTGCGGCTGCAGTCAGAGATTTAATCTCCCCTTTAATACCAGTGAATACTACTGATAACATTTTACAACAAGGGCGCCCAAACTGCATGACAGCGAGGCCCACGTTAGCAGCTCCTCAGGAACCTGGGAGCTATACCTAATTTGCAGAGACATTTACCAACACCCTCCCCTTCCCCCCACACAAAGGCCTAATATTTGCTTGTACATGTATCTTCTTCAATAGATTAAAATTGCCTGTTTGAGTTCACCAGCAATAAAAACTTGTGATTTATCAGCTTTGTCCTCACTCTGCAGCTATTGGGAGAGGGTGGCCCAGAGCTGCATTTTTGGATACGATGGGCCACATTTAGCCCTTGGGCTTCACTCTGGGCACCTCTATCTTATATTTCAAAGCACCTTTCATCCCAAAGAATCCCCAAGCACGTCACAAAATATATACACTGGTGCCTTGTGCACGAGAGCTGGCTCTAGCGCCAGCGTGGTGATCGTTCCTGCTTCAAAGAACTTGCCAGTGCAGAACGGTTGATATTAAAGCCAAGTTAGGGAAACTGTTTAATTTCAGCATTATGATCTAGATGCAGGGATACCAATGTACCAGGTTCTGGTAAGTCTTCCCACTGCTTCTGGTCTAAGTCTGTTTTGTAATTGAAATCCTCCTTGCACAGAGATAATCCTGTCAGGGCTTTGCTTGAACTACAAATAGTTGTTTAAAAATAAAAGTAGGCGAAGAAAGACTGGAAGCTTGAACAGGTTTGGAATTAGCAAGCAGGTAACCCGAGACCTGCTGGGTGCAGCAGCACTGGTCGTCAGTAACCAATTGACCAAAACCTGCACTGAGGGAAAAGGGAGCTCATATTTAATTTGAACTTCTGCCCTTTCTGCATTATGAATCTAGTACACAAGTCACGAGTAAAATGAGACTTTCAGATGAGTTTAAACAAAATGTCCTTTTGTTTCAGCCTGTCCTGGCTTTTCTGAATTGATGCAACATACCATGCAAGAGGTAAGTTTACAGACCAGTGCTCTCTCTGCTTCCCATTCCTCCTGGCTTTTAACCAGGACCTTCTACTAACAAACTAAATGCGTTTTTTTATCCCTTTCCCCCTCACCTGTACAATAGAAGGATACCATTACAATCCCTGCTTTTGCTTCACATCTGATATATGAAAACAGAAAGTGTCACTGCTTTCCTGGACTCCCTTCCAAGTCAACTGCTAGTCCTATAATGCCACACCTCCATCCAATGGCTTCAGCATTTACCCTACAGGGGAAGGTCACGGAGCTGAGGAGAACTCTAAGAGCGTAGTTCAATTTTTAGCAAATAGCTAATTACATTTCTGTCTCTTACTACCCCAAAATGGGCTTTTCATGATCTGGTGCCATTGAGAAGGGGCTTTCCACGATCTTTATGTAACCCACTCTTGCAGAGTGTGGCATTCTATCACTGTCTGGAGCAGGGGTGGCCAACCTGAGCCTGAGAAGGAGCCAGAATTTACCAATGTACATTGCCAAAGAGCCCCAATAATACATCAGCAGCCCCAATAATACATCCCCCCCCCCCCCATCAGCTCTCCGCCCCCTGCGCCTCCTATCAGCTGGTTCGTGGTGTGCAGGAGGCTGGGGGGGGGGGGAGGTTGAGGAGTGAGGGCATGACAGGCTCAGGGGCAGGAAGGGGTGGAGTCGGGGCAGGGCCTGTGGCAGAGTCAGGGGTTGAGCAGTGAGCACCCCCCTGCACATTGGAAAGTTGGCGCCTGTAGCTCCAGCCCCGGAGTCGGTGCCTATACAAGGAGCCACATATTAACTTCTGAAGAGCCGCATGTGGCTCCGGAGCCACAGATTGGCTACCCATGTTCTAGAGGGTGGGCCAGGCACAGAGGTGGATAATTCTGTTTTAGCTCAGCCAGTAAAGACTCATGCTTTTTGATCCAGTGCTCTCTGCTTCAACCCCCACTGTCAACAACCCACGCAGGAGCATCATGTTATGTGCACATCAGTGGGATTAGCTTCCCTTTTCTCTAAGTTGCCTAGGGCTCAATTCACCCAGAGTCTGCCCTCCTGGCACTGAGTCTTACGGCTATCCAGTTGGAGAGGGATTACAGTGGCACAAGATGCCCTCGGTCCCTGCTCTACCAGGAGCCCACAGTCAGCTAGCACAGCCCCCAAAGTAGGCAATGCTGCCTTGGAAGGGCCAAAGCTAGGGTAGCTGGGGATGCATTGATTAGTTACTGACCTGTGGAGCCCCTGCTGCAAATGGAAAGTGGTCCTTCTCTGGTGGAGTGCCCAATGAATATGGCAATGCAAAGGCTACCTGTCCTTCCACAAGGGCAAAGCCCTCCTAAAATGCCAATACTTGCATTGTCTCAGAGAAGGAGGGGAATCTCACATCTGTTAAGTCTCCTGTTTCCCTGGGAGACTCCTAGTTCTATGAGTTCCCCAGTGAGTGTCTGAATCACCTGGGGAAACAAGGAGGCTTAAACAGGAAGTGGGGGTGAAATGCTCCATCCTCAAACCCTCATCTTTATGGTTTTAGCTAGGTTGCTCTGGTTTATGGATGGAGCAACTTAGCTGAGACCTTAAGGACCAGAGGTGGATGGGGTAGCATTCATCCTGACCTCATGTCAGACCTTGGAGCTGTTCATTTCCCGTGTGAAGCAGGGAAGGGCTTTCACAGGGTTAGCTGGGGCTGTAGCGAGATGAACAGCAGGAATAGAGCCAGCAGTGATTGCAGAGCAGGGGCTGGAGATAGAGTGACCAGATGTCCCGATTTTATAGGGACAGTCCCGATTTTTGGGTCTTTTCCTTATATAGACTCCTATTACCCCCCATGCCCTGTCCCGAATTTTCACACATGCTGTCTGGTCACTCTAGCTGGAGATGGCATCTATGATCCCAGCTGTCAGAGGAGATGGACAAGTCCGTCTGAAACAGCCCAGTAGTGATGGAGTCTCCCACTGAAGGAACTTGGCTCCTCCTGCCTGGGGCTTGTTTGGAGTCTAACATTATTAATGGCATTAATGTGGCATTTTTCTTGGTTTAGCTGAAGGAGTACAGTTCTCATCCCCTCCCCATGGTGTCTGGGCTCCTCGCTCCCCCTCCATTAGTGGCTGTTGGCATTTCTGATATGAGACACTCCATCAGACTGCCAGCCAATACTATTTTTAAACAATAAATCCAAATGTTTGACTTCAGTTTTTATTTATGCTTCAGTTTCATTAGGACTTAAAAGACACCTAACTATCTAGTAAAGTTATTTATTTTTACAGATGCTTATAACATGCCTATCATGGTTGGGGTGGTGAGCAACTGTTACTGCATGAGGGAGCAGGAGTGGAAAATAAAAACAACTTGTTCATTAAAAAGACTACTTATGCAGATGAGTCCTATGCATATTAAATATGCAAACTGCAACATTGCATTATTTGCATAAAACCTGCAGATATCTGGGTCATCGGATTTACCAGACACAGGGATATACTTTACACCCACTTCTCCAATGAGGGAAGTGGAACTAATCCCTGGAACAGAATGTTCCCCTCCTACCGTTACCACCTGGGGTGGACTCTCTTTTCCATAATGGCTACCCCATTCCCAGCATAGACACCATAATCTGGAACAGGCTTTCCCTGGTGTTTTGTTTAGAGTAATAATAATACTTAGTCTTTTTGTAGCATCTTCCATTTCAAGGGATCTCACAGTGCTTTTCACACATTAAACCTCATGTCAGCCCTGTGATATAGGTCAGTATTATGCCCATTTAACAGGGAGTGAAACTCAGGCATAGAGAATATTGCTCGCATGTGGGAGCAGGGGCCCTCCAAGCCTCCCAAAGATCTTTTCAGCATTGGAAAAGTGGGCTTATCTCTGCCCATCTCCAAAAGATTCTAGATTTGGAGAACAGTCAAATTCCATCCCATGAAAGTCCTGGGATGAGGGAGAAAGGCCACCTGGCTTTGGACACATGGAGCTGAGTTGGGAGCAATTTGCTACTCATCTCTCAGCTTTTCCGTCTGAAGACTCAGGTAAGGATGGGTAAGGGCTATTCAAGATACTGCCAATTGTTTTTCATTTATCCAGTACGGCTTATTGGGTAAAATTCTGAAGTCCTCACTCAGGGCCAGATCCTCTATTGACTTCAGTTAAACTATGCTGATTTACACCAGCTGGGCATCTGGGCCTCAGCCTTCAATGGGGACTTTGCTTGAATAAGGGCTGGGTGAGAACTTCATGTGGTCAACCATTATAATTAAATGTTTCTAAAGAGCCCACCATTGTAATGCCTTGGGCCCCTGCTAAATGTTGATTAACTCTTAACCAGTACACATTTAAACTTCTTAATCAGTCCAATCTTGCCCAAAGAAAGACATTTGTCTCTTGATACCAACAATGGTACAATTAGTAGCTGTTCTTGACAGTTCACTTTCACTGGCATTTCCCTAGTATTCCTATCCGCTGTGTGGTATAGTTTGTTTTCTGAACCACAATATTGCATTGTAGCTTACATATTCTGAATTAGCTTTTGTTATATTTTCCCAGTAATGTTTAATTGCTGTCCTATTAACTATTTCCATTTATTTGTATTTAATCTTTATATTATGGTAGTGCCCAAAGACCCCAGCTACGATCAGGGTCACATTGTGTTAGGCACATAAGCACTGGAAGCTCCCTAGAAGTGAGGGGCCACTGGCGCCTGAAGTCCCACCCCCCCTGTTCCCCCAAAGCCCCGCCCTTGCTCCGCCTTTTCCCATGAGGCCCTGCCTCCTGCTTTCTACTCTCTGACTCTTCCACCTCATTGCTTGCCTTTAAGGCAGGTAATAAGTTGGAGGGCATAGCCTTCCCACTTTTAAAAGTGATGGGACCATGGCCCTCTGCCTGCTGCCCCTGGCTAGGTGCTGTACAGACACATACGAAGACACAGTTGTTGCCCCAAAGATCTTACAGTCTAGTGTTTATGCCACTTCATTACCAGGTAGAGTTGTACATACTATGTGGCTAGCTTCAATCCAGGGGTAGGCCAATGTAATCCCAGGAAGAAATGCCAGGAGATTGTGGCAGTGTGAAGACAGCTAGGATACAAAAAGCACAAAACAGCTGGGATTTAGATTTATGTAGGGCAGATACCACTTATAAAACCTGGGGCTCAGAACATTTTGACATCGTAACTGCTGCATATAACTTCCTTGTTTCTCTGCAAAGCCTTCTTACTCTAATTCCTGGGCCTGCTTTAGAGGTTGTCTGTACTTTTCTGGTTCTGATACTGTGTTAGACACACTAGCCTCCTGGAACAGGATCAGCTATAGGAGGTTGCCCAAGGCCCTGCATAGTTATCAAAGTTTACAACTGAAAACATAGATATCCAGATTCTGCATCAGAAAAGGGCTACACTTGCAGCAAGCTCAACATAATTTGTTGGTCTGCAAAACTGGCAAACAAAGGGGACAGCGAATTTATAGCAGGGCTGTGTCCGATTCCAAACTAGATAGCTGTGCCCATTGTGTCTGCCAGCCCACCTCATCTTCCTCAATGGAGTACTCTCAGGTGAAGATTTTGAGTCGGGGCAACCAGCCAGGTTAGTGGATATACTGTGGTGACCATCTGCTCTATCAATTCATGTTGTTGCTGTTACTGAGCCCACTATATGTCACAGCTTCTGTTGCTGGATCACTCACCATCTGCAAGCAGGAGCTGTTGGTCCTGTTTCTCTACCAGCCATACTGGCAGTCTGTCCATTTCCAGACCCTCATTAACCTGGTTTTCAATCATGGGCACTGTGATGGGACATGCTCCCATCCCTAGCAAACTTAACAGGTGTCCCCTCACTCAGGCAGTGCCAATTAGGTGCACCTGCCGAGCATGCGCTGCCCAGAGAAGGGGAGCTTACAAAGGTGAAGCTGGCCAAAGAAAAAGTGGGGAGTTTACACAAGAGGAGAGGCTGCTAGAGCTCAGCTCTAGGCAGCAACTGGCCTTCCCGCCACCCGCCATTTAGGGTAGACAGACACTCTAGCCCTGAGAGGGGCTCTCCATCAATGCCCTACAGCTGGACTTGAGGAGCAGCACCAGGGACTGGAGGTAACTGGAGTCAGAAAGGACCCTAGGAGTGAGCTTGCCCAAGAGTGGGGTTCTGGAGAGGATGCAGGGGCAAGAGATGATGGCTGAGCCCTGGCTGACTACAGGCATCTAAAGCTGGATATCTAGATCCTTATTTAGGCAGCTAAATAAAAGTGGGCTGCTTGCTGATCAGCTGCAGGTTCCATAGACTTCAGTGGGATTTGGAAGTGCTCATACTTCTGAAAATCAGGGCACAAGACACCCCTATTTAAGGGCCTAAGTTTAGGCACCTGAATTTGAAATTGTCATCCTGTGTTTGTGTTAGAGTGTCTGAAAAATGGAATGTAAGCAGTTTCCTCTATCCTCTGTGAATCTGTTTGTCCTCCATAATTAGTTTCAGCTGAGTCTGCCTATGTGCATACAGGGTAAGGGTGCTCTGCAGTCTCTGCAATGAAGAAAGACATCTGCTGTATGGTAGTTCTTCCCTCAAAAAAGGAGTTTAACAGTGGGCAGGGCTCATATATGCAGGCCCATTCTTGTATGTGCAAACTGGAGAGGACCTGAATCAAAGCCCAGCATGTAGACCTAGATTAAGATGACGGTTCATAGTTTGACGGTCTGTAACTAGCTGAATCTGAACGCATTAGCATTGGGGAAAGCTGCTATTCATATCTGCGTTTGAAATCTCCACATTTGGGGTGTTTGGTTCTTAGTATGCAGTTAGGCCCTTGGAAAAGAGATGTGGTTTGGACACACGGATGGAGTCTGCTTCAGGGGCTTTGGTTCAGGCTCCTCTCGGGGATAAATGTATAATTCTTTTCTGCTTCATCTCTAAAGGAGGAGGAATCTATGCTGCTGGCTTAGGGGCATCTTCCAGTGTCTTTGCTATGGGCTTAATTCCCCTCTTCATGAGCTTAGGGGATGCATACTATCGTTAATGAGAAGTGTGTGCACTTGCCTAAGGGAGAACAGACCAATCTGAATTCCACCAGATTCATTCCTCTTGTTGGACTGTTCTTGGGAGCTTGAATATTGACAGAGTCTTTATACTGAATATCCCGTTAGGGATACAACAGTGTATTTTCCACAAAGTCCTATTGCTAATCAGCTTCAGCTGGTGTCTTAAATGTGCTAGATGGGGAGATCCTCCAAGGGAATTACTATGAGCACAGGGAACTCAGTTTAACAGGGTAGATAAGACTCTAGCAGGAATATGGTAGGGAGACTGCTGCAAAATGTATGGGGCATCAGATTGGATGATCCAAGTGGTCTTTTCTGACCCAATCTGTCTGTGACCTTAGGAATCCCCATTACAGAAACAGACATGCTAATCAATGAACCAGGGGTATTATGCTAGTAACATGCAAAACAAGCTTCCTTGAGCTGTAGGGAAACAGCCTTACTACAGAACATGGACCAATGACCTAGCTGCAAAACCAGTTTTTCCTCGGCCTCATTGGCTAGAATAAAGTTTTCCCAGTTATCCTGTCTGTCCTTAAATTCTATGACTCTAAAATGTCTCTCAAAGCCCTTGGTGACAGAACTAAAAATCCAAACTCAGTTCCATTAACAAAAGAATTTGTCCAGCATTTTCCTGCACGGTAATGAGACATCTCTATCACTTTCCATCTAGCCTCTTCTGCCAATGTCACAGCGTAAGGAGAATCTTCTCTGCTAATTTAATCAACTCAGCATGAAAGCAGAGAAGAGAATTCAGCAACAAATACTGTATACAGACAACAAAACTCATCTACATCTGACAGATGGGTACATGGATTAGCAGATAGCAAGATATTTTAGCTGCAGACATATTTAACAGCAGGATATTGGTCTGGTTCTTCAGCTAAGGGAGACTGGAACTAGCATGGTAGTCATAACGACGTAGCGTGACGCAATGTTGTTCTTAAGCTCACAGGAAAGGCAGCACTGCCCTGGCATTGCACTTTTGATAAAGACAGTGGTGCCTTTGAACCTTCATGAACGGTGAAGACAGCACTGTCCCTGGCAGCATGCTCTGAGCAATGGCTGTGATTATCCTATCATGGCATTCTCAGCAAAAGCAGTGGTTACTCCTGGTGCCAAAGGCAGTGTGGCTCATGGCGCTATCATGAAGGTAAAATTGCTCCAGCTCTGTGTTTTTTGGCAAAGGCTGCATGTGAGCTTCTGGCTTCCCACCTCGACCATAAAGCAGTTTTAAATCTTAATTTTGGCTTATGTTACGTACAGCCAATTAGCCCCCCATTTCCTTTAACCTTCAAACTCGCTGAACAAGCAGTTTACTTTCATAGCTTCAATTCCATTCTTGATCTTCTCTTCACTCAACCAAAATTCCTCTCGACAAGGCTTCTGACCAATTTGTGGCTGGCCTCTGCAACATTCTCATCCTCTGTTTGCCTGTTTTTCTATTAGCTGCCCTTTACAAATAGAATGTCCTTCCTGAGGTGATCCACCAGGAGCTACCCACTCCATATTCAGGTGCCTCAACAAACCAGCTGATTAACTGATCTATTTCACTTATTTATCCTATGAGTGATCTGTTTATTGTGAAGGGGTCAATTGTCACAGGGGAGGGAAATAAGAATACTGGAACTGAAGTGGGGTATGAGTGTGAAGGTATATAAGAACACTGTGTGGGGGCGAATTTTCTGTGTTTAAATTAAATACAAATAACCAAAACAACACAGACAAACATGTAGCAGAGAAGTCGTGTTCCTATCCTGCCCTTGCTCACTCTGCTTGTATGTTGTACCTTTTTCCTCCTTGGTACATTGTGTTCTTTTCCTTTTCATTATGTCTGTCCCCGTCTTCAGGGCAGGGACTTTGTCTTCCTCTGTGTTTGGAAAGTGCATACCACATTTTGGGCACTGAGGCAATAGAAGGACATACATAACAGACACCCCCTTCTTCGGTGACCTCAAAGTTAACAGACATTTTTTTGTCAGACTGATTAATTTGCTATGCTCCATTTGACCTCTTTGCAGCTATGTGACTTCCCCAGCACAGCACAGAGGCCATGTCTACACTACGAAATGAGGTCAAATTTATAGAAATCGGTTTTGTAGAAAGCATTTTTATACAGTCGATTGTGTGTGTTCCCACACAAATGCTCTAAGTGCATTTAGTCGGCGGAGTGCGTCCACAGTACCGAGGCAACCATCGACTTCCAGAGTGTTGCACTGTGGGTAGCTATCCCACAGTTCCTGCAGTCTCCGCCGCCCATTTGAATTCTGGGTAGAAATCCCAATGCCTGATGGGGCAAAAACATTGTCGCGGGTGGTTCTGGTACATATTGTCAGGCCCCTCCCTCCCTGAAAGCAACAGCAGACAATTGTTTTGCGCCTTTTTTCTTGGGTTACCTGTGCAGATGCCATACCACGGCAAGCATGGAGCCCGCTCAGCTCACCGTCACCGTATGTCTCCTGGGTGCTGGCAGACGCGGTACTGCATTGCTACACAGCAGCAGCTCATTGCCTTTTGGCAGCAGACAGTGCAGTATGACTGGTAGCTGTCCTCGTTGTACCTCAGGGTGCTCTTTTAGCCGACCTCGGTAAGGTCGGTCAGGGGCGCCTGGGCAAACATGGGAATGACTCAGCCAGGTCATTTCCCTTTTAAGTTTTGTCTCATGGCGATTCAGTCCTGCCGGCAGTCCTACTGCACCGTCTTCCACCGAGCACCCAGGAGATGACGATGGCCAGCAGTCGTACTGCACCGTCTGCTGCCAGCAAGATGTATAAAGATAGATGAAGTGAATCAAAACAAGAAATAGACCAGATTTGTTTTATATTCATTTTCTCCTCCCTCCCTCCGTGAAATCAACGGCCTGCTAAACCCAGGGATTTGAGTTCTATCCTTGAGGAGGCCATTCTGTTTCTCCTTGATGCAAAGCCACCCCCTTTGTTGATTTTAATTCTCCGTAAGCCAACCCTGTAAGCCAGGTTGTCAGTCGCCCCTCCCTCCGTCACAGCAACGGCAGACAATCGTTTCGCGCCCTTTTCCCTGGATTGCCTGAGCAGACGCCATAGTACAGCAAACATGGAGCCCATTCAGCTCACCGCAGCAGTTATGACCATTGTAAACACCTTGCGCATTATCAAGCAATTTATGCAGAACCAGCACCTGAAAAACCAGGCGAGGAGGCGACAGCAGCTCGGTGATGAGGACATGAACACCGATTTCTCTAAAACCGCGGTCCCCAGCAATTTGGAGATCATGGTGTTACTGGGGCAGGCTCATGCCATGGAATGCCAATTCTGGGCCTGGGAAACAAGCACAGAGTGGTGGGACCGCATAGTGTTGCAGGTTTGGATGATTCCTAGTGGCTCCAAAATTTTCGCATGTGTAGGGCACTTTTATGGAACTTTGTGACTTGCTTTCCCCTGCCCTGAAGCGCAAGAATACCAAGAGGAGAGCAGCCCTCACAGTTCACAAGTGAGTGGCGATAGCCCTGTGGAAGCTTTCAACGCTAGACAGCTACCGGTCAGTCGGTAATCAATTTGGAGTGGGCAGATCTACTGTGGGGGTTGCTGTGATGCAAGTAGCCAACGCAATCATTGAGCTGCTGCTATCAAAGGTAGTGACTCTGGGAAATGTGCAGGTCATACTAGATGGCTTTGCTGCAATGGGATTCCCTAACTGTGGTGCGGCTATAGACGGAACGCATAGCCCTATCTTGGGACTGGACCACCAGCACAGCCAGTACATAAACCTCAAGGGGTACTTTTCAGTGGTGCTGCAAGCACTGGTGGATCACAAGAGACATTTCACCAACATCAGCGTGGGATGGCTGGGAAAGGTTCATGATGCTTGCATCTTCAGGAACTCTGGTCTGTTTAAATGGCTGCAGGAAGGATTTACTTCCCAGTCCAGAAAATAACTGTTGGGGATGTTGAAATGCTTACAGTTATCCTTGGGGACCCAGCCTACCCCTTAATGCCCTGGCTCATGAAGCCGTACACAGGCACCCTGGACAGTAATAAGGAGCTGTTCAACTATAGGCTGAGCAAGTGCAGAATGGTGGTAGAGTGTGCATTTGGACGTTTAAAGTGTCGCTGGTGCAGTTTACTGACTCGCTCAGACCTCAGCGAAACCAATATTCCCATTGTTATTGCTGCTTGCTGTGTGCTCCACAATCTCTGTGAGAGTAAGGGGGTGACGTTTATGGCAGGGTGGGAGGTTGAGGCAAATCGCCTGGCTGCTGAATATGCGCAGCCAGAAACCAGGGCGGTTAGAAGAACATAGCAGGAAGCGCTGCGCATCAGAGAAGCTTTGAAAACCAGTTTCATGACTGGCCAGGGTACTGTGTGACACTTCTGTTTGTTTCTCCTTGATGAAAACCCACCCCCTTGGTTGTCTCTAAATTCCCTGTAAGCCACCTGCCCTCTCCCCTTCGATCACAGCTTCCTTGCAAAGGAAATAAAGTCACTATCATTTAAAAAACATGTATTCTTTATTGATTGATTATAAAAATAGGGAGATAGCTCACAAGGTAGCCCGTGTGGGATGTGGGAGGAGGGTAGGAGGGAAGGAAAAGGCCACTTTAAAACTTCTTGAATGACAGACTTCTGTTGCTTGGGCTGTCTACTGGGGTGGAGTGGTTGGGTGCCTGGAGCCTCCCCCACCGTGTTCTTGGGCGTCTGGGTGAGGAGGCTATGGAACTTGGGGAGGATGGAGGGCGGTTAAACAGGGGCTGCAGTGGCAGTCTGTGATCCTGCTGCTGTTCATGAACCTCCACCAGACACTGGAGCATATCCATTTGATCCCACAGTAGCCCCAGCATTGCCTCATGCCTCCTCTGATCTTCCTGCCACCACCTCTCCTCATGTTCATCGGCCACTTTCCTGTACTCTGCTATTGTATCTCTCCACACATTCTGGTGAGCTCTGTCAGTGCCAGACGACTGCATGAGCTCAGAGAACATTTCATCGCGCGTGTGTTTTTTTTTCACCGCCTTATCTGAGATAGCCTTTGGGACGGAGGAGGGAGGCTTGAAACATTTGCAGCTGCTGGAGGTAAAAAAGGGAGTGAAGTATTTTAAAAGATACATTTTACAGAACAATGGCTATACTCTTTCACGGTGAACAACACTATTCACATTACATAGCACATGTGATTTTGGTACAAGGTCGCATTTTGCATCTTATATTGAGTGCCTGTGGCTTTGGTGTTAGAGATCACACACGCAGTGCCAGGCAACAGAATTTGGCTTGCAGGCGGCCATGGTAAGCCATAGTCTTTCGGCTTCTGCAACCTTCATAATAGCAGCGCCCTCCTCTCCCATACCAAGCAAAGCACGTTGAGTTGGCCATTTAGTGCTGCGGTTTTCCTGTAGGAAAAACCAAACTAACCCCCCCCCCAGATCCAACTCTCTGGGATCATCGCTTTACCCCTCCCTGCACCGTGTGGCTGGTATCAGGGAAGATCCCTGCTAGCCAAACACGAACAGCTCAGCACCAATCCCGCCCCCACCCCTGCGTGGCTAACTGTGGGGAGGGTTTCTTTTCAGCCACAGGCAAGTAGGAATGTCCCCTTCATTAAATTCCCCTATTTCAACCAGGTTACCATGAATGATATCACTCTCCTGAGGATAACACAGAGAGATAAAGAACGGATGTTGCTTGAATGCCAGCAAACACCAGGACCATACGCTGCCAGGCTTTGTCATGCAATGATACCAGATTACTTGCTACTAGCATGGCGTGGTAAAGTGTCCTACCATAGAGGGCAGAATAAGGCTGCTCTCCCCAGAAACCTTCTGCAAAGGCTTTTAGAGTACCTCCAGGAGAGCTTCATGGAGATGTCCCTGGAGGATTTCCGTTCCATCCCCAGACACGTTAACAGACTTTTCCAGTAGCTGCACTGGCCACGAATGCATCCCAAGTCCTCAGGGCTACTTAATCATTAAAAACGCTTGCTTTTATAACGTGTATTATATTTAAAAAGGTACACTCACCAGAGGACCCTTCTCCGGCTTTGTTGGGTTGGGAGGGTATTTCAGTCAGGGTAATAAAAAGATCCTGGCTGTCGGGGAGAACGGTGTGCTGTGTGCTCTCCTCAAGCTCGTCATCCTCCTCCTCATCTTCCCCATCCACAAAATCCTGAGGCATGGCGGACAGTACCCCATCATCAGAGTCCACGGACAGGGGTGGGGTAGTGGTGGCGGCCCCCTCTAGAATTGCATGCACTCAGCGTAGAAGTGGCATGTCTGGGGCTTTGTCCTGGAGGGTACGTTTGATTCTCTGGTTTTCTGGTATGCTTGTCTGAGCTCCTTAAGTTTCACGCAGCACTGTGTTGCATCCCTGCTGTAGTCTCTGTCCCTCATGGCCTCGGAGATTTTTTGAAATGTTTTGGCATTTTGTCTTTTGGAACGTAGTTCTGATAGCACAGATTCCTCTTCCCATACAGTGATCAGATCTAGTACCTCCCGTTCGGTCCATGCTGGAGCTCTTTTTCAATTCCGGGACTGCATGGTCACCTGTGCCGATGAGCTCGCCTGGCCAAACAGGAAATGAGATTCAAAAGTTCCTGGGGCTTTTCCTGTACACCTGGCCAGTGCATCAGAGTTCAGAGTGCTGTCCAGAGCGGTCACAATGGTGCACTGTGGGATAGCTCCCGGAGGCCAATACCTTTGAATTGTGTCCACACTAACCCTAATTCGAAATGGCGATGTCGATTTCAGCGCTAATCCCCTCGTTGGGGAGGAGTACAGAAATTGGTTTTAAGAGCCCTTTATGTCGAAAAAAATGGCTTAGTTGTGTGGACTGGTGCAGGATTAATTTGATTTAACGCTGCTAAATCCGATGTAAACTCGTAGTGTAGACCAGGCCAGAGACTGTGCAGCTCCCAAAGGGCAGAAGGATTTGCGTGTAATGTTGTTAGAGTGATTTCCCTAAACTCAGCTCTATTTTCCATCTGTTGTGTGCTATTACTTTCACAGGACACACAAGGAGGTGAGATGTTGGCCGGGCACTACAGAAATCTCTTGGGTCACCACGCTGAGCGCTAGATAAAAGAACCCTACTTAGTCCAACAGAAAGATACTGTTTTGTGTGTGAGAACTCTTTTCAAATTGGGTTATTTTTGCCTTAAAGCCCCAGTGATTCATTATAGGATTCTGCAGTGAATGACTTTGGGCTTTGATGGCTGAGCTCCATTCAGATTTAACACAGCACATGCAGCATACACTGCCAAAAGATGATAGTTCTTCATGTACAGTAGGTCTCCTAGGAGATGATACGTACAGGGCGAGCATGGCAGAGGGGTAGCATTGGGTTGCCTCCACGGCTCCCTGAGGACGGTGATATACTGTTACAGTGCAAACATCTGTAAAGCACAGGGCATTCCTGAGGGGGGTCAGCAGTTGACTCTCTGATACTGAGAAGGAGGTGAACCCCTCTGATCCCTCAGTGGAATTGTACCTCAAATGCCAGGTGACTTTTATAGTCAAATCATAAGCATTAGTCAAATAGCTTGCATTTCTGTCGTGTCTTTCATCCCCAGCTTTGGGCACAGCCTCACTTAGATGAGCAGCTCTTACTCACGCACACAGCCCCTTAGTCCCCCCCCTCCGGATTCCAATGGGACTATACACATGAGTAAAGAGTACTTGCCCCAGCAGAGGTTTGCAGGAGCAGGTGCTTTTTGTACAGTACAGTAGTACGACGCTACTATTGAAATGCAGACATATCTGGTGAAGACGTCCTCATCACCTGGCCAGCACATAATACACTGCGCAATACAGGCAGGAGAGGAAATGATGTCCAAGGATACTGCAGCCTCTACTATTGCATGAAATGCCATGGGATCATTAATGCACACACAGACAGGCCAGAAAGGAGCTCAGTTTTTAAGATGTTCTCAAAAAAACTCCAGCTCTGCATGACATTC
The DNA here is from genome assembly GCF_015237465.2 of Chelonia mydas. Taxonomy (NCBI): domain Eukaryota; kingdom Metazoa; phylum Chordata; order Testudines; family Cheloniidae; genus Chelonia; species Chelonia mydas. The sequence goes on from NC_051246.2 coordinate 64,655,776, forward strand.
AATTTATCTGTTTCAGATAATGAAGGATTAAAAGCTGAATAAACCCCACGGGGATATGAGCTTCTGGTTCCACAAAGTCTCAGTTTTCCTATCCTTAGCTCAGTCCCTTAAAACACCTTCAGGCTATCACACCTGTTAACCAACTAGGCATCAATGTCTTGTTATTGAATGACATGTCTTCTAATGTCTTGTTATTGAAAGACATTGCAGGACAAATTCTGGAATCCTCCTTCAGGACCAGATTCTCCATTGCCCTGCACCTTATATAGCCATTACATCAATGGCAAGTGGGCCTAAAAGGCTACCAAATTGGAAAGGTAATAATGATCCATACCTACTTTGCACTGATGTACATGATGACACATGGGGCATGGCAACCGAAAACCTAGCCTTCAGTGGTTATTCAGTCCCAACTCAGGCGAAGTTCTTTTTGACTTCACTGAGAGTTATGCCTGAATAAGCACAAAGCAAAAACTAAGGCAGGATTTCAGAATTTAATTCAGAGTGCTGAAAACTGAGCCAGAGAAAGAGCTGGTTTCAGCAGGTGCATCTCAAAGCCTGCAAAGCCCTATCCAGAGATCAGTTTTCAAGCATTATGGAGCTATGCGCTGCAGCTGACTCTCACATACAAAATGCCCCATCATCTTTCCCTTGTGCACAACTTAATACCAATCAAAGGTAAATGGCAGGAAGCGTTAATGTGTAGGGATGTAATAAATATGGTTAGGTAACCTAGTGAGCATTATGGGGGGCTGTAAGGGCTTACATATAAAAAGCTCTAAAAAAGACCACAAAAATACCTAAAATAACCCCATTCCCCCTTCACTGTGCAACAGCAGCCCTGTGCTACAGACACGCTATCCCCCATGTACTGTAAGAGGGTAAAATTAATAATGAATATAGGGTTGGATGTCTGTGGGTCAGAATGTGCTATCCTGGCACCTGCCCCCTTATTGGCTAGTAGCAGCATTGCAGTATTCCACATAGGTGTGGCAGACATCATGGGTGGGATGACATGAACCAAACATTTATTTCTAAATTACTGCTAGGTAAAAAAGCAAAGCTCCAAATGTGGCAGAAGTCAAGACAGGTCCAAACTGCAGAACTTGGATCCAGATCTGAACTTCTTCAAATTTTGCATGGCTGGGGCCGGGGGTTTAGTTTGAGCCCACCTCTGGGGAGAAGTTTGTTCAGAATCAGTCTGATAATATCCTGGTCACTGGTACCTTGTGTCTGATGACCAATGGCATCACCACTGTTGCCCTTGTTGCACCTTAGCTAAAATAGTGGGGCTAGGAGTGGTGGCAACACCAGATTTTTCTCTCTCTTTTAAATAGGAGGAAGAAGAAAAGTGTTAGACTGGGTGGAGTCTGGGGCAAGTAGGGGTGGGTTCATAGTAAGAACCACCTGTATGGGAGGATGAAGAAGCTGACCTCCACCACAAGTATGTCTCCCATTTTCACTAAAGCATGTTACATTTATGTTATTTATAGATTTAGATTTATGACAAAATATACTTAAAATGTGCCTGTCCATTACTCTAGGCACTTTTGGCAGATATTTAGGAGAACAATCCAACTAAGATCCACAGCTAACCCACAACACAACTCAAATCCCAGCCAAAAGCTTCATCCAAGCGAACCAAACATCAGCCTTCCTCAGGCGCTCTGGGCTGATGACAGGGCTCTCAGCCTCTTTAGTGGCTCCGGAATTGCTCTTCAGAGACAGCACGCCTGCTTGCTTACTGATTTTGAAGCAGCTCTGATGTGCTTTGCAGAGGATTTCACAGCTCTTCGTGATGAGAATGGGAAGCAGGGCTGGGAGGATGGGGGAGCTATGGAGCAAAAATGGAAGGGGGAAAAATATGTGTGGGTTACGAAAGGGACATAGATAACAGTTTGGGGAAGGCTGCTATGTCATTTCACAATTGAAAGAAATGACTCTGTTTTTCCTAGCAATTCAGGAAAAGGAGGATGAAAAAATTGTTTAGGTTTATAAAATGTTAACTGGATTGGTGGTATTTATACTGCACTATTTAGCTAATGGTCACACAAAATACTACAGAGTTTGAGGTTTTCATTCTTTGTAGGAAATCAATATTCTGGTTAATGGAGAGATTGCGGCACTTGCTATCTGGGAAGTGCCAAGTCTCTATAAATAAGGCAATAGAATCCAAAAATGATCAGTAGTACAAGAGGGAAAATCCATTCTTTGCCTTGACTTGAAAACTGCCGCCCCCACACTATTTCAGTCTCTGTTCCCTCCACATCTCAGATGATACACATGAGTCCTGAACTGCAAAGTACCACCCATTTTTCAGTCCTCGGAACATGACCACAGCTCTTTCAATGCACCTCTGTCTTGTCCTACAGCATATTCTACTAGCCAGTCCTTGTTTACGAAGGGAAATTGGGAAGTCTATGATTTTCTTTTCAGTTGACATTCATTTACCCTCCCAGTTTCTCTTCTCTCTGACCACTTGGGAAAAAATGGCTGAAATAAAAGATTAATGTGTTTATCTCCTATACTACTAAGCCCCCAAAGGCTTGAGTCGGTTCACACCAGATTTACATCTGTGTAACTCCATTTATTTCACTGGACTTTCTCCTGATCTACACCAATGTAAGTGGAAAATCAGGCTGTTATATTTTAGCATATATTCCTCATTTAAAAAAAACCAGTTTCAGGAGTTAAAAATAAACTAGTCTCACCCTCCTCCTTCCATCTCCCAGCGCTGGTGATTTGTATTATAACTTCAGGCCCAAATCATCAACAATTGCCACTGATTTTGGGTGCCTCAATTTTTGGATCCCCAGGTGGGGACATTTTTAAACCTGATTTTCTAATTCTGAAGTCAGTGGCAGCTGGACATGCTCAGCACCTCTGAAGAATTAAGCTTAAAACGTCTCAAATGGAGGCACCCCAAAAGAATGGTCCCTTTTGATAACTGGGGCCCTAGTGTCTGGTACCAAGTTCCAGCTGAGAGGAGGGGAATACCCTCAACTACCAATGAAAGCAGCTGAGACCTTCTGCAGCTGCTTTTGTGTGGCTATGGGGGGACAAACACAGCCAAGGGCAGGACTGCCCCTGCAGAAGCCATGCTTGCAGTGGGAAGAAGAAGCCAGAACAGCCACATACAGGAAGTCATTTGTGCAGAATGACTAAATCCTCTGTTGACTTGAAAGTGCCTTTCCTTGTAGAAGCCTTTAATCTGTTCCATTTCCCACTCTCTGGCTCCATGTCCCAGTCCCCTAGTCCCATATTCAATTCCAGTCTGCCCTTGGGTCCATGTCCCAGTCCCACACCCTCCTCAGGCTCTTTTTCCCAATGCCCCACCTCACTCCTTTTCCTACTGGCTCCTTGTCCCCTTGCCACCCCCCCAGGCCCAGCTTCTCGCTCCTCTGCATGCCATCCAGCCTCCTTCCTCCTCCTGGCTGTCTGGGCCCCAGCTGGGGTAGCACTGAGAGCATATGTAAGACAGGCTCCCTACTATCAGTTCCTGTGGCCTGTGCCAAAGTGGCCCAGAGCAGCCAGGAGGTACCAGTATATAAAAAAAATCCTGCTCAGCCCCTGCGACCCTGGGATGGAGCATGCTCAGTGCAGAAGGAACCACTGGAGAAAGTTAGCTGCCACACCAGCACGTTTCTACTGAGCATGTATGAATTGAGAATTTTTGGCAGCTCACAACTTGGCTAAATTTGAGCAGATTTTCATAGAAAGAGCAAAAGGCACAAATAGGACTACATTAATGCAAACTACGTATCTTTTAGTCCACACTAGGAATATCTACATGGGGCAGATAAAGCACAAAATTTTAGTGCACGCTGCAACTCACACCCCCATGGTCTGCATTATGGGGCTGTGTAGACAAACCCTTAGCTCCCTTTGAAAGAGAATTCCAGAGTTCACAATAAATGCAGAGTCAGTGCACTACAATGAATTGTACAAATCTCAAAGCAGATTAACTCAAAAGGCGGCAAATTAAATCCCAGTGTAGATAAGACGGAAGCCATCTTTGTCTGTGCATAGCTTTCCTTCCAAGTTTTGTCATGGACTAGTTAGGAGAGGAGGACAGAAGCACACAGAATATCTATTTAAGCTGCAATCCTCCCAGTATTTAAGGGCTGGACACCTCCCCCATAAAAAATCCGGAGCACTGGATTTTATGTCTAGCACTGCTACTGACTGTGTGACCTTGGGCAAGGCACTTCACTTCTCTGTGTCTCTCACTCTTCCCATCTGTGAAATGGGGGCCATGATATCTGCCTAACTCTCAGGGGATTTACTCGGCTTAATTAATTAATATTTGCAAAGCATTTGGAGGTTCTTTGACAGAAGAAGCTATAGAAGGGCAAGAAATATCATTTAAGTCCAAGTTCTATTGGCCAGACTTTCCCCCTCCACTTTTCACCTCCAGGAGAACAAAGGCTCTGTGACATGGTGCATGGGCACTGCTTGCTTCCCAGTATACAAGAGGTTAACTCCAGCTTCCCCTGCCCCATTCCTTGTACAGGTATCAGGAGATGGGCTATAAGAAGGGATGCTGGGGAGGCAGAAGAGGGAAGTATCTGTGAGAGAACAGAGTCAGGCTGGTTCTGTTATATTTGTTTTTACGTAAAGTAGGTTGTTCTTAATGCACGAGTATAAAGATTTTCTCCCTCTCACAAGAAACCCTTGGTGATTATTGTGCTGTCATCCCACCAGTTTACAGCCTCCTCATCTAAGAGGACTTTAATACAGAGCTATAAAAAGCCTGCAGACATAAATAAGGTCTGCTGCTGTCCCTTTAATCAAAAAAACCTAAAGGAAGTAGGAAGAAGCTTTTGGAGGGCAATCTGCTTAGAAGAGTAAAGGCTAAATGTGGAATAATCCTTGAGGCCTCTTATTTAGCCTGTTATGCTTTGGCCAAAGAGTAAACACAACTCTCCCTCTAATCAGTAGTCCTTCAAAGCTGTAACATGTGAGTTGGTCGGTCACCCTGTGTGTACAACGTGCATTTTCTTGTCTAGCAGCAGCAGCTGTTCTGGTTTGCTTTAGCAAAGGGGCAGGAGATACAAAAGTTCTTTTTTAAGAAAGTAGATAACGAATGAGAAATGCAAAACTTATTTTTGGGAGGAGATGCAAGATGCAACTTAATAGTGATGCACTAAAGAGTGCACAACCCATACTTCCAGTCCTCTGCACGTTGGGGTGGAAAGCAGGGATTTTGGGAACTGCCCCATCCGGAAAAATCTGTTTCTTTAGGTCCCACTTTGAGAGGCATCCCTATTACTTATTTTTTGTACTACCACAGGGCCTAAGAGCCTAAGAGCTGTAGTCCTGGTGACATGGCTCTGCTGGAGCTCTACTGCTAGGCAGAATCCAGGGTCTTGTAGCTGGGGTGCAGGTATAGAGCCTCCTTGCACATTACTGGCCTCCTGTGGAGATGTGCAGGACTGGGAATAGATCTGCATCTCATTCAGGAAGGATAGCTGTAGGGAGAATACTACTCTTCCCTCATGGAACAAAGTGGATTCCTTTGTGGAATTTTTCATTCTCATAGGTAACCTCTGGTGGGTTTTATCCCAGGAAAAGCTTGATCTGGCCTGTAATGATTTCCCAGGACAGGAGAATGTATTTTCTCCTCCATAAGAATGTGCTAGGTATCAGTCAAATAGACATCTCCAAAGAACTAGACCATTTCTAGACAGCAAGAATAAACGGGAGAATGATCCATCCTGTGCATTTTGTGACTGAACTGGTTTTGTTCTGCCTACACCAGGTCTGTTTCTGCATTGACATGAATAAATTGAATAGCACTGGCTCGTGCAAAGGCAATGGGAGTACTCTCATGAACAAGTGCTAGGCAGCAGGAGTCAGAGCTGCAGAACTGGGCACTTAGTAAGCTCTGGGGTAGGGACTGTGCGTCTTCTGAGCATGTGCTTAAGTGTTCTCCTCCCACACTGTATAACTCTAAAGAAATAATGAATAAGTAGAAGATAATCTTGAGAGAGCTAATGAATAGGGACTCTGAGATTTACCTTTGTTTTGCAACTGGCTGAATAATCTGAAACTTTTTGCTACTGTGTAAAACTGTTTGCTGAAGATACATGTGGCAGGCTGCCTTGGGTTACCAAGAGAAACTGTTGTGCTGATTCCTGTTCAGGAATTTGCTGAATGGATCCTGTCCTTTACCTAGCAGGAGCCCAGCAAAGTCATCCAAATGATGAGGGATTTACACTGACAAAAGCTGATAAGTATTCTACCCTCCACCATTCACATCAGGTTAATTCCCCACTGGTTTGCCCTTAGGCATGCTAATTACTATTAAATTCTTGGTGGTAATTGATCTGCTTGATATTAGAACACTTTGCTCCTTCAAAATCTCATTTGTTGTTGCTGTTGTACTTTGTTTCTTTGTGACAATCTTCCTCTGGAGCCTCAGTTTAGTGGAAGCTCCTTGAATGAGTGCAGTGAGACTCGATGTTCATGCAAGTAACTCTCAGCTTTATTATCACCATTTTATTATTTGTATTCTAATTAGGGTGACCGGACAGCAAGTGTGAAAAATTGAGATGGGGGTGGGGCGTAATAGGCACCTATATAAGAAAAAGCCCCAAATATTGGGATTGTCCCTATAAAATAGGGACATCTGGTCACCCTAATTCCAATAATAGCACCAAGAGGCCCCAGCCAAGATCAGGACCCTCTTGTGCCAGGCACTGTATATATACATAGTGAGAGAGAGTCCCTGCCTTGAAGAGTTCACATTCCAATAGACAGGAAAAAAGGTGGGAAGGGAAACATAGGCATGGAGAGATTAAGTTACTTGGCCAAGGTCATAGAGCAGGCATAGCTGATATTATCATAGAATATTAGGGTTGGAAGAGACCTCAGGAGGTCATCTAGTCCAACCCCCTGCTCAGAGCAGGACCAACACCTACTAAATCATTAGAACAGGAATAGGCAAACTTTTTGCCTGAGGGCCCCATCAGGGTATGGAAATTGTATGGCGGGCCATGAATGCTCATGAAATTGGGGGTAGGGGTGCGGGAGGGGGTGAGGGCTCTGGCTGGGGGTGCTGGCTTTGGGTTTGGTCCAGAAATTAGGAGTTCAGGGTGCAGGAGGGGGCTCCGGGGTGTGGTGTGGGGGGGGGTGAGGGCTCCGGGGTAGGGCTGGGGGGTTTGGGTGCAGGAGGGGCTCCAGGCTGGGACCGAGGCATTCGGAGGGTGGGAGGGGGATCAGGCTGGGGCAGGGGTACGGGGGAGGGGTGTGGGCTCTGGGGTGGCCAGGGACGAGGTGTTTGGGATTTGGAGGGGGATCAGGGATGAGGCAGGCTGTTGGGGTACTGGGCGGGCTGAAGGCTCTGCCTGCAGGTGCAGGTCTGGGGTGGGGCTGGGGATGAGGGGCTTGGGGTACAAGAGGGGGCTCTGGGCTGGGATTGAGGGGTTCAGAGGGCAGGAGGGGGATCAGGGCTGTGGCAGGGTATTGGGGAACGGGGGGCGCTCAGGAGTGCAGGCTCCAGGCGGTGCTTACCGCAAGTAGCTCCCAGAAGCATGTCCCCGCTCTGGCTCTGAGGGAACTGCGGCCAACGGGAGCTGCGGGGGCGGCACCTGCGGATGGGGCAGCGCGCAGAGCTGCCTGGCTATGCCTCCGCGTACTACGTAGGAGCCAGAGGGGGGTCATGCCGGCTGCTTCCTGGGAGCCGCGTGGTGTGGGGCAAGCCCCTGGCCCCGACCTTGCTCCCTGGCTGGAGTGCGGCAAACTCCCGACCCTGCTCCCCAGCGGGAGCTGAGGGCCAGATTAAATGGTCTGACGGGCCCGATGTGGCCCACCCCTGTATTAGAACCTAGGTCTCCTGACTCCCAGACTGGGCCCCTATTCAAATGTGTGAAACCCCTGGAAAAGGTTAGTGAGTCACTCCTAGGCTTGGTTGAAAGGGCATTTGAAAGCTTTGTTGACCGTTAGAAATATGTGGATGTTTAACACTTCTTACTCCTTTTTTTGTTTAATAAATACCTTTTGGAGAGGTAACATCAACTATGTAGTAGTGTGTAGGGAAGAAGGAAGATGCGCAGTTACATGTCAGTGTTTGAAAGCTGTAAATAGGGATATCTGGGAAGTAAACAGGGGCATGCCTCTTGATCCGTTTGCTTGGATCTCTTTAACAAAATGGATCATTCTTCTTTAATACAGAAAGAAAAGTTCAAAGAGCCCCCCAGCTGTCAAAACAGCCAAGCTCACTCTAGTAACATTGCTTCAATAACACATCCTTAAGTTCTCCAAATAACCACATAAACAAGGGGCTCCTGCCCTGTAGCATGGTGGTGGGGCTATGGGCTTCTGCCAGGGACAACTGGTGCCTGCTGAGAGTGGGGAGGCACAATTTAAAGGTTTGGACATTCCCCTCCCCCCGCCCCTTACTCTCAGCAGCCACTCCCTGCAGCTCCCAAGCATTTGCTGCTGCCTTTTCACTGGGAGCTAACAGCTGGGAGCTGGAGGGAGGAGCCACTGCTTTAGCTCCATGGGGAGAGGGAGCAGCAAAAGCAGTGGCTCTCCCTGCAGCTCCCAGCTTGCTGGCTCCAGCAGCTGCCCTGCAGGGAGGGGGCCTGGCAGCTGCCCCATGTGACCTAGTGGGGCCAGCAAACCGTGGCAAAAATCTGGGGGACATGTGGCCCCCACACACATCGTCTCTGGCTCTTCTGCCCAGTGGGAAAGGGCGTATCGGAGCTTTAGTCCTATGAGAGGCGCCTGCCGGGGCTTGGGGCTTCAGCAGGAATGAGGCTGAAGCCGCAAGTCCCAACAGAGGTCTTCCACAGGGCTGAAGCTCCGATATCCCCCTTCCCACTAGGCAGAAGCCTCGAGCCGTGGCAAGTGCCTCCTGCAGGGCTGAAGCCTCAAGACCCCTGGCAGGTGCTTCCCATGGGGCTGAAGCCTCAAGATCCCTCTCCCCGCAGAGCAGAAGCCCCTAGCCCCACCATCCTGTTGCGGAACTGAAGCCCTGAGCCTTGGACCAGCAGGGTGAGCCTCCTGTGGGGCTGCAGCCCCGAGCCCTCCCCCACTCCAGCAAGGCTGCAGCCCCGAGCCCTCCCCCACTCCAGCAAGGCTGAAGCCTTGAGCCCCAGCATGCGCACCCTGGCTCTTGAACCTCTGAAGATTATATGTGGCTCAGAGGGTCAGTAAGTTTGGCCAGCCCTGAGGTAGACAAACACGTGATCTGGTACACAAGGAGACACTGCTGGCCAAAACCAGGCTGGATTTGGCAATTGTAGAATGAATATAAAATAAAAATGGCAAACCTTTCACCTCTTGACAGCCAGGCACCTCTAGCCTATAGGAATATAGCAGCTCTCCTTGACTCATGGGCATATCAGAATTTATTATTCCTTTTGGCTACTAGATTAAATTATTGTGCATGCCATATTATATGTGGAGCTGGCAGCACTGCCTATTATTACAGTTCCCCAACACTTCCCATTATAAGACCCTGTTTTCAGTTGCTTATAATTTTGCTGAAATTTGGGCTAAAATATTTCATACCAGCTAATTTATAAGCTGATCTCGTGAGTATGATTATGTCTCCCTTTAGTCACTGGTCCTAGCAACTACACAGCCTACTATTGCTACCTCTTAGCCATACCCCTGTATGCCCCCCGGAGCTGGCAGCAGGACCCGCGGGCGGGGACCCAGGGGGCCAGGACCCAGGGCACTGGCGGCCAGCAGCAGAGCCCTGGCGAAAAGCTGAGAGTGCTGCAGCATGCCCTGCACCCTCATCCCTGCGCCTATGCTTGTAGGTAAAGGAGTTCTCTTTTAGCTTGAGCATTAGGGACCTGTGCTTTTGTTGTTGAAGGACTGAGGTTCCATGCCTACTGATGACCATGGTGTCTGTATGTGTATGTGAACTTAGTTTGTTTTGCACACCCATATAGGGCCAGAATAAGGGCCCTAACTGCTGGAGGCATATGATTATGTCAGAATCTTAAGAAAAACTTGAAAATCTGACCCAAATGTAATCAACACAGTGATATCTGCCTGCAGCTGCAGATGGCCTGGAAAAGTAGCTCTGAGAGGGATGAACTGCCCTATGCATCTTAATGGGGTATTAACTGCAAACTTCACTGCTCTGGGAGAACCCTGGCAACACCACCTTACACTGGTGTGGACAGGAGGAGAAGAGTGCTGTAAATCCAGCCCATGCCCCTTGCAGATACCCCTATATACTGGGGTAAATACTGGGGGATTTGCTGCTGCTGCTGCAGCTGTCCTGCCTTTCTGGAGGAAGAGAGAGAATGCTGCTTCTCCTTAGGTGAGGGGAACTCTGCATTTGGAGAAGACAAGGAGACCTGTGCTACTGCCACTCTGGGAGAAGTGGGGGGGCCTTGTTACTGCCATGCCAACTGGGCAATGGGGCTGTGATATCGCATCCCAGATTGCCTTAATCTGGCCCTGGGTATCTCTATACCCTGCCCACTCCACTGGAATATGCAAACAGCTTTCCCTCCCTTGTCCAACCTTTTTCATTTCAAGTCCATCTTAAAGTCCATTTTTGACTGCATACTTTTTTACTACACTAGGTGGCACTCTTTCTCCATTTCAGAGTAGCAGCTGTGTTAGTCTGTATCCGCAAAAAGAACAGGAGTACTTGTGGCACCTTAGAGACTAACCAATTTATTTGAGCATAAGCTTTCGTGAGCTACAGCTCACTTCAATGGATGCATGCAAATAAATGCTCAAATAAATTGGTTAGTCTCTAAGGTGCCACAAGTACTCCTTTTTTTTCTCCATTTCATCTCCCATCTCCTTATTCTGCTAGTTACTATCTAGGGCTGTATCTCTGTATTTGACACATTGCGTGCTCTTTTACCTATTCCTTAAATCCTCTGTGGTATTTCTCATTTAAGACAACTCCTTTCTTTCTTAGTGTGAACTCCCTGTTCCATTCACTTTTTTTGATTGTATAGTTGTTGGCTTTCTCATGGCTAAGGCTACATTTTAGTGACAGGTATTTTTAGTAAGTCATTGACAGGTCACGGGCAGTAAACAAAAATTCACAGCCCGTGACCTGTCCATGACTTGTGCTATACCCCTGATTAAATCTTGGGAGTGGGGCCGCAGGTGCTGGGGGGGGAGACCTAGGGGGGGTGTCATGGGTGCTGGGGGAGTGCGGGTGCTTGTGAGGGGCAGCCCGGGGGGCTCCGTGAGTGCTGTGGGGGAAGGGTGGTCTAGGGGGCGCTGCAGGTGCTTGGGTGGGAGCAACCCAGGACCCCAGCTAGTGCTGTGATGGGGGGAGTTGGCGGAGCTGGCAGGCTCCTTACTCGGCTTCTCGGAAGCAGCGAAGTGGCGCCATGTCTCCCCCGAAGCTCCTAGCTCCGTGTGCTGGCAGCTCCACAGCTCCCATTGGCCGGGATCCGCGGCCAATGGGAGCTGTGGGGGCAGTGCCTGCAGGCAGAGGCAGTGCATGGAGCTAGGAGCTGAGGCAGGGAGGGACATATTGCCGCTTTTGGGGAGTCCCCCCCAAGGTAAGCACCGCCCAGTGCCCTCATGCCCTCTTGTGCCCCAACCCCCATCCCTAAGCCCCCTCCCACACCCAAACTCCTCCTACTTTTGGCCCGAGACTGCCCCAGCAGTGGGCAGTGAGATGGGCCCAGGGGCTGCCTAAGCTGCTTGGGCAGCCCCGGAGCCAGCCGCGCCGGCTGCTGCAGAAGTCACGGAATCCGTGACAAACTCGCAGCCTTACTCATGGCCTCTTGCTATGTCATATCTTTCACCATGTTTTTATGACTTGCTGCAGATATGGATTAGGGGTTTGTGGGGCCCTGGGCCAGAACAAGTGGGAGCCCTTCCCCACCCCTTCCGCCTGCAGTCCCCACCCCATCATCCCTCTCTCCCGGCACTCCTGCCGGGAAAATGGGTTGGGGCATGGGGGCTTGCCCCACCCCCCCCGCCTGGCACTGCTGCCATGGAGCAGGGTTGGGGTGCGGGGGCTTCCCTCATCCACCTGGTGCTCCTGCCGGGGAGCAGTGTTGGGCCACTTTCCCTGCTCCCCGGCAGGAGGGCTGGGCGGGTGGACAGGGCCAAGCCCCGTGCCCCAACTCCGTTGCCCAGCAGGAGGGGGGCAAGCCCCTGTGTCCCAACCCCGCTCTCTGGCAGGAGCACCAGAAGGGTGGGTGGAGCAGGGGCGCCCATTTTCAGGAGGCCCCCAATTGGCCAGGGCCCTTGGGCACAGGCCCTGTTGGCACAGTGGCTAATCCACCACTGACTTGCTGGTTTTATAAAGTATTGAACTTGCTATTGTATTTTTTTTCAATTCCACTATATTTTTTTATTGCACTACACACGCATAGACATACAGTTCATGGCATGTATCTCTCTCAATATATATTCCAAATGATGTCAACATATTTTTTCAATCAGCTAGGTTAATCTTTCGGACTAAATATTATGACAATGATTAATACTGTAGATAACACAAATAATACTCTTCACTTTTTAGGTGTCTTCCATCTGAGGATTCCAAATCACATTGCAAACATTAATGAATTAAGCCTCACAAGCTTCCTGTAAAGTAGTTGTTTTACAGGTGTCACTGAGCAGCTAATGGATTTGTCCTAGGCTGGAGAGGGAGTCTGTGATAGGGCTGGCTGGCCATAGAAACGAAATCTCTTGACTCCAAGTCCTGAGTTTGAGTCAAAAGATAATCCTTCTCTTATTATTCATTATTACTGTAACTTTATATTTTATACTGAATGCTCCCAAATGATTTGTAGACTGTACATACAGGGGTTGTATATGCTAACCTACTCATGGAATGCACGAACTCTAGGGTAGGGCATGGCAGACATTCTGCCCCAGCAACGATATGAATGTTTTTCAGAGGGACACAGTAAAGACTAACTTTGGCAACTGAACTGCAAGGAGAATTTAAGTCAACAGAATGTGATTATCCACATGGATTTGAACAGGATATTTTCTAGCTCCCTACTAGATCGTTTTTCAGGTTGCTTTTTCTGAACAGAGGATGCTAGTAATACCAAATTGTGCGGTGGCTTTGTGAAATAGACAAATGAGGACTAATTAGAGACCAACCAAATTATTTTTATTTGTGACCTATGTCTGAGTTCTGAATCCCGTTCTCAATCATTTAGGATTTTGACCAAATAATTTGGAACTTAATGGAGATTTCCATCAATTATGTTACCACACTGTTTTTTTTATGAGATTCAAATGATGACAAATAACTTACCTGATTGTGGAGTGAATCTCATTTCTTTTAAAACTTCAGAGAACTGGACCCCTAGAATGGTTAGTATTTAGTGTAATCTAAAGCATAATTCCTCTTTCTGTTCGCAGTTCTACTTTAATATTGTGTAATCAGTTAGAATCCAACCCTGCCTTGGTCCTTGAAGGCAACCTTTGGCTTTGCCTCCATTACTTGAATAATTTCTTTGTGGGTGTTTCCAGAATTCCCTGCAGGTTGATCTGACAATTTTCTCAAAAGTGGATTAATGTAAAGCTCTTTCCCCTCATGTTGTAATGAATCTGAATGCTTGTGAGTAGGTTACTCTGCCATTAGGGTCCCCCCCTTCTCAAGAAGGGAACACTCTCTTTAAAATTACCATGCAAGAATTTGCTACAGGTAGAGACAGCTACCTGCTAACTGGTTTGTACCATGATGATTATTTTATATGCATTTATAATTTGAAATTGCACCAGTGGCTCCACCTTCAGTAAACAATCTTTCAAACATTTTTATGGCTGACTTAGAACAACGCTTCCTCAGCTCTTGTCCCCTAATGCCCCTGCTCTACTTGCGCTACACTGATGACATCTTCATCATCTGGGCCCATGGAAAAGAAGCCCTTGAGGAATTCCACCATGATTTCAACAATTTCCATCCCACCATCAACCACAGCCTGGACCAGTCCACACAAGAGATCCACTTCCTGGACACTATGGTGTCAATAAGCGATGGTCACATAAACACCACTGTATACCAGAAACCTACTGACCGCTATTCCTACCTACATGCCTCCAGCTTTCACCCTGACCACACCACACGATCCATTGTCTACAGCCAAGTTCTACGATACAACCGCATTTGCTCCAACCCCTCAGACAGAGACAAACACCTACAAGATCTCTATCAAGCATTCTTACAACTACAATACCCACCTGCTGAAATGAAGAAACAGATTGACAGAGCCAGAAGAGTACCCAGAAGTCACCTACTACAGGACAGGCCCAACAAAGAAAATAACAGAACGCCACTAGCCATCACCTTCAGCCCCCAACTAAAACCTCTCCAACGCATCATCAAGGATCTACAACCTATCCTGAAGGACGACCCATCACTCTCACAGATCTTGGGAGACAGGCCAGTTCTTGCTTACAGACAGCCCCCCAACCTGAAGCAAATACTCACCAGCAACCACACACCACACAACAGAACCACTAACCCAGGAACCTATCCTTGCAACAAAGCCCGTTGCCAACTCTGTCCACATATCTATTCAGGGGACACCATCACAGGGCCTAATCACATCAGCCACACTATCAGAGGCTCGTTCACCTGCACATCTACCAATGTGATATATGCCATCATGTGCCAGCAATGCCCCTCTGCCATGTACATTGGCCAAACCAGACAGTCTCTACGTAAAAGAATAAATGGACACAAATCAGATGTCAAGAATTATAACATTCAAAAACAAGTCGGAGAACACTTCAATCTCTTTGGTCACTCGATTACAGACCTAAAAGTGGCAATCCTTCAACAAAAAAACTTCAGAAACAGACTCCAATGAGAGACTGCTGAATTGGAATTAATTTGCAAACTGGATACAATTAACTTAGGCTTGAATAGAGCCTGGGAGTGGATGGGTCATTACACAAAGTAAAAGTATTTCCCCATGTTTATTCCCCCCCTCCACTCCCCACTGTTCCTCAGACGTTCTTGTCAACTGCTGGAAACCTTGATTATCACTACAAAAGGTCCCCCTCCCCCCCTCCCCCAGCTCTCCTGCTGGTAATAGCTCACCTTAAGTGATTGCTCTCGTTACAGTGTGTATGGTAACATCCACTGTTTCATGTTCTCTATGTACATATATCTCCCCACTGTATTTTCCACTGAATGCATCCCATGAAGTCAGCTGTAGTTCACGAAAGCTTATGCTCAAATAAATTGGTTAGTCTCTAAGGTGCCACATTCTTTTTGCGAATACAGACTAACACGGCTGCTACTCTGAAACCTTTCAAACTCTGTACATCTCAGTCTCCCCCATCAGAAAATGGGAATAATGCTTACCCACCTTTGTAAAGCAATTTGAGATCCTCAGATTAAAGAGGCATATTAATGCTAAGTAACAGTAATCACCATTTTAAAAGTACCTCCATTTTCCCAGTGTATGTAGCTTGAGCTCTGCCTTTGGACTAGTCTCTACAAGGAAATTGACTTTAGCTGGTCCCTTGAGTCCTAACATTCCGAGCCTCTGGGCAGCTTCAAACCATCATGTACTTGTATATACACAACCACAGCCAAGAAATTATGGGGGAAGAGGAATTCTCTTATCTTCCACCCCTTGAAAACAAGCCAGGGAGGGTACCTTCCACTCTAGATACACTGCAGGGAGCAAAACCCCTGCACACCTCATACCCACACTTCACTGCGTACGCCTCCCCAGAGAACTACACCTCCCAGCACGCCCCGCGCTCGGCTGAACCATAACGCTACAGTTGATTGGTCGGTGGCTTAGGGTAACGGGCCAATCGCTACCCTGGATGTTGCTCGGTGGCTCCACCTCTTACTCGGGGAAGTGGGAGACTTTGAAAAAGTTGCCAGGTCAGGGCGCGGGGCCGTTGTGGCGGTTGGATGGTGGAGCCCACGGGGAGGGGCTCGGCGGCCCCAGGGCAGGAGGAGTGGGCTGCAGCCAGCAGTCGCAGGCCGGGGCAGGGGGAGCCTGGCTCGGCGCGGGAAGGCAGCGTGGCTGCCCCGGGGCGCCCTGCACCCCTGCAGTGTGTGTGCGGGGCATCCCCGCACTATCCCACGGGGGAAGCGGAGTCGGGGCAGAGTGAGGGGCGCCCCCCCCCGCCTGTTCTCTTGGGGGCGCTGGGTGTGTGTGTGGAGCGACTCGCTCATTACCGCCTTCTGGGCCATGCAAGAAGTGGGGGTAGGTGGGAGGCCTCTCCCCCCTCTGGGGGCATTCACAAAGGAGAGGGAACAGCTGGGTGATGCAGTTGCAGGATCCGCGCCATAAACCCTGTCGGCACTGGCAGCATTAGGACCTGTAATTCAGTATCGGTGCAGCGCCGCTGGTGGAAACTGGGATTAAACTGAGGCTATGTACGCATTACAGTTTACCTCGGTATGCGTTATGTCACTCAGGGGTGTGAATAAGCCACCCCCCCGAATGACATACGTTACATGACCTAAACGCCGGTGTGGACAGCGCTATGTCTGCAGGAGTGCTTCTCCCACCAACATAGCTACTGCTGCTCTCCGGCTGGAGTAAAGAAGTCGACGGGAGAACTCTCCGTTTGGCTTAGAGCGTCTGCCCTAACAGTGCTACAGTAGCACAGCTGAGTTGCCGTAAACTCTGTAGTGTAGCCATAGCCTCACGTGTCATTTTTGTACCATAGCATCATCTGAGTAGGGTTAAATAACATGGTGGAAGTAACACTTAAATCCTGTCTACAGGTTCTGCTGTATCCGTGATGAATTATGAGTCCTGTAGACAAAACCTTAATGTCACAATGCAAACATGGCAATGAATTTTCAGAGTATCTTGGCTTTCTGGAACTCCCAATCAGTATTTTCCTTCCTCCTTGTCTCCCTGCTAATCTGTTTCATTCTTTTTTCTTCTAGGCTGCTTCGGAAGCAGCTCTTGTCCCTTTGTCTGGTGCCATGTCATATGCCAAGGGTTATGGGTACCATTCCTGTGACTAATTGTTTTCTTCTCTTCTTGAAACAAAGACAAGTAACAGAATATCTGATCAGACACATGGGTTTTGCAAGTGCAGTATGTGAGAGACATGAGAGACCGTTGCTACTCTAGAGCTATGTGCTGAGTGTGTGGATGTTATATTAAAATGAAAAATATTTACTAATTTAATTCTTTTCATGGCTGCCCTTTTAACATCCTGCAAATCCTATTCTACAACCAACCTTCTCTTCTCGAACTCCAGGACGCTTACTGCTTTCTCTGCAGGAACCGGAACATGTAAAGATGTATCCTCTGTAGTTGCAGGAGAATTTAGCTCTTTAATAAAATTTCATGGCAGCCAAATGACAAAGATGTATGTTTTGAGCTCTAAAACCCTACAGTGAGATACATAACAATGAACTCCATTGATAGTTTCTGCACTGCATGAGTATTCACACAATACTAACATAACCCCAAGGCTTGACCCACCATGCACCAAGGTCAGTGGGATACCTGAGGGACGTTCAGAAGAGCCAGTCTCTTTGAAGTCCTTGTTATGAACCCCAGGATATTATGTGTGAAAGAATAAAATGATTGAATATATGTGTAGTTAGGAAGACAAATGTGTATAGTTGCTTTAGATGATCTGTGACATCTGCTTTTCAATTGCCAGGCATACTGGTATCTTTTATGCCCTGGTTGAGAGATTAAAGAATATGAAAAATGGTACAGTTGTAATATCCCAGCTAATTAATAGATTTAAAGGCCAGAAGGGGCCATTGTTATCTTCATGTCTGAGGTGCAGAACACAGGCCATAGAACTTCCTTGAATTCCTTCTTCGCGTCCAATAGCTGTGGCTGAACTAGATCATATCTTTAAGAAAAACAACTGATCTGGATTTAAAAATTGCAAGCGATAAAGAATCCACCACAACCCCTGGAAAGATGGTCTAATGGGTAATTACCCTCAGTGTTAAAAACATGCACCTTTTTTCTAGCCTGAATTTGTCTAGTTTCAACTTTCAGCTATTGTGTTATACCTTTGCCTGCAAGATTGAAGAACCCTCTATCATCAAATTTCTGTTCCCCATTTAGGTACTTACAGGCTCTGATCAAGTCACCCCTTAACTTTCTCTTAGATAAGCTAAATAGATCAAGCTCCTTAAATCTTTCATGAGGCATGTTTTCCAATCCTTTAATCATTCTCGTGGCTCTTTTCTGACCTCTCTAATTTCTCAGCAACCTTGAATTGTGGATACACTATTCCAGTAGTGGTTGCACCAGTGCCAGATACTCTCTACTTCTACTTGATATTACCCTACTTATACATCCCAGGATTGCATTAGTCCTTTTAGTTACAGTATTGCAGTGGGAACTCATGTTCAGATGATTATCTTCTATGACCCCTCCCCCCCCCCCCCCAAACTCTTTCAGTCACTGCTTCCCAGAATAGAGTCCCTAATCCTGTATGTATGACCTACTTTCTTTGTTCCTAGGTGCATGGCCTTGCATTTGGCTATTTATGGGTAATTGTTATTTAACAGGAGTTGCTCTCTGACCACTTACACACTCCAATAGTACAAAGATTTGTAGTGTCTGATATGTTTCCATTCTTTAGAGTAGAGAGTGTGTGTTTTTGTGTTGGTATTGCAAACTGCTTTTCTAGATTTGTTTTGCTGTACTGTGTGATTGTTTTTCTGTTCACCAGATGTGGGAGCATGGCCACTAAGAAATTAAGAAGAGCAGGGTTATCTCAGGAACTTTGTGACAGGTTGAGTCGGCATCAGATCAATACCTGTCAGGTGAGACTTTTGCTTAATAGATTTATTTTACGTTGGGTTATGTGGCACTTTGACACATGTATGGCCTGCTGCCTTGTAAAGGTGTAGTCTTGAATGTGTGCAGAAATATAACTTCCCAATAAATTCATACTTTACATTTATATAGAGCCTTTCATCTCAAAGATCCTAAAGTAATGTAGAGATCACTTCTGTCACCAGTGAAATTCAGCTGCCACTTGGGTGGAGCAAGACAACTGTTTAACCACGTACAGCAACACAGTACAAAAGGAAGTGAAGATGGTCATATTAAACTGAAACTAAAAGTGATGTTTTCGCATTCTCTTCTCAAATCAGAGTTGTTAATCTGGTGTTCTGTGACTTTGTCTGATACAGGATGATTCAGGGCTAGATCCTGCAAATGTCTGTATGAATGGATCCCTAAGCAGAGCCAGGGTCTCTGAGCAGAGGCTGCAGTCCTCTGACATGAATCCAATTGTAGGATCTGGCCCTAAGTCTGATAATCAGAAGATGAGACATCATTTGAGGTGGTCTGTGATCATTTTTCAGTTAAGGCAGAGGCTTGTAAGGAAGGCAATATTGTTGTTTCATCCCACCCCAAAATGACAATAATTGAATACTTAATTTCTTCCGCCCTCCCACACCCACTCAGCCCTTTAAAATGTGAGGCAGAATTAATGCCTTGTATAATTCCATTGTCTTCAGTGCAATTGTATCATGGGGGAATTTGGAATATGAACTGATTCTTTATAAATATATTAAATGAATGTAATCTCTTTTCCCCCTTCAGTCCCCAGATTGAACTCTGTTCCTTTTAATCATCTTTCAGGACTTTCTGTGTCTTTCACTCTTGGAGCTAATGAAAGTGACTGGACAAAGTTATTGGAATGTACGGAAGCTTCTTTGCAAAGTCAGCTTAGCTTGTGCTCCGAAAATGCAGACTGTAAGTATCCTTGTGGTGATCCTGTTATGAAATCTGACTACAGTCACTTTTATTTTTACCTAGCAAGGGTATAGTGTAGTATAGGTTTGTTGCAAATAAAATGAGATGGTGTGCCATCCAAGATGTAAACAGTGGGATTCCATTATAAGGATCAAGTCAGGCTATGCCTGTGTTCATTTCTAAATTGAGATCCATAAGACAATGAATTTCTCACTTCAGAAGTGTATAAAAAGAAAATTTTCTTGTCAGAATACAGTGAGTTCAGCTAGGCATTTTAGTGCTTAAGCAGGTTGCTCAGGTTATTACAATAGGATATAAGTAGCACTCCTACAAATGATGTATGTATGCTGAGAGCTGCTCAAGAAGATAAGGAATTCTTTCCTACCTTTGAGAATATCAAAGATATTGCTGCTTTCAATCTGAGCCTTACAACTGAAAGTGCCATTGATTAGTGTAGGTGAAGGGTAGGAACATCAGTGCCCATAGAAACTGGTTTTTAGAAAGTAATGTTTGTGCCATAGAGCAGAGTGATCATTAAAGCTATGTTCTGCTCATTTTGGAGAATCTCATATTCTCTCATCCTAGGCAAATGGGAATGTGAAGTGGCATGAGAGTGGAGGGAAGGAGACAGGAGGTGTGGGCTGCACTGCTGTTGACTGGATTATTTTGGCTACTGTAAGAGAACATGTCTGAATAAGACTGTTGTTGTGCCCTTCCAGCCAGAAAGAAAAGATGCTAATGATGGTAGCCCTCTTGTGGCAGGAGGGGGGAGATGGGGCAGAGAAAACAGGGTGTCAAGACAGTGCAGGTCCAGGTAACTTTTGCTGCAGTTTAAGAATTGGCCAAGAAGCTCTCCAGATAATCAATGTGAATTTTTAATAAATATTGGGCAACTGGGGAAGTTCCAGAGGACTGGAAGAAAGCCAATGTTGTGCCAGTATTCAAAAGTTAAATGGGCTGACCTGGCTAGCCTGACCTTGATCCAAGGAAAAAATAATGCAGTGGCTGATATGGGATTCTATCAGCAAAGGAAGGAAATATAATTAATGCCAATCTGCATGTATTCTTGAAAAACGGGTCTTGTCAAATGAACATGAAATTGTTATTTTATCAACCACACTTGCAACCTTGTGAAAGGTAACTACTAATATAATGAACTTTGTAAGGCATTTAACTTGGTGTCACATAAAATTCAGATTAAAATTAGCACTATACAAAATCTAAATAGCACATATTAAATGGATTAAAACTGGCTGATAAATCTCAATGAGTAACTGTTAACTAGGAATCATCAAGTGGTGAGGGTGTTTCTAGTGGGGTCCCACAGGGATTGGTTTTCAGACCATCCTTATTGAATATTTTTATCAACAAGTCTGGGGTGTATTTTGTCAAACAGTGGTTCTGCAAAGGATTTGGGGTCTTGGTGGATAAGCAACTGAACAGGAACTCATAGTGTGATGCTGTGGCTAGTGTGATCCTTGAATGAAAAAAACAGAAATACTGAGTATGGGTAAGAAGGTGATAGTCGTATCAACATTGTTCTATACTGGGGTGGGCAAACTTTTTGGCCCAAGGGCCACATCTGGGTATGGAAATTGTATGGCGCGTCATGAATGCTCATGAAATTGGGGGTTGGAGTGCAGGATGGGGTGAGGGCTCCCGCTGGGAGTGTGGGCTCTGGGGTGGGACCAAGGGGTTCAGGACTGGGGGTTGGGTCATGGGAGGGGGTCAGGGGTGCAAGCTCCAGGTGGTGCTTACCTCAAGCAGCTCCCAGAAGCAGCAGCATGTCCCCGCTCTGGCTGCTACGCGTAGGCACGGCCAGGCAGCTCTACGCGCTGTCCTGTCTGTAGGCACTGCCCCTGTAGCTCCCATTGTAGTTTCCATTGACTGCGGTTCCATGGAACCATTGGTGGTGCTTGGGGCGGGAGCAGCATGTGGAGCCCCCTGACTGCCCCTACGCGCAGGAGCCAGAGCAGGGACATGCCGCTGCTTCCAGGAGCCATACGGAGTGCGGCAAGCCCCCGACCCCGCTCCCCGCCTGGAGCGCTGGAGTGGAGCAAGTCCTGGACCCCGCTTCCTGATGGGAGCTCGAGGGCTGGATTAAAATGTCTGAAGGGCTGGATGTGGCCCCTGGGTCGTAGTTTGCCCAACCCTGTTCTATACAGATATACTACTAGAGTTCTGTGCCCAAAAATATTGAAAAATTGGAGAGGATTTAGAAAAGAGTAACAAAAATGGTTTGAGGTCTGGAAAATTCCACTCAGAATGGGAGACTTAAGGAGCTGAGTCTATTGAGTTCATCAAAGGGAAAGTTAAGAGGTGATTTGACTGTGGCCAAGAAGTACCTATAAAGAGAGAAGATATCTGATATTAGAAAACTCTAATTGAGCCTGCAAAGGCATAACAAGATCCAGTGGTTGGAGTTGAAGTCAAAAAAATTCAAAGGGGAAATAAGATGGAAAATTTTTAACAATGAACAGACTAAGGGATGTGGTAAATTCTCTTTCACTTGGAGTCTTTAAATGAAGACTGAATGTCTTTCTAAAAGATATGTTAGCAAAGCCACAATTTCTTAGATTCAATACAGGAACTATTGGATGAAATTCTATGGCCTATGTTATGCAGGAAGTCAGATTAGATTATCATAATGATCCCTTTTGACATTAAAATCTATATGAGGCAGATCCACAGCTAGTGTAAAATGTCATCCTTTTAAAAAAAAGACTAATTTTATACTAATGAAAAAATGTGTGCAAATTCCTTATCACTCCATGCATTCCCTTTTCCAATTAACCTGAACCCAAATCCATCAGGACGTCACTGGAGCCAGTTTTGCTTTGTGGTGTTTTGTGCCCTGAAAAGATCAAAACAGATGTTTTTCATATACTTGGTACAGTTCCACTCTCTAGAACCTTTTGGCTGAGGATCTCCAAGTTCTTTTCAAATATTAACTGGTTAAGCCTGCTGTCCGGTATATGGGGAAACTGAGACATAAAAAAGGTGAGTGACTGGCCTCATATCTTAAGTCAGCTGGAAGAAGAACCCAAATTTCCTGCCAGTCCGGTGCCAAACTCACTAGATCAGGCTCACAAAACCCAAAAGCTATGCTAGGCTCTGGTATTGACCTAGGCTTGTTCAAACAATTTACAAATCTTAGTGAACCTTTCGGTGAACTCGAGTGGTTTTGAGATGCCAAGTTCAAAATCAGCCAAATTCTTGGTTTTGGGTTTCACTGTGAATGCTTTGCACAGCTCTGCTGACCACAGGGTTAGTATTTCCTTGTTCAGAAGTAGTAGTTTGGCAGATCAAAAGCAGCACGTGTTGGCCAGGGGAAAAAAAAACATCACTTTTGCAAAGTTATTGTAAAGTGCTTTTTATAATTTGACATTGTGATGTGGGAGAAAAGTTCAAAGCTAGAGTGCAAAAGCCTCAGTGTATACAATAAACTCCTTTAAATCTACTTAGTGGTGTCTGCATTTAAGTGTGGTGGAGACTCAGGTGAAGAAAGAACACAGGGAAGGATGAGAATATAGTTTAGGATTTGAACAGTAAACTTGTGGGCAAGTATTAAATCATGCTAGATTGTTGGGGAGCAAATGCCAGAAATTTCTCTTGCCAGCTGAATAAAACTTTTTGTGTGTGTGTGTGTGTTAATTTTTGCTGTTATAGGCTTATGAGATGAAAATGAAAAGGGCTATCAATCCATCCTCAGCCTTCTTATCCACTACACTAGATGGTTTGGATAAAGCCCTGCATGGTGGGGTGGCCTGTGGATCCCTCACAGAGGTAAAATTAATATTTACAGTTTTTACTGCAGTAGCGCCTAAATGCCACAACCTTTAGTGGGGGTCCATTTGGGCATTATATAAATGTATAATAAATGACCGTTCTTGACCCAAAGAGCTTTCAGTCTAAAATGTATATGTGGGACTCTTCACTCGTACAGTATGTTAAATATATTTTGTTTCCACTTTTCAAGGTAGGTAGGACAACAATATTTAAGAGATGTTTGCGATTATCTTTTCTGCTTAAAAAATTGCTGTTTGAAAATTCTCCTAATGGTCATAAATGATAAACACTTCATATTTTTTGTAATATGAATGCACCACTCGCTGACACTTTCCAGTGAGGAAAGTTAAATTTTGTAAACAGTTAGTCAAATGTAATTTTGTAACATGATAGAATAGGACCATAGCATATCTGTTGGTTAGAGCTCAAGACTTGAAATCGTGATTTTATTCCTGATCTGACATTGACTTGTCATGTGACCTTGGCAAGTCACTCTTTCTCTGCCTACCTTAGTTTACCTATCTAAGTTACTAAAGATATAATGGACCATTACAACAAACAGAAGTGTAAGAATGCAAGGATGAAAATTATTTTTATAAGGAGGATCATGTGTAGCTAAGGCTGTAAAAAAAATTTTATAACTTTATTATTTGAAAAATACATATGATAATGTAATTAAAGACTGGATTGTAATGTGTATACACAACAGGACAGAATTAAAGTTGTATGTAAACCCTTAACTTTGTCACTTTCTGACTTTTAAGTTTAACTTTAAAGTTTTCTTAACAGAGCTTTTTGCATGGCATTTCCTGTGTGTGTGTTAAGATAGAGCTTCGTTATCTAGTACTTAGAAACTATGCTGTCATGCAAAAAGTTGCCAGTAATTGATATACATTCTGTAATTTGCAATGTGCAATGTTGTAGTAATGTGTAATGACAGAATCTGGCAATATAAGGTGCACACAAATTGCTCCCTTAAACTTTTTGTACCTTTTGAATCATTCAGGGGCTGAGGTAAGCACTTCTAGTGACCTTGTTCTCTGAAAACATCCACTCAATGTGCATTGGCAGTCAAAAAAGTGAACAGAATGCTGGGAATAATTAAGAAAGGGATAGATAATATGACAGAAAATATCATGTTGCCTCTATATAAATCCATGGTACACCCCCACATCTTGAATACTGTGTGCAGATGTGTCTCCCCATCTCAAAAAATATATATTGGAATTGGAAAAGGTTCAGAAAAGGGCAACAAAATGATTAGGGGTATGGAATGGCTTCCGTATGAGGAGAGATTAATAAGACTGGGACTTTTCAGCTTGGAAAAGAGCTGGCTAAGGGGAGATACGATTGAGATCTATAAAATCATGACTGGTGTAGAGAAAGTAGATAAGAAAGTGTTGTTTACTACTTCTCGTAACACAAGAACTAGGGGTCACCAGACGAAGTTAATAGGCAGCAGGTTTAAAACAAATAAAAGGAAGTATTTCTTCAGACAACGCACAGTCAACCTGTGGAACTCCTTGCCAGAGGATGTTGTGAAGGCCAAGATCATAACAGGGTTAAAAAAAGAACTAGATAAATTCATGGAGGATAGGTCCATCAATGGCTATTAGCCAGGATGGGCAGGAATGGTGTCCTTAGCCTCTGTTTGCCAGAAGGTGGGAATGAGCGACAGGAGATGGATCACTTGATGATTACCTGTTCTCTTCATTCCCTCTGGGGCACCTGGCACTGGCCACTGTCGGAAGACAGGATACTGGGCTAGATGGACCTTTGGTCTGATCCAATAGGGCCGTTCTTATGTTCTTGTCTCAACCCATAAATATCTTAAATAGATAGATTACAAGTTGCTCAAGATCCATCTACCTTCTTATACTGTGCCCATCACTTAAGTATCCAAATGCCTGCTCTCCTTAACCCCTGCACACCCCACAAAGTGTGTAGGAGCCCTCCTTCAACCCTTGCATTTTTTTTAAGCTGCCAAGATGCTAAGGGAGGCTGCCTAAGCACTTTAAATTGCATAGGAACCCACAATATATTTGACTAGATTCGATGCACTTGAAGTAAGTTAAAAACCCTACTACTCGGTATGTAATTTTCAAATGCTCAGAGCTCAATCAAGTCCAAACCAATTTTCCCTGGATCACTGACAGTCATTTCCACTCAGTAAGGGCCATTTTCATGCCAAATTTCAAATTTCAACTCAGACATTGTGGTTGTAGAGCTGTACAAATAAGAAGATTGCAAAAATTCTTTTATCACAGGGGAAAGTATATTTTTCCACTCTTCATAATTCAACATGACTGAACTGTTTTTGCTCAAACTTAAAAAGAAATCACCTTTGAAGCATGAAAGTAATAAGTGAAAATGGGCTGGAATGAAAACAGTATTGCAACTTAAACTATAGTGGTTTCTGCTTCAGTAAATGCTTATATAACAGGGTTGGGGCTGTGACCTTAGAGACATGAAAGAGACCTGTTTTCTTTCTGCTCCAGGTGTAGACTGATGTACAGTTTATCTCCACAGAGCTGCTCAAGAGGGTATCTTGTGAATTTATTTTGTCCCTCATTGAATTAATGAAGGTTTTTTCCAGATGTGGGTATTGATACCTGTGTTGATAACTGGCCATAAGTGGGTCATGTTGCACAATCCTGCCTGAAAGTGGTGATCACTGTGGCTTAGACTGCATTAGGGAAAAAGAGCAATGTTTCATGGCTGGCTAAAGATGAAACAGCTGCTCTTTGGGCAGATAGAACTAGCACTGAGTCAGATGGGATCTTGAGACTATGCAGATGCCCCTAATAGTGGATGAGCACTTAATTCCTGAAAATACTTCCCTCTGTCTAGCAGTAACTGTGGTTGCTCACCTGGGTTAAATTAATGCTTTTCATCCAGATTTTAGTTTGCACCAGACACTGGGACAGTTGGTGAATTCAACACTATAAATGTTTGAGAAGGAGATTGCAGAGCTACCTTTTATCAGATTATTGATGACACTGGAGCCACTGGTATCTCCCAATCTCCACTGTGATTGTGAATGAGAGGTGACAGGAGTGAGCTATGAAGGATTGTATAAGTGAGCACTCAGGGATAAGGAAAAAATACCTGTCATGGTTCTGGGATCTGTCTAAGAGGAATGAGCAAAAACAGCTTAATGTGACTCTACATCATGCTGAGTTCCTGTAAGTGAGTTAGAAGTACCTCATGATCAGTATAAAAGGCTGCTGATAGATTTAATAGCATTATCTTGGATGCTTGTCTTTTTCCTTCAGCCATAAAGTGACTGTCATTCAGCTTGACCAATACATTCTCCAGGCCATACCTTCACCTGAAGGAGGGTTTTTAGATATTAGCAGAGATTAGGTTTTGCTGGAATTGGCTAGTTACTATCTTTGACCTTGCTTAAGAAAGAGATTAAAGACAAGTAGTGGCTACTGAGTCAATGGGAGTTTTGCTTGAGTTAAGAGACTAAGTTATGAATTCTGCATCACAGAGTTACAGAATTTAGGACCAGAAGTCATTGATATTCATTTTTGGTCTTTATCTGAATGCACAAAGTGCTGCTGCAGTAGCAAATGATGGGTCCATTTTGTGCCAAAGGCATACATTTTCTAAGGTGGGCTCGGAGAATGCTCTTTTGGACATGAATACAGATGTACAGTTTTGGAAAAGTATTTAAACGTTCTGTAGATCTTTAGGGCCGCTTTCCAGTTGGGTTAATTATCACATTGCCTAATGCCCTAATGCAGGTACTTACAGTACATTAAATCTATGCATTATAGTACTGACTACATGACATGCTGAAGTACATGTCTTCAAAAGAGACACCTATTAGCTTAGACTGGAATTGCACTTGGAATCTGCTCTACAGCAGTAGGCTGGCCTTGGCTGCATTGCTGCTCCAGGGTAATTATATTATGTTGTCAGTATTGCACTCCTAAACGTTAAAAAATCACGAGTCGGGCCCCAGAAAATCATGAGACTGGCTTGAAATCATGAAATTTATGAAAGAAAATATAGGGCTCTTTTTATTTGCCTTCTAGGTTTTGAATCTTTAGGGAGCACTTGGGTCACTTTTTCAGGCTTTTCTTCACAAACATAGTAAAACATTGGTTTTTATTTAAAGTAATCTCCAAAACAGCAAAAGCTGAGATTTTCACTTAATCACTTGACTGCAGGACCTGGGGCTTTAAGAAAAACACCAGATATCGTGAGACTTTCAGCAAAATCTCAAGAGTTGACAAGACTGCAACTCTTCTTCATTTAGTATTAATATAGGTGTTAGTATAAGTCTATCCGCATTCTATTGCTCCTGCTTCGTTATGGAGGTGAAGCTTACAAAGAGTTCAGGTCCCAGTCTACAGTACTCTGTATTAAGTCAAGTGATCCTGCAACCTTTAATCTCTCTGATCTGCACCTCCTCTATTAAAATGAGCACCCCGGTGAGCAACATACTAGAAGTTCTTGGGCCACGGCACAGTTGACCTGAATGTTGCACTTGGGATACTTTTGCTTTTAGACAGTTGGTTCAAGCCTGGGAGAAGTCCTCACAAACCATGTTTCTTGGAGCATGTTTCTTCCCAGTTGGTGTGGGTAAAGCTTTTGCTGTTTTCCTTCCCATTCCTCTTATGCTACGCAACAGCAATTGTGGTTTGAAATTTAGAATTTGAATACATGAATCATGAGAGGATGTCAGTGGTATCTTCTACAGCCAAATCTTGTCCTTGCTTTTTGAGTGCCAGAGGCAAATGACTTACACTGTTCTGGCTCTGACACCTTTTTCCAAATCACCAGTGGGGTTTAGGTTAGAAATTAATCATAACTGAAATTTTGTGGTCAAATATCAGAACTTTTGACCAAATCGTTTGAGCAGAAATTTGGTTGTGGCTATTTGAATGTTTAATCCCCTGGGTAACTCTGAAGGAGAATTACCTCCTCAAGACCTTGCCTTCTCCTCCATTAATCTCCCGCCCCCCGCAAGCCGCCCCCAAAACCCTTTTCAGATGTGCCTGGGAAAATAACATATAATGTACTGAAAAAGAAAAGTGCATTTTTTTAAAAAGTACAGACACATTAAATACTGTTGTAGTTCTGAAATCTCTATTATCAGGGCGGACTCTTGATTTCAAAACCAAGCTTAAAAAAAGACAGACTCATGGACTTTAAGGCCAGAAGGCCATCGTAATCATCTAGTTTGACCTCCTGCGTATCGCAGGCCACAGAACCTCACCCACCCACTCCTGTAATAGACCCACAACCTCTGGCTGAGTTACAGAAGTCCTTAAATCATGATTTAAAGATTTCAAGTTACAGAGAATCCGCCATTTACACTAGTTTAAACGTGCAAGTGACCTGTACCCCATGCGGCAAAGGAAGGTGAAAAACCCTGAAGTCTCTGCCAGTAATCTGGAAAAGAAAAACAAGCTTTCCTGCTTTTTCAGGTCCCAAATAATTTCTCAGTTTGGAATGAATTAGTCCAAAGGAAAAAATATTCTTTCTACACTGGCAGAAGAAGCTACCGCTGTTAAAAGTGAGATTATCACTTTAACAGTCTCTGAATCCAAGTGCTTAAGTGACTTCCACCAGTTCACTGGTGTGACTTTCTTTAAAACAGCATCAGCAGACATATATTTCTTGAATGGTTCACCCTTAGCTCTGAAGTTTATTATAGTTGGCATTATGGAGGGATGATTGCTGGATGTCCATGTCATAGCCAACTCCTCTTCTTCAGCAGTTAAGGTTTGACCCTGGAACCGAGTATTGAGAGTATTTGCAAGAAAATGAGCTGGAGTTCGCGCTTGTCCCATTCGTTTTTTTAATGCTTGTAATTTAACTCTGTCATTGCATATTTCTCTTTTTGAGATCTCACTCAGTTCCTTCCAGATTTCAACAGGGTCAGCAATAAAACAGCTATTTCCCTTCATTTTGTTCAAGGCTACAGAAATAGGCTTCAGGTTACTCAGCATGGTTCAACATTTCTCTTAAGCCCAATGTTGAAAACTTTGGCTGTTACAGTGTGTGGCAGGGCAGGGGTAAAACCCCCTTTAAAGCCCTGCCAAAATGCTGGCTGCAGATGGCTCTCTGGTCAAAAGGCCAGGTAGGGAGACATGGGTATGCAGCTGTAAGCCCTAATGAGGGCTAGCTCAGAGCAACAAGCTGGGCCGAGTGGGAACAGCTGGACTAAGGACTGGGACGGCTATAAAAGCCCTGGGAAAACCTCAGTGAGGGGGTGGCCTGGGAGGAGACAGGAGGGCTGTTTCCCTGTCTCCTTACCTACTGGAAGGAACCTCAAGGGCCAGAAGATCCTGGGAGGGGTCTGTGGTGTGATTGTTGTTGGGGGAATCCAGGACTGCACAAGAACACTGTAAATAAAGACACAAACGTGAAACCACTGAAGAAGGTGGTGGGACACTTTATTGTACCAGCCTAAACACAGGGTGCAGGCACAAAAGTGGGAGTGCCGGCACAGACCCTGTGACACAGTGCCATCTATTTTTTCCCAATTTTGTTCACAACTTGTCATCAGATTAGGCCAGTTCTTGATACAGTGCTCAAAACAGTCCACTGTTGAGTTCTATCGCATGTCTTGTGGGAGAGTTGGCTTGGTTCCTCCCACTTTTTTCAGAGCAGCTGCTGCAAAGTGGTTGTTATGGAAGTATTTTGCCATTTCAACAACATTAGCCTTTATTTCTGGAACACTGAAGTCTTTGGCTAGGAGGTGAATCAAATGAGCAATGCAACCGTATGTAATTAGCTTGAGACTCTCTTCTAAATTTCTTCTCATCTTGGATACATCTGTAGCATTGTCTGTGACCAAGCTGCGTACTAGACATTTGAATTTTTTTTCACAGTGTGTTATAGCTTTTACTGCTACTTCTTGTAAGTATTCTGCTGTGTGTGCATTTCCAGATGTATCAATTGTTTCTGTAAGGAAGACATTCCTTTCTTCTGTTGACACACAAGCACATACAACAGGATCATTGTGGACGTTGCTCCACCCGTCAAGATTCAGGTTAACAATTTCACCCTCTAGACCTTTTGCACACTGCTCAATTTCTCTTTCATGCACTTTATCTAGCAATTTGCCTGCGACATCTGCTCTGTTTGGGTGGACTGTATCCTGGTCTTAATGACTGAAACATGTTAATGAAGTGTGGGTTCTCCATCATATGGAAAGGAGAGTTTGCTGCATAAACAAACTGGGCAATTTTTTCATCAATTACCTCTTTGTAATCTACTGGTTCTTATCACAAACTTATCTATGGTTGTTTCTGGATGATGGAGTTTTGCCACAGGTGGTATACTGTGGCTATGTGACCTACATGATGTGACTGAAACACTATAGTTGGCAGATAACTCTGAAACTATAGAAAATGATGGTGATCTTGAAGGTGGATAGTCTTCACAATCCTGTATGTTGAGGATGGATTCTCCTAAACAAAATAAGTCAATGCAATTATTTAATTATTATTACCATACTGCTCATTTAGTATTACTCATTGCATTCACTGACACTCAGTACTACTTTAAAGGTCAAATTGTAAAGGGAAGATCTGCCTATTTCAGCTATTTATTTTTTATCACAGCTGCATCTAAAATGATAGTACCATAGAGTAACAACTATATTTTTTGCTCAAACATGAGAATTCAAGAATAGTCCAGAAGGAAGGCAGGCAATCCTTAAGAAAGAAGTATGAAACACAAAAGTTTACCAACCTGAACATCCTGCATGTTCAGACATGTTCCTTTCATCATCTTCAATGCAGCGTCCTCCTGAGAGGGAACACTTCTCATGATGTTGTTTCATTCGGGCAACCAGGCCTTGCATTTCTTTGCTGCACTGTTTACATTTTGCATGCATGCCTGTCTTACCTGCAGGTAGAGGAACTTCATTAAAATATTCCCAAACTGGGTCTCTTCTATGGCCTGCTGCCAATATGGGTTTTCCCTTCTAGTGAGAGAATGGTATATAGTAGATCTCAAATCAATGAAGACTACACTCAGAAGGACCTCAAGACTTCTGGAATATGCTGCTCAAACAGTTTCACTTTTGTTTCTACTGCCTGTCCCTCCCTTCCCACATTTATCTCCAGGTTTCTTCTCCTTGTCCAGATCTATTCCGCCCCCAACAATCTTTCTATTCATTGAACTTTTTGAAACTTTGCACTTTTAGAGAGAGGTACGGGATTGACTCTGTGTAGACAAATTTGCAGAGGGACAATAGGGTTGACGTCTGTTATTTCTCACCTCTATATATTTATTTATTTATTTTAAAACATTTTTGCTGTTATCAAGCACGTTATCTCTGGAGACACAAATCCACAGTTTGAGAACTGCAAAACTAAGCATCTCTGATAGTATCTTCTAGACTGAGCACTGAGTCCCATTGGGTAGATAGAAAGATTAACCTAAATAATCTATACAGAAGCTCCTGGAACCCCATAAGATTGGGTCCCTAATCCATGAACTATTGGAACTCCTTTACAAAACTTCTCTTAAACATTACATGACTATATTGTCTCATAGAATTTATAATCCCTATTCCATGATGAGATATCTTTGAGCTATAATGTATCTTAATTAAAACTATCTTTAGATAGGTTTTTTCCACAAAAAGCATTTTATCAAAAAAATCCAGTTTAAATAAAAAAAATCTGATTTTTTTTAAAACCATTGATTTTTATCCACCCTGATTTTAACCTATTATGCATCCCTATTTCTTTAGACCAGGAGTGTCAAACATATAGCCCTCTGACCAGATGCAGGCTGCTTGATGTACATATGTGGTGGCTTCCAAATGTGACCTGAGTGTAACTGATGTGGTGATGTCTGTCTGAAACAGTGACTCGGGTTGTGAACACGTTGACTGCCTTTATAATCTCACTGGAATGTCAGTTCTAAAACTCAGTTATGGAACTTCAGTAACAGCAGTAATTATTTTGTTGCTGATCAATTTAAGAGATGGAAAGGCAAAGAGGATAGGAGTGAAGCCCATAGGGGAGAGAACTGGGAGTGGTTGCAGGGAAGGCAATGCAGAGGGAAGAACATAAGAGACTCACGGTGACACAGCAGAGGGAGAGAAATAGAAAAAGGAAGATGGGAAAGAAGTGAAACAAAAGGCAGGAATACCACTAGTCCTAAAGCTGGGTGTATTTTCTCATCGAGTGATACTGAATATGACAATAATGAACAAATAAAAAATGACAAATTTAGTTACCACATAAAGGCCATACCTAACCTTTGTGTAAACTCCTCGCTGATATCAGTGGGAACTGTGTTGTAAATTGAAGAGGGGTGCAAGGAGTCCTAACTGCTTATTCTGACCCATGGGCTGTAATTAGGCCCTTTCTCCCAATGAGTGTAACACCCCTAGTTTATATGAATACTTTTCTTTTTAGGTAACCGGCCCAGCAGGTTGTGGCAAAACTCAGTTTTGTCTTATGATGAGTGTACTGGCTACTCTGCCTATCAGCATGGGAGGACTAGATGGGGCTGTCATATACATTGACACAGAGTCTGCATTTGGTGCTGAAAGGTAAGAAGTATATGTTCTAAAATAATACTTTCAGTTTCTCTAGCACATTTCATCACACAGCCTTAAAATGTTTTCCAAGCGTT
Organism: Chelonia mydas; assembly: GCF_015237465.2. Classification (NCBI taxonomy): domain Eukaryota; kingdom Metazoa; phylum Chordata; order Testudines; family Cheloniidae; genus Chelonia; species Chelonia mydas. The sequence continues at coordinate 64,688,826 of NC_051246.2, forward strand.
AATTAATTAAGCATCACATCTCTGTGAGGTAGGGAGCTATTTTGCAAATGGGGAAGCTGAACTGCATAGTCTGTGACTTCTGATATATTCACTGTACATTGCCCCATAATATATCATAAAGTTTGCAACTAAAAAACTACATGTCCAATTTTTTTCCTTTTGCATATTAGTTTCTGGAGTTAGCAGGGAAATTTTTGGGAGGCAGAGTTTCACTAAATGAATCTTTTGAATACAGGAGAGAAATAAAAATGACCCACTTAGATCTTCTAGATAAGAGGTTTCAGGAACTTGGCCTGTGTACTGGATGTGCTGCTGTTGATGTATTTCATGTGGCCTGACTCTTCAGCATCTGAAATATGTGTATTTATGTGACGCAGATCTCCAGCATCTCAAGTTTTCATTTAAAAGAAAAAAGGAAAAGGAAAAAGTGTGACCTAGATACATCTTGGTGCCAACTGGCAGAAGGCACAGGGAGTGCACAGGGGTTCACAGGGATCTGTGGGTCAGATATGTGCATAATTGTTCACCAAAGAGTGGTATGTGCAGTCTCTACTGAGAGCCAATAGCCCACTGGTTGACATAATCATTGTGAAATGTATGTATAGATAATATTTAAGGCATATGCTATATTAAAATCTATGTTCTTAGGATGTTGGCATTAAAGCAGGTCACATACCTCAGAAAATTCCTTTCAGTCAGGAGGCAGCAGTCACCTATCTCCTTGTCTGGTCATTTCTGTGTATTGTATGCATCACAATATAGGCCTAATTGCATATTGAGCCACAGGCAAGAGAGGAGAGTGTGAAATTGATAGGAGAGGAAATTGACAAAGGATTGTTAGGGTCTATATCTGGGTACAAGGAAACACACAGGATCCTTCACCTAGGAGGCAAGCTCACAGTGTGTCTGTCTCATGAAAGGAGGGTCACAACTAATCTGTCTGTGAAATGTTGCAATGGTGTTGGGAGAGTAATATTCTGCAAGACAGGAGAGTATCTTATTAGTTAAGTCTAGGTCTAGAATCCATGCTATGATTTTGTTTTATATGTAACTGTTTCCAATGCTTCTACTTGCTATTACTTGAATCTCTATGCTTTATTAAATAAACTCATACTTGATTTCACTAAAAAAAATCTAAGTGCTGTGTGTTAAGCGGAGCAGTGATCTGAGGTGGAACTGGTAAGATGAGGTGTACTGGTTTTTTTGGAAGCAGCAAATCTGTGAACACTGCAAGTGTCCAGTAGACCTGGGGCTGAACACTCCAGGGAGGTGCTTGGAGGGCTTGGGGATAGGCACACTCTAATCATTAACCTATAGAGAGAGAGCAAGGCCTAGAAGGGAGTGTTGCCAGTGGCCGGTGGAGTAAGGAGCTGACCCATGGCAGGGACAGATGGTAGCAAAGTGCCTCTCAACTCTGGGTACTCCCAGGAAGTGTCACAGTAAAGTTCTAGCCCCCATGGTTGTCAGGTTAACCTTGCAGATGTTTGAAATTAGTGCAAACTGATGCAGTGTTGTCTTTCTGAGTCGACAGATGGTCTGAAATAGTTGCACTGAGAAGTATGAATTCCATTGCCTCTATTAATATTAATGTGCTAACTTGGACAATGACTAGTTGCATATAAGCACTGACTTTCATTGCAGATCATCCTGTCGGAGGGTGGAGAATGGGGTGGGAGTGAAGCCCAGTGCGGGCTGCAGTTGCTGCAGTGATGCAAATGCAGAATGAAGAAAGGAAAAATGGGACACATATACACACAAACACACAGATATGGAAGTGGGAAAGAAAGAGAGAGGAGGATGGGGAAGGGAGAGAAACACTTCAGAAATAGCAGTGTTTCTAAATGTGAGAATATAATTTCCACTCACCAATGCTAAATGTGATTTAACAGAGACTAATGGTATTTAGAAGTTTTTTTTTTACTACAGACAGTCCATAATCTATGTTTGATCTTTGATCAAACCTCACATTGACATGCATGGAAAATCCACAGAGAGCTGAAGATCATATGTAGTACTGAGTTTAAATATGTACCATTATAAAAGTGGAATTCAGTCCTTTCCAAAATTCACTTTAACATACCTGTTCTAGAAATGTCAGGTGAAAAAGGGCAAATATCAAGCGTATTTAATAATAATTTTTAACAAATAGATAAACAGGGAAAACCTTACCTGTCATTCTTTATCTAGACAAAAATTCACTGTATCAGAAAGTCAAGGATAATGTTCATAGCCCTGCTGTATTTTAGGAATAGGGGAAATGGAAGTATATACTGTATCTGCTGTGCCACAGGCTTTGGTCCATGCTTCATGAAAAAGACACTCATAGGCAGTTGGCTAACTCCCCCACCCTCGCCCCTTTGAGACATTCTTTTTGTCTTTCTGGTTAGGAATTGATCAGATGGTGTGAAAGACTTAGTTAAGGCACCGCCCCCACAATGCTGCAACTTTCTCACACGGGTGTGAAAAACCACCTCCCTGAGCACTGCAAGTTTCAGTGCTGTAAAGTGGCACTGTAGACAGTGCACCTGCGCTTGGAGCCACTCCCCTTCTGGAGCTCTGTCCCAGTGCTGGTGCCGCGACTACATGGTAGTGCATGGCAGGCTGGAGTGTAAATCTACAGTGCACTAGTTTGCTGCACACAACTGACCATGATGTAGGCCATATTACTATGCACTAAAAGTTAGTGCACTTTGACATACTACTGTTTAAACAAAGTGCACTAGGGAGTTTTTAGTGCATGGTAGAAAAGTCCACTTGCAGGTTTGTGGGCTGTAGATTTACACCCCAGCTTGTGGAGTACTAATTCTCTGGGTGGCCAACCCTTAACTTAACTCCTGGGGGAATTCTGCGGGACTGTGTGCCTGCAGAAAGTGCCCCTCCCCCGCACAATTCCTGTGCTTCCCTGCAGAAAATGGCAGGGAAGCAAAGGGAAGCCACGTGGGGGGATGACCATGGGTGCCGTTTTGGGGGGGATTGCCTCCCCCAAACAGAGGTGAGGCAAGGGGGCGTACACAAGGTTATGTGCCACTGTCCCCCCCTCATTTCTGCAAGTGCAGAGCTGCCCAGCTGAAGGAGGCTGAGTCTCAGGGATACTGAACTGGAGCTGAACGCTGCCTCCTGGGTCCTAGTGCCAGTCATACACTTCTTCTGTGTGCTGAGAGCCTTCCTGTTTTCTGTGCAATAGTGAGTGACTGAGGTGGGGCTGGATAAGGGAGGGTGGGGGAAATGGGAGAAGTGGGGGTGAGGGGCTAGGGGGAAAAGGCAGTGGGGAAGGAAGGGGAGGTGGAATAGGGAAGGGAAATGTGGGAGTGAGGGGAGGGTGATGCGGCAGTGGGTGAGGGGAATGAAATAGGGAAGAAAAGGGGCTAGGGGGAAGTGGGAGCCTGGCATGCAGCCTCCCCTCGGCAGCAGTTGGGGCTCCCCTGTTAAGCAGGCCCATCAAACCCTAACCCTGACAAACCCTACCCCTGTAAATCTGGACCCCTCCCACTAAACCCCCCACACCCGGACCCCGCTGATGAGCTCCATCTCCCCACATCCAGACTCCCACTGCTGAGCCCCAACCACCTTCACCTGGATCCCCTGCAGAGTTCCATTGCCCTGGCATCCAGGATTGGGTACCTAAGCAATGCACTGTTGCAAGCTTCTGCAGCAGTTTGCATAATTTAAAATCATAATTTAAATAATAATAAAATCGTAATAAATAAACTTAATAATAAATCATAATAAAAAGCCATATCAATGTAGTGGATATTCTGCATCTTCATCAACAAGCTGTCACTAGAACAGATAGATGAAAACATCTCTGTTAATACAGTAAACTAAAGTTGTTTTCAGTTACGCTCTTATTTTTTTGTAGCAGTTCAGTACAAAAGTAACCAGTTAGTGACTGAGGAATCTGTACTATATTTGTCTACTGAGTGTATGAAAAGCATGTTCTCTGTTTGTTCTTTCTTTATCTATGTTTATGGTTTGTGAAAAACACTGGATAAAATCACTGGAAACCAAAGCCAAAGGCATTGTGAGGTTTTCCACCCTGTCTGGGTAAAATGCCTCAACCCTGATCTTCAGGGAATACAATTAAGCTTCTTTCAGTCCTTGGCCTCTCATAATGAATAGTAATCCTTAGCTCTTACAGAACTTTGCACCTACACTGTGCTGTGCAAACATTAACTACATCTCCCTGAAATTGCCAGTACAGATGTCATTTTAGATTAATCATACTGGTGTTTTTTGTGATGTGGACACCTTTCCTTTAGGAGGTGGATTGAAGCCAGCAACTCTTTCATCCAGACCACTCACTGAATGGCTGCCATATGATAACATCACTCCTTATGAGGAGTGTCCTATCCAGAGTAAGAAAATAGTGGTGTTTTAGAACCAATGTACATGTTAGCAAATATATTTTAATGTTTGTAGGCATCACTTAACACCTTCTGTTGAAGCGCTGAACACCTTTAAAATGTATTAGGCAATGTGAAAAAAACAATGCTTTTACCCTGCTCTAGACAGGGCCTTGGGTTAATAATGAGTTGAACAAGACCCCGAAGCTCTGTTCCACTTTGACAAACAGAAGAGAGCGGGAAGGGATGCCCTCTCTTGAGGGGGAGGCCAGTATCTCAGGTAGTTGAGTGAAATTTCTCCTTTTGACCAATATTCCTTTGGTCTTCCCTGGGTTGAATTTGAGCTGCTTCTCATTCAGGTGTTGATCTCCTGTTGGCCTTGTGATATCCTTGTTATGGCATGGTTGCATATGTGAAAAATGAGTTATTCATCCAGGTGTCATGGACATGTTTTTTGCAATGAAGCCTGTGCCTTCTCATCAGCTTTCAAACTGTAAATGAGAGTAACTCATGTGCCGAAGGAGGTGAGGCAGGATGGATAAAAATAAAAAGTATTTGTTTGATTTAAATTGGATATCTTTTATTGATTTAATTGAATTAGATACATTTTAAAAAAATCTATTTAAAATTAAATTTGAAATTATGATAATTTGTTAAGGTCTAAATTTACTATAATCTTTTAAAACCAAGTAATTGAAATAAAAAAACAGACAAGCAGTACATGTTTGCTGTCCAAGTTGTAAAGAAAGTCAGACTGGTGAAAGTCACGGGCTAAAAACCTGGAACCAGAGTTTGTTGAATGCCAAACCAGCTTTTGACAGCGGTAGCTTTTTTTTTTGTAGGTACAAAGAGAATATTTTCTTCGTGCCAGTTTATTCAGCTAGATCAGTTGAATGACTAGTTCATTCAAAGTTCAGAAACCGATTGGGAGCTGAAAAAGCAGGAACGCTTGTTTTCCTCTTCCAGTCTATGAATTAAAATGAGGTGTGAGAGAATGAGATTTACTGGTTCTAAAATCTTGAAAGACATTGTGACTACAATCAATTCAATTCACTAATTACAGATAACGTTATCTTTGTTTAATAAATTAGTTCATTTTAAAAGCAAAACATGTTTTTATAAACTACTTTTTCCCTTAGGTATCCAGCACATCTAAGATAGTTTTAACTAATAAAAATAATTTTACAGTGCTGGTTTTGTGCATTTTTAAATAAATGCAAATTTTCAGCCAAATGCAGCTAATCACAAATCACGAGTAAAAAAAAAAACAAAAAAACCATTCTGTAAATAAGAAATGAATCAGTCATTGTTTTCTAATATAAAAATTAAGAATCTGAATACATGTACCTTAAGCTATAAAAAAATTAATTAAACATGTATAGATATAGTGTATCCTGCTGGTAAGCAAAAAGAAGTACTAAATTATACCAACCATTGAGAAACAAACTTTCTTTAAGAAAATAACTAAAAAGTACAAATGCAAAATAAGTTAAAATTGATTATTTAAACCAAGGTATCCTGCTTGCTGATTTAAATCATGATTAAAATTGGTGACTTCATTCACTTTGAGTTAACTCCATCCTACCTAAAATGAACAAGGAAAAGCTAACAGAAGGACTTGCCTTACTTCCTTTTACCTGTTGTTTTTTCACGCTACTTCCCCCTCAGCACTCAGCTTGCATCAGTTTGGAGTTCAGTTGTGGTGCAGAGTGAGTAAGTTATTATTGAATATTGTTACAGTGCTCGAAATGTGCTGTGCAATGTACTGGGCTAATTGAAAGACAAGGTCTCTGCCCTGAAGAGTTGGCTCTGAACTTCTAGATGCAGCAAGTAGTCTTAGTAGTAAATAGAGGAGGGAGATTAATGAGAAGGTTATGTTAGTAAGATTACACTGTTAGTCAAGATGTGAAAATGCCTAACCTAATGGTTCAATTAAGAGTTTATTTTTAAATAAAGTAAGCACAAATTATAATGAAAAGTAACATACATTTCCAAAATAGCTTCAGTTTTAATAATAATGTGATTTCTTGTAAAACAGAGGAACACATTTTATAATATGATTTTTATCTCAACAGTGCAGTGTTTGGGAAAAAATATCACCCACCAGATGTCACTCTCTTCATACATACAGTGTGGAGTGTAAATACTACTGAGCAAAGTTAAACAGTTTCTCTTCCTTGTTCATTTTGAACATTGCAAAACAATTTACAATAATCATAGGGATCAAAATTTTTAAACACCAGTGCCTAAAATTAGGCTCCTAAATCCATATTTAGGTACCTAGATAAAAGTGGCCTGATTTTTTTTTCTGCGGCTGATAATAGCCCACCTTAATTAATTGGTCTCCTTACAGTTGGTATGGCAACACCCATTTTTTCATGTTCTCTGTGTGAATCTATATCTTCCTACTGTATTTTCCACTGCATGCATGCGATGAAGTGGGTTTTAGCCCATGAAAGCTTATGCCCAAATAAATTTGTTAGTCTCTAAGGTGCCACAAGTACTCCTCGGTTTTTGTTTTTGTTTTGCTGATACAGACTAACACGGCTACTCTGAAAGGTGTTTGAGTCCTTCCAACTTGCACTGACTTCAGTGCAATTTGTGGGAGCTCAGCATTTCTAAAAATCATGCCACTTCCACCTCAGTACCTGAGTAATTTTAAGCACCTGAATTTGAAAATGTTGGCCTTTGAAGACTGAGAATTATTTAGTTTCAGAGTTGTGATTGTGGGTTTTTGTTTTTTTTTCCAGACCCTGGGTTTTGAATATAATAATGTTTGGGTCCAGGTGAAAAACATTCATCGTGCTCTGGATTTTTTGGTTTGATCCATTAATGAGATGCACTTACTAGCATGGCAATAAGCAACTGCACATCTTAATAATGACAACTAATGGACTGGATGGGTCAGGGACTTGCTAATGGGGTATAGAATATTTCATCTCTAGGCCACTCATTTAAATCAGTCAATAGTATCTCAAAGTTGCTGTCATTTAAAAACTGTTAAGTGACCTATATCGGTGTTTCTTAACAACCGGTCCATGGACTGGCACTGCTCCCTGAGATCTCCCTGACACAGGTTAGGAAGGCAGCAAGCCGATCTTGGTATCAGAAAGATTGAAAAACACTGACCTATGTGAAGCGAGATGATGGTGAAAGACCTGTCTTAGTGACCCATCACAACCTCCTGCCAGCCATCTCGGGTAACCTCTTGGTTGGTTGACTATATTGTGTCTGTTTTGTGGTTAAACGGAATATTTTATTTGCTGGAGCTGTCCATCTAATGATCTTTCACTTTGGCCTGAAAAATAAATTTCCCTTTTCTGCTTTAGGCTTTCACATGTCTTTTTAAAAATTGGGTAAGAGGCAAAATCAGAGAATTGTCCATTTGAGAGATTTTCATGCTGAAGCAAACTTTTAAAACAGCACATAAATGAAAAACCATTTGACTTGGTCAAGAACTCTCTCCATATCTGTGCTGCTGATACCAATTTGCATTTGAATCATGATATCTTCCTCCCAGTTCCACCTTTTTGTCCACTGGATGTTGCAGTGATGTCATAAGCCTGTATATATGACATCAGCTTGTTGCCAAAGAAATTTCTGTGATGACATAAACTCAGCTTTATGACCTCACTACAGGGTTGGGGCAGAAGAGAAGATGATCTGGGATCATCAATACCCGTATTTAAATGCAAATATCATTGAGAATCAGAACTATAGCAATAATACTTTGCACTTTAGTAGTGACTTTTGTACAAGAATCTTAAAGTGCATTTCATTCAGGCCTGGTCTGCACTACAGAGTTAGGTCGATGCAAGGCAATTAACGTTGACCTAACTATGTAAGTGTCTACACTAAAATTTTGCTCCTGCTGATGTAATTGCCCCACTACACCAACTTAATAACTCCACATCCACGAGAGGTGTAGAGTCAAAGTCGATGTAGTTAGGTCGCTGCAGTGTCCGTGTAGACCAGGGGCAGGCAAACTTTTTGGCCTGTGGGCCACATCGGGTTTCCAAAATTGTATGGAGGGCCAGTTAGGGGAGGCTGTGTCTCCCCAAACAGCCAGGCGTGATCCGGCCCCTGCCTCCTATCTGGGCCCCCCGGGACTTCTGCCCCATCCACCACCCTCTGCTCCCTGTCCCCTGACCACCCCCAGACCTCCCACCCCGACTGTCCCCTGATGCCCCATCCAACCCCCCCCCCATTCCTGACTGCCCCCCGGAGACCCCTGCCCCATCCAACCCCCCCTGTTCCCTGCCCTCTGACCACCCCAACCCCTGTCCACACCCCCAACCCCTGACCACAGCCCCTGAACTCCCCTGCCCTCTATCCAACCCCCCCTGCTCCCTGCCCCCTTACCGTGCTGCCTGGAGCACCGGTGGCTGGCGGTGCTACAGTCGCGCCGCCCAGAGCACCGGGTCAGGCCGTAGCTCTGCAACTGTGCTGCCTGGCCGCCCAGATCGTTGCGCCGGTGGTGCAGCGTGCTGAGGCTGTGGGGGAGGGGGAACAGCATGGGAGGGACTGGAGACTAGCGTCCCAGGCCAGGAGCTCAGGGGCTAGGCAGGAGTGTCCCGCGCGCTGGATGTGACCCATGGGCCGTAGTTTGCCCACCTCTGGTGTAGACACTAAGTTACTTACATTGACTGTTACTGACTTTCAGAAGCCATTCCACCATGCCCCTCACTGACAGTACAATCGATTCAAGCGTTTCTGGTGAAGAGACACACCGCTTACACAAGGAGCAAAATCTAAACACGCACCAGTGATGTAATTACTGTAGCGGCTGTATGCTGACCTAAGTTAGGTTGACTTATTTTTGTAGTGTAGACATGCCGGTAGTAACTAGACCTTACAATTCCCCTTTGACTTAGGGAAATGTTATTACTTTTATTTTATTCATAGAGGAGCTAACACAGAGAAGTGGTGTCTTGCCTAACTTCACTAACGACTCAGTGGCATAACTGGGAATAGAACCGTCATCCCCTGACTTCTAGCCCTCCACTCTGGCCGCTTGAATGTGCTTCCTCCTTGGAGAAGGAAGTCAAATATGATTAGCTTAAAATCTACATCTGCTCACCCTTCCTCTATTTAGTTAATCAAATATCTCTTCCTTTGTGTACTTTGAATTTATGGTGGTGGTGGAAATGGTACAGGAAGGTTGCTGTCTTGTTAGCCCAGAATTTGCTGTGATGTGCCCTTTGAATTTTAACAGGTTGGTTGAGATAGCAGAACACCGTTTCCCTAATTATTTTGGCACAGAAGAAAAGCTGTTTTCAATGACCCGTAGCATTCATCTCTATCGGGAACTCACCTGTGACAGTGTGCTGAAAAGGTATTGTTTGCTTTGGAGTGCAATGAGAAGCCCATCATTGCTGAATGGTCTGTAATGAATGTAATGTTTTACATCTCAAGCTTTATGTACAGTAGTTCACTTCTTTGGCCTTTACATTTCAATAACTAGGCAAGTCTGACTAGATAAAATTAGTGCAAAATGACCAACAACCCTGTATCTTGATGCATGTATTTGATCCCCTTTATTCGGAAGGTTTTGAAAAAGCTTTCTGAGATGTCTCGTTTAGCGTATGACCAATTGATATTAATGTTGCTATTTTTATAATGCAGCAAACTCTAATACACAGCCAGCAAAATGTGGTTTGCAGGAATCCCTTCATAATCCTAGATGTAGCTCTGATGGAGTTTGTGCAGCTGATGGGCACCCGGCTTTCTCTAGCTCAGATTAGGGTAGAGCAAAATCATGGAAGTGCCTCCTAATTATTCCTCCTGAGTATCTTCCTCCCATCCCCACATTATGAGGGAGGAAGAAAAGAAGATGGTGGGATCCTCCTGCAAATAGAGAGAGGAGTCCCACTCATGACTGTCATCCAGGAAAGCTTTTACATGATGATCCTGTGTTGCCATGTTACTTTGTCAGCTTGTGATGATACGTTGTCATGAAGACAGGTTATGATGTGGCAAGGACATTTTGCCATTCTTCTTGTGTGTATCTGCAAACATGTTAGTAGCAGACTTGTGCTGTATACTACCTACAGCCCCATCAGAGAGGATGAACTCTTAGCATATTATTAACCAAATATATTTTGACATGTATATTACATTGCAAGTATGTAGAAAGGGACCTGGCCCAGTGGCATATCTCCCTGATTACCCCCATGACTGCATGGGACAGAGCAGATCCATATTATGTGGCTCCTCCAACCCTCCACTTTGAAGGGGGGACTTTGGGATACAGGAGCTATGGCAGCCTGAGAGCTGTGGTAGTGGTTATGGAGCAGGATTCCTTCCCCCTTCCACATCTCCATAACCCAGCAATGGTGACTGTTGACAGAGGGGCTTGGCCATATAGAAAGGTTTTAGTATAATTTGGTGTAACAAATTTATGCTTCTAAAATATTTTTTGTGTGTTAATCATAATATGTATACAACTAACATCCCGCTTGTTACTGCTTCACCTAAGTCAATACTTATTATTATTATTATCTTTTTTTTAAGGATTGAGACTTTGGAAGAAGAAATCATTTCTAAGAAGGTTAAGCTTGTAATAATTGACTCTGTTGCTTCAGTGGTCAGAAAGGAGTTTGATACGAAACTTCAAGGCAACCTGATGGAGAGAAGTAACTTTCTGGCTAGAGAAGCATCGTTGTTGAAGTACTTGGCTGAGGAATTTTCAATACCAGTAAGTTTTTCCTTTTTTTTTTTTTTTTTAAAGTCTCTGGCCCACAGTATCATGTCATAAAATTAGAGAAGCATGAAAATGACAGGAAGATAAAAAACAGATGACCATTTTAACAGGGATGGACAAGCCAGTTACCGTAAGCACATCTGTGGAAAAAAAATCATTCTATTTGGACAGTTCAGTTGGTGACTTTGTTGTGTTTTCCTTAATATTTATTTCAGACTTTGGAGATGACTTTACAAGATTCTTTCTACCATTTCTTTTCAGTGTTTCATTTTCTTTAGCTTTTTGTAAGGCTGTTATCTGTGTTGCTTCAATTTGACATGGCTCATTTAGTTCCATAACTTCCTTTTGACGCTGTCGTCTAAACTAGCATTACTTCCAGTGCTTTTTGGTGAGTCTTACCTGCTGATGGTCCATTTCCTGCCCCTCCTGTTAAATTTTGTGGAGTCTCAAATGGAGATTGGTTCTTCCAGGCCCAAGTTCTGTGATTGTGAGTTTGGGATCTGGAGCAGTGACCTTCCTTTATGAGTTAAAGTACTCACAGATTTGTGGGAGGAAGGTAGTGACAGTGCACCAGGACACAGGCTTATCAGTAAGCCTAGAGTACCACTCACAAAAAGCTTCAGTACCATACCAGGATTGGGTGAGGTTGATTAAAGTGGTATTACAAGATGTAATGGCTTTGAATGAAAGAAGGGAAAGTTCAGATATAAAGAAAAGCTTTTAATAGTAAGATCAATTTGAGAACGGAAAAAGTTGCCAAGTGATGTCAGAGAGACTCCACCAACAGAAATAGTCGAAGTATAAGAGAGTAAACTGCTGTAGAGACTTTGGAAATGTGAGGTCTTGTCCATCAGTAACTTCTATGGTCTGTATAGCTGCCCTCTCAGTCAGAGTTATGCATATGTCAGGGGGAGAATCTATCCCTACTCTGTAAAATATCAAGACATTTGGATATCTTGAGAAAATTAAAAAACCCTGCATCTGTGCCTTTAAAAATTGTGTGCAAATGTAGTGTCCCAAATTCCTGCACCCAATGATATTTATAGAGCTAAAAAGAAGCCAGGAAAAATATGAAGTTTGCAAGAAAGTGTGTATTTAATGACACTTTTATTCATATTTAGGGAAAATGTGATGCAGTTCCCTGGCAAAGAAGAAGGTTATAAAGTTTATACTGGAAGATGTTCATTTCTCTCTCTCATATTTTTTTAAAATTTGATTTTAGTTGTTAAAATGGTAAATTCGAGCTGGCTGTGAGCCATCCAGAGACCATGCTTGTGGCCCTGCTTAGAAACAGGGAGACAGAATATTAATATTCATGGAGCTTCTAATGATTTACAGAGACACTGAATGAATGGAAAAGTTAAGGATTGTGTGCTTATGTTATTTATTTCATCCTTTGGACTTGTTTAACCCCATATAAACCATTTACAGTTGGTTAAATGAAAACAAAAGTTCACCATTTAAAGTTCTTCAGTGTATCCGAACTGCAGGGTAGTGTTTTGAGGTACGTATTATACCTGCTGTCTGTTGGTCCTTTCTTGATTTCAGGGTTCTGTCCATGTTTACCCATTAGAAACCTTCTGTGCAGAGGTTTAGAATTCCATAAATTTCTGCCTCTGAGTTAAACTTGATATTTGCAGCTTTGGACCAGGAGAGAATTTAAGTTCACAATTTAAAAAAAAAAAATGTAAATGGAGGGTGTCAGAAGTCTTAGAACTATTAATAAAAAAGTTTGCCAAATTGTCATTTGAGTACTAGTAGTCGTCAATACCAGTATTGACTGATCAGTGGCTAATTTACTATTATAATTGCTTTTGAAATCTTGTAAAGAGAGTTGATTTACGATTGTTGAAATATTTGTCCTTAGAAATGAACTAAGTCAGAAAATACACCTCTTCATCGTTTTTTACTCCTTATCATATCAATTATTATTGACTAGTTTTTTGTATCAGTTCACAAGGTGAATGCAGCTGTCCTTTTATTGTCTGAATATGTACAGCACATGTATGGAGTTGCTGGGTTACATTAACAATGTTTAAATTTGTATTGCAACACAGACAGGAGGGTCCCCTGTAAATTAGCATATTAAGAAGATCAGGTTTTGGATGAGAGGATGTAGGAGGGGTCAGTAGCACTGTCTGTTAAGGTTGTCTGACACTTAGCATTACAAGACCCTTTTTTCAGTTGCTTTTAACTTTTCTAACTTTATCTGTTTGGACTAAAATTTTCTATTTTGAATGGTTGCCTCAAGCAGAATTTTTTTGGAAATTTCATCTAAAAAAAGAAAATAAGCTTTTTGTTCATATTTAAAAAAATTTGGTGATTTTTTTTTTTTTTTTTTTAAACAGCTCCAGGTCCACTATGCTTTGGAGTAGGGTCTGGAATGGCTCAGAACTGTGAATGCCAGTCTCAGGTCAGACTGTCAGAAAACAGGGCGGACACCACAAACTGGTGGCATATTCTATAGTTAGATTTCACCAAGCCGGTAACAAATGTAATTTCCTGGATCACTATATTAGCCTTACCATGGAGACAAGGACAACCCCCCTTAGACTCTCCAGCTTATCTTACCAGCCAGAAAACTGGACTTTGTGATACTAGGTTACTCCCAGCTCCAAAGAATTAGTCACTTACCGCAGGTCAATGAATACTTTTGATCTTACATCAAGACAACGTTTACAACCAATTTCTCTAGTAAACTAACTAAAGGTTTATTAGCTAAGAAAAAGAAATGAGAGTTATCGAGGGATTAAAGCAGATAAAATACATTAACAGATAAGTCTAAATTTGCACATCCACAATGATAGTAGAGATGTAGTAATTTGCTAGTTTTCCATAAGTCTCTCAGAGTTACCCAAAATAACTTTGAGGATCTCTCTCTTGCATCTGGAACACTTTCATTTGAATGTCCAAATAGTTCAGAGATACTAGATCCTTTTTTGAATTCATATTTATAGCTTTTCCACACAGAAATAATCTGATAAGTGTCTTTATTCCTCCATGTCCCCTTGCTTTGAAATTAGCATTTCCTGTTACAGCCATTAAGTCCTTCATTAGCATTTCCAGGGTTCCATTCCGATTTGAAAAAAGAAAAGGAGTACTTGTGGCACCTTAGAGACTAAATAAATTTGTTAGTCTCTAAGGTGCCACAAGTACTCCTTTTCTTTTTGCGGATACAGACTAACACGGCTGCTACTCTGATTCCCATTTGATGAATTAGTCACAAGGATATACACAATATAAAAGGTAATGTAATAGGAAACAAAAATCCATTAGTTTTCATGAAGTTTACACATCAGGTACATTCTTATCTTAACACACATTTGATCTAGAGTTATTTAATTATCAGGATATACATACTGTAAATGTAATTACAGGGGTATATGCAATGCAAATGTAATGTAATAAGAGACAATTGCTTACTGATAAGTGAATACAGTAACATTAGCATCTCTCTTTTATCTCTATCAGCATATGAGTGAGCTAGTCTGACCGCATACTTAACACTTCTTTGATATTCAGACACAAGTGAGTTGGCCTATGGCTTTGACCTGAGTTGCCACCCTGGTAGATAGCTTCACACTAGGTATAAAATAAAATCCATCAGATGGACACAGACTGACAGGGAGTACAAGGAAACAATGAATGGTCAGCTTGATAGGCAGTGGAATCAGCACACTCGAGGCCTGATCATGGAAAAGGACAGTTTTAAGGGATTTGAAAGAGGATAATGAGGTAACATTGCAGATGTTTATGGGGAGTGCCTCCCAAGCATAAGGACCAGCATTGAAGAAAGCACAAAGGTGCTTGTTTGAAAAGTTAACAAATGGGTGATGGAGGGTGACATCATGGGGATTGTAGCAAAATCTGTGGAGAAAGAGGTGGTTAGGGACTATTTAGAAAAGCTGGACGTGCACAAGTCCATGGGGCCGGACGAGTTGCATCCGAGAGCGCTAAAGGAATTGGCGGCTGTGATTGCAGAGCCATTGGCCATTATCTTTGAAAACTCGTGGCGAACGGGGGAAGTCCAAGATGACTGGAAAAAGGCTAATGTAGTGCCAATCTTTAAAAAAGGGAAGAAGGAGGATCCTGGGAACTACAGGCCAGTCAGCCTCACCTCAGTCCCCGGAAAAATCATGGAGCAGGTCCTCAAAGAATCAATCCTGAAGCACTTACATGAGAGGAAAGTGATCAGGAACAGTCAGCATGGATTCACCAAGGGAAGGTCATGCCTGACTAATCTAATCGCCTTCTATGATGAGATTACTGGTTCTGTGGATGAAGGGAAAGCAGTGGATGTATTGTTTCTTGACTTTAGCAAAGCTTTTGACACGGTCTCCCACAGTGTTCTTGTCAGCAAGTTAAAGAAGTATGGGCTGGATGAATGCACTATAAGGTGGGTAGAAAGTTGGATAGATTGTCGGGCTCAACGGGTAGTGATCAATGGCTCCATGTCTAGTTGGCAGCCGGTGTCAAGTGGAGTGCCCCAGGGGTCAGTCCTGGGGCCGGTTTTGTTCAATATCTTCATAAATGATCTGGAGGATGGTGTGGATTGCACTCTCAGCAAATTTGCGGATGATACTAAACTGGGAGGAGTGGTAGATAGGCTGGAGGGCAGGGATAGGATACAGAGGGCCCTAGACAAATTGGAGGATTGGGCCAAAAGAAATCTGATGAGGTTCAATAAGGATAAGTGCAGGGTCCTGCACTTAGGACGGAAGAACCCAATGCACAGCTACAGACTAGGGACCGAATGGCTAGGCAGCAGTTCTGCGGAAAAGGACCTAGGGGTTACAGTGGACAAGAAGCTGGATATGAGTCAGCAGTGTGCCCTTGTTCCCAAGAAGGCCAATGGCATTTTGGGATGTATAAGTAGGGGCATAGCGAGCAGATCGAGGGATGTGATCGTTCCCCTCTATTCGACATTGGTGAGGCCTCATCTGGAGTACTGTGTCCAGTTTTGGGCCCCACACTACAAGAAGGATGTGGATAAACTGGAGAGAGTCCAGCGAAGGGCAACAAAAATGATTAGGGGTCTGGAACACATGACTTATGAGGAGAGGCTGAGGGAACTGGGATTGTTTAGTCTGCAGAAGAGAAGAATGAGGGGGGATTTGATAGCTGCTTTCAACTACCTGAGAGGTGGTTCCAGAGAGGATGGTTCTAGACTATTCTCAGTGGTAGAAGAGGACAGGACAAGGAGTAATGGTCTTAAGTTGCAGTGAGGGAGGTTTAGGTTGGATATTAGGAAAAACTTTTTCACTAGGAGGGTGGTGAAACACTGGAATGCGTTAACTAGGGAGATGGTAGAATCTCCTTCCTTAGAAGTTTTTAAGGTCAGGCTTGACAAAGCCCTGGCTGGGATGATTTAATTGGGGATTGGTCCTGCTTTGAGCAGGGGGTTGGACTGGATGACCTCCTGAGGTCCCTTCCAACCCTGATATTCTATGATTCTATGAAAAGTTGACATCTCAATAGTGAATTCAATAAGAGATGATAGGTAGGGTGGGACTATGCTGTAAAGGGCCTTTAAAGTGAAGACGAAGCTTATGGGGGAGTTAGAGGATGGATTCAGGGAGAGGGTGATGTGGCCAAAGCCATGGGGTAGGAAAATTATTTTTGCAGCAATATTCTGAATGGATATGTGTGGGGCAAGATCGCATTTGTCAAGGCCAGAGAGAAGAATGCTGAAGTAATCAAGACAAAAGATTATGAGAGTCCAGATGAAACATCTTAGAGATGTCTACATCTTGCAGATTCTTTCTGCATAACATAGCCTGGATTTGAGGACCAAGAGAGAGATCCAAGCTGAAGAAGACGCCTAGGTTACAGGCCTGAGTGACGGATAAGATGATGGTGGTCTCCACAGTGATCAAGAAAGGAGATAGAGTGGCAGGCTTGGAGCTCTATTTTAGCCATGCTGACCTGAGGGCTAAAAAACCATGAGGAGATGTCAGAGACAGGCTGAGATTTTAGTTTAGACAGAAGGAGACAATTCTGCAGTAGAAAGGCAGATTTCTGAGTTGTGAGCATAGAGATAACAGCTAAATTTGTTTGCAAATTAGATTACCCAGAGATAACATGTAGAGGGAGAAGAGAAGAGGACCAAGGACAGAACCCTGTAGAACCCTTGCAGAAAGCTGGAGGAGGGTGAGAAAGGTCCTCTGAAGGACACACTGAAGAAGCTATTAAAGAGGGAGGAGGAGGAGACACAGGAGGGGGAAGAGTCACAGAAGCCAAGAGAGAGGTCAAGATTTCAAGAAGGCCATAATTGATGGTGTCAGAGGTGGCTGACAAGTCAAGGATGGGGATGGAGTACTGGTTATGAGCTTTAGCTAAGAAGAGGTCATTGGTGACTAGACTCTGCATGCACCATCCCTTGAGAAACTGAGCATGCTCCTATCAGCTCAGGACTAAAGGGTGAAGCCAGAAGTTCCTTGTAGTTGCTGCTCCTGCACTGGGACTGAGAGCAGGGAGCCTGTCTCTCTTGTGCTCTCAGTGATTTCCCTGCTTGCAGCCAGACAGCATGGAGGAGGAAGCTGTCTGATCTGAATGCAGCGGGGACAAAACCAAACTAGGGAAAGGGAAATGAATAGATTAAGACAAGGATGCTGGTGAGACTGAGATGGGAGGGGAAAGGAGGATGGGTCTGAGAGCCAGAATTGATGGTGGTGGAACTGGGGTTGGGAGCTGGAAATGTGGGTGGATGGGGGAACTGGGGTTGGGAGCTGGAAATGTGGGTGGATGGGGGAAGGGAACGAAGCAGGAACTGGTTGGGCAAGAAAACTGGGAGCCATGGGGAGGGGGACTGGGTCTGGGAGTCGGGGAGGGGGGGAATAGGGATTTAATTGATTGGGGTGGGCAGGGGGAGACGGGCATTGAGATTGGAGGAGGAGAAGGGAAGAGACTTGGCCCAGCTGCATAAGGAGACTGGGAGTAGGAACCAGTGTGTGGCAGGGAGTGGGAAGACAAATCTGGTAAGGAGTTGTGTGCAGAGGGAGAGCTGGGAATGGCTGGGCAAAGAGACTGGGTCAAAGAGTCAGGAAAAGAGGAGATTGGGTCAAAGAGTCATGGAGCAGAGACAAAGATTATATGAGGAGCCCAATGAGGGAGACTGGGACTGTGAACTAGTGGTGGGGGCAGGTAGGGGAGAGAGAGATTGGATGAGGAGCAGGGAGGGGAGAATGGAGACTGGCTGGTCAAGGACACTTGGAGTGGGATGAAAAGCATGAGCAGTGGAGACTGGGACTGGGAAGGCAAGGAGAATGGGATAAGGACAGGGAGCCAGGGGTGGGGAATAGACAGGACTGGGACAGGTTGGAGGGGATGGGGCGGTCAAGCTTGGAGGAAAATAAGCATAATAGTCTGTGTGCTCACTAGAGCGTGCTCCTTTCCAGA
Organism: Chelonia mydas; assembly: GCF_015237465.2. Lineage (NCBI taxonomy): Eukaryota > Metazoa > Chordata > Testudines > Cheloniidae > Chelonia > Chelonia mydas. Next base: position 64,707,270 of record NC_051246.2, read on the forward strand.
GTTGGGAGTGGAACCCACAGCAAATATCTGTGAAACCCACTGGCAAAATGTGTGTGTCATTCCCTTCCAGTGTCATTATCAGGTATTCTTTTAGCTCAAGTGGCAGAGGTCTGTGCAGTGGATCTAAAGATTGCAACCCTGCTGATGAACCGTTTGGATGTCAATATGACATAGTCTTTAATTACATGACCATATATGATTTTTTTCCACAGGATCCCTGCCTCATTTAGTTCACTGGATGGACCTGCTCTGGGGATGAATTGTGGTTATGTAGTGAAGGAATCTCTTATCTGTAGGACCCTTGCCTCATTTGTTGCAGAAGTTGAAGGGTGTGTAGTGAATGAGGCAGGGGATTGCAGGAAGAGGAAGGATGGTCTCATAATTAAGGCAGTTGAATGCTACCCTGGAGATCTGGTTTCTATCCCTACCTCTGCCAGAGTGCTTATGTGATGCTAGGCAAGACATTTAAACTAAATTTTTCACAGGTAGTCATTGAAAGGAATCCTAAGGCGGTTATCGATCCATTACTAAATGGAATTGGTAGAATTGTCAATAATAATGTAGAAAAGACAGAAGTGTTCAATAAATATTTTTGTTCTGTATTTGGTAAAATGCAGCATGATCTATTCATATATGATGATGGTGAAACACTTTCCATTCCAACAGTAACTCAGGAGGTTGTTAAACAGCAACTACTAAAGTTAGATATTTTAAAATCAACAGGTCCGGATAGTTTGCATCCTAGAATTTTAAGAGTTGACTGAGGAGCTGGCTGGACCGTGAATGATACCATTCAATAAGTCTTGGAACAATGAGGAAGTTTCAGAAGACTGAAAGAAAGCTGATGTGCCAATTTTCAAAAAGGGCAAACGGGATGATCTGGGTAATTAGGCCTGTCAGCCTGACATGGATCTTGGGTAAAACAGTGGAAAGGCTGATATGGGACTTGACTGATAAAGAATTAAAGGAGAGTAATATAATTAATGTCAATCAACCAGGGTATAGAGAAAATAGATCTTGTCAAAAGAACTAGATTTTTTTTGGAAGAAGATTAGGAGTTTGGTTGATAAAGATAATAGTATTGATGCAATAGACTTTTGTAAGATGATTGACTCGATACTGCATGATGCTTAGATTAAGAAACTAGAACAATGTACAATCATCATGGCACACATTAAACGGATTAAATGGCAGACTGATAGGTTTCAAAATGTAATTGTAAACAGGGAATCATAATGACATGGCTGTGTTTCTAGATAGGCTTTTCATAGAGCGGTTATTGGCCCTATGCCATTTAGCATTTGTATCAATGACCTGGAAGAAAACATGAAGTCATTACTGATAAAGCTTGCAGATGACACAAAGATTGGTGGCGTGGTAAATAATGAAGAGGACAGGTCACTGATACAGAGCAATCAGTTGGACGCAAGCAAACAGTATGTGTTTCAGAATGGCCTAATGTAAAGTCATACATTTAAGAACAAAGAATGCAAGTCATACTTACAGGATGGGGGACTGTATCCTGGGAAGCAGTGACTTAAAAGTGTTGGTGCCCACAATAAAAAAAAATGTTTAAAAATTGGAGCGGGTTCAGAGAAGAGCCACAAGAATAACTAACAGATTGGGACTCCTTGTTGTTTTTGCTGATACACACTAACACGGCTACCACTCTGAAACCTAACTGATTGGAAGACATACTTTATAATAAAAGACTCAAGGAGCTCAATCTTTTTAGTTTATCAAACAGAAGATTAAGCAGTGATTTGATCAGTCTATAAATACCTATATGGGGAACTGAAACTTGATAAAAAAGGGCACCTCAGTCTAATAGACAAAGGTGTAATGAGATCCAATGGCTGGAAGCTGGAGATCGACAAATTCGGTCTAGAAATAAGACTGAATTTTTTTAAGTGAGGGTAACTAACCTTTGGAATAGTTTACAAAGGGTTGTGGACGATTTTCTATTGCAAAATTTTAAAATCAAGAATTGATTTTTTTTTTTAAAAACATGCTTTAGTTTAAACAAGAATTAATTCAGGGAAGTCATATGGCCTGTATTATGTGGGAGGTCAAATTAGATTATGACAATCTAATCTGGTGAAGTGAGCTGTAGCTCACGAAAGCTTATGCTCAAATAAATTGGTTAGTCTCTAAGGTGCCACAAGTACTCCTTTTCTTTAATCTGGCCATATAATTTATAAATTTATGAATTACTGTGTCCTTCATTTTCTGGGTGCCCAAATTGAGTCTCTGGGGTCTGATTTTTTTAAGAAAAAAAAAGATTTGCAGAATTGCTGAGGACTCACAACTGCAACTGAAGTAAATGGGAGCTGTGCTTTGAATATATAAAGTGCTGTATAATTCTTTGAAAAATCAGTTCCTAGGTCTCCCTAATTGGGCACCTAGAATTAGTGAATACTTTTGACCTTAATCTCCCTGTGTCTCAGTTCTCCTTTTGTCCTCAAAGGTAGGTATGAATTGTGTGCAGTAAGGAATGGGGGCCATACATTAAACAATGAAGTAAAAGTAAAATATTGAATAGCTCAATGGTTTTCAGTCTGTGGTCTGCAGACCCCTGGGGATCCTCAGACTATGGGGTCCGCAAAAGTTTGTTGTTACCATAGAACAGTGGTTTTCAACCTGTGGTCCGTGGACCCCTGGGGGTCTGCAGACTGTGTCTAAGATTGCCAAAAGGGCCTGTGCCTCTAAATTTTTTAGAGGTCCACAAATGAAAAAAAGGTTGAAAATCACTGGAATAGCTTCTTAAATGAGCACTGTATAGTCTGTGCACTGAATGAGGCAGGGGTCCTGTAGAAAAAATAGTATGTGATCATGTAATTAAAAACTGTATCATAATGTGCACAAGAGGGCTAAATTAATTCTTAACTTTTGAGTGCTTGACTTTATAAACTTAATGTTCTTTCAATGTCTTTTTTTGTTTTTGATATACATATAGATTATCCATCTATCTATATATATATACACACACACAGAAATGGTAAAAAAAATCTATTGTTTGTAGAATACATTGAAGATATAAAACAATATAGAAAGCATTTTTTGTGTTTATAAAAGCTATTAAAAAAAGGGAAATTAATAGCACGGTGCATTAAAGGGCATTTGGATCCAAATGAATGTACCCAATATTGATTCTTTAATAATATACAACAATGATTTAGACTAACTGATCACTAGATATTAGTATTTTTCATGCTAAAATATTTAAACAATCACCACAGTCTCTCAGATACAAAATTAATTTTTCGCTCATGAAAAAATGGCAGGGCCTAAGCAACTTGAGAGAATCTCCTGGATGTATTATTTTGGACTTAACATGGAGTGTGAGTCCTTCTGAGTATTGCCACAGCAAAACGTGGTATTGTATGTATTCTTTGACTTTTCCATGTTGTACACACTGCTTCAATGTGATTTTGTGTTTTGAAACCATTTTATTAATAAGCCACATCTTCATCACTCGATGAAGGTGGAAGCCAAAACACATTCTGGATTTACAGTTGGGTGAATTTTGTTTGTTTTTATTGTGTGTGTGCATCCCATACTTCACACAAGTATATTGTGCCAAAGTTTGGAGACATTACTAAATCACATCCGAGGAAATGTTCATTCTTGCATTACGTGTTTTCTGAGTAATTTTCCCAGGGAGAGTATGTGGCTGATGAGTTTTACAGCTTAGGTTAATTTTTATATGAAATGCATGTGGTGCTCGTACTGGTCTGGAAACAAGTAATATCACTATTCCAATGAGAGAGAGAGAACTAGACTTGAATATATAGCAAGAATAGTACTGATCATACTGCTTTTCTTGTGTCAGATTTTTAAGTAGTTTTCTGATTACCTGCTCAACTTCTGTAAATATTAATTTCTGTGGGTTAGCCTGCTGATTAGTAGTAACAGTTAACAAAATGCACGTGGGTGGCTAGCCCTTCTCTCTAGATAGCATTTTTTAAAATGGTACCTGCAAATGTAAACTATAGGAATAATTCTGTTTAATAAATAAAAGTGGAAAGAAGACTGAGGGAGGCTTAGGATGAAATTCAACTTTTTGTAATGCCATTGATTTACAGCAGAGATGAATTTGGCTCCTAGTGCTTTGTCCTAAACATTGTGGATGATCTCTTCACAAATCTGGGCAAATGTGTCCTCCTGCATATGTTGAGAACATTGGTCAAAGCTGTAACAAGAAAATGCATATCAGTTTGTTTTTAAAAGGGGGGGGGAAAGTCCCCCTCCCGCTTCAAAGAGACAAATGGGCTTTGGAAGTGAAATAATTTAATGAGATGGAGAGATTTCCCTTTATCATCTATGAATATAGTGTAAATGAAAGTGGGACATTTTGGGATCAGGCTCTTATGCTGTTTAATCTACTATAATTGTGAGAGTTAAAGGAATGCTCTGGTTAAAAACGTTTTTTTCACAAATACATTTAATTTCATTTGAGGTTGACACTGTAAAATGGAAAGTTTTAAAAAGGCAATTTACTTGTCACTGTTTATTCCTGGTTTATATTTTTATTTCTCTCAGCATGAGTAATTAAAATTTTCTGGTCAGTTTCCCTCTCAGGCTCTCATGCACTTAGCATAGTGCTATATGTTTGGTTTATGAATCCTGTGAGGGAAAGTTTAAATGCAATAGGCTGCTTTCATTATAATTTAAAAAGAAAGTTAGTGAAAAATTTTCTTTGTTCGTTCTCAGGTTTTGTAAACTCTTGTTTTCAAAAATAATTCAACTTTACATATCATTTTATGCCTGCAGCGACTCTCCTCTGTCCCCTTCTCTGTCTGCATTAACCAAATAAATTTATGGTATCATCTCAGCTTCATACAGCTAAATGTCTCCAGACCAGAAGTGCTTCTATTGGGCAAGAAGAAGATCTTGTATCTTCTTCTTCTCTAAAAAAAGAACAGGAGTACTTGTGGCACCTTAGAGACTAACAAATTTATTAGAGCATAAGCTTTCGTGGGCTACAGCCCACTTCATCAGATGCATATAATGGAACATATAGTAAGAAGATATATATATATAGAGAGAGATATATAGATATATATACACATACATACAGATAAGTTGGAAGTTGCCATACAAACTGTGAGAGTCTGATTATTAAGATGAGCTATTATCAGCAGGAGAAAAAAACTTTTGTAGTGATAATCAAGATGGCCCATTTAGACAGTTGACAGGAAGGTGTGAGGATACTTAACTTAGGGAAATAGATTCAATATGTGTAATGACTCAGCCACTCCCAGTCTTTATTCAAACCCAAGATAATGGTATCTAGTTTGCATATTAATTCAAGCTCAGCAGTTTCTCCTTAGAGTCTGTTTTTGAAGCTTTTCTGTTGCAAAATTGCCACCTTTAAATCTTTTACTGAGTGGCCAGAGAGGTTGAAGTGTTCTCCGATCGGTTTTTGAAAGTTATGATTCCTGATGTCAGATTTGCGTCCATTTATTCTTTTGCGTAGAGACTGTCTGGTTTGGCCAATGTACATGACAGAGAGGCATTGCTGGCACATGCTGGCATATATCACATTGGTAGATGTGCAGGTGAACGAGCCCCTGATGGCATGGTTAATGTGATTAGGTCCTATGATGGTGTCACTTGAATAAATATGTGGACAGAGTTGGCATCGGGGTTTGTTGCAAGGATAGGTTCGTGGGTTAGTGTTTTTGTTGTGTAGTGTATGGTTGCTGGTGAGTATTTGCTTCAGGCTGGGGGGCTGTCTGTAAGCGAGGACTGGTCTGTCTCCCAAGATCTGTGAGAGTGAGGGATCATTTTTCAGGATAGGTTGTAAATCTTTGTTGATGCGCTGGAGAAGTTTTAGTTGGGGGCTGAAGGTGATGGCTAGTGGCGTTCTGTTATTTTCTTTGTTGGGCCTGTCCTGTAGTAGGTGACTTCTGGGTACTCTTCTGGCTCTGTCAATTTGTTTCTTCACTTCAGCAGGTGGGTATTGTAGTTGTAAGAATGCTTGATAGAGATCTTGTAGGTGTTTGTCTCTGTCTGAGGGATTGGAGCAAATGCGGTTGTATCATAGAGCTTGGCTGTAGACAATGGATTGTGTGGTGTGGTCTGGGTGAAAGCTGGCGGCATGTAGGTAAGTATAGCAGTCAGTAGGTTTCTGGTATAGGGTGGTGTTTATGTGACCATTGCTTATTAGCACAGTCGTGTCCAGGAGATGGATCGCTTGTGTGGACTGGTCTAGGCTGAGGTTGATGGTGGGATGGAAATTGTTGAAATCATGGTGGAATTCCTCACAGGCTTCTTTTCCATGGGTCCAGATGATGAAGATGTCATTAATGTAACGCAAGTAGAGTAGAGGTGTTAGGGGATGAGAGCTAAGGAAGCGTTGTTCTAAGTCAGCAATAAAAATGTTAGCATACTGTGGGACCATGCGGGTACCTATAGCAGTGCTGCTGACTTGAAGGTATACATTGTCCCCAAATGTGAAATAGTTGTGGGTGAGGACAAAGTCACAAAGGTCAGCCACCAGGTTTGCTGTGACATTATTGGGGATACTGTTCCTGATAGCTTGTAGTCCATCTTTGTGTGGAATGTTGGTGTAGAGGGCTTCTACATCTATAGTGGCCAGGATGGTGTTTTCTGGAAGATCACTGATGGATTGTAGTTTCCTCAGAAAGTCAGTGGTGTCTTGAAGATAGCTGGGAGTGCTGGTAGCGTAGGGCCTGATGAGAGAGTCCACATAGCCGGACAATCCTGCTGTCAGGGTGCCAATGCCTGAGATGATGGGGCGTCCAGGATTCCCAGGTTTATGGATCTTGGGAAGCAGATAGAATACCCCTGGTCGGGGTTCTAGGCATGTGTCTGCACAGATCTGTTCCTGTGCTTTTTCAGGGAGTTTCTTGAGCAGATGGTGTAGTTTCTTTTGGTAATCCACAGTGGGATCAGAGGATAATGGCCTGTAGAATGTGGAGTTAGAGAGCTGCCTAGCAGCCTCTTGTTCATATTCCAACTTATTCATGATGACGACAGCACCTCCTTTGTCAGCCTTTTTGATTATGATGTCAGAGTTGTTCCTGAGGCTGTTGATGGTGTTGTGTTCAGCACGGCTGAGGTTATGGGGCAAGTGATGCTGCTTTTCCACAATTTCAGCCTGTGCACGTCGACGGAAGCAATCTATGTAGAAGTCTGTATCTTCTCTTTCCTTTTGTTAAGTCCTCCCTTTTATCTCTGTTGTCAGTAACTTTGGTATCATCCTTAACACTGCACTTTCCTTCTCTTTTTGAGTGTGCAGTTCGGTTAACACCTCTGCAAACTCTATCTCTGAACAAATTAGTGTGTTGGGGAGGCCCATATAAAACTGGAAAGAATTTGAGGAAAAAATATGGAAAAAAACAATGTTACACTGCCACTGGATATGAATATGGGAAAAGTTAGGTAGTCTGTCTTTATTGTGGCATTGATAACCCATATGTTCTGATATTTCAAACAGCATAGAGATATGTTAACAAATTTGAATTTCAAATGGCCTTTAATTGAGCAACGTCTAGATTGTAAGTTATTTGGGGTGGGACCTTGTTTTCATACTTGTCTGTATAGCATCTACCAGAGTACCTTATTGATGTTATACAAATAATCACATCTGCCTGTTGTTGTCTAGTTCAGGGGTTTTCAAACTTCATTGCAGCGTGACCCCTTTCTGACAACAAAGAATTACTACATGACCCCGGGATGATGGACCGAAGCCTGAGCCTGCCTGAGCCCCGCCACCCTGGGCGGGGGGACCAAAATTAAAGTCCAATTTCAGCCCCAGACAGGGGCCTGTAACCTGAGCCCTGGCTCCCGGGACTGAAGCTAAAGCCTGAGCCCTGCTGCCCAGGGCTAAAACCCTTGGGCTTCGGCCCCGGGCAGTGGGGCTCGGGCTTCGGTCTGAGGCCCCAGCAAGTCTAAGCCAGCCCTGGCGATCCCATTATAATGGGGTCCTGACCCACGGTTGAAGAACCACTGGTAGTTTTTCCTCCACCTTTTTCTTGAACAAACCTATGTCCTTCTTCTAAATGCCTGCCTCACCATGCCCCTTTTGAGTCTGTCTAAACAGTGAGAACTGTTTTTGTATGTTATGTCGTACAAATGTTTGTTTGGTTAATGAGGTGCTGACTAAGAGGGAGAAGCATTTAGAGAAACTTTACTGGCAGTTTGAAAAATGTACCAGCCGTGTTCTAGCCAGAGGACCAGGCCTGTTACCCAGAAACTATTGTGTACAACTTGGCTTCAAACAGATAGTTTCACAGGCAAGATCTCAATGAGAAGTCCACTTCCTCTTCTACCAGCTGCTGGCAAGAGGGACGATGCTGGGATTTTTAGCAGAGTGCTCTCCTTAGACTCTCTGGTGGGTCCGATCTTTTATATCACTCTCTGGTATGTGTTGTATGAATTTGAAGCCTCTCTTGCACAATTGCTAGAAGGGAGGAGCTTTCTGTCTCTTCTCCCCCACGCTCAGCCTCCTGGCTGCTGCATAAGTAGAGTGTTCTAATCTAGTCCTCATCCAGTCATCTGGTTGCTGCAAAGGAGATGAGGTCTCCTTGGTGCTCTATCCCTTCTTCAACCTCTGGTTTTTCAGTCCTTCTCCCCAGTGAATAACTCCAGTGCCTGACTGCGCTGCTGCTGCATATAGCTTTCTTAATTAAATTGACATGATTTGTGATAAATTCCTTATAGGGTTCTCAATAGCAGTTGTGAAGCTGATCAGTTTTGTTAATTTTACTCTGCTGCTTCTTGGAAAAGTTAAGGAGCAGAAGCAGAAGTATCTCTTCAGAATCAGGAAGATGAGAAGATACTGTTGCTTTACAAAAAAAGAAAAGGAGTACTTGTGGCACCTTAGAGAATAACAAATTTATTAGAGCATAAGCTTTCATGAGCTACAGCTCACTACAGTCATTGTATTTGGAAGGTTATCTTTGCAACTGTAAGGGCTCGAGATTTGATGTTTATAAATGATAGATTCCTTAGAAGCTGATGAGTCTGAATATTATTCATGTTTATAAACTAAAGCTATATAGATTTTCAATTACCCCGATTTTATATATACATTTTAATTTCTGCGTTGCATATCTATTGTACAGGGAAGAAGGATGGCCTTGTAGTTAAGGATTGGGATTATAGAAGTTTGGGTTCTGTTCCCAGCTCTTCCATTGCTTCCAGTGTGACCTTTGCAGAGTTACTTAAACTTTGCCAATTTCTCTGCCTATAAAATAGGATAAGAATACTTGCTTGCTTCATAATTGTGTCGTGAGGCTAAATAAATGTCAAGGGCACAAAGATCTTCTGATAGAAGGTGATATATAAATGCAGCGTGTTAAGGCATCTATGATGGTGTTTTGTGTTAATTCTGTGAAAAGACTAATACAAATTAAATCATTAAGAAAGATCACTCACAAAACATGACTTCTGAAAGATTAACACCAACCATACTTGGACCAATTAAAAAAATATTAACTTGAGCATGTGCTTGGATCACGTTTTGGCACTCCACCAACCAGGGAACCAAACTGTGTCAGAAAACAGGACAACAAGAGCTGTATTTGAACTGTGTTTTAATATGGCTTTCAAATACATTTTTTCTTTGATGTAGATGGACCCCCTTCAATGCACTTCAACAGTTCCTGTAACAAATTCTATAAGAAAGCATGTAAAGCATTTTATATTCAACTGCATGATTTTTTTCTTCTACATTATAAACTTGTAGCAGTGTTTTCATTCAGGTAGCTGAGTCCATAGGTTTGTTTTTGGTTAGCCATTTCTAGTGTATTCAAAACAGCCATTGTTTTCTCTCTCTCTCTCTCTCTCTTTTTTTTTTTTTTAACAAACTGTTGAAGTATAATTGCAGTGAAAATACCTCACTTATGTATAGGGTTCACCTTGGGAAAGTATTTTTTGGAATCAGTTTCCAATTGCATTATTATGTACAGTAATAAAAACTAAGAACTTGAGGGGAAATCTGTCAACTGAAGAGCAATGTTCTTACTTTTTCTACATAAATTTTCACTAAATTACTTTTTATTATTGGCACAGTGGCCATGTTTAAATTGTGTTCCTCCGCTCCATAGTATTGTGCAAAAACTTTTTAATGAAGGAGAATTATTCTGGTTTACTACTGAATGTGTCAATACAAAGGGAATTGAGATGCTTTTGTATTCCAATGTTGATTGTTAAAAAATTATTCTTAGCACAACTTTGTGTTAGTTGAAAATGACTAAAATGTAATTATTACCATTTTCAGTACCGATGCAATATGCATTCTTTGTTATAGACCTCTGGAGAATATGCATTTCTGCAGTTTATGGCCTGACACAGTGTTCCTTTTGGAATATCCACACTCATAAAATGTTTAATACTATTGAGAAAAAGGAATGAAAACCACTAGAGCAGTATTTCCTGTTTTCATGCCATGGTGAAATATATAGAAGGAGGTGGTTTAATGTTATAAAATACTGGAAAGTAATTTTTTCTTTGCTTTTAACTTTCGCCCCATTATTTTTTCCATTTTACAGTACAAATGACCCTGCCAAAAACTAACATCCTGCATAGATGCAGGTACAGCGTCATGTGGAAGGAAGGAAGCGAATGGTTTTGTGGATAATGTGCAGGCATGGGAGTTGGGAGACTAGGGTTCTATCCCCAGATTTTCCATTGGCTCCCTATGTGATTTTGGGCAAATCTCTTACCCTGGAAGTGTCTTGATTTCCCTATCTGTAAAATTAGAATACCCATTTACTTTATGTGGGGGCTATGAGGCTAAATTCATAGGCAGAGTTGGTAGCCTATTCTTAAGGTGGTTGGAACATCAGTATAAAGCCCTGTTTTCAGTTGCTTATAATTTTGCCAGACCTTACTTGTTCAGGGTGAAATTTTCCATGCTAGGTATCTGCCTCAGGCTGAATTTTTTAAAAAAAATTTCAGTAAAAATGGTTCATCAATTTCCGAGGACAAGATTAGAGAAAAATATGTTTTGTTCAGGATAAAACAATTCTTACAATTGTTTTGTTGGGAAGCTGTAACGCCTTCCTGCTTTTGAGCAAGGACTTGAAGAGGGGGAGAGGGAGGGGCTTTGTATCAGCTATGTGTCTTTTGCTGTTTCTATGAAAAAATTGTCCCAATTTGACCAAGTTATAAGCCTTTAAAAAATCTCAGTTTGCATGTGCTCAGTAGAGATTTGTTAGAGTTTGACGTGAAAATTGCCAAAGATTCCATCTGCACTGAGCAAGCTCCACCCCAGTTGCTGCTGCCAGTTGCTGTGACACCAGGCAGCAGAACTGAACAGTACAGGTGAAAAGAGATGAAGGTATCAGTGGAAATGAAAGTGAGGCAGCACATATGATTGCTGTGGAGCTGTTGTTGATAAGCAGATTTTTCAAAAAGGACCATATCCTCCCAAGGAAGAATGAAAAGAGTAAGCACTTTCTATCATTTCCTGGAAACTGACAGAAGAAAAGAAAGGAAACTAATGTTGCAATATCTCCTCCTTCTGAGTCTACAGAAACCCCTTTATGAGAAGACTACACTAGTAGGAGCTTTGGATATATTGCTGGGGTACAGCTGTTTCATACAGTGTCATCTCCTGACAGCCCCATGGGAGAAAGAAAAGGAGTACTTGTGGCACCTTAGAGACTAACCAATTTATTTGAGCATAAGCTTTTGTGAGCTACAGCTCACTTCATCGGATGCATACTGTGGAAACTGCAGAAGACATTATATACACAGAGACCATGAAACAATACCTCCTCCCACCCCACTCTCCTGCTGGTAATAGCTTATCTAAAGTGATCACTCTCCTTACAATGTGTATGATAATCAAGTTGGGCCATTTCCAGCACAAATCCAGGTTTTCTCACCCCCCGCCCCTCCCCCCCCCCCCCCCCCCAAAAAAAAAAACAACAAAAAACAACCACACACACACAAACTCACTCTCCTGCTGGTAATAGCTTATCCAAAGTGACCACTCTCCCTACAATGTGCATGATAATCAAGGTGGGCCATTTCCAGCACAAATCCAGGTTTTCTCACCCCCCCACCCCCATACACACAGAAACTCACTCTCCTGCTGGTAATAGTTCATCCAAAGTGACCACTCTCCCTACAATGTGCATGATAATCAAGGTGGGCCATTTCCAGCACAAATCCAGGTTTTCTCACCCCACCCCCACACAAACTCACTCTCCTGCTCCCCATGAGAGAGTCTCTTTCAGAAGCTAATGCTAACCTGTCAACATTGTCTCTCAGAATTTCTACCGTGTGGGTTCCCTCCCGTGTTTGGGCAGTTGGGTGGGAGTGGTAGTATCTCCAGGGACAGGCAGAGAGACAGTGGCAGTATGGTGCTTGAGGGAGCCATACTGCCTTGAGGACAGGAAGGCCTGAATAACAGCATAGATGTTGTTAGCTTCTGTGAATTTACCTTCTGATCTCAAACATCTTGTGCATGTGAAGAGCCATGAGCCCTGCCCTTATTGGTGGTGCTCCAAACTCAGCCTTGTGATAGGATGATGAGTCAGGAACTGTGAGTTGCAACTTGAGGAGTTTCCTGAGTAATTTCACGCCCGACTTTTTTTTTCTACTGGAGTGTTTGATCTGATCCATACTTTGTATGTCATTTCTTACTTTAATAATAGAGAAGCCTATATTTTCATTTTAAACAAAAATATACCTCTTGCTTTTTCTTTGCAGAAATAGGCCTTATAGTGTAACCCAATTGCTAAGGAGGCTTGTCAATAAAAAGACAGAATTTTTCCCACCAAAAGACTCACAAGGCAGGCTCCTTTTTTCAGTAGAAAATTGGGGTGAAAATATTACACATCTGGGTAGCTGTAACTAAGCATTTCAATACTTTTGGCAATATTCATGTAATCAAGCACTACAAAGAAACTTTCTAAATGCACAGTCTCCATCCATGAGTCCATTTGATTTTAACTCCCTTATAAAACATTGTTTGCATTGCTTCTCATTTAGATATGCATAGCATTGTCCCATGTGAGACTTTTGGGTTTTTGTGGTAATATTTTGGGTCATAGGCGCTGACTATGTGGGTGCTCTGGGGCTGGAGCACCCATGGAAAAAAAAAGTAGTGGGTACTGAGAGCCCACCAGCCACAGCTGTTTGGTGGCTGGGGGAGGGGTTTGGGGGAGGGTGGAGAGCAGCAAGCTGGTGGGGGCCTCGGGGAGGAGGCGGGGCAGGCGCAGTAGGAGGTGAATTGAATGCAGGGCCTTGGGGGAAGGAAGCAGAACAGGGGTGGTATCTGAGGTCTTGACTTTCTTTTTGGCAGTCTCCAGTATTTTTGTTTCCATCCTGTGTTGGTTAGTTAAGTGACTGTTAATATGGGAACCACACACTTTTTTTCTTTTTGGGTCATTAAAAATAACTTTTCATATCCAGAAAAAAAAGACTTAGTTTTCTTTTAATACCTCATGTTTGGGCTCTACCTGCTATCCGGTGGTTCTCAAACTTCAATGCACCATAATGCCCTTCTGATAACAAAAATTACTACATGACCCCAATTCTGAGCATGCCTGAGCGCACCCTGGGCAGAGGGGCCAAAGCCAAAGGACTTCAGCCCCAGGCAGGGGGCCTGTAACCTGAGCCTCACCACCCAGGGCCGAAGTCTGAGCCCCCCTGCCCAGGGTTGAAGCCCTTGGCTTCAGCTCTGGGTGGTGGGGATCGGGATTCAGCTTTAGCCCTGGGCCCCAACAAGTCTAATGCCAGCCCTGGCGACCCCATTAAAACAGGGTCGCGACCAATTTTGGAGTCCCTACCCACAGTTTGAGAACTACTGTGCTATACCATACATTCCCTCATGAAAAAGCTTGTTTAAGGCTGCTGGCACACATCAGTGGTTTGGTTAAAACAAATAAACCTGCAAATGTTGGAAATCAAGGAAATGCAGAGCTAAAGTTATACTTCTCAGACAAGGCACACAAATTACCTTAATGTAATGTTCCCTGATTAGATTGTGAGCCGTTAGGTGCGGGACCATATCTACTTCTGTGTTTTGAGGCTTAGAAGGGAAACCTTTGCACCACCTAAGGCTCATTAATGACAGGTTTCAGAGTAGCAACCCCGTTAGTCTGTATTCGCAAAAAGAAAAGGAGTACTAGTGGCGCCTTAGAGACTAGCCAATTTATTTGAGCATAAGCTTTCGTGAGCTACATTAGGTGACCTGTGATATTAGATGTTCTCTCTCCAGTAAACCTGAGAAGGTCCAAAGGAAGGTGAGAAATGCCCTCTAATCTCCTTTACTCAATCCACCACCTACATGGATTTCCGAAAGTCTGCAAGAACAGTGTGCTTCATTCTTGTGAACCTCAGGAGGTCAACAAAAATGGGCGGAGAGCCCTTGGGCGGATATCAGAGGTGCATTATCTCCTCATCCATATCCCAATGGACTTTCTAAGGGCTGCAGGAAGAGATAACACCCATGGAATCTTAAAAGGCTTATCAGCCTGTCTCATGAGCCTTTTGGTGGGAAAAATTCTATATTTTTTTCATTAATGAGCCTCCTTAGTGAGTGGGTTACATTTTGAGGCCTGTGTCTTCAAGGAAAACAGCCAGAGTATATTTTTGTTTAAAATGGAAAAAAATATAGGTTTCCAGAAATCCTCTGATGTCCCGTACTCACTGTGCTGAAGTTATACTCCCTAACAATAAGAAAAGGAGTACTTGTGGCACCTTAGAGACTAACCAATTTATTTGAGCATAAGCTTTCGTGAGCTGTACAGCTCACGAAAGCTTATGCTCAAATAAATTGGTTAGTCTCTAAGGTGCCACAAGTACTCCTTTTCTTTTGCGAATACAGACTAACACGGCTGTTACTCTGACTCCCTAACAGTGTTACTAAGGAAAATATCAATTAGTTTGGTAATCTAACTTTAACTACATTTTGGTCCCTGGCCACTAGATCTCTGCAAGAGGAGCCTAGTAAAGTAGGGAAGTAAGCAGGGAAGGGACATGAATAAGAAATCCAGGAGTCTTGTGGACAAATCTGAATTGCCGCTGCTATTTGCTTAAAAAAGAGAGAGAGAGGCACAGTGCAGTTGGCTCTGACTAGGGGAGAAGTCAGTCCCAGGAAGGAAATAATCAGGTAGCAATTTTTCAAATTTTTGTTTATGGTACATAAATAAGACAGAATTATAATGCTAATTCAGCAGTGCTCATTATTTTTCTGTGATCTACAAAGTGTTGTCTTTCTAACATATTGACATCCAGTGAATTGTTTTGTGCTCCATCTGCAATGTTCACATATGAATCCCTTTAATTTTAAGCAGAGGCATGTCTGGAAGGTAATTTTTTAGGGTGTATAATGAGTACTTATTTAGAACAAGAATTGACAATGTTGTGGTTTTTAGGGCCTGGTTGTGTCAGCAATTGTGTTCCAAGAGGAAATTGTTAATTCAAAAAACCTTTAAATGTGTGTAATAATAGAATTTCTTATGATGTAATACATGCAGTTCAGGTTGGTGGATGGTGTATCTCACAATAATGAAATGTTGTTCTTTTATAGATACTTTCTATGGCGGGGGTGGGCAAACTTTTTGGCCTGAGGGCCACAATGGGTTTCCAAAATTGTATGGAGGGCTCCCCCCCCTCCCCCCGGGACTCCTACCCCATCCAACCCCCTTTCCCCAATGGCCCCCCCGCGGGAGTCCTGCCCCCTGACTGCCCCCTGCCGCCCCATCCAACCCCTCCTCTCATTCCTGACTGCCCCCCCGGGATCCCTGCCCCCATTCAACCCCCCTGTTCCCCACCCTCTGACCGCCCTGCCCCCTCACCACCACCCCTGAACTCCCCTGCCCTTTATACAATCCCCCCCCCCGCTCCCTGCCCTCTTACCTCGCTGCCTGGAGCACTGGTGGCTGGCGGTGCTACAGCTGAACCGCCTGGCTGGAGCCAGCCATGCCACGGCGCAGCACAGAGCACTGGGTCAGACCGGGCTCTGCAGTTGCGCTGCCCCAGGAGCTCACAGCCCCGCCACCCAGAGTATTGTGCTGGCAGTGCAGTTATCTGAGGCTGCGGGGGAAGGGGAAACAGCAGGGGAGGGGCCGGGGACTAGCCTCCCAGGCCAGGAGCACAGGGGCCGGGCAGGAGTGTCCCACAGGCCGTAGTTTGCCCACCTCTGCTCTGTGGGTATGTCTACATTGCCATTAGGCACCTGCAGCTGGTCCGTGCCAGTGGCTCAGTCTCACAGGGCTCAGACTGCTGGGTTGTTTAATTGCGGTGTAGACATTCCAGCTCAGGCTGCAGCCCAAGCTGTGGGACCTTCCCACCTTGCACAGTCCTAGAGCCTGTGCTCCAGCCTGAGCCTGGAGGTCTACAATGCAGTTAAACAACCCCTTAGCCCAAGCCCCGCGAGTTCCAGTCAGCTGGCCTGGGCCAGCCATGGGTTTTTAATTGCCGTGTAAATATACCTTAAGTGCTTTACAGACATTAAGTCTCACAGTACCAATGATGAGGGATCAATAAGTAGTGTCCTCATTTTACAGACAGGGAAACATAGACAGGTTAAGTGAGTTTTCCAAGGTCAGAGAATGAGTCAGCGTCAGAGCTTCAATTGGGACAGAAAATTCTTGAATAAAAGGCTTAGTATAATTGAAAGAGACATCCAGGGCATTTTTTAGTGTAAATGGGCAAAAGAAGCTATGCTAAGCATTAGTATGCCTTTTAGAACCATAATAATTTTATGGAGAATTCAATTACATGCATTTCTGTGATGGTTTCTGCCTTTGACAAGAGGCAGTCAAATCTCTGGCTGTACTGTCTGTTCCTGAATCTCAAAAAGGTTTTCTTACCCCTAAGGACAGTTTGTTAATAATTGTAACTCCGATTTAGTATGTATGTACTGGTTTAGAAATGCATCACAATCTGTTGTGTTTGTAGGCTGTAAGGAATCCATGCATAAAGCATTATAATTGAGGTTAGGGCCGGCCTTAGGGAAAATGGCACCCTGGGCGGACTTGTATTTTGGTACCCACCCCATCACCTCTGGACCCCGCTGCTTCCCCCACTGTTTAATTTATATTGAAAGAGATGCCAGAGGCTAGAGCTCAGCCCTGTCACAAATGAAGCGCTGGTAGGGCAGCCTGATACTGGGTGCTGGCTGGGCACCCAGCTCTGAAGGCAACGCTACCACCAACATCAGCGCAGAAGTAAGGGTGGCATGGTATATGATGTATTGCCCCCTTTCTGCGCTGCTGCTGTGGCTTATGGCGCCTGATGCCTGGCATGTGGCTCAAGGCGGGCTTCATGCTGTCACATGGGGGCTGCATCTTGCCAGAGCCCATGGCCCTCCTGGCTCACCCAGGGCGCCATCTCAGATTTTGGGGTGGGGGAGGGGGAGGAAACTTTAACCATGATTCCATGAAACTTAGGCATCTGAAAACTCTAAGTTTTTGCAGATAATAGCTTAGGAATTAGCTGATGGGAGCAGTGTATCTAATTGTTATATAAAGAAAGAAAAATATATACAAACTCCAATTAAAGCCACATTTAAAGTTTATATGTAAATTTAGAACAATCAGGAGATAATACAGCAAGATATTCCCAATCCCAAGCCTTGAGGTATCAATTCTAGAGCTTTAACACAGATATCAGAAACACAACATTTGATACTTTGTACGCTATCTTTATTAGAGATACATAAAAATAAATAAAATCTGTGTTACTGCCATTATCCACTCTATTTTAGTCAGTTGTTTTTCACTAAAAACATAATTTTAACATGTGATTAAGGGTTTTTTCTCTTTTATTAAGAAGAGAATTTGTTTTTCTAATTATTTTGGCATTTATGTTTACCAATCACAATCATGTATGTGACTCACTAACATTTTACTCCATCATTGCTATTGGTATCATAATTGGAACTGCATTTATTTTCATGCAAATTTTAAGTTATTTTACAGATATAACTAAAAATACCATTTGAAAATAAGAAACCTTTCTCTGCCCGGTGTCTAAAGTTATGTGTTTAGCTCATGTTTTTTAAACTGGCACTACTAAGGTTAGTACACGCTAAAGTTACATTCTAGAAGGATACTGTTATTTGATTGTACCGCTTGAAATAATGAATGACAAAGCACAATATGGTAAAAGTAATAATGATAATTACTCCAGTCAGGGCAGGTTAGGCATTTTAGAACTCAATACTCAAAGAATTAAATTTAAGCATGAGAGAGAAATAAAATTGTGAAATGCACAGACCAGTCAAAAAACTAAAATAACAGCACTTGGAAAGAATAAAATTACAGAGAACATATATGCATTGCAGGAAGTACCAACAAGTAACAGCAACAACAATATAAGTATCTGTTGGGGGGGGGGGTGAGTGTAAAAGAGACAGTGTATGTGAGCTGGGGGAGTGTGAGAGAGTGGCACTCGCCAGCCTGAAGGAAAGCTCCTTCAGACACAGCAGCAGCTGCCAGCAGCTCTGTCCCTCTTTTGGTGAGCCTTGTCCTCACACACACACACCCTGCTCTGCGAAGATGGGGCACATGGGTGGGAGGGAGGGGACACCCTGACATCAGCACCCCGTATGGCAAATGGGAAGCTCTCAGGAGCAGTTGGCCAGGGGTGGCTCCACAGCAGGGGGCAGAGCCACGGGGCTGCACATGCTGGCAGAACAGCAGGGGGAGGGGCACCCCTGCTCCAGAGGTGCCCTGTTTATAACAGCGCCCTGGGCTTTTGTCCAGTTCGCCCTTACGTAAGGCTGGCCCTGACTGAGGTAAAGAATTTGTGTTGAATAGCAGATTTTCAAACCATGTTATTTCTCCCTATCCTAAAACACAGAATAAAAATGTATAACCATCACAGAATACATGACTGAATGCATCCGATGAAGTGAGCTGTAGCTCACGAAAGCTTATGCTCAAATAAATTTGTTAGTCTCTGAGGTGCCACAAGTACTCCTTTTCTCATCACAGAATAGCTGGTGAGATTGTAACTTGTTTACCTTCCTTCATTATTAATAGTTTATATCCATCTGTCAGCACTCTATGGCTACAACATTAGCTAAGTTCTGGCAGTAGCTGTTCTAGGAGTCCGGAGAATATGGTTATCTTCTGCTCCTGAGTTTTGTCTACTGGTAAGAATGAAGAGATTTTTCAGGAAACATGTTAAATTGTCCAAGACTGCAAGTTCAGCTACAGGTGGACATTCTGTTATCTTTATAATGCAGTTCAAGCTGCTTTGTGACATTAACATCTCTGTTTGCTGCAACAGCATATGAGTTTTTGCCCTTTGATTTCTTTTGTTTGAACTATACAGGTTGCATCAGTTAGAATCATAGAATATCAGGGTTGGAAGGGACCTCAGGTGGTCATCTAGTCCAACCCCCTGTTCAAAGCAGGACCAATCCCCAACTAAATCATCCCAGCCAGGGCTTTGTCAAGCCTGACCTTAAAAACCTCAAAGGAAGGAGATTCCACCATCATCCTAGGTAACTCATTCCAGTGCTTCACCACCCTCCTAGTGAAAAAGTTTTTCCTAATATCCAACCTAAACCTCCCTCACTGCAACTTGAGACCATTACTCCTCGTTCTATCATCTGGTACCAGAGAACAATCTAGATTCATCCTCTTTGGAACCCCCTTTCAGGTAGTTGAAAGCAGCTATCAAATCCCCCCCCCTTCTTCTCTTCTGCAGACTAAATAATCCCAGTTCCCTCAGCCTCTCCTCATAAGTCATGTGTTCCAGCCCCCTAATCATTTTTGTTGCCCTTCGCTGGACTCTTCCCAATTTTTCCACATCCTTCTTGTAGTGTGGGGCCCAAAACTGGACACAGTACTCCAGATGAGGCCTTACCAATGCCGAATAGAGGGGAATGGTCACGTCCCTAGATCTGCTGGCAACTCTCCTACTTATACATCCCAAAATGCCATTGGCCTTCTTGGCAACAAGGGCACACTGTTGACTCGTATCCAGCTTCTCGTCCACCATAACTCATAGGTCCTTTTCTGCAGAACTGCTGCCTAGCCACTTGGTCCCTAGTCTGTAGCAGTGCATGGGATTCTTCCTTCCTAAGTGAAGGACTCTGCATTTGTCCTTGTTGAACCTCATCAGATTTTTTTTGGCCCAATCCTCTAATTTGTCTTGGGCCCTTTGTGTCCTATCCCTACCCTCCAGCGTATCTACCTCTCCTCCCAGTTTAGTGTCATCTGCAAACTTGCTGAGGGTGCAATCCATGCCATCCTCCAGATCATTAATGAAGATATTGAACAAAACCGGCCCGAGGACTGACCCTTGGGGCACTCCACTTGATACCTGCTGCCAGCTAGACATGGAGCCATTGATCACTACCTGTTGAGCCCGACGATCTAGCCAGCTCTCTATCCACCTTATAATCCATTCATCCAGCCCATACTTCTTTAACTTGCTGGCAAGAATACTGTGGGGGACCATATCAAAAGCTTTGCTGAAGTCAAGGAATAACACGTCAGTTGCTTTCCCCTCATCCACAGAGCCAGTTATCTCATCATAGAAGGCAATTAGGTTAGTCAGGCATTACTTAGTGAATCCATACTGACTGTTCCTGAAGTTCTTCAAAATTGATTCCTTGAGGACCTGCTCCATGATTTTTCCAGGGACAGAGGTGAGGCTGACTGGCCTGTAGTTCCCCAGATCCTCCTCCTTCCCTTTTTTAAAGATAGGCACTACATTAGCCTTTTTCCAGTCATCCGGGATCTCGCCCGATCACCATGAGTTTTCAAAGATAATGGCCAGGGGCTCTGCAATCGCATCCGCCAACTCCTTTAGTACCCTCGGATGCAGTACATCCGGCCCCATGGACTTGTGCTAATCCTGCTTTTCTAAGTAGTTGTGAACCACTTCTTTCTCCACAGAGGGCTGGTCACCTCCTCCCCATACTGTGCTGCCAGGTCCAGTAGTCTGGAAGCTGACCTTGTTCGTGAAGAGAGGCGAAAAAAGCATTGAGTACATTAGCTTTTTCCACATCTTCTGCCACTAGGTTGCCTCCCTCATTCAGTAAGGGGCCCACACTTTCCCTGACCACCTTCTTGTTGCTAACATACCTGTAGAAACCCTTCTTGTTGCTGCAACTCCAACTGTGATTTGGCCTTCCTGATTTCACTCCTGCATGCCTGAGCAATATATTTATACTCCTCCGTGGTCATTTGTCCAATCTTCCACTTCTTCTAAGCTTCTTTTTTGTGTTTAAGGTCAGCAAGGATTTCACTGTGAAGCCAAGCTGGTCACCTCCCATATTTACTATTCTTTCTACACATTGGGATGGTTTGTTCCTGCAACCTCAATAAGCGTTCTTTAAAATACAGCCAGCTCTCCTGGACTCCTTTCCCCCGCATGTTATTCTCCCAGGGGATCCTGCCCATTGGTTCCCTGAAGGAGTCTAAGTCTGCTTTTCTAAAGTCCAGGGTCCGTATTCTGCTGCTCTCCTTTCTACCTCGTGTCAGGATCCTGAGCTCGACCATCTCATGATCACTGCTTCCCAGGTTCCCATCCACTTTTGTTTCCCCTACTAATTCTTCTCTTTTTGTGAGTAGCAGGTCAAGAAGAGCTCTGCCCCTATTTGGTTCCTCCAGCACTTGCACTAGGAAATTGTCCCGTACACTTTCCAAAAACTTCCTGGATTGTCTGTGCACTGCTATATTGCTCTCCCAGCGGATAGCGGGGTGATTGAAGTGATGAGAGCCAGGGCCTGTGATCTAATAACTTCCATTAGTGGCCTGAAGAAAGCCTTGTCCATCTCATTCCCCTGGTCTGGTGGTCTATAGCAGATTCCCACCGCGACATCACCCTTGTTGCTCACACTTCTAAACTTCATCCAGAGACTCTCAGGTTTTTCTGCAGTTTCATACTGGAGCTCTGAGCAGTCATACTGCTCTCTTTCATACAATTCCCCCACCTTTTCTGTCCTTCCTGAACAGTTTATATCCCTCCATGACAGTACTCCAGTCATGTGACTTATCCCACCAAGTCTCTGTTATTCCAATCACGTCATAATTCCTTTACTGTGCCAGAACTTCCAGTTCTCCCTGCTTGTTTCCCAGGCTTCTTGCATTTGTGTATAGGCACTTAAGATAACTTGCTGATCGTCCCGCTTTCTCGGTATGAGGCAGGAGTCCTCCCCTCTTGTGCTGTCCTGCTTGTGCTTCCTCCTGGTATCCCACTTCCCCACTTACCTCAGGACTTTGGTCTCCTTCCCCTGGTGAACCTAGTTTAAAGCCCTCCTCATTCAAATTGTTACTCAAACTGTCAGTGGATTGTTTTGTTTATCAAAGCATTTCTTTATAGATTCTGCTCATAGTTTTCATAGTTCTTGAAACATTTTTTTAAGTTAGAATTATGCTTGTGAAAGTTGCCAATTTGACTTTCTAAGGATCCTGACTTGGAAGGCCCACCTCTAGGAGAGAGAGAGAGAGAGAGAGAAGCATTTATTCTTTGTGGGCCATTCGTTTGTTGATTCCTCTCCACTCAGGCCATTGAGAAGGTTGTAAGTTGTTTGTAATTAAGATATTTGTTCATTAGAAACTGGACTGAGACTCCAAAGTCATCTTGTCCGGGTTGCCAAACAGCTATTGAACAGCAGCAATTTTATTTACCGCTGATGTGTTCTAGATTCAAACCTGTGATCTGAAGGTGACCTATTGCGTTCACTTGTGCAGTCCAGTGTAATTTACATATTTCCACTACCATCTAATACACAAGGCACTAGTTGGTATCACTGGGGGACTGATGGATGCTTCCAGCCTCTCCCTACCCATTCCCAATAGTGGCACTAGATGAAACCTGTCCAGACATGAATGGAAAGTTTTCAGATGAAGCAGTGTTGCTGTATGGTGTGACGGGTTGGATCACAGAAACCCCTTTGGGGCTGCCAACTGATGTGCCAAGAGTACTTCTGCCCCTGATTTCCCTGCCCTCTCAGCTTGGGACTTCAGTGCCCTGCCTGATTTGAGCCGGACCTGCTAGCCTGCTGCAAACCCAGACCCAGGTCTGAAACACATCCCCGAACAGCTGTAGGCTTAAACTGAAAGCAGCTTAAGAAGTGTTCCCGTCTTTAACACTCAGATGCCCAACTCCCAATGGGGTCCAAACCCCAAATAAATCTGTTTTGCCCTCCATAAAGCTTATACAGGGTAAACTCATAAATTGTTCGCCCTCTATAACACTGATAGAGAGATATGCACAGCTGTTTGCCCCCTCCCATGTATTAATATATAGTCTGGGTTAATTAATAAGTAAAAAGTGATATTATTAAATACAGAAAGTAGGTTTTAAGTGGTTTCAAGTAGTAACAGACAGAACAAAGTGAATTACCAAGAAAAATAAAATAGAACATGCAAGTCTATGTCTAATACCCTAAGAAGACTGAATACAGATAAAACCTCACCCTCAGAGATGTTCCAGTAAGCTTCCTTTTACAGACTAGTCACCTTCTAGTCTGGGTCCAGCAATCACTCACACCCCCTGTAGTTATTGTCTTTTGTTCCAGTTTCTTTCAGGTATCCTTGGGGTGGAGAGGCTATCTCTTGAGCCAGCTGAAGACAAAATGGAGGGGTCTGCCAGGTGTTTAAATAGACTTTCTCTTGTGGGTGGGTACCCCTCCTTCCCCCTGTGTAGAATTCCAGCTACAAGATGGAGTTTTGGAGACACATGGGCAAGTCACATGTCCATGCATGACTCAGTTTTTACAGCCAGCAGCCGTTGTCCACATGCTACCTTGAATGTCCTCATGTAGACTTCTTATGTGGATTGGAGCCTTCCAAGATTCATTGTGCTTTAAGTGCTTCTTGACTGGGCACTTAACTTGCAAGTTCCTTTCTAAAGAAGCTGACCAAATGCCTTACTAAGGCTATTTAAAATGAAACAAGTATACAGTCAGTATTCATAACTTCGAATACAACAATGACACATGCATACAAATAGGATGAATATGTTCAGTAGATCATAACGTTTACATAGATATGTTACATGGCATATGTAGCATAAAACATATTCCAGTTATGTCATACATACATTCATAAACATATTTCCATAAAGCCTTATGGAGTGCACCATTACATATGTTTAAAAGGTGTTGTGTCCTACCACTGTGTCATTTATGTACGTATACCAATACCTCACTAGTCATGTGATGAAGTCCTTACTGGGTTATAAAAGGCAGAGCCATGTGGTAAATTACATTTATCATTCACAATTGGCTGTCCCATCTGCATTCAGTCCACTCATGCCTTTATAGCTGGACTACGAGTAACATTCCAAAGCTCTGAGCAGTTTCTTCAAACAGTTGTTGTTTAAAATAAACAGAAACAAGCTCTGTCAAAGAAATGTTTCCATTTTTACTTCCAAAAATTCCGAGGTCCAGAACTCGCCCACGATGAGTAGGTTTTTTGAAGTAGATTTTTTTTGTGCAGGAATGTTCTGTAATATAAATATAATGATAGCTTGAAGGAAGTTCCTATTCAAGTATTTTAATTTCTACCGTCCCCTAATTTAATTTCTCTTTTGTAAATTGCCCTTAAATGCTACTGTTGTTTACAATAAGATGAAGTTGGTTTCATAGTTACTTATGAGGAAATCACTCTCTAGTAGTAATTAGGAAACAGACATCTGTTCTCTCAAAGGAGACAAAGATAAATGTGTCAGCTGACACAAGGGCCAAAGATTTGTAAAACCTGTGATGTTCCCTCCCAAACTGTATCCCAGAAAGCGTGGACACCATTTTGGATGCAATGAGCAAACAGCCTCTGGATATAGGGTACAATCACATGGTCATGGAAAAGTACTAATTCCTATGTCAATATGCTGTGTGTGTTACCTTGACCTTTACCGGGTGGAAAGTCAGACCTGTTCAACTATGTGTGATCGTGTCACTCCCTGTTGGCTGGAGTACACAGACGCTATAAGGCCTAATAATACCACACAAGTGTAACTGTGTCATGGGCTATCACTATTGTTATGAATCACGTTTATTATGGTAGCACTTAAGGGGCAACCAAGATGGGCCCCCATTGTGCTAGGCACTGTACAGACAGAGAGAAATAGATGGTCCCTGCCCCGAAGAACTTACAATCTTACTACAGATAGTCAAGCCTGAGCCCACCCAAGTCCCACTGCCCTGGGGGTGGGGGGCAAAACCCAAGCCACACTGCTCCGGGCAGGGGGGCCAAATTTGAAGCTCAAGGGCTTCAGCCCCAGGCAGCTGGCCCGTAACTTGAGTGCTGCCGCCCAAGGCTGAAGCCCTCGGTCTTTGGTGTCGGCCCTGAGTAGTGGGGCTCAGGTTTCAGCCCCAGGCCCCAGCAAGTTTAAGCCAGCCCTGGTGACCCCATTCAAAGGGAGTCCCGACCCACAGTTTGAGAACTGCTGATTTAATTTATTTGGCGGTGCATTAGGAGGAGAATCAGCTAAATAGAAAAGAAAAGAGCAGGGCAGGGCAGGGCAGGGCAGAAGGTGAGGTGGACCAGGCAGGGAAGGAATTGGTGAGAGGTGTGGAGTGAAGCTGAGATGAAGAAACTGGGTGGGGGGAAGGAGGAGGGGGACGGTTGGAGTAAACAGCCAATCAGCGGAGAAAGTTCAGTCAACACTGTAGAAAGTTCTTTGAATGTCCAGAGTCCCTGTTTTGGCCTCTTCTGCCCCTGCCAACTGGAGTCGGGCTGGATCCCCTTTGCAGTGGCTGATGCGGGAGGAGGAGTCATCACCAAGTTCCAGTTCCCCCGTGTGTTCATGAGGCGGGGTCTTCTCTGCACAGTTCTTGGTACACAGGGGCGTTGGGGAGAGGTGGGCCCAGCTGGTCTCCATTTTATCCCCTTCTCCCTCTCGTGCAGCAGTCCCTGTTTTCGCTGCTTTTTCTCCTACTGGATGGAGTCTCTAGTCATTACTCTTGAATTATGGGACACAATGAAAACTGTTGAAATATCAGTTAAATGATGCACCTTCAGTAAGGGCCAATAGCATGTGCAGTATCATTTTTTTATTATTATTATTATTTATTATTATGTGGTGTTGGGCTGAGCATGCTGAAGATTAGAATGTTGCTCTTAGTATTATCTAGAGTGGTTGCATTGCTAACCTGCCTTTATTTCTGTATTATAAGTTGCTTTACAATATAATAGTAATTCTTCCTTTGGAGCTAGAGGCCCTTCTCATCCTTGTTTCAGACACTGGAGGAGCTAGGAGTATCCAGAAATTTTTTAGTGGTCCAGTTACAGTAAATAAAATTGGGTTGACACAAATCTCTGGAAGGAAGGTTGGAAAATCTTGAGTTAAGTCTCATTACATACACACAGAAGCTTATGTAATTGCTGTGGGGGTGAAGGGAAGTATAATGTTTTAGACAGTAGGATCTGAGGTGCTTGCACAATGCTTATAAATGACTAGATGTGGAATTTTGCTTTCTTCCTCCTAGATAATTTCCAGGTAATAGAATCATTTTGTTGGACTGAATGATTTACAGCTTGTCTTGTGCTTGTCCCTTGCATATGCTACCCTGCTCCCTCTCTTGGATGCATGCACTCTCAGAGGAAATCTGAAGATCTGATGTTCCTGTACAAAGACATTGGGTCTACAGCTATTTAAATATAAAGGCAAATAAGTCCTCCCCTCCCCCACCCCCCAATGAAATAAGGGTTGAATACAGGTGAGCTGGGGAAAGAAGACAGGGCAACAGAGGACTCAGCAGCAGCTGGTGGAATGCTGATATCTCCTCTCCTCCAACATAGTGCTTGTGCACGCGGGAGGTGGGCAGGCTAGTATTCCTGGCAAGGAAGCATTACCAGCCAGGAATGGCTCTGGCCACGCTCTGGAGCCCCTTGCTGACATCCGTAGGAGGCACAAGGTGTGAAGCACACACCACACCAAGTGTATATGAACAGCTAATGTCTCAGATAACCTCTGCTTGGCTACTACATCTGTATGTCCTCAGAGCTCCTCAAAGAAGCAAAGCCATGATTGGACCCACTCTGTATTTTTATGTTTGAAAAATGCATACCAAAAAAAAAAAAAAAAAGACCGTATGTGAATAGTAAAGGTGAATACTAATAGTCCCTATCCAGGCTCTCATCTTTCTGGCCTCACCACTTTGACAAGTTGGCTAGCTGTCAGTGGAGTATGTTGGCTGCAGATTTCAGTGATGCCATTTGAGTTAGTAATGCAATCTAAATGTTAAGAACTAGTGGAAAGTGTCACCCATAGGTGAACCTGGAACCAGGGCCGTCCTTACCCATATGCAAAGTACACAGCTGCGTAGGGCACCAGGAAATTTGGGGCACCAAATTTCCTGGTGCCCTACGCAGCTGCGTGTTGCTCCAGCTCCTGCTCCGCCTATTCCCGCCCCGCCTCTGCTCCACCCCAGCTCCCCAGCTCCGCCCCCACTCCCCTAAGCTCTGCAGCAGGGCTGGGCCTGTACTCACTAGTGGTGGGAAGTGCAGTGACCCGGCCCCCGCCGTGCCACCGTTGAGTGCTGGGGGGTGGTTCCCCCCGACCCCTAAGCCAGCCCCGTCCCCCCTGCCGGGGGGCTGCGTTGGACCCCAGAATAGCTGGGGACAGCCCTGCCTGGAACTATAAAATCCAGAAAATACCTTGCAGTTTTGAGCATACATTGTGGAATCTTGTTTGCTCCTGAGTTTGAAGCGTATGCCATCTATGCAAATAGTCTTCTTTGCTTTGCTAAATTAACCTTACATAGTTGCATAAGTAAACTATACGGCACCAAACACTGATAATTTGTGTACTGAGTTTAACTGTAAAAAATGCAAATAACTATATGAGATCCCTCAAATGGTCCAGGTATTTCAGTGGTTTGCACGATATACTAGATAACATCCAGTGATCAGTTGGCATCCTGTTAATCTGTCAAGGGCTGACAGCTTTTAACTGGATCAACATACTCAAATGGGCTCATGTTTTTGATAATTGGATATATGGTCTGTAATTAGGATACTATTGTATAAAATACACTGTATAACAGCTCTAAGCATTTCATACTCAATAGAATTCTAATTCAGCTTCAGTTCCCATCCCTATTTATACACACATTTTGTTTCAAACCAGTTAGTTTAGCTGCATATAAAAGAGAAAATGGATAAAGAGAAAATAATTTTAAAATATATAATTCACTACATAGCAAAGATGGCTGGTTCATAATATTGTGCTATGTATTATAGATGGCATTGTATAAACAAGAGTCACTGCAATGATACAATTCAATCTTAGAGTTCTACATATATAAACTAGGTGATTTTTGTGTCATGCTTCATTGCATGATCAGAAGCTCTAGATGAAATTGTAGCTTCCTAATTTATCACTGGCCCATGCATTTTCCTGTATTCCCTCATAAACATTTATACACTGAAGTCTTTGTGGCAGAATAAATGTCAGACTTTACTGTAAAGTCTGACCAGTGCATAGACGCTATATTCTAAAGTCCTAGATTGTAATTGTCACATCTTTTTGAGGGGCCTCAGTGAAGTCTGTTACCTATTTAAAGTCGGGGGAATTGCTAACAGGCTTTGAAATCTGTATTTGAGGGTCAAGGGACAGAGTACTGACATTAAAGCCTCCAGTGTTTCCTAACCAGAACCCCTGCTTATCTGAAGGTTTCTTCTGCTCTCAAATAATTAAGATTATGTTGTATATTACAAAATTTTGAACTCTTATTGTAATTTACATGTATATTGCAATCTCTTTGTGCTGGTATAAATGATATCACAAAGTACAAGCCCTTAGTGCCTTCAAAATGTCTCTTCAGTCACTGAAAATGTTGCTCTTACCACCCGTTAGGGAAAGGTAGGAATCCAGTGAAATGATACCTTAAGAGAAGCACAATTACTTAAATGGAAATTACACACCCACTTGTTCCAGGGCTGAATTGCCCCTGGGAGCTGTAGACCAGATGTGGGAGTTAGTTAAAGCACGGATTGAGCCTTCCTGTTAATTATTTTTACCCAGCACCTTTCCACTCCCTCTTTGTACAAATTACTCATTTTGCCCACCTATTGGATGCCAAATTGGTACAAGTTAGACAATTTTTTGGAACTTACATCCACACTCTGACCAAATTTACACCATTTTTTTCAATCACTGCTGAATTTGGTCTGGAGGCTTCCATGGGAGTTTCATATACTTACTTCAAGGCTGCATTTTGCTGAGTTTGGCCTGGAGAATTTTGCTTTGTTTCCTCATGAAGTGGCATGGAAATGGTGGGTGGGTGGTGAGTACATGGTGTCCATATCAGAATTAATCAAACATGACACATGAGATATCAAAGATCCTAAGGCTTGCCTATCCTTGTGGTTATTTTTATTTGGATCATGACATATATATTTTTGATTGCATATGTGATAACTGAATTGAAGTGCATTATATTTCATTTCAGATTTATTTTCCATAAATATAAGTGCATTGATAGATGGGATGGCAATGACTTACAGGAAAATAATTTCATCCAGGGTTTTTGCTTACATCTTAAACTTCAGGAAAGGACTTTGGATCATTAGAACCCTAAGACAGAGTGTAACTCATCACAATCCACTTGTTTCTTTTTAATCTATTGATTTTAAACATATTACAACTTCTTAGTGAATCAGTTACACTAGAAATGATTGTATCTATGGAAAAAGTTTCAAGAATAATGAAAGTTGGCTTAATTTATTCTCATACATTTAACTGAAGTTATTTGATCTACACTTCCCAAGATGCTCCAGTAAATGATGTCTGAATATTCTAAAAATGTCAGTTGATTATGTAGCTGATATCAGTGTGGATTTTGATTTTCTGATGTCATGACAATTGAATTTTTAAAAAGCTATAAACATTTATTGCCACCTTCCATACTGTGAGCCGTAGGTGTATTGATTTCATCAAGGCATATCATGATGTTTAGTTTGCTCATGCTGAGAGCCCCATTCCATTGTACATCAATATTTCTTTTTTTGAGATGTGTTTTCAGTCACTTAATGAGAGTGTGTGTTTTTTAGTAATTAGGATTTCTGGCTCCCAGTCTTTCTCCGAGTCTTGTTCCCAGCTCTGCTGCTAACCCTTCTGTGTTTGTTTACACTTCTATAAAATATGGATATTTACTAACTCATGGGAAAGTTGAGGCTTAATTAAGAAATGTAAGGAAAATGGTCAGAGATGAAAGCTGCTACAGAACTGCAAAGTATTGTGGATTTGTTACTGATTTCAATTTGTATAGAAGTAACTGACACATAACTATGTAAATGGGATCTTAGCAGGTTTCAGAGTGGTAGCCATGTTAGTCTGTATCAGCAAAAAGTTAACAGTTAGCCTCATTCTTCCTACCCATTTTCTTCATGTTGTTGTACAAACAGTTGGGAGTATCTTGTTCTAAATTAGATTGTAAATGTTTTGCTGTGGGGATTGTCTATTATTGTGTATTTGCACAGCATCTAGCATAATGGGGCTGTGATTCTGTTTGTGGCCATTGTGTTATACTAGCATTTGACAAATAATAGTAGTCCTCAACACTGAAGCAGTAATTGTGAATTAACTTGCAGCATTAGCAACAGTTAATGCTGTTTGTTACAAAAGTGATAAACGTTTAGATGGGATGCTGGAGAAGCCTGCTGTCCTGTTGTAGGTTAAACAAATTCACATTTTGGGGTATTAGCATAATTGGGTTATTGTGAGTGTTGTTTTTTACTAGCCACTTCTAAATCAAATACATTACAGCCTTAATTATTCACACTTGTTATGCAAAACTTCCTGTTATCTGAAACATGCCAGGCCCTCATACTGATAATTTTAATTACTGATAATTTTCTCATTATCCAAAGATATTTGATGTCCCCAATGACTTCTGGATAATTGGGGTTGTGCTGTACTAGAACTGTTTCTGCCCATTGCTGATGCCTCTTTCACAGGGAAAGCAGCCACTAGGTGGTGCCTTTTCATCATGCAACTCTTTAAATTCAAGAGGAAAGTGAGCTAAAAGATGTATAAAGGATTGCTGGCTTTTTGCCTGCAGTTTGGCAGAAAGGAAGAATTTAGATAGCAAAGTAATAGTTTTGACCCCTTTCTCTCTAAACAAAAGTTAACATCATTCTGTACTGTTTCAAACACTGCTCTGTTGCAGAGGTGTCAGCATGTGAATGGTTTGAGTTGTGGTACTCAGAGGCCTGGAACTAGAGAATAGGATAGTGACTACTGTAAATCAGGATTGAGCTGAATTTGTAGAGCTATGAAAGAACCAGCCCTGGAATAAGAGAAGTTCTGCAGGTCAGGTTTGAGGTAAATTGCCAGAGCTGTTGGTAAGACCAGGAGTAGAACAGCAAAAGTTGCTGCATGTCAGGATTAAGCTGGTGTATTAATTCAGTGGTGTAAAACCCAAGGGTGGAAGATCAAAGGGTGCTGTAGTCCACTGCCGTGGCAGAGGATTCAGAGGGTAGTTGGCATAGTGTCTGTAGGCACATTGTCTGATTTAGCCAGCTTGATCAGTCTTTCACTCCAGTGCAGAATAATCAACACTTCACTCCAAAGATTGCCACTTCACTTACATTTAAGTTTATCTTTATAAGTTTAATATAATTGAAGGCGATACAATTAATAAATTGCATGAGATGTTCTCATCTCTTGTTTAGTGAGAATTGAAACTACGTATTCAAGGGGGGAGTGTTTTTTTTCACTTGACCTATATGTATTTCCCATCTGTGAGCCCCCTGGCAACATGCATAAGAACCAAAACACAACTGATAGGTTGAAGGGGCACTGCCTGAGCTGACAGACCAAACACTTAAATACTCATCTGCTCAGTACTTTAAAAAGAAACTGCATGGGTAAGCAATTATATTTTGAAATCTTTGCAGGATCTTCCTACTAGTTGTGCACAATTTCAGACACCAGGGCTGTCAATGGGGGGAAAAAATCTGTTTCTCTCAGGTATGCGCCGCATTGTATCAATTTTCATTGAAACTAGCAAACCTCAGACTCCTTTCTTACCTCTCTGCAAAATTTCCTGCTATAAATTGGTCATGTGTTTGCTTGTGTGTACCTCATGACCATTGCAGAATATTTGTGGTATTTTAAACCCTGCATTGTGCGCATGACGGTGTTTAATTTGGAAATGAAATTTAGTTTAATCACACATGTTGAGCTTGGTGTTTATTTTGGAATCCAGAAGTGGGAAGGGTCACTTTTAGTATTTTATAAGTATGGACACAGTCTGTTACTTGATAACCGTGTGCAAGATTGAACTCAGAAATCAATATTCAGAACAATGTTGAAATGCTGATGATGTTTGGGTATAGCCTCCCATTCACTACATGATTTTAGTATTTTCAGATCTCTCTCACAAGGAACAAGACACAAAACCCTAGGACAGGTTTCAGAGTAACAGCCGTGTTAGTCTGTATTCGTAAAAAGAAAAGGAGTACTTGTGGCACCTTAGAGACTAACCAGTTTATTTGAGCATGAGCTTTCGTGAGCTACAGCTCACTTCATCGGATCCGATGAAGTGAGCTGTAGCTCACGAAAGCTCATGCTCAAATAAACTGGTTAGTCTCTAAGGTGCCACAAGTACTCCTTTTCTTTTTACGAAAACCCTAGGAGTTAGTGACAAAATGGCTATTTGTTTAGCAGAAGATTTTGAAGTATTGTGCTCTACATGCCAGTGGAGTGGGATGATTTGGAAACAGTAAAAAGAACGGGAGTACTTGTGGCACATTAGAGATTAACAAATTTATTAGAGCATAAGCTTTCGTGGGCTACAGCCCACTTCATCGGATGCGTAGAATGGAACATATAGTAAGAAGATAGATAGATATATACACACACACATACAGAGAAGGTGGAAGTTGCCATACAAACTGTAAGAGGCTAATTAATTAAGATGAGCTATTATCAGCAGGAGAAAAAAACTTTTGTAGTGATAATCAAGATGGTCCATTTAGACAGTTGACAAGAAGGTGTAAGGATACTTAACATAGGGAAATATATTCAATATGTGTAATGACCCAGCCACTCCCAGTCTCTATTCAAACCCAAGTCAATGGTATCTAGTTTGCATATTAATTCAAGTTCAGCAGTTTCTCATTGGAGTCTGTTTTTGAAGCTTTTCTGTTGCAAAATTGCGACCCTTAAATCTTTTACTGAGTGGCCAGAGAGGTTGAAGTGTTCTCCTACCGGTTTTTGAAAGTTATGATTCCTGATGTCAGATTTGTGTTCATTTATTCTTTTGCGAAGAGACTGTCCGGTTTTGCCAATGTACATGGCAGAGAGGCATTGCTGGCACATGCTGGCATATATCACATTGGTAGATGTGCAGGTGAACGAGCCCCTGATGGCGTGGTTAATGTGATTAGGTCCTATGATGGTGTCACTTGAATAAATATGTGGACAGAGTTGGCATCGGGGTTTGTTGCAAGGATAGGTTCGTGGGTTAGTGTTTTTGTTGTGTGGTGTGTGGTTGCTGGTGAGTATTTGCTTCAGGCTGGGGGGCTGTCTGTAAGCGAGGACTGGTCTGTCTCCCAAGATCTGTGAGAGTGAGGGATAATTTTTCAGGATAGGTTGTAAATCTTTGATGATGCATCTACTACAGGACAGGCCCATCAAAGAAAATAACAGAATGCCACTAGCTGTCACCTTCAGCCCCCAGCTAAAACCTCTCCAGTGAATCCCTCACTCTCACAGATCAAACTGACTCTGATCAGGAGCACTTCCCTACAGAGCCCCCTGCCTGCAACAGGACTAGAGAATTTAAAGTGATACATCACAATTGTAACACAGTTAAATACACCGTCACTATCACAATATCAGTGTTTGAGATAGGTTTCAGAGTAGCAGCCGTGTAGTCTATATTCGCAAAAAGAAAAGGAGGACTTGTGGCACCTTAGAGACTAACACATTTATTTGAGCATAAGCTTTCGTGATCTACAGCTCACTTCATCGGGTGCATTCAGTGGAAAATACAGTGGGGAGATTTATATACATAGAGAACATGAAACAATGGGTGTTACCGTATACACTGTAACGAGAGCGATCACTTAAGGTGAACTATTACCAGCAGGAGAGCGGGGGGGAAAAACCTTTTGTAGTGATAATCAAGGTGGGCCATTTCCAGCAGTTGACAAGAATGTCTGAGGAACGGGGGGGGGGGGGGGGGGGGGGGGGGGGGGGGGGGGGGGGGGGGCGGGGGGGAAATTAGCATGGGGAAATAGTTTTACTTTGTGTAATGACCCATCCACTCCCAGTCTTTATTCAAGCCTAAGTTAATTGTATCCAGTTTGCAAATTAATTCCAATTCAGCAGTCTCTCGTTGGAGTCTGTTTTTGAAGTTTTTTTGTTGAAGAATTGCAACTTTTAGGTCTGTAATCGAGTGACCAAAGAGATTGAAGTGTTCTCCGACTGGTTTTTGAATGTTATAATTCTTGACGTCTGATTTGTGTCCAGTTTGACCAGTGTACATGGCAGAGGGGCATTGCTGGCACATTGATGGCATATATCACATTGGTAGATGTGCAGGTGAATGAGCCTCTGATAGTGTGGCTGATGTGATTTGGCTGGTGTCCCCTGAATAGATATGTGGACAGAGTTGGCAATGGGCTTTGTTGAAAGGATAGGGTCCTGGGTTAGTGTTTTTGTTGTGTGGTGTGTGGTTGCTGGTGAGTATTTGCTTCAGGTTGGGGGACTGTCTTTAAGCAAGGACTGGCCTGTCTCCCAAAATCTGTGAGAGTGATGGGTCGTCCTTCAGGATAGGTTGTAGATCCTTGATGATGCGTTGGAGAGGTTTTAGTTGGGGGCTGAAGGTGATGGCTAGTGGCGTTCTGTTATTTTCTTTGTTGGGCCTGTCCTGTAGTAGGTGACTTCTGGGTACTCTTCTGACTCTGTCAAGCTGTTTCTTCACTTCAGCAGGTGGGTATTAGAATCATAGAATCATAGAATATCAGGGTTGGAAGGGACCTCAGGAGGTCATCTAGTCCAACCCCGTGCTCAAAGCAGGACCGATCCCAATTAAATCATCCCAGCAAGAGCTTTGTCAAGCCTGACCTTAAAAACTTCTAAGGAAGGAGATTCCACCACCTCCCTAGGTAACGCATTCCAGTGTTTCACCACCCTCCTAGTGAAGAAGTTTTTCCTAATATCCAACCTAAACCTCCCCCACTGCAACTTGAGACCATTACTCCTTGTTCTGTCATCTGCTACCACTGAGAACAGTCTAGAGCCATCCTCTTTGGAACCCCCTTTCAGGTAGTTGAAAGCAGCTATCAAATCCCCCCTCATTCTTCTCTTCCGTAGACTAAACATCCCCAGTTCCTTCAGCCTCTCCTCATAAGTCATGTGTTCCAGTCCCCTAATCATTTTTGTTGCCCTTCGCTGGACTCTTTCCAATTTTTCCACATCCTTCTTGTAGTGTGGGGCCCAAAACTGGACACAGTACTCCAGATGAGGCCTCACCAATGTCGAATAGAGGGGAATGATCACGTCCCTCGATCTGCTGGCAATGCCCCTACTTATACATCCCAAAATGCCATTGGCCTTCTTGGCAACAAGGGCACACTGTTGACTCAGTGTCTTATTGTAGTTGTAAGAATGCTTTATAGAGATCTTGTAGTGGTTTGTCTCTGTTTGAGGGGTTGGAGCAAATGCGGTTGTATCGTAGAGCTTGGCTGTAGACAATGGTTCGTGCGGTGTGGTCCGGATGAAAGCTATCGGCATGTAGGTAAGTATAGTGGTCAGTAGGTTTCCGGTATACGGTGGTGTTTATGTGACCATCGCTTATTAGCACTGTACTCACTTCCTATTCTAAACTTCTGCATAGTGGTATCTCCAACACCGTTAGATAGTAACTGTTGGCAATTGCTGCCATTTCAGTGGTACCACTGTGGGACTTTTCCATCTCTAATTTATGTGATCTCAAGTTGGCAGATGCAAGAGCACTGTGAAAATGGTATCCCCTGTAGGGGGGGAAAGCTGAATAGCATTCCTCTGAGTGGCTGCAGTAGTATGTGATCAACCATACTAGAAGTAGATTGAGGAGGGGAGTGAAGCAGAGGAAAATGTTGGGTCAGAAGGAAAGGGAGTGTGAGAGAATCTGAAGATCTGTCTTGGACCAAGATAACTTGAGTTCCCTGTCTGAGAAGGGTGACAGCCTGAGGCTGATTGGCATATATGCCATGTGTCGGGATAGTGGGTGAGACTGCGCGTACTGTATCAAATTTATTTGATATAAAAAGGGCAAATTTCTGGGTGTAGCTGACATTTGTCAGCAGAAATACTGGACTCCTAAACAGATGCAGTAGATGGCGCTTTAGTTCTGATTTTGAAGATACAGAGGAGATTAAGGCTAAGTCAGCTCTTGAAAAAAGTACAGGAGTACTTGTGGCACCTTAGAGACTAACAAATTTATTTGAGCATAAGCTTTCATGAGCTACAGCTGACTTCATCGGATGCATTTTCCACTGAATGCATCCGATAA
The DNA here is from genome assembly GCF_015237465.2 of Chelonia mydas. Lineage (NCBI taxonomy): Eukaryota > Metazoa > Chordata > Testudines > Cheloniidae > Chelonia > Chelonia mydas. The sequence continues at coordinate 64,743,685 of NC_051246.2, forward strand.
AGTGAGCTGTAGCTCACGAAAGCTTAAGCTCAAATAAATTTGTTAGTCTCTAAGGTGCCACAAGTACTCCTGTTCTTTTTGTGGATGCAGACTAACACGCCTGCAGCTCTTGAAGACTTTTTTTAAACAGGCAATATTTAATCAGAAGAGCAGTTTCAAAGCTTTTGCGTTTGATAAGATAGGCACTCCCTAGAAGATAACAAAAAATCTTTTTCAGTACAACCATGTTTTCTCAGAGTCCTTGATTTTCTTTCCATTTGCCTCTTTGAAAATAAGACATTTTCAGTTTGAACCATAAGTACATAGGGGCTAGTTGTATGCTCATTTTCCTTTTAAATGTTGCCAGCCTTTTTTTAAAATAATCTGTTCCTTCCATCAGTTTCTCCAGTACTCTTTTCTTTTTTTGTTTCCTGATCTCTTTCTCGCTCTACCTCCCCCATCCCCTGCCCATCTGCAGTAGTAACAGAGTTTCAGAAATTTGTTAACGAAGTGGGCTTTTAGGAATAAAACTTTTTCATAAAACAGCCAGATTGTTGCACAACTGATTCCCTTATTCTAGCAGTGCCTGAATGCCAGAGTTTTGTCTTAAGGGTCTGTCAGTGTTTCTGTTAATCGGAATGTAAAATACAGGGATGAGGACACGGGTGGCAGGTTTGTAGAAATTTTGGTGGTGCCCAGAACCTGCCCCTGCCCAAACTCCACCCCCCACCTGCCCAAGGCTCTGGGAGGGAGTTTCGGTGGGGGAGGAGGTCTGGGGTGCAGGCCCTAGGCTGGGGCAGGGGATTGGGGTGCAGGCTTTGGGAGGGAGTTTGGGGATGGGAGGGGGTGCAGGGTGAGGGCTGTGGGGTGTGGCTGCAAATGAGGGGTTTGGGGTATGGGAGGGGCTCAGGGCTGAGGCAGAGGGTTGGAGTGCAGGGGGATGAGGGCTCTGTCTGGGACTGGGGATAAGGTGTTTGGGGTGTTGGAGGGGCTCAGGGTTAGGGTAGAGGGTTGAGGGTGCGGTGGGGGAGTGAAAGCTCTAGCTGGGGGTGTGGGCTCTGGAGTGGGGCAGGACTAGGGATGAGTTTGGGGTGCAGGCAGGCTGCTCCAGGACAGGGGCCAGAGAGGAGGACTCCCCCCAGCCCTTTCCCTGCCGGCAGCAGCGAGCTCTGGGGGAGGAGCCCCCCTTTCCCGCCCCCCCAGCAGCACACTCACCCGCACCACTGTCACTGCATGTGCTCCTAGGGCCCCTCTCAGGTCCAGGAATCTCCCTCGCCTCCCCCGTGGTTGGTGCTGGGGGGTGCTGTGTGCGCCTCCTCCCTTGCAGTTGCCCCTGACTGTAGCCTCACTGGGGGTGAGAGATGGGGCTGCCTCCTTGCCCAGCATGGGGCAGGAGTGGTGACTGCGGGCGGGGGGGCCCCCTGTACTGGTGGAGGGTCCCGCTGGAAAAGGGAAGGTTCTGAGGTGGAAAGGCAGGCTCAGTCTGTCTGCCCTGGCAGTTGAGATAGAGGGCACTAGGACCCTGCGGCAGCAGTTGCTGCAGGGAGGCAGCATGGAGCTGCAGGGCAGAGGCAGGGGCAGGGATGCTCTGCTCCAGAGCCCCGGGGAGGCGTACGGGGGGGCCGGGAGTAGCAAGAGAAGTCTGGGGGACACTCAGGAGAGGCCCGGGGGGGGGGACGGCAGTTGAGGGCAGGGGGGACAACCGGCCCCAAATATTGGTGGAGCTGGGCCGCTGGGCTTTGAATATTGCTGGTGCTAAGGCACCAGGTGGAGATATAACTCGCCGCCCCTGGATGAGGATATTCTAAGTCAGTGGTTCTCAGCCTGCGGTCCAATCAGCAGAGAGCTGCAGTCCATGTGACATCCTCAGGTCCATAGAGGTAGTATTGGATGCAGTCCACATAACACATTGTGGTAAATAGGTTGAGAACCACTGCTCTAAGTGCTTACCTAGTGCTATCTTCAGTGCTGCCCTCATGGCCAGTACTATCTAGTCTTTTATTTCTTTTCAAATATCTAGTTTTCAGTACTGGTGAAAGGTACTGGACTAACAGCCCTGAAAGCTGAAGTGACAGTAGACATTTCTCCCATAGAGCTCTGCCACCAGGACTCAACTCTGATCTGCAGGGACCCTTCAGGGAATAAGAGGATAGCTCAATCTCTGTTGCCCATTCATGCCTTTGGCCTTTCTTTCTCCAAGTAGTGTTGGTGTGATGGACACATGCAACCCAGAATGAAGCCCCTAATAATCATAGACTCATAAATTTTAAAGTCAGAAGAGATCATCATGATAATCTAATCTGACCTCCTGCACGTTGCAGGCCACAGAACCTTGCCTACCCACTCCTGTAATAGACCCATGACCTCTGGCTGGGTTAATGAAGTCCTCAAATCATGATTTAAACCTTCAAGTTACAGAGAATTAACCATTTACTGGACTGAAACCGCAAAACTCATTTCACATAGATGTCTGTGTTGGTGGTGGTGTTCCGTCATTCTGCCAATTCTAGTCTTTTCTAAGGTGATAGATATCAACTTGTCAAAGCTGAAAGAGTGTCTGTACAGCAGTCTGTCTGCAAGAGAGCAGAACTTTTCAGCTGTATATCTTTCATTTTATTGATAAAATGGCTCATTAAGTGGAGATGCTTGTATTTGGTTAAAAGCATTTATGTGATAGTTTGTAATTGCATCCTTTGGGGGAATGCTACATATTATAATAGTGTTAAAATAGTAAAGGTCAGTGGCAATTAATATTATTGGGAACATCTTGGTTTGGTTTTTGGACTTGACTGCTCCCAGGACAGAGAGGGAAAGCTTCATATCTGTGGGTACTAAAGTGTTCTGGAGGGGAGGGCACCTAGCACTGAAGAAGGAGTGAGAAATTTAGGACACTCTGTGGTGCAGAGCCTAATAAAAACTTTTTTTAGCAGCTTGTTAGTTGTGTACATACAATCCTACTTCTTTCTTATTTTGAATGAGGCTTCCAAATGCACCAACAGAAGGTACCTCTTTGCCCAGCCAGTTGGCTAAAATGCACATCCATATGCAAGGACTGCCTTGGAACACACATACATTTCATTTTAATTCCAGGCTGCCTTCCCGCCATGGCTGCCTTCAGAAGCAGAAGAAGTGAACTAATCTGGAATCTTGAAAGTAAAGTACTTAGTGAAGCCCTGGGGTTTACTGTAATTCCAGTTGGCATAATTAAGGAGAGGAACTGTACACCCTGTACCTGATATTTTAAATTAGTCTTCCTTTGATCTGGTCTCTCAATTAAACTCAGATCCAAATCAACACCCTGCCGCTATATTTTGTTTAGCTTCACTCATTTCTAAAGTCTGATGAGGAGAGGGGAGTTCTTGCCTTCTCTTTCTGTTTTTGCTAGAGAAAATTATCTTGGCTGACCTCCCTCCCAACCTGTGATTTTATATTGGAACTTTAACCCTGAATAGCCGCCTCCTTCTTCTAGTGCTTGCTCATGTCCATTCCACATTAGGTGTGTGTGTGCTGAGTGCACTGTTGCCGGAGATTTTTCCCTCAGTGGTATTCATCAGGCCGGCTATAGCACCCTCTGGTGCCACACACTTATGTGCTGGTATAAAGGATGCTGCTGACCCTCTCAGTTCCTTCTTACTGCCCGTGATGGTTGCTGGAACAACTCCTTTTGCTTTGGCAAGGCATTTTTCAGTGGTTTCTTCTCTGTATCCTAGTTTATTAGTTTTAGTATAGTTGTAGTGTAAATGTTGTAAATAATACTTGTGTAGGTAGATAGAACCTCTCCTTTATCATTGAGGGGCTCCCTTCGCCCCTGAGATTGGGCATGCCCCGGTCCTGGGCTTCCTTGTGCCTCCTGTGGCAAGCCTATGCCCATAATCGACCCACAGTCCAGTTGTCTGAAATGTTTGGGAGAGGCTCACATAAAACAGCGCTGCCAGATTTGTTGGGACTTTAAGACTTGTACTATGAAAACCAGAGGCTAGAGTGAGGGCTATCCTAATGGAAGCCGTTCTTAGTCCAGTTTTGGAGTCAAGCTGCTCGGATTTGGCATCGAGCACTTTATCCTTGGTGCGAAGAGCTCCTCTGGTACCACACACATCCCAGCACTGTTCCCCATCTCCGGTGCTGAGGAAGAAACATAAAAAGCAGCGCTGTGAGAAAGGGCACTTGCTGGTACTGAAGAAAGGCAAGCAAGGAGAAGGCAGTGGAGTGCAACTTGTGTTGGGCTGCTCCTCCTGTCCCAGTCCCATGGCGGCACCATTGACTCCACCCAGAAGGTTGAGTGCAGTGCAAGACCCCCTGCTGACACTAGGCAGTCATTGCGGCACCAGTGGAATCACAGTGTCTTCAACCCCAGAGGCCTTTGTTGTAGCAACCAGGAACTTCTTATTGCTCCCAGTACCACCGACTCCGGTGGGCCAATTTCCACCTCTGATGAGCATGATCAGGAGAGAGCATGGTGCTCCGAGCTCCTTCCCAGCACTGGGACCTTCAGTACCTTCCAGGGCAAGCCAACCCTGCTTTCTTCTGTGAGGTTGTCCCCGGTCTGGCACTGGTCCCCAGACACCCAGCTGATCGGTGGAAGTGAGGGGTACTGGTCCCCCACGGTCACTTCGGGAGAACTCTGTATCGGAGTCTGAGGTGGAGCCCTATACCCATTCCAAGAACTGCCACCAGTACCCATCTTATGTGACAATGGACCCCTGTTCGAGACCCCTGGTACCTGGCCAGATGGACTGTGGTCTATGCAATGTCCTCTCTAGAATCCATGGGGATTTCCCCTGGTACTGGGACCATCTTCTCACTGATCATTCTCAGTTGCTTCTGAGAGGAGGGCCCCTTCATCACTCTGGTCGGCACCAGACCCTGACTCTGGTACCGAACCCTGTATGGATATACAGAATGTGGGCTGCATGGAGGTAGTTGAGGTTGAAGTAGAGGAAGAAGCCCCACTCTGGTACAGGCCTCTTCCTCCTCTTCCCCAGACAAGGCCATCTCAGGACTGAGCATCTCGCTGCCACAAGATGACTTTAGAGCCCATCAGGAGCTTCTAAAGAGGTTAGCAGCTAATCTGGGGCTAGAGGTTGAGGAGCTCAAAGAATTGTCCCATAGCCTCACTGACATTCTGGCTACAGCAGCACGATCTAACGTAGCACTACCGATTAACAAGGCTGTAATGGGTCCTGATCTTCTCTCCTTCCCACTTGGAAGAGGTGAAGAAATACTATGTGCCAGCCAAAGGGTACGAGTAGCTATACTGTCACTCCCCTGAGAGGGATAGACAGGGCCAAGCAAGTGTTACTTCCAAACGGAAGGATGCAAAGAAACTCTAGGAGAAAAATTTATTTTACAGGTGGACTACAGCTATGTATCTCAAACCAGCAAGTCTGGCTGGGGAGATACAATTACAACTTGTGGGACTCATTGTCCAAATTTAAAGACTCTGTGCCTGAGGACGCAAGGCAGGAATTCTCTGCCCTGTTAGAGGAGGAAAAGAATAATGCTAGAGCCTCACTCCAGGCAACACTGGATGCGGCAGCCAGGATGATGGCTTCTGCAGTGGACATGAGGCGATGCTCTTGGCTTCAGTCCTCTGGGCTACCTCAGGAGGTCCAGCAGTTGATTCAGGACCTCCCTTTTAAAGGCTCCTTATTTTCGGAGCAAACAGACACAAAGCTGCATGGCCTGAAGGACTCAAGGGCTACCCTCAGGTCCCTGCGCCTCTGTGCTCCATTTACTATGAGGAAGCACTGCAGGCCTCAACAGCTGGCCCACTTTTCAGCTCCACCACCAATTCACGACCTGTTCAAAAGAAGGGGCAGAGGTTACAAGCACCGTCAGCTGCTTCCATCCACCTCAACCTCAGTGCCAGGGTCGCATAGATACTCTGGTGGGCCCAAGCAGGCCTTTTGAAGATGCACCGAGGGCACTCATTAATTGATCAGTGGAGTTGCTAGCAGGTAATTTGAATTGATCGTGAGCTATGGGCTGCACTCACTGGATATTACAGAGGTGCTCATGAACCCCAAGCTGCTGCTATTTATTTTGTATAGAGTGTTATTAAGTTAAAATTGATTCTGTGTTGAAAAACAGATTCCCTTTACTATGATGTAGATTATATATATAGTTATATTCCTTGTTCCACCCTTTTTGTATGTTGCTTGTTGTCTTATATTGTAAATTCTGCAGTGATTTTTTTTCTGTATGTATTAGCATAGGCGCCGACTCCGTGGGTGCTCCGGGGCTGAAGCACCCATAGGGAAAAATTGATGGGTGCTCTGCACCCACCGGCAGCCAAGCTCTCCGCTTTGCCCCCCACCCCCCCAGGTCGCCTCTGCTCTGCCTCCTCCCCTGAGCACGCTGTGTCCCCGCTTCTCCTCCCAGTGCTTGCCGCTGCAAAACAGCTGTTTCACGGTGTAACAAGCTGTGGGAGGGAGGGGGGAGGAGCAGGAATGCAGCGTGCTCAGGGGAGGAGGCGGGGAAGAGGCGGGGCTGGGGCGGGAATTTGGGGAAGGAGTCCAATAGGGGCAGGGAGGGGGCGGAGTTGGGGTGGGGACTTTGTGGGAGGGGTTGGAATGGGGGCGGGGCAGGAGCAAAGTCAGGGCGGGGCAGGGGTCGAACACCCACCAGTGCCAGGAGAAGTTGGCCCCTATGTGTATTAGGATAGTGCCTACCATAATGGGGCCTTGATCTTCACTGAGGCTTTGGAAAGCTGCTCCAATGTAAATACTATATGATAATATTGGTCTTACATTTTAGGAAAACAAGCTTTTGCAAAACCTACATTTTAGGCCACATTTTAGTTTCCATTTAATTTTGAAAAGCATGGAATCACATATAAAGTATTACATGGTCTTTGCATACAGATATAAAAAAATGAAGAAAGTAGGCCAATTTTTGGGTGTTGCAATCTTCGCTATATTACAAATTAACCATAGAATACCTACTAGTGATACGCAAGCTTCCCCAATTACAATGAACCATAAGATGAACTTATTTAAAATGTCTTTTTTTTTTTTTTTTTTTTTTTTTTTTACAGGAACATTTTTATGTAAACCATTGTATAATGTTCCTATGTGCTGTTAAACAGTTAGCATACTCTCTCAGAGGTGTCTGCATTTCCTTTCTGACAAGAATGATTCCTATATGCATATGTGTGGAAAGTGCTTTGCATTCCTTAGAGAGGAAGGGCACTCCACTCTATAAAAGTATGCTCTACAAATTGTTCATTGTTTTGATCATTGTACTTCTAGTTTTAATTATTTATATGTAATTGAAAAATATATTTTTTTAAAGTTACATTAAATACAACAAATTGGTTAAGTTAGGATTCAGTCACTTACACTGATGCTGTTTAAATAAGTGAAGTTAACCAATTGTGAACTCTGAGTAAACTCTGCTAAATGCATGTAGAGATCAAATGAAACTGTTAGACAAGCACTGTGGTAAGCATACAAAATGCATCCATCATTGCCTTGCATAAGCAATCAGAGTTTAAATTACAAGTCCATTTCAGTTTGTTGCTTCCTTAAGTGAGCATGAGGAATCTCATCATGATTACTTGACAAATGCAGTCAAGCTTTTTGGCTTTTCCCTAAGTTGAAAAAACAGATGCTTTCAAACTTGCTGGCTTTTAGAGAATTTGTGGGGAGATGATCAGATATTCTGCTCATGATGCAAGTCCATATAATTGGTAGATAGAATTCCTGACACCCAGTGTGCAGTCTGAGTGGTTTGGTTGGACTGAGGATCTCTTAAATGGGATTTGAGCAGTGGAGGGGAATCCTCCCAACTCCTAAAGACTGGGCCACTCAGAGCACCCTGGTTGTGACCTGTAGCCAGAGCCGGCGAGGGGCACTGCGCCCCGACCTCGGGGAGGGTACCATACCGGAGGCGCAGGACCCTACCCTGGTGGGGAGGGAGCGCTGAGGGGCACGGCTCAGATAAGCTCTGGCCTCAGACCCAGCCAGTGAGAGGGAACCGCGCCCCATCCCTTCCCCACCCACTGAGTTCTAGGCCAAGTTGCAGAAAGATCCCTCCTTGCGGAAGCTCAGGGATCTGGCCGACCTCAGTGTGGTTGGTGTGTAAGTGCCTATTGGATCTACATAGCCACAGATTTGCTGGCCCCATTCCCTCCCTGCTTCTCACCTATCCTGTTTTCCTCTACCACAAAACTGAGTGTTGAAACACAAGGGACCCACACAGAGCCCCTTTGCAGCAGAACTGCACTGCTTCTGCTGGGCAAGAGCTCTCTGAGGATAGTAATGCACATAGGGGAGAAATTTGGCCCAGATTGCAGTGAATACAATTTAAAACTTGAAATCAAAACAATTAGAGATGATAAAGCCCCAAAGGAGATCTAATCCATCACCTACCAAGGGCCAGTGCAGAATGATTCCTAATTGTATATTCTCCAGAGTTTTGTCCTGCCATTTTAAATGTATGTAGCAAAATGCAATATAAAAACCTGGATTTAAATTCTGCCCTGACTTTCACCCTGTGATGCCCTAGTTAAAAATCAGTAGGATTGCACAGGATGTGAATCAGGGCAAAATTGTCTTGGGTTTGATTGAATCAAAATTGGCCCAAACGTAGTCAGGAAGTGAGAGATTCGGTGGAAGTAAAGGCTAAATGGACTCTCTATCTATTGTAGGTCAATATATACTACCAGTGTTTAATTTGTGCCAGGGCTGAGCATTTCATAGCCCCAGCACCTCTGGGCTTGCTGCATCAGTTATGAATATAAAAAAAAATTCTCGAGCCCAGCACCCTTTTCACTACTGACTCAATGCCTTGTCAAAACCAGCTCTTGGATGAAGAGCAGCTGGCTAAACCTGTACCTGGGCAAGCCTAAGGTTATGTTTGTCAGTGAGAGCCACTGTAAATAACTCGATTCTTTTGAACACCGCTGCTGCTCCTAAAATAGATGCCATTTGTTCTCAGATTGGTCAGTTGGTTGTCTGGGGTTCTCTTGGGCTTCTCAGTGCTACTGGTTGTCCAGGTAATTATAGTGGTTTCACAAAGTGGCTGTCCCCAGTAAAAGAAGTAGGTCCAGCTCCCTGTGCCAGAACAGGTGCTCCCATTTGGCCAGTTAAGAGGGCAGGGCCACACCTGGGGGCCATAAAGGCCTGGGGAGAATCTGAGGGAGGAGACCAACTTAGAGAGTGACCTGGTGAATCAGAACTGCCTGCGTTGGGGCAAGGACAGGTGTTTTCTCTGCCCATTCTTAAAAATGTCCAAGGATGGGGTTCCATAATCTCAGTTCATATCTAGTTCCAGTGCTTCCCTATCCCTATAGTTAGAAAGTTTTCCATAATATAGTAGAACCTCAGAGTTATGAAGGGAGGTTGTTCGTAACTCTGAAATGTTCGTAACTCTGAACAAAATGTTATGGTTGTTCTTTCAAAAGTTTACAGCTGAACATTGTCTTAATACAGCTTTGAAACTTTACTATGCAGAAGAAAAATGCTGCTTTTAACCATCTTAATTTAAATTAAACAAGCACAGAAACAGTTTCCTTACCAGGTCCAATCTTTTTCTTTAAACTTTCCTTTTATTTGTTAGTAATTTACATTTCATACAGTACTGTGCTGTACAATATTTGCTTTTTTTGTCTCTGCTGCCAGATTGTGTTCTTCCAATTCCAAATGAAGTGTGTGGCTCTACTGTATCTAACCTAAATCTCCCTTGCTGCAGATTAAGCCTGATTACTTCTTGTCCTAGCTTCAGTTGCTGCGGAGGACAATTGATCACTGTCCTCTTTATAACAGCTCTTAACATATTTGAAGACCGTTATCAGATCCCTCCCTAAGTGTTCTTTCCTCATAGGTCAGGTTTTCTAAATGTTTTATCAGTTTTGTTGCTGTCCTCTGGACTCTGTGCAATTTGTCCACATCTTTCCTAAAGTGTGGTGCTCAAAACTGGACATAATACTCCAACTGAGAACTCATCAATACTAAGGTAAAGTGGGATAATTACTTCATGTGATTTACTTACAAGACACCTGTTAATGCACCCCAGAATATTAGTCTTTTTTGCAACTGCATCACGTTGGCTCATAAATTCAAGTCATGATCCTTTTCAGCTGTACTACTGTCCCGCCTGTTATTCCCCATTTTGTAGTTGTGCATTTGATTGTTTGCTTTCTAAATATAGTACATTGCACTTCTCTTGATTGAATTTAATCTTATTTCAGACCAATTCTCCAATTTGTGAAAGTCATTTTGAATTCTAATTCTGTCTTCCAAAGTGTTGTTATCTGCACATTTTATATGCATGCTGTCCACTCCATTATCAACACCATTAACAAAAATATTGAATAGTATCAGCTCCAGGACAGACTCCTGCAAAATCCCACTAGATGTGTCCTCCCACTTTGACAGCTAACCATTGATGCTAACTCTCTGACTACAGTTTTTCAACCAGTTGTGCACCCACCTTGTAGTAACTTCATCTAGATCACATTTCCCTAGTTTGCGTATGAGAATGTCATATGGGACTGTGTCAAAAGTCTTATTAAAATCAAGATCAATGTCTACAGCTTTCCCCTTATCCACTAGGCCAGTAATCCTGTTAAAGAAGGACATTCAGTTGGTTTGGGGGTGATTTGTTCTTGACAAATCCATTTTGGCGATTACTTATTACCCTATTGTCCTCTAGATATTTACAAATTAATTGTTTAATAATTTCTTCCAGTATCTTTCCAGGCATTGAAGTGTGGCTGACTATAATTTACTAGGTCCTTTCCCTCCCGCCCCCTTTTAAAGATAGGTACTCTATTTGCCCTTTGTCAGTCCTCTAAGACCTTATACATCCTCTGAGATCTTGAAGATAATTTCTAATGGTCCCAAGATTGCTTCAGCTAGTTCCTTAAGTACCCTAGAGTGAATTTTGTCAGGCCCTGCCAACTTGAATATTTATCTAAATATTCTTTAGCCTGTTCTTTCCCTATTCTGACTCGTGTTCCTTCCCCCTTGTTACTATTAATCGTGGTAAACATCTGATCACAATTAGCCTTTTTAGTGAAGACTGAAGCAAAATAGGCATTAAACACCTTAGCTTTCTTGATGCCATCCATTATTAGCTTTCCTTCACCACTAAGTAGTGGACCTACATTTTCCTTCCTTATATACTTAGTTTCTTGTTTTGAAATGCAAATATGGAAGGCAAGTATAATTACATCTTATTTATGCTGTTTCTCTTCTTTACTGAAAACAAAATCCTTAGTACTATCAGATTTTGAGCTCTGGAGACTCAGAGGCTGATTTTTTTTTATTTTTTTTTGGAGGCGGGCTTGGTGGATAAATGGGGAATCAAGAGTGTGTGTATTTACTTGTCAAAGAATTGAAATTCACAGCAATTACAGAGATTAAAATAGAATTGGCTAAGGATTAAAAACTTAAGCAACACAAGTTTGTATGCTCCTTTGGGAAGACACCGTTTTCCCTGTAGGCGCCTGGGTGTGGGTTTCGGAGGTTGTTTCTTTGTGTTGTCTGAAATGATTTATTTAGTTATGATTTCAACATGCCCACAGGGCTAAACCCCGAAAATGTTTCATAACAAAGTTAACCAGAACAAATGGTGTATGGCTTCTTTATTCATTTGCAAACTGTGAACCTGAAAGGAAGCAGCACTGTTTTTCATGAATGTTTAAGTGATATCTAGTGTGTTTGACTTTTGGGTGTTGCAAGTTCCAGTAATTAAAGCAGTGGGACAGGTTTCAAAGAGAATAACAGTAAGTGAAAACACTAGTCTGTCCAGTTAGATTTTGGAACACTCTCTATAGGCCTGATCCAAAGCCGTTAAAGTCAATAGCTGGGTGCTCATCACATTTGAAAATCAGGCCACTTATTTGGGTGGCTAAATATGGATTTAGGAATTGAAATTTAAGCAGCCATTAAAAAAATCTTAGCCTCAAAGTTTTAAAACAAGCCCAAACTGAAGAGGTTTCCTACACAATTTATCATTGTTTTGAGTACTACAAGGGGAATGAGGGTGCAGAGAATAGGGGGAATGGAAATTTACGCAACCAAAACAAACATGGTTTTAAAATCTAAAACAAAGAGAAGATATTCAGAATTAAAACGGAAATATTACATGGGATATTGAACAGAGAACTCTCAGTAACACAAGGTATACACTGCAATATTAAGGCACAATGGGACAAGGAGAGGCTGCATGTTACTTCTCAGCATTTCTGGGTATAATTCAGATCTTTAATTTGCTTTGTACTTATTGCTTTGCTTGTTGTATTTCAGTACTCTGTATTATGCTTGTAAATGTGCACCAGCTTCTTTAGTTTACTTGTAATTTGATCACTAAAAAGGAGACTGCTCCTCCTTACTTAAAACAACATAACCTGGTTTTATGACACTGAACTTCAGGCTGTAATATTGTATTTTACATTGAAATACTTGTTTGATCATAATCATTTGAGACTTTTTATTTACTGTAATAAGCACATTTTCAATTGACATTGATATATTTTACAAAAGCTACAGAAAGGGAGGCTATTTTTTAACCTCATAAATCATAAATCATAAATCTAACTTGGGTCATCTGGTTACAAGCTCCGCATCAGTTTTGAGATGACAAAGATAACAAATGTCTTGTTGACCTTTAAAGCACCTTGGATGCTTAACACACACTGTCAGGGCTTGAAAGGCCCTAAATTTTACCTTTTTTTCTTTTAATCAGTTGGTAAAGCCTATGTAATTATGTACCTGTATCTTTCAAAACAAATGGTTCTTTACAGTTTTTTCTTAAAATAAATAAAAGGCCTGTAAACTAGAGCAGCAATATCATACAGCACAATATGTTATAATAGGGTTTGGGACATCGGTTGTCCCAAACTGTGTTCAGTTTGGACAGTTGGAATACCATACTCATGTCTTAATCTCATATTTTAGAATCAGAAAAATGTAGGTCTGAAAAGGGACCTTGAGAAGTTATCAAGTCCAGCACCCTGCACTAAGGCAGAACCACATAAACCTAGTCCATCCCTAAAAGATGTTTGTCCAACCTGTTCTTAAAAACTTCCAGTGATGGGGATTCTGTACCCTCCCTTGGAAACCTATTCCAGAGCTTAACTACTCTTATAGTTAGAAAATTTTTCCTCATAACTAACCTAAATCTCCCCTGCTGCACATTAAGCCCATTACTTCTTGTCCAACTTTCAGTGGACATGGAGAACAATTGATCACAGTCCTCTTTATAACAGCCCTTAACATGTTTGAATCCTGTGATCAGGTTCCCCCTCAGTCTTCTTTTCTCAAGACTAAACATGCCCAGTTTTTTTTAACCTTTCCTCATAGGTCAGGTTTTCTAAACCTATTTTCATTTTTATTGCTGCCCTCTGGACTTTCTGCAATTTGTCCGCATCTTTCCTAAAGTGTAGTGCTCAGAATTGGACACAATACTCCAGACGAGGCCTCACCAGTGCTCAGAAGAGTGGGACAGTTGCCTCCCATATCTTACATATGACTCTCCTGTTAATACACCAAAGAATATTAGTCTTTTTTGCATCACATTGTTGACTCGTTGTGATGCATGGCCAGAGAGAGTTAAACCTATGAACTAAATTCTAAAATAACTCTTTGCAACTACAAAGCTCACCATCTCTGCTGTGTATTTGAACCTCAAGAATTGAACTCATGTCTTTTGTATGTATATTGATCTTTTTGCCATACTCTCTCTCTTTTCTTTTTTTAATACATTTTAGTTTAGTTAATAAGTCTTGGCCTAGATTACACAATAAATCAGTGGCAGAGAAGGTAATGGAATTCACTAACTACCCATAAACCCAGTCTGTTGCTCTGTGCCCTACTTTTAACTATTTACATGCACTACAGTAGTTATCAGAGGCCCCGATTCTGACTCTACCCTGAACAAGACCTGAGTGTTCAAAAGGGGTGAATTAACCTTGTGACAGGCTGATAAGGTCTAATTGATGATGAAACCCAGCTGGGCAGGGGCAGGCTGAGCTAGTATAAAATCAGGAAGTTGGTGGCAGAAGATGGGCTGCAGGGAGGAACACTCTAGTTGCTCCCTAGATAGGAGGGGAGTTGCAAGAGACAAGGAGGAGTTCTAGGGGGTAGTAAGCTCTGGCATCCTGCCTGGGAATACAGACACTGGCAAGAACCTGAGAGGCGGTGGAATAGCTACATGGAGTAGAGGAAGCTCCACAGGTAACCTGGGGGGAGGCAGAGTTAGAGAAGAAAGGTAGGAAGGAGCTCAGGGTAACAGCAACAGGGTCTGGGATTGCTTAGTCCATGGTTGCTAGTCATATGGTCCTTGGGCTGGAATGTGGAGTAATGGGTGGGACTGGGTTCCCCTACCAGCCACTGGAGAAGTGGCACAGTCTGGGTAGTGGATCAGAAGACTGCCTGAGACAGTTTGTCCAGAGGGACTTTGATACCCCCGAAGGGGAAAACTAATGATCTGGCTGAAGGGCCCAGGTCCAAAGAGGGAGCACCCTGAGTCACGAAGATGGAGTAACCTGATTCCAGGGTAGGAGAGAGACCATGGGGCAAGCCACTGAAGGAGGAGGCATCAGACTGGTTGGGAGCTAATCTCCAGACAATGTAAGAAGGAGGTGCCATAGCAGTGAGTAGTATACCCCATGACGGTGCTGTACAAAATAAACTAAGAGGTTAACCCTGTCCAAAGAGCTTATCATCTAAAAAAATAGTTAAACTGAAGCGGTCTTAGTGTAATGAAAAAATCAATAGAAAATCACCATCTTGACAGCAGATTGTGGAGATAGACTTCTTTGTGCAAGGAACCGCACCATATTTTGTAAAAGAGCAGAAACCTTGTGAATAGATGCCTGGTAAATGGATAGAAGGGAACTGGGCAGAATCTGGCTAACTGAGCTAGGGGCCTATGGTTTCCAAAACTTTTGGCTAGTCCGTTTCATGTTTGCCTTTTTAGGATCAACTTTGGAAGTGGGGAAATTTCCAAAGACTTATTCCTGTACTTGGGTTTTTGTTCCAATTTGCACTGAAAGCTTTTTTTAATTGCTTGCTCTTTTTCTCTCCACATTGCTCAACATCATGAAGTAAAGATTTATAGCTTCACCTGCTGCAAGAACCAAGCACGAGGTCACCCTGACTGACTAGTTTTCTCAATCGCTATTGTTAAATTTTGTTTTTCCGGGTACATTTTTGTTCAAAACCTTGTCTTTTGTCACGAGCGTTTCAGCATCAACTGACTGTCATTTTTTGTTTTCACAAAGAAAAATAGAGTTGAAATCTGCCACCAGTATTTTGTTGGGGCTGGTAGTGCATGAAAACTGTGTTCTTCCACTCTCCGCTGACTGAAGTCTTTCTTGCCAAGGATCTTTTTACTGAAATCTGCAGTCTTAATCCTTCCTGCGATGTGTCACTTTTTTCATAAATTAATTCATCTTTCAGTAGGTTGGGGTGCTTGCTGGGCCCACACTAACACTCTGGATATAAACACCTGCAGGCTTCCAAATGTTCAAAATCCAGATCTGAATTTTACATATCACAGCTGTACTTTTTCTTTAAAAATAAATAAATAAAAGCCCACACCACCAAACATAACAGTTGCTGGGAAGAAAAGTGAGGCCCCGTCCATGCTGGGCTCAGAGTCCTACAATTTGTAACTGCCTCCACTTAGGGCTTGTCTATAGGAGAACATTTTTCCAGTTATACTAGTATAATCATACTAGAATAGTTATAGCACTGGAACTCCCCCATGTGAAAAATCTTATTCTGTAATAAGTAGCTTTTTTTAGCATGGCTTAAACCAGTCTCAAAGTGACATAAACTAAACCGGAAAAAGGCATTATCATTCTGATATAAGTGTCTGCTTGGGGAGGTATACTTCATAACCATCTCTGAAATTAATGTATGCTGAAATTAGGGGATGCCCTGTTCACCAACTCCAGTGGCTCATAAACTGTTATCTATCAAACTTGTGAAGTTGTATCTACCAAATTCAGTATATTCAATGTTTGGAGTGGGACACATACAGCTGTATCTGAGTACATTTCACTTGCTACTTTCACTGCAAGTTTAGGTTTGTATATATCTCTAAAGCAGTAAGGAATATTCAGCCAGTTCTCAATTAGCTATACATTCCGCACCTCATTAAACTATAAATAGAGAGGCTACAGTTGTAGTCCCTCCTCTAATAGCAAAATCTCATGTTGCTTGCGATGGGGTTGGCAAACCCCATAATGGGCCAGGACAGGAATGGATTAATGGAGTGCCATGGAGAAGGGAGTTTAAATCAGGTGATGAAACACCTGTGAAGCATGAAGTACAGGCCCATCAGCTATGGTTGGTAATCAGGTAGTGCATCAAACTTAAGAATGTATATCAGGACCTACCTGCAGAATACAAAGGTGAACAAATGGGAGAGATGATTTGTTTACATTATTACAATAAAAAAGCAATCGCAACATGACACAAAGGGGTCCAGCACAAGTTGTGTAGTGTCCTGTTTTCAGTAAAAGCAACCATTTGACAAGATTCAGAGTGGTAGCCATGTTCGTTTGTATCAACAAAAATAACGAGGAGTTCTTGTGGCACCTTAGAGACTAACAAATTATTTGTTAGTCTCTAAGGTGCCACAAGGACTCCTTGTTATTTTTTCATTTGACAAGAGTGTCACAAATTGCCAAAAAATGCATAATACATTAATGAAGATACAACTGGAGGACAAAGCTCTGGTGATAATATAAAGTTTTGTTGGGTCTAAAAAAGCTAAGTCATACAAGCTTCAGTTTGTGACACTGGAGATAAATGAATAAAAAGTTAATTTCAGAATAGATGCTCGAGATTAGTGTGGTGTCCTCACAGTTGGTAGGTTGGGCCTTCATTGCTGTGACACCTGCATAGTGATAAATATTGAAAAGCTTATGAGGCATATGCATGCTTCATCCAGTTAAAAGTTATCAGGAGTGGATTTGGAGCATGAGAAGGTTGTTAAAAGAAATCAGTTAACTAAGTAAAATCTCCTATATTTCAGAATATGTTTCTGAATGTTGTCTGTGTAAAGGCATACATGAGGTTCTGCTGACAGTTACTATGAAGGAATAGCAGACTTCACGCATGTTCTGTTTTTCAGGGAGCTGCTTATCTTTGTTATCTCTAACCGATGGCCAGAATATTCAGAAAGCACCTTATAATTAAGCAGTAAGGAGCAAGAGGCAGCATCTTCCTGGGCAATTTATAGCATGGCTCTGGTGTTGTCATAAAGCATGGTGTCAAAGGCTAGGTATCTATAGCCATTCAGTGTAAAAAATAGTCTAAGAATGCAACACCTGATGTATCCAATTGCTATTCATACCAAAAATAAGATGGAAAAAGTCAGACTTGTGTACTTAATGTGGGCATAACTAACAAAGGTATGATGCCACTGATGGTCAATCATAATAATAATTTGCTCCAGTTTTTTCCACTGAATGCATCTGATGAAGTGAGCTGTAGCTCACGAAAGCTTATGCTCAGATAAATTGGTTAGTCTCCAAGGTGCCACAAGTACTCCTTTTCTTTTTGCGAATACAGACTAACACGGCTGCTACTCTGAAACTTGCTCCAGTTGTGTCTGCAGTCCTGAATTTGATTCTAAGCCCTTTTTGAAACCCAGTAGTAAAACAGAAGAGGGATTGGGTCCTGATGTGCTGTTCACCCACAATTCCCATTGAAGTCATTGGAGTTGAGTGGTCAGTATATTTCATAATTGAGCCCAAGATTATCACCCATCCAAATAAGCATGGTTTGGTTGCCAGGTTTGATACTGATGGGTTGAGTGTTCTTTCATGAATTTTGGATTATGAAACCATGAAGGTCCAAGTCATCTCTTTGATTTAGTCAACCTTGATTATGATGTGGACATGTCTGCTTTTTTCCCTCAATAATCCACTCTTTGCCTATTTAGGGGCTGGGTGCTTACTGAAATTCTCACTCTCTGGACTGGCACAGAGGGATAGTTGTAACTTCTTAATTGTTAATTGGCATCTGCATGTCTCTGTCTTGTAGCCCAGACATGTCACTCAATTTTAGTTGTTTTGGTGAAGTATGGATCTTCTTTTCTGAAAAAATCTTAAGTATTTCTTTAGAAATAACAGAAATGTTATCACTTTGGAAGTCTAAGTGAGCAGATGCAGTCAGCTCCCTTCATATGGGGAGTGATAGCAAGTGAGTTTCCCTTTTTTTATCTCCATCTGCTGGTAAGAGAACTTAAACCTACTCTCTTGAAATAGAGGATCTTGGAAAAATTCAAATTTACAGGTAAGAAATTGCCATCATCCTTCTCCTTACCATAAAAACTTTATATAAGGTAGAGATGCATCTTTCCATGGTTCCTGAAACAGAAATACAGACAGTCAGATTTTAGTGATCTGGTAAAAGAAAGGAGAATGTCACAGGCAGTAGACAAAGCTTTTAAAATCACCTTTGTTAAAAGCCCTCTGGCGAACGCTGTGTAAGTAATATTAAACACTTACAGATGTGTACTTTCTCCACAATAACAAATAAGGATGAACTTGGTCTCCAGGGAAAATCTGGGAGCAGTGTTTTATTGTCTTGATGGGGAGTAATGCCATATGAAATGATTTATCCCAGAAATGTTCCCTCCGGCAAGCTTGCAGCACTGGCTTTAAGCCTTAAACTATCAAAGCAGAAAGTGTCAGAATCTCGGAGTATTACAGGTATTAAATAATGAACAATTCACGTGGTCTGATCCTTACTGTGCCTCAAAGCTATGCTTATGGCCAAACATTTTGACAGAGGTATAAAGATACGGAATACATGTCTATATCTTTTGTGGGTGAGGTGTTTAACAGAACTGAGATGTGTAATTTTTCAGTAATGGCTTACCATTTGTAAATGGAAAATACCAGTCATGAAATGTTAGAGTTAATTACTGAAATGCATTCAAGACAGGAAATCAAAGTTAAGGTTCTTATAGCAATCTAAAATTGTCCTTGTGTGTGTGTAGCATTTTCTACTGATGTATTGTACATGATATTGAATACATGTTGCCTTACTACAGAAATAAAATGTAGTCAGGTAACAGTTTTTCTGAATCTATAACTTGGAATTACTTGATGTCTGTGTAGTCTTCAGTCACTTTCTCTAACTGTTGTGTAGTGTTGAAGTGTGCTGTTAAGCAGTATCTGCATTCTACCACAAAGGCGGTTGTGTTTCATTTATATGGATCCCTAAACTCTTTGCAAACTTGAATAACTGTTTATACTAGCTACACACCCTTTCACCCACCAATGAAAGAAGCTGTATAAATGTAAAATTGCTGTTTTATCTGACCAAATTCTGTGGTATTTTATGATATGTAAACCTACATTTTCTTGGATAAGTCATCTACCCACACTCTTCTAAGAAAAATAAGGAAGAGGATCAAGCTTCTGTACTGCAGAGCAAGGGCTCAGAGAATGGAAAATTAGAAGGCGCCTTGTATATTTACTTGGATTATTTGGGGGATTTAAAATTTGAACTGTTGAACCGATACTTGTCTGGTTTTGTAGCCTGTACTGTTAACTTACTTCAGATTTTTCTTGCAAATAACTACTGTTTCTATCTGATTTTGAAGTCAGATTTGTGTATGTATTCCTTGTCCTAGAATCTAATTCTGTGAGCCAGACGCATTTGTTCTCTTTTGTGTAAAAGGGGCACTGTTAAAGTAAAAATTATGGTCTTAATCCTCTGGTCTGGTTGAACAGTACATGGCATAGGACACAGAAAATTGGGAGGTAAAGTTTGATGTATGTGAATTAATATTCTCCTGATCTCAAGGGCTGCTGGAAGCTGATTTGGCCCCTAGCATGTTAGAGCAACATCAGGGATTCTCTAATCTATGGCCACCTGCACTTAATCCCTTGGGAGAGGGGTGTTGTAGAATTGGCTTTGTCACCTCTTCACCACCCCAGTGATTCCTCTAAACTATGGGACTCCTCAGATTGCCACAAAGATTACCTTAAGGGAGCTTTTGGTAATGCTGGTGTGATGCAAAGCAGCCTTATTAGGGCTGAGAATCTGGCCCCATATCTAAAAATAATTATCACAGAATCATAGAATATCAGGGTTGGAAGGGACCTCAGGAGGTCATCTAGTCCAACCACCTGCTCAAAGCAGGACCAGTCCCCAGCTAACTCATACCAGCCAGGGCTTTGTCAAGCTGAGCCTTAAAAACCTCTTAAGGAAGGAGATTCTACCACCTCCTTAGGTAACCCATTCCAGTGTTTCACCACCCTCCTAGTGAAAAAGTTTTTCCTAATATCCAACCTAAACCTCCCCCACTGCAACTTGAGACCATTACTCCTTGTTCTGTCATCTGCTGCCACTGAGAACAGTCTAGTTCTCAGTGGTTCCCCTTTGGAACCTGCTTTCAGGTAGTTGAAAGCAGCTATCAAATTCCCCCTCATTCTTCTCCTCTGCAGACTAAATAATCCCAGTTCCTTCAGTGTCTCCTCATAAGTCATGTGTTCCAGCCCCCTAATCATTTTTGTTGCCATCCGCTGGACTCTCTTCAATTTTTCCACATCCTTCTTGTAGTGTGGGGCCCCAAACTGGACACATTACTCCAGATGAGGCCTCACCAATGCCGAATAGAGGGGAATGATCACATCCCTCGATCTGCTGGCAATGCTCCTACTTATACAGAACAAAATACCATTAGCCTTCTTGGCAACAAGGGCACACTGTTGACTCATAATTCCTTATTTTACCAACTGATCTTATTAAATCTGAAATAATTTTAAAATACAACTTGTCTTTCACCATTTATCCAGTTCATTTTAACATGTCATTCACCTTGGATAGCGATAATAGATGTGTCTGATTCCCTTTCAATTAATAGTCAGATGTTTAACTTCCTTATTGCCGGGAGCTAATCTAATGCTGTTTTATTTTGGGTTTCCACAGTGTTTAAAAATGAAACAAAACCAGTTTTTATTTAATTTAAATTATAATCACCAAAATCTTGTACTGTAGGTTTTTTAAACAAATCCTAAATTTTTGGTCTAAACTTCTTGAAAAAGTCCTATGTATTGAATATCCTATTTCATTAAGCACATTACTTGTGAACATAAATTATTTTCAAATTCATATTTTTTCCATTTGAAATTACAAGAGTACACACATAAAATTAGAGATGAAGGATGACATTCTATATAGATGAGTTTTTCACCTTCTGTAATTTCCATAAAGTTCACACAAGAACAGAGTGACTACATTGAGGAGTCAGTGCAAATGTTTCATACTCTACAAATTTAAAGAGACTTATTAATCAATCAGAAATACACAGCAGTATATATGAAAGAAAATAATCATTCGTCTTCCACAGGCTGGAACATTAGATTTTGTCTCAAACAGGCATAATAATGGAGGTAAATCTGAAGTATACACATCAAACAGACTGAAAGTCTGGAATAACAGAATTCTTCTTCATTGAAATGTGATGAAAGGCCTATAGTCGATATATGTTCCATTCACTTCAGTGGGAATATTGCCTAAATAGGGAATACAGAACTGGTCTTTCATTAGATTTAGATGAATTGATGAGAAATTCTATCTATGACAAGAAAATCCCAAATATCCAAAACCTGGGTGTGGCGGTGCGCTGGGCAACAGCAGCTGAGCACGCGCTCTGGTCACTGCAACTCTACTTGATGGGCTGAGGAGAGAACTAAGAGGCTAAAAGGCTGATGATACAAAAACTACAGGAAGGAAGTGGGAAAGGGGGGAAGTAGAATGCTCTTTCCTGCTTGCCTCAAGAGATGAGGGCTCTAGGGCTAAGGCTTTATAGTGTATAAAGGTGGTGGAAATTAATATTATAAATAAATTGCACCAGGTGTTTTACCAGCAAAAAAGGTCTCTGAGCTGTTTGTGGACTTGCCCAGAGGCAGAAGCAAGTGGGCCCTGTCACACTAGGTTATCCTACATTTATCCCTTGAATCTGAAATTTGTTTGACACTTAATTCAGTACTGGCTCAGGGAACAGTTGGGTTGTGAGTCATTTTCCCTGCCTCTTCTCTTCATAGAATCATAAGTGTTAGGAAAAGATGGGACCATTATGATCGTCTAGTAGTTTAACCTGCATAACAGTATGACAGGTTGGACCACCTGGGATATCACCTGATGTGCTGGGATGCCACTGAGTCAGACTATTCTGCCAGCCTGGGCCCCCTTTTACCTGGTCTTGCTGGGCCAGGCTCCCCAGCCTTTTCCAGCCAAGCACACACGCAGTGCCACACCAGGCTGCACAGAGAGACAGAGCTCTGCTCTGAGAAGGCTTAGTTTAAGGGGCTTGCCACAGCACCCAGATGTCCACCCTCCCTTGGGGTACAAACCCAAAATTATATGAAATTCACCTCTCCCCTCAATGCGGACGAGTGTGTGCACAATTTCCCGCCCCTCTAGTTAGAAATTACATAAACTGGGTTATATTATAAACCAGAAATAAATGTATTAACTATAATAGGTGTATTTTAAGTAGTTAAGGATTTAGCAGACAGAACAAGGCATATTACTAAGAAAATAAAACAGAGCACACAAACTAAGCTTAATACACTAAAGAAACTGGTTACATGTAAATTCTCACCGAAAATGAGGTTCTAATAATCTTCTTCACAGGCTAGACGTGCTTCCAGCCTGGATCCAGTTCTTTTCCCCAGTTCAGTCTTATGGTTAGTCTACTTCGGCAATGCTAAAGCGCTGCCGCTGCAGCGCTTTCACGTGGCTTGTGGTCGCAGCAGAGCTTTTGTGGTCTCTCCCAGCACTCTAAAAATCCCACCTCCACGAGGGGCGCAGCTCCCAGCGCTGGTGCACTGTCTACACTGGCGCTTTACAGCGCTGAAAGTTGCTGCGCTCGGGGGTGTTTTTTCACACCCCCAAGCGAGAAAGTTGCAGCACTGTAAGTTGCCAGTGTAGACAAGCCCTTAGTTGTTTTCAGCAGTTAGGGTGACCAGACAGCAAATGTGAAAAATCAGGCCAGGGGGTGGGGGGTAATAGGAGCCTATTTTAGAAAAAGACCCCAAAATCAGGACTGTCCCTATAAAATCAGGACATTGGTCACCCTACCAGCAGTCATCTTGGTTGGGGTAGCAGGGGAGAACTGATGACCTGGATTACCTCACTCCCTGCCCTTAAATAGGATTTGCATAAGGCGGGAGTCCTTTGTTTCCTAGTTTGACACCCCCCACCCCCTCCCCCAGCTTCTCGTGGAAAAGTACAGAATTCAAGATGGATTTCAGTATCAGGTGACATGGTCACATGCCTCTGTAGGGCCCCTGTAGCCATTGTTCACAGGCTGACCCACACATTCACAGGAAGATTAAGCTCTTTTACAGTCCATTGTCTCTTGTTGATGGGCCATCAGCACTGTCGGGCTTTTTCATTGTTGTACCTGAAGTGCTAGCAGGGGGCGTCTCCCAAAGTAACAAAGTTGAAATCTAGATACATAGTAAATATTCCTAATTTCAGATACAGAAATGATACATGCATACAAATAGGATAATCATAGTAAATTATGACCTTTCCAATGATACCTTACAAGAGTTATCTTGCATAAAGCATATCTTAGTTTTGTCATATTCCTACCACAAGCATATTTTCAGAAAGAATATGGACTACGTCACACACAGGCCATGGGACTTGCTTGAGGCACCTTAAGGAAATCTGATTTTCAGGTGATTGGTACTCAGCAGTTTCTGAAAATGAGGCCCAAAATGTGTCAAGTTCTAAACTGAACACAGAGCAGGAGGAACAGATGTAAATATAGCTAATGGATAGTACTGCTGAAGTGAGCTGTAGCTCACGAAAGCTTATGCTCAAATAAATTGGTTAGTCTCTAAGGTGCCACAAGTACTCCTTTTCTTTTTGCGAATACAGACTAACACGGCTGTTACTCTGAATACTGCTGAATTTATCCTTCATGCATATAAAATCAAAGATCCATATCTCTACCCCAAATCTGTAGGTAGTTATTACAGTTCACTGCATTAAAATGGTGGGAAATTATGGAAGTAAAAGCAGGAGACAGGAAAAGCTTAATTCAGAATGTCAATTTTTAAAAGACCTACACTTCTGTCATCAATCGATGTGTGTTTTTAGCATGTGTAGTTGATTTTGTTTTAACTTGTAATAGGCAAAGTGTTTGAAAAAAAATAAATCGGTAAACATGCATCTAAGTGCAGAAACAAGTGGTAAGGCTAGACTGGGAACATGAATATACTGTGCTTAGGTTTTCTGAGGCCCTCCTCTGATGACACCTTGCTCCCGGATGTAGAAATCTAGGTGCAATACAATGTTAATGAACGCATACATAACTCCAAGCAGTTCTGTCAGAAAAAGCCTTAGTAAATAGAGAAGATTTACAGGGAACTGTGGTCCCATCAGATTGAGGAATCAAGGTATGGGTCTCAGAATTAGAATCATAGAATCATAGAATATCAGGGTTGGAAGGGACCCCAGAAGGTCATCTAGTCCAACCCCCTGCTCAAAGCAGGACCAAGTCCCAGTTAAATCATCCCAGCCAGGGCTTTGTCAAGCCTGACCTTAAAAACCTGTAAGGAAGGAGATTCTACCACCTCCCTAGGTAACGCATTCCAGTGTTTCACCACCCTCTTAGTGAAAAAGTTTTTCCTAATATCCAATCTAAACCTCCCCCATTGCAACTTGAGACCATTACTCCTCGTTCTGTCATCTGCTACCATTGAGAACAGTCTAGAGCCATCCTCTTTGGAACCCCCTTTCAGGTAGTTGAAAGCAGCTATCAAATCCCCCCTCATTCTTCTCTTCTGCAGACTAAACAATCCCAGCTCCCTCAGCCTCTCCTCATAAGTCATGTGCTCTAGACCCCTAATCATTTTTGTTGCCCTTCGCTGGACTCTTTCCAATTTATCCACATCCTTCTTGTAGTGTGGGGCCCAAAACTGGACACAGTACTCCAGATGAGGCCTCACCAGTGTCGAATAGAGGGGAACGATCACGTCCCTCGATCTGCTCGCTATGCCCCTACTTATACATCCCAAAATGCCATTGGCCTTCTTGGCAACAAGGGCACACTGCTGACTCATATCCAGCTTCTCGTCCACTGTCACCCCTAGGTCCTTTTCCGCAGAACTGCTGCCTAGCCATTCGGTCCCTAGTCTGTAGCGGTGCATTGGGTTCTTCCGTCCTAAGTGCAGGACCCTGCACTTATCCTTATTGAACCTCATCAGATTTCTTTTGGCCCAATCCTCCAATTTGTCTAGGTCCTTCTGTATCCTATCCCTCCCCTCCAGCGTATCTACCACTCCTCCCAGTTTAGTATCATCCGCAAATTTGCTGAGAGTGCAATCCACACCATCCTCCAGATCATTTATGAAGATATTGAACAAAACCGGCCCCAGGACCGACCCCTGGGGCACTCCACTTGACACCGGCTGCCAACTAGACATGGAGCCATTGATCACTACCCGTTGAGCCCGACAATCTAGCCAGCTTTCTACCCACCTTATAGTGCATTCATCCAGCCCATACTTCCTTAACTTGCTGACAAGAATGCTGTGGGAGACCGTGTCAAAAGCTTTGCTAAAGTCAAGAAACAATACATCCACTGCTTTCCCTTCATCCACAGAACCAGTAATCTCATCATAAAAGGTGATTAGATTAGTCAGGCATTGAGGTCCTCTTTCCAGAACACCTTGCCTCCAGATGTATAAATCTAAATGCTCAGATATTACAGCAAGGTCAGAACCAAGCTAGACACAAGAGTAAATCTGATCTTAGCTGCAAGTTAAAATGTGAATTATAGCTGTTTCTAAGTAATGCAGAACCCAAACCATTATTAAATTATCTAGACAATCTAGTCAATGGCTACAGAAAATGAAACTTGTGTTTTTCTATCGTAGGGATAGGTCTTTGAAGGCGTGCCTTGTAGAAGTATTACTAGAAAATGTCATATGAGAGAATGATTCATTTCATTTAGAGGATATTGGTGCCAAATGGGGAGAAACATTGAATTACCTAAATAATTAACAGATTTCAAAGAAGTTTTGGAACCGTTTGTCTTCTTGATAGAATAAACACCGTCAGGGGAGTCCAGTATAAGGGTTTTACAGTAGGTCCCTTAACTAACTACTGTCTGGAACAATTTATCTTGTATGATTATTTACCTTGGAGCACCAAGTTAGAATCCACATCACAGTCCCTTTATTTAAACCTAAAACAAAACTTTTGCTTACTCAGCACATACTTTAGTGAAGACTTTGTTAGGAGTAAAAAGAAAAGGAGTACTTGTGGCCCCTTAGAGACTAACCAATTTATTTGAGCATAAGCTTTCGTGAGCTACAGCTCACTTCATGATATTCTCCACAGTGTGGTATTGTGCGTGTGTGTCTTTGAATAACTTGGCAATTATATTCTGTGTGAAATAACGTTAAGGGGTAGTTCAGCCAAAGTTTATTCAATGGAATGACTGAAATTGGAGCATTTTTATAACACTGTGTAGGTAACATCTATGGTACACTCACAGCTTTCCATTAAATAGCCAAATTATGATTAAACACCATGATAGTTTGGATAAAAGGCAGCAAAAATCAAGAAATGCAAAGGTAAGTCCAACAAAAGCTGCTGTTCACATATGTTTTTGTATTAATCTTAAAATTCCAACCTTACCTCAAATGCGTTTTTACATTTTTAAATTCACAAAAAAGTAATTTAAACCAGTACTCTTCTGAAGAGTTTCTCTGTGCAGACCTTTGAGGAAAATTGCAGTGACTAGATATAATTAAAGCTGTGCAAATAAACCATAGTAAAACAATTTGTTAAATGTAGCCCCTTCTCTGTTTGCAAATTGGCCACAAAAGACATTACATTTTCCATACATTTGTTCAGTGTTTGCATTTACTTGATGACTCCTTGGTGGGGTATAGTTCTATTTATGGATTCTTTTGCACACTGCTGCAAGTACTGTATTGCTGTTAGTCCAAATATTGAATGTGAATATCAAATACTGAGGTTTGCCACCTAAGTCATGTGCTACCATTTCAGTTCCTTGATTGAATTACTTTTATAAGAAGGAGAGGGCCTGAATAAGTTTTGATACTCATTTTTCCTTCAGTATGTGGTCTGTTTGGAAAAAGTACAGCTAAGGCTCCCAATGGAGCCATAAGAGTAAAATCTTATATCATATCGATGCAATACTTCACCTAATCTGTTGTGTAGTTCATTGAAAGTGTTGTGTTTTTTGAGTGCTTGCTCATATCCATTCCAGTGTAGGTGTATTCTTTCCCCAAGCAGTGCCGATGGAAAGTTTTCCCTCAATGGTGTCCGTCAGGTTGGCTTTGTTGCCCCCTGGAGTTGCACCTTCATAGCGCCAGTATATAGGACCCACGGTGCCTTCAGTTCCTTCTTAAAACCCATGACGGTCGCTGGAACTTCTGCTCGTTCTTGCATTTTTCCTGTAAGTACCTTCTCTCAGTGGACTTGTATTGTAGATTGTAAATAGTTACCTTTTTAGAGTTAAGTTTTAGTTAGTTAATTAGCTAGTTAGTAGTATAGTCAGCAGCATACCCTGCTTAGTAGGGCTAGTCCTTCCCCAGCACCGAGGTATGCCTTGGTCCCTGGGGTTCAAACCATGTGCATTGTGCCATAAACCAATGCTGGTTAATGACCCACACGCTAGCTGCCTTAAGTGTCTGGGGGAAGCTAATGTGTAGGAGTGTTGCAGGAGCTTCAGACCCAGAACAAAAAAAGACAGGGACACCAGACTGAAGTTCCTCCTCATGAAGGCAGCGCTCCATCCCCCTTCAGAGCTGAGTCATGTGGACTCGGCAGCAAGCACTTCGATTTCTGTAAGAAGTGCCCCGCTGTCTCTGAGGGAGGCGCAGCGGCGTTCTGCCTCCCTGGCACTGAGGAGGGACTCTGTGTCTACGGCCTTGGACTCCTGACACCGACACACATTCCTGGTGTTGAGGAAGTCAATTCAGGCATGGGACTCTCGGCACCACTCTCTATCACTGATGGTAACCATCAGGTGCTCCTGGGCTGGTATGATTTCAACTCCTGGAGCACAATGGTGAAATTTAGGGAGCTTTTTTTCCCTAGCTGAGGAGGAGAAATTAGTGGCTAAGGCATCCCGCCATGTAGCTCTGGATGTGGCAGACTCTGCAACTCATTCCCTGTCTTCAGCGGTGGTCATGAGGTGAAGCTTGTGGCTTCAGTCTTTGGGGTTGCCTTATGAGGTCTAGCAGACACTTCAGGACCTTCTGTTTGAATGCAAGTCGCTCTTCTTGGGGCAGACAGACTTGAAGCTGCATAGCTTAAAGGACTCTAGAGCCAGCCTTAAATCCCTGGGGCTGCATACACCAGCCCCCGCCAGGAAGAATTACAAGCCTCAACCCAATGGCCTGCTTCTGTCCATCAAAGCAGAGACAGGAGTACAGCAGGAGAAGGAACAGAGGCTACAAGAGGAGGCCTCCATCCCAATCCTCAGTGCTTTCCTCCTCCTCCCCCCCGTGCCGAGACACTTGGCGGGGTGTAAGCAGGCCTGTTGATGGGACACTCAGGGACGACATACCAGGACACTGTAAGGATCTGATTCCCCTACATTTGTGGACTGGTTTTCCCACTTCTATCAGGCATGGGTCCGCATTACCTCAGACCACTGGGTGCTACGCATGATAGAAGTGGGATACATCCTTCAATTCAGTTGTTCCTCTCCCTCTCCGTCCCTCTTCAGAGACCATCTCATGAGACACTTGTAGCGTAGGTGGTGCAGTCGCTCCTAAGGGTGTGAGCAGTGGAAGAGGTTGCACCAGAACAAAGGGGCCGGGAGTTCTATTCCTGCTACTTCTTAATCCCAAAGGCCAATGGTGACCTCAGACCGATCTTGGACCTGTGAAACCTCAACAGATTCATGAAGAAACTGAAGTTTCACACGATCTCCTTGGTCTCCATTATCCTTTCTCTGGATCCAGGGAATTGGTATGCTGCCCTCAACTTGAAGGACATGTATTTCCATATTGTTATCTTTCGGGGACACAGAAGGTTCCTACAATTCGTTGTAAACCACAGGCACTACCAATTTGCAGTACTCCTATTTGCGTGTCAGTGGCTTCTTGTGTGTTCACGAAGTGCATGGCAGTCGTTGCAGCCTTTCTAAGGAGACAAGGAGTTCAGGTCAGCCAGTTGTCTAGGTAAGGGTAGATCAGAGGTCGATCTAAGGCCCGGGTGAAGGCAAACATAAAGCTAGTACAGTCAACTTTCCAGGACTTGGGGTTGTTGATAAACATGCAGAAATCCACCCTTTGCCTGGTTCAAAGGATAGAATTCATCGGGTCCTCTACTCGACCCAGGCCAGAGCCTTTCTCCCAGAAAACTGGTTCAGAGCTCTAGGGGTTCTTAGAGAGAGCCTGAGGAGTCACCCCATCACCACAGCAAGAAACTGCTTAAATCTTCTGGGGCATATAGCATCATACACCTATGTGGTGCAACATGCAAGACTGCAACTCAGACCTCTCCAATCTTGGCTAGTGTCGGTATACATACCAGGTTGACACTATCTGAACAAGGCGGTCTTAATGCCCCTGTCAGTGATTTCCACCCTCCTTTGGTGGCTGGACCTGGGGACAGTATGTATAGGAGTCCCATTCTCAAGATCCCAACCATCAATGTCTCTTGTCACAGATGTGTCCTCGATGGAATGTGGGGCTCGCTAGGGGACCCTCAGAACTCAAGGCTTCAGGTCCCCTGAGGAGCTTTCATTACACATCAGTGTGAGGGAACTGAGATCCTACTGGGGGACACTGGGGTGCATCTGTTGTCAACCTTCAAGGCAGAGACAAGGCAGGGGTAGCCCAGAGGAGAGAGTTTGAGTGGCTAAGAGGCTGGTGGTCTTAGGGAGCTAACACCCATCTAGTACAGGCAAGACTCCCTTGTGCTGGAGGCTGATGGCAACAAAGTGAATCACAGCCCTGGGAGCCCCAAGAAGTGTCGCTCCTGCTTGATCAAAAACACTGGTGGGTGAGCTCTGATCCATATGCCTCTGAGATACGCAGTATAGTTCACCCATACATCCCATCCATACATATCAGCCACTTAAAAAAACCCCCAACCAATTAAAAATAAGGCATAAAAAGCCAACAGGCTGAGAACTAGGCTATGGAAGATGGCCTGGTTCAGTCAATGTTGGGGATGAAGAGGAATTTGCATGGATCCTGGAGGAACTCCATGTAGGTAGGCAGTGCTGATGGCAGAAATAAGGGAATCTAGCAACAAGAAGCTATTGGTCAGCTAGCAAGGATATGGGGGTGAGAGCTGGTGCTTAGCAGAAGGCTTGAGGTGGATTAGGAAGAGGAAGGGGTCTTACCCAAAAGGGAGGGAGTAGAGTAGAGTGTGGAAGGAGGTAACTGGGAGGCAGAGAAGGAAAGGATCTGGAGTTTGTTTACTTTGCTCCTATAGATGCACCAGAATGCATTTACTCCTCCTTAGGGGTCTATGAGCTAAAGAAAAATATCACTGAAAAGTGAATTCTTGACCATATGCAGTAGCTAATTGGCCAGGTTTTATATCTGAGGTTTTATTTAATTTCAACTTGTATTTTTATTTCAATAACTCATATTTCACAGTGTATAGGCAAGAAGATATATCACACTGTACAACTGATACATTGCAGAACAGATACTTAGCAGACAATATCCAGAGACAAAAGGGTTTTAGCATCATACATAAGAGTGCTGTAGTGATTTATCTTTTGGTTTAGGTGTAAAATCATAGTCCTTACCATTTGTGGCCATTAAGCATTCCCTGTCAACTTCTGCAAGAGTTTAGAGATGTTAGCCCTGGTATCTAAACTGCAACTTTGGTAACCACAGTCTGCGTTCCTAAATCCCAACACAGTAGTTTGTTAAATATTGCTGCTGTGCTATTAAACAGCTGTCAGTCTATCCCAGGTGTGATTGCATTTCAGTGGTGGTTATCAAATTCTCTCTACTCACACATTTAAAAATTCAGCTATTTCCATTAAAAGAAGAAATGCTTTCAGGTTGCAGATGTGTAACTCTGTCTGGTCTCACCTGCTCTCCTGTATGGGGTTAGCGTAGTTATGGAGATTTGGTTTTAAATTACAAATTATAGGTAGAAAAATAAATGTAAAAATGAGATTGTGGGGTTCCCAGTTTTCATTATTAATGATTTTGAAACCCTCTCCCTCCCAGATCACCTGGGAGCAGGCTCAACACTTTTCTAGGGACCTGATGTTCTTGAGGATAATGGAGATTCTGGAAAGGTCCCTGTGGTAGTGTTGGATAGTTGGAAATCTTCTATCTACCCATCTGCAGCAGCTCTCTACTCATAGGAAGACTGACAGTTGGTGGTGCCTCCACCTGGATATATACTGCATACCTTTGTTAGAGTACCTTGGTAGCTTCCAGGAACTACTCTGGCCTAGCAGATAAGGGCAAATAATACTTACTGCTCTAAGGCAGGGGTTCTCAAACTTCATTGCACTGCGACCCCCTTCTGACAACAAAAACTACTGCATGACTCCAGGATGGGGAACTGAAGCCTGAACCCACCCGAGCTCCGTCGCCCGTTGGGGGGCCCAAGCCCAAGGGCTTTAGCCCTGGGCAAGGGGCCTATAACCTTAGCCCTGCTGCCCAGGGCTAAAGTCCTCAGGCTTGGGTCCTGGGCGGTGGGGCTTGGACCCTGGATGGTGGGGCTCAGGCTTTGGCACAAGTCTAAGCCAGCCCTGGCGACCTCATTAAAACGGGGATGCGACCCACTTTGGGGTCCCAACCCACAGTTTGAGAACCGCTGCTCTAGGGAAATCATTAAACACATAAGTTGGAGCCAGGATCAGCTTTACTTTGAAGTAATATAGCAACATACAATGATAATGCAATAGAAAAAAGAGTAGCTACTGTAATGACTGACAAGTAAACAAATGGCATTGTAATGGTTCAGCTAATGGTGACTGCTTATAAACATTAAAGTAAACATATCTACTACTCACTAGAACTGAGGCCTATGTTACACAAGAACATTCACCATTACATTGTACAAACCCTGAGCGTGCACTCCCCTGTAGTTTTAAAATCCCAGACACATTCTTGTGATGGCATGCTTAACGGACAGGAGTTCAAGGGCGGCACTAGGTATTTTTGAATTTCCAGAGGTTGTCCAGATAATAGGAGTGAGACACTCTTGCATAGAGCAGATTAAAATTGACACAGCAATAGCTGGTAATAATCCTGGTTATTAAACAAGAGCTACCAGCGCTAAGCAGGCAATCACTTTTCTTACAAGCTTCTTGGTCTTCACCTCAGCTAACCTGTGATGAGACACTGTCCCTAGCACAAAGACTTTCACTCCAAACCACCAAGGCGACTGACAGGGTCTCCCCAAACAAGGATAGTCTCTGGGGTACTCACACTTTCCACAGTTGCCTGTGGGCACAGCTCAGGATCTGCCTGCAGCTTTCAGTGGTCAGCTGCTGAGAAGGAGGAAATGTGCTGGAGCTTGTTGCTAGTAGGCCTCTGGGTGCAACATTGCCTTAATACCGGTCGTGTGGTCTCAGCCGGGACAACTTGACAGCAGAGTCCCCTAAATCTCTACTTCTAAACATAGGCAACTGCTAATAGTTACTATTCTGCCAGATGCCTAAATCGGGTAAATTAGCACAGCTAGCTCCAGGTCTAGACTCCCTTTCTCATGAAACTTCAGACATTCTTTTTCAGGTACTTGATATCCCCCTCCCTCTCAGACTTATCTGTCTTCCAGCTTCCCTTTTCTAACTAATGGTACCACAGACTCCACCTAGACTCTGAAAAACCAGCTGGCTTTCTTTTGCCTCGAATCATCACAAGTAATACAATTTAGCAATCAGAATGTAGACTGCACAAATTCTCTTGCTGATGTGCAAAGTGGAGTAGAATTCAGGTCATTTCACCAGAGCTGTAGTGATTGCAGCTGCAGTGCTAAGAGGAATAAAATTATATCAGTGTGACCTGGAAACAGAGCCAGATCCTGTTCACTATATCAAACTCTCCCATGGTGAGCAGTTTTGGCCCATGTGGAGCAGACATATGAGGTAAAAAGCTGCCATCTTATTGATTAAAACTGTGCTTTAATTGTAACTGCTAACAGTGACACTTTAACACTTTTTATTCTTAAAGGCTTGGGATTGGCACTGTTCTACTCTGGTGTGTGTGAGTTTGGGGTGGGATATGTGTTATAAACACTTTATCCAAAATAATATAACCAGTTTAAGCTCTTCCTTTATTCTAAAGTAATTACAGTAGTACATGTAAAATTAAAATCCTTAAAATGTTTCTTTGCTGAAATGAGTATACATAGGACTGTTATTTCTCTGAAACCCAGATTGGTGGGCATTTCTTAACGAGACTGTCAAAAGCTCTCTTCACAAGACGACCCCCTCTTCCCCATGGAGTAAAGCAGTTATCTTAACTTCTAATGTCTTTGTGTCATTAGCATACAATTGGAAACAATCACTAACGCAGATGTTTGCCTCCTACATACATATGTAAAAGACACCACAGATCTATGAAGCCACTTCAGTCACAACTGCACTTCCACTGCTATTCCAGTACTAAAGTTCAGCTCCGTAGTGACTGACAGTTATGCAAAAGTATACAAAACGGTGTGGCTGTATGGCAGGGATTAGGTACAAGGGTTAGACTAGCTAAAACTCATTTCATTTATATTCATATGTATTTCACAGATCTCTGGAGCAAAGATAACATTTTAATTCAGTAAAGGCCTGCCAGAGTGAAATGCATTGACAAGTCTGTAAATGCTCACCCTTTTATTAAAAATGTATTTCCTCTACCCTTCCAATAATTCACAGCATGAAATAAATTCTGTACTTTAACATCTCTCCATCTTAGTTGGAGCTCTATAAGTGGCACAGTGCTTATCCTCACAATTGCTATGGCAGACTTTCAGGATTGCTGACTTTATAGGTTTGACTAAACTCTGCACATCTGTGACAGGATACCCCCTTGTGTTGCTTAAGCCCACACTGTTGCATCTACATGGCTATTTTTAGCCATGCTAGCCTGGGTAAAGCTAGCACAGATACGTCTAACTGAGCTGCAATCACATCTTGACTTGCAGTACAGCTGTACCCTGAGTGATTGCCTACGGTATGCCTGTGTGGCTGGCTGAAACAATCATATGTCCACGAGCCCCAAAATAACTAAATGCAAAGAGAAAAGGAGTACTTGTGGCACCTTAGAGACTAACCAGTTTATTAGAGCATAAGCTTTCGTGAGCTACAGCTCACTTCATCGGATGCAATAATGCAAAGATTTTACCCACTCTTAAGAGTTTATTGGTTATCATTGTTGATCTACTGAAATACAAGAAGAGTCTGTGGCCTTGTCTACACACTAACTTGCCTAGGTTTAGCTAAAGATGTTTTTCCAAGCACACTTAACTAAACCAGTGCAAGTTTGTGTGTAAGTATTTTTTATTTCAGTTCATCTTAATCCATCTTGTTTACAGGATCAAGATATATTGAAGTTAGCCACGCTTAAACAGAAATCAGTGCATTTACAGCCTGTATAATGTTTGAGGTGTCCTCCCACTTTAGACATCCAAGTGAAAATTTTGGCGATTGTAGTTTTTACAATAGCATTGGGAAAATTGTTGAGTGTTGGGGTGTGCATGTCAGTGAACTAGGATAGGGAATAATCAGTTCTCGAATTATTAACCAATGTAAATTAGCTACTATCCTATAGCTTTGGAGAAGAGACACTTACTGCATCTTTTACTTCATGAGATGGAGTGAGATAAAAAGCAACATAAGAGAATCAGTTTGTTCCAATGGAAATTATTTGAACCTATTTTCTCTCCAAGTCTAGTTGTGAAAGCATTCTGCCTGCTGTTTCCAAGCAGTTCTCTGTGAAACAGTTAAACATCAACAAAGGAAGCCACTATTGCCATGTAAGCAGTTTTCATCATTTGTTTTAAATGCCTCCAGGTGAGAGAAACAGTGTTTCTCAGCATAACTGTCTCTGACAACTATATGAAAACGACTCACCTGGTGTTAAAAATAACCTACAAACATTATCTGTGTTTGTTTAGAGACAAATGCTTGGGTGTTTTTGGTCAGGTGGCTCTGTAATCATTATTTCCTTTGTTGACATATGCTAATACAATATGTCACTCTGACTGCACCCAAATGCTATTTATAAAACTGTATAGACTTTATGAATGTCTGTTAGTTAGGGGCTTCTGGCCTTGTCTACACTTAAAAATTTGTAGCTTTATCTATGCTGCCAGCATAATTTAAAGTGTCCAAAAAGCCCACCCTTGTAGATGTAGTTGTAGTAGTATAAAAATTCTTATAGCTATTCCTGCTTGGTGAAGCGAATTAAGCCATATGGGTATTAAATGTACTGTACTGGTACAACTGTGTCTACAGTAAGGATTTAGCTGAC
This sequence comes from Chelonia mydas, assembly GCF_015237465.2. Taxonomy (NCBI): domain Eukaryota; kingdom Metazoa; phylum Chordata; order Testudines; family Cheloniidae; genus Chelonia; species Chelonia mydas. The sequence goes on from NC_051246.2 coordinate 64,779,098, forward strand.
ATAATTTTGCTGTTAAAAATTATACACCTTACCGACATAGTTATGTGGCAGAACTTAAGTGTAGACCAGGCCTCTGTCTCTGAGTCTGTGTAGTGGCACTAATTCTGTGGAGGGTCTCTGAAGAAGATTGCTTCATTGGATTTTGGTTTTAAATGAAACTCATGCTGAGTAAATTCACTTGACAGCTGTTTTTTGCTAAGTGATTACATCACTCTAATTGCCTTATTGGGCTCGATTCAGTGATTATGAAAAGGTTGGTTCAGTGATTTAAGCAAAGGGAAAATAGTCACCTAGGATATGTGAGAGAGAAGTGTTATTTGCACATTGGGGCAGTTCAGTGGTAATAAAACTGTGGTCTAAATTCCCTTAGTCAGAGTTGAGTGGTGAATGCAGTGTGAGAAAGGAAAAAGGAGGTTCATGGCGTCTGTTCATCCTTTCTGGTAGTGTTGCTCCATATACACTGTTTCACCAGCTCAGACATCCAGATTTGAACTTGATTACACCGGAACACCGTTTTCAACAGCAGTTGCAGAAGCATAATAGAATGCGATTTGTTTTTCTTAAAGCAAGTTGACAATGTGTACAATAGACTCAGGCCTGGTCTACACTTAAAAGTTTTGCTGTGATCAGGGCCGTTCCTAGGGCAGTTCAGGGCCCCAGTACACCCCCCCCCCCCCAATACTCCAGCCCAGGCCCCGTCACCACTCCACCTTTCCCCCGAACACCCTGCCCCGCTTCTTTCTGGCTTCTGCCCCCTCCCCCAAGAGATGCTGTGAGCCAGTGGAGTGGGGCGGGATAGGCTAGGACCAGGTCACTTATTGCTGCTGGTGCCAGGCCCCCTGCTAACTGCACAGGCCGCCCTGTACCCCACGTCACAAAGCACCGGGTCCCCCGAAGCACGGGGCCTGGGGCAGTTGCCCTGGTCTGTCCTATAGACGGGACGGCTCTGGCTGTGATAGCTATGTTGGTTAGGAGTGTGAAAAAAATCACACCTTTATCAGACCTAGCTATGCCAACTAAAGCCCTAGTATAGATGCAGTTATACTGAGAATTTTTTTTTTTCCAGTAGAGCTTGTAATTCTTGGGAAACTGGTATAGACTACATTGGCAAAAGATGTGAAAATGGAACATGAAAACTGAAGCAAAAATGTACCTGCAGTTGTCAAGAGCAACAGTTTTTCTCACTTTTTCATAAAAGTTTTGAATTTTTAATATTTGCTTCCCTTTTTGTGTGGGAGGGGGAAATCTTCTGCCTGATAGTCCCATTATTTTCTGGCAACTCACTTGGGAGGAAGAGCCTTAGGGCCATGTGAACTCTGTAAGGTTCCTTCTGTTTAACTGTTGGTCAACCAGGGAAGAACTTGCATCCATACTGGGCTATCAGGGAGACTTCCTCTGATGTAATTCTCTAGCACCTGACTTTTAAGGCATTTGGATGGGATAAAGGCATGGTTTCTGCTTTGGGAAGTCAGGAGTGGGGAAAGGCGTAGGATGTTATGTAAGAGGTAGGCAGTAGTCCCAAAAGGGAGGTGATCCTATGTTGTTGGCCTCAGGAGAACAGAGTGGGGCAGAGAGTGAAGAATGCATGCAGCTGCTCAGCCCAGGGCTGCAGCTAGGCAGGAATCTCCAAGATGGAGAGCGCAGAGTACTGACAACGGGAGAGGGTAATAGCTGGGCATACGTGATTGGGGTTAGAGTGGGGTTACAAGCAGAGGGTAGTGTGGGGCTATGTGTGGGAGAGGGAAGAGTATGCTCTTCTAGTGAAGCCAACCAATGGCTGTCCTCTGCAAGAATGCACTGCAGGGGTCCCTGCACCACCTTCTCCCTCAAGCACAGGGCCATCTGTAATTAAATTCTTTAAACATTAAACACAAAGTTCTTGAGATTGTTTAAGAGTAATATGTATTAAGTATGTATTAATAATTAAGAGGCAGTGTGGTGTAGAACAGTCAGATGACCTAGTTTGCATTCCCAGCTCTGCCCTGACATGCAGTGATATCAGGCATTTGACTTCCCATCTCTCTGTGCCACTGTTTCCTGTGCCACTCCTTCTCTGTTTAGATTGTAAACTTGTTGGGTTATGTGCTGTCTCTGACTATAGACATGTACAGTGCCTGGCACAAATGTGGCACTCATCTTGGTTGGGGTTTCTAAGCATTACTGCAATGCAAATAATAATAAAAAGGAAAAATATTTAATCCAGAAATTCCTGTTGAAATTGAACACTTCCATGGATATCCTGGGATTTAAAGCAGATGGAAACCAGTTTACAGTTTTACTTTAGGTACTTCCCAGAGAATAGTGGTGTCACAGATGAGGTTGGTTTTTCAACAAGATGTACAATGCCAGCAGACAGCTTGGTGATGCCAGTGTTAAGCAGAGACTCTAAATTCAAATATACTTTAAACCTTATACTCAACAGGAGTGCTCCTTGCTGTGTGAACTTTCAGAACTCTGCAGGGGGCAAAATTGGATGCATCTTTCCATATAGATTCGTTAAGCTTCTATTTCCCCTTCTCATGTCTTTTCATTTTATTTAACACTTTTTAAAGATGCCTGTCATTCAGCATCTAAATGCTATGCAATAAAATGAAATATAAAGATCCAACTAGCCTGTATGCATTAGCAGCCAGAAGTCGATGTTTGCATGGGCAAACACAGTAGGCCTCAGGCAAAAGCATCTTGCCAAAAAGGGGGAACATAAAAAGGGAGCGTTAAAAAAAAATAAAGAAAGAAAGCGTTTGGCATATAGAAAAAGGAAAAATGTGAACAAGGAAAATGGGTCCCAAATAAACAGTCGAAAGCAAGCTTGCTGAAATTACATTGTTTATAAGGACATGTGCATTTTATTCCATTAATGGCTATGGTAGTTTTTCCTGTGTTTTGACATAGTGCCTTAAACAGGTATCCGTTTTTCAAATTTAGTTGGCGTTAGAATGAGTTGGAGCATATTTTTCCTGAGATCAAGAAACCTATGCTGTAGCTGTTGTCTCCACTGTAAGCATGTGTACAGAGCAGACTACAACTATCTTATGGCATTCATGTGAACACAGTTTTAGAGCCTGGAGGAAGGTAGTTTTCCTGCAGCTGGCACAAGATTGTAATTTTCTTTTGATGGTTAATTTCATTACAGTTATGCATTTTCTGTACAAAGTCCAGTTTAAAACAACTGGATTCTGAACCCACTTCTGTACTGATTAAGAAGTTTATTTATATGATGTGGGATATGGAGGCACAACCTGTTAACAGCTGCAAATTTTGTTGATTAAACTAGGTGCAGACAAATTTACAAGGGAAACTGTTCCCTGAAACATTCCAGTTCACTGACATATGAAGGTATCCTGGCCATTTCTTACCAGTTTCCACAGTCTCTTGCCAAGAATAATAAAGGGTTTCTTGCGAAGTGTTGACACCAGAGGTTTTAAATGCTAAATGTTTTATCGATCATTGTGGGTTGTCTTGAATCCCGATAAACAAACAGACGTATCTATGTAGACACCTGGAGATGCTCTTAGTCTGTGAAGATCGTATTCTTTTTAGGCAGACATTCAGATCCCTATGTGGCCATAGTGCTAAGTAAGTTTGTGTCGACTGCTGAGAGGCACCAAATAGTAATGGAAATTACAGAACACTGGCCTATATTTTGTTTGTTACACAGTCAGTGAAACTCTTGAATGGTAATATTCACAATGAATTTGGCCAGCAGGTAGTACAAATCCTATAATTTATTAAGCTGTGTTATATATTCTGAAATCTTGATATGTGATTATTTGTGTAGTGTCTTTCACCTATGGGTCTCAAAGCACATTGCAAACAATTAAATCTCTCAAAACCCCTATGAGATAGGAAAGAATTACTAACCCCATTTTATGGATGAGTCACTGAGGCACAGAGAGGTTAAATGACTAGCCCAAGAATACAGTGAGTCCATGGCAGAACCAGGACTAAGACCCAACTCTTCTGATTCCCTGTCCTTTTATCAAACACTAAACTGTTTCCTCTTTGAATCCAAAGTTAAAAGGACAGTGTCAAGTTTGTCATGCCCAAAATGTTGATCTGCTTTATTTCATGTATTTAATTTAAAAGCTCATGCTCATCTTTCAATGTATTTTTTCTTACTCAAACCAGATGCTTAGAAACTTTTTAAAACAAACAGTCCAGTGCTCATGATCTCCTTTAACAGACCAGTGTGTACAGCCCAGCTTGCAGTAAAAAACCAGTGTGTGAATACAGTGGAAATATATCTTCATAAGGAAATGGATTGTAGTTTGTAGATTTCAGGATGTTGTTATAAAGGAGTAAAGAACAAAAGAAAAAAAGACACCCTCCTCCCGCCCAATCTGATGAAATACTTTGTTCCATTTAAATTAAAATCTTTGTGTGTGTGAGAGAAGATTGTATAGAGCCAAGGTGATGGACAATTCTGAGTAGGATGTCAAAATAGAACTGTAGCTCTTCCATACAAATTCTTTATTGTGAATTACAGATGGGACTTTTATTATTTGGGTATTTTGAAAAGAAACATAGTCTGCTATTGCATGTGAAACACATCTGCTTTATCAGAAACACATTATTTCCTTGTTCACCTATATTCTTGACTAAAATAGTTCTCTAGATATATAGATTTTTTTTCTTTTGTTCTGAGACAGTAACTTTAGACAGCTAAAGATTAAGGAAAATGAGCTCATTTAGCAGAATAATCCAACAGGTGCCAAGCATATTTGCTGATAGCCAGATTTTAATGCCTTGTGGGAGGGCAAGCTAAATGATAGAAAACACTGAAGACTATTTCATGAAAAGACGCAAGTCTGTTTAGGTCACCTAGCAAAGAAACATAGCAGAGAACAAACAGTATACTATTTTAAAATCTTCTTAATCCGGGGACTGACCATCTCTGCAGATTGGTAATATGATATCAAGCTTTTTACCTGGAAGTCAGCAATTCACATCCAGACCAGTTGATCAGGTACCACAATGATGAGGTGCTGTATAAAAACCAAAGCATAATATTACACACACACACACACAAAACTACTTTGAAAGAACATTATTAAGGCTGCAAAGTCAAATACTGAAAAATTAGGAAATGCCAGAATTAAGGTTGCCTATGCCCCTGTGTGAATTACATTATGATACAGTCTAATTACAGGATCTCATACAGTTTTTTCTACAGGGCTTCTGCCTCACTCAGTGCACAGGATGGATGACGCTCACTTAATGAACATCCATTCAATATTTTGTTTTCTTCTTCAGTGTGTGGTCCAGTGCTTTATTTACTGTTCACTATTCAAACCTTGCTCTGAGGACAGAATTATTCATTTCCTTGTGGGCTTTTGTATTCACTCCTCACTATAGTGTCTGAGTGCTTCACAAATATTAAATTTACCTTCACAACACCTCTGTGTGATGAGGGGGTATTATTATCCTCATTTTACAAACGGGGAACTGAGGCACAGAGTAATTAAAGTCAAAGGTTTTCACCAATGTTGCGTGCCCAATTTGAAACACCTAGAACTTGATTTTTCAGAGTACATAGCATTAGATAGCACTTAATACATTTAAAGTGCAGCTGCCGTTGATTTCAGTTTCTGTTGTAAGTGTCCAGCAAGTCTGCATATCAGAACCCAGGATGAAGTCAGGCACCCAGAAAATGAAAAATGCAGAACTAGTGAACACTTATGAAAAGTTTTGGTTTAACCTAGCATCACATAAGAACACTGTGGCAGAGGCAGAGATAGGATCCAGTTCTCCATGGCAGGATTCAACTGTTTTAACTAGGAGTCTGTCCTTTTTCTTGCTGCAGTCCCCTGCCTCATTCCCTACACCCCCTTCAGATTTTTGCAACAAAAGATGCAGGACTCCTACAGTCAAGTCCACTTCATTACACAACCCTGATTCATCCCCAGAGTACTATCCATCCTGTGCAGCAAATGAGGTGGGGACGGGGAGAAATAGTATGTGAGCAGTAATTAAAGACTATATCATAATGCATATGCATGGGGGGGGGCGTAATTAAGGTTGCACAGACAACCTTAATTCTGGTATTTCCTAATTCCTGAGTGCTTGACTTTGCAACCATAATGTTAGGCTTTTTGTGTGATTTGCTAGATTTTAAAAAAGCAAACTGAAAGGACAAATTCCATCATGCAGCATCATAATGACAGGTATGTGGGTCATCAGTAAGGTTGGGAACTTTTAGCTCAATGGCTCTCAACCTTTCCAGACCACTGTACCCCTTTCAGGAGTCTGATTTTGTCTTGTGTACCCCCAAGTTTCACCTAACTTAAAAACTACTTGCTCACAAAATCAGACATAAAAATACAAAAGTGTCACAGCACACTTTGACTGAAAAATTGCTTATTTTCTCATTTTTATCATATAGTTATAAAATCAATTGGAATATAAATATTGTACTAACATTTTAGTGTATAGTATATAGAGCAGTCTGAACAAGGAATTGTCTAGCTGAAATTGTAGTTTGTACCGACTTCATTAGTGCTTTTTATGTAGCCTGTTGTAAAACTTGGCAAATATCTAAATGAGTTGATGTATCCCCTGGAAGACCTCTGTGTACCCCCAGGGGTATGCATACCCCTGATTGAGAACCACTGTTTTAGAATAACCTCAAAGATCTCTGACACTGCTAATCAAGGAAATGATAGCAGTAGGAGGTTATAATCCTCTATGTGAACCTGTCCTAAAGGGGATGGGACTCTTTACCAGAGAGCTTCACAGATACTTGCTGACAGCAGAGGAATAGTGAGACAGGAATCCTGGACTCCATTCCAGGTTCTCGAAGGGAGTGTGCTCTAGATGGCACAGACTCTTCTGCCCATTGCTCCAAAGTGTAAGCCTTTCTGACCCTTCCCCTCCAACCTGTTCATGTCCCAGTTCTATTTCTACTGCACGCCTGGCTCCTCATCCTATTCCATTCTCATTTAGCCAGTCTCACTCTCCACTTCTTGGGCTTCCCATCCCAGTTCTAATCTCCTTCCCCAGCAAGTTTTAGCCTCCCCATTCCTTGTCCAATGTATCTTTCTCGCACCCTTGACCTCCAGTCACTCTCTCATCCATGTTCCCTGTCCCCACTGGCTCTCAGTTATGGTCTTTCTCCCTGGGGTCCTCATCCAAGCTCAGTATCTCATTTACCCCACCCACATCCTGGCTCATTGTCCTTGACTCTTTGCCCAGCCAAGTTCTCCCCCCACACCCCGATTCCTCATCAGATCTGTTTTCCCTCAAATTATTTTTCCCTAGCCACCTTCTTGGAAATGGTTGGGAAGAAAAAATTCAGCTTGAAGTAGACACCCAACATGGAAGATTTCAGCCCGGAAGGTAAAGTTTGGCAATATAATGAACAACTGAAAACAGGATCTTCTAATGGGAAGTGTCAGCCGACGTTATTAGGTGGTGCTACCAACACACCTATAATTACAGAGCATGTTGGCTAATAATGATAAAATATGATGGCTGCTCATAATTTCAGTTAAATGAATCTTAGGCCTTGTCTACACTGCCACTTTACAGCACTGAAATTTTCTCGCTTAGGGGTGTGAAAAAACACGCCCCTGAGTGATGCAGGTTTCAGTGCTGTAAAGTGGCAGTGTAGACAGTGCACTAGCGCTGGGAGCCGCGCTCCTGGTGCTGATAACTACTCCCCTCATGGAGTAGTCACGCTGGTGCCGCGACTGCACAGACATGTTAAAGCGCTGCTGCGGCAGTGCTGCCATGGCAGCGCTTTAATGTTGGTAGTGAAGACATACCCTTAGAGTCTCAGCCCAGTTTATAATGAACAGGTGTGCCCTTTACAACCACTACTACCATGTTTAGCACTCTTGACACTCTTGCTAAAAGGCAGGACTAAGTGGTCACAGAGACTGAATTTTCTCCTAAAATACACAGACTACCTGTTGGTGTCATGTGCTATAAAGTTTTTGTGGTACTTATTTGGGATTACCTGCAGGTTGTTCTCACAGGCAAAGACTTTCAACACTGGGTGCCTAAATTAGGCTCCTACTACATATTTAGACACTTACATTTGTGGCCTGATTTTCTAAAGTTCTGAATATGCAGCAGCCCCCATTTACTTCAGTCGAAGCCGTGGCATGCTAACTACTTTGGTAAATCAGGCTTGTTGGGTGTCTAAATAAGAACTCAGGAGCCTAACTTTAAATATGCAGTTTTGAAAATGTTGCCCAAGAATTGGGAATGAGTTGTACCAGTATAAGAATGTGTAGAGTGATCTCTTCATCTGACAACTTTCCACTTGTGCCTAGCAGTCAGAGTCTAAACTAGGCATAGAATTCTGACATTGGTGAGAAACTTGAATTTAAGCCTAAAATGTAAATGCTGGTGAAGAGTAATGTATGGGATTGATTGCCCGCCGCAGAAAGCAGAGATATAGAGTGGTTTTATGTTTAATGTTGGAAAGAGGTTACAGAAGGACTTCTGAAAACTGTATGATGTACTCAAACTCTTCTTTGAGGAGTCTTAGTTTTTCCCAGGTTTTTTCCCCCACTTCAGAGGGTTTACACTACAGGTGGGCAAACTACGGCCCAGGGGCCGCATCTGGCCCTTCAGACGTTTTAATCCAGCCCTTGAGCTCCCATCGGGGAGCGGAGTCTGGGGCTTGCCCTGCTCAGTGCATGCCATGGCTCGGTGCGGCTCCCGGAAGCAGTGGCATGTCCCTGCTCCGGCTCCTAAGCGGAGGTGCAGCCAGGCGCCTCCACACGCTGCCCCGCCCCAAGTGCCACCCCTGCAGCTCAACATTGGCTGAGAACCATGGCCAATGGGAGCTGCAGGGGCGGTGCCTGCGGATGGGGCAGTGCGCTGAGCTGCCTGGCTGTGCCTCCATTTAGGAGCCAAAGTGGGGACATGCTGTTGCTTCCAGGAGCTGCTTGAGGTAAGCACCACCTGGAGCCTGCACCCCTGAGATCCTCCGACATCCCAACCCCCTGCCCCAGGCCTGATCCCCCTCCCGCCCTTCAAACCCCTCAGGCCCAGCCCGGAGCACCCTCCTGCACCCCCAAGCCCTCATCCCCAGCCCCACCCCAGAGCCCTCACCCCAACCTCCTACCCTACCCGGAGCCCCCTCCTGCACCCTGAACTCCTCATTTCTGGCCCCACCCCTGAGCCCACACCTCCAGCCAGAGCCCTCACCCCCTCCCGCACCCCAACCCCTAGTTTCGTGAGCATTCATGGCCCGCCATACAATTTCCATACCCAGATGTGGCCCTCGGGCCAAAAAGTTTGCCCACCCCTGGTTTACACTGATGAAGCCTTGTGTTGCAATTGCTTTGATTTTCTTGTGATTGGATCTTTAAAATAGTTTAGAAAGAATCCTAATCTCTTCCCCCCACTGAAGACAGAAGATTCTGATCTTTAGGGAGGACTACACAAGGAGAGCAGACATGGGGACTGGAAACTAATCAACTTGCAGTTTTGCATTGGGAATACAGGAGAGGTAGAACAGAACTGTGTTTGCCTCTGGAAACACTTAACTTTGGCACCTAGCAAGAATCACTTTGCAAGCATGTTCCTTCTATAGGCTATGTCCCAGGTGATTCATTACATCACAGTGCAAGTTTCTTCAGAGGAAATCCCACAGTAACTTTGCCTTTCTGATTGTCTGATATTAACCTATCACTGTCTGGAGGAAAGTGTGGAGAGGTTATTGTTTAAATCTTATTTTTGCTTTATTTTCCCTCCCCAGGTTATTTAAATCTGTTTTGGAAGAAAAGTTTAAATGTTAATTGTCCAATAGAAAAGACATGAATTATGTAAATGTATCACTTCCATCATCATAATGGGGGCATCAGTCTTAGCTCTGTAGCTAAAGTTGATTTCATATTGCGCTTAAAGCAAGGGCTCAGCCTCTTTTTTATATGAATGGTATAGTGTATCCTCCCCAAGTGAACAGCACTTACTTTTTGAGTATAGAATGATTTTTTTTGAGCATTTAATTGTAGATCTGTAAATTAGTTTGTTAAAATTTGTAAAAATAACTTTACAAGAGTAACACACACTCTTTATACTTTCCATATAGTCAAAATGAATTGAAATTATATGCATAGGATATATTTGAAGAAATTAAGTTGTAACTAAATTATTAATGTTTGTATCTAAATATAGACTACAGACAGGGTCAGGATCAACTCTACATTTCTTGATATGCTTTGTTGTGGAGTAACAATAACAGTCCTTTAATATTTTTTTACCTTTTTAAAGGTGTGTCTTCATTACAGAGTTTCCCCAGATATGGGAACCAGGATTAGCCAAGCCCAGGTTCCTATATCCACACAACTAGGTCATGCTTGGGTCATATCCATTAAGCTGCGTCCACACTGGCACTGCACTAACCCAGATTGGGTGTTAGGATTTCCAGGGAGATATCCTGTAGCTCTTAGTGCTGCTCTAAGCTGCATTGCTTTATTTATTGTTTTGTGGCACATTGTGGGAGAACTTGTCTGTCTTTCCCAAGTCCCTGTGTGGAAATGTTATCAGCCCACCAATTCAGTGAATGAAAGTGCTTTCAACTGGGCACGCTCTTTACTTCTGTCCACAGCCCGCATTGCAGACAGTAGCAAGATGTTCATCCAGCTCAGAACAGTGACCTGTTCCAGCTGTTGTCACTGTTAATGCAATGCTTACTTGGCAACAGAAGACAGGATCATGCCTTGGTGAGGAGATCACACAGGCTGCCTGCAGACATGGTATAGTGCAGAAGTTGATGCAGGTTTTAACAGCTGTGAAATCCTCCTGTGCTGATTGGTGGTTCTGGCAGAGCACCACAGGCACAGAGTGGCAGGACTACCTCCTCATGCAGATCTGGGATGGCCATCAGCTGCTCAAGAACTTCCATATGAAGGAGGACATCTTCATGCAGCTGTGTGAGGAGCTTGCCTTGAACCTTCAGTGCCAGGACATGCTTCTATACTCTATAGCCTCCCTTATCTGCAAGTTGCTACCTTAGGCTATGTCTACACTACCTCAGTAAAATGACCTAAATTATGGTCATTATAACATAGCTGGAGTCGACATAGCTTAGGTCAACTTACTGTGGTGTCTACACTGCGCTGAGTTGACAGGAGACACTCTCCCGTCGACTTACCTTACTCTTCTCATTGGGGGTGGAGTACTGGGGTCAACCAGAGAGCGATCTGCCGTCGATTTGGTGGGTCTTCACTAGACTGTCTTTATTTAGTATTAATCTGTTCTTTGGTTAGCTGTGTTGATCACAGCCATGCACTTTGTGCCTCACTCTAGGAATTTCATTTGCATTTCTTTATGTTCTGCTGCTTTGCATGTGAATGATGCCTTTTCAAGTATAAGGTGTGTGTCACTGAGGATATGTCTACACTGCAATTAGATACCTGTGGCTGACCTGGGCTTGTGTGGCTCCAGCTAAGGGTTCTGGGTTGGGCTGCAGGCCAAGCTCTGGGGCTCTCCCACCTCCCAGGGTCCTAGAGCCCGTGCTCCAGCCTGAGCCCAAACATCTACACCACAATTAAACCTCCCCTACTTAACCCAAGCCCCACGAGCCCAGACAGCTGGCATGGGTCAGCGACAGGTTTTTAATTGCAGTGTAAATGTACCCTTTGTAGCTTTTCTTGTACTTTTATACTGATATTTAATGAAGGGAGTCTTCTGATATTCCAGATTCATAAGACTCTGGAAAATATATTTTTCACAGGTAACACAGGAACTAGAGTTGGCTGAAATTTTTTCAACGAGTAATAACTTTGCAGAGAAATGTATTATCAGGACACCAGAACTATTACTGAATTTGGGTTGAATTTGGCAAATAGTTTTGGCTGGGGGGAAAAAGACATTTAGTTTTTACACTTCATTTCAAAACAACATTTTTGAAATGGTTCGTTCCACCTGAATGAATTTTTGTTGTTTGTTTCAGCCATCAAACCAAAAAATCTGTTATATGCTTAGCTCTGCTAGGGACACACTAACAGTCACAGATTTTCATTGCTCTCTTTTTTTCATTTCAGACTGACTGCATTGTAAATATGTAGATCTTCTCCATCAGCTACCATCAACAGCAGTGCAGTTTTTAGCCCAACTTCCATTTTACTACCATCTACATCTTAAATTGCAGTCTGAACCTTTTCCAAGTTTCAGAATTCTCCATGAGATATATGATTGGTGGATTTACATGTTGCAATTGTACAGGCTCAACAGTAGCTATTTTTTGTTTGCTTTTCAACCTATTAGTAGGCAACATGATTTTCCTCAAGCATTTGCAATCTGGCTGTTTTTCTTCTGGTTTTTCTAGGAATCTGCAGCTTCTATTTTTGGAACCATGGAGTATTTCAGTAGTGATCTAGGCAGCACTTAGGTTAACGTATTTAAGTAGCAGCAAGAAATACAGCAAACAGTTATGCTGCTGCTGTAATCTCTCCCGACTATGTTCACTGTCTCCATCTCTGTCATTGTTTCTTTTGGTGTCTGTGGGAGTCAGCAAGAAATGAGTCACTGGATAGTGTCCTGCAGGCTATGTGTCAACTCTGAACTTCCTTTGGAAGCCTAACCATTAATAGCACATGGCCCTTTAACTTTGCAGTATATGGTCTCTATCAGATTCATACTGCATGTGTCAGCATCAAAAAAAGACCCATTACAGTTGGCACTAATTGGCTCCCATGTTGGCAACTTTGCCAAAGGCTGACCTGATCATGAACTCTGAACTCTCTTCTTACCTCTATAGTTGGTCCTCTTAGGGTAGAGTTGAGAGATTGTAGCAGGGCAGTGCCAGGTAGTTTTCAGTAGAACTACCTCTACTGTACCAAATCTGTGGAAAAACATAGGACTTTAGTCTCCAGGGGTGTCAATCTGGCAACTAAATTCTCTTTTTAAGGATCCAGCTGAGAATTTTCTTTCTCGATCTTGTTTATGTAACGTAGCACTGGATCGGACAACTCCTAAGGGTGGTCACTGTAAACAAGTACAGAAATACTTGAAAAATGCTTTTTGATAACTGCAATGGTGTAAGCAAATCTGCTCTGGCTCATAAATGTGACCTTATTATCTTAAGTGGATTTATTAGATTTTCCATAAACAAGCAACATGATAAAACAAAGGGAAATATAGGAAGAAATATATTGTTGCAGCTATTCAAATACAGGTTTCAGAGTAGCAGCCGTGTTAGTCTGTATCCGCAAAAAGAAAAGGAGTACTTGTGGCACCTTAGAGACTAACAAATTTATTTGAGCATAAGCTTTCGTGAGCTATAGCTCACTTCATCGGATGCATGCAGTGGAAAATACAGTGGGGAGATTTATATACACAGAGAACGTGAAACAATGGGTGTTACCATACACACTGTAACAAGAGTGATCAGGTAAGGTGAGCTCTTACCAGCAGGAGAGTGGCTCACCTTGATTATCACTACAAAAGGTGCCCCCCCTCCCCCCCACTCTCCTGCTGGTAAGAGCTCACCTTACCTAATCACTCTTGTTATACGGTGTATGGTAACACCCATTGTGTTATTGCTTTGGTATTGCTTGGGTGTGTCTGCACCCAGAAACTGCCTTTCAGAAGTAAAAACACAAATTAGAAGAGGCAATATGGATGAAATTCATGTAAGAACAATAAGAGGAGAATATTTTGAGGTTTGATCCAACTGCTCTACTATAAAATAATCTGAGACATATTGAATATTCTATCGATAATATAGATGCAGGTCAAGACAACAAATAGTAGAGATGGGAAGAGATCTAACACACAGCCCCTTGACTTGTCCAAAAGTTTGTAAAAAGAACAGGAGTACTTGTGGCACCTTAGAGACTAACACATTTGTTAGTCTCTAAGGTGCCACAGGTACTCCTGTTCTTTTTGCTGATACAGACTAACACGGCTGTTACTCTGAAACCAAAAGTCTGTGGGTCTGGGAGTAGCAGTATATCATTGACAATATTGATACTTCGCACTTAAATAATGCCTTTCATACAAGAATCTCAAAGCATTTTACAAAGTTAGGTATGCAATGTTGTCTCCATTTTACAAATGGGGGTACTGAAGCACTAAGTTGATAAGTGACTGGCACCAAGGTCAAACAGTGCTTCCGTGGTGGACGTAAGAACAGAATCTTGTGACTCAATAATATTCTGTTCTAACTACTTGACACACTGCCTTCCGATAGGATTTGGAGCCATTTGTTATGGAGAGTTCAATTTATCCTTCTGCATATTTGCTCAGTAAGGGCAAAACCTTGCTGCCCACATGGACAAGCAAGGTTATGAACACAGCAGAACGAATGTGAGAGGGCAGGAAGGAATCAGTACAGTCATCACTCTTCCCAAATATGCTGGAAGGAATGTGCCAGAGGAGGAGCAGGGATGGGGCAGATGGGTTGGCCATTTTACCCCACAGTGTGTGTGTGTATGTTTGTGCTTCATTTGTGGGAGTTATGGCTTCAACAACAACCTGAAAGTGATTAGCGGCATGAGGATTCAATCATCCCTGCTAGTTCCCTTAAGGGCTTCTTTGGGCACAGCCCAAGTACTTAACCTGTGTGTTATAAGGTGGATAGAAAGTTGGCTAGATTGTCGGGCTCAATGGGTAGTGATCAATGGCTCCATGTCTAGTTGGCAGCCGGTATCAAGTGGAGTGCACCAAGGGTCGGTCCTGGGGCTGGTTTTGTTCAATATCTTCATAAATGATCTGGAGGATGGTGTGGATTGCACCCTCAGCAAGTTTGCAGATGACACTAAACTGGGAGGAGAGGTAGATACGCTGGAGGGTAGAGATAGGATACAGAGGATCCTAGACAAATTAGAGGATTGGGCCAAAAGAAATCTGATGAGGTTCAACAAGGACAAGTGCAGAGTCCTGCACTTAGGACGGAAGAATCCCATGCACCGCTACAGATTAGAGACAGAATGGCTCGGCAGCAGTTGTGTAGAAAAGGACCTAGGGGTTACAGCGGACAAGAAGCTGGATATGAGTCAACAGTGTGCCCTTGTTGCCAAGAAGGCCAATGGCATTTTCGGCCCTATAAGTAGGGGTATTGCCAGCAGATCGAGGGACGTGATCGTTCCCCTCTGTTCGACATTGGTGAGGCCTCATCTGGAGTACCGTGTCCAGTTTTTGGCCCCACACTACAAGAAGGATGTGGAAAAATTGGAAAGAGTCCAGCGGAGGGCAACAAAAATGATTAGGGGACTGGAACACATGAGTTATGAGGCGAGGCTGAGGGAATTGGGATTGTTTAGTCTGCGGAAGAGAAGAATGAGGGGGGATTTTTAGCTGATTTCAGCTACCTGAAAGGGGGTTCCAAAGGGGATGGCTCTAGACTGTTCTCAGTGCTAGCAGATGACAGAACGAGGAGTAATGGTCTCAAGTTGCAGTGGGGGAGGTTTAGGTTGGGTATTAGGAAAAATTTTTTCACTAGGAGGGTGGTGAAACACTGGAGTGCATTACCTAGGGAGGTGGTGGAATCTCCTTCCTTAGAAGTTGTTAAGGTCAGGCTTGACAAAGCCCTGGCTGGGATGATTTAGTTGGGGATTGGTCCTGCTTTGAGCAGGTGGTTGGACTAGATGACCTCCTGAGGTCCCTTCCAACCCTGAGATTCTATGATTCTAGGCTCCCTGATATGCTCCAGTTGAAGAATCTGCAATTAGAGAGTTGTATTATCATGTGGTTAGCAGATAGTTGAATCTTGTCTGTTTTTGTATTTGGCATCTGGGCCACCACAAGTTAGAAAAACAGTTTTAAAAGGCATCACATCACTCACTCGTTCTCAGCAGAAATCCCTCTCTGCACTCCTGCAGAACTGGGCCCTGAAGTTTAACTTTATACACATACACATGCACATGCATACACACACACTACAGACTGTGGTGATTTTTAACTGTGTATCTGTAACATGGCATTTACTGGACCCAGTGATGATGATGATGTGCCATTTGTTGATGCTCTATAGCAGGGGTCGGCAACCTTTGAGAAGTGACGTGCCAAGTCTTCATTAATTTAAGGTTTGGCATGCCAATAATACATTTTACATTTACACGGGCCAGCGGACGGAACCCCAGACTGGCAGCAGGGTGAGCGGGGGCCAGTGGCCAGGACCCCAGGCCAGCAGTGGGCTGAGCCGCTCAACCTGCTGCCAGTCTGGGGTTCTGTCCGCCGGCCCCTGCCAGGCGGGGTCCCGGCCGCCAGCCTCGCTCAGCCCACTGCCGGCCCGGAGTTCCATTCATCCAGGCCGGCAGCGGGCTGAGCGGGGCTGGTGACCGGAACCCCGGCTGGCAGCAGAGTGCCACCAAAAATCAGCTCGCGTACTGCCTTTGGCATGCGTGCTACAGGTTGCTGATCCCTGCTCTATAGAAATGTACATATTTCACAGGTTTAAATTTTGAAATAGTTCTGTTGTGATGCCTGCACAAAATCAGCCATACAACAAGGTTGAAGAATGTTGCTGATATTATTTTTTAATTATTAAAGAAACAATCAAACCCAGTGTCACACACTTTCAAATGATTTGGACCCATTAAGTTGCATATATATCTCACCTACATAACCACATGATCTTGTTGCCCCCCACTTTCATTCTCCTTTCTCTTTCCCTCCTATTGTGTGTTTCATTCATTTGTTGCATGTTGGTTTAAATCAGATTGTAAACATTTTGAGGGCAGGGATCGTGTCTTCCCATATCTTTGTACAGCATCTAGCACAATGGGACTCCAATGTTGTTAATAAAGCCCTGTGTACATTAAAACAGTAATAACATTAAGAATCAATTTTTCACCATATATGTTGTTTAACTTTTTGCATTCCTCTTGCTTTGACAGTGAAAATAGACGGATCTGTTTCACTTTTCCTACTCAGTTTCTCTTTGGGTTTCTTCTTCTGTGCTAACACAGTGCTGTTGTGTTTAGGTTTACAGTATTGCAATGGAATGCTTAAATTAAAAAAAAGTATAAACTTCACACTGTTTAAATTGAGCAGGAACAGCTGAATATATTATAGACAATGTGTAAATAAAACAAACAAATTCCAAACTCTTCCACCTTGCTCATGTACACATAATTCTTTAAATGCTTGTGTGAATCCAGCATTATAACATAGATTCATAGATATTAAGGTCAGAAGGGACCATTATGATCATCTAGTCTGACCTCCTACACAACGCAGGCCACCTAATCTCACCCACCCACTCCTGCAATAAACCTTTCACCTATGTCTGAGCTACTGAAGTCCTCAAATCATGGTTTAAAGACTTCAAGGTGCAGAGAATCCTCTAGCAAGTGACCCGTGCCCCATGCTGCAGAGGAAGGCATAGGAAACATCCACACGTTTTTTGTGTACTATGGTAAAACTTGACAGTCTAAATTTTTCTGTAAGCGATATCTTGCATTGATAATGTGATGTTCACTTTCCCAATCTAAAAACTTTTATTTAGTAACAAACATTTCCATGCGCTACTTTGGAAAGGCAATCACTCAGTTTTGTTCTCCATTCTGGAAAGGTATCTAAATATAACTAAATATATCTAAATATATTACATGTCAGTTATGAATCAATATAACTCTTCTAATATTTAAGGGAGTAACAGTAGGGTATCTCTTTTTTTTAAATAGTGCATTCTGAAGCTGTTAAGCAATGTTTGAAAGTGATGGGGTTTGTGTACAGTGGAGTAGAGAGAAGGGTTGAACCTTGGAATAAATCAAGTTTTGTAACTCTTTGAAGTACATCTTTGTGTGAAGAGGTTGGTAAAAACAGCATTTGGTTCTCTTTTTCACTTCTGTTGTCCTGTACAACTCCCTAAAGACAAGGTTCAGATTGTAGAACTTCTATCCATATTACTGTGGTTCAGAGAAATCTTGAAAAGGTCATGTAATTTTTTTTTTTAATGCAAGAGCAAATAAATCTGAAAGGAAACACAATCTTTACAGTTTGTTCCTCTCTCATTGTTAGTTTTATAAACTGAACCTATACTGCATGTTTTGTAGGTTGGGGAAGGGGACAACTTGTCTGTAAGCCTTCCAATAAAGTGATCACTTCTGATTGTCCATGGACAACTTTTTCCCCTATCGAAGCAATCTGGATGTGCCATACATCAGTCAAAATGACATAATCCATATATGTCAAACATGGCTTTTGTTTTTTGAATAGGTCAGCTGAAAGCCAATGTGCACAACCAATGGTTCATACATGTCTTACCAGTTAAGACAGTTTACTGTGCACAACTTGCAGAGCACAAGTTCCTTCAGCAAAATCAGAGGTGGCAGCGACTGGTGTTTAGGCAATGGAGTTTTCAGTTGGGTTCCTTATGTTAAATCTTTCTTCTGTCTGAAACAATATAATTTTTTAGAAGTTTAATATGACCTGCGTTGAACAATAAATCTGATGGAAAGGTACATTAAAAACACAAGTACTGTCACAGTCTGAAAGCTGAAATATATGGAAGAAATATGACTTGACATGCTGACTGTGTTGAACTATCATATGACTTGTTGGTTATAATGTCATATGATGGGTCTTCTGCTAGTGAAATTGTGTAATTGAGTGAAAATGATTACATTCAATAATTAGGACTCTCAAACAAAAGTGTCCAAGTGTTTATCTTTTACAGTGGTAGTGTCAATTGCTGACACTTTTCTCAGTTGGTATAAATAGATCTTATTCAGAGGTCAGTGCTTCATGACTCAAAACATTTTAGCCTCAGCTGTTTTTGAAAGTGCTCTATAGTCATTCAGATTCGAGTTTACATTGTTCACCTGCTACAATTCTATACATGTATGCACACATTTTCTCACAAAATTGGCTATGTCAACATAGAAAGGAAAGAGTCCCACTTTGTGAATGAGGGTAAACGTTTCTTTAAGAGGCATGACTTCTGTTGTTTGGGAAAGCTCAGTCTTATCAATGTGTGTCTAATGAGAAAGGTGAGTAAAGGTTCCCAGGGTGTGCCAAGTCAGCAGTTTGTGCATGTTGAGGCCAAGGAGTGAATTAAATAGACTGCAAGAGTTTTTAGCAAGTCAGAACGTTTTCACTATTTCCATATTTATCAAACATGTCACGGAATGTGGTCACAAGGCTTCCAGGGATTAACTGCTCTAGTACTTTGATTGTTTTTGTTACTGTGAAGGAAGCCAAGTTCTCAATGTGCTACAGTACTTTCATATCCTCAAGTCTGAAAATGAAGACGATTGGGTGTTGTTGGAGATCCTTTCTAAACAGCAAGCAGATTTCTCTTAATGCTAATTCATTTACCCCTTGAAATTCATGTTGACCTATGATATGGGAGATGACTAATATTTTGGCACATCTCCCAGGACCAAAAGGGTGGAATGAATTGTCTGAAGTGTCTGCAAATGCTTTTCCTTGGATCAACCAGTGGAGGATACTTTAAAACACACACCACCTCCCCAGTGGATGAGCAAGTTACGATTTATAGCCTCGGCAGTGAACTTAATCTCCACAAGCTTGCAGGAGTTGCAAAACCATTCTGAATATCTGATCATCAGTTCATACAAGATTTTGAAAATCAGGAAGAACAATTTCACTTCCTCCAAAAAGACAGAGAAGACTCACCAGAAGAGAACAAGAAATGAAGGGAGCAAACACAAGATTGGGTCTAGAAAATATTGATTCAATTAAAGCAAAACATTTTGCAAAAACATGTCAATTTTGATGAAATTTCTTTTCAAAGGAAAAATTGAGAAAAAGTGTTTCAATAATGTCAAAACATTATGTTTCAACACTTTTGGAATGGAACATTTCAATTTTCCATTTTGACCTAAGTTTCCATTTCATTTTTCTTTTATATTAATAAAAAAGTTGAAATCAGAATGAAAGAGTGTGACTTTATCAGAATGAAATGCTTTGTTCAAAACAATTTTTTGGTGGGGGTGGAGGGAAAGATTTCATTTTGTGAGAAATCTAGAAATTTTCTGTTTTTGAAATGGAAATTTCAAAATCATGGATTTCCCTGCAAAAAGAAAAACCTGGGTCCTGCCCAGTTCCAATATGGACAAAAAGAGATTTGTGGCATAGAGTTGGCTTGTGGGCACTGTGATGGACAATTATGTGCTTGATATAGGAATCACATGGTGAAATTCTATAGCCTGTATTATGCAGGTCAGACTAGATGATTATAATGTTGTCATCTGGCCTTAAAATCTATGAAAGGTCAAGAATGAACCTCTAGTTTTAAAGTTTTATATCATTCTCCAGAGCAATATTGAGAGATAATTGGTGCCTTTATTATTATTGTGGAAACATCTCTGTCAGCAGAAGCAAGAAGAATAGAATAAATCTCACTTCTTTCTTTACAGAATCTAAAGAAATGAGAAATCTAAGGATTCTAGTGGTGACCCAAATTTTGCTTAGGTGTAACTTCAGAGTAACACTGGAATTACTTCAAGTTTACATTGGTGTAATTTAGCATAATTTGGCTCCAGTATTTTCTGAAGTATACCAGGGACAATACCTTTCTTTTTGTGTGTGTTGTCTTCAGGTGACGGTGTTTATGCCCTTAAAATTGGTTTTTGATCTCAATGAAACTTTGTCTAGAAAATTGTAAAATACTGTGTATTGATAGTCAGTTTAAAATCTTTTTAATAGTCAGTTAATATCTTTTCTACTTGTATGCTTTGGCAGTGTGAATGTGGAAATATATATTGGCAATGCTGGATGAGGTTGGTCTTATTTAGTGATAGCTTCAATAGAAATAAGGGTTTCAATAGAATCTCTTCAGGTTTTCTTGGTATAAGTCCTGTCTGTATTACAGTTCTTATAGTGTTAGACAGTTCCATATTTAATGCAAGAAAGGTGCTAAAATGTTTTTTCTGGCCAGTATGGGAAGACATAAGCATGCTATAGATTGCTGGGAACGGGTAAATCTGTCTGTAGTGTTTTTTTGTTTTGTTTTTGTTTTAAAACTCCTTATAACATAGTTAGGGCTTGTCTGTCCTGGATAGGAGAAGCATTTTAGCACCTTTCTAGCAAAACCTGTATTTTAACACAGTTCTGGCTAACAACATTAGAACTGTAGTGTATGCGGGGCATGAGGTTTAAAGAAATATTTACTAATAAAAGTCTGCTAGAGGAAGTAGATAGTAGTAATAATACTTTCCCCTCTATAGTACCTTTCACCTGAAGATTTCAAAGTACTTTATGCCTCACGCTTCTGTGTGATGGGTATGTTCCTGTTTTACAGATAGGGAAAATAACTATCAAATGCAGTACAAAATGTCACAAGAATCTTAAATCTCAGTTCGCTGCTCTAGGCTCAGATCCTGCAAACAAACAGCTGCTTAACTCTGGCACTACTCAGTGCTCAAAGTTAAGCACTTGCAAGTTCCTGGCCTTAATTATTCGGCAGTATTATGTTTGTTTATGCTGAGAAGGATAAAAATGCCAAACTTTTTTCAGGCTGCTCATGGGCTTCTGGTTCTGAGAACATAAATATTTTAATTGTGTTGAATAATGCCTGGAAAATTGTACTGTACAACATTGCATTTGTTTCCTCCAAAAAACCCCCTCCTTACACAAAGAAATAAAAATGGAAACACAGACACCCTAAATATGTTGCACAGAACACAACTGTTCTGAAGTTTGGTAACTCTGAATTGAGGGATGTTGAAAAATTGTTCAGATTGCTAGTGAAAATGGTTCAAAAATTCTTCTCCATTTTATATTTTTCTTTTTTGTTACACTTTATTTATTAAAAATGTTCCATGCATACTTCCAACTGAGGAACTTTTGATAGTATACTACTGTAAGGAGGTTTGAGTTCCTATACTGCATTAGTCTTATGTGCTTTCAAAATAAGACAAGTTCATAACCTATTTCAGTTGTGTGTTCACTTAACTTTTCATAAAATCAATGGAGCAGATCTTTAGTTGGTGGAAATTCTCATAGCTCCATTAGTGGCCAATGTACATAAACTGAAGATCTGCCCCAGTAGCTTTAATAATTTTAAAGTCTTGGACCCGTATCATGAGCCACGGCTGAGGAACACTGAGTGCATTTCATGGGTCTGTGCAAAAGTAGCCTTCAGCCATATTTGTGCTACCCTAATCCTGTGGCTGTTCTGAGCTAAGGTGCTTCCTGTCATAAATTAGAGCGGACTGAAGGTTGTTCTAATATATGCAAGCTACCAAGCGCCCCATAGGGCTACTTTGGCAGCTAGGGATTAGCCAAATAAAAGGGACTTTTGCCTGCCCACACTACATTGGTGGCCAGGAGGAGTGGTGGTGAAGGAGACCTGCAGGGGTTCTGTGCTGTCCAAGGATCCTTCTGTGCTGAGGGAATCCTCCAATGCCTTTATTAGCTGGTTTTTGGGCAACTTTGCAAAAGTGGAGAAGTGATAAGCTGTTGCTGTTTAAAAAAAAAAAGACTTAAAATCCCAGTATTTTCCCAGTGAGTTGGTCAACTGATTTGAACACACTACAATATTTATATTGTAACTACAGCTTATGTTAGATAATTGAGAATTATAGCTAGTTACAGCTTAGATGTTAGTAAAGCACTTTGCATATGAAAAGCACTAAATTTTATTAACACTATTGATGTGAGGATAGGGATTGAATGATTAGTTGCTGTATGTACATGCATTAGTGTTACTGCTGAAAAGATTTGGATTTTTCCTTTCAAAATGAATAAATAAGCCATAAATATGAGAAAGGAAGAGAGAAGTGGTTGGGGGGAAAAATCATGTTATTGTTGGATCAACAAAAAGCAAAAATTTCTTAATCACAAGACCAGAGATTGGTAGTAATTATATGAATTGTTTATTCCAGTTCCAAAGTCAATAATTATAGATGCAGGAATACCATTTACTGTACTAAAATTATGAAAATTTTGTTTTCATGGTTGAGGTAACAAGCAAAATGATAGAGGGATCACTTTTTCTGGTTCTGCCACCATGAGAAATGACTACCCAGTGTCTCTAGGCAAACAGGGTGCTGCATGTAGCCAGGAATAATCCTATATCTTTGACAAATCATTCAGCTTTTTAAACGTCATTGTTCTGCTTTTGTCCATGGGCATGTAACATTGGATTCACAGACGCTGCTGTGAATATATAGGACAAGTGCCTAAGTAGCTTATATCTGTTTATGACACAACTTGCAAGCTAAAAGCAGAGAGAATTTTTAATTTGTGTTCATTTGAGAAATACAAGAACAGGTGGAAGCAGCCACAATAAGCAACGTATTTAGTTTAGATTTACAGCAGTAAAGAGACTGGTTAAAACTAAAAATAATTATTATAAAACAAATTCTCTTACCTGTGTTACTGATAACATGTTGGATTATTAAAACGGAGAGAATTTTTAAAATCTGATTTATTTTTTACTATTTTATCTACTCTTTTGCATTTTTCTCAGCTTGGTCAGTGGAAATAGATTGATTAAAAAATGACCAGTTTCATTTTCACTCTCATTCAAAAAAAAGCATAGTGGTTCAATGTTTAGGTTGCAAATATGGCTGGGGCAGACCTGCTAAATGTCATGCACTTAGCATGGCAATTGCACTTGCAACACCATCCATTTTTATTCCTGTAGCTCGGCTAGAACCTCATGGATCCTGCTGAGCTGCAAGTTTTAATCAAAAGTACTCCTTCTAGCTACCGGGGTGGTTGTGGCATCAGATATGAAGGCAGCTGGGCTCTTTGGAGCCACTGTTGACTTGCAGCCTTCAAGGAACTTTCAGTCTTGAAGCAGCCCTAGACAGCAGGGAGGAGGAAGAGGAGAACATGGCAAAAGCCCGCTGCTTCAGTGCGCTGCTCTCAGGGGAAATAAGATGGGTAGATTGGAGACAAAGGCTAAAGGGCTCACAGTGATTTTGGGAAACAGAATAGAGTGGAGGCTAATGGAGTGGCTGGGCCTGCCAAGGCCGTATTGTTTGACAAAGACCCACAATGAGGGACACAAAAATTATTCATGCAGGAAATTTAAAATGCAGATTTATGCCTGTAGTGTAAATAACTCTTTCCATAATCAGTTACCTGATTCCTTATTTCTGATTTAAATAATTTTTAATGATAAAAGTGAGGGGGACGCCAAATTTGTGTGGAATGTAGGGGCAACTTTGGGGCTAAAATAAGCAACATCCCTCAAAGTAAAGGACTTTACAGGGGCATGGCTGGCTTGGAGAATAGGATGGGGTCCAAAGTTGAACTGAGTGGGTTAGCAGCTGAAAGCATCAGGAACAAAATATAGCTAGCTTAATTGGGTGCAGGAGTACAATGGGGGAGCCTCCCACAATTCTCCCACCCAGCCCCAGCATTCCAGGCTCCTTCTCTCACTCTGAACAATCCTTAATGTGCTCCTCTCTCTCCCTGCCCCCCCGATTCCTGACACCACTTCTGGTGGTTTACTCAAAAAAACCCACAGACTCCCTCCTGGCCAGAACATCCTTACTCAGATTCACACAGTTACCTCTGGTTTTCTGCAAGCTGCCTCTGCTCCCCCACCCCAAGCTTCCTGACACTACTTCAGCAGGGTATAGAGAATAAACTCCTGTTTCCCCATTCACTGCCTGTTATGGAAATAAGTGACTTGTCATCAGTGAGAAATGTCACACATGGAACTGCACAAAACTTGGCAGTTCTTCAGGCAAAGCAATTGTTTCTAAAAACTTTTTATTTGATTTTTTAAAAAAAGCGTGGAAACATAGTTCTGTTGGCCTTGTGAAACCAAGCTCATAATAAGTCCGCCATTTTGGATGGCAACAGTGGAAGTTGTAAATTTTCTCAGTAAATGACTCAGTGTGAGAAATCACTGATTCAGTAGAAGTAAGGGAATGAGACTCCTCAGGCACTGTTTACGTAGATTTTCCACATGGGGTGGGTCCAGCAAGACTGAGCTCAGTTTCCTCTCTTCTCCCAGGAGCAGCATAAAGGAAAACACATAAGCACTGGAATCACAGGCAAGTATACAGGCAGGAGGTTGCTGAGGTGGCAAACTGTTTTCATCATATGAATTAGTAATTTCAATTAAACCAGCCACAGATTCTCCTTGTCTCTGCCTTCCCAAGCTGATTGAGCATCCTGTGCTGCTATGAGCCTTCTGTTTGCACCAGTAACCAACTACCTCACTCAGAAGAAATTCCCTCTTCAGCAGCAGGACCTGCCCCTAGTTGCCGTGGTGGATCTTCTTATAGGAAATTACAAGCAGATCTGCCTGTGATGCCAGCAAGAACTGAAAGGGGCGGGGGGGGGCAGTTGTTCTTTTGGCTGAATAACTAAGAAAAAGGTATTAAGTGGGAGTCTAACATGGAGGAACTTCTAAAATGGTAATAAATTAGAGCCTTGATGGTGCTATGCTTAAGGTTAAGCTGAGTTTTTTTGTTTGAAATGGGGTGCTATTCCACCTTTTACTGAATATTCAAATAACGTGGTCACATAAGTATTCGCTCTCACAGTAGTAGGATATTGTTGTTTTATTACTTTCTTTGTATTATAGTAGTGCCTAGAGGGACACCTGAGATCAGGGCCCCATTCTGCTAGGTGCTGTCCATATATACATAGGAAGAGACATTTTCCCTGCTCTGAAAATCTACAGTTTAAATGAACCAGACAGCCCCACTGAATTTCAATGGGAATTGGGTGCCTAACTACCATGGATTCCTTTTGAAATCCCAGTGCATATGGATAGGTTGAACATCTGCAGTTACAGCAGTAAGAATTAAAAGAAGTCCTTAGAATTAAACACTTGTACTTCAGGACATAAACCATCCCACTAACTGCTGGGAGTTAGGAAGGAACTTTTTTCTAAGAACTGGTTATTTCATAACTAACTACTGCAGGGTTTCTTATACCTTCTTCTGAAGCATCTGGTACCAGCCACTGTCATAAACCTGTTACTGGACTAGGTTGACCACTGGTCCGATTTGGTATGACACATTCTATGTTCTTATGTTTGTGTTGTAGTAAAACCAATCCGAGGTCTCTTCTGGTGGCTCATTATTTAATAAAAATGGTACATATAATTCACCTTGTGTTTCATATTATGTACTGTGGCTGGATAGATTGCAGTTTACCTCAATCTATCCTTCCCAAGGAATATTGGCCCCATTCCCTTCCCAAAGGTCAAGATTCCCCTCCACTCCTAGTAATTCAGTAAATGTTTGCTTTTGCACAGGGGGTAAACAAATGCCTTTTCATCTAGTTTAGATTTAGGAGACTCACTTGGGCATGTGATTCTCACAATGCACTATCTTTGCTTTATCTAAGTACCATGCAACTAGACATATATCTCCAATTAGCTATGCTCTCCGGTTGTGGTTCCAAAGTAGTTGGGTTTTTTTTGAAGGCTTGTTATTTATGGAGCTGAAATTTTTCTTTCTAATAATGGTTAGTAGGTTAGAGCTGATCCCATTGTTTGGATTACTTTGATTGTGTGGTCACTATCTGTGACCTGTTTGTGCCACTACTTGTTTCCCAATTCCTGTGTTCAGTTCCTCATTTTGCGCCCTGCTGTATCCAGTATTTTACTGTCACATAGATGATGGTGGTTGCAGCAACTTTTTGGACACTCCCCGAGTACAATAGTGGTAATGCTATCTTTCCCTGGTCTTTTGAATTTTCCCCATAAATTCCCTTGCAGCAAATATTTGACCTGGGCTCATCTTTACCAGTGAAGCCACATGAATGGCTAGCTCTTAATATAATTGTTGTTGTCCTCCCATTTCTGAAACAGTTTTCTTCCTTGTTGACTTTCAGATCTGCCAAATATTGTTTCAAATATTGGCTAATTTCAGCCCAGATATGATCACTGCATGTCCTTGTCATTGTTTGTTAGCATTGGCTCTGGACCTGTTTTAGATGATAGTTCTCATCTGCTTGGCTTCTTCAAGTGCAGAGATAATGCACAGCAGCAGATCTATCAGGTAAACAGCCTTAAGAACGAGGAGTACTTGTGGCACCTTAGAGACTAACAAATTTATTTGAGCATAAGGTGCCACAAGTACTCCTCATTCTTTTTGCTGATATAGACTAACACGGCTACCACTCTGAAACCTGTAAATAGCCTTGTGCACCAAATCTGCTGCAGGAGGATGAGGAAGTTTCCCCGCTAGTTACTACCCAGTTCCAGTCATAGGTTTATAGACCTTATTAGAGCATAAATTTTTTAGTCTCTAAGGTGGCACAAGTCCTCCTTTTCTTTTTGCAGATACAGACTAACACGGCTGCTACTTTGAAACCTATGCAATGTTAGTCTTTCCATAATACTTTTGTATCTTGGTCTAATTTAGTGCTCCAGATTACTTACTGTAGCTGATCCAATCTTTTGACAAGTTTTTCCAATTTGTTCAACAATTACAATCTGCTTAGGGAATATTTGGTACCCTAAGTGTTGTATTTGTGTTTTTAAAATTCAGCTTCCTATACCTTAGTACATGCTACTTCATTTTCATTTACAGTTATCTCAGATCTATGATGAACACCAACATTATTATTACAAATAACATTTTATTTTCAATGCATTTATGGCATTTGAAAACATAATCTTAGATTTATAGAATTTTGGGGGGAATAATCTTCACCTCTCTTAAAGTAATCACAACTATTTATATAGGAATACCTTATTTCTATTAATAGTTCTAGAGGGTTCAAAAAAGGCTTTTAATGGACCTTCTGCTTTCAAACTTAAATATGGAGTTGTGTATATGGTTGCATATAATTTTTATAAAATTTTATAAATTATAAATGTTATAAATTATAAAATTAATTTTTAATATTACAAGTCCATATAACCATAATTTTTCAAAATGAATCATGGAGACTGCTTTTATTTATTATTGAATACCTCCTGTACTTTGAATACCTCCTGTACTTTGGTTTGAAAAAATATGAGAAATGTTTCTGGCTCACATCAGAGTTCACATCTCATTTTCCTCTCTTTCCCCTTCCCCCATCATTGTGTTGGAAATGTTTGACAAGAGATTATGAAGTGAAAGAAACAGGACTGACATGTAGGTGCAGAGTGCTTGGCTTAGATGTATTAAGGGTTCCTTTCCCCACCTAGGGAGGAAGAAAAAGGGGGTCAGTGGGTCATTTGCAAGAGGAGTGCATGTTTAAACCTTGTCAAGTTAATTAGCTGACTTGGACTGAAAATTCCTTGTATGTTTTACAAAAGGATTTATCCGGGTTTGTTATTTGGGGGAGGGAGAAATATTCCAAAACAAAGGTGCCTATATTTTTGTTCTCCAACATGCACATGTCGTAAGAGAAAGCATGTGCAAGATATCTATTGTTGACATTCTTTTCTGTGGAAAAAGGTTATCATGAATTTCTTTAAGTTGTGTGAAATTATGACGAGATAACTGGTTCTGTGGATGAAGGGAAAGCAGTGGACGTGTTGTTCCTTGACTTTAGCAAAGCTTTTGACACTGTCTCCCACAGTATTCTTGCCAGCAAGTTAAAGAAGTATGGGCTGGATGAATGGACTATAAGGTGGATAGAAAGCTGGCTAGATTGTTGGGCTCAATGGGTAGTGATCAATGGCCCCGTGTCTAGTTGGCAGCCAGTATCAAGTGGAGTGCCCCAAGGGTCGGTCCCCGGTTTTGTTCAATATCTTCATAAATGATCTGGAGGATGGTGTGGATTACACCCTCAGCAAGTTTGCAGATGACACTAAACTGGGAGGAGAGGTAGATATGCTGGAGGGTAGGGATAGGATACAGAGGGCCCTAGACAAATTGGAGGATTGGGCCAAAAGAAATCTGATGAGGTTGAACAAGGACAAGTGCAGAGTCCTGCACTTAGGACGGAAGAATCCCATGCACCGCTACAGACTAGGGACCGAATGGCTAGGCAGCAGTTGTGTAGAAAAGGACCTAGGGGTTACAGTGGACGAGAAGCTGGATATGAGTCAACAGTGTGCCCTTGTTGCCAAGAAGGCCAATGGCATTTTGGGCTGTATAAGTAGGGGCATTGCCAGCAGATCGAGGGACGTGATCGTTCCCCTCTATTTGACACTGGTGAGGCCTCATCTGGAGTACTGTGTCCAGTTTTTGGCCCCACACTACAAGAAGGATGTGGAAAAATTGGAAAGAGTCCAGCGGAGGGCAACAAAAATGATTAGGGGACTGGAACACATGACTTATGAGGAGAAGCTGAGGGAACTGGGGATGTTTAGTCTGCTGAAGAGAAGAATGAGGGGGGATTTGATAGCTGCTTTCAACTACCTGAAAGGGGGTTCCAAAGAGGATGGCTCTAGACTGTTCTCAGTGGTACCAGATGATAGAACAAGGAGTAATGGTCTCAAATTGCAGTGGGGGAGGTTTAGGTTGGATATTAGGAAAAACTTTTTCACTAGGAGGGTGGTGAAACACTGGAATGCGTTACTAGGGAGGTGGTGGAATCTCCTTCCTTAGAAGTTTTTAAGGTCAGGCTTGACAAAGCCCTGGCTGGGATGATTTAGTTGGGGATTGGTCCTGCTTTGAGCAGGGGGTTGGACTAGATGACCTCCTGAGGTCCCTTCCAACCCTGATATTCTATGATTCTATGAAATCTGTAGAAGGAATTAACATCCTTACCTGTTGTTTTCATTGAGGTAGTATCCCACTACCAGCTTGAATTCAGAGGGAGATTGTAAAGAAGTATTAACTCCAAAAGGTTGGTCAGGGTTGTTGTTCTTCATGTAGTCAAGGGAATATTACTCTCTAGGATAGGACTCTCCTAAATGCAGTCAGTAGAATGTGTGTTTATGGCATATCTCTATTATAAAATGTCCTGGTTCATGATTTTATTTATTATTTACTAGGCACAGGTGAATTAAATAATAAATGTACCAAATGGCATAAATATCAGCCATATTCATGAAGACAAATATTAAAAAAAGAAAACTATTTGCCTCAAAGGCATGTGAGAGAGTACACATAAGGAAAAAATGGAAGGTAAATTTCCCAGTTTCAGTATAACATTCCAAGCAATCCGAGGCCAGATTTAGATTATAGTGCCGACATTTTCAAACTTCAGGCCTACTTAAAGCTGCTCAACAAATACTTACATTGTGAACAAAGATATTTTTTCTTTACTGTCTTCGTTCTCCTTTTTTAAAAAATAAATAAAATTCTCTTTCAAGCAGAGACACCACCTGGAAAATTTGTTAAAGTTTTACATGACTGAAAAAAGGCCTGAGGAATGGAAATGGTTAGGTCAATGGCTCTCAACCTTTCCAGACCACTCTACCCCTTTCAGGAGTTTGATTTGTCTTGTGTACCCCCAAGTTTTACCTCACTTGAAAACTACTTGCTTACAAAATCAGACATAAAAATACAAAAGTGTCACAGCGCAGTGTTGTTGAAAAATTGCTTACTTTCTCATTTTTACCATATAATTATAAATCAATTGGAATATAAATTTTATACTTACATTTCAGCGTATGGTATATAGAGCAGTATAAACAAGTCATTGTATGAAATTTTAGTTTGTACTGACTTCGTTAGTGCTTTTTATGTAGACTGTTGTAAAACTAGGCAAATATCTAGATGAGTTGATGTATGCCCTGGAAAACTTCTGAGTACCCTTAGGGATATGCATACCCCTCTTGGAGAACCACCAATGCAGGTAACCTTATCGGTAGGTATTACTATTCACTCCAGCTGTGACACACTTCATCATTGTCATGATAATGATCTTGTTGTTCTGTTCAATACTTCTCAACCAATTATGTTGAAAAGGAAGGAGCACTCAAAAACAAAATAATAAAATTATTGTGAAATATGTATTCATTGTATTGATACAAGTGACAGCACTTGATAAATATGCAGCATCTTTCATCAGTGGTTCTCAAATCATTTTCCAAATACTTTAATTAGGCAATTATTTCACTTAATTTAAAGATAAATAACCCAAGACAGGGGCTAAGTGACTGGTACAATATAATACAGTAAATCAGTAACAGTCTGAAATGGAATCCAGGAGTTTCGGCTCCCAGTTCCCTGGTGTCACCAGATAATGGCAGTGGAGTGCCTCATTTTGCATCTATATAGCATAACGTTGCATAAAACAATGAATAATTGCAGAGCTTAAGTTTTCAGAACTGTATTGAAGCTGATAATTTCTTATACTTTCTCTACACTGGTGTCACAGAGTTCGTTTGAAGTTCTGGAAGCAGAGTACATCTGCTTCTCCATCCTCCACAGAATGAAGTAATGCCACTGTCATATAGGCTTTGGCAAAAACTGGGAGGGCCAATGTATTATTGTAACAAAGTGAAAGCTGCAACTCTTTTAAATGGAGTCCTTCCTGGGAACAGTCTCTATTAAATAAACATTGACTCTGATGGGTTCCTGTAACTCAGTGGATTTCTCATTATTTGAGGTTATATACATTTTTGTCTGATGTATATTATTTTAAAAGATCTTTTGAAAATTACATTGGCCCTGAATTCTTGGTGTTTATCCCTTCCAATGTTTTGTTATACAACATTATAACAATTTTTCCTCTTTTTATTCAATAGAGGAATAGACTAGAAGTGGTAGTAAAGTATCCGGCAAGAGAAACACCACTGAGCATGATTTGTTACCCTTCTTTTGTACTGTTCCCTTTGGGGCTGAGTAGGAACAATAGTATAGATCTTCTGTTGTATTTGGTGTATTTAACCTTTACCTTTTTGCTCTCCCTAATAAAGAATAATCTCTTATTTACTGGAAGCATGCATGTATCTGTTGGCAACCTAACAAAGGCTAGAATCTGTAAAGCCTATTCCTTAGAGTGCCTGCAACACCTGCTTCCAAGGTTGTGGCCTATAGATCCTGCTACCAAATAGCCAAAAGGCATTAATGTGACATAATATATACACAAACCCTCCAGAGGGAAAGCTACTGTAAGACTCTTTGTTCACTTTTGGACCCATTCTTGGGACTAACCTTTTTGAAGGTCTATTGCTTTCTTCCATCTTACTCCTGGTTATTTTCTTATGACTTCTGGGGTCTATTTGGAAGTGTCAAGATACAATGAAAGAGGTTGTTACTAGCCCCTCTTGTGAGAGAGCTGCTTCTTTGGAAGTTGTGGTCAAATAGTGCAAATTCAGGAGGTTTGGAGAGCTCAGACAAACTTTGGGTAAACATTTAAAGCTTCTGGGCTCTTATTTGAACAGAGTAAACTTTGATATTTGATCTTTTAAAAGACTGCACTTAGCACATCATAAATCTGGATGTATTGGAACTTTGGCATTTACGTGCAAGAAAATGTCTAGGCATGTCCGCCATTTGTTATGAAGGACTAATGCATCAGAATGAGGGGTTGGCCATATGGAGACTTTGAGGTCAAAGCACACTACAGAAGTGCTAGCAAGGTCCACATGACATCTAGTGTGCATCAGACTAGAGTGCTGTAGATTTATACTGGCTTGCCATACACTAAATCTCTGGGTAAAGAAGCCCTCAGAAGACAAACCTTTTGTATTATTTTCCTCTTACATGCAGTGTTAGTTTCATTTTCCTGAAGGTGACTAATAACATAGAATCATAGAATCTCAGGGTTGGAAGGGACCTCAGGAGGTCATCTAGTCCAACCCCCTGCTCAAAGCAGGACCAATCCCCAACTAAATCATCCCAGCCAGGGCTTTGTCAAGCCTGACCTTAAAAACTTCTAAGGAAGGAGATTCCACCACCTCCCTAGGTAATGCATTCCAGTGTTTCACCACCCTCCTAGTGAAAATTTTTTTCCTAATATCCAACCTAAACCTCCCCCACTGCAATTTGAGACCATTACTCCTTGTTCTATCATCTGGTACCACTGAGAACAGTCTAGAGCCATCCTCTTTGGAACCCCCTTTCAGGTAGTTGAAAGCAGCTATCAAATCCCCCCTCATTCTTCTCTTCAGCAGACTAAACAATCCCAGTTCCCTCAGCCTCTCCTCATAAGTCATGTGTTCCAGTCCCCTAATCATTTTTGTTGCCCTCCGCTGGACTCTTTCCAATTTTTCCACATCCTTCTTGTAGTGTGGGGCCCAAAACTGGACACAGTAATCCAGATGAGGCCTCACCAATGTCGAATAGAGAGGAACGATCACATCCCTCGATCTGCTGGCAATGCCCCTACTTATACATCCCAAAATGCCATTGGTCTTCTTGGTAATAAGGGCACACTGTTGACTCATATCCAGCTTCTCGTCCACTGTGACCCCTAGGTCCTTTTCTACACAACTGCTGCCTAGCCATTCGGTCCCTAGTCTGTAGCGGTGCATGGGATTCTTCCGTCCTAAGTTCAGGACTCTGCACTTGTCCTTGTTGAACCTCATCAGATTTCTTTTGGCCCAATCCTCTAATTTGTCTAGGGCCCTCTGTATCCTATCCGTACCTTCCAGCGTATCTACCTCTCCTCCCAGTTTAGTGTCATCTGCAAACTTGCTGAGGGTGCAATCCACACTATCCTCCAGATCATTTATGAAGCTATTGAACAAAACCGGCCCGAGGACCGACCCTTGGGGCACTCCACTTGATACTGGCTGCCAACTAGACATGGAGCCATTGATCACTACCCATTGAGCCCGACAATCTAGCCAACTTTCTATCCACCTTATCGTCCATTCATCCAGCTCATACTTCTTTAACTTGCTGGCAAGAATACTGTGGGAGACCGTGTCAAAAGCTTTGCTAAAGTCAAGGAATAACCACGTCCACTGCTTTGCCCTCATCCACAGAGCCAGTTATCTCGTCATAGAAGGCAATTAGATTAGTCAGGCATGACTTGCCCTTGGTGAATCCATGCTGACTGTTCCTGATCACTTTCCTCTCCTCTAAGTGCTTCAGAATTGATTCCTTGAGGACCTGCTCCATGATTTTTCCAGGGACTGAGTTGAGGCTGACTGGCCTGTAGTTCCTAGGATCTTCCTTCTTCCCTTTTTTTAAAGATGGGCACTACATTAGCCTTTTTCCAGTCATAGAATCATAGAATATCAGGGTTGGAAGGGACCTCAGGAGGTCATCTAGTCCGTCGTCCGGGACCTCCCCCGATCGCCATGAGTTTTCAAAGATAATGGCCAATGGCTCTGCAATCACGTCCGCCAACTCCTTTAGCACTCTCGGATGCAGCGTATCCGGCCCCATGGACTTGTGCTCGTCCAGCTTTTCTAAATAGTCCAGAACCACTTCTTTCTCCACAGAGGGCTGGTCACCTCCTCCCCATGCTGTGCTGCTAGTTTGGGAGCTGACCTTGTTCGTGAAGACAGAGGCAAAAAACAAGAGAAAAGCTGTCTTGAAAATTTCACTACAACAATTTTAATTGTTTTTTTAATTAATGGGAGTTACCTGGTATGCATAAGAAAGTTAACAGAGTTACTTGGCAGGATTACTCCTTTTCTTATTGCATTGTTATTCATGTACTAATAGAAAGCTAACTGAATTTCTCATGGGAAAAGTCACACTGATGGAAGTATGTAGCAAATCAGGACATTAACTTGAACTATGCTGAAATTAACTTACCTGCAGGACAAGGCAACATGAATCATGATAAAGTGTGATGAGTTAGTAAGGAAAGTTAAAGAAGATTGTGGCCTGATCAGAAAAGTTACCCTAAAAATAGTTACAAATTATTGAACACCGCTGCATTATATGGATTACTATTATACATTTTGATGCTTAAATAATAAGCATCTTACACATGATCTATGAATGCATATTTGTTCATTGAAGACAGATTTGCTGCTTTTACACTAAATAGTACCATACTTTGCAATAAACCACGTTAGTTTCAGTGGTGCTGCTCACAGCGAAAGGTACTAATTAACATCAGTAAAGATGGCACAATATAGCTCTCTGTAATTTCAGAGTGAGATACTCAGTGTGTTGACAAAATAAATCTATACTTCTGTTGGGCCTGCAGAGCCAGTATAGCTGCTAAAGATTGAGCTGGATTGTACTGTCTCTCACACATCAACAAAATAGCTGAGTTCTGATTTTGGAATCATTGTGTGTGGTGAAGTACTGGGCTTAATTTGCAGAGATATTGCTGAGCTTGTAATGCTCTCACAGCTAGAAAAATCTGTTTTTAACTTGTAAAATGAGCAAATTTGCTCAGGAGTGAGAGGGAAGAATAATGTGAAACCAGAAGATGTCATTTTACAAAGTCACTTTTTGAACCCACTTTAATTCAAATACATTGTGTAAAATATGTGTTTACTTGAGTTAAGATTGGTCTTTGTTCTGATGTTTGTTAAAATTGTTCTTGATTTGGCTTGATTTGCAAAGGTCTGTTCCCTTGTAAATTGGTAACCTAACTGATGAAGTCCCAGGAGTGCTGTTTGGAAGGAAGGCAGGAGACCTGTTTAGTCCACTGAGTACAGAAAATGGACAGGCTTTTATCTCTTCTTTTTAATGCCTCCCTACTTCATTTCTATCTAGTGCAGATCACTCTCTTCTCAGGAAGAAGCATGTATTTTAATTCAGAGGGATTAAACGCTGAATTAAACTGGTCTGTGCTTCAGTTTCCCTATCCATAGAATGCTTACCTAACAGCAGGATTGTGAGCCTCAGTTCATTAATGTTTGTAAAGAAGGAAGGTGCTGTAGAAGTGCAAAGTATTATCAAAGTATTATCATTTTAGTTCTGTTTGCATTTCTTCTTAGTTCTGGATTTCCAGTGTGAATGAAAGCAAATATTTTCCTTATCATTCAGACCCATTTGGATCATAAGTGCCACAGTGGAAAGTAAAAAGAAAAGGAGTACTTGTGGCACCTTAGAGACTAAGGTGCCACAAGTACTCCTTTTCTTTTTGCGAATGCAGACTAACACGGCTGTTACTCTGAAAGCTGGAAAGTAGTTTTCTTTCTCACCCAGAACTTTTAATTTTCCCTCCTTCCTCTTTACGTATTTTGGAAACATTCTCATGTTGCTGCATCTGCCTCTGTTGGTTATGCCAGGACAACTATTTGCATGCCAACACTTTTGTTTATGTTTAATGTAATAGTTTTTTCCGCTTCAGACGGTCCTGAAATGTCTTCAGGGCTCAGCTTTGGCTGCCCTGTGTATGTAACAGTAGAAGAAGGGGGCAATTAAAAACCTGAACAAATTGACTAACAGCAACAGGTTCTTTACTGTTCCTAATAAAATTGTGAAGATGCGGAAAATATCTGTTAGTGTCATTTTCCTCCCTGTATGCATGCTCTTCAGGGAGGTCTGACCCAACAGATCCTTCTTTCAATAAATCTAGCCGAAACTAAGAATGGCTTTTTATTGTGCAACATTTTTGTGTTTTTGAAAGATCTCCTAAACCAAAGCCTGCCCTTTTTACTTCTTTTCACTGAAATGTTGTTCGTTTTTCTCTTGCAACCTCTCTACCTGCCTCTTACGTGGTCAGTACCTCAGTTCTGCCTTCCTTTTGTACACTTTGCTTTGTGTAACCACTGGAAAGCAAGGTGACTAAATGGTCCCCAAATACAGACATGCTAGTTGTCGTTTTTATTCCTGTTTGATTATTTAACATACTGTGTTTGTTCCCGTATAATCTTTTATTACTCTTATTTATGGAAAAGATTGCTCCTGTTAGATTAAAAAGTGAGGCAGGAGGTGAATCCTTTTAACATGTTTCATTTTATCACTCAGTCTTCATTAATAGCTCATTTTGGGGGCTGGCACCATGCTGGGGGTGACTGTTAGCCCTCTTATGGTGCATTGAAGACTTAAACACTTGATACTCTGCTATAAAGATAGAACAATAACTCAGCTTCAAACAACCTCTTGATGGAACAAATCCATGCAGCCACCTCAATACAGCGCTATTCAATTACTGGCCTTGCTAATGGTGTTTCATATTTTTTTTCTGATTGTGGCTCTTTTGATGGCTTGGAAGAACCATTTGATTACAGATTAACGTGCTCTGCAGATGTGAAAAATACCACAATTCTGATTCCTACTTGGATGTTCAGATTACAGCTCCGGATTACTTGGTAAGGGTTTCAAACAACAAACATATATAAATAATGTTATGTTGTTTGGTTCCAATGGCAGCTTTATAGAACATCTGCTATCTGTGAGAGTATTGTCAACACATGCTATTAGAAGACAAACAGCTGCAATTTACTTGCTATCAATTAGAACCTACTTATTAACAGAAAATAGGATTATTTTTGGTCAGTCTAAGAGAAAGGAAGATTAATTTTGGTTAGTCTGTGTTTGTTATGCTAAAGCAGGGCCTGCCCCTCTAGTATTTATTTTCTCAAATTAAGAGCTTTTGCTGTGTCTTCTTGTAAAATAAATTCCTTTATATTCCCTTTTTAGGATAGACTGAACTGGTATTCATTGGCGTAATTTACTGAAAATTTGTTTTAGACAGCTTCCTTGCCCTCCCCTGCTTCATTCTGTGCATGAGGTGAGTGAAGTTGACAAGCTCTCAGAAGCACTATCAGAGCCACAGAAGTTTTATCAGTTTCTGTGCCCAGTGCCACATGCAGAAAGATGGTGAGGAGGGATCATGTTATAGTTCAGGGATCGGCAACCTTTGGCACGCGGCCCTCCAGGGTAAGCTCCCTGGAGGGACGGATCAGTTTGTTTACCTCCCGCGTCCGCTGGTTCGGCCAATCGCAGCTCCCACTGGCCGCGGTTCGCTGCTCCAGGCCAAAGGGGGCTGTGGAAAGCGGTGCGGGCCGAGGGATGTGCTGGCTGCCCTTCCCGCAGCCCCCATTGGCCTGGAATGGTGAACCGCGGCCAGTGGGAGCTGCGATTGGCTGAACCAGCGGATGTGGGAAGTAAACAAACTGATCCATCCCTCCAGGGGGCTTACCCTGGCAGGCCGCGGGCCAAAGGTTGCCGATCCCTGTTATAGTACAATAGTGCGCTAACATTGTTGTAGTGTAGTTTGGCCATACCTTTGTAGATGGGATCAATTCTTGTTTTCAGTGTCCATATTATGTAATTATCCTTTAAAGTCCTGGAAATACCAGGGAAGTAGCACAGTTTGGTAATCTTGTGCTGCCTCCTCTGCAGTGATGCCAGTCTTTGCCTGTTCATCAACTTTTTGCACATATGTTATCTTGACTTCTGCCACGCTGCCTCTTATATGTGAACATTCTCTCTGACATAGTCCATAATGCCATTATCCGTTCCTTTTTCAAAACCCTCCTCAAGAACCATGTATATTGTGACCTATAAAAATCAGCCAGATAATGATGACTAGGTAGAAGCCAATGGCGTTAATTCACACTTTATTAATAATTATTGGGGAACAGCACTTGTAATGTGATTGAACGGAGGTGAACTGCATTCCTGACAGTGTATGGAAAAGAGCATGCCAAGTACCTTTGATCATAATCTGTCTGACTTTTTTCATTACCATTTATTATTTTTCATTCTGATCATCTTTGGTGGAAAAATGGACTTTCTTTTTAACTAAAAGTATAGAAGAAACATAGAAAGAACCAATAAAGCAAAATTACTGATTCCTATCAACTGTGGCTCCTTTTAGACAATTTTTCAAGTTCCTTACGAAATTAAACCCATAACATAGTTGTCCTGATTCACATATGGTGTCTGGTTTGCCAGATATGATCCTCCAACTGAGACCATATCTACACTGCAGAGCCTATGTTGGATCGCTATGCTGGCATGGCTGTCTTCTGTTGCAATAGCTGTATGTACACTGAGGGTTTTGTTGACGTAAATGTCTCAAGGCAGAGTGTGTTTTTTCACACCCCTGACTGACATAGCTATTCCAAATTTTAAGTGTAGACCAGGCTTAACTTTTAGTTCATGAGGACACTGAAGAATCTAAAGTTGGTTAGTATTTCATCTGCTTTTTCTGTTTAGCATCAAGAAAGTAAGATATCTACTCTTCAACAGACCAGCCATTACCCAGCAAGTATCATTAAAAGACAAGGATTTATGGATGGTTGAGGAATCAGGATCAAGGAAGATAGTTTGGATTTCTTGTTTTCAGCTACTGAAAATGGGAAGATCCACCTCACCTGCTCTTCCTTTCCCAAGTTAAGATTCAGGGACTGGAATTTTTTAAAAATCCTTCTGTCTGTTAATTTGGGATTGTATATAGCAAGATTATGTTCCAACGTGAGGGAAGATCTTTAGACTAGCCCTGTAAGCAGGTGTGTGGATGAACTAGTTCAACAAGTACATAAAAGATTGTTACAAGGAAGAGGGAAAAAAATTGTTCTCCTTAACCTCTGAGGATAGGAGAAGAAGCAATAGGCTTAAATTGCAGCAAGGGCGGTTTAAGTTGGACATTAGGAAAAAATTCCTACCTGTCAGGGTAGTTAAGCACTGGAATAAATTGTCTAGGGAGGTTGTGAGATCTCCATCATTAGAGGTTTTTAAGAGCAGGTTAGACAAACACCTGACAGGATGGTCTAGATTATACTTAGTGCTGCCATGAGTGCAGAAGACTGGACTAGATGACCTCCTGAGGTCCCTTCCAGTCCTATGATACTACGAACAATGATAGATCAGTCCTTCATTCAGCAAGTTTTCCTCCTTAAGGTTTTATTCGTGAGGCTGTAGAGTGCAGGGATTACAACAGGAGAAGCACAATTTTTTTTTAACATATTAAACAGAAAAAGAAACCTGGCCTTGACTACAACCTAGCTCTGAAACAAAGAGGGTGTTAGAGCTCCACCTTCTGAAAGTCCTTTCCCTTCTAATTTTCAAATGGCTTTTTTAGCTTATCTGTACAGACACCCAGATTAGGCCTTCGGTCTTCTTCCATGCTCTGCCCATATGGCTTTGTCAAAGCAGGGAATTAATTTTGCCTTCTAGTTTGCTGAAAAACAAGCAAGTCATCTGGACCCTGTCACAAGCATGCACACTCAATGTTGTTAGATCAAATGTGACCTAGTTTGACAACAGCAAGTATGTCCCCACTGATGAAAGTAATTGAAAAGCTGTTCTAGCTGATGTTTGCTTTAATGATGATGATTAATTTTCACTTGTACCAGTTCTTTCATTCAGGGATCAGTTTTGTTCCTGATTTTATTTTCAGTTGCTTTGTATTCAGTTGAGAACTCATTGATAATTCAACACTAAAAATCTAACCTGTTTCCTAATTAGCCATGTGCAAAAAGATATCCTTATGTACAAAGACACAAAGAGTTTTCATTCTTATTTTACTTAAAACTGGTTCTAATGATTTGGTTGAAGGTTTTTTTAAATCACCTTTGTGTTAAAACTGAGCATAAGACATTTCATTGTAAAGTGAGAATGTTAGGAAATGTTACGAAGGAACAAAAATGAAGGTTTAGAAGGGAAGCGATGTCTCTTCCTAAGGCTGGGAGGTTGTGAGGTCATATCCTTTCCACAAGAAGACTGCAGCTGAGATTCCTCCACATGTAAAGGTGGGAATGATTCTCATATTTGATTAAATTACAGCACTGCTAATTTCATTTTGTAGAGGTACCTGTAGACTGTTTTCCTTTTGGGAGTCTTACCCAGGTGGTTGCTAAATTTTGTAAGAAATCCTTTGTAGTTCACCTTTAAATGTATTGGTCTGTAATTTCTTGTTTAAGTTTTTGAACCTTTTTAAAATTAATGGAGTTATGTTTGCTGCTTTCCCAAGCCTTGAGAATTTTGCCTGAATCTCAGGAATTTCTAAAAAGGTTTGTTAATTTCCCTGAACACTTGGGGCTAAATTGTGTCAATTAATCACTGGCCTGCCTTGTCAGATCGTGTAGAGCTGCGCTGCCTGAGTGTAGCTCAGGGAGGAATTGTGGCTGAGGTTATGTGCAGAGAGGGTACATAGACTCTACTATCTTTTAGAATGGTGTAGCCTGGTGCTGAGTGGCAAAGTGAAGGTGTGTAGTCCTATCTCCTTTTTCCCTGCATTGGGGTGATGTGTGTCCCTGTGGGCAAATAGAGGGAGCAGTCCCTGCACTGCCTTGAGTGGTACAGAGGGGAAAGCCCCTTGTGCCCTCTATGCATCCACATTGAGAGCCAGTTACAATCTTGTCTTTGGTATATGCACATGATGCTGTCAGTCACTATTTGAGGGACTGCTTCATTTACAGAATTACCATGACACCTCCTCTGGTGTATCTTAGGAACATCAGAACACACTTCTGTTAAATATAATGGTACAGTTATGGTCTACGATTTCAGCCAGCAGAGCAAACAAGGGAAGCCAAGTCAGGATGTAAACTTGTGGAGTTTACCTCTGTTTCAGTCTGATTAAGCTCATTTTACAGCAATGGAATTTATTCCCAGTGTGAACCAGGCCTTTGTTTTTAGAGGAGGGGTCAGAGAGTCAGGGTTCCTGAATTCAGTTCTCAGCTTTTCTGCTTTGTCACTGTATGACCTTGAGCAGGGCACTTATTCTCGATGAGCCTTGGTATCCTCAGCTGTACAATGGCAGTAATCATACTAACTTGCTCACTTGTTGTGTGGGCTGGGGAGTTGGGATGCTAAATTAATTAATGATTGTAAAGTGCCCTGACATGCTTGGATGCTGATTGCTTTAAAAGGCCAGTGTCTTATTATTTCTCTTGGATTTTGTCTGGAAGAAAACATTCCTAGGAAGTCTGGGTAAATTTGCCTTTTTCTTGAGGCATTTGACAGGTGGACTGACAGCACCACGTAACACTGGTGCTGTTGTCAGAAGTGAACCTGATATTGTTATTGTTCCACTTAAATGAAGTTGTGTGAAGAAATGCCAGCTCTTCTATTGAGAGAACCCAATCAAGTAGAAGAGTCAGTTTCTTGCATTAGGAGCTGCCAAACAAATGGGGAGAACTGATTAAATCTGAATATGGCAGCTAACTTGACAAGCCTCTGAAGGAGTGGAACGTAAATAAATTTTGCACGTTGCAGGGGAGGTTCCTGGCATATAAACCACAGGTGGGAAACATTCCTATTCAGCTGGTTGATTTTCTTTGTGTGTGTTACAAAAGCCCCTTATTTTTTAAAAAATGATTAAATCATTGCAGGGTGTTGAGAATTAGACAACACAAAATTTCACTATAACTGTCAAGAGAAGGGGAAGACAAGGCTGTTCAGACTAATTAAGGATCATACAATGGAAATTAAAATAAGTGTTTTCTTATACAGTGTAACCTTCTCTTACTGCTCCTGCAACTAACCATACTGCTCACACACTCTACCGGCGAAACTTCAGGATTCAGGCTTGTTGTTTTCTTGTGGGACTTGGGGGATCCCCCAATGTCTTTATTTGTGAAGACCAAAATTTTCCAAAATGGATGCTTAAAGTTAAACTCCTAAATCTGTGTCTACGCTCTTAAATGAATTGCCTTATTTCCAGCAATGGTGAGCATTCAGCAGCTTTCATTGACATCAGTGCTCCGCAGTTCTGGAAATCAGGCCACTTATTTAAATATAAATGTAGGGGATTAACTCAAGGCACCCACTCCTGGAAATTTTGGATGAAATTTCTAGGGAGCTGAGAAGCCTCTTGAAGTTGCAGACCAAATTTTATAGTACATCATAGCATAGTTAAAAGAAAATAATGCAAACTACAGAAAAAGGAAGACATGAAGAGGGAACAAGTACAAGTTACTGTTTAGAGTCAGGAAGAAAGAGGTGTTTTGGGAGGCTGGAGAAAATGCTGGTTTCAAGGGCTTCTGCCCTGTGAAAGAATTATTGGGCTAGTGCTATATAAAATGCTGCTACCAATACTGCTTTGCACTATTATAGGACCTTCCAATGAGAATCATAATTGGCTTTACAGGCATTAATGAGTTAAGCCTCATAATACCCAATGAGGAAGGTAACTATATTAGACCATTTTACAGTTGGTTAAACTGATACACAGAGAAGTGAAGTGTCTTGCTTGAGATTATACAGGAAGTCTGTAGTAGTGCGGGGCGTAGAACTAATCTTTCCTGGCTCTGTCCTGTTTTTGTAATCACAGGACCATCCTTCCTCTTCTCTGAAATGTTGCAACAAAATTCAAAATCTTGTCAAACTCATTGTTCAGAATTTTTTACACATATTTTAAACTAGATCAGATTAGTGAAAAGGTCCACTACTGTTCCCAAACGATTTGATAGAACCTGGAACTATTCTGAGCAAATCTGGATTGATATGAATCAGTTACTTTCACAGAATTTTGCTTTGAGTTTTAAGATTCCAAGTGAAACTCAGCAGTGGTAACTGAACCAAACAAATAGTTCACAAAAATCTCTGCAGTCTAAACTGCAGAATTTCACACAGCTATACCTGAAGGGTAGTGTATCTTCGATTTGATCTGGTTCTTCTCCTGATTTGGAAACTGCCTCTGAAAATTAGAAGTGTTGTAAAATTTTAGTTCAGGGTTTAGATCCAAATATAAACTTTCCCAAAGTGGGTTGATGTTTTGACTTAGCCCATTTTAGAGAGAAATCTGAGTCACAAAGTTTGGTTCCAGGTCTCAGCTTTCTGAGTTTTAAGTTCACGCCCATCTTTAACAATTGATGTGAATAGCTTCCCTCTGAAACCAGGTTTTATGGGTTGAAATGATCATGGGCAAGTTGTCTTTTCCCACTTATGTGTATTTGCTCATGATCAAAAACTTTTGAAAGATAGGCATGAGTAAAGTAACGAAAGGGAAGAAAGGAGAGCAGCAGAATACGGACCCTGGACTTCAGAAAAGCAGACTTCGAGAACCTCAGGGAACTGGTGGGCAGGATCCCCTGGGAGGTTGGGGAAAGGAGGATGAGGGGGAAAGGAGTCCAGAAGAGCTGGCTGTATTTTAAAGAATCCTTATTGAGGTTACAGGGACAAACCATCCCGATGTGTAGAAAGAATAGTAAATATAGCAGGCAACCAGCTTGGCTTAACAGTGAAATGCTTGCTGATCTTAAACACAAAAAGGAAGCTTACAAGAAGTGGAAGATTGGACAAATGACCAGGGAAGAGTATAAAAATATTGCTCGGGCATGCAGGAGTGAAATCAGGAAGGTCAAATCACACCTGGAGTTGCAGCTAGCGAGAGATGTTAAGAGTAACAAGAAGGGTTTCTTCAGGTATGTTAGCACCAAGAAGGAAGTCAAGAAAAGTGTGGGCCCCTTACGGAATGAGGGAGGCAACCTAGTGACAGAAGATGTGGAAAAATCTAATGTACTCAATGCTTTTTTTGCCTCTGTCTTCACAAACAAGGTCAGCCCCCAGACTGCTGCACTGGGCAGCACAGCATGGGGAGGAGGTGGCCAGCCCTCTGTGAAGAAAGAAGTGGTTCGGGACTATTTAGAAAAGCTGGATGAGCACAAGTCCCTGGGGCCGGATGCGCTGCATCCGAGAGTGCTAAAGGAGTTGGCGGATGTGATTGCAGAGCCATTGGCCATTATCTTTGAAAACTCATGGCGATCGGGGGAGGTCCCGGACGAGTGGAAAAAAGCTAATGTAGTGCCCATCTTTAAAAAAGGGAAGAAGGAGGATCCTGAGAACTACAGGCCAGTCAGCCTCACCTCAGTCCCTGGAAGAATCATGGAGCAGGTCCTCAAGGAATCAATTCTGAAGCACTTAGAGGAGAGGAAAGTGATCAGGAACAGTCAGCATGGATTCACCAAGGGCAAGTCATGCCTGACTAATCTAATTGCCTTCTATGACGAGATAACTGGCTCTGTGGATGAGGGGAAAGCAGTGGACGTGGTTATTCCTTGCCTTTAGCAAAGCTTTTGACACGGTCTCCCACAGTATTCTTGCCAGCAAGTTAAAGAAGTATGGGCTGGATGAATGGACGATAAGTGGATAGAAAGCTGGCTAGATTGTTGGGCTCAACGGGTAGTGATCAATGGCTCCATGTCTAGTTGGCAGCCAGTATCAAGTGGAGTGCCCCAAGGGTCGGTCCTCGGGCCGGTTTTGTTCAATATCTTCATAAATGATCTGGAGGATGGTGTGGATTACACCCTCAGGAAGTTTGCAGATGACACTAAACTGGAAGGAGAGGTAGATACGCTGGAAGGTAGGGATAGGATACAGAGGGCCCTAGACAAATTAGAGGATTGGGCCAAAAGAAATCTGATGAGGTTCAACAAGGACAAGTGCAGAGTCCTGCACTTAGGACGGAAGAATCCCATGCACCGCTACAGACTAGGGACCGAATGGCTAGGCAGCAGTTGTGTAGAAAAGGACCTAGGGGTTACAGTG
Source organism: Chelonia mydas (assembly GCF_015237465.2). Classification (NCBI taxonomy): domain Eukaryota; kingdom Metazoa; phylum Chordata; order Testudines; family Cheloniidae; genus Chelonia; species Chelonia mydas. The sequence continues at coordinate 64,824,088 of NC_051246.2, forward strand.
GACGAGAAGCTGGATATGAGTCAACAGTGTGCCCTTATTGGCAAGAAGACCAATTGCATTTTGGGATGTATAAGTAGGGGCATTGCCAGCAGATCGAGGGACGTGATCGTTCCTCTCTATTCGACATTGGTGAGGCCTCATCTGGAGTACCGTGTCCAGTTTTGGGCCCCACACTACAAGAAGGATGTGGAAAAATTAGAAAGAGCCCCGCGGAGGGCAACAAAAATGATTAGGGGACTGGAACACATGACTTATGAGGAGAAGCTGAGGGAACTGGGGATGTTTAGTCTGCTGAAGAGAAGAATGAGGGGGGATTTGATAGCTGCTTTCAACTACCTGAAAGGGGGTTCCAAAGAGGATGGCTCTAGACTGTTCTCAGTGGTACCAGATGATAGAACAAGGAGTAATGGTCTCAAATTGCAGTGGGGGAGGTTTAGGTTGGATATTAGGAAAAACTTTTTCACTAGGAGGGTGGTGAAACACTGGAATGCGTTACTAGGGAGGTGGTGGAATCTCCTTCCTTAGAAGTTTTTAAGGTCAGGCTTGACAAAGCCCTGGCTGGGATGATTTAGTTGGGGATTGGTCCTGCTTTGAGCATGGGGTTGGACTAGATGACCTCCTGAGGTCCCTTCCAACCCTGAGATTCTACGATTCTAAGTCCTTCATTCATTTAAAAAAAATCTGTGTCCAATATTTTTAAAATGTGTTTGTCTTAAAGTTAGACACCTAAACAAAAAATGGTCTGATTTTCAGATGTGCTGAGCACCCACGCCTTCTAGTGACTTCCATGGCACTTGTAGATTATAAAGGTAGGATACTAACCATTTGTGGTCAATAGAAAATGATTCGAGTTTTTTGGTTTTTGTTTGTTTTTTTTTTGTAAGATCAGCAGTTTTCTCTCTGGTGTTCTGGCCAGATTCCAACTCAGGAAACTTTTTTATGCCTCCTTAAATTTCTGCTTCAGTTTCATTTGACTATATTTATCTTCAGTTATTTTTTTCACATCCTAAATTGCTGCGTTACATTGCTTTATGCTATTCAGTAATGGGTGACGTGATTCCTATTTGCATAGCACTTTGGGATCCCTTAGCATGAAAGGTTCTATAGAAATTGATAGTAACATTCTATTTAGTTTAGAATATTAAGAAACTTGGGATTGCCTTATATATTAGCAGTTAATTGTTTGAAATGCACAGTACAGCTAAAGTAAATATGCTGCTGATGTTACATATATTTGACTGTGCTGAGAGTAGAAAAGAGAAATGCAACAAAACAAATGGTATTTTAAAACTCTAAATTTGAATATTTATTTTAAACAACAACAATCCCCATGGTGTAGAGCAGGGGTGGGCAAACTTTTTTGCCCGAGGGCCACATTGGGGTTGAAAAACTGTATGGAGGGCCTGGTAGGGAAGGCTGTGCCTCCCCAAACAGCCTGGCCTCTGCCCCCTCCCACTTCCCACCCCCTGACTGCCCCCCTTCCCACCCCATCCAACCCCTTCCCCCAGCTCCTTGTCCCCTGACCGCCCCCTCCCGGGACCTCTGTCTCTAACCGCCCCCTGGTACCCCACCCCCTATCCAATGCCCCCTGTCCCCTGACTGCCCCACCCCCTATCCAACCGCCCTCTGCTCCTCGTCCCCTGACTGCCCTCTCCACTCCTAACTGCCCCCTAAAATCCCACCCCCTTATCCAACCCCCCTGCTCCCTTTCCCCTGACTGCCCCCCCCGACTCCTATCCTCACCCCTGCCCCCTGACAGGCCCCCCGGGACTCCCACCCCCTATCCCCTGATTTCCCCGACCCCTATTCACACCCCTGCCTCCTGACAGGCCCCCCGGGACTCCCACTCCCAACCCTCCCTGTTCCCCGTCCCCTGACTGCCCCCCGGGACCTCCCTGCCCCCTTCCCATGCTGCTCAGAGCAGCAGGAGCACGCCGCCCGGCCGGAGCCAGCTGCGCTCCCTGCGCTGCCCGGTAGGAGCTGTGGACCAGAGTGCTGTCTGCACAGCGGCGTCGCTGCGGCGGGCCAGGGGCGAGCCTCCCCGGCCGGGAGCTCAGAGGCCGGGCAGGACGGTCCCGCTGGCCGGATGTGGCCCACCTCTGGTGTAGAGAATGTCCTGTGGATCAAGGAACAGCTGGGATTAATTGGCCCCTCCCAGATGCTCATTAATCTCCAGGAAGTACTATGCATTTTGAGCGCCAGGATTAGTTTACAGTTTTCAGCTTGTTTTCTCTAATGTGGGATTGATTTTAAGGTTTTAGTTTGGTTTCAGTGATTATACCTTTCAGTCTCATAGGATTCCATGGTCTCATATTATATGGCAAGGTATCAAAGTCCTACCCAGGAAAGTTTCCTTAACAGTCCATGATACCAACAATATTGATTATCTCCTAGTATCTCATCTACAGTTAGATCTCAGCAGCTCATCAAGCAACCTGTAGGCTGTTACCTATTTTCCAGAAAAAAATATTTCTTTCCCGTGATTTTTAAGTTGTGGTGTGAAATGACTGTTGATGGGTTAATTGGAAGTACAAGTCATGGAGGTTCTTCAGTGTTGGACAGGACAGAAACCATGTGGATCTGTGTGATTGGTATATATGCATATTATATTATCCCTTCTGTTCTTAAACCCATAGTCTGAAAAAATATTCATCTGATATTCTTCTGGATGGTACAGGGACTCAAAATTACACGGGTCCAAGATTTGCTATATTGAATCCTATGAAAGTATTTGTGGGGGTGGGGGGGGAAGCACTGCTTAGATAGAGGGAGGAGAGGGGGCACTTAAAGCTTAGCATAGTTTTAATTAAATTGCTTGATAAGTAGCAAGAACCTGGCCTTAAAATCATATTATTCCTGCTGTTATCTGAAAAGTGTAAGATTCCCCACTAGGTGATTTGTAGGATCCTGCATGCTTCTACAAGATTTTTTCAGGATTTCTCATCTGATTACTTAGCTGAGCCCCTCATGCTGCAAATTCCAACAGTGTGTGCAAGTTGGATATGCTTATCAGCCTTGTACCACTGTACTTTGAACTTTGACAACTTATGGTTCATTGAAGTATATGTATTTTTATATTAGCAAACGTACAACCAGAGGGAAAAATATGCCCACATTTTTCCTAAGACTGTATTACAAGATATTGTGATGTATTAAGGTGGAATTACGATGCCATGTCTTGATACACATCACCAAGATGACTGCTGTTCTTTAAGGACATAAGAACTGTTATATTGGTACAGACCAGAGGTTCATCTGGTCCAATAGCCTGTCTCCAAATATAGGCAATGCTGGATTCTTCAGAGAAAAGAGTAAAACCGGAGTAATGCTGCTAATTAGTTAATATGTGGGTTTTATATAATTTCCTCCTGTCCTCAGCTGGTGGTAGTTGATGCCCTGCAGCATAAGGGTTAAAGAGCTCTTGGAATTTTAATCACCATGTAGTCCTACAGTAGATGTTTTTTCTTGTGTCAGCATTGTATTCATTTTTTTAAACATTCTAAGATGTTTCAATAAGAGCTTGGGACAGTGGGTTCCCTGCAGATTGCATAAACACATATTTAGCTTTATTTGTTTGTTTTTTAATTAAATCATAGTTTAAAAATAGACTCAAAACAATTTAGTTGTGCAACAAACTGGCCTATGTTAACACATACTCTTATTACTGTTTACTTCATCCTCCCTCACTTACCTATTCCTAATGTTTGTTGTGTCTTGTCTTGAATCAGATGACAAGCTCTTCAAGTCAGGGACAGACCATCTCTTTGATGTGGACATAGCAGCAAAATGAGGACAGAAACATACATGGAATTAAGTGGCAGGCCACAACTTTTATTAAACTTTAACACAGGGGAGAGTGCTACCTGCCAATCACCCATACTCTCCTATACTAGGCATTTAATTGGTTCCAGGGGTGTTACAGGGCTCCTTACCATATAACCCATAACTGGCGCCAGGGTTACATGGTTTCTTACCATATAACCAATAACATGAGGTAGGCTCTCCTCAGCCTACCCCACAGGACTCAGCTCTCTCTGTGAGAGGGGAGAGAGAGTACAGCAGAGTGGCTACCTCGGCCTGCGAGGGCCACAAGTTCTGACCCTATCACATGAGCCCAAAACCCAACGCCCAAAACCCAACACCAAAATCCCAGGTATTTTACCTCTGAGAACCATTCATTTTATTCTCTTAACCCACTGGAAACTGGCTGCAGGTTGTGATGAATGAACTACTACGCCCCAGTATCTCAGTTAGGTACTAAGCCTGTTCCTACTCAACCCACTGTGGCTTGCAGGTTCTGCGAGGAAGGCAAAAAAACCTCTCTGGTTCTCTGCCAATTGGCCCATGGGAGGAAAAAATTCCTTCCTGCCCCCATAAAGAGATGATCGGCTAGACTTGCAGCATCTGTCAGGCTGGGTTCCATTCCTACTTTGGGTGGGTAGAGTGGGCTGCTGGAACAGAGCCGAAAGAGACTCCGCATGGCCCTGTGCTGGGCTAAATCCTGAGAGCTGGGGAATGCTGGCCGATCAGCACCTCTCTTCCTCAGCTGGCTAATGGGTGCCAGAGACTTCCAGGGGGAGGAGCTACGTTTTGGCCCTTGGTGAGTGTCTCCCTCCCTTGGTATTGGGACTGTCCCCCTTTCACCGCTGGCCCCATCCATTTCCCCCACCTGTTGATGCAGGTGGATGTCATGTATTCATACAGTGCCCAGCACATGGGGACCTGATGTTGCCTGTTGATTTCATTGTGTGCTCCCTCGTTCTGTACAAGGAATGGATTCCTCCCTACCCTGTATTAAAGTGTAATGAGTCATCCATGGCTTCCAAAACCACTGACACGCCATGGATCATTTAGACACTCACACTATTAAAACTGGAGACAAATCCCAGAAACACAAGCTAATAACATCTGCTTAATGGGTTCATGAGACTTTTTTATTTGGTGTTTTTTACAGCCAAAAAAGCACTGAGGTTCCAGAGTTACATGCCAGGTCAATGTTAAAGGGCTGCTTCCTTTTCTGTATGCATGGCTTCCAATGCCTCCATTGACATTGGGCCAAATTCATCCCTGCTATAACTCAGATGAAAGGAGGGAATTACTCCAGTGATAAATTTGGTCCTCTTACTTCTTCATAACCCTAAGTCTAAGTGTGTTCGTTAAGATTATTATTTATATTATGGTAGGATGTGAAATATTCAAGTTGCCTTGAAGGGGATACAGTCCAAAAGGACAAGGACAAAAGAAGGGTAGGGGAAAAGGGGTACAATATTTAAGTCGAGTGATCAGTGTAATAATAGTCACATGACTTGCTTGTTACAAGCATCAAGGGGAAACTGTTCCACGGAGCAGCACTAGTTTCTGGAGCTGGGACTTCTGGGTGGAACTCTTCCTTTCTGTTGCTCAGAACTCCCATGCCGCATTCTGGTCTGCCTCCCCACACTGTCTCATCTCCCTTTAATTGTCAGGTCCTGCTGCTTGCTTGGGCAGCTGCAGCAAGGGGCAGAGAAATCCTTATCTGGAGCCCAGATAAATTCTGTGCTAAGGAGACAATGGTCAGGTGGGCAAGGTTTAAGAGGCTCTCTACCTACTCAGGGGGCACCTTTCAAATGCCTTGCTTGGGCAAAGAAATGTGAGGGGTATCACTGGAGAAGCTGGAAGAGGGTGAGAGGCTGGGGAAGGAGAGAGGAAACTGAGTTATCTCTGCTCCCCTTCCTCATTATAACCAGATGTGTTCCAAAGTTGCTGTATTTTTCAGAGCAACAAGACTGTTACCCAACTAAACAGGAATAGTGTAATCTCTCACGGTTCCCATCATGGCGTAACTTCATCAATGATGTAAGCCAATGCAACACCACTGACTTTAGAGAAGCTGCAGATGTTATCACCAGCAATGAATTTGTCTCCAAGTTTCCACTCAGACACTAGCTGGGTAAATAATGGTGCACAAAGTTCTTATAAGTGGATTGCAGCAAAGTTACAATGGGTTTTATACAGTCTTGACAGACACAAATAGCTTAATTTTGGAGGCTGATAATGAGATTTTCAAACACACTGAGGATTCAGGTCTGAACCTGTTACAACTTTATAAGGTGGTATTGCTCCACTTGTACACCTAGCTGAATTTATAAGATAAATATTTTCAGTCTGTTCATTTGTGAGGTATTTAACCCATGTAGATTAGATTTAGGACCAGATAATTAGGGTAAGGACTGGAGCTTCTGGTGTCCTAAACGGGACTAAACTAAGTGCTGTCAAACCAGCATCTTTCACCAGCACATAATGTTTATGGGGAAAAATAAAATAACAAATTCTGATCTCTGAGTATGTCCCCTCTGCCTTGGCGCTTACTTATTTTGTAGGTGTGAAAGGCTAGCCCCGCATGCGGTTCCCATAGTCTGTACATGTGTTTATATGAGGCTGAGCTTTACCCCAGCCTGTCTTTCCCAGGCTCTGTCTACATGCATTTTGGTTACTTTATTTGTATTACAAGGTCAAATGTGACCTTGGTGCACAGGGGTCTGTCTTAAGCAGAAATTCCCTTGATTTTTATTGAGATTGCCCCGTCCTTCCCCCAACCCCAAGTCATTTTTTGACGACTGATCTGATTGGAAACGGGCAGAAGCTGGCATGAAATGCTATTATGTCGTTTTTGTTTTTATTTCCTACCACTCATTCTTTTTTATTTAATGTTATATTAATTTTTCAACAGAGAGTGACATATTGTTATAATTACATCATTTGGAAATGTGTTTATCCCTGAGAGCCCAGATTTGATTTAGGAACTGTTTTTCCTGCTTTCAGTCTGTTATTCATGGCATGGCATGACCAGCAGGCTTCTGCAGCAGGACTTGACACTTACACCACTTTAAATGGTTGCAAGCCAAAACACAAGAGTCTATTGATGCATATTGCGGGTGGGGTTGATTTAAGGTTTGATAAAACCCCTGCTGGTTGAATAAACTTTAATAACATCTTGGTGGTTCAGTGTAGACTATTAATTCATTCGTATCTCTTTGCTTTTTGAACAGGAATGTGTTTTTATGAGTGTTTTTACGTGTTTATATAGGTTGCTTGTATGGGGTTGAATGTCCGGCCCTCAATCTTGTGCAGCAGGAAGCAATATCTCTTGAGGTTATTTATTAAAGGAAAGCTGCAGTGAATTTTAGAACTGCTTTAGGTGGCTACAAAAAAACCATTTAATTTGAGTATGTATGTTAAGGACATTTCAAAACAGTATTTAAAAATACAACAAAATATGCCAAAATCTACGAATTTATGAATTAAGCAGCTGTGTAAACCCTGGGAGCTGCCTTTTTAGCGATAATTACAACAGGAAGCACAGCTGGATGATATCTATCTGGGCAGGAAGATAAGAACTGCAGCCAGAGACACAAGAGACAGCAGGAATTTTCTGAGGTATAGAGTTCAGAGGCAGTCAGCGTTTTCTGGTGTCTCTGAACTCCTTGCTCTGATAATAGGTATAAGTATCATATGTATACTGAATACACATGAAACAGAAAATCCCAGAAAAAGATACAGAATGTGCCCAAACAGAGAGAGAAACTCCTGCTCCTCTTTGAGAGTCTGCTTGCAACACTGTCCACCTGGCCTGATAGATTGTCAAAATGACAATATGGCAGCTTAATTAGCAGTTACATTTTATAGAGAGAATATTTGAAACAAATTATTAATAATTTAGGGCCCAATCCTGCAATCTCTTAGTTTGTAAATAGTTCTTGAGATTATTCATCTCTAAGGAGGTTTTCAGGCTTGTGCCCTCAACCATGTTGTACATTAGATCAGATGATTAGAAATTAATTTTTATGCCAGTCGCCTTTTCCTAGAAGAAAGAAACAAGTTTTTATTATGGGTAAGGTTAGGGCCTGGAGGTCATGTAACAGAGAATTAAGGCTCTGCTCAGTATCGGCCTGTGCACAGCGTGTCTAAGAATGGAACTTCAAAAAGTGATTGTTAGTGTGTTGGAGGGAGGGGTTATTGCCTTGCTGTAATGCACAATTGGTTTTCACATGCATCCTTCTATATGCTTTATATCCCTCTTTTCAGATGAATTTGTATGCTTTTGCCAGATGGGATGCAAAATCTCTTACTATTCACATTGGGTGAATAAAAGAATTTTGAATCATAGCTTCAGCTTTATCACAATTTAAGATGTTAATTTTAACCAGTCGGTTTACATTGCCAATGACTCCCAGTCTCCTGGACACATTCATTTCCCCATGCACTGATTGCTCAACTTACAAAATGAATTCAAGTAAAAGCAGCAATGGGACACATAGTAAAACCGATCTTTATTTCTCAGCCCTACTCACATAATATGTGTGATGGGTACAAAAGATTATACCCTTCTCACTTGGCTGGAGTCAGTATCCACTTACTACATTGGGAGTGTGACATCTTTTCTTTAAAAAAAATCAAATGCAAATAAAACATAATGTAAACTAAAACTATAAACCACAAAGGAATACAGACATTTAATAAAACATGCAGCTAGGATAGTGAACAGAGCAAATGTCCTGAATACCTATGCACTGATGAGATTATGCTCTGTGTTATTGGACACCTGTTAATAATTAACTGTTAATTAACCTCAGTAGTTTTGTGATCGCATATCCAATAGTTGTTCTCAGAGAAGTTCCTCCTAGAGTAGCCTGTTTGACTGCTGCAGTGTGTGTTTTTCATTATCAGTGAATGGGTGGGCATGTATTACTCTGACAAGGATTATCAACAGCATTCTGGATGTTCTCAAGTATCAGAAAGCCAGTCTGTTACAGTAGCAGATTACTTTCCCCACTTCTCATAATGTTATTGTTCATCTTTACTCTAGATCAGCATAGCAACAATAATTACTTCCCCCACCGATCCTGATCCTCAACGATGTGGGTCATGATGCTTTGGTATACCTCACATGATGAGGCAGACTCACAGGGAAGTTGCTTGAAAAGCAGAAGTTGCATGGTTTGGCATTTCCTGTTCCAGATTCTGTCCTGGACCAGAATACAGTGAGCATTGGCTTGGGGAGAGGGGGAATATCAGGGAGCCAGTTATGCCCTCCTGATTCTTAAGGTGCCCTAACCCTGATGTAAATAAGAACAACCTGTGGGCTCTGTTATTAACACACCTCTAGTCTTCTTCTAGAAGTGCTCAGCGTGCTCTTGACTGGAGTGAAGGCTACTATAATGGCTTGCCTTAGACATATTTCCATATTAGAAATCTGATGAGCTACTGCTTGGAGCTCGATTAATGTTCTGACAAAACATTACTCCTAGATCAGATGCATAATTGGTAAGCAGTATTAAAATAACTTTTATTTAATTATTCTTTGTCCCAGCTCCCAGAGGGAGGAGTACTGCTTGCCAAAGTCCCAAGGATGGGAATGTGCAGAGGCCACTCGAAGAAATGAAGTTCCTCAAGATAACCTCTGCACATTCACACTCCCCACCATCCTTTCCCTCTTCCTCAGAGTCCTAATTTCAGTTTTGAACTGGAGGAAGCATTGCAAAGAACTGAGGCATTTGGCATGCCACTCTGTCTTTGATAGCCCCACCCTCTGAGCATCTGGAGCTACAATGGGAGGGGCAGGAGGCACAAAAGCGCTCCATTGGGCAAAGCTACTAGAAGGTTCCATTGGTCCAAGCTATGCTGCTGTTGTATCCCAAGAGTGTGAATGTATAGAGGTCATCTTGAAGAACTCCAGTTATCGGTGAGTAACCATCATTTCCTGATGCATCCCAATTCATTAAGCTCTCCAGAAAGTTCTTTAAGACTATGTTATGCATCCTGTTTGGTGGATAGTTTATAATTCTATTTGATCATCTACATTTGCAGACTGCTCTTCAACCCGTGAACACATTGGACTTCCTGTTCCACTGTATCAAAACCCACTTAGTATCAATCATGACAGCTATGCAACATAGACTAAATTTGTCCCTATTATATGAAATAAATTTAATTCTGTATTTTCCCATTGTATGATCGCTAACCTTTTTATATACTTGCTGTGATTGTATTGCACTCACTTCCAGTGATCTATCCTGAAATAATTTTTTTGGTCAAGTTTTTCATGTAACAAACCAATATTCTGGAGAACTTGGCTTTATAAATGTATTAAAAGAGCCAACAAATAACTTTGTTTCTGTATTATCAGGAGATGTTTGTCCAGCTCTATGGTTATGAATGTGTTTTGCTTTTTACTTCTTTGCAGTATGTGCAAAATGTTACCCAGAAGGTTAACAAGATAGTTGCTTTTACTTCACTCATTGTATTGGGCATTTTTGGTGTGGGTTGTGATACCCTCCACTTTTATTGCAAACAAATCACATCTGATGTTTACCCATGTATTCAGTTTTGAGGCCTTGGTTTGTTATGATTTCATTTGATTAGCACAGTGTTTACTAGATGCTTCAAAGAACTAGACATTTGCAGAGGAGATCAGTTTCTTGCTATAATCTTCCTTTGACCTGGTTTACACTTAGACAAATTAGAGACCCAGTTTGTGGTATATCTGTGAATTCTTTACATTCACCTGACTTAGCTTTATTATGTAGGTCTGTAAAACAATGGTCAGTGATCTCACTTGGCAGCTGCTCTCAAATGAAGAAAATGTGCCTTTTCCAAATCACATTCTTCCATGGATCAAAGTGTTCTTGAATGTTTTTAATGAACGTGTTTAGCAATTTGTAGCTCCCAAGGAATGTACCACTGCTCTGCAATTGCTTTGGCCTGCTGTATGTAGTAGCCTGGAAAATTTCACCTTCTCTGATTTCTCTTCAGTATCACTTTCTTCCAAGAAAACCTGGAAGTACTGCAACTACCTCCCAGATTCCCTTCCAGAATGAAGGATTAAGGTGGCTTCATTTGGTCCATTTTTGCCGCAGTTTTCTTGTGACCCCAGGTAACAACAATGTGACATGGGAATGCCAGTAAGAGAGACTGATCTTAATTTTTTGGCCCCAAGTCACCTGACATGGGTGAATGAGAGTCAGAAAAGGTTTATACTTTTTTAAAACATGCAGGAGTCAACATTCACTGATTTCAGTGGCTGCCATTAGAGTAATACTTGCCTAGTGCCTGATCCTGTGAAGTTCTGGACATCCTCAACTACTATTGATGTAAATGGGAAGTGAGGGCACTCTGCACTTCACAGGATCAGGTTCATAATATTCCCTACCAATTTTGCCACAAGCAGAATTTATTCACTCGTGTTTTCCCTATCCCCCCATTTGTTCTTTCTGTTTTCCACTATAATTTTGAAATGACACTGTAAGTTATATGTGTTTCCTAAGCTAAAACTGATTATTTTCTCTTTTGGGGGTGGGTACGGTTGAGGGGGGAGACAGTTTTCAGAGTGATGCTTGACATATGTTTTGAACTTTTACTGTCTCTCTGAGAACAGAGAAAATGAATTATTCACAGTTGATTAAATAGGAACTTGAAATGATTTTATAAATTACATACAATAAAATGCAACACAGCTGACTGAGAAAGAGTTGGTCAGAAGTTGATTTTACTAATGCAGATGTGCTGGATAAAAACACACATGGTGCTTGATTAACAAACTTGGACTGATATTCTGTCAAATAATATCAGAAGATAAGAATGTTAAAGGGCCACTGTCAAAATTAAAGTTATATATTTTAAAAAAAATCCTTGCTAATAGTATATCACTAATCATAATGTTAGGTAATAAAACTGAAAGACTTTAAAGATCTAAAGTACTCTTCATCACTTATGCAGGTTGTTTATAATTTGTAGCTCATTGATCTTGGAGGGGAAAATTAGGATGGTGAATTTCACTTTTCTTTAAAGAAAGCTCAATTTATTGGTCTCCACACACTAGCACAATTCTACTACGTTTGGGTTTCCAGTGCTAGTGGGGAACATTTTTGAATGCCAAAATCCTGCTTTCTTTTAAATAAAAAGTATTTAAAACCCCTAAAAATGTTTTTATCCCTCTTAAAATGTATAGTCCCACCCTTTTTAAAAGAACATAAGTTTCAGACCTAATGGAAGTTGTCTCTCTTTAAAGATTATATTTGCTTCCTGAGGTTTGTACAGTATGTCTCAGCATATCCATCATTTTGTCATTAACTTCTAAATTAGAGTCAATCCCATACCTAATTGTGTGTAGCCTAGTGTTTAGACCTGAGGACTGGGAGAACTTCTGAATTCAATTTACAGTTTGGCTAGAAACCTTGAGCAAATCACCACCTCTTTGTGCCTGAATTTCCCCTATCAGTAAAATGGGATAATACCCACCTCTTCCAAAAGAAGGTATGCTTAATACTATTAAAGAGAAAGCACTATTATTATGGTGAAGAAACATTTTGTGTAAATCTGTGTACTGTTTGTCATTGTTACCTCATTTCTGCTCTGCCTGTCTGTGAAAGAATATTCTGGAAAGTCATTATCTGGGGACAGCTTAAATGAGAGGAATGGTCAGAATAGGTCAATGTGTGTTTTTGTGTGTCAGATCTTTAGTGTATGGAGCATTTATATAGAGTGAAGACTAGTCCTAACTGGGGCATGATTAAAGGGAAAGCAAATCTATACAGCAAAATTCCTATTTGAATGTGAAGAAATGTTCAGATCACATGATGAGTTAGTGAACTGCTGTCTGGATCTTGAGTTACTGAGGTAGGAGCAAACACGTTTTTGCTGTGATCTGACAAAAAGGCTATCAAATACTAAAAGTAATGAGTGAAATTCTGTGATAACAAGAACTTACATAGGTAGACCAAATTCATCCTTTGTGAACTCTGTTGAAGTAAACAGGATTGCTCTAGATCTGAATTTGGCCTGCTGTGCCTAGTTGATAACTGCCCACCTCCTCAGAGTGAAAGAGTGGTTAAAACCCACAGAACTTCTGCGTTTTTCCTGAATGATCCTTCATACTGTCACAGCTGCCTGTTTGCAATAAACTTTCTTCATAGTGTTTTCCTAATGCAAAACACAAGTTTACTGGGTGACAGAAGTGAAAGATGCAAACTACTTTCAGTTCACTTGTTATTTCAGAAACCTACAGCTTTGAATTAAGGATAACACTTCCAGCTGTGTTATAGTTTGCTAGAAATTGAATTTCAGCACCTTTCAAAATCAGGCCACCCTGAGCCTCAGTTCCCACTTCTGTAAAATAGATATAATCATACCTACTTTATAGGGATATTTTGAGTTTTATTCATTGTTTGCAAAGTGCTTTGAGGACCTTGGCTGGGAGGCACTAAGGATGTGCAAAATATTATTGTTACTAAAATCTGTATAGCTGGTGCAGGAGAAGTGTACTGCATTAGTAGATGTATATAAGCAGAACATGACCAAAATCCCAAGCTCTTCAAGCTTGTGTTTATTGTTATCCTCAAGCTCTTGGCTAATTTTTAATTGTGTGTAATGTCTCAAACCTAGAATTCTGTAATTCAGAGGAAATTATCATGTGATTGAACTGTAGTTGTTTTAGTGCAGACTTGGGAAATAAAAACTGACAGCTGTGTTCCAGCTGCATTCCAGCTGTACTCCATTAAGAGGAAGCATGGAGAGGCAGCAGCAGCTTTGGGGTTATTTTTCCATCATTGCTGAGAAAACTGAGTTGCCTTATCTGGTTGACCTGTGAAATATTTGCCAGGTGATTTAAAGCCAAAATAATAAGAATGGGAAAAGAAATGCAGTAAATAGATGGAAATATAGTAATAACAAACACCACGCAAATACACGTACGTGCCTGTGGCTATTCTGAATATATGAATGATCAGCTTTAAACTCCTTGTAGAGCATGGGGAAGATTGTGCCATAGATGATAGGAAATTTGTAATAAAAGTTGTAATAAAAGCTCAAATTTAGCATTTAGTGACCTCCATGTCACTACTTATTAATTATTACCAGACATCTGATATATAGGAAAACAAATAGTTGACTGTTGGTGCCTTTACTAGAGTTTAATTTACAAGGATAAAGTTGATTAGTAAGTCTCCTTTATTTCTAAAATTGAATATCCCTGTTCCTTAGGCAAGGAGAAACTCCACTAAGAAATACGTATTAATACTGGTACTTTTAACTATAAAGTGATGTTTCCATGATTGTTCCTACTATGGTGTCTTGAGATAGATGTAAAAGTAAAGCAACTCTGTAAATCTGAATGTCAGATCAGAGGCTGCCTGTTCAAGGAAAATCCAGGACTAGAAAGGGGAGGTGATGCAGATCAGAGCTGAAGTGCACAATGAATGATTTAAAGCTACTTATTTAAAGATATTCAGTTTTACTTCTACCCTTAGAAGTATTGGATGTATTGGGTCAAATTTTCAAAAGTGTTGAAGAGGCTTAGGAGTCGAAATCCCACTGGTGTTAAGTCAATGCAATTTAGGCTCCTAAGTCACTTTGGTTTTCAAAAGTTGTCTGTTTTGGTTTTATGATTTTTATGTTTAGGCAACATGAAGTCTGTGAACACCTATATACTTTGTAACCTCATAAGAAAAAGACATAATCATCCTTATCTCATAAAGGGCATATCAGAAATAGAAAAGGTTCAAAGAGGATACAAAATATTACTTTGTCCTTTGTCTACTTTGTCTCAACTGTTTAGGATTACAAATGTTAATGAAGTAAGCCTCATGACAATATGTAAGATAACTTATTCTTAACCACGTTTTTGAGATCAGATAAGTGACTTGCTCATGGTTACATGGTGAGTCTGAGGCACAGCGAGGAATAAAGCCCAGATCTCATGATTCTCAGTCCTGTGCTATAGCTAATGGACTGTTCATGCCTCACAAAGACCACCTATGCTAAAAATGAGTAGAGAGACAAGGTGGCTGAGGTAATATCTTTTATTGGATCAACTTCTGTTAGTGAAAGAGACAAGCTTTCGAGCTTACACAGAGACCTGAAGAAGAGCACTGTGTAAGCTCGAAAGCCAAGTTCTGACAATTTAAATAGTTACATTAACTGTTTGCACTGCTGATATGCATTCTAGCAGAAACATCACATTAGTGTGTTTCATCACACATCTGAAGGTCCTGACTCTAGAACGCACTTGAATGGGGAGGAATTTAAGCATGCATTTAAGACAATATGTAAGGGTGTGCTTAACTCCCATTTATTTAAACATGTGCTTAGAGTAATCACGTTTAAGTGCTGTCCTGAATTAGGGCCATTTTTTGTGTCTTCTCTTGTGCCAGAAACATCAACTGTCCCCTAGTCAGCTAGCCAAATCCCTAGATTTCCCCCTGAGAACCTTCTAGTGCAAGAGATTCTGCCTTCTTATAAACAGAAGTGCAGCATTCCTCTGGACTTCATCCATGCTGACAGAGGACTTCAGAAGTGGCATGGGCGCCAGGAGAAATTCCAGAATACAGTGGGAGAACTGATGGATGTTGTCCCCCAGCTTCCCTATTTCCTCTGAAACCCAGGAAGATATTTCATACTACACTATGAAAATTGCCCAGAATGTGGCAAAGCTGGAATCCATGTAAAGAACCCTAAAATACCTACCTGCACTATATTTAATTAGCTGCAGTGTAGTGTTGTGTGGACGCAAGGTTTGGAATGTGCACACTATCAGTTTTGCTGGATCAGTTTAACGTATAGACATGGCTTTTGAACAAAGTGTGGTCAACACAAAAATAAAATAAAATTAATTTGATATCAAAATAATTAATCTAATAAACTAAAGGGCTGCAGATTTTGGGTCCAGCTTGTTGCAGGGTACATGTTCTTCCAAGACTGTTCAATGTGTACTGAACCATGGTTTGCAATCCAAGTTAATGTGGACATTGCCTTCAGTATTTCTCAAATGTAAATTCTCTCCATTAACAGACCTCAAAGCCTTGAAAACTCTCTGCCCGCTGGTTTTCTATAAGGTCAGGAATTCTTTCAGCTGTGATATGTGTTTCAGATGTGACAGCTTGTTGCTATGGAGTTCTGAACAAGCTTTCTGATCTGAAATAAGAAAAACTCTAGCAATTTGAGCGTCTGAGTTCTTAGACTAGATTTGCAAGTGACCTATCAGTCTGTCTCTCTCTCTTGCTGATTATTCACCTCATAAAAGAATAATTAACCTACTACAGGCAACATTGTGCTGAACTATGATTTACTTACTACAATTAAAACTTTGTTCTGATGCTGTGTGAGCAAATATTTTACCAGTTTGCATATTTTTTACATTGGGACAGTGGAGTATTGCATGAAAATAGCATTGGTTTGCATCTGGGATCAGTGCAATGCCTGGCACCCTATAGAAACTGCCTTTTGAATGCCAACCAAAGGGCAATGATTAGAAATGTCATGTGCTCTCCAGAGTGAAGACTTAAGGAGTGGATGTGGTTTTCTGGACAGAGTATACTAGCATCATCAGCTACACAATGAAAACAGATCATAAAAACAACTAGAGATGGAAAAGGCCTATTAGGTCATTTAGTCCATCCTCCTCCCCACTCACCTCCGGCCAGTTTAGGATTACTCCCAACATGTGCTGCAAGCCAAACCAGTGGTCACCCATTTATTTGGCTTGTAATAAAATTTCATCCCAGTTTTTGATTGTTATGGAAACCTTTCCAATATAGAGATTATAAAAGGGAACCAACAAAATGGTTATAGCTGAAAGGTTAGAGACACCAAGAGAGGAAAGTCAGCCCAGTTGGGTGGAGACAGTAATGTGTATTTGACAGCCCAGTGTTCTTTTGCGTTTGAGACTTTGGAGAATGGCCTCTGTATGGTGTGTAAATGCCAAATAACTTAAAGCCTGGTAACTTATGCGAAGTCTGCCAAAGTTGGAATCCAAGTCCACCCTGTGATGCTCCGTTCTAGAAAGCACTTTAGTGACTAACTAGTAACACCGGACTATAATCCAGTATCCTTATTTCTCAATCCAAGGCTCAAATTCATGGAACACTGTGCTTCTTGGAACTTTTTCTCTTTGTATTAGTTTATTTGAGTAGAAGGAGTACTTTGTGTCAGTGCAACACACTCCTCATTGTTACAGGAACATGATGTGTGAGTTCTAAAGGAATCCCACATAGACTTCTTTGGTGAGGGGGAAGTTCAGGAGAGCAGGAGTCTTCACTGTGGGTAGTGTGGAGTTCTAAATCAGAGGAAATTGGCAGATTCTTCAGGGCTGCAGGAGGGATGTAGAGGGCACTTCCTAAACCCCCAAAATGCTGTTGATGTACTATACAGATAAATAGCTCTGTGGAAGTCCTTGTAATGTAACTTGGAGCTGTGTGAATTATGTGGTTTTATATGCTTCTTTAACTCCAAAGCCATCATGGTCTGAAGGGAGTCACCCCATGTCTCCAGTGAAAGTGTGTAATGACCAGTCATCCAATACTACTTTAGTGATGTCATGATTTTATCCATTCATCAGTCACAGCAGAAAATCTATAGACAAAAACCATGAAGTTCTCCACATTCCAAGTCTATGAACTTGTAATATTGTTAGCATAAATTCATCCTCCTTTTTCTCTCTTCCCTCCAGTTGTTTGTTGTGCTCCCTTGTGCAACTTGTCTTTAATTAGATTGTGAGCTCATGGAGGTAGAAACCACGTCTACTTCTGTTTATGTACAACTTGCAACATAGTGGGACTCCGTCCCTAATTGAGACCTTTTGGCCCATATATAGTATTTATATTAAATAATCATAATAATAATCCCCTTTCAAATTGTATGACTTCCAGTATAATTTCCTTCATTTTAACATGGTACCAGTCCCAAAAAGCCCTCTTTGAAAACCAAAACAAGCTAACTAAACAAACTCAGGATGATTTTCAAAAGTACTAAAGTATCCAACACATGTATCCCTCTCAGTGTGTCACAAGCAATATCATACAGTTATTACTGTTTGTTTTATGACTGCTTGAAGGCCTCAGTCGAGATCAGGACCTATTTGTGCCGGATGCTGTTTAGACACCAAATAGAAGACAGACACTGCCCCAGGAAAGCTTAAACTCCAGCTGCCTCAGTGTATCTGCTACATTGGACATTGTTAGTCACATCCTCCTCCTTTCTATTTGATGGTCTTACATGACTGGGTGCTTGAATAATTCTCCTCTTACTTTCTTACCCACTCCATCATTGTCACCCTTCTTGGTTCCACCTTCTCCCTTGATGCCCATCAGGGCTCTTCCTTGGCCTCCTCCCCTCCACCCTTTATACTATGTTCCCGGGTGATCTCCTCATCTAACATGAATTTAACTTCCATTTCTAGACTGACAACTTCTAAATCAACTGCCTTTGACCTCTCTTTTTCTGTTTAGTCTTGGATCTGAAACTGTCCATCTGACATCTGATCCTGGACATCATGCCACAAACTCAGCATCATCATGGCAAAAACAGAAATCCTTATCTCCACTATCTTCTTCTGATTCCTGAGTAGAGGAAGGTGGGGACTTGGCAGCAAGGGGAGAGTAGCTCTCACTGACAGGGTCAGCAAGCATCAGACGGTGGTCCCTAGCAAGATGGGGGAGCTTATATCACATAAATCCCATCACATAGGAGTCCCATCAAGGAAGCCTCCCTGCTGCAGCATCTCCCAGTGGTCTCAACACATCCATCTGGGATCTTCATGGTTTCCTAACGGTTAATGTTGTAAGCTGGTAGTTTGGATCTGGAAGTGCAAACCTACAATAACTAATATGTTTGGAGAACACACAGCTGTGGGATGTGCAGTAGCTCTTTAATTCCTTTAGACCCATCTTCCCACATCAAATTCAACATATGTTCCAAGAGTAGAGGGAACAGCTCATTTTGAAACATAAGCTGAGAATTCTGAAAATTTACTAAAGCAAAATACAATTCAGAGCTCCACTTAGGCTTTATATATGACTTCTGAAAGAGCCCAACCTGCCTCCCAGTTTTGTTACTATGATACAATAACCTTATGTTGTATTAAAGGAAAATGGTGTGTGTGTGATCAGTTTATAGTGGTGCCACCTGAAAGTGCTGTTTCTCTTCAGACCCTATGGGGAATCAAAGAAAAACTGACATGTCAGGCCCTGAACAGTTTCCCTGTACTGCTCTTCCCAGAAGTCTTCACTTTGATACACTATTATTGTTATTTATTATTAAAAAGCCAAGGCCATGGAGCAGTGTCATAGTCCCTCAATGTTAGGTGATGAAATTATTGGTTGCCTGTACATGTACATGGTACTTTACAGTCAAAAATGGCAGGTCCCCGTTCTAAGAAGCCTGCAATCTAAACTCTCAGTAATCTGCATGGTAGTAGAAAAGTGTATTTCTAGGGTTTAGCATTTCAAGTGGTAGAAACTTTGCATAGGGCATTTGGTAATTGTCCCATATGTACCCCTCTTCCACTTCTATTTACCAGTTAAAGCTGCAGTTCCCAACGGAAAATATATGTACATGAATTGGCACATCATGCTTTTGCCAGTGGTAGTTTGCTGGATATCTGTTGCCCTCTGCAATACACTTTCCTACCTTAAATATAACTTACACATTGACTTGTGGTACGGCACTGCTTCCCATCTCCACTTCATTTTGACATTATTCTGATGCGCAATGATGTTTGGGCTGCTGCAACCCAAAATTCATGCTGTCTGGAAGGCTCTAGGACTTGGGTCTCCCCAAGGTCCATGATGCATATGGGAGTGTACAAATGGATGGACAGGAGTGGCCCAGAAGCTGAACTTCGAAATCACCACTAATGGGATATAGGGGAAAGAGACTGCTGACAGCAGTATTCTTTCTCACTTCCTATCTAAACTATTGGGTGTTGTTACTGTGAACTGCTGAACAGCTGTCATGTTCCACCCTAGAAGTGGTTGTATTTCAGTGGGTGAAGTGTTTTTGGACCCATTGGGATGAAAGATACTATTGAAATAAGAGTTGCTATTGTTACTTTCACCTTCTGCATAATTAATTCCTCTTTAGGGAGGTAGAGCAAGTTAAAAAAATAATTTAACCTCATCAGAACTGAGGCACAGGACCATATGTCCCAGTAGTCTGTGTTATTCCAGACACAAATATTCCAACAGAGAGGGGAAAAGTAAAGTAATAGCAAATGGACTGTGCCATTCATCCCTCCTCTGCCTGAGAGCAGGTAATGTATTTATTTAAGGAAATGGTTCTGTTGAACTAGTCCTGATGCTGATCCAAGTCAATTGGTGATTGCCTTTTCCATGGGGAAGTGAAGTGAATGTGTTATGTTCTAAAGTAAGCTCTTTAGCTGCTGCTGTTCACAGGTTCAGTCTATTAGTTGTTTGTTCAGCTGGGCATGACAAACTTCTGTCTTAACTGCACAGAGAGAGCTTAGCTCAGCTTCTTCCCCCACTTTTATTTTCTCTTTGTCCTCAGGCTGCTGTGATTAATTTTCAGGATTTCTTTCTAAATTATGTATCCATGTCTGAGATCTGTTCCTCAACTCTATACTGTACACTGTATCTATAAATGTTACTTTCTCACTTAAAAATGAAAGGTCATTCAAATACTGTTTACTCTCAATGGCTCTGAATGGAACGGTACAGTGATTAGTTAGATTAAGGAAGATGTTATTTGCTGAAGCCAAATAGTGGGAAGGGAGGGAGAAACAACAGATGTAACTACCATTTTTTCTATTGTAATTGACCTACTGTTGGGCCTAAATTGCCTAGCTCAGATATGGAATCTGTCCCAAATCTGAATTTCTCCAACGTGTGGGGGATGTTTGGCCCTAGGAATCTATTCTGAGAGAAGACTGGACTCTGGAAATGGAGGCCAATGTCTCAAGGTCAGAGCTGCCCAGAGGGGTGCTGGGGGCAAGTGGGGCAGTTTGCCCCAGGCCCCGGGGCAATATTACTATACTAGAGTATTGCAACTTTTTTTTATGGAAGGGGCCCCCGAAATTGCTTTGCCCCAGGCCCCCTGAATCCTCTGGGCGGCACTGCTCAAGGTTCAGAATTGGAATCAGAATCAGATGTAGAGTTGCTAAAAGTATGAAGTGAAATATTAAGGCACTTGATCTCATTTTCTGGTTCATGCATATCTCTTACTTGACCTGCTAATATAACAGGTTGTTTGTCATAAAAAACAATAGTCAGTTAGATGTTGAGTTAGTTAAGTTAAATGTTGGCTTTTCTTATCCCATTTTGTTAATTACTTGTTATTGTCATCCTTGCATATTATGAAAAACCCACTGCAGATAGAATAGCTACTTTTGATTCAACAGGCATTCAGTACCAAATCCCTAATCACAGTGAAAGGTGGTTATTTCTGTTTTCTGTTAAAACATTTTGGCAATTAAATCTGTTCAGAAAAAAATGTACTTTTCTTTTATAAAATTAATAGTTTTCTTTCTAAAAAATAATAAAGTGGGCTCAATGCACTCTGGTAAGATTAAAGATTGTAAAAAGTCATTCTTGGCAGTGTCATAGGTGCCCACATGGAGCAGCAGGAAGGGGTAGCGATCCGAGGGCTTGATGAGTCTCGGTAATCTCTCCGTCACATCGTGAATCCTAGCTCCTGGCAAGCAGCAGACTTCTCGGTTTTCCTGGTCAGGGCGGCAGATAGATGACTCAGTCCCCCTGAGGAGAGAGTCCCCGACCACCACCACCTGCCTCCTTCTCTTGGGAGCGGTGGTCGTGGAACCCCCAAGCCTAGGACAGTGCATCTCATGCCTTCCAATCGGTGGAGTCTCCTTCTGTTCCCTTCCCTCAGATGTATCATCTAGTCCACCCTCCGCATTAGTACCTGTGGCGAGAACATGAAAACGGTTACTTACCTGTATCTGCGTTGCTGGTACATGGACGCTCCCCTTTCTTCTTCTGGAGGTCACATGCTGCCAAATTTCTTCACCGTCGTCCTGTCCCCTCAGTGCAGCCTGCTCTGAATCTTCAGAACGTTGTGTCCGTAGAAGCATATCCTGATGTCTGTCCAGGAAATCTTCAGTTTCTCTTATGCAAGGCAGGGTCGATACCTGTTGCTCCAGACCGTGAACCTTCTCTTCCAGTATGGAGACCAGCTTGCACTTTGTACAGACAAAGTTGCTTCTGTCCTGTGGAAGAAAGACAAACATGGCACATCCAGTGCAGGTCACAACAGCTGAACACTCCCCGTCCATATTACCTTCCTTCTACGAGCTTCCTCAGGAGTTGTAGTAACTACTCAGAGAAGCCGGCAAGATGTAAGCTTCAGTGGGCTCTCCCCAGGCGAACTCCCAGGCAAACTCCCTCTGTTAGGCTGTCTGCTGTTTGCTGCTCAGCTGGTTCGCAGCTGACTGGCTTTTTATAACAGTCAGGCCCACTCAAGGCTCTCCTGGAACAAAGCAGTCCCAGTTCACACTTTTCAAACAACCAGTCGAGCACACGGTCAAACTGTCCCCACAACAGACACTCAGATACTCACCAACACAGCCTCCTTAATGCAGCCCTTAGCGTACCTCCTCTCAGGCAGATCCCAGGCAAACTCCCTCTGTTAGCCTCTCTGCTGTTCGCTGCTCAGCTGGTTCGCAGCACTTAGAGGAGAGGAAAGTGATCAGGAACAGTCAGCATCGATTCACCAAGGGCAAGTCATGCCTGACTAATCTAATTGCCTTCTATGATGAGATAACTGGCTCTGTGGATGAGGGGAAAGCAGTAGACGTGTTATTCCTTGCCTTTAGCAAAGCTTTTGACATGGTCTCCCACAGTATTTTTGCCAGCAAGTTAAAGAAGTATGGGCTGGATGAATGGACGATAAGGTGGATAGAAAGTTGGCTAGATTGTCAGGCTCAACGGGTAGTGATCAAGGGCTCCATGTCTAGTTGGCAGCCGGTATCCAGTGGAGTGCCCCAAGGGTTGGTCCTCAGGCCGGTTTTGTTCAATATCTTCATAAATGATCTGAAGGATGGTGTGGATTGCACCCTCAGCAAGTTTGCAGATGACACTAAACTGGGAGGAGTCGTAGATATGCTGGAGGGTAGGGATAGGATACAGAGGGCCCTAGACAAATTGGAGGATTGGGCCAAAAGAAATCTGATGAGGTTCAACAAGGACAAGTGCAGAGTCCTGCACTTAGGACGGAAGAATCCCATGCACCGCTACAGACTAGGGACCGAATGGCTCGGCAGCAGTTGTGCAGAAAAGGACCTAGGGGTTACAGTGGACGAGAAGCTGGATATGAGTCAACAGTGTGCCCTTATTGCCAAGAAGGCCAATGGCATTTTGGGATGTATAAGTAGGGGCATTGCCAGCAGATCGAGGGACGTGATCTTTCCCCTCTATTTGACATTGTTGAGGCCTCATCTGGAGTACTGTGTCCAGTTTTGGGCCCCACACTACAGGAAGGATGTGGAAAAATTGGAAAATATCCAGCAGAGGGCAACAAAAATGATTAGGGGACTGGAACACATGAGTTATGAGGAGAGGCTGAGGGAACTGGGATTGTTTAGTCTACGGAAGAGAAGAATGAGGGGGGATTTGATAGCTGCTTTCAACTACCTGAAAGGGGGTTCCAAAGGGGATGGCTCTAGACTGTTCTCAGCGGTAGCAGATGACAGAACAAGGAGTAATGGTCTCAAGTTGCAGTGGGGGAGGTTTAGGTTGGATATTAGGAAAAACTTTTTCACTAGGAGGGTGGTGAAACACTGGAATGCGTTACCTAGGGAGGTGGTGGAATTTCCTTCCTTAGAGGTTTTTAAGGTCAGGCTTGAGAAAGCCCTGGCTGGGATGATTTAGTTGGGGATTGGTCCTGCTTTGAGCAGGGGGTTGGACTAGATGACCTCCTGAGGTCCCTTCCAACCCTGAGATTCTATGATTCTATGTTATTAGTCACCTTCAGGAAAATGAAACTAACACTGCATGTAAGAGGAAAATAATACAAAAGATTTGTCTTCTGAGGGCTTCTTTACCCAGAGATTTAGTGCATGGCAAGCCAGTGTAAATCTACAGCACTCTAGTCTGATGCACACTAGATGTTATGTGGACTTTGCTAGCACTTTGGAATTTAGAATGAGGAGGAGTCTTGATGGTGAGATTGATATTTACCTGCTATCTACCAAAATTTGTTGGTAATGGCAAAAATGTAGTTTAAAATACATGTTGTAAGAGTGAGGCAAGGGCTGGGGCCTTGCAAACGGCACAGAATGGTGGAGGGATGGAAGGTTACTTACGCCTCCCTCCTGCTGCATGTCCCTGCAAGAGCCATGGGGCAGGATCAGAGAGAACAGTTATAGGAAGCAGTATATACATAAACATGTGGAAATGAACTGTCCTCTCCCTAACTGCCCTGGAACAATTTTCCAGATTGGTTGGGTTGCATCGGTTGTGTTGTGCTGAGCTGGCCTGCATGAATGGTACATGTCATTTGAAAAAATATGGCTTGCAAATTGTTCTGAAGTCAGGTGGCTACAGATATTGTTTTTTCAAAGAGCTTTGTTATAAGTGGGTTATAAAACTTTGCCATGGAGTGATTGTGTAGCGCAATTGGTCTGACGCACCTTTTGGTGGAAAATGTCTATTCATGATGGTCAAGAAAACCTGGCAACAACTCTGTTTCAGCCATGGTGTTGACATGTGGCTAGTGTTTTGGTTTTTTGACTGGTTATGAGTCAGAAAAGATTCACTGTTATATGTAGGGGGACAGAACTTAGTGAAAATGTTGGTCAGATTATAGAAAAGGAAAATCCCCTTCTTCTCCCTCCTGAAGGGAAGAGTAGAACAATGTAATAGCAGAACTCCATGGACACTCTGGAAGATGAAAAAATGAAACTCCAATTTTCTGCCCCCCTGCTTGGGTGTAACATGCACAGGGATGTGCAGAGCCTTGAACTAATTAAATTAAAGGGGAGGTGATGCAGATTTCAAGATGAGTATTTTTGCTACAGTTTTGATTGTACTGGTCACTGACCCATCAAATGAGACTGTAAAACAACTCTGTAAGAAGGACCTCAGATATTCAGTAGTCATCATGCTTTCTTCTGAGTTACCTCTCAGTCAATGCCTGCCCCACAATGATGGATACTTAATCACTGGGTGGTGTGTAACCACAGCTACCCATTAATGGAAGGCTGAAGGAACAGGTCTCAAGCATAGTCAAAGCCCACAAAACTAACAGCTTTTAAAAAAAAAAGTGCCAGTTTAAAATCAACGCACAACTTTCTTGGCAGACAGTGTATACCAAGCAAGGTATAAAATTATCTTCATAAATTACATGAGTGAATAGTCATTCCACTTGAAGATACTGCAAGCAACAGGGCAGCCATACTGAGAGCCCTGTATAAAGGGAGTTTTACAATTGTTGAGTCTCATCGTCACTGGGGCCTTTGTACTTGGTGCCAAGATAGCAGTACCTGAGATCAATGCCCAGTATCATTAGATTCCCAGTGGAAGATCACAAGCATCCTTTATTTTGTGGGACTGAGTATCAGCCTTAAAATAAAAAGATATTGCTTATCAAACTGGATTGACTGCCAGTTTTAGGAAGTGAACAAATTAGGAATTCTTGCATTTTACAATTTAATAAGCAGAGGCAGGGTTCCCTGGGAGTCCTGGCCTTCTCCATGCGACCAGTGGAGTTGCATTTTGGAGGAGGCAGGCATCATTCCACTTGCTAGATTAATTAAAAAATACAGCTCTCCCATGTTCTTCACAGAAGGCCAAGAATTATTTCACCCATTTTACAGATAGGGAAACTGAGGCAGGGAGAGGTTACATTTTGTCCAAAAGCATGCCTTGAGTCAGAGACAAACTCATGTGGAGATTCCAATCACTTGTAGAGCACAGTGCCAACAGGAGTACTTCATTTCAGAAAGAAATAAATTTTATTAATATTTTCTAACACTTGTTGGCTCAAATCTCTTAATGCTACTTATGTGTTGTTTTTGTTTCACAATAGATCATTTGAAATTTAATGTTTCCTGTATGAAGAGTACAATACTGATCTTGGTGACAGTGGTAATTAGAAATAGATCTTTGGAAAATAAAATTTGGTTTGCATTTCCATTGTGCAAATATAGCACACTAAAGAATATTTGTTTTCTCCATTATTTGTATCTTTTACATAATACTGGTTCTATTGAGCTTACATAAGCAAAGCAAATAACTTAACAAAACAAGCCCATTTTAAATTACTTGGATTGTAGTTATTTGAGCATATCAATCACTCTTGGTATTATGCATGTCCCTGCATGTTTACATTTAACTTGTCTGACTCCAGATTCTTTACATGCTTATTCCATATTGTAAGATATTTGCTGGGTGAAAACGTTTCCTCTGTTGTGGCATTTTCTACGAAGACCTTGAAGCAACTTTGTGGCTAGATAAGGTATTCTGCATCAGAAGCTGAGGTTGTGTGTGCTGTGGTGCAGTGGTTCCCACACTTTTTCACATAAGGCAAAGATCCTTTCATAAACCACCTGTCTTCCTAATCCCCACCCCACCCCTTCTTTGCAGTAACTCTAGTTTTGTATACTTGAAAAAGTGTTACTGGGACATTATCCAGGAAACAAAGAGATGACATGAAAATAAACTAGTTGTAATGTGACTGGTGCCCCTCCTGATTTGTATCTTTGCTGTTTATTTCCTCTCCCTCTGTGTATGTGGGAGTCAATATCCCCTTTCTGCCTGCAGTCCCTACTTCATGTCACTGTGACCGTCTCTATTTTTGGCTCTGATCCTTGGCTCTGGCTGAGTCTACAAAAACAGCCTTAAGCCACCTCTGTGTATCTCTGACGCTGAGCCGGTTGTTGCCAAGCCAGTCTCCCAGCATCAGTTAGAGTAGACTGAAGACTTCTTTGAGTTATTCCCGCTGTCCATGTCCCTAAGAGGTTGATGTGACATCAGGATCATCAAGTTGCCACATCGCCTTTCTCCAGTCACCACCTCTGCAGGGCTAAGAGTGACATATGAGCTGTGGTGCTGTCTCTATATCGCCCGAGGCTCCCTGTGTGCTGAGGTTATCTTCTTGTGGCTGGTTCAGGTGGCTTCTGGGTCACTTTGTATTGGTAGTATGATGCAAAGCAGCCGTTAAACATGGGAAAAGCTGGGTCTTAGTCATGTCCTTAAATTGGTTTGTGCTTGAATTTACACCAGAGAAACACCCAACAAAGAAATACATTGAGTTCCATTGCTCTGGTCTGGATTTGGGCCCCAGACCTGAGAGCAGGAAGCCTGTGTCTCCTGTGCTCAGTGTCCCTGCTGGGCCCAGACAGTGTGGAGGAGGAAACTGCCTGAGTCACATCCAGAGAGGACAACCTCCAGATCTGGGGAGTAGAGTGGGAAAAGGAGCCAGGGGATGGGGAGAAGATTGGGATTGGAGGCTGGCATGGAGGAGGGAAAGGGAAACTAGAATTGGGAGTTGTGGGTAGACTGGGAGGAAAGAGACTGAGACTTGGAGCCAGGGAGGTGAAACGGGGAAGGGACTAATATCTGAATAGGAGATGGGGTGCAAGTTGTCCTGGCTGGGAAAGGAGAGTAGATTCAGGAACCGGGGGAGGCGGAGGGGGGGGAGGATAAGAAGGGGCAGGGAGACACCTTTGATGAGAAGCCTGGTATGGGGTGAGAATTGGGATTGGCTGGGCAAAGAAAATGGGTCTAAGATCTTGTGGAGAAGTATTGAACTTTGAGATTGTAAGGGGACTCTGGGGAGCGTGTTTGGGACTAGAAGTCAGTGGGAGTCGGAGTGACTGGAGGCTAGTGATGGGAGAAGAGACAGTTTATCCGAGGAGATAGGAAATGGGGACTGGGACTGGCTGGGCAAGAAGACTGGGGACAGGAGTCGGGGGACTCAGAATGGGTGGGTGTCACAGTTACAGGGTAATAGGCATATCTGATTCTTTTTTGGTCATTCCTGAGTGTAATCTTAAGTGACAGGCCCTGTGCATTCACTCATCTCAGAGTGGAATCCTGTGATTCTCCTGCTCACAGACCCAGGTTCCTGGGCTGCAGCACTCTTGTTTACCAACAGTGTTTCCTCAACAGGTCTGGCTGGGTTTGACACTTTCCAGAGACTTCCTTCTGGGAGATGTGACCAGTACGTTAATGCAGTGACTCAGAACAATGTCTTCAAAACGAAGTATTTATTTAACCGTAGGAACATAGCATTCAGAGGGAAAAGAGTTAAAACAACAAAAGACTCATGGGACCTAACACATCTTAGCTAAACATTAGCATTTCCCTCAAAGCTTAGGCAGGCTCTGTCTCTGGGGACTGAGTTTCATTCTGCTTCTCTGCAGATGCTGCATCCGTGTCACCATCTACCCTGAGCTTCAGAAAGTGTCTTTTTATAATATGCTGGCCACTTTGTTCTCTGTGTTCTTGGGCTGGGACCAACTTCCCTTCCCTGATGAGCACACCAAGGGCGGAGGTAGACCATCAAAGAGGACAGTCCAGTCATTGTTTCGTGTTGGTTAGATGTCTGGCTTTCTTTTCTGGGGACTGCTTTCCTGTGGACATGTGAGTAATTCCTGCAGGAATTAAACTCCTTGTCACTGTATGGCAGACCACTTCATAACAATCAAATCTCATATATACACAAAATATTCATAAAAATAATACACATCTCCCACGATCTTCACAAAGACTCGGATAAAAAGAATAGAGAGTGGCCTGAAGAGGAGAATGGAACTGGGACAAGGAGCTGTTAGTGAGGAGAGTCAGGACTGGAACAGGGACAGATTAGAGGCAGAGGGGTCAAGCTTGGGGGAAACAGGTAGAAGAGTCTGTGCCCACTCTCTCTGGGGCAAGGATTATCTGCTACTCTCTGTACAGTGCCTAGCACAATGGGGCCCCATGCGTGGTTGGTCTTTAGGAACTACTATAATAAACATGATTAATAGTGAGGTTGAATCAGGATTTGTAGGGAAGGAGACTCACTCTGTCTGATTGCTTCATTTGTTGCAGAAGTTGGAAGGTGTGTAGTGAATGAGGCAGGAGTTTGAAGGAAGAGAAAGGATATCTTGTGGTTGAGGCAGTTGCCCTGGAAAATTGAATTCTATCCCTGCCTCTACCACAGAATTCCTCTGTGATGCTGGGCAAGTCAAATAAACCAGGATTTTCATAGGCTGTGACTAACTGTGCATTCCTCATTTTCTGGGTGCTTGACTTGAGACACTGGGGACTGATTTGCAGATTTGCACAGTTGCAAGTGCAGTCAATGGGACCTGTGCTTTGAACATACAAAGTGCTATGTAATGCTAAATTCTTTGAAAAATCAGGTCCTAGACACCTCAGATTGGGCAACCAAAATTAGTGGATATTTCTGACATTAATCTCTCTTCCTCATTTCCCCATCTGTAAAATGGTGATGATAATGCCACCTGACCTCACATGGTTTTTGTGAAAATAAATTAATGTTCAAGAAGCATTCAGGTACTATAGTGATGGGCATCATAGAAAAGCCCACCAGGAAATTAATATTTCTGTGTTCAGAGCAGGGTTTCGATAGGGCACAATAAATTCGTACTGGGGGCACAAGGAGGCATGGGCAACCTTAATTCTAGCATTTCCTAACTTTTGAGTGCTGAACTTTGCAACCTTAATAATGTTCTTTTCACATTTTGTGTGTGTATGTGTTTGTAATATTTACATATACAAAACCATATAAGAGCATTAAAACATTGATTTAAAGAAAAAAGGGATAATAATACTATATGATGGAGACATAGCTACTGTTGCCCAAGACACCAGAGCAAAATTTATTCCTGGTATAACGCCATTGAAATTCGATGAGTTTGTCTCAATAATTGTAATATCAGTAATTGAAGCATCCCACAGGATATAATAGGTCTTTACACAGATCTGTATCACTTAGAAGTCTTCAAGATTTGTGTTTTGACCACTGCAAATTGAAACAAAAGAGCCAAGGAAGAAAAAGAGAAGTTTTGCTTTTCATTTTTATTATTCATTAGGAATCAAGTCAGAAATCCCATGTAATCCATCTGTCTCCTTGATTTTTCTTCTGCTCAGCTGGGCTGCAGGTGTTGTGAATTTTGGCTGAGCTTTCAGTACTTGGAGGTTACAGTCATTACTAAAATTCACTGGCACAGCATCCCCTTGGAATGCTGCTGATGTCATGGAAAGACGGGACCTGAGTGGTAACCCCTAACAACCAGAGCTGCAGTAAACAGAAAATGTTACCTCCACCAAGATACTGGTTTTTAAAGAGATTTAACAGGATGATGTTTGCCTGCCAAGCATCATAAAAATTGTACTTATAATTTTACCATAATGTTCCTAAAAACACCAGCACATTGCTGGAGTTTAGCCATGTTATTTGTATGCCTAGTAAAAGTAGAAATAATTCTGTTTGTCTTCAATAGAAGTATTTGATTCTTCCACCACCTAAAACTTTCTTGGCTTTTCAAATTGTAGAACAGTGTTAGTTACAAGGTAATTAGTAAGGTAGTTTCCATAATTTTAAAAACATAATTTCTTGCCAAAATATATTTTTCCTGTAATCAGATGAGTGCATTAGTTTGTTACTGTAGGGTTAAGAAAAAGCACTGCACCGCACATATTTTTGTTTGTGCTTTTGTAGGTTCCATTCTCAGCCTTGAGCTTTGTTTTGTATGGTCACTCCTGAACGTTGAACTGTGCTTCGTGGTTTGTTGTTCATGAAGCATAAATACATTTGAACTGCTTGCATTGATTTGGTTTTCCTTTCTTGGAAATATGGCAATGCAGCATTTGTGAACACTGTACCACTCTGACCCCTCCCCCCATATAATATTTACTTGGACTTTGTAAGTAAATAATAGTGTGGGGGAAAAGAATGACTAGTTTAAAATATACCTGGAAAGGGTCCTTTTGATAATCCATTCATATTTCTTATGGTGCTTTCTAATGATAGGACTTAATTGACTATGGTTCTGTTTGATGCCATGTTCACATGCTGTGTTCTTTGGCCTAGATTATGTGCTGCAGTTCAGTTACTTTGTGCTTCTAACGGGTGCATATCCATCTATGGGAGGATCACAGTTTAGAGGGATGCTAGTATAGTGTTTCCTACCCTCCTGCCAACAGAGGGCGATTATTGCTCTTCTGCAGACCCATAATTAAGCAGTGATGTCCTTGGGCATATCTGGGGATCTGAGCCCTTGATTTCCTGTGTGGAAAAGCAGGTCTGAATTTGAGTAGGCTCCAAAGCTTGTCTCTCCCACCGACAGAAGTTGGTCCAATAAAAGATATTACCTCACCCACGCACTTTGTATCTCTAATATTCTGGGACCAAGACGGCTCCAACAACAGTGCATATAAATGTATAGCATAAGAGAAGAAACTGCAGTGACAAGATTTTGTTCCTTAGGTGCATACAGGTTTCTGCATTTCCATGTGCTGTCCTGCTGCCATTTGTATTTCATCCACATTTGGAAAAGCTCTGAAGAAGAGTAAAAGCTGGGGCACAATTTTAGGGGCCATCCTGAATGTATAGATGGTTGGAAATCTCGACTACTACACTTACAGTCATTTATCTAACAAGATTAGGTCCCAGGAAGAGCAAACCCCATGACTAGCACAAAACAGCATAATCGTCATGATTTAAGGTCTGATATCTGGGGACCTGCCATTTTAGCAACTACTGATATATGTCCAGTTGAAAATCTAGAAATCTCCCCTTTCCAATAGTCTAAAATTCTATTTCTAGTTATTGTAGAATTTGGACCCTAAAAGTGTGTCTGGCCCTGGACTGACTGTTTCGTCTCTTCGACCATGGAACAGAATATAGTGAGAGTTTAGGAAAAAAGTAGACACTTGTGGGCAGAGCAGGGATGGAAAAGGAACCATTTCTGTGGTTGAGGTTTTTTTTAAACGGTGGCTGTTCAAATTGTTCAAAATGTTGAAATATTAGAAATGCTCCTGGTGTAGATACAATGGGCAAATTTGCCGGGGAGCCTGTCAAATTGCATAATAAATGCAATGTCACTTGACTTTCTAACTGCTACCATTAAAATAAAAATTGATCTGCTAATTTAAAAATATCACCCTGACCCCCCAAATTACACAGATGTGAAATGTCGCACACACAATGTTCAGTTGTGGAAAAATGTTTTATTTAAAGTCCAATGTCTCATGACCCTGCAGAAAGGGCAGACAGAAACTTGATTCCTTTTTTGTCACTTTTTAAAGCATTTTCTGTTAAAATCATTGGGCACCTAGGAAACAGCGATGAGTCTGTTGCCCCACTCCAGAGAGTTGGCTGGTGTGCTTGCCCTTCCCTGAAACTCCTGCAAATAGAGCCTGCAGTTTTTGTTGTTCTTTTTACAAGTTTGTATCTGCATTCTTTTGCTTTTTGTTTACAAATGTCCTGTGGGATATTTGGTTTCTTTCAGATTGTTTGCCAGACAGCTTTTTCCACATAAAACATTTTTATACATGTAGACACAGCAAGATGGATGAATTTAGCTCAGTCAGAATCAAAGAATTTCTTTTCCTACTACCTTTCGTCTTCCCATTTTGATATATTCTCACCAGTTTTTCCCTGCCTCAGTACCAGTGAAGGCCTCTGGTCAAGTTCACTATCACAGTACCCAAACTGGCTATCAGTGAAAGTGACGAGACAGGCACCCAGGCCAAGTTGGTTTAAGAAGCGAAAGGTTGTGTATAAAAATCAAGAACAGTTCTCTTATTGTGGACTCCTAGAATAGCACTGCCAAGTCACCAGTCAGTGTCTTCATTTTTAATGGTACTGCTAGTATGACAATTTCAGATTTCCTGATCCCTCTTTTGGAAGTCGTGATAGTAATAAATCAGTTGTTTCATAGTGTACTACCCAACTGTCCACTGTTCCTTTTATTACAAAATTCCTCAGCCTTCCTTTTTTTAAGGGATACTGTTGTGAATATCTTTTCAAGTTGAATGATGGCATGTCAAATTACTTTCTTGACAATCCCAGTGTATCCACTTTTGAATGTTGTTCTTTGTTTCTGAATAGTTTTAGGGAAAAATGTGGCCAAGATATTAAAAATAGGAGCCTAAAGGTAGGTTCCTAAATTGATATTTATGCAACTGATTTATGGGGGGAACTCACAAAAAGAGCAATATTAGTTTTACCAGCTTTTAAAATAGAACCTGTAAAACTACATATGTGGATATGATCAGGAGAACATTTACAAAAGATGAAAATGTCCCTGTGCAGAAGGCTGGCACATGGCTCTATGTACCATTTCAGCATCTCTTTTAAGGACATAAGTGGGACTTTAATAGTGCAGAGGATCTTCAACAGTGTCTTTGTGTTAGGATGAATTTGTCCCAAATGTAATAGGTAACTCTATATTTTAAAGAAATGTGGAATTTGGGAGTTCAAACTGCTTAACAGCATCAACTGGGTAAGAGCAGGATCAGAAGGTTAAAAAGTATTTATTGCATTATATTTGCCTTCAGTGTGGTGCTGGTGCAAAGAAGCAAGCTGCATTTAGAAACTGTTTCTGCCCTTCTTTTCTTGCCATTTGCATCTGAGCCTGGCTGAATTCTTTGCTTGTTTTTCTTTGTATATCAGTCAGGAAGTTTTCAAAACATGAATCCACCATAGAAAACTGCCTGAAGTACTCCTTTGATTTGAGCTCTGGTTTTCAGCTTGTTTAGCAGAATGTTTATAAAGCCAAAGCTTCACTTCAGGGAATTCTAAACACTATGATAATTTAAAAAAACCAACCAAAATTACTGTCATGTTCTTTTTAAAATCATATTTCCTTTATCATTAGATTACCAGGGAATTTTTATGTAAATAAAATCTCTTTATTGTCATCCTGGAAATGATTGTATTGTTCACTAATTAAATTATATTTTGCCATTACTACAGCAATTTTTAACTGAGCTTTTTAAAAACCTTAATTAATTAAATCGAGACTCCTGCCTTATCCCATGAGGCAGTTAATTAGTATTTCCATTTTACAGATAGATAGCACAAGTAGATGTGAAAAGACATGCCCACCATGAACCATGTCAGTAGCAGAGACAGAAATAGAACCTAAGACTTTTGAATCCTGGTGCCTTGCAACATGCTTGCCTAGTTTTTCGGAGATACTCAGCAGCAATGGTGAATGACATCACTTAATTATCAGGGCAATTTAGAAACTAATGCTCCTGTTTAAAAACTAACAAACAAAAACCCTTGGTCACTTACCAAATGAGTGTGTGTGAGGGGGAGAGACAGTTAAATGGAAAGTCCGATAAAATATTAAATTCAGTGCTATTTGCCAGAGTCCCAACAAAAGCTCTTTAGGGGCCTGATCTGCAGGCACTTACGCATGGGAGTGATATTACTCTCCTATTGAATTTATTAAGGTTACGCACCTGAGTAAAGTTGCTCACATGCATAAGTGTTGCAGGCTTGGGCCTTAAAATAGAAAACATCACTATATCAGCTGTATAGAAAATTGTGATACACTATCAGAATATATTAAGGGGTGCTAACACTTTATGATAGTTCCATCGTCTTTGTTAATAGATGCTGGATAAGAAAGAAACAGAAAATAGTTAAAAAATTTTTTTTTAAAGTATTGGAATTTTTCTATACATGGAACAGGAGGGAATAGGGATTTGGTATCTGAAATGAGTGATTAATATGCAATCAGTGTTGTTAATCCACTGTTTCAGCAAAGCGTGACCTGCCATGCATTGAATTTAAAAAAAGGGAGAAAAAAAAGATGGAGAAAAATTGTTCTCCCTTGCCACAGAGGGCAAGACAAGAGGCAATGGGTTCAAACTACAGCATAGCAGATTTAGGCCA
The DNA here is from genome assembly GCF_015237465.2 of Chelonia mydas. Classification (NCBI taxonomy): domain Eukaryota; kingdom Metazoa; phylum Chordata; order Testudines; family Cheloniidae; genus Chelonia; species Chelonia mydas. The sequence goes on from NC_051246.2 coordinate 64,858,726, forward strand.
TGACTATACTACCACTTATGTCAGCAAAATTTAAGTCGCTCAGGGGTGTGAAAACACACACCCCTGTGCAACATAAGTTTCCTGCATCATCACATTTTTCTGAGCCAAATGTTTTGAGGTTTCATGTTGTTGGCCTAGGAGGCATTAAGGAATGGTAATAAATGTGTTTAATTTGTTGTTTCTTGTATTTTTGTGTTTGTCATCATGGAATAATTTCCAGTCGTGTGGCAGGATATGTGCTGCAGCCTTGCACTAGAGTGACTAGTTACTGATCCTGCTGACCTGATCTCCTGAATTGTGGGGAGAGTTCTCACATTTTGGCACTGAGACAGCACTTTCAAGCACAGTATCTCAAGGGGCTTAACACAGCATAGGTCTGCATACCTAAGATACTTTATTGAAGTCTAATGCCTACTTGGCAGTTTTCAAAGGCCTCTGTCAAGTCATATTTATTTTTACTCAGTTTATTATACATTCATAGATAATCATTTCAAGCCAAATATTACTTAGCAATCTATTCTGTAGATGAACAATAATCAAACAGAAAAGGAGTACTTGTGGCACCTTAGAGACTCACCAATTTATTTGAGCATAAGCTTTCGTGAGCTACAGCTCACTTCATCGGATGCATACTGTGGAAAATAACACGGCTGTTACTCTGAAAATAATCAAACACTGGACCTTTAAGTGACTCCCATCTCAGAAATGCTAGAAGTGAACAAAAGGAAAATTCAGTGTAGAGTTTCATTTGTAAAGTTTTAATCGAAAGCCATTTATGAACTGAGCTCCAGATCAGCCTCTCCCACAGTCAGAGAGCAATGTGGAAGGGAACCTTTGCTAGGATCCCATTGTGGAGGTTCTCCCACATCTGTCTGTCACAGGTGTGGGGTGGAATTTAACTCTCTGACCCTGTCATGGCACAAGTGTGGGACCTCTCTCAAAGATCTTGGGTTTTGAAGGTTCCACTGAAGGCCAGGCTCCTGGATTGAGATTTTCAAGAAGATGACTAGAGAAACCCCCTATAGTAGCTGTGGGGCTAAATTTTAGTCCTTTGAAAATCTCAACTCTGGTCCCCACTGGTTTCTGTGGCACCCTGGCTGTATGTTTCTCCATTGGAAATGTGCTACCAAGGATTCACCATAGCTGCAGCTGCCCTTCTGGGGGCTGCATGAAAAAGATAAAACACCTTCAGTTTGTATTTTCTTTTCCAGGGAGTCCCTGTGGGGTCAGAGTGAGTGTTACTCTCTACCGCAGTCCGCCCATACCTGCACCCAGCCTATGCAGTCTCTTAATACTCCCCCAGTGTAGATCCTAGACACATACAGTGCCCTCTGTGCAATCTGGAAGGAGATAAGAGGAAATGGTGCCATGGAGGAAGTGGAGTGTTTTTCTGTGAAGGAAGAGGAAGGCAGTGGGAAGGGGAGCTTTACAGAGTCCATATATACTCAGGGAAGGGTGAAAAATGAAGGTCCTAATTCTGAACAACCAACTTCAGATCAGTATATCTGATAGTTGTGGGGAAGGTTGAGGTTCCTGAATGAAGGCATGGAAAGGAGCTTTTTTTCCTGTTTGGTTGTTCAGTGCTTCTGGCGAGCTGAGTCTATGCTGCTCATATGAATGTTCAGGGCTGGTGGGTCATTATGATGTTTTTGTAAGATTCATTATTAGGATACCTAGAACTCTTTGTGTAGGCTTTTCTAAAACTATTGTTTAAATGTAAATAAATAAGGAGCCAAAATGTATTAAAACTCTGCAGACAAGGCATTTTAAAAAATAGTTTGTATTCGGTTAAATTCTCAAAGCTAGAGAATGTTTTCCCTTGTTAATTTGGCCTTTTTAATTTGGATATTTGTTTCCTGTGCCTAAAATAAGGGAAGAGTATATGCTACACAATTTAGTAATGAAAAATAAAACAAGTAGTGGAATGTGGAGGTAGTAGTGGGCTCATAAATCTGTGTACATGGGCTAACCACTAGATGGGGACAAAGAGTAATACTGTGTTAATGTAGGTTTACGCAGGCATATAATATGACCTGTTTCTTCCAGAAAACAACTGGTAAAGTGACTTGGGTTTCTCATATTAGAAGAAGGAGTTCAATTCTCAGCTCTGCTTGAAATGACTTTGTCTAATCTCTCAGTTATTTTATCTGTGGAATGGGGGAAGGATAGCTGCCAGTCCTAAGGCCCTGTGAAGTGCACAGAAATATTAACAGCAGTCAAAGGCCTGGGACTAGAACTAATGGTCTCTTGGTTTACAGCTCATTGTGCATTCCCCTAAACTACAGGGTATTGTGTGGGGGATATGTCTGTCCTTTTAAAAAAGTTAGAAAATGTGAGCAAGTGAGCTGTAGCTCACGAAAGCTCATGCTCAAATAAATTGGTTAGTCTCTAAGGTGCCACAAGTACTCCTTTTCTTCATGTGAGATGTGTGACACTAGCCAGTTCTGTATTAGTTTTTTAAAAAGTAGAACATTCCTTACTTAATTTTCTAATAACCCAACAGTTTATCAAAATTGAAAGAGCTGAAAATTCTAACTGATTTTTCATTATCTGAAAGTCTGTTTGTTTTTTACTTCATTCAACTGGGACAGTAAGGGCCAGATCCTTGGCTGCTTTGTGTCACTCTACTGGTACAGAGGTGCCCTAACTCTGGGTTTCCTGGTCACTTTATGATTACCCTTGGGGATCCTCTCTATCATTTGCTCTGGATGGAATTTGGGTTTTCAGAGAGTTGCAAGAAAGATAGAGTGACGGACAGATCTTGGTGGAACATCAACTTAAGTTTCCCCTCTATGTTCAGGACAATTTCATGGGTATCTTCCCAAAAATCAGACCTGGTAAGATGGCTGTTGTCTCTGGACCCTGCTAACTTAGTGTTCCCCTGCTGTTTGAATTTCTTTAAAAATTTCTTTATTTTTAAAGGTTAAGAATCCATTTGTGTGCTCTGCATAGCCAACGTGTGGCAGAGGCCTTGTCTTACTTACAGGCCTCTCATTTTTCTCCTCATTTTCATTAGCTCCTTAAAAAGGACAAAAACAAACTGAGAGCCCACAGAACACTGCAGATGAAGAGAGAGTTTTCAGACATACAATATCAAGTGACAAAATAAACTGAAGTGAGTCAGAAGTTTGAGCAATTTATGCTCTCCTTCTCTATTTCAATCTCACCTAATAAAGTATTCTCCTTAAGGATATTAAATACTTGTGGGTTTTTAAAACCTGATCTTCACTCTGCATCTCAATATTGAAAATAACAATCACTAAAATTAAAATTACAGTTGGTTGCTTCCAGTGGATCTAGTGGTCTTTCTTGAAATGATGGGTGCTCCTCTAGTGATCTATATACTAAGTACAGTGCCGCTCCGATTTCTTCCAACATTTTATGAGAAATCTAACTTGGAATATCTCCGGAATAATAAAATAGCTAGAGTAGCCTTACAAAGTGCTCCTGTTCCCAGTGATTTATTTGTGAAATGTATAGAGGGTATGGATGGGGAATCACAGACATAAGAGAATGAAAAGGTTTATTAGATCAATTATTCTACTGTGGAGCCCAGTGCAAGATTGTTTCCTACCATATAGTTTTCAGTGCTTTCTTCAGGCCAGTATTAAATAACCCAAACAATGAGGCTTCCACAACTTTTCCTGGTAAAGTATTCAATAGTTTAATAGGTCTCACTGCTGTGAAGTTTTTTCTGATTATACATTTACATTTTACTTGGTTTTAATTCATCCTTTTACTCCTGGTCATGCCTCATGTTATCACAGCACTGCCAACCCCAGGCATTCAAAAATCATGAGACTGGCTTAAAAATGAGATTTCTGAAAGTAATAAAATTTGGGGTTCTTTTTGTTTGCCTTCTGGTTTTTGAGTCTTTAGGAGTTCCCATTTTCCAATTTTTCTCTGCAACCACAAGGGCTGGAGCCTTACTCTCTCTCTCTCTCCCCTCCCTCCCCCACGCACACACCTTTTTCTTCCTTTAATGAAAACTGGGGCTTCAAGCGAAATACTAAATATTGGTGACTCCTAAAATCACGAGAGCTGGCAATATCGGTACCAATCTAAACAATTCTTTCCCATCATTGACGTTTACAACCTCAAAATACTTATAGACTGTTATCGTGTCCTCTCCTAGTCATTGTTTAGCCAAGTTACTCATATTTAGCTTTTTTTATTCATTCTTCCAGTTCCCAGATCATTCTTTTCTCCTTTCAGAACTCTCTCCAATTTGTCTCCATTTTTTTCGTTTTGAAGTATCCAGAGTTAAATGCAGCCCACTAACACTGTATAGACAGTTGTTGTTTCCCGCTCTAATTCCTCTGGATATACAGCGCCAAATTGTATTGGCCTTTCTGCTACCCTGCTGCTTTGCTGAGAAACAGAGCTCATCGTAAAATATAATGCAAGCATAGAAAACTATGTAGTGAACTACAGTGTCTCGTTAGGAAGTTATTGAACATCATACGCCAGAGTACTGTTTATTTTCAGATGGTGGCTGGGGCTGAAATTAGCCTGGCTTTTCCCCCTTCTCCTCAGAAGTAAATTTCTGTCTATTCCCTAAATATGTTAAGATGAGAGTTAAAATTCCATATATCTCTTTTGCAAATTAGGATCCTGATCCTGCAACTACTTTACACTTGAGTAACTTTACACACGACAGGTATTTTCCACTGAATGCTGATGAAGTGAGCTGTAGCTCACGAAAGTTTATGCTCAAATAAATTTGTTAGTCTCTAAGGTGCCACAAGTCCTCCTTTTCTTTTTACACACATGGGTAGTCTTATTGTACTCATTGGGATTGTACTTGTATGTAAAGTGATTTGTGTGTTTGCAGAATTGGGACCTAGGCTTTTAATAGTGGTACTATCTAATGATATAACACACGAGTGTTTTCCTTCCCTTTTGTCAAGCCTATGCTGCAGATCTTTCCTAAATGTCTGCTCTTCTCTCTAAAATCCAGGTTTTCTCACCCCCCCCCCCCCCCCCCCACACAGGAGAGCGTGCTGGATTTGTGCTGGAAACCTGGATTTGTGCTGGAAATGGCCCAACTTGATTATCATACACATTGTAAGGAGAGTGATCACTTTAGATAAGCTATTGCCAGCAGGAGAGTGGGGGGGGGGGGGAGGTATTTTTTCATGCTTTGTGTGTATAAAAGATCTTCTACACTTTCCACAGTATGCATCCGATGAAGTGAGCTGTAGCTCACGAAAGCTTATGCTCAGATAAATTGGTTAGTCTCTAAGGTGCCACAAGTACTCCTTTTCTTTTAACAGAAAGACAGACTCCATATTTGACTGCCTCTTTAACTCACATTTTAACATTAATAAGTCATGTATTTGGGGTTCCTGGTTAAACAGAAGAACTTGCCTTCCCAGATAAATTACTGTAGAAGGCAAATTTCAAGAAAATCTGACATCCTAAACAGGTAGTTTTGAAATACGTCCAGTTGGGAATTTTATTATTTAGATTTAGGCCAATTGTCTAATATCTTCTTTTCACATCAAATGTATGTCAATAATAATTTTATACCATATCTCACAATTGCTATACTTTAAACAAAAATTTATGTAATCACATTTAGATGTGTTAACAACACACAATGTGTCCAATCGAGAGTTTATATCATTTTATTTTCATGTGTGCACTAAAAATATTGAACATATCAAAATAAAGAGAGAACTATTCAGAGGAGGTTAAAGAACAAATGACATTTTCTGCTTCATGTTTTTCTACAACATTAACCAAACATATTTTTGTCCCTTTGGCCCAAGTGGGTAGCCAGTATCCAGGGCCATGCAGTTATGATGAGAAATTTGTGGTACAAGTAAAGTGTATTTTTAGTGTAATCTTGTTTATTCACAAAGATGTGCACATGGTGCTTTTTCTCTGAATTACAGTAGAAACAATAGCAGGAAGTTTCTATGCTCAGAATTTCCCACATCTGCCACTATAGCAGTCTCTGTGCCCAATAAGTCATACCCTCTGCTTCCACTTTGTGTCACATTTGCAACTCTGTGTTTTAGCTTTCTGCCTCCAGCACATACAACCTATGTCTTAGCCCTGCCTTTATAACCAAGGAAATGCCCCAGTCCACAAGGTTAGCTCTAATCTGTCATGTGACCTATTGTCTTCAGTTGTTGCCACCATGGTCTGCAGCAGTCTTTACTACATAAAGGGGCTTTATTGCTCCTTCTGTGGAGCCTGAGAGTGTGCTTGGCTCATTGGCTTTAATGAGTGCTGTGATTATCTTTATAACTAAGGCTGGGTCTACACTAGAAACTTTTGTCTGTATATAAGCTGCATCTACACTAGGAGGTTTGCTGTCATATATATGTAAAATCAGAAAACCTTTTCTAGTGTGGACTAGGCCTAAGACTCACCTTCCATCAGCCATTAGCATCTTTCAGCACAACAATATAACTCATTGGATAATATGCACCTTTCCAAAGCTCATGCTGGAACATATTTAAATGTGAATGACCTGTACAAATTAATAAGTTATCTGATCATGATTCCAGGTTTGACCATTAGATAGATCCTTATGGATTTATAACAAATGTCCTGTTTTTCTGCACTGGATGCATGTTGCTAATTTATTACGTAATAAGGATGAGAAAATGCTTTTAAATTCCCAGATCTCAAATTCCTTTACCCCATAAACAGGTTTGTGATATACCATGTTCTACACCATCACTCCAGAAGATGGTGACTTCTTTTTCATACCTGTACTTCAGAAAGAACTGCAGATTTTACATGTTCTTATGCTTTTATGTGGATGTTAGAGCCAAAGTATCCAAACATTTTGTGTGACACCCCCCCCCCCCCCAAAATACAGAAAGATACCACTTCAAAACAAAGAGTTGTCAGTAACACAAGTTTTCGAAATTCATGGATGCTTTCTTTTGAGTAGGGGAGGAGAGGATATAATATGTATAACCGATATTGCATTAGAAAGCAGTTAAAGCCAGAAAAAAGGAGATTGTGGGGTCTCATATTCATTCTCTTTTGGTGGATCTCAGATTATATGCAGAGAGACGAGGTGGGTGAGGTGATATTTTTATTGGACCAACTTCTGTTGGTGAGACAGACAGGATTTTGAGCCACACAGAGCTCTTCAGATCTAAGAAAGGTACTCCCAGTGTCACAGCAAAATGCAAGGTGGAACAGATTGTTTAGCATAAGTAGTTAGCACATATTGTGAGGGCCCATTCAAGGTAGAGTGGCCCATTAATACCTCTGCAGTCATAGGACAAAAAGGGGGGGTTAGTGGGTTAGAGATTGCTGTAATAAGTCCTATGATTTAGGCTATGTCTACGCTGGCAATTGAGCGACAAAAATTTTGTCTTTCAGAGATGTTAAACCACACGCCCCCCAAAGACCAAAGGTTTGCTGCGACAAGTGCCAGTGTGAACAGCGCCTGCTGACAAAGCTAACCCTGCTCGTTGGGCGTGGAAGTTTTTTGTCTGCAGGAGAGCCGACAAACAGCAGCTACACTGTGTCGGCTCTGTCGCTAAAAGCTGTGAAGTGTAGACAAAGCCTAAGTAACTTTCAGCACCAGAACTATCCCCCAGTCCAGCTATGCTATTTCTGCTTCCCTCACCAGGAAGAAAACTTCTGCAATCAGAACTTAGCTGACAACTCTTATGCTCATACATGATGCAAATAGAGTCCAGTTCACTCTCCCACAGCTATATCGGCTAGTTCTGCAAGGCTAACAGGAGGAAACATCATTATGTCAGCAGGAGCAGCCCTACCCGTGTTGGCAGCCAGGGCAAAAAATGTTTTTGGGCTCTCCCCCCACCTCCAAAACCAAGAAAACCCACAGTCAGCCAATCAGTATGAAGTAAAAATGTCTGGACAATCAAAGCAGAGCAAAAAAACCAAAAAACCTTATCCAGTAGCACAATGGTACGGTACCCCCGTGGAAGTTGGTGCTCAGAGCAACTGCCCTGCTCTCTCACCTGCACATGCTTGCTAGCTTGTGCTTGCTCTCTCTCACCCACCAACCCCCCAAAACAGCCCTGTGTGTCAGTAAAGTGAGCAGATCTGATTTGACGATTGTAGGGAGCAGATAGGTTGATTAAGAACTCTGTAATTTTACATTATCAGTTTTTGGACCATAACTGCTGGGGGTAAGAGATAATTGCAGTGGATAGGTACTTGCTTTGAAGCTCCCAATGGTGCTGCAAGAGCATGAATGCCAACCTCAGGGCAAACTGTTAAAAACCAGGGCACAAACCTCCAAATGGTTGTGAGTTCTAAATGAGGATTTCACCAACAAGATCGATAAAAGTTGTTCTCTTTTGCTATAGAGGGCAGCACAAAAAGTAATGGGTTCAAACTACAACATAGCAGATTTAGATTAAATCTCAGGAAAAGCTTACCATCTGTAAGAATAGTAGGACAGTGGAACAGACTGTCTAGGGAAGTTGTGGAAGTTCCTTCACTGGATGTTTTCAAAAAAGGAGGCTGGATAGCCATCTGTCTTTGGATGGTTTAGACACAACAAATCCTGCATCTTAGCAAGGGGTTAGACTAGATGATCCTTGTGGTCCACGATTCTAAGTGCAAACTCTTTGTGCATTCTAACAGCCTTAATACGGAGTCACAGACAGTCCCCTGGGGGTATTCTGGTCTGTCTTGCCTCCCTGGTATGTGTATCTTTGTGATAGAGGGCCCCTTACAGCAAGAATCACAGCAATATTCAGGTTATTCCTAATCCCAAAGGACCAGTCACTTACCCCAGGTCAATTGCGCTTTAGATCTCACGCCAATTGTAACGATTTCTGAAGAAGAGCAGTTCTTCACACTAATTAATACAGATTCATACAGCCACAGAGGCTTACAATACAACTGCTCAAATATTACATTACAGAATAGAATACAGATATTACAAGTAACATTAATGTGTGCAGCAATTCAAAAGCAATCAATAGAGACTAAACACTTTCTTATAACTCGAATGCCTGTTTTATCAATAGTAACCCAAAAGTGAGTCAGACAGATTCTAGCTATGTATCTGTGAATGTCCAGTTGAGACATGGGGCCCATGGCATGAGCTTGTATGGCTGGGGCTAATGTTCTTTGACTTTCATGAACATTATGTTTGCTTAGGGCTTATTAACGCCCTTCCCTTCCCATTCCCTCCCACCCCGAGTCCTGCAAGTGCATTTCGGTTGGTTGACTGGAGTGTAGCTGAACTAAACTGTAAAATAGTAGTTCTTTCAAGGTTTGGTATTCCAGGTTTTGTGGAATGTCCCTCAGGAGAAAAGGAATAACATCCAGAGGATGTTATGAATATGCGTGGGATAGGCTGTCAAATTTCTCCTACAAAATGGGGACTTTGTGATACAGGAAGAGTGCCTGCTTCTCTCTCCCTGTGGAATGCGTTTCATATCCTACAGCTGCTGGTTATTTGGTCTGACACCTCAGAGAAATCAAACTTTAAAAAAAAAAAAAAAATTATACGGTTGATCTGACAGGGTTTGATCCCATTCGTTACTCCAAGTACATGCGGTTTCTGAATGCCCTGCAGCTGTTCTGCATTCAGAAAGCTGTTGGGCTACTGTGTTCAATCAAAAAAAAAATAAAGTGGTAAAAATATTACTTTGAAGTTGTGGAACGACAGCAGTTTCTTTCTATGAGTGTTATGAAATTTCGGTTACATAAAGTGGTGGTTTTGTTCTATTTTTTAGTCATAAAGTTGAGTATAACACATTGATGACTGAGATTTATTACTGGACAAAGCAAGTATTTTTGTTTGGTTGGTTTTTTAAACTTTTTAGGCAAACCGAATTCCCATGAACTGAGGGACTATTAATACTGTACTGGCTAGTTGCAGATATAACTTAGATAATTTTTTCACTTCAAGGTCCAAGAGACACAAACAAGGATTTCATCTCGAGGCCAAAAGACCAAAAACATCAAGACACTTGATCACAGCCTTTGATAGGCCAAGAGACTACTTACACTTGATCTTTAGTGCATGTGTTCCCAGTGGACTTCTCTCATGAACAGCTTTGCCATCAAGCTTTGGTCCAAACCTGTAACACCTGCTGCTCCAGTTCTGAGCCTACTCCAGGTCTTTCAATATAATTAGGTACTGATCTAAACTATCCTTTGCTGTTCTTATCCTGAACCTGTTCTGACTGAGACTGATAGTGTTGTGTCAGAGATCCATTAAGGACAAGACCTATTCCAGAATTTGAACTCAGATCTCCAAGGGTGAAAGGTTAATGATCTCATTCCCTCTTGGTTAAAGAAAAGTTTACCAGTAGGATCACTATGCATTCTGTGAGATGAAGAGGTAACATGCTAGAAAATGGGTAGTAATGTGTATAATCTGGACTGTCGGACTGTTCTTGATTCTAATGTAGCCAAGTATACTTACCTTAGTAAATGCAATTCTGGTATAGGTTTCTGGTCAACGTAGTATGGTACTTTGTCTCTGATTGGCAGCTGCTTTATAAGAAGTTTAAAATCCCACACTGTACCTGATAGTGTAGTATAATTCCATAAACAATTCTTCAATTAGAAGGACTCAGGGTTGGTTAAATATGACATACCTAAGTGTAAATTAAACAGCAAGAAAATCCGTGTTATGGGGCATCTCTTAACCCTAATACCCACAAAACCTTTCAACTGAATATGACAGACTCCATATCTTCACAAGAAACTTTATTCAGCCACCAACAGAACACAGTAATCCCTCTTACAGTAAAAATGGAAAACCTTAATTACGTCCTCAGCAACATTGGCGGGTGTTCATGTTTAACATACATGCACAGGTTAAGTGTACAATGTGTTATGTGTTTATGGTAGAAGTGTGAAGTTTTAAATAAGGTTTTGGATAGATGAAAGGTGAAGGAGAAAAGCAATATTGGTATTTAGGTGGTTGCACTTAAAATTATTTTTACCTGTTTCATTGGTAGATAAGATATTACTGGTTGGAGCAAATGGCATCTGTTTAGCACACACATACCAGCTTTAACCAGATCTGTAATTCAGTCAATCAAAGAACTAGTTCAGTGGTTTTCAAATAGGGTACACATACCCCTGGGGGTACGCAGAGGGTACATCAAGTCATCAGGATATATGCCTAGTTTTACGACAGGCTACACAAAAAGTCTAGCGAAGTTAGTATAAACTAAAATTTAATACAGACAAAATGAGAAAGTAAGCAATTTTTCAGTTATCGTGTTCTGTGCCACTTTTGTATTTTTATGTCTGATTTTGTAAGCAAGTAGTTTTTAAGTGGGGTGAAACTTGGGGTATGCAAGACAAATCAGACTCCTGAAACGGGTACAGTAGTCTGGAAAGGCTGAGACCTGCTGAACTAGTTGATGTCAAGCATTAATACTTTCCATCATAACAACACTCTCCAACTCTGCTCTACCCATCTTTCTAGTTTAACATTTTTACACCCTGAATAACTTATGTCCCAGATAGAAAAGAAAGGGAAGAATGGGGAGCACATAGAGTCGATAGAGAGGGAGAGGGAGGGGACACACAGGGCCCTGGGCATGTGGAGAAGGGAGGAATGGGGGCACACAGAGCCCTTGGCATGAGGGGAGAATATGAGACAATGGTAGGGAGTGGAGGAAGACACGGGGGACACATACAGCCTCTGACATGTGGCAGAGGAGGGATTGGGGACACGCATACAACTTCTAGCATTGGGGGAAGACAGATGTAACAGATATTGCAATTCCATGCAATATCTTTGGGAATGATGTTGTATTATGTTTATGTATCATTGTGGGCCAAGGATTATATGCAACTCCAGGGGGGAGGGCTACAACAGTTCCTCCAGGAACCAAAAACAGTGGGGGGAGATTAAGATCATAGAATCACAGAATATCAGGGTTGGAAGGGACCTCAGGAGGTCATCTAGTCCAACCCCCTGCTCAAAGCAGGACCAATCCCCAATTAAATCATCCCAGCCTGGGCTTTGTCAAGCCTGACCTTAAAATCTTCTAAGGAAGGAGATTCTACCACCTCCCTAGGTAATGCATTCCAGTGTTTCACCACCCTCCTAGTGAAAAAGTTTTTCCTAATATCCAACCTAAACCTCCCCCACTGCAACTTGAGACAATTACTCCTTGTCCTGTCCTCTTCTACCACTGAGAATAGTCTAGAACCATGCTCTCTGGAGCCACCTCTCAGGTAGTTGAAAGCAGCTATCAAATCCCCCCTCATTCTTCTCTTCTGCAGACTAAAAAATCCCAGTTCCCTCAGCCTCTCCTCATAAATCATGTGTTCCAGACCCTAATCATTTTTGTTGCCCTTCGCTGGACTCTCTCCAATTTATCCACATCCTTCTTGTAGTGTGGGGCCCAAAACTGGATACAGTACTCCAGATGAGGCCTCACCAATGTCGAATAGAGGGGAACGATCACGTCCCTCGATCTGCTCGCTATGCCCCTACTTGTACATCCCAAAATGCCATTGGCCTTCTTGGGAACAAGGGCACACTGCTGACTCATATCCAGCTTCTCGTCCACTGTCACCCCTAGGTCCTTTTCCCAGAACTGCTGCCTAGCCATTCGGTCCCTAGTCTGTAGCGGTGCATTGGGTTCTTCCGTCCTAAGTGCAGGACCCTGCACTTATCCTTATTGAACCTCATCAGATTTCTTTTGGCCCAATCCTCCAATTTGTCTAGGTCCCTCTGTATCCTATCCCTGCCCTCCAGCATATCTACCACTCCTCCTAGTTTAGTATCATCCGCAAATTTGCTGAGAGTGCAATCCACACCATCCTCCAAATCATTTATGAAGATATTGAACAAAACCGGCCCCAGGACCGACCCCTGGGGCACTCCACTTGACACCGGCTGCCAACTAGACATGGAGCCATTGATCACTACTCGTTGAGCCGGACAATCTAGCCAACTTTCTATCCACCTTATCGTCCATTCATCCAGTCCATACTTCTTTAACTTGCTGACAAGAATACTGTGGGAGACCGTGTCAAAAGCTTTGCTAAAGTCAAGAAACAATACATCTACTGCTTTCCCTTCATCCACAGAACCAGTAATCTCATCATAGAAGGCGATTAGATTAGTCAGGCATGACCTTCCCTTGGTGAATCCATGCTGACTGTTCCTGATCACTTTCCTCTCATGTAAGTGCTTCAGGATTGATTCTTTGAGGACCTGCTCCATGATTTTTCCGGGGACTGAGGTGAGGCTGACTGGCCTGTAGTTCCCAGGATCCTCCTCCTTCCCTTTTTTAAAGATGGGCACTACATTAGCCTTTTTCCAGTCATCCGGGACTTCCCCCGTATGCCACGAGTTTTCAAAGATAATGGCCAATGGCTCTGCAATCACAGCTGCCAATTTCTTTAGCACTCTCGGATGCAACTCGTCCGGCCCCATGGACTTGTGCACGTCCAGCTTTTCTAAATAGTCCCTAACCACCTCTTTCTTCACAGAAGGCTGGCCATCTACTCCCCATGCTGTGATGCCCAGCGCAGCAGTCTGGGAGCTGACCTTGTCAGTGAAGACAGAGGCAAAAAAGCATTGAGTACATTAGCTTTTTCCACATCCTCTGTCACTAGGTTGCCTCCCTCATTCAGTAAGGGGCCCACACTTTCCTTGGCTTTCTTCTTGTTGCCAACATACCTGAAGAAACCCTTCTTGTTACTCTTGACATCTCTTGCTAGCTGCAGCTCCAGGTGCGATTTGGCCCTCCTGATTTCATTCCTACATGCCCGAGCAATATTTTTATACTCTTCCCTGGTCATATATCCAACCTTCCACTTCTTGTAAGCTTCTTGAATGAATGAATCACTTAGTTTGTAAACACCTCCAGAGAAGTACCACACCTTGTGATGTTTGCATATAATGGTTCACACTGGATTATTCGGAGACTCAGACAAAGAAAGGGCTTTTGGTATGCAAAGGCTGACTTTGAACTGGCTTAGGGCTCTCTTTCTAATCCAGCAAGCAGACAGGATCTTCTGTCCAGAAGAGGCCCTAAACCTTAAGAAGGGTTAGAAAGACTTTGGCCAACTAGGGCCCCATAAGAGTGGTGGTGATTCCTGGTATGTTTAGTATGTGTTTAAATCTGTTTTTTAAAATATGTTTTCTCTGTAATACTTTTACCTTAAGAATAAATGAGCTTGCTAAGAAAGAGCTGAATGGTAACTTTTAACTGCTGGCAATGCACTGGTCAGAGCCCCTGAGAGAAAGCAAAGTTAGCCTTTTGGGGAGACTGGCTTGCTGCATATATCACAGTGTAAGGCAGGGATGGATGCAGCCTTAAAAGCCGTGGTCACAAGGCTCCCTGTCCAGGCTGGATGGCTGGAGACCTGATTGGGGACTATTGGAGTGGACCATGGAGGGAAATACATGTGCAATTATCTTGAAACTGTGACAGCAGGAATGGAGGCAGATGGGAGTGGGGGGTGGGAAGTGCACAGAGCCCCTAGTGTGAGGGAGAAGGTCGGGATGTTGCAGGGAGTCCCTGAAATAGAGCGGGATGGGACGGTTGCACACAGACCTTGTGGGGCACAGTGGATGAATGCAAGAAGCCCCTGGTGTGCAGAGAGCTCAGCTTACAGAAGCAGAAACAAAGGGCATGGCTACACTTGCAGATGTAGAGCGCTGTGAGTTAAACCAGCCTTCGGAGACCACAGCAGGGAAAGTGCTGCTGTGTGTTCACAGTGTCAGCTGAAAGCGCGCTGGCGTGGCCACATTTGTGGCACTTGCAGCAGCATTGGGAGTGGTGCATTATGGGCAGCTATCCCACAGAACACCTCTTCCCAGTCTGGTGCTGTGGATTGTGAGAGGGGGGCGGGGGGGATGGGACATTCTGGGTCCTGTCCCAATGCCCCGTGATGCATCGCTTCACATCTCAGCATTCCCTGTGCTTCCGTCCACATTTGGCGCCATCTTTCAACGTTTTTTGTACTGCATGCTCTGTCTTCCCTTTCAGTCTGTGGGAATGTATCCTGAACTGCTGAGGAATATGCTGATGGGTCTCGCCAGCACATCACAAATTGCAGTCGAGTTACTCCTTAAGCTACAGACTGACGGTGAGGAGTCTGATGATGAGGTCGACTTGCAAAATGCATATGACATGAGATTCTTGTGGCATTCACGGACATGCTCACCACAGTGGAGCACCGCTTTTGGGCTCGGGAAACAACCACTGCGTGGTGGGATCACATCGTCATGAAAGTCTGGGATGACGAGCAGTGGCTGCAGAACTTTCGGATGAGAGAAGCCACTTTCATGGGACTGTGTGTGGAGCTCACCCCCACCCTGCGGTGCAAGGACACGAGATTGAGAGCTGCCCTGACGGTGGAGAAGCAGGTGGCTATTGCAATCTGGAAGCTGGCAACTCCAGACAGCTACCTATCAGTTGCTAACCAGTTTGGAGTGGGAAAGTCGACCTTTGGAATAGTGTTGATGCAAGTTTGCAGGGCCATAAATCGCATCCCGCTCAGAAGAACCATGACTCTGGGTAACGTGCATGACATTGTGGCTGGCTTTGCACAAATGGGTTTCCCTAACTGCGAAGGGGTGATAGATGGGATGCATATTCCAATTCTGGCACCAGCTCACTTAACCTCCGAGTACATAAATTGGAAGGGGTATTTCTCTGTGGTTCTTCAGGTGCTTGTGGATCACCGTGGGCGTTTCATTTACATTAACGCAGGCTGGTCTGGAAAGGAGCATGATGCATGCATCTTTTGGAACACTGGACTGTTCAGGAAGCTGCAAGCCGGGACTTTCTTCCCAGACTAAAAGATCACCATAGGGGAAGTCAAAATGCCCATTGTGATCCTTGGAGACCCTGCTTACCCTTTAATGCCATGGCTCATGAAACCCTACACAGGGAGCCTTGACAGCAGCAAGGAGCGGTTCAAAAACAGGCTGAGTCGGTGTAGAATGACTGTGGAGTGTGCTTTTGGCTGTTTAAAGGGCCGCTGGTGCTGTCTGTATGGGAAGCTGGACCTGACCAATGACAGCATCGCCACAGTTATATCCTCATGCTGTACCCTCCATAACATTTGTGAAGAGAAGGGCGAAAGATTCACTCAGGCATGGACCTCGGAGGTTCAACACCTGGAGGCTGAATTTGAACAGTCAGAGAGCAAGTCTATTAGAGGGGCCCAGTGTGGGGCTGCAAGGATTAGGGATTCCTTGAGGGAGCAATCTGAGGCTGAAAGCCACCAGTAATGTTTGGTACCCTGCACGAGAGTGAAGTGCAGTGGTTCCAATGTTAGTAGGAATCTGTGTTTGCTACGTATGGTGCACTGACTTGCAGTGCCTGTTGCTTTCCTGGGCTACGGTATCTTTTACTTAATGCAATAATAAAGAATGTTTTCAAAGCCAAAAAATTCATTTCTTGAAAAGAAACACAACTGCTTGGGAAACAGAAAGGGCATGACACATCTGTGCTGTGTGGGACGAGGGAACGGGGTGGGGTGGGGAATGGGATAGTCACAGATTTGTGTATGTTCTGTTATCATACTCAGCCTTCCTGTTTGGAGTGCCATGCAATGAGTGCTGCACTTCAGGCTGGCTAAAATGCATGGTGATGGGGGTTGAATGCAGTGGGTAAGAGTTGTAGTTTGCAGGGCTGTGTGGTGAAGCTACAAGTGTTAAAGGCAGCTGGTGGCGATAAGAACCTAGATGTTGGGGAAAGTGGGTTGGCAGTGACATGGGGGCACAAGGGAAAGAGTTTTGGGACAAGGGCTGCTGTGGGGGCGGGCGCGGAAGTGCTCCGCCTGCTTTGCTACGAGCGCCTGTATCGAGTCCGCTTGGCGCTCCATGATGCTTAGCAGCCGCTCTGTGCTTTGGTGTCGGTGATCTGCATGCTGCTGGCGGACCCTCCTTTCACTCTCCTGCACTTTTTGATTTTCATTAAGGGACTGCTGCATGACTTTATGCAGCATATCCTCTTTGCTTCTTCGTGGATGCTTCCTGATTCTTTGAAGTCTTTCGGCTGTTGATAACAAGGACGTCTGGGATCTCAAGGTTGCATCTGTAAAGCCAAAATGCAACACTTAACGGAGGCAGCATTGTTCACACCAGACAGAGCAATGATTCAGCCATACTTAAAGACAAGCACAGTGTACACAATAGCAGAAATTGCCCCTCCCAGAGCGAGCGCACATAACCCACAGGAGCCCCAAAATGGTGAGTGAGCACAGGGGTAAGGGGGACTGAATGTTTCAAGGCCGTACTGTCCTCTGGGGTTCTGTGCCTTGGGGAAAGCCAACAGCTGCTGGGGGCCTCTATACTGAACACTGTCCCCACATTTTCCACAGGAGTTCGTCCTGGAGGATATATTGCTGCAGAGGGTGACCTGGGAAGCAAGGGAGGGTCTTCTACTACAATTCGGCTTCCACTCTGGCCCATATGCAGCTTGCCTGTGTGCAGCAACGGTCCTCCCACCCGTCATGGCACAGTGGTGCGGACATGTTAGCCTTACTGGGACAAGGAGCACAGTAGCTCTGCCAAGGAACATGCGCAAGCGGATTGCCTAGTTTCTGCATGAGACTTTTGAAGAGATCACTGAGGCTGATTATCACAATGTGAGAGAGCACATCAACGCCCTATTCCGTATCTAGGCATGCAGGCAGCCCTAACCCTCCTTGCTCCAAGAGCCTGCACCGAACAACTTCCTTCCCAAAATAAAAGCCACTTACCGGGCACCTCCTCTGCTGTTTGTTCTTTCCCAAGCACCGTTTGCTGCGACTGGCTACCTTCCTCTTGGCTTGAAAACAGCTCCTGGCTGCATGCATCTCGGGATTCCAGGCTATCCCCCTCCTCCTCAGCACCCTCACTCCCGCTTTCCTCTTCCTGCCTTGTTGAACTGGGCTCTGAAGTGTCCGTGGTGGTCTTCAGAGTGGAGGTGGGATCACCCCCGAGTGTTGCGTCAAGCTCTTTGTAGAAACGGCAGGTTGTGGGGGCAGCACCGGAGTGGTGGTTTGCCTCCCACGCTTTGTGATAGGCATTCCACAGCTCCTTCACTTTAACCCTGCATTACTCTGCGTCTGGTCACGGCCCCTTTCCATCATGTCCCTTGATATCTGCCCAAAGGTATAGTAATTCCTACGGCTGGAGCACAGCTGGCACTGGACAGCTTCCTCCCCCAAAACACTGATGAGGTCCAGCACCTCGCCATTGCTCCATACTGGGGATCACCTGGCGCATGGAGGCATGGTCACCTGGAAAGATTCGCTGAGAGCACTCCACGCCTGGCTGAGCAAACAGGAAGGGGATTTTCAGAATTCCCAGAAAATTTAAAGGATGGGTCTGACTGTTGGTTACCTGAGGGCAGGGCAGGAGAGTTCAAAGTGATGATGCGAGTGGCTAGAACAGGCATTGTGGGACACTTCTGGAGGCCGATCAGAGCGCATTAATAGACCAGGGAGTCCACACTGGTGCCACAGTGCTCCAGTCGGGGCGCAGCAAGCTTTAGGTTCTCGTGCAGGTGGATTACCAGGAGCACTCCAGCCGCGGAGTCCGGGCACTCTACGTGCCTTGCCAGTGTGGACGTGTCAGGAGTTAGGGTGCCCGGGGCTGCTTTAATGCGCTCTAACTTGCAAGTGTAGCCAAGCCCAAAGTGTGTGACCCCTTAGGATTCCCCATTATATGTATAAGGATTACCTGCTGAAAATGCTAAAACCTTACCTAATGGTGAACAGCTAAAAGAAAACTGTTCAATGTGACCTAATGTGTTTTTAATTACAGGAACTGACATTCATTTTCTAAAAAATGCTCAATTTGCTGACCAAGAACAATCTCATTTATCACATGTGCTTGGATGCTGCATAATTACAAAACATACATTGGCACTTAGGAATGTACTTCCATCTCCTAAATGATTTACATAAAAACGTAAATTAGAATTAAGTTCAAGCCACAAAATTCTGATTAGGAGCCACATTTCAAATATCCCAAAATTCAGGATCCTAAGTTTTGATTAGAGTCCATCTCCAATTTAAATGTTAGTACAAAATGAAACACTCAGAAAAAAATACATTGATGTGGCTTAATATACTTGCAGTATGTGAGTATGATTCAGAATCTGGATTGCATTCTGATGACAATCTGAAGGTGATGCTAATGGACTAAGAGACAGCCCTCTTTAACACTTGCCATAGCATTTTTACTAACATATACCAGATGTGGGTAGTTAATTGTTCTCAGATGTGATAAGTACCTGCCAGTGCTAATTTTGTTTTTGGTAAACAGTGGCCAAAGGCTCTTGCTGTTCATTTGATAAGCTTGTGACTGTTTGCACTTTATCTATTAATAAAAGTGCGACACTCCTTTAGTTTTCCTTTCCCAGGGCCAGATAAAAAATTTCAGACACTCAAGGTACCTGTCTTAAGTACTCAGACAAAGTAAACAAATGAGGCAGGTTAACTTTGTAACCTGGTTCAGTGTTACCTTTGGAGTTCAGCTCAATGCCATAAAAACTGCATTAACTACATGCCATTTTAAATAACCCTTATAGCATGAACCCTTCTTTCTTTTATGGATTTAGTACATTTCACAAGTTCTTTCAGCTTTTGAGCAGTCGTAGTACCTTTCACTGTGTTCCTGGTGCAAGAAAAATAATGTATAGGACGACTGATTTGATTCAGGTTTCGTTTGTTTTTGTGAGTCTTGAGAGATTTTTTTTAAGTGCTGGTGAAAGTGCTAAATTGACAGCTGTGGAGACTGAAGTTCTCTATTCACAGAACAGGTACAACATTGGCAGTAACCCCATGCTGCTGCTTGACATTTTTGCCCCAGCCAGAACCTGGAGGGATCAGCTATTGATATGACTTGAGAGCAGAATTGTCTCAATTGCTCATTTAGTCTCTGTCCTTTGTTGAGACTACTAGCAGTTTGTACTTGTCCTGTCCCCTAGGAACTAGACCAAGACATGCACAGTATATATACAGTGTATATGAGGCATCATGGTCTTGTAGTTTCAGAAAAGGACTGGGTTTCAGGTCATGGAGTTCTGTTTCTGGTTACATAGTAAGAATATGGTGAGGATTAGAACCAAGAATTCCAGAGTATCGGATGGCCCAGTGGCTGTAGCATGGCGTAGTAGTATGTTAGAGAGGGAGAGGAAGAAGAATCAGTTGTGTTTGGGATGGGCTGCAGCAAAGAACTATTTGATAAACCTGCCCAAAAAATGCAAAGACCTACTTTACAAACACGAGTCAGAACAGTAGAAAAAAGAGACAGTGCTTGTTAGCATTGCCACCCACAAATCTCAGAACAATTGTATGTTCCTGTTAAACAGTCCACAGAAATATACTTCAATGGAAACGTTTCAGAGTAGCAGCCGTGTTAGTCTGTATCCTCAAAAAGAACAGGAGTACTTGTGGCACCTTAGAGACTAACACATTTATTAGAGCACAAGCTTTCATGGGCTACAGCCCATTTCATCGGATTCATAGAATGGAACATATAGCAAGAAGATATATATATACATACAGAGAAGGTGGAAGTTGCCATACAAACTGTAAGAGGCTAATTAATTAAGATGAGCTATTATCAGCAGGCAAAAAAAACTTTTGTAGTGATAATCAAGATGGCCCATTTAGACAGTTGACAACAAGAATTATTTCCCTAAGTTAAGTATCCTCACACCTTCTTGTCAACTGTCTAAATGGGCCATCTTGATTATCACTACAAAAGTTTTTTTCTCCTGCTGATAATAGCTCATCTTAATTAATTAGCCTCTTACAGTTTGTATGGCAACTTCCACCTTCTCTGTATGTGTATATATATATCTTCTTACGATATGTGCCATTCTATGAATCTGATGAAGTGGGCTGTAGCCCACAAAAGCTTATGCTCTAATAAATTTGTTAGTCTCTAAGGTGTCACAAGTACTCCTGTTGTTTTTTCAATGGAAACGTTATTAAGTAGTCACCATTAGGATTCCGAGTTAACACCACATCAGCATGAGGGCTGCTCGCAACTCTTGGAACTCTTGTTCAGCCTATCAGAGTTGCTGAGGCAGACTTTCACATGGTCACATTTAGATGGTTTTCTTTGCCACCATAAGACTGCTAGAAATTTAACTTAAAAAAAAAAAAAGCTTCAGTTCTTCAGAAATGGATGAAGCTGCCTGTAAAATGCTGGGACAGCATAGTACCACGTAACAGAACAATCTTATCCCTGAGGGCAAAAGGACAGAATCCCAGGAAGGGTCTCAGTGGTGCCGTTTCTGACTGTAGGCCATACAGGATATTACAAGTGCAAAGGCTGTATAATGTTCCAGCCAGTTGCATGTCAGTCTCAAAAATAAAATGAAAAGCTCAGGGAAGCAATGACACAGTGATTGCTCCCCAGTCCCTCCAGAGTATAAACCTGTTTCCTCAAGTGTAATACTCAAAATACCACGCTTATGGTCATTGTTAAACACATCTATCCTCTTTCAGGAGAGAATGTATTCTCGCAAATGTAGGTCAGCTATAATGATAAAGCAGGTGAGGTGTCAGTTTCGTAAATGTCAAGGATTACAATTTGTGTGTCTGTGGAGCGGGGGCTGATGTTGAGATGGAAGAGAGATAACAGCAGGTGTCTCGGGACTCACCTGAAAGGGGTAAGAAAAAACAACTGTTGCAAAGTAAACTGCAAATAAAGATAAAACGCCACCCACTCTGAGTCTCAGTCCCCTACTGAGCCATGCAGGTGCTTTCTACAGCCTCTTGCTAGGTCTCTGATGATTATCATTAGGACATTTCCTTTAGATTTATCTTAGGTCACACAGGGGTCAAAGTGCTCTACCTAAAATCATGGTTTATGCCCACCTCCTCTGGCTGTTTGTTCTGGGTGGCCTTCCATTGTCTCTTGACAGATTTGTACTGCGTAATGTGACGAGCCTGGTGTGATTGATACACATAGCCATCATATCACTGAAATTAATACAACTGCACAAAGGTTTTAAATAAGTACATTGTTCTGTCCACTGACTCCTGGGGCTATTTATATGTCCCGTTCACTGGCAGTGGCAGTATGATTACCTTCTGTAGGGAGCATAATTAGTGATGGAGATACTGCCTCAATGTCTCTCTTATGCATACAGAATTGGTTTAAAATTTCAAATTATTCTAAATCTCCAAAAGGTCTCCATGTTGATGTACCTCTGATTTAGAATGGTTGAACACTCTTCCTCCATCTTCCTTAAAATTCATGTGTTCATGAAATTTACAAACCTGATACCTGGAGATATCAGTGGTACATCTTGTAATGTGTTCCTATGGGCAGCCATTTAGAAGTACAGCATGGTGTTTATGGAATTCGCGTTTCAATGAACCTCGTAATAAAGGACAGGAGAGGCAAATTTAAAAATAGCTCCCCCTTTCTGCCATTAAGAACCCCAATATTGTAGACACACCACTGTTGTTTTTTGAAACATGTTGGCCAAAATTGTATAAGATCTTGCAACAAAGGAATAAAATATATACAGACTGTAGCAGAACTATGTGACTACCCCCAGCTGCATGATTTAGATGACAATTTTAGCTGTGTCATGTGCATATCGGGGGGAAAAGCAGGGCCTAAATACTCCTCTTTTCTATGGGATCTATATGTCTTCACTAACTGCTCCAGATTCTAAAAAGGGATTAAGGTACCCTGATATATTTGTGACACCTCCTAATTAGCTGGCCTGTTGTGAAGTGCTGAATATGCGATAAGGAAGGAATTTGTTCCCCATGTAGGGGGCACTGCACAACAGGCCCTAGATTGTTAAGTGTTTTATCCTTCCTCTGAATCTTGAGATATTTGTCACTGTTAGAGGCAAGACAGCAGATTAGATGGACCAGTGATCTGGTTTATCCTCTGTCTGTGATGATAAGGATAATGAGGGAATATTGGCGACAACCAGGAGTAGCAGGGTTTGAAGGGCTGCTCTTTGCTTACAAATCTAGACTCCACCTAACTAAGTTCTCCCTAGCCAGCATTCTACCTCTTAGTCATTTGTACTGTATACCAAGGAGCAATAAATAACCTGGAAATGGTTACTGCTGCATGGCAGCAGTTTCTAATTTTAGATACTTTCTTCATTTTAAAACCCAGAAACAAATATATTTCATAGGCATCAAATACAGATTCCCTTTTCTAGACTGTTTGCAGCGGACTAAGTGGAACATTATTACATATCAGTTGAGGAATTCATATTAAACAGCATTCATTCTCAAAATCTTACCACATCATCCAAACATTGTTATAAATAGGCTGATTGATGGGGACTGAATCGCTTATGGCCTTGTGCTACATGCCTTTCGCTTACCCGGTGTTTAAACCAGACTTTTCAACAGACACACAGTAAAAGGGCTCATGAATCTTAATAATCTAAATCAGTTTTTTAGAAGTGGTTCATTTGGATGGGTCATATCTACTTAAGTGATCAATCCATATACTTTTCCAAAATAGGTCAATTAGCTTAATAGAAATAATGGGATGCTATAATATTGGCATGCAGTTAGCACGAAAGAAGTTTTTTAGTTAGTGAATTTGGTGCTCATGACATGGTAGGATTAATAACATTTATTTCAATCAAGCCTAGTGCAGGAAGGCACTGTTCAAGCTTTTCCCACCCAGCTCCAGCAACATGTTATTCCTGTTTAACTATTCCACTTCCAAAGCTAATTTGGAATAAGACACTTTTATTCCAGAACAAGAGCATCCACACATGGATCTGCTTTAAATTTACACCTCCTGAATCTGGATTAATTTTTATTAGGGCTGTCAAGCTATTAAAAAAATCAATCGTGATTGTGTGATTAATCGCACTGCTAATAATAGAATACCATTTATTTAAATATTTTTGGATGTTTTCTACATTGTCCAATATATTGATTTCAGTAACAACATAGAATATAAAGTGTACAGTGCTCACTTTGTATATGATTACAAATATTTGCACTGTAAAAAAAGATTGTATTTTTTAATTCACCTAATACAAGTACTGTAGTTCAACCGCTCTTTATCATGAAAGTTGAACTTACAAATGTAGAATTATGTAAAAAAAAAAACCTGCATTCAAAAATAAAACAATGTAAAACTTTAGAACCTACAAGTCCACTCAGTCCTATTTCTTGTTCAGCCAATCGCTCAGACAAACAAGTTGGTTTACCTTTGCAGGAGATAATGCTGCCTGCTTCTTGTTCACAATGCCACCTGAAAGAGAGAACAGGCATTCGCATGGCACTGTTGCAGCCGGCATCTCAAGATATTTACATGCCAGATGCACTAAAGATTCATATGTCCCTTCATGCTTCATCCACCATTCCAGAGGACATACGTCCATGCTGATGATGGGTTCTGCTCGATAACAATCCAAAGCAGCGCTGACCGACGCATGTTCGTTTTCATTATCTGAGTCAGATGCCATCAGCAGAAGATTGGGATTTTCTTTTTTGGTGGTTCGGGTTCTGTAGTTTCTGCATTGGAGTGTTGCTCTCTTAAGAGTTCTGAAAGCATGCTCCGCACCTCATCCTGCTCAGATTTTGGAAGGCACTTCAGATTCTTAAATCTTGAGTGGAGTGCTGTAGCTATCTTTAGAAATCTCACATTGGTACCTTCTTTGCGTTTTGTCATATCTACAGTGAAAGTGTTCTTAAAATGAACAACATGGCTGAGTCATCATCCAAGACTGCTATAACATGAAATATGTGGCAGAATGTGGGTAAAACAGCCAGAGACATACAATTCTCTTGCAAGGAATTCAGTCACAAATTTAATTAATGCATTATTTTTTTAACGAGCATCATCGGCATGGTAGCATGTCCTCTGGAATGGTGGCCGAAGCATGAAGGGGCATATGAATATTTAGCATATCTGGCACGTAAATACCTTGCAATGCCAGCTACAAAAGTTCTATGCAAATCACAGAATATCAGGGTTGGAAGGGACCTCGGGAAGTCATCTAGTCCAACCCCCTGCTCAAACCAGGACCTAATCCCCAACTAAATGGCCGTTCTCACTTTCTAGTGACATTGTAAATAAGAAGTGGGCAACATTATCACCCGCAATGTAAACAAACTTGTTTGTCCAAGCAATTGGCTGAACAAGAAGTACCACTGAATGGACTTGTACGCTCTAAAGTTTTGCATTGTTTTGTTTTAGGGTGAGTTATGTAACAAAAAAATCCACATTTGTAAGTTGCATTTTCACGATAAAGAGATTGTACTACAGTACTTGTATGAGGTGAATTGAAAAATACTATTTCTTTTGTTTGTAATCAAAAATAATAATATAAAGTGAGGACTGTGCACTTTGTATTCTATGTTGTAATTGAAATCAATATGTTTGAAAATGTATAAAAACATCCAAAAATAGTTAATACATTTCACTTGGTTTTATTGTTTAACAGTGCAATTAAAACTGCGATTAATCATGATTAATTTTTTTGAGTTAATCGTGTGAGTCAACTGGGATTAATTGACAGCCCTAATTTTTATGTGTGAACAATCTCTGTTTTGAACTGTAGAACCCCCAGCTATTTAAGCCTTGGCTTCTTTTACACAGCTCTGCCAATATGCCTCAACCTTTTCCTGCTTTGCTTAACTCCTTGCTGTTTTAGTATGGGGCCCACATAGCTCTGCCAATGCATCTGTATCCTGACCTTCAGCAGCACTGACTGTTTCTAGCAGCAAACCCTGTGTAGCTTCGCTAGTTTTTTACGGCAATCATTCCTGAGTATGAGAACCCCTGGCTATTTCAGTAATGAGCCCACATGCCACTCGGTCAATGCACCTCAGGTTTCACCTGCAGCACTCTTCTTATAGCCAACCTGAGCCTCTCATGAGCAGACATTATCAATTATGCTAAATGCTGCAGTGGGTCTGGGACCAGTAATTTAAGGTGTAGGGAAGGCTGCAGGCTAACATAAAGAACTTGAGAGATTTGAACTCTTGGGAATACATCCCTATTCCTTTCTTCTTTCTGCAGTGGCTGACACTTTTTTTGCTTGCTGGGTGTGTTCACAAGTAATGAGACCTGCATTGTGAAAGAGAAATTAGACACTTATCCTGTTAATTATTAACCTCTGTGGCCTCATTCACTTCCTCTGTCATGCCTTTATTGTAGCTTATTTGCTCAGTTCTAAAAAAAGTCTCAGTGGCATTTTATCATAGTTTTCAGACATCTGAGTACATGGGGAATGAAACTATCAGGTTCAGCAGATGTGGGAGCTGGGTTTCTTTTTCTGAGAAGTCACCTGTATAAACATCTATCAAGAATATGTGGAATCCATTAGTGAGAGTGGTGGTGGTGTGGAATCATAAATAGTTTTCCTATACATTGCTTGATAAAAGAGCCTGTATATCCTCTAATCCAAAGATTCTCAACCTTCTTCTTTCTGACGCCCCCCCCCCCCCCCCCCCCCCAACATACTATAAAAACTCCATGGCCCAGCTGTGCCACAACAACTGTTTTTCTGTATATAAAAGCCAGACCCAGCATTAGGGGGTAGCAAGCAGGGCAATTTTCTGGGGCCCTGCACCACAGGGGGTCCCACGAAGCTAAGTTGCTCAGGCTTTGGAGTCAGCCCTGGGTGATGGTGCTCGGGGCCCTGGGCTGCAGTCCGCTTTCTGCCCTGGGTCCTAGCCAGTCTACCACCAGCCATGCTTGGAGGACCCCTGAAACCTGCTCACAGCCCCACAAGGGGCCCCAGAACCCTGGTTGAGAACCACTGCTCTAATCTCTAATTGTATATCCCTGATAGGTGCCCTTGTTTCCTCCAGCCGGGCAAGGAATGGATGAAATGCCCATCCATACAGTTGTTTAATCAGTTCTGGTCCTGGAGCAATAGAAATGAGATGTCAGATCTCCCATTTGGACAATTAAGGACCATAAGAACGGCCATAGTAGTTCAGACCAAAGGTCCATCTAGCCAACCATCCTGTCTTCCAAATGGTGGCCAATGCCAGGTGCCCCAGAGGGAATGAACAGAACAGGTAATCATAAAGTGATCCATCCCCTGTCACCCATTCCCAGCTTCTGGCAAACAGAGGCTAGGGACACCATCCCTGCCTATCCTGGCTAATAGCCATTGATGGACCTATCCTCCATGAACTTATCTAGTTCTTATTTGAACCCTGTTATAGTCTTAGCCTTCACAACATCCTCTGTCAAGGAGTTCCACAGGTTGACTCTGTGTTGTTTGAAGTACTTCCTTTTGTTTGTTTTAAACCTACTGCCTATTGATTTCATTTGGTGCCCCCTAGTTCTTGTATGAGAGGAGTAAATAACACTTCCTTATGTACTTTTTCCACACCAGTCATGATTTTATAGACCTCTGTCATATCCCCCCTTAGTTGTCTCTTTTTCAAGCTGAAAAGTCCCAATCTTATTAATCTCTCTCCTCATATGGAAGCTGTGCCATACCTCTAATAATTTTTATTACCCTTTTCTGAACCTTTTCCAATTCCAATATATCTTGTTTGAGAAGGGGGGACCACATCTGCATGCAGTATTTCTAGTAATTGAAAGGTGCCAAATTGACAGATACTGAAATCCTCTTTATCAACAGAATGGGGAGTGCAGCATGGGCAGCATTAATGAGAGTTTCCCCAGAATGTCCTATCAATATGTCTCAAGGCAATTCAGAACAATTTAGTCTTTGTGGCCCAATCAATTCTTGGCTTCTCTGCTGATGCTGCCACCAAGGGTGCTGACTGATTTTTGTGGTCTTAACACTTCTCCTAGGAAGTGGATTGCAACCAGCAGCTCATCTTGAATAGGTCACCAAATCATCTGCAAAGAATAAAGATAAATGATTGATACCAACCTCATTTTATTGGAAGCACTAATCTGCTATCTAATCTTTTTGTGTGTTTTGAATAAACTTATCACCATGGTACCATATGTGGTGATGTACGGGTCCATGTCTCACCAACATTTTGGTCCGCTGAGTCCCCCTCTTTTGTGTTAGGTTTATTGTCATGGTCTCTAAGCATTAGTTTAGATTGTTTTTGTAATCTCTGTAGCAAAGACAACTACTGGGTGAAAATTTTTTAAAAAGACATTCTTAGTACTAGATTGAGACTGTGCAGATGGATCCACCCAAACTATAGATCAGTACAGTAAATATAACAGAATTCATATTTATAATGATCTCTTAGCTAAATGAATTAAATCTTACTTTCCAGAAGTCATCTCCTATTGTGCCTGATGTGTTTTCTCCTGACATATAGTATAACTGAGGATTTGGTTTAATATGTCATATAAACTTAACTACCTTCTTCCCTCCACCTCACACCCTTTCCCACACTAGTGGGTTATTTAGCAGGGAAAGTTTTCACAACAGTTACCTGTTTACCTCTTCTGCGGATAATTGGTGGAATCTGGGGTCATGTCTCACAAAATAATTTTATGAGCCCTAGTGTAGGTAAGACTCCAAAGCAGAGGAGCATCTTTAATTGGGATGGTGATAAAAATGCCAGAAGCCATCAGAACTTGTTTTGTCTTCATTAGAGCTGCCATTGATGCTTGCACTGTTTCAGCTGAATCAGTGTGACTCAGCTATGGTGTGAATTTGTTTTGTAAAATCCTCTAGTGTAGAGGAGGTCTACTAGGACTAGAAATCCAGCCTTCTTCACTTGCTCTAAATTCATGTTTAAAAGAGAAAGAGAGCTGTGTTGTTTTGTACCTGCCATGGGCACCACTTCAAAAAAGTGACACAGAGTTAAAATATTTCTCCCACGTCGTCATGTCTGGCCAAGGAGTGACCTCAACCCTCTCCTTTTCGCTTTGAGTCATTGCTAAGTTACCTGGGTGCCCAAAACAGACTCTGAGGTAAATTGCAGTGCCACATATTGTTTGTTTTTTTTGAGTGTCTTGGATGCCTACATGCACACAACCTTGGCATTGTTAGTAAGGGCACTGTTACACCCAGGAACTGTAGGTGTAGTAGCAGATTAACTACTCCAACTACTTTCATGTTTGTAATCTTTCTAATCTTGATCTGGTAGCCATGTTGTTTGTCTCCTTCTGCACGTAGGCAGAACCTGGCCGTGGGATTGTTCCTCAGGCTGTTTTTTATAGCGGCAGTTACAGACTAAAATACACATTTATTCTAAAGAGTGCAGATGCCGCATGAAATGTTATGCTAACACTTACATAGGAGCTGAATCTGAAAATCCCTGCTCTACGGCATATTCAAGTAACCAAAATACATTATTAAAATGACCCTTTTAGGAAACATAGAGGATAAGTGCTGTTCATACAATTGAAAGTAAAGCTTTAAACTTCTGTTCTCCACTGCCCTAAAATAGCATATGTACATTTGGTCATCAAGCTATTGATGTGTCAGACCCAACACACTGCCTCCAGCAGTGGTCAAACTGGTGTTTCAGAAGAAGGGGGGAAAAAAAAAAACCCAACAATTGTATAGTGTTGGCTGCATACGAGGCAAAATAGGATTATTTCCTGATCATTGCAGCATTCAGTTTATGCCCTGCAGCATGAGATTTGATTACACTTATTTTAGCTTGCCTAACTACAAATGTTACTAGTCATAAAACTAGACCTGAAGTAGAGCTCTGTGTAGGCTTGAAAGCTTGTCTCTCTCACCAACAGAAGTTGGTCTAATAAAAGATATTACCTCCCCCACCTTGTCTTTCAAATAAAAACTATCCAGGCTTTTTTAAAATCTAGTCTCAGTATTAGACTTTGAAGTGTGAACAAGAATTTTTTTTCTTTCAGGAGCCAAAAAGGGAACTGTTTTTAGACCTTGTATCAGTGTGAATTACAGTATTTAAAGCAAGGCTGTTTTGGTTTGCCAAGGTTTCTATTGCAGCGTGGAGAGAGGAACACTTTTCCCTTGGAGCTTTTAAATGGTGATGGACAGTGACACCCTTCTAGTGGCATTATTTGTATGTTCCTTTACACAGCTTTATGAGAGAACCTCTGGAGTGGCAATGATGTCTATGAATGACAACAGCAGAATTCATTAAACTTCCTTGTTTTCCCTAGGTGGCAGCCCCTGAACTTTTGGGGATTTTTTTGTGAGGGGATTTTGCCCACTCTCGTTCTTCTTTGAGATATTTTCCCCAACCAGGAGGGCACTGACTTGATAGAAGAATTGGTTTGATAAATGGAGACACATTCCATGACACCCAACTAAAATATAGTCATGCCCTCTGACCTTCAGGCCAGTTAACAAGGCAGGGTCTGCAGCAAGAATAACATTATGGTGCATGTAGTTACACAGCCTTGTACTATGTTAACATCATGGCAGTATAAATAGTGCGGTAGCTGTACCTTACTTGTATTCCGAGACACACAAACTTAAGGTGGAGCATACTATCATCTGGGTTTAAATTGGGAAAAATACAGTGATGATTGTCACGGAAGTTCTGCCCACAGTCTATGTTCCACTTAGAGTTCTTCCTGCCATATGGCACATCTACCCTATACTAGTCTATATAGGTTCTTACACTGCACTCATCACTATTATATCTGACAGATTTCAGAGTAGTAGCCATGTTAGTCTGTATTCGCAAAAAGAAAAGGAGTACTTGTGGCACCTTAGAGACTAACAAATTTATTTGAGCATAAGCTTTCGTGAGCTACAGCTCACTTCATCGGATGCACTCAGTGGAAAATACAGTGGGGAGATTTACATACATAGAGAACATGAAACAATGGCTGTTACCGTACACACTGTAACCAGAGTGATCACTTAAGGTGAGCTATTACCAGCAGGAGAGCGGGGGGGGGGGGGGACCTTTTGTAGTGATAATCAAGGTGGGCCATTTCCAGCAGTTGACAAGAACGTCTGAAGAACAGTGGGGAGTGGGGGATAAACATGGGGAAATAGTTTTACTTTGTCTAATGACCCATCCACGTGACCCCCACCCCCCCTGCTCTCCTGCTGGTAATAGCTCACCTTAAGTGATCACTCTGGTTACAGTGTGTACGGTAACACCCATTGTTTCATGTTCCCTATGTATATAAATCTCCCCACTGTATTTTCCACTGAATGCATCCGATGAAGTGAGCTGTAGCTCACAAAAGCTTATGCTCAAATAAATTTGTTAGTCTCTAAGGTGCCACAAGTACTCCTTTTCTTATTATAGCTGAGTACCTTAAAGCCCTGGTCTGCACTGGGGGGGAATTGATCTAAGTTACACAACTTCAGCTACGTGAATAACGTAGCTGAAGTTGACGTACTTAGATCGACTTACCGTGTTATCTTCACCACAGTGAGTTGACTGCTGCCACTCCCCCGTTGACTCTGCCTGCACCTCTCGTGGTGCTGGAATACAGGAGTCGACGGGAGAACACTCGGGGGTTGATTTATCGCATCTAGACTAGATGCGATAAATTGATCCCCGCTGGATCGATCGCTCCCCGCCGATCCAGCAGGTAGTGAAGACGTACCCCTAGTAGTGGATTGAGTGACATGACTAGCATCTATCATGTGTCGTTTACTCTCTCATCCTCTTCCCAGGGGGAAAATTGCATGTGCAGTAGTGTTTTGTTTTGTTTCGGTGTGTGTGTGTTGGGTTTTGTATGCACATGCCGCTTTGTGTTTATATTGGAGAAGGCAAGTCAAAGAAATGTGCCTTGCACTTGGAGTGGAAGGGGGTGAAGTTTGTGATGGTCCTTAATTCCTGTGGGAGTTCATGCCACAGTCTCAGACAGTGACCATGCTCTTTTGACCATATCCCTGTCTGCATTGCCCTGCTCTCCAGCTTATTTTCCAGTGGTCATCTCCATCATTTCTGTGATGAATTAAGAGAGTGAAAAAGAGAAACCGTGAGAGTTTGGAGGATTGGGCGGGCAGAGAGGGGAAAATCATAAGGGAGGGATGCCCTTTCCTTTTGTTAGCCATGCAGATTTTAGAGCATTTAAAGTCCAGCTTCAAACACAAAGCTCATTTAACCATTAACTGTAGTAGACCTGCCAGTCCTCTATAATATAGCTGTTGGGGAACATCTAGCGCCAGTCAGAAGTACAGTGTTAGAAAGAGAACATGCCACAAGCTTCAGCCTGGTGCGTTTGTGCTGGTGCACTTACTGCATTTTGTATCATGCAAGCCTGGGGCACCAGTTAGTCATACCCAGAGGAGGCGCTCTTTGAGAGAGCATTAATATGAAAGTGAATAAGGTGGATTGTGAAAAGATTTTGCCACCTGTTCCAAAACCAAATCAGACACTGCATTTTGTGCCAGAGGTAGTAAAGATTAAAGTTGAGTGTTTACAGAGATGATCTGGGTTTATCCTGTTACTCTTGAAGGTAATCAGCATGATCAGTATTTTGGGAACACTGCACCATGTATCTAAGCTGCTAAATAACTGAGTTTTTGTAGGGAGACATCGCGAGAGACTTGTAGGTAAAATTCTTTACTTCTTACTTCTCAAATAGTAGCTCTCTTTAATGCATTTCAGGAGTTTAGCCTGCTTGGCTTAAAGTAGAGCTTTCATACTTGGGAAGGTAATTATTCCCAAATAATAATACTTTGCACTTCAATACCAACATGTGTATATACAGTCAGCTGGTCAGAACTTTGCATAAGGAGGGGCTATAATATTTCACAAACTTATTTTTATGTTAATGTTTGGTTTGTTTCCAATATTCTTACTCACTCAGTGACCCAAACACCTTTGTGTATACAGTGCATGAATGGAAACCTGAACAGGACCAAAAGCAGGTGTTCATGGCACAGAGGGGAGCTTTAGAACAATATTTATAGGCTATTCAATTTGTTTTCTTTATTTAATTTATATGTAGTTCTTGCATAAGGTTGAAATTGAAACAGAAAACAGAGCAAAAGTTCAGCTATATCCAGAGAGCCAAATTTAACCCTGGTGTAACTTTGCTGAAGCCAGAGGACTTTCACCAGGAACTAATCTGAATTTGGCCCTTTCCACTGGCTGACTGATATGTTTGCTTAGGGCCTGATTCTGCCACGTGTACGCACATTACATAGTACCTTACTCTAGGATTAGAAATCATTGTGACTACTCTCCATGAGCAGTCCTGTTGAAGCCAGTGGGACTACTTATGAAATAAGGCAGGTCTTTATATGTGGAGTGGTGGCAGAATCAGGCCCTTTGAAAATAGAGTAGGAAGCATACAAATCCCAAGCTTCTGTGTTTAAATCTCTTTCCATCCCCTGTCTGATTCCATCTGTATGTCAGTCCTTTAATTGTGATTGTACATTAAAACTCAGGGCCATGAGAAAATGGAAAAGTTTGGCTGATGTTGAACATCCTGAAGGAAAGCATGCCTTGTGGCTGGTGTTCAGCGCTGCTGTGTGCACAAATCAGGTTTGATGGTTTGTTCTGGTCTCTCCTTCCCTGTGCTAACAGGAGCTGGAAGTGCTGTGGATACCGCTCATTTGTCCCTTTGGAAGATAATATTTTAAGTTGCTCAATAGCAGTCCTTTGAGCTGATTTTGGAGTAGTGGAGGTGCATGCCAAGGGGATAGAAAGATGGTGACTGAGAGGAGGGACACCTCTGACTGGAAGTTTAATTGCTATATGGGGAAGGACGGGGTAAGAACTCTATTAGGCATACATAATTCTGTTTCAAGTAACAGTCAAATAACCTTACATTTTTGTAGTAAGAGTTGTGAGTTTAAAGTGTTGGTTTGGTCAGAAAAGTGACTTATCTTGTAAGTTAGATATGCTGGTTTTACTCACAATTATACATTTTCCTCCTATTAGCCCTGCAGATCCCATACAACTGTGAGAGAGCAACCAAGCTGGAATATATTCTGCCCGATTCATCATCTGTTAAATTCCAGATGATAATCTCTATTACTGGAGTGGATGTCAGAGACAGAGGGCCCAGGTAGGGTTTGCAGCAGCACTAGTATTTAGAAATATCATATGTTAATTTGTAAACTGAGTATGTTCTATCCAGAGTCATCGAGAGAGAGAATGTGGAGTCTTTCCCTGTCATTTATCCAGAGTCAGTTTTCTGATGGAAACCACAACTTTAAGTTGCAGTCAGATTCATGAGAGGAAGTATTAGCATTCTTCTCTTAAAGATGGTATTGAAACCCATTTAATTTAAATGAAAGATATGATGAAGGTATGTATAATCCCATTTCACCCATTTAATATCCGGTCAGCATGGATTTCCTTTTAAAGAGCTGCCCTGCAAAAGCCGGGTAACACTGTTTGTGACATGTAATTTATTGAAATCCATTCCTAAATGTTCTGGTTTCCATGATGCCATGCTTTAGGGGCAGCAGACCTCTTATGGGAGACTTAATTTCTTTCCCTTCCAAAGATTTGAGTCTCTGAAACTTCCATTGGCTGGTATCCAGAAAGAAAAAAAGATTTGTTGGTACAGCCTAGTGTCTGCACATGTGTGGTGATATAAATATCCACTCAGCTGTTTTCATTGTGGTGAGAGCTGATAAAACACTTGTGGCTAGAGGTGAACAGAGTCAAATTCTGCCCTTAGAAACGTGCACTTATTCCACTGAATTTTGATGGTTAGGATTCTATATGGGAGGTCATTTCACTTGTACACGAACTCCCCTAGTGGGAAAAATGAATAGCTTTTTTTAAGGGAGGAAGAAAACAACTTAAATCTTTTTTCAAAAAAAGTTTTAATGTTATAGTTGGTATGGAGTGAGTGCAGAGCAAGTGAGGGTTCATGCTGCGGCAAGAAAAGGATTATTACTCTTGGAGCTCTTTAATGAAAACCCAGTTCACTCTACATGATTGTACAGGGTTGTAAGCCCTCCATGTCCAGAACAGTTTGTAGACAACTCTGCCACCTCAATCCTATGTACTTTTAAACTTTTTATGACAGCAGAGAGGAGAGCAAACACATTTCACTTGCATGCAAAACCCAGCCAATCTGTGGCAAAAACATGCTCAGTGAAGATTTACCTGCTGACTCTGAAAAGTGTCCCTAAGCATAAAACTGATAAATACCTGCTTAATTTATGTTCATATAGTACAGTTTTTGCTTAAATAGATATTATTTCACTCTATCAACTCCCCTGAAAGTACATTTCACCTCTTCACCACGCCATATATGGTCTATTGTAGTGGTTCTCAACCTTTTCCCTAGTGTGACCCCATCTTACAATGCAAAAAAAATTTGGCTCCCTGCCCCATCTAGCAATAAAGAAAGGAAGTGTAAGGTCCTGCAGGTCTAGAACCCAGGGCTGCAGAACAGTCAGGCAGCTGACATCTCCAGGCTGTCCATGACCCACTGTGAACACAGACTATGGGAACACAGACTACAGGTCTTGCTCACCTCACAGAGTTTGACAGACAGCAGCCTCATAGCTCCTGATTGGCTCTGCGCCCTGTATAAATGCAAGGGGCATTCCAGGAAGTATCCCGGCAACAGAATGGATTTCTTGTAGCTGCCACAACCATTCCTCTCCTTGCTCTTGAACTCTTGGCTTTGACCTCAGTTTGATTTGGACTTTGCCTCCTGACCCAGACCCTGAAACATGACTTGACCTCTGACACTTGGTATCAGCCCTGGCCTGGAACCTGACTACAAACGCCTTTGCTACTCTCTGACCATTGGTCCTGACTGTCTTTGTTAGGATCCTGACAGGAAGAGTGGTCACTGCCCTTTGAAACCTGTTTGTGACCCCAGGTGATCACAACCCTCATATTGAAAACATGTGGTGTAATTGCTAGGATAGGGAACTGTGAGAGTTCAGAGACATGAATTTTGTTCCTGCCTGTGCCGCACACTTTCTTTGTAACCTTGGGTAGTGTACTCAGTCTTTCTGGTCTCAGTTTCCTGATCTGTAAAATGGGGCTAATACCACTTCACAGTGACTGTTAAGAAACTTAATTTATTAAAGTTAGTAAAGTGCTTGGAGCTCCTTGGCTGGAAGACCCTTTGAGATTCCAAGTACGTTTAACACTTTATTTTCACACACATTCCACACTAACTTAAACTCTTAACATATTTTAATGACTTTAGATTTAGAAACTTTCTATTGGATGAAACACATATGACATGGAGCTTTTTGTCCCAGTGCTAATGCTTGCAAATCTATCATGCTAAAGGTCCCAGCTTCCAGGAACTCTTAAAAGCCTTATAATTTGAGACTTTAAGAACTAGACTAGACAAAGTACTAGAAAAATGTACTACAGAGAATAGTTCTGCATTGTTAGGGAGATGGACTGGATGGTCCTATAGGTCTTGCTCATTTATTTTTAATGCAGTTCTAAGTGTTCAAGATTTTAGTTCAGCTCCTTTGTCCAGTATTGTCATGTTGTACTGGACCTGGTCCACAAAAGCTGACTTTGCTAATTCGGAGAATGAAACTTCAAGGGTGTAGTTTAAGAAAATATTGATTCATTTTTTCTTCCAGATAACAACAAGCAGGCATTTGCCCAGTAGGGTGGGGTAGTAAAGTTATCTTGACTCTGTAGTAATAACTTCAGTCTTTGGCTCTGAAACCTTGAGAACACTTGGACAACATTTGACAGCTGTTTGCCGTCAGCCAGATAGAATTGTTGTTTCTAGACTTGTACCATAGATTGACTTTTGCACAAACCAATAGCACGGGGATTTCCTACACTTGCAACATCACTGGTTTTCCAGAAGTATGACATACCTTGTGTGCAGAAGAGTTAAATTTCAACCCAAGTGCCTCTTACTAACTCCAGTTACTCATCAGTTGGACAAAGCCATGTTCGTTACTCAAGCCAGCAGAATATCTTTCTCAGTGTAAGTAAGCACTATACAGCTATCCCATTTTGAAATACTACGTCACATATAAGTTACAGGTGTTATGTTCTTTTAGCTATGTGTTCTTAACCAGCTGAATTCTAGTTCAGTGTTTTAAACATTTTCCTAGTGTGGATGTG
Source organism: Chelonia mydas (assembly GCF_015237465.2). Lineage (NCBI taxonomy): Eukaryota > Metazoa > Chordata > Testudines > Cheloniidae > Chelonia > Chelonia mydas. The sequence continues at coordinate 64,895,521 of NC_051246.2, forward strand.
GCAGAGTAATCACCTGAGAGCTAAAGGAACAGAGGGGCCTGGTCTGAAGTCAACAGAAACACACCCATAGATTAAATTGGACTTTGGATCAGGCCCTGAGAGAGCTACTGGGTACATAGTATATAAGGAATCTTGTTGGTCTTGATTGGAGTGGAGCATTTGGAGGCCTAGTCCACCTGTGGCTCTTTGGGCTCCGCCTCCACTTCTAAAATCCTCAGTTTGGGAGCTTTCTGAGGGGCATACCCTAGAGATGTTTCCCCAGAGGGGTTTTCTTTCCAACAGGGGCTTTTCTACCAATGGTTTTGTCTCAGAGCATGAAGCTAGAGGAGGGTTTTTCTTGATAGTGGCCAGGAAAGGATTGATGTTTTTGAGTTGGGGATTTGGGAATTGACTTAACCCAGTTAAATCTCCTAGGGAATTTGCTGAGTTTGGAAATGTCCCTTTTATTGAGGATATGGATTAAATGGCCTGTAAGTAAGGAAATTTTAGGACCTGACCACTTCCCATTGAAGTCAATTTCAATGGGCATCATCCAAGGCCAGTTTTTCCAGTGCAATATCTGAGTTTTAAAGTCTTACCCTATTTTGGTATTACTGATTAAAAGCTTGTTCTGGTGTGTAAAGATCACTTCTTCATGGAATTAATGTTGGGGGCAGATTAGTTTACCTCCAGGCAATAGTGCACCACTTCATAATAAATAAATTGTTCACATGTTATCAGTGAGGAAGCTGAGGCATAGAATGATTTAAAACAAAATTTCCAGTGCCCAGTAATTTTCGGTGCCCAACAGTAGACTCCTTTAGCTTGATGTAACCCAGTAGGTTTCAGAGTTGCTGAGTACCCACTGCTTCCCCTGAAATCTGTCCATTTGGATTGCACCAGAGTTGAGCAGTAATTTAGCATTTTTTTTCAGTTTGAAGTAACACAAACTTATTGCATTCAAGACAGATTTGTTTTGTCATGTGCACGTCCTTGGATGATTACAAACTGTTAACCACTGAGTGAATGAGAGTGTTTTCTTTGGAGGGATATGGATAAGAGAACTGTGCGCTGTGAAGAGCCATTGAGTAATTTGTACTTTTAAGAGGTAGATATCTTCTCTTACCTTCTCTATTGTAACTCCCTTCTTGCTGACCTCTTCAAGTGCCAGCTCTCCAGACTCCATTTTGTGCAGAAAGCAGCTGTGTGGGATAACGATCATTTATGGCGAGGTTTTTCATGCCCTTCCCACCAAAGGATCAGAAAGTTCTCTGGTAATTTTGTAGATGCTATAGCTTTGGAAAATATCTCGGTGCCACAGAAGGGAGTAATCTCTGCTCTTTGATGTTTATACTGGCTGTTTTTCCTTTTTAATAATCAGAACAGGAGGAAATGTGGTGAATTAGCCGCATGACAGAAGCAGAGGAATTCATTAAAGAAACTAAAATGAATTCTACTCAAGTTTCAGGCTTTAGGGTTGGAGTCACAAAGCAGTAATCGTCTTTCAGTTGTTTTTAATGATTTCTTTTGTGGTACCTTCCTTGTCCATGAAACTGATATTTACCTTGGTGTGGGTGAGCCTGAGAAAATGAGCAGTATAGTGGAAGCTTTGAACAGGGATTTTTAACAGCATTAATATTAACCAGTTCCTTTCAACTGTGTTCTCTGATGTGGGTCAGGACTATTGACAGTGTAAAGGGAAAGAGAAATTGGATGGTTGAGGGGATTATATGGGATTAAGTAGCCCTTCATTTGTAGCCCAGGTTGGTAGTGATTGGAACTTTTTACCATCTGATGGCAGTTTTGTGGCCTATGTGAAATGAGTTAGTGATTTTATAATGAACAGGTTTCCCCATCATGGCTGGCACTAAGCAGGCCTCTTGTTGGGCTGTCTCAGCAGAATACTGTAGCTAAGGATTGAATGGGCTCTGGAGACTGAACTGCTCTCTCATCCCTAGAAGTTGTCCCTCTAGGTCAGAGTTGCATCACATTGGTGGGGGTGTGTGGAAAAGCTTGCAAGTGGGCTTCACTCTTCAGGACTCAGGGACATTTCAACATCACTAAATATTTTGTTTGGGTTAGAGCCAGCTAAGCAGCAAACTTCTGTGAACCAAACTTGAGCTCCAGACTTGGAGGTTTGCATATCTTGAGCTATCAATGAGAGACACAAATATTTTCTTATTACCTACTAGTTAATTAGAGGCTATCCTTTCTCAGCAGCTGTGTTGCCATATTCTAGACCTGATTCAAATTGCCTGCACAAGCTGGTCACCCATTTCTACAAAAGGTAAAGATATATGGGAAAGAACATTATAGAAATATAAGGCCAAATTTCTAATGTTACATGCATGTTGTTGTGGACACACATTTTCACATGCTTAACTTGTGAGTCTGAGAATTATGTACATGCACAGTCAGCTAATTTACACACGCACGCATGCAATAATCAAGCAGTCAGTTTCCGTACATAAATTGTGAAAGAGGTACTGTTGTCCAGTGGTTAGGACACTAGCTTAGGACTTGAGAGACCTAGGTTCAAGACCCTACTCTGTCACAGGTTCTCCTGTGTGACATGGGTAAGTCATTTAGCCTCTCTATGCCTCAGCTTCCCATCTATAAAATGGAGATAACAGTACTTCCCTATCTCATGGGGTGTTGTGAGGATGAATATTTTAATTAAAGATTTGGAAATGCTACAGTAATAGGAGGGGCCATGTAAGTATCCAAGATAACTAAATTTGGATCGGATTTTTGAAAGACAGTTGTATGCCATGATATATAGATACATTTGTGTACACCAAAACTCATATGTGCAAAACCCCAATATACATGTGTACGGGACATTATATTTATTTTCCTGGAAATAATGACACATATGTAGCTCCACCCCTGTTTTTATTGAACGAAGCAAGCATCACACTGCAATACAATGTGATGAATCAGCTGAGCTGCAGGGCTGACTCGTCCTGTTCCAGCTTTATTGGCTCTCTTATCTTTATTCTGGCGCCCATCGCTATATGAACTTCATTCAGAGAAGAGTTAAAGTAGATGTTCCCCAGTTCCCAACTGATTCTATTATGTGTAAGCTTTCTCCACAGCTTTTTCTTTTGAGTTGAAAATTTGGACAGGTGAAGTCTCGTTCAAGAGAAACTGGTAGTCTAGTAGGAAAAGGGGAAGGAAAGACTTTTGCCACTGATTACTGTTGTTGCTCTTCTCTTAACTACATGAGTATTACCAGGAAAGTCTTTAATACTGGATTTTCTGTCCATTACTGAGAATGAAAAAAGCCTCAGATTCATATATTTGGCAATAGAGGTGCTATTACTGCAATCCTACACACAAACACCCTGCTACATGTGCAGAGATCCACAGCAGAATCAATACAGTTCTGCTGCATGGGGAGAGGGGACCAATTCTGGGGAACTTGTGCAGAGCTTCTGCACCCACTGAGTGCCATGGATCTAGAGGACTGCAGACTCCAGTTTGCCGGAAAATTTTGGAGTAGGTTCTCAAGAGTGTGCAGAGGGTTCATCACAAGATCAGTAGATTCATTATTATGGAGATCCACCTCTTACTCACCCACGAAGAGCAGGTGTGGCAGAAGTTTGGCTGAGTGTAACCAGGAGGTAAGGGTGCAGATCAGCTCCACTGCCACTCCATGGCCAAGGATATTCCTTCCTTCCATAGGTCCTGTGGGTTTCATCAACACACAGCTCAGCTTCTCAATTTGTATGCAGAGACCATGATTTGTCCTTTATAACGTACCAGTTTTTCAGCTCTTTCTGTCTTCAAAGTGCTTCAAAGTAACTAATACTCACAACATCCCTGTAAGATGGGCAAATAAATACGGTACAAATAATTAAGTACACTTTTCTGTATAATGCAAGCTTTATTTGGAAGTTGGTATAGTGGCTTTCCCCCAGAGATGGCATATATTTAGTTGTATGTTCTGAATTAAGTTCTGTTTTCCTACTGGCAGGACCGTCCTTAGGCATACGCAGCTGCATAGGGCACCTGAAAATTTGGGGCACCATTCCCCTCGCTGGCCATGCCTGGTATCCTCTCTTCTCTGGCCCCCAATCCCGCCCCCTCCCTCACTTGCTCCTCAGCTGGCTGACTGAGGGCTCCAGCCTCCGGCTCTGCAGTCCCAGCCCCAGGGAGCCCAGAGCAGCGTGGCTCGTCACTGGCGGCCCAGCCCACCGCTGCCTGGAGCAGAGTCCATCCCTGGATCCTGCCTGCCTGTGCCACTTGGCCTCCAGTGGGGGCTGGGCCGGGGCCAGGACAGGAGAAGCGAAACCTCCACGTGAATCAGTGGGGGGGAGGCGGGGACTTAAAGTAACAGTGTGCTGACTGTCTCTCACACTTCCCTAACACACACACACACACACACACACACAGAGAGACTGGCTCTCACAGCCACATATACTCTGCCTCTCACGAGACACAGTCCCCCAACACACAGTCACATACACACACACTGGCTCTCTCTCTGTCTCTCTCAAACGCATTGGCTCTCTCTCACACACACATACACACTCATGCATGCACACACACACACACACACTTGTATTATTATTGTTGTTGTTATTACTGCTTGTTACTTCCCGTCAAAATGCTCATGGTGAGGCAGGAGTGGCAAGGGGCTGCAGGAGGGCCATGGGCTCTAGCAAGATGCCGCCCCCATGTGACAGTGCGAAACCTGCCTTGAGCCACTGCCGATACGAAGCTTGGTGTGTGTCAGCAATGAGGGGGGAGGTGGCTGTGCCCCCTCGACACACTGGGGTCAGCGGTGCTGGCTGGGGACTGCCTTCAGTGGAGCATAGGGGCACCAATTTAATAATACTGCGTAGGGCCCCATATATCTTAAGGACAGCCCTGCCTACTGGTGCTGGTAATAGCAAATAGCTAGTAAAATGACTTAACTGCACATGCTTGACCAGATTATAATCTATTTCCCAGTGTAGGTCTAGAGTATCTCTACTGGCTTAAGTGTAGTTAATCCAGATTTATATGAGTGTAAATGCAATCAGAATCTGGTTCCACCATGGCTAGTTGTATTTGAGCCTTCCTCTAGTTGACATAAATATAAAAATTGAGAAGGAATCTGTCTGTAGAAATAGAATCTATCTATGTAGAGATTTTAGGTTTCAGAGTAGCAGCCATGTTAGTCTGTATCTGCAAAAAGAACAGGAGTACTTGTGGCACCTTAGAGACTAACAAATTTATTGGAGTATAAGCTTTCGTGGGCTACAGCCCACTTCATCGGATTCATAGAATGGAACATATAGTAAGAAGATATATATACACATACAGATAAGTTGGAAGTTACCATAGAAACCGTGAGAGGCTAATCAGTTAAGATGAGCTATTATCAGGAGGAGAAAAAAACTTTTGTAGCGATAATCAAGATGGCCCATTTAGACAGTTGACAAGAAGGTGTGAGGATACTTAATTTAGGGAAATAGATTCAATATGTGTAATGACCCACATTTTAGGTTTTAGGTACTTCTGTGGTCCCCATTATAGTAGTATTTGAGAACCCCAAATCTTTTAACGTATTTATTGTCAAAGGGCCCATTTGATGTAGGGAAGTACTATAATCCCCATTGTACAGATGGGAACCTGGGGCCCAGAGAGACTAAGGCATAGATTCACAAAGGTACTTAGGTACCTAAATCCCAATTTTAGGCTCCACTGTGATTCACAAAACTCCTGCTGAACCCCATAGGTACCTAAACTCACTCAGCACTTTTTGCAGTTAAAAAGTTCCCTTGGTACTTTTTTCCTGCATCTGGGCATGTGCACTGCTGCCTCAATCTAGTCATAAGTGATGTATTCAAAGTCTATGGTGGAGCAGGCAAGTGAACCCAGATTTCTTGAGTCTCTGGTTAATGCCCTGACCACTGGCCCATCCTACACACTGCTAATATTGATTAAAATATTGTTGGTACATTTGTGTATTGTGCAACCAGTTTAAAAAAATGAACTTGAACCAAAATATCAGCTGCCTTTTATAGCAACACTGTAAATAGAAGTCAAATTAGTTATAAATATATACAAATTTGCAAAGTTTTCCTTGAGATGCCAGCAGCTCGTTAATTAGAAATTTGGTAGTTTTGATGGAAGATGATTGTAATAGCCTGCCAAAGCTGTACCAGAAAAACGCTTTGTACTTGATACTAGTTACTCCTGAGTAAGTTAAAGAGGCTTCCTTTATGGATGGTGCTGAACTACAGCAATATCTTGAGCACACAGGATGTTAGAGGTTATATAATTTTATAGAATTATATAAAAAGAATGTTAAAGAAAGTGTTCTTTATTCAAAATGGAAAGATACATGAACTACTATCAATATTTTTTCATCAGTACCTTCATAGAAGTTGTGGGACTAGAAGTAACAAGAAAAACATCTCAACAGCTAGTAAATATTTCTTTTCCATATTAGCTTCCAGAATTCAAATAAAGTTATTTTAACCTGATATAATTTACAGTTAGAAAGCATTTTCGAACACGCACATGCCCAGGGAAGAATGGTAGTGGTAGGATGGCTTTATAGTCTATGCATCAGGTTTGAAATACTCAGACTTCCTGGAACTACTGGCTGAAATCCTGGCATCGTCAACTCAACCGTACATCCTTCCATGGTAGCTTCAGTATTGTACAGTCAACTAGGTGTCTATCATTTCAATGAGCCCTTAAAAACTGAGGTCAGGTATGCCCTGAGTGGATTTTAATGATCCCATGACACTCTTATAAATGTATGGTGGGGAGAGTTTCCAGGAATCCTTGGCCAAATTGTCCCCTTCCTATGTCCCCTGTTGTGCAACATTGTGTGCTCCCGTTGTTTGTTCCCCTCCACCCTGTTTCAGTGATCCAGGTGATATGTACAGCTATCTGGTATTCTTTGGAATGAAAGGCACTTGATATTCAATCCCAAAAGAACATTGCTTTTAATATTGCTAATATTTTAAATTTGTCCTTATAGTAGCCATTTCCTATTGGAATTGTGAAATTGCCAAATTCTACAGCAAGTACAGTACTGTAGCTTGTATGTGACATTGTATATATTGCACTTAGTGACCTGTGCATACTAACATAGATAGTACATTCCCCCGGGAACTAGTGTTTCATACAACACTGTTGGAAGTACTACCCAGGGAAATTAGAGCTAGAGAAGATCAATTAGATTTCTAGTCCATCACCCTGCTGTTCTATAGTACATTTTTTAGTGCATTGATTGGTTTAATTTTTAAGTGCACGTTATGGTGTTAATACAGCCTAATGCATTTAGTTGTCAGAACATTTTTTCTGATATATTTTCTCTTTCTTAGTTTTATCCCATTGTTCCTAGTTCTAATTCTTTTTATTGCCCTAAATAATTCCTCTGACTGTTTGCTGCTTGCTCACTTCAAATATATCTAACCTGTTCTTCTTCGAGTACTTGCTCATGTCGATTCCATTATAGATACATGCACTCCCGCGTGCACGGTCATCGGAGATTTTTGCCTTAGCGTTATCTGTGGGGCCAGCTGTGGTGCCCCCTAGAGTGCTGTGCTCATGCTGTGGTATAGTTCCTTCTCACCGCCCGTGGTGGCCAGTCGGAGCACCTCTGTCCCTTGCTTCGCAAGTGGCCAGCGGTTCCTTTTCCTGTCTCAGCCTCGTCAACACTGGTTTGGCATGTTGCTGAGTCGGTCAGCAGCCACCCTCCTGCAGCTGCCTCTTCAGCCGGATCTGCTATCTCAGAACCACAGCAATCTGCTGCATCCGAACCGGCTGGCGCTGCACTTGACAGCCTGGCTGCTGCATGGCTAAGTGAAGAGGAATGACGGTATTCCAACAGTGTCCAGCAAGTCCTGCTGGGCAGCAGGAAGCCTTCCACCCAAGCTACTTATGTGGCAAAGTGGAAGCAATTTACGTGTTGGGCCTCGGATCATCACATCTGTGCAGAAGAGGCCCCGCTGCAAGACATCCTGGACTATTTGCTGCACCTCAAGCTCCAGAGCCTATCACTTTCTTCAGTCACGGTGCACTTGGCAGCCATTTTGGCATTCCATACTCCGTTTCAAGGCAGGTCGGTCTTCGCCCACCCTATGACAGCACGGTTTCTGAAAGGCCTGGAGCGCCTTTACCTGCATGCCTGGGATCCAGGACACCCTTGGGACCTGAATCTTGTGCTGTCAAGGTTCATAGGTCCCCTTTGAACTCCTAGCTTCCAGCTCCCTCCTGCTTCTCTCCTGGAAGGTCTTCTTTCTAGTCACCATAACTTTGGCCCATCGGGTGTCCAAAATCAAAGTGCTAACATGTGAACCACCTTACAGGGTCTTCTATAAGAACAAGATTCAGCTGCGTCTGCACCCGACCTTTCTGCCCAAGGTCATCTCCCAGTTCCATGCTGGTCAAGCCATATACCTGCCAGTCGTTTGTCCCAAGCCCCATGCGACGGATGAGGAACGCAAATTGCATACCCTGGATGTCAGAAGGGCTCTGGCCTTCTACATAGACAGAATGAAGCCGTTCTGTAAGTCGACGCAGTTGTTCATCTGCCCAGTGTCTGCCCACAGAATATCATTGTGGATCACAGCCTGTATCCGCTACTGTTATGAGGTGGCAAAGGTCCCCCCTATGGCAATCATGACAGCTCACTCAACTAGGGCACAGGCATCCTCGGCAGCCTTCCTCACTCAGGTGTCGACCCAAGAAATCTGTCGGGCCGTGACCTGGTCTTCCGTCCACACAATCGCTTGACGCTATGCGCTGACCCAGCAAACTCAAGATGACGCTGGCTTCAGCAGAGCAGTGCTCCAATCTGCAAGTCTGTGAACTCTGAGCCCACCTCCAAGGATTCTGCTTGTGAGTCACCTACAGTGGAATTGACATGAACAAGCATTTAAAGAAGAAAAAATGGTTACTTACCTTTCGTAACTGTTCTTTGGGTTGTGTTGCTTATGTCCATTCCATTCCCTGCCCTCTTACCCTTCTGTCGGAGTTGTCGGCAAGAAGGAACTGAGAGGGCATAGGGCTGGCAGCGCCTAATATACTGCAGCATGAACGTGGCACTCCAGGGGCCCCACAGCGGCCCCATGGATACTGCTAAGACAAAAATCTCCAATGGACACACACATGGGCACACACACACCTACAGTGAATGCACATGAACAACACATCTTGAAGAACAACAAGTACGAATGTTAGGTAACCGGTTTTTTCATGTCTCTCCCCCTCTGTCCTAAGTTATCATTTAGATAAGCTATACATATTTAGCTCTTTAAATCTTTCCCCATAAATAAACTAGGGCTGTTAAACGATTAAAAAAATTAATCGCGATTAATCACGCGATTCGTCACACTGTTAATAATAGAATACCATTTATTTAAATATGTTTGGATGTTTTCTACATTTACAAATATATTGATTTCAATTACAAGACAGAATACGAAGTGTACAGTGATCACTTTATATTTATTTTTATTGCAAGTATTTGTACTGTAAAAAAAAATAGTATTTTTCAATTCACCTAATACAAGTAATGTAGTACAGTCTCTATCATGAAAGTTGAACTTACAAACGTAGAACTGTGTATAGAAAAAACTGCATTCAAAAATAAAACAATGTAAAATTTTAGAGCCTACAAGCCCACTCAGTCCTACGTCTTGTTCAGCGAATCACTCAGACAAACAAGTTTGTTTACATTTGCAGGAAGTAATGCTGCCCACTTCTTGTTTACGACGTCACCTGAAAGCGAGAACAGGTGTTCTCACGGCACTGTTGTAGCCAGTGTTGCAAGATATTTATGTGCCAGATGTGCTAAAGATTCATATGTCCCTTTGTGCTTCAACTACCATTCCAGAAGACATGCATCCATGCTGATGCTGGGTTCTGTTCAATAAAATCCAAAGCAGTGCGGACTGACTCATGTTCGTTTTCATTATCTGAGTCAGATGCCACCAGCAGAAAGTTGATTTTCTTTTTTGGTGGTTCAGTTTCTGCATCGGAGTGTTGCTCTTTTAAGACTTCAGAAAGCATGCTCCACGCCTCGTCCCTCTCAGATTTTGGAAGGCACTTCAGATTCTTAAGAATGCTCTAGCTATCTTTAGAAATCTCACATTGCTACCTTCTTTGCTTTTTGTCAAATCTGCAGTGAAAGTGTTCTTAAAATAAACAACATGTGCTGGGTCATCATCCAAGACTGCTATAACATGATAATATAATAATATACAGTGATTTCAATTACAACACAGAATACAATGTATATGAAAATGTAGAAAAACATCCAAAATATTTAATAAATTTCAATTGGTAGTCTGTTGTTTAACAGTGTGATTAAAACTGCGATTAATTGTGATTCATTTTTTAATCGCGATTCATTTTTTTGAGTTAATCGCGTGAGTTAACTGCAATTAATCAACAGACCTAAAATAAACCCCTTCAGCCCTCTAATTGGGGGTTTTGGCTCTAGTTTGAACTCTCTCCCATCACTACCTTTTATTTGCCCAGAATCAAATGCAATATTCTATGTGTGGTCTCTTTTTAAAAACAAACATTTCCCGCCTCCACTCCCTCCCAGATAGTCAAAGCTGCCTGCAAGCACAGGATTCCTGGTTTTCACCCAGGTGGCCTGGGTTCCACTCCCAGTGTGGGAATAGTGCAGAGCACACAACCTCAGGCTTTGATCTTGCCAAATCTCACAAGCTGAAGAGGATGGGTCAGGTTAGTACTTGGAAGGGACTAAAAGAGATCTCCAAAGAAACACTTGGGTGCTGCAGGAAATGGTATTAGTGAGTCAATAGACTGGGAATCAGTAGTATAGCATGGTAATAGAGAACCCCAAATAGTTTACATTCTGTCATTGTGGGGTCTGTTATGAAATCAAGGACCAGAGCAGTTATTGTAATTAAAATACTCACTGAATTTCTTCCATAACTGGAGGTGTTAGCTAAATTGTTTCCGTGGCTAAATTCCAGGTGGAAACTATGCTGCATTTTGCCTACTTATATTCTCCTTGCAGTTTCAGTTGGATACAGTATTTTTTTTACTTTCTCCCTTAAATTATTGTGTAATGTTGTGTGCTGTTTAAGAGCTACTTCCCTCAACCCAGAGGTTGCTGTATTTCATTGGAGGCTGAAAACTTTCATGTGCATACTGGTTTCATATAGATTCTCATAGTATTACAAACATCCATTGTTAGCTCAAATGCAGGTCTCTTGTCACAGCACAAGACTCAGTTCTCTGTTCTCTACTCAGGCAAATATCCATTGACGTCGTTGGGTGTTTTCTCTGCGTGAGGACTGCGCAACTGGGCCCATAGTATGTAAAGCACTTTGTGATTCTACAGGATGAAAGGCCTTGTACATTTGTATGAATACTGTCAGCTTGTCATATTATAAAATCCAAAGCACTTTCCTTTTCAGCAATATATGTAACACCTGTGATGAGTTGAAACTGAAAGAATTTTTAAAATCTAATTTAGTTTTCACCATTTTATAAACCATATGGTCTCCAAAGGCTCAACTCAAGTTCCACTGAAGTAGCTAGAAAGATTCCCATTGACTTGAATGGGAGCTGGATCAGATCCTGATACCATGTTTTGTTTACATTAGTCTAGCACTAGTTTTGCTTAATTTTAGCACATGTGCTTTAAAGGGAGAACATACCCCTTTGCAGGAAGTTAGATGATGTAGAGTAGTTTACATTTATGGGAAATAATGCTGCCAGCTTCTTATTTACAAAGTCATCTGAAAGTGAGAACGGACGTTTGCATGGCACTTGTAGCTGGCATTGCAAGGTATTTAAGTGCCAGATATGCTAAATATTTGTATGCCCCTTCATGCTTTGGCCTCCATTCCAGAGGACATACTTCCATGCTGATGACACTTGTTAAAAAAATAATGCGCTAATTAAATTTGTGACTGAACTCCTTGGGGGAGAATTGTATGTCTCCTGCTCTGTGTTTTACCCGCATTCTGCCATATATTTCATGTTATAGCAGTCTCGGATGATGACCCAGAATTTTGTTCATTTTAAGAACACTTTCTTTGTGTTTTTGATGGTACCAATGCGAGATTTCTAAAGATAGCTAGAGCACTCGACCCAAGATTTAAGTATCTGAAGTACCTTCCAAAATCTGAGAGGGATGGGGTTTGGAGCATGCTTTCAAAAGTCTTAAAAGAGTGACACTTTCATGCGGAAACTACAGAACCCAAATCACCAAAAAAGAAAATCAACTTCTGCTGGTGACATCTGACTCAGATGATGAAAATGAATATGTGCTGGTCTGCACTGCTTTGGGTTGTTATCGAGCAGAACCTGTCATCAGCATGGACACATGTCCTCTGGAATGGTGGTTGAAGCATGAAGAGACGTGAATCTTTAGCGCATCTGGCACATAAATACCTTGCTACGCTGGCTACAACAGTGCCATGCGAATGCCTGTTCTTACTTTCAGGTGACATTGTAAACAAGAAGCAGGCAGTATTATCTCCTGTAAATGGAAACAAACTTGTCTGAGCGATTCGCTGAACAAGAAGTAGGACTGGCTGGGCTTGTAGGCGCTAAAGTTTTACACTGTTTTATTTTTGAATGCAGTTATTTTTTGTACATAACTCTACATTTGTAAGTTCAACTTTCATGATAAAGAAATTGCACTATAGTACTTGTATTAAGTGAATTGAAAAATACTATTTCTTTTATTTTTACAGTGCAAATATTTATTAAAAAAATATAAAGTGAGCACTGTACACTTTATATTCTGTCTTGTAATTGAAATCAATATATTGAAAATGTGGAAAACATCCAAAAATATTTATATATTATTGTTTAACAGCGCAGTTAATTTCTTTAATCGCGTGACAGCCCTAATCATTAGCTACCAAAATGTGATCAGATTTTGTGATAACTCTGCTGTTTTGCTCTTCTCTACCTGCTGTGCCCACGTAGTTTAAAAATGCTATAGTATCTTTCATCTGAGGATTTCTTAAGTGCTTGACATACCATAACAAATTAAGCACACCTACACATATTTTTGTTATACACTTGAGAAAAATAACAGCTCATCACTGACCAAACACAGTCATGTGGCTAGTGAATAAACTTCTATCTTTTACCTCCTAAGAGGTTTGGAAATAATTTTAATCAGAAAAAATATACGCAAATTAGTGACTTCTGACTTTCTGTATAGATAAATCTGTCATCTCCCAGGAGGCAAGTGATGTTTTTTACCAAACCCTTTAATTTCATCTCTATTTTAGCATATTAGTTTAAATGAAGAAAACTATACTTTTGAAATACACAGCCATAACACAGTAATTATCAGATATTTCTGATGAAGACATTTAGAATGTATGAAACAATACATGGTAATATTGATATCTGGTTTTGGTGAACAGAAGTTTTATTGTCCATCAAGGAAAACATTCCCTCTACTTTTACATAAGTCAGTATTTCCCCCTTGCTCAGTATCCCTCGATAGGCATCTAACAGAAAAAAAAAAGGCGTTATATACTTGTTCATGTTTCTACATGTGAAATTAAAGCACAGAGAGTCAAGGTATGTCTATGGTGGAGCTGGACGTGTTATTTCCAGCTCTGGTAGACGTTCTTGTGCTAGCTCTGATCAAGCTAGCCTTCCAGAAGTACCATTGTAGTCTCCACAGCGTGGACAAAAGGGAGAGCTAGCTGCCCAAGTATGTACATAGGGTCTCAGAAGGGATTGTATTCGGGGCAGCTAGCCCATCCTGCTGCCCACGCTGTGTCAGCTTTACACTGCATCAGCTTTACACTGCAAGTATTTTTAGCACAATAGCTCTATCAAAGCTAGCAGGCACACATCTGTCTGAGCTGGAAATTACAACTACAGCTGCAGTGCAGACATACTTGAAGGGTATGTGTACACTGCATATAAAAACCAGTGGCTAGACCAGGCCAGCAGACTCGGGCTGGCAGGGCTCAGGCTAAAGGGCTGTTTAATTGCAGTGTAGATGTTCAGGCTCAGGCTGGAGTCTGGGCTCGAGGACCCTGTGAGGGGGGAGGGTCCAAGAGCTCTGGCCGCAGCCTGAACCCGAACATCTACGCTAGAATTAAACAGCCCCTTAGCCTGAGCCCTGTGAGCCCAAATCTGCTGGCTCGGGCTCAGGCCAGCCGCAGGTCTTTAAGTGCAGCATAGACATACCCTAAGAGAATTGCAGTGAGTCAGTAATGGAGCTGAGAATTGAATGAAGATCTCCTCTATCGACAAGACTAATATGGGTCAACCGTATGAATAGTTACAATAGTAGCCTTTGTATTTTGTGCACTTGCAATATCACATGCCTTCTGTAAAGCCTCATTCTTGATTTATAGCCGTCACTGGGGCAAAATAATTCCCTTGGATATAGCGCTGCCTGTAGTGCAATGTCTAAGCACTGCAAGGCCGATTTAAGAATACTGTAGCCGTGGTAGCTGAAGATGTCCTTGCCTTTGTTAATTTAACTTTAAAAGGTCACTGTCGAGATAAATACCATTTCCTGACTTTACAATTCTATTTGGATTTAACTGTTCTGCCGTGCCATTAACTTTTCTTCCAGACAGTGCATAGAATTCTTCAATACACTTTTAGTATGTTCTACTTCAAAATTCACATGATAGGGTCCCATATGCATTTACTTTCAACCTTCTGCAACAAATGTGCTCAATCAAGTCAGAAAATGTTTCTTCTTTCTGCCAGCACCACAAGCTCCCCTGGGACCCTGAGAATCCAGCTGCATCTTTCTGTCTCATTAAGAGATCTTCATAAACTTCAGAAAAAATCATATTTCTGTCTCAAAATGTTTTCCCAACTATAGTTACAAATTGTACCTAAGATTAGTGTAATAGAAAGAGGTTAGAGGAAAATGATTTTTCATTTCACTTTGTGCATTTGACAGCACTTTGTGTACAGTTAGTTTCAGTGTTTCATCTGAGTAGTCAGACACTCTCCCCAGTTATTTATGTTGTCTTTCACAGGGAATCAGGGGAGAGACATTTAAAAACCAGAAAAATATGATTGAAACCCACAAAAATTCTCTTTAAACCCATTGTTTGAAAATGATGAGATTTCAGGTGAGTCCCTTTCATAGTCAACAATTGGTACTTAGCTGAGAATGCTTTCCCTAATATTGGAGACAGAACAGAATCCAGCTTGCTTTTCTGTAGATGTATGGGACACAGCTGAGTTAACAGAACCAAACACTTGTTCTCATTCATATACTGCTATTGAGCAATGACATGAAGACACACTCTAAGCAGATATTGTATATTGAGTAAAAAGGTTTTCATAGTTAAAGGGTGACATTTCAGACCATATCCACATTTTAAGTGAATATGTTTTTTAACATATTTTGCATAATCTACAAATCCAATTTTGAACCCTCTGTAAATTTAGATTCAGCCTGAAAGCATTCCATGCTGTTAAGGAAAGGGTAAGACTCTGCCTTCACCATATGGTTTCCTTTAAAGGTATTTGTGTTTTAAAAGTCTGCATTATATTAAGTTTGAAACCAAACTTAAAAATGCTGGAGTATTTGGCTTTCATTCAGAAAAATAACCTTTGAAACGCAATTCCCTAATGTAGAAAACCTGTTTTTAAGCATTGTTTTCATCTATAAATAAAGTTTTATGAAAATATTTCACTCTCCAAAGCTTTTTATTAAAACAAATTTTAACATAGCAACAATACCATAGTGTGTGTCATATGTTGAAATGCTTATTCCCTCCTCCAGTGAATGTGTTGCACTAATAATCTAGTGCAGAGGCTGAGCTTTTTCCAAACCATGATCCACATAACAGCAGAATAAGGTTTCAGGTTCTCTTTCCCATCTAACTATAAAGAAAGGGAGGATTATTGTGAGCCCTGGACCTTTTCTTGTTCCCCTAATGCCTATGGCCCCCAAGTTGAGAACTGATGTTGTATTGAATCTAGTTCAGATGATAGGTATCGGATTGGTAGCCCAGAGATGGAAGTTCTCTATTTTTATCCACAGATCAGGTACAGCACAAACAGCGGCTTCCTCCCTTCACACACGATCTTGCCAATATGCTTCACCCTGAAATAGTGACCAGTTCTGTAGGGATGGCAGGGAGTTCGGTCTTCAGATTTGTTCAGTCCTTCATCTCTTTCCCTAAAAAGGGCAGCAGTTTGTTGCCAATTGCAATGAGTTTTGGATTTTTTTGTGATACAGAAATATGTCTGCTAGGAACTAGACCATGACCACCCACTCATTTCACATAAGCCACGGATCACTTGTCAGTTGGCAAAGGCTAAAGAAGTAAGATTTAACATACCAGATCAGACTCTTAATTTTGTATCCCCCTCGTCTCAGAGTAAGGCAACATCCTCTCACCTGCCTTTCTTGCTATGTTCATGTGCATCAGAACAATGTGCAATGCTATGCATGGATGAATGAATGGGTGGGTAGACATGCACCCCTCATGGCTTTGACGATCATTTACACTATGAGGCATGAGGTTTGATTACCCTTTTCTCAGTTTGCCTAACTACAATGTTGTTTTTGGTCATAAAGTTGTTCGGCCCTTTCTTAATTTGGCCCTAGCTTCAAGTTTTGTAAAAATATTCATTTGCAAAACCTGAAACCTATAGAAATATTTCCATCTTGTTTAAAAAAAATTATGTTTGAAATGTTTTTCTCTAAACATATAGGCATTCTTCTTAAGTGTTTGCCACCCCGATGTTGTTACATTGTGATAGTATGTGAAAGTGAATTGACTAGAAATTGCTGGAAAATTAACCAGAGTAGAACTGATCAGTTTGCCATTATCCAAGCTAAGTGAAATGCAAAAATAATAAGTAAATTGATCATTAAATCTTCTGGGTTTGAATATCCTAATATACTTAAATAAGCCGATCTGTGATGTTTTTTATTTTAATACACAATGGTGCTGATCCAGGAAAGCACTTATGCACGTGCTTCACTTTAAACAAGTGAGTAGTTTCACTGAAGTCAATGGGACATAATCACATGTTTTAACCATATGTTATGTTCTTTTAAATCTAGCTCTTTTGTGCTACTTCATTACTTATGATTCTGGTCTGTACAAGTTGGAAAAGCAGAGGCAGTACAAATAGTGAAAAATAAATTTAAAATAATGTACATCTTCTAAACGCCAAAAGTTTCAGTTCAAGTTTGTGTCAAAGATTCAAGATATGGTCCTCTAATATGTCCATCACTGTGATGTCTTGATGCCAAATACAAAAATTAAAGGAAGCATTAAGTTTATTAAAAAAGGACCCTGTTCTGCCTCACTCTTTCACTCAGCAACTGCTACTGAAAGCTTTTTTGTTTGAAGAAAGATGCAGATTCATTCTTGAGCTCTCTTGATTAAGAGGAGGCTCTTGTGAAAAAGATGGGCTTTGCCATGCATTCTGAAAGCAGTCAAACTTGCAGCAGAAGATCTATGTCTGGGGCCCCACTGCAGAAAATGTTGGTGATCTCAGACCAATATCAACATTGCAAGAACTATCTTTACCACAATTCATCCCTTCCGCAGAATGCCGAATTACTATGGAAAATGAACTCCTCCCTCAACCTAGAAGTGGCTTCTCCAGAATAGGGTTTGGCAAACAGTGCTAAAGTAATGTGGGGGAAGCTTCCACAGCTACTGCCCATGCTATAATTATTCTCTATATTTCAGACTTCATTTTCTAAGGTAGTCATGGGGCGGCTTTGTGATGTTCCCCTGGTGTTACCTGGATCAGTGATCTGCTAGGTCTAATCCTTGACTCTGGGAGCCACCTGCTCTGCTGTGAGAACGCCCACTCTCGGGCTGTTCATGCACAGCCTCTAGCATGTAAACTGCTCCCCGTTACGTGAGTGAGCACTTTTGGCCAGCCGCTGCTTGGATTGTACAACCAAATGACACTAGCCAATATCTCCAGTCCCAGATACAACCCTAGAAACCTCCGTCTTGCAGTGTCCAGTTATGCCTGCTCGACGCTGCAAGCTCATATGAGTTTGCCAATTTAACAAAGAAATTGATATGTACCAGGCTTGTTATCCCAAGGGGAGTCTCTGGCACGCTTCAAACCAAAAGCACTGCTTCAGGTAGAATAAACAAACTAATTTATTAACTACAAAAGATAGATTTTATGTGATTATAAGTCAAAGCATAAGAAGTCAGATTTTGTTAAATGAAATAAAACTAAAATGCATTCTAAGCTGATCTTAACACTTTCAGTGCCCTTACAAACTTAGATGCTTCTCACCACAGGCTGGCTCGTTGCCGTTCAGCCAGGCTCTCCCCTTTGATCAGCGCTTCAGTCGCTTGGTGGTGGTGTATGTAGATGGAGGTGGGAGAGAGAGAGCATGGCAAACGTTTCTCCCTTTTATCGTGTTCTTTCTTCCCTCTTGGCTTTGCCCCCCCTCTTCAGAGTCAAGTGAGCATTACCTCATCATAGTCCCAAACTGGCCAAAGGAAGGGGGGGCGACTCAATGGAGAGTCCAACAGATCCTTTGTTGCTGCCTAGGCCAGCATCCTTTGTTCCTGTGTGGCTGGGCTGGGTTTGTCCCATACATGCCCTGATGAGGTGTGAACTGCCCCTGTGCTCCTGGAGAGTTTTTCCTGGGCCTCTGCTCCTGGAGAGTTTTTGCCTGGGCTTGTTTTAAGCCACGAGGACACATTTTCATCCTCATAACTATATCCATGAAATTACAACCTTTATAACATTACTATAACAATAAGGCTCAGTGCCTTCCAAAGACACCCGGTATGACAAACTTTGCATTGGATTTCACACAATCATATTATAAGGATGAACATGGAGGTGCAGGGTGTTCCCCCGAGGTACAGAGCATCACAGGCTTTCACAAACACTAAACTCACTTTAAAAAAAGATTAGGAAAAATGTGATACATAGAGATATATACATAGGTCTCTCTCTACATATATATCCTTCCTATTGTCTATATAAACTTATACAACAAGAGGGATTGACAGCAAGTACTCTCATCTGAGAGAATGCAGTAGCCCAATAAAAAAAAAAAAGGCTTTTTATTGATGGTGGAGCACATTTCTCCAGCTGCGTTTACTTATTCCTAAATATTTTGCCTTTTGTTTTGTCCATGTTTTCCCTATGGAGTGAATAGCTAAATGTCCACTAGTGTGCTCTCTTTGGTTTTCAGAGTTTGTGTCACATTGGATAGTCTATAAACAGACAAGGTATTTAACAAATTTACTGTTTAAAAAAACCTGCTAAAACAAGGCAGTCCACTGCACATGCTTCTCCCTCTGGGGGAGGATAAGAGAACAAACAACACGTAACAAATATTGCTTAGAGCACTATTGGAAGGTGCTTAGATATTACGGGGATAAGCGTGCTATAAAAATGTTTATACTGTAAAAGGTAATATTTGCCTCTTACTCAAGCCTACCTACAGCACCCCTATGGGCAATGGGTGGAGCCCCCCTCTGGGGAGGCTAGCCCTGGCTCCGCCCCTTCCACCCACACCCTCCCCATGGCTGGAGCCCCAAGACCCCCTGTCCCCATCGACACAGCCGGAGCCACAAGTCCCACCCTGGCTGGAGAGCCCCCCCCCCCACCAAACCGCCCCCCCCTGCCTGGAGGAGACCCAGGCTGGCTGATGCCACAAGTCTCCCTCCCTCCCCTGCCTGGAGGAGGCCGGGTTGGCTGAAGCCCCGAGCCTCCTACCTCCGCCCATAGGAGCCCAGGGCTGGCCGCAGCCACGCTATGCCTCCCCTCCCTGGACACAATCCGCCCAGGGGAAAAGCGTCTGTTGTTAGAAGACGCTTTTGATATGCCCCATGCCGGTTCCGGGGCAGCTGAGGAGGCGGTATGTTCCTCCTCAGCCGCCCTGGAACTTACGTGGGGCATAATAAAGCAAAAACTTCACTGCCAAACCCCGCAACCAGGGGTCCAGTGGCCACTGCAGTGCTGTGGAAGGCAGAGCCTCCCCTGGCCTATTATACTCGCTGCCTATGGCACCCCCTGCAATTCCAGCCCCAGGCTCCCCACACAGCTTTTTCAGTCATAACATGTAACGAGCTCCTCTGAGAAAACTGTAATGTGGTACAAAGGCTTTGAGGCTGGGATTCTTGGTATAGTCTGTGGAGCTTATTTCACTGAAACTTTGTTAAACAAATAGTTCTGTAACATACAATATGTTTTCATTCTGTCGCTCTGCTATAATACCAGATAGAGAAGCCTTAAGAAATGGATCCCTGACAAAGGACTAGAGATGTGACCAGAAGAAAACTCTAAGGTCCCAAATGGTAAAATGTAGAAAAACATAAGAATAGCCCTACTGGGTCAGACCAAAGATCCATCTAGCCTAGTATCCTGTCTTCCGACAGTGGGCAATGCCCAGTGCCCCAGAGGGAGTGAACAGAACAGGTAATCGTCAAGTGTTCCATCCCATCACCCATTCCCAGCTTCTGGCAAACAGAGACTAGGGAAACCATCCTTGCCCATCCTGGCTAATAGCCATTGATGGACCTATCCTCCATGAATTTATCTACTTCTTTTTTGAACCCTGTTATAGTCTTGACCTTCACAACATCCTCTGGCAAAGAATTCCGTACGCTGACTGTATGTTGTGTGAAGAAATACTTCCTTTTATTTGTTTAAAACCTGCTCCTATTTATTTCATTTGGTGACCCCTAGTTCTTGTGTTCTGAGGAGTAAATAACACTTTTTATTTACTGGAATACCATACAAGAATATCTGGACAATCTTGAAAACCGTAGTAATAGAAATGGGACAAAATTTAATAGTGCAAAGAGCAAGGTCATGTTCTTAGGAGTTAACGAGAATTTTTGCTATCAGTTAGAAGCAACAGAGGAGGAGAAAGACCTGGGTGTATTGGTTGATCACTGGCAGTTCATAGTCATGCTATGTGATACAGCCATGAAAAAGGCTAATGCAATCTTAGGATGCATCAGGCGAGGTATTTCCAGTAGAGATAGGGAAGTGTTAGTACCATTATACAAGGCACCAGTGAGACCTCATCTTGGAATACTCAAAAAGAAAAGGAGTACTTGTGGCACCTTAGAGACTAACCAATTTATTGTTATGCATCCAATGAAGTGAGCTGTAGCTCACGAAAGCTTATGCTCAAATAAATTGGTTAGTCTCTAAGGTGCCACAAGTACTCCTTTTCTTTTTGCGAATACAGACTAACACGGCTGTTACTCTGAAACCTGAAATTTGGAATACTGTCTGCAGTTTTGGTCTCCCATATTTAAGAAAGATTAATTCAAACTGGAACACGTACAGAGAAGGGGTACTAGGATGATCAGAGGAATGGAAAACCTACTTTGAGAGAAGACTCAAAGAGCTTGTCTTGTCTAGCCTAACCAAAAGAAGTCTGAGGGGAGATATGATTGCTCTCTGTAAATATAGAGGGATAAATGCCAGGGACGGAAAGGAGTTATTTAAGTTAAGCACCAATGTTGGCACAAAAACAAATGGATATAAACTGGCCATCAATAAATTTAGGCTTGAAATTAGATGAAGATTTCTAACCATCAGAGGAGTGAAGTTCTGGAACAGCCTTCCAAGGGGAGCAGTGGGGGCAAAAAAACCTAACTGGCTTCAAGACTAAGCTTGATAAATTTATGGAGGGGGTGGTATGATGAAACTGCCTACAATATCATGTAGCTGATCTGCAACTACTAGCCACAAGTTATCTCCAATGGCTGATTATGGCACACTAGATGGGGAAGGCTCTGAGTTACTACAGAGCATTCTTTCCCGGGTGTCTGGCTGGTGGAACTTACGAAATGCTCAGGGTTCAACTGACCTCCATATTTGGGTTTGGGAAGAAATTTTTACAGAGGCCATATTGGCAGAGACCCTGTTTTGCTTAGTTTTTTGCCTTCCTCTGCAGCATGGGGCATGGGTGTCTTGCAGGTTTAAACTAGTGTAAATGGTGGATTCTGTGTAACTTGAAGTCTTTAAATCATGTTTTGAGGACTTCAGTAATTCAGCCAGAGGTTATGGGTCTATTACAGGAATGGGTGGGTGAGGTTCCGTCACCTGCAATGTGCAGGAAGTAAGACTAGATGATAATGATGGTCCCTTCTGGCCTTAAAATCTATGAGTCTGTGTTTGGTGATTTGCACAAATGAGCGCTAGAATGAGATCACTATTCTTGTTTTCATCTGGAGTCTAAGTCTGTGCATAATTTGGATCTCCAGAAATAATAGCAGAAAGGTGGCAGTACACTACTGCTCTTGCTCATGACAAATATCCCAAGAGCTCAGCAGGTGAGGCTGGTGCAGGGAGATAGAATTTACACCTCTTTGCACCAGCAAGAGTTAATCTGGTTCAGTAGCTTGATTTCTGCTCTCTTTGGCTGCTCACTATATGCGTCTCAAAGCAAATGTGTTGTCAAATTTAAATAATCATTGTTGGTCTTTTCTGCTTTGTCATAAGGTCAAGGGTTAAATAAGAAGGGGTCCAAGTGTTTTCAGTCAGTGGAAAACCCCTGACTTTCCAAATGTTGCAATCCTCATTTCACATGGGCCTTAGTCAGAGTTCAGCACTCTTGTAACTCTTTAAACTCTGTGTTGATTAATCATTTGCATGCCCTGACTCATTCAAGTCTTGAGGAAATAGCTTCAGATTCTGGCTGCATCTCACTATAGATCAGGCTGGTTAGATAATAAATAGGCTTATTGTTGGTATAAAGAGAAATGGGATGTATTGCCAAAAGTGTATAGGCATGCTGTGCTGAGATGTTAGTGGGCTCTTGCCAGAGGCTGCTGCAGATCAGTCATGTATTCAAAACAGGATGTTAATTGAAAAGCCTTTTCATATGTATTATGAAATGTTAGTTTATTTTGAAAGTATTTAGGTCCTTCAAGATGTATTCATTAAAGAGTTACTCCATTTACTTTCTTTTTATGACTTTGTTACAAATAATGTGTATAATGTACTAAATATGCAACCATGCCACCTCAGGCTGCGATTTTTCTCACAATTCACAGGCTAAATAAGGTTGGGCTTGGTCAATAAATGGATAGGAGACCACCAAGGAAACAGGAACTGGTGTTGGTGGGTGGGTAGGTGACTCAGGACTGACCCGGAGACAGGGTTTCCAGTATCCCTGCATAAAGGGGCCCTGTAGTACCGGAAGTGCCATCTGTCTGATGAGATGCAAAACAATGGTCGTCTCTTATGCTCTTTGAAAAGCCTCTTGAATTTTTCACAAGATTTCGGTGTCTTGGGCAAATTCCAATTCAGTACCTGCATTCCACCTTCCTAAAATACCCCCTGCAATTTAATTTTGCAAGGGTATTCTTCTCTTCCTCTTTAAAACTGTAGTGACGGGTTGCTGTTTACTGTTTAATAGCTGTCATATTCAACTACAGAGGTGGCTGCAATTCACTGGTGGATAAAGTAGTCCCTTAACTATATATAGTTTGTAAAGCATACTGCAATCTGTCTGTATGAAAGAAACTATATAATAAATGTAAGATACTACTATTACCATATAATTTTAAAATCTGAGTCAAATTACCTTTTCTGCTTTTCCATTAACCTCTTTTGCTTTATGTGCAAATGCTGTTGCATTCCTATGGTGAATAAGCCATTGTATCAGAGTTCCTGTGCAAAGAAGCCTGTCTTGGACATATGAGCTAATAGCTATGCCCTATCACAGCCAAACCACCAAAAATAGAAAACCCTGGAAAGACAGTCTAGGCCTTTTCTCTGGTGAGGGTGTGTTACAGAATATCTCACAGGGTTTTGAAATTGTAGAGGGTTCTTAATTAAGTGATCTCTTGAAGTATTGGATTTCCGTTTTTCCTTCAGTCCCACTTCTAGTAGCAGACTAAGCTGAAGTGAATGTTCTCCAGAGGTACCTTCACGTCTGTCCCATAGAGATCTAGCATATGGGGCTCATGTCACTAGCACATTCAAGACAATGAATATTTGAAATCACTAGGCTAATTCAGTAATGGTATAAATCTGCTAATTTCAGTGGATTGGCCTCTACTTACATGAGGTCTGAATTTGGTCTTGTCTTTTTTTCAAAGGTAAAATGAACTTCCCCCTGTGGTTTAAAAACATCAGTTTGATTGGTCCAGGGTCAGAGAACAAATTAATCAAATCACAGGGTGAGACCTGCCCGGAGATCCATTGGTAATTCTGTTAATTCTACCAATAAATAAACCAGCATTTCCGAGAAATAGGGTCCAATTATCTCTCTTGTTGACAGCAGCAAGGATTATATAGCTGGGTAGTGGAAGAAAATAGTACTCTTTTGCATTGTCACATGGTATAACAAAATATGGGATATAGCTGTGCTGAAAAACAACCCCATCAAGTTCGAATCCAAGGTAGATAAAAATCAATGGCATTTGGCTTCCATTTATTGAATTTTAAGTCAGGGAACATTCATGTACTGTAAAAAGGAAAACGTCTTGCATGATTACTTTGAGTAACAACTACAAATATTTATGCAGCAGGAAAACAAAATTCAGGAGTGAAAAAAAATACTAGGCTTGTACATGAGGACATTCCATTAAAACTTCTGAAGAGTAGACAGGCCTTCATTAAATTCAACACTATTACAATGCATTGTTCTATGAAATTAAACTTTTTATAAATGCGTGAAAATAATGTTTTGCTAGCTTGTTAATGTTAATTATGAAGGAAGGATAGTCTTGTTGTCAAGGTATTGGACTGGAACTAAGGAGTTTTGGATTAGAGCCCATTCTGCTACAGGCATCCTTGGTGACCTTGGGCAAGATGCCTCAATTCCCTATCTGTAAAAACAAGAACAGTAATGCTTTCCCAACTCATTGAAGTGTGGAATTAATTATTTTGAGGCTCTTTGATACTGTGGTTATGGGGCTTATATAAATACCCAGATATCTAGCTAGAATATTATTGTCCATAATATAGAAACTGTTGGTATCATTTTAAAATCTGAAATTAAAAGCTCTAATCAAAAGTACAAATTTGGGCATCAGGCTCAGTAATGAGTCCAATCTGCTAGAAGAAAATGAAACAAAAGACAATAAAAGTTGTAAATCCAGCCAGTAAATCCATCGCTGCATTCCCACTGTACCATAGATATTGCTGAAAACGCTTCCAGTCACATTACATATTGAAGAGTTGGCTGGGTTCTCCTCTGGCATTCCCTTCCATAGATTTCCTAGAATACCTCCTGGAGAAATTCTGTAGGTGGGATGCAGAGGTGCTGTCTTGATAATTAATCTGTGCTTGACTGAAACAAAAACAAAAATACCCTCTTCCAAGCCCTCAATCGTAGGAGTGTAAAGCTGCTGAAAAGGTTTCACTTGGAGAAGGCAATGTTAGTTTGTCTAATGTATACTAGGCAGTTGGAAATGAAAGGCCTAGAGGACCCAAAGGAGGGAGTGTATGTTTATTGTAGATGGCAATGGATAGCCACCAAAACTAACAAAGTATAACAAGCCTTCAGTGGAGCTGTAAATGAAGGATAGACAGAATATGTCGGTTTAATACAAAGAGCAATTAACGATACTACGTTGTGCTGTGATCCCCGTAAGTCTCACAGGCTAAGTACAACATTAGTCCAGGGTAGTATTTGAACAGGAGGCTACTCATGACTGTAATGGCCCAATAATGTAGGTAAACCTCTGATAGGACATAACGGGGAGAGGAGTTCCTAGTTCATTGAAGGCATTCTTCTCTCTGAGGAAATGCTTTCCCACTGCCTATATGTGGAGATAGGGTCTTTTTCCTCCTAGAAGTACTGAGTAAAACGGGAATCCTGACCACTTGTGATAATTAAGAATCCCATGGAACTTTTCCGCATGAGTTTTGGATCTCTGACGCATCTAATTATGGCCTGGCTCTCTAATTTCCCTCTGCAGTTTCAGTTGGATAGCATATTCTTTTTCACTGCTTTCCTTATACTGTTGTGATGTTACTGTTTGCTGTTCTCTTCCATTCCAAAGACAGATATTCAGCAGTGGCGAAGTGATACTTGTGCATAGTTTACATTTGTAAAGCACCAAGAGGTCCTTTGGTGTGAATGGTGCCATAGAGCACAAATGAAAGATCTAATTTTTTTGTTATTAGATCTCAAAACAGTAAGGCATGGTGAGAACTCCATGATTAATTTAATTCATTTTTGGGGAGTAGGGAGAGGGAGTCTTCTAATTTCCTCTCCATTTCTTCCTTTATTTGTCAGAGTGGTCTCTAAAGGCATTTCTCAGCCCTCCCTTCTCTCCTACTCTGTGAATTCCAGCTCCTGCTGGGATAGTATTCTGGTTTAGACTCCTCACATATCCAAGTGTTCTACTGCCACTAGCCAGTTGGGCTGGCCCATGAACTAATTGAATTAATATATTGTGTATAGGATGTAAATAAGAGAGAAGAGGATTTCTCCTGTAAAAAGGACAAATCCTGTCCTGGCGAGCGCTGTAAGAGAGGGTGGAGATGCTGTTAGATGCTCTGCAGTAGGAATCCTTACACTTTCCAGGCCACCAGGTTACATGACGAAGTCACCTTGATGTTGCTCTGCTGAAAATGAACAGTGTGTTCTCTTGGCTAATGTGGGCTGATGATGGCAACTTACACCAGAGGTTGCTGGGGATTGAATACTCTCCTACCCAACTGGTAGACTGTACCCTTTTGTAATTTGCCAGTTATAAAAGGACTTTGTCAGTCATGATAAATCCTTAGTTATGTTGCTAGTAACACCTGAGATTCTTATAATCGAAAGGATTTGAAAAATGTAGTTTAACTTTCCCTATTAATACAGTTTCTCTACATTTACACTTCAGCAGCTGGGACAGTGCATTTAGATTAGTCAGTTTCACTTTTTAAAAAATCAGGCTACTGTCTTTCACAGCATCATCTGGAAGTGTTTGGATTCACAACCTCAGAGGGGAATGATTTTTCCTAAAGAACTATTTTCTGTGAGACAATATGAGCATAATCCTGAAAATATTTTTCATTATTATTATGTTTGTATTTTTCTAAATGTTGGACTTTATTGTTGCTGTCCTTGGCAGTGGATCACTTTTAAAATTATAGGTGGAAAGGGAAGTAGGAAGGGAAAAGGAGTGTATCATATAGATTACTGTGGTGCTAATGGCTTTGTCTCTGATAAAAGTGAGTGGTTGTTATTTTTACAGACAGTGTGAAATAGCTGTATTTTATATTGGCATCTATAGAAAAATTGAATTTGTTTTTTCTTAGGGTTATTGTTTTAAATTTGCAAAGACTTGCATTAAAATTTCTAACGTATCCATAAGAACAAACAGTAGGTGGCAGAATAACTGCATCCAAAGATCAAGTTCCTTAGCTTAGCCCACCCTTCCCTATGTGAATTTACACATTAGAGAAAAACAGATGTACCATGTGAGATTTAACCAATTGGTACCCCAGACAATTTTTTAACAGAGAATGCACTGAGGGAATTCCAAAACAGATGCTGCAAGATTTTCTTTACTTATCTTTTTTAAGATTCTCTGCTCCTTGATTCTGTGGAACAGCTATGTATTTTATTTTCTAGAATGTTTTCAAAGAGAGCTCATACCTATGGTTTACTGCTGCAGAACACACTTTTGTTAGCAACATTCTTAACATAGAATAAATGCTATTTGAGAAGGTTTGTGTGTCTATGTAAATACACACACAATCCTTTTTTTCTTTAAGGGTATGTAATTATGTTACCAACAAATGCATGTTCTGCACCAGTAAGCCACAGACTAATACTGCTGTCAGTTTTATAAATATATGAAAGATCATTGAAAACATTCTAGTAAATAAAGACTACAATTTTTTGACAATCGAAGAGTAAAGAATCTAAATAAGCTATTGGGGGGGAGAGGAGGGGGGGAGGAGGAGTGTGACAGCCATGAGACAAATAAGATTTATCATGCACTTCATACCAACCCTTCTACATTCTGCCCACTAATCCATCTCCCCGGGACAACTTCTCACGTTCCAAAACTCTGAGCAGCTTCAAAGAGTGCCATTTAAAATAAATAAAACAGTCTACTAGCTGATTGTTTCCTTCCCCTCTCCATCCAAAAATTACATTGCTTTAAGGTGTACAATAGGCCTTGTTCAATCCTGCAGCAGTGACTAGTCTCTGAACTCTTCAGATCCATCAGGGCTAGAAACAGAGGGCCTGATTCTTTTCTATACTAAGGCCCCTTTACACCATGCTAGCATGAGGGTAACTTTAAGGCCATTTTACACTGCAAGAGACATGACAGTTAGGCCTAGGATCATTGTACCATTCGGAAGGGGAGATTCTCAGCACTTGCTTCTAGCCCTGCTTGATCCTTTCATATAGGACCCAATCTCTTGGATTTTGTGCTATTTAGAAAAAATAACTGAGGTAACTTTTAGAGCTTTCTAACATTTTTAGGGTATATTTTTCTTCCTTGGATGCCTACACAGTTGGACTCACGAGAGAAGTGGAGGGATATGAAAAATAGTACCAAGACTGTTTTCATATTGTCTAAAATATTTCTAAACTAATTTTTCTGTAAAAAACATTCCTTATACAAAAAGAAAAAGAGTACTTGTGGCACCTTAGAGACTAACAAATTTATTTGAGCATAAGCTTTCATGAGCTACAGCTCACTTCATCGGATGCATGCAGTGGAAAATACAGTGGGGAGATTTATATACATAGAGAACATGAAACAATGGGTGTTACCATACACACTGTAACGAGAGCAATCACTTAAGGTGAGCTTTTACCAGCAGGAGAGCAGGGCTGGGGGGAGACCTTTTGTAGTGATAATCAAGGTGGGCCACTTCCAGCAGTTGACAAGAACGTCTGAGGAACAGTGGAGGGTTGAGGGGGGGAATAAACATGGGGAAATAGTTTTACTTTGTGTAAGACCCATCCACTCCCAGTCTCTATTCAAGCCTAAGTTAATTGTATCCAGTTTGCAAATTAATTCCAATTCAGCAGTCTCTCGTTGGAATCTGTTTTTGAAGTTTTTTTGTTGAAGAATTGCAACTTTTAGGTCTGTAATCGAGTGACCAAAGAGATTGAAGTGTTCTCCAACTGGTTTTTGAATGTTATAATTCTTGACATCTGATTTGTGTCCATTTATTCATACGATGCAGTGAGCTGTAGCTCACGAAAGTTTATGCTCAAATAAATTGGTTAGTCTCTAAGGTGCCACAAGTACTCCTTTTCTTTTTGCGAATACAGACTAACACGGCTGTCACTCTGAAATCTGTCATTCCATATACAAACTACATGAGGGTGCGGTGGGGTCGAAAGAATTTATCAGCATTGGTTTGGGATGCCAGCATCACATGTGAGTAACTGCACCACTCATGAGTGATACAGCCATTCCAAACTCAAATTGATAAAACCTTTATAACATCAAGTATTCATATATTTATATGGACACATGGAGTAAAACTTCACATAACGTAACAAGTAGTACGAAAAGCAATGATAGATTGGTATTGGGCTGTGACATTTTATCTGGATCTGAAGAGGAGGTAGGTAGTAGTTTTGCCTTCATTGCTCTACTGAATTCCAACATGGTGGTTGCTGTGACATCCTCCGACTGACTCCTTTGTGTTGAATGCTACATCACAAGATGGCCATCTGCTGCTCTGTTCTAAACTAAGCCTAAGAGGAGTAGTACTGTAGATGACTCTGTTATGCACACAAATATGAGAAACAAAAAATATTGTATGCTGTAAAACCAGGCCACAGATGAGTGCAGAGGAAGGGAAGACAGCCACGCTATAAACAGCAACACTGTTTGAACAAAGACTACGCTAATTGACTAGAACAATGGTGGGGACTTTGGGTATCATCAGACACATGAAAATGATGTGGTGGGCCAGGCAATTTAAAGTGGGGCTTTTAATGCTCCTCAAAATGAAATACACTAAAAAAATCCATTCAGAGGTGAAATTTTGTAGAGAGAGCTCTTTTATTAGTATTATACTGCTACTAGGAATTGCCATACAAGATTAGACTAGAGGGTTATCTAGTCCAGTTTGGATTTTTACTTGCTGTTCCACATTGAGCAGGGGTCTTCATTGAACTGTCCACAGTTAGGCCCAGGTTTTGAATTGACCTCTCACAGTTAATTTACAACCTAGCAGTTTGTGTGAGTAGTTCAAATTATTCCTTCCATCTGTCTACACTGAATTTCATCTGCCGCTATTGCCAATTCATCTAGCTATACTAGGTCCCACTGACTTTCATCACAATTCACACTGGCCTTGACTGTGCTAAATAAATTTGTGTGTGATCTGAAAATTTTGCCACCACGATGTTCAACTCATTTCCCAGATTGTTAATAAATAGGCAATTTGGGTGAAAGTAATCATGAAAGGGTAGAGTTCATGATTCTAAGGAAAGTAAGGAGTGAGAGCAACAGCCACCACACAACAGAACCACTAACCCAGGAACCTATCCTTGCAACAAAGCCCGTTGCCAACTGTGTCCACATATCTATTCAGGGGACACCATCATAGGGCCTAATCACATCAGCCACACTATCAGAGGCTCGTTCACCTGCACTTCTACCAATGTGATATATGCCATCATGTGCCAGCAATGCCCCTCTGCCATGTACATTGGTCAAACTGGACAGTCTCTACATAAAAGAATAAATGGACACAAATCAGATGTCAAGAATTATAACATTCAAAAACCAGTCGGAGAACACTTCAATCTCTTTGGTCACTCGATTACAGACCTAAAAGTTGCAATTCTTCAACAAAAAAACTTCAAAAACAGATACCAACGAGAGACTGCTGAATTGGAATTAATTTGCAAACTGGATACAATTAACTTAGGCTTGAATAGAGACTGGGAGTGGATGGGTCTTACACAAAGTAAAACTATTTCCCCATGTTTATTCCCCCCCTCAATCCTCCACTGTTCCTCAGATGTTCTTGTCAACTGCTGGAAATGGCCCACCTTGATTATCACTACAAAAGGTTCCCCCCCCAGCCCTGCTCTCCTGCTGGTAAGAGCTCACCTTAAGTGATTGCTCTTGTTACAGTGTGTATGGTAACATCCATTGTTTCATGTTCTCTATGTATATAAATCTCCCCACTGTATTTTCCACTGCATGCATCCGATGAAGTGAGCTGTAGCTCATGAAAGCTTATGCTCAAATAAATTTGTTAGTCTCTAAGGTGCCACAAGTACTCCTTTTCTTTTTGAGAATAAGGACACTGGCCTTCAAAAAAGGCTCAGTTTACCTTTGCAGAAAAGGAACACTCATTGGTGAGTGTTTCAACCAATTCCATTGGTACTGAGTAAGACTGGCTAGTCTGCATTATCATTATGATCTCTACTGCTTTTTCTTTCTTTTTTTTAAGTGCAGCATTTCTACCCTCCAGTTCTCCAGCACAGTAATTGATTTTTATGAGCAAGTGCACAATTTTTTTAGCTGTTTAGCCATTTGACATAAGTTTGTCAGTGTTCTTGGGTGTCTGCCATCCAGTCCTGGTAGCTTGTTGCTCCTTCACATATCCATTTGGTCTAGCATCTTTCCCTTCAATGTACTAGTTGCTGGTATGATGTCATCTTTGTTACCCAGAAAGAGTAGGTCCAGGTCAGGTATTTCCCCAGCGTTCTCCATGGTGAAGACTGATGCAAAGAAATCACTTAGTTTCTCCTCATGGTCCTTATCCTCCTTAATTGCTACTTTTTCTCCCTTATGATCCAGCAGACTCATGGATTCTCACTCAGGCTTCTTCCATTCAATGTATTTTAATAATTTCTTGTTTGTTTTTATGCCTTTGGCTATTTGCTCTTCAAGTTCCATCATAGCCTTCCAAATTTCCTTCTTACATATTGACTGCTGAAGTTTATTCTCCTTTCCATTGACTACACTAGATCTGGATTTCAATTTTCTGAAAATTACTTGTCTAGCTCAAATAACCTCTTAACGTTTGCCATTTAGCTCTACTGGCTTACCTCTTGCCTTTCTGTTTCCTTTTATGTTCAGGGGCATGCATGCCATCTGAGACTGTTACAGTACGCTTTTAGGTAGCCTCTATGTCAAAACTACAGGGTTTGGGTTTGTTTGTTCTTTACTTTTAATTTTAGAGCCTTTTTCATTAGCTTCCTCTCTCTCTCTCTCTTTTTAAATCCCCCTTTCTTTGAAATTCCTCTTTCTAAAGTTTAATGCAACTAGGCTAGTTTTTGATATGTTTTCCCTCCCCAGATGATGTGGGATTGTGGGCCACTTATCTAGTGGCACAATTATAGTGACTCAACTTCTCTGAGTTTCTTAGGACTGAGCAGAGGAAGAACCTCTTGTGCTCTAGCTATTCCAGAAAGGCAAGATCTTGAGAAATTGCTTCTCGAAACCTTGTCCTGGTTGACTTTTGACCAGTTTATGTATGGTAAGATGAGAAGTCACTCATAATTACCATTGTGTTAGACTGACTTTCCTCTTTGATCTTCCTCAACATTGTGCACTCAACATCCTTTTCCTGAGCTGCAGACCAGTTGTATATTTGTATTCTAATTACTTGGATTTATGTTAATGAAGATTCTACTGTGATATCTTCCGCTTACACTCTGTATATCAATAGGTTATATGGAATCATTTAGGTATAGTGCTACTCTACCACCTCTGAGATCTTGTCTGTCCTTCCTTTATAGTTCATAGCAAGGCATTGTCATATGATATTGACTTTTGTTATTCTGCTGTTTCTCAGTAATGTCTATTATGTAAAAGTCCTCTTCTGTTGCCAAGTGTTCTAGTTTGATAATTTGTTGCTTTCGAGCTTTTCACATTGGTATACAGACATATATAATATTTATTTTTGACAATATGCCTATTTTAATTTAACTGCTTATCTCATACCCTCTTAATTATCAGAAATAATTTCTGTGGTCTACATATGTCCCCATTACAGTTCAGCTGTTATTTTATTTTTATGTATTATTTGCAGTCCAGGAGGGCTCTTAATATGTTATGTGCAATCTACGCATACAGGAAGATTCAATCTCTGCCCACAGTATTTTGTTTTCTAATAGTCCCTTCACTATTGCAGGTATTAAGTAAAGCTATGTGAATACTGCCAAAAATTTACTGTTAACACCCATTTGAATTTCTAAGAAAACTCATGCTGGCCCTGATTCAGGAAAGCACTTAAGCCCATTGAAGTCAATTGTTCTTAAGCAAATGCTTAAAATTAAGCATGTGCCTGCTTTCCAGAATAGTGGTGCTTTCCTGAATCAGAGTATTTGGCTGTGTTTGCATCCCTTGTGATGTTTGTTTTTTAGAGATATTTATAAATCTTGCAGGTCAAACGTGCTTAACAATGTCCATTGTACCAGGTCAAAGTCTTAGAACAGTCCGTTGTTAGATACTTTCTTTGATCTATCCTGGTGCTTGTGGAAAAGAATGTGGCTTCCTTTTCATTTCTGAAGTTTGAGATGAAAAATTGTATTTGAGGTGATTTTTCTGGAGGAGGGAGGCCCTGGTTTGGTCTTTGCTTTGAATGTTATATAAATAATGTATTAACTTGTCAGTCCAAATCGATTTTAAAGATTTTTTTCCCAGTCTCGGTTGCATGCCCTGAAAGTAGATGCAGTCAGATGAATTACTGAAAAGAATAAAATATACACATTTAGGGAGTAAAGTGCTAAACAGAGGAAAGAAATACCTTGTTTCACTTCCCCCACTGGTTACCTTGCAGTTGTATCATTCTTTAGGTCTGCACAAAATTCTTGGGGGTTAAATCTAGAGAGAGACAGATCTGAACTTCATGGCTCAGACCTATCTCTACTCAGCAATATCTAGAGTTATCACAGTGGCCCAAATTCTCAAAGTACAATGGATTCCTGAGGCCCCCCCCCCCCCCCCCCCCCCCAGCATGTTATTTACCTAGATTTGGATTCAGGAACATTCCTGCCAGGAAGGAAAATGGCAGGTAGAAAGGTAGCCTGAATAGAGCTACTTGTTAGTTCTACTTTAAACTTGCACAGTAATATCTTCTGGGGACCCAGAGAAGCAAAGGAGGTTGAGTGAACAAGTGATGCTTTTTGCATCACACTCTCTCCCATTCTGCGTAGACATCACAACTCTTTGAAGACATTAAAGACAGAGTTGAAAGACACTGATTGGGACTATCTCCTTCTTTTCCATGTGAGACCTAACAAAGAATTTCTAAACCCAAGTATTCAAAAGTCATGATGCAGGCCCCCAAAGTCACGAAACTCTCTTAAAGATGAGATTTTTAAAAAATAAATACATTTGGAGGTATTTTATTTGCCTTCCAGTTAGAGTCTCAAGAGTTCACATTTTCCTGCTCTTCTCTGCCACCAGGAGAACTACAGACATTTTTTTTTAAAGGAAAGCTGAGATTCTCACATAATCAAATACTTTTAGGAGTTGGGCTTCAAGAAAACCACCAGATATCACGAGATTCACTATAAAATCATTCAACTTGACAGCACTGCACCATACCACTTAATGTAGGTAAAGTTAGTCTGCTGCAATTAGGCCTGTTTGCGCTACAAATTCAGCAGTATTGGGGGCTTAGTTTCAACACACTTCCATTTTGCAGCCCTTTCCCTTATGTCAGGGATGGGCAAACTTTTTGGCCTGAGGGCCACATCGGGGTGCAAAACTGTATGGTGGGTCAGGTAGGGAAGGCTGTGTCCCCCAAACAGCCTGGCCCCTGCCCCCTTTTCACCCCCTCCTACTTCCCACCCCCTGACTTGTCCCCCTCAAAACCCCCGACCCATCCAACCCCCCCCCCCGCTCCTTTCCCCTGACTGCCCCCTCCTGGGACCCCCCTGCCCCAAACCGCCCCCCCCCCCCCCGGATCCCACCCCCTAACCACCCCCCTGCTCCCTATCCCCTGACTGCCCCAACCTATCCACACCCCTGTCCCCTGACAGGCCCCGCAGGACTCCCATGCCCTATCCAACCCCCTCATTCCCCGACCCCTGACTGCCCCCGAGGACCCCCTACCCAACCTCCTCACCGCCGAGCACGCACCGCTGCGTCCCCTTACCATGCCGCTCAGAGTGGCAGGAGCTCACAGCCCTGTTGCCCACACAGCGGTGTGGCTGCATGGGAGGGGGAACAGTGGGGGAGGGGCTGGGGGTGAGTCTCCTGGGCCAGGAACTCAGGGGCCGGGCAGGACGGTCCCACGGGCCGAATGTGGCCCGCGGGCCATAGTTTGCCCACCTCTGCCTTATGTAATTGATTCCTCGAATAGGATTAGTCTGCAACCCTGCTATGTCTGATGAAAAAAAGCACAAACATTTCTCCCCCCCAACGCACCATGGGTCCTAAATTGAAACAGCTAACACCACCTATTAGCTAAGATTTAGAGACAGCATACAAACAGCCATGACTGAGCCTAAACCTTTTTCCTAATTGTCTTACAAGAGTGACAAGAAATACAAGGAGTATAATAATGTACGTCAACATTGCAACCACACAAAGACAGCATAGCCATTCAAAAATGATAAAAAGGTTTGTATCCTTGCGTAGTAGAGGAAGGACAGTTGCAGTTAAACTTACTCTGTCTGAAGGCCTCCTTGTAAACATGGTTCTGGTCATGTTTTGATTTGGTTATCAAAACACACACAAAATAACTGTGGTGAACCTGAAGAAAACATGATGATAATACTTGTCCTACTAGCCCATCTTTCATCAGAAGTTCTCAAGGTAGGAATTATTATATCTGCCTTACAAACTGGGAAACTGAGGCACAGGGATGTTAAATTACCTCCTTCACATTACAAGACACCGCTTTCTAGGGCACCCTCACCAGTGGCAATGGAGAGGCAGTAAACCCAGGGAATAGAAGATTGTATCCCAGTTACGTTGAAGAGTGATGTTGGAGATAAACTGCCTGCTTCACAGATTATGTTTATGAGGAATGTGTGGGGAGCTGAAGGACCTATCAGCTGAACACCCAACATGCCAGATGTAGTGGGAGGAAAGAGCTACTTGATTGTCCCCCAAAGACATCAAAGGTGGGGGAAGGTTGCAGTTTACCCCCAAAAGACATAAAAGGGTATGGCATGGTGTGCTAAAGATTGTATGGAGGAAGAAGGGTTTTGTCTGTTCTGTTCCAAAATTTTCTGATATATAGTCTCAGCCCAAAACCAGGCAAAACCTTAGTTTTGGCTGAATTTTCCAGCTTCATTTAATGGAACTCTTAGAGAAATCCAGAGGATGCAAAGCAACACAGACTAAAATCAAGGAAAAGTTTGCCAGGTGAACTGAAACATCTGAGCTTTGCACTATCCTAGCCCCAATTCCCTGTCCCCAGCTCTCTCCTTACATGGGAAAGGGACAGTTAAACAACACCTCGTCCCCATATGGGGAAGAAGTTGTTATCTCTTAGCTGACAGCTCTGGATTCAAATGAAGAGAGTTTATAGAGGAAAACATCCCAACTCAGCTGACCTAAGTTGTTCTGGCTGTCTGAATAGCACAGTCAGACTTGAGACTTTATGTGGCTGTGCTGGAAGAAAAGGGCTGTTAGAAAAGAATGCATTCCTTTCCCAAAATGATCTGGGGAATAGGAAATAGGACTAATACAGTATCATTGTATTTGAGCAATTCAAAAATTGACCTGTCAAATAATTTTTTACACAAAGCAATACAAATAAAAAGATGCCTTAGATAGACAATTGGCTTGTGTTCTGTTCTTACTCAGTTTATAAGTTATTCAGAACTGATGGTATCTTATGGGGGATTTTTTAGTCCAGTAAATTTTCTGGAATAATCCTCTGTCACAAACCATGTGACAATGCTCCATGTTAAACTTATCCTCATGTCAGCAGTTGCAAGCTGGCAAGAACTAATGGAGCTGTATACATTTCTTTGGTACTCCTCATTAAAATGTTTTGGTTGTGGATTAACTTTTCTTTGCCCATTGTTTATTATTACAGGCTAATGGGAATGCTGAGAGACAATTAACATAATCTGGCTAATGTACAAGGCATTAATGCTCAAGAAATACCTTGTACACACCAGCTGAAAATACAGCAGCATTAATACAATCCATGTAATTTTCATCTTATAACAGCAATAAAATCACATTTTAGGGATGGTGTACAGCATGCAATTCCTTGACTTAGGAGAGGTTTGTAACAGCAGTGTTTGTTTTGTTCTATCTGATAGGGAATTACAAGACAGTCCTCTCTAATGTACTGTGACAATGGGGGTATAGGGACATGCTATTACTCAGCACTTGCTTACTACACAGGAGTGTTCTGAAGTAAGCATTAGCCCTATTTTATAGATACACAGACTGAGGCACTGAGAGACTAAGTACCAAGATCTCAGAGGGAGTCAAGGGCATAATTAGAACTCCTGAGTTTTTGGCTTCCATTTCTGTGCTCAGACCTGAGAGCCTTTGCCATTGTAAGAGTGTGATTAGTGGGGGAGCATGTACTGTAAATTATACAACAGTGTTTAAGCAGAGGCACTTGCAAAAGAGACAGTGAAACTGAACAGATTCATTCAGGTAGTCAAAGTGCCCTCAGTTTCTTTTTCAGACAAAGGAAACAATTAAGGAACATTCAATTAAATGCATGATATTCCTTGGGAATATATGACTAGTTGGGAGGAGGAGGATGCCCTGAGGGGCAGCCAAGGGACCCACAGATTGTCATTTATTATCCAGAAATTATGTACACTTCAGATATCATCACTAATTGTTTCATCTGCCTCAGATTGGAAACTGCAGC
Organism: Chelonia mydas; assembly: GCF_015237465.2. Lineage (NCBI taxonomy): Eukaryota > Metazoa > Chordata > Testudines > Cheloniidae > Chelonia > Chelonia mydas. The sequence continues at coordinate 64,933,168 of NC_051246.2, forward strand.
TGTTATAAGATGATAGAACAGTTATCTAGTTTCACTTATCGTACCTAGCCTTTGATAAAACACAGTTTAACTTAAAACAAAAATTCCTCAGTCAGATATAATGGATACATTTAGAAGACAATGCCAAGCAGGACTGCTTTCGTCTCTCTCATACAGTGGAAGAACTCTACAGTCTCAAATCTTTACTAAATGAGAGCCAAACTTCCTGCAAGTTCAAGGACATTTAGATCATTGATTTGGGCCCAGATCTATTCTTGGTGCTTTTCTCAGTAGCTTTAAGCTTACCATACTTTGAAATCCTTCATAATCCTGTTGGTGACTGTTACACAGTCATTCATAGACCTCTGTGGTGGCCTTATGCCATGCTATTTTACTGCCCATAACAGGCACACTTTCATCAAGTTCAACAGATTGGTATTTTGGGAGAAATGGCTTCTTGCAGAGAACAAATCTTTTATTTATTGCCATGTTACTCACAGTGTAAGGAGGATAGTAAGTCTCTGGAACTCCACGCACTTTCTGTGGCTCCAGCAATAGGGCCTGATGACCCATCTTGTCCTAGAAGTGCTCTATTAATTGAAGAGAGGTCTGCTCATTCTGCTGTTCCCATTTATGTTTGGCACCAGTCTTCCTGAACAGCAGAACATATTTTCTGAAACAACCAGATAGTAGTAGGGATTTGTAAATGGGTGCTAACATGCTTCCCTGCATCTCTTATCCTGGGCTGCAGTGGTCTCTTAGCATTGTAAATTCCGTCTTTACAAGATATAACAGCTGGTCTCTTTTCAGGTATGACATGTTCATGTTTCCAGGTGACCAGGTTCCACTGGCTTCCTGTCCATTTAACAGTCCAGTGCAAAGCCTCCCTCCTAGCTTTCAGGATCCTCCTTAAACTAGGCCCCCAATTGCCTCAATTTCTGCATCAATATTCCCTACACTTCTCAAAATGCTTATAAGGAGGCTCCAAGCCACAGAGTTTAGATCCGGATTCAAACATCCAAACTTTGGGAAAGTTCTCCTCTGACATTTTGGTTCAGCCCATTAAAGAGGTCAGCCAGAATTCACATCTGAATCTGAGCTTCCCCCAGCCTTCCAGGGTGTTTTGGTCTGGTGTTGTGATTTGGGCTTTTCTCTCTGGAATACCAGATTTTTTTCCCCCTCTCTCTGCAATGGGATGCAGTCTTCTCCCACACTGCCCCCACCATCTGCAACTGATTCCTTAACTAGCCTGATAGCTATAAAACTGCTGTGAGGTCAAAATCAGGCCCATTTCAGTCTTCAGGACCCTGGAAGATAGGTAACTATTGTCTGCATTTTACAAGTAAGTGAATCGTGGCACAGAAAAGATATGACTTTCACAGGGTCACACAATAAATCAGTGACAGAGCTAAGACTAGAAACCAGGAATTGTGCCTCTCTGCCCTACTCACTCAGTTCTTCTAGCTATTATGCCTCACACTGGTTCTGGTTATTTCATAACCTTCACCACCCTGGAACTCCCAAATTCCTCCCTGCCTTGCGAAACAGTTAACGCTTCTCCAAAACACCCTCCACAAGAGAACCACAGAAGGAATTCACCAAGCCAGAACCACAAGCTAAAACTTACATTAAAAAAACCCTAATATTATTTTAATAAGGAACTAACATGTCACAGCCATGTGCCCATGCTAGAGCAGAAAGGTACAAAGCCAAAGGCAAATTTTCTCCATTTTCCCTTCCCAACCCCCAATACATGCAGTGGTGGTACTGAGTCTATGCTGCACATCTCAAGGAGTGGGGAAAGATGTTAAGAACTTCTGCTACAGTGCTTAAAGGCCTGCAGCTACACCCACAGAACATACAGTACTGGGATACTATTGCTTAAACTACAAAAAACACCTCCACATCAACCATGTTGAGGGGATTACAAGAGTAATTTCTCGTTTGTGACAGGGTTGGGCCAGATGGCTACAAGAGAGTGATAGACGGCAGATATATTAGCCCCAGGTTAAGTAGGTTCCTTTTCCCTGGGTAAGGTAACAGGGAAGGTTCCAGAACAATCAGGAACTTTCTGGAAACAATTAAGGCAGACAGGCTGATTAGAACACCCACAGCCAATTAAGAAGATGCTAGAATCAATTAAGGCAGGCTAATCAGGGCACCTGGGTTTAAAAAGGAGCTCACTTCAGTTTGTGGTGCACGTATGAGGAGCTGGGAGCAAGAGGCACTAGGAGCTGAGAGTGAGAAGGCGTACTGCTGGAGAACTGAGGGGTACAAGCATTATCAGACACCAGGAGGAAGGTCCTATGGTGAGGGTAAAGAAGGTGTTGGGAGGAGGCCATGGGAAAGTAGCCCAGGGAGTTGTAGCTGTTGTACAGCTGTTCCAGGAGGCACTCTAGACAGCTGCATTCTACAGGGCCCTGGGCTGGAACCCGGAGTAGAGGGCGGGCCCGAGTTCCCCCCAAACCTCCCAACTCCTGATCAGACACAGGAGGAGTTGACCTGGACTGTGGGTTCATGAAAACGGCCAAACTGAGGGCTGCTGTGAATCTCCGAGGCGAGCAAATCCTCCAATAAGCGCAAGACCCACCCAGGTAGAGGAGGAACTTTGTCACAACTGGTGTCAAAAGTGGGATTTGGTGTGCACAGCGCGGCGGAAGAAGGAGGGTGATTTTAAAAAAACAAAACAAAAAACAAAAAACACAAAAAAAAGGAGGAGAGGGTTTATTTTTTTCCCCCACCACAATGGAGGACATAGTGTGGGCACTGATACAAGCCACGGCTGCCCAGCAGGAGGCTATCCGTGTCCAGGCAGCCGCCCAACAGGAGGCAGTGCGGCTGCAGCAAGAGACTAATTGCCTGCTGATGGACCAGGCTGCTCAAGACCGGGCTATGTTGCAGGAACTGGCAAACCAGGTAAAGGCCCTTACAGAGCTGAAGTGTGGCCATGATGGAACGCAGGTCATGCGGGCCAGCAATTGGCTGCAGAAAATGACGTGGGAGGATGATGTAGAGGCGTACCTCCTGGCCTTTGAGAGGACAGCCCTGCGGGAGGCTTGGCCCCGAGAACAGTGGTCTGGCATCCTCGCTCCATTCCTGTGTGCGGAGGCCCAGAAGGCCTACTATGATTTACCTGAAGAGGCTGCGGCAGACTACCCCCAGCTGAAAACAGAGATCCTGGCCAGATCTGGGGTAACATCTCAAGGAGTGGGGAAAGATGTTAAGAACTTTTGCTACAGTGCGGGCCCAGCGATATCATGAGTGGAGGTACCAGGAAAACAAAACCCCTCAGTCCCAATTATATGACCTCATCCATCTCGCACAAAAGTGGTTACGAACTGAGTCCCAGAGTCCGGAGGAGAAACTAAAGGTTCTTGTCATCGACGGGTACATGAGAGGACTACCGCCAGACCTTCGCGCCTGGGTAAGCCAGAATGACCCCTCTACCTACGACGAGGTTGTCGCACTGGTAGAGTGGCGAAGGATGGTGAGGGAGCTGACCCGACCATTTAGGGAAGAAGCACCCCAGGTTAAACGAGCAGCACCAAGCCCTAGAGCTCAGGTGACTGGGCCACCAGGAGAGCCCAGGTGGAAAACGAGAGGGGCTGAAGGGCCACCAGAAGCCACAAAGAGTCAGAGCACTGAGGGGGAAGAGGATCGTGATGTTAGACTGCCCAAACTGAGAGACCGGGGAACGTCTAGGGCTCCATACAGATGTTACGCCTCTGGGGAGTGGAGACACATAGCTGCACAGTGTCCCAATGCTGAGGAGTCTATGCATTGTAACCTGGGGAACTGGGCAGACCCATGCTCCCTAATCCACCTTTTGGGGGTCTCACTAACCCCACATATGTTCACCAGACCAGTGAAGCTAAATGGGGTAGAGACCACAGCACTGGTTGATTCGGGGAGTGCTATCACGCCTGTCTCGGGGAAGCTCGTGAAGCGTAGTCAGCTGCTGTGGGCTAAGTGTACAGGGATAACATATGACCATGGGACAGTTGGTTATTTCCCCACCATCCCAGTAAAAATCGAGATTCAGGGGAACACTACTGAGGTAGCAGCAGGGGTAGTCCCTAAACTCCCATACCCAGTGCTCATAGGGAGGGACTTCCCAGGGTTTGGAGACTTATTCCCGGTAGGGGAATTGGAGAAAGGGGGAAACCCTGAAGTTAGTGAGGCATCCACAGTAGATTGTCAACCCCCAATCTTCTCTGAAATATCCCCAGATTTGTTCTCCACTCCCAGACAGGGTAGGAAGTCGAAAAGGGAAAGGAGGACAGCTAAGGCATTGGGAACCCAAGTACTGACCCAAAGCCAGAGGGTCGCTCTCATAGGTAGGCGGACCCGAGCAGCTGAAAAGGAGGCCACCCAGGAGGGAGAAGCACCCGAGTCTGACTCACAGACTAATGCCTCTGAACCAGAAGAGGCAACAGAGACTGGCCTCCTAGATCTCGGGCAGATTAGCCCCGGGAGAGGAAATTTTGGACAGGACCAGGCTGAAGACCCCAGGTACGACCACATTAGGAAGGAGGCGACCGAAATAGATGGGGTCCCCGTGGAAGGGAAAACCCAGGGACCAGGACCCTACTTCATAATGAAGAAGAATCTCTTATACCGGGTTGCACCAGTACAGGGGCAGAAGGTACAGCAGATGCTAGTACCTCAAAAACACCAGAATGCTGTATTAAGTCTTTCCCATAGTCATCTTTTGGGGGGAGGGGGGCATTTTGGGGTAGAGAAGACCCTGGCACGGGTCCTGTGACGATTCTTCTGGCCCGGAGTACATGAAGAAGTGCGGAGGTACTGTGCATCCTGCCCAGAGTGTCAGCTGCACAGTCCCTGTCCCCACTTGATGGCACCTTTAGTACCCCTTCCCATCATAGAGGTCCCCTTTGAGCGAATAGCCATGGACTTAGTGGGACCCCTGGAGAAGACTTGTCGTTCTGGATTATGCTGCTCGCTACCCAGAAGCCGTCCCCCTGCGGAACATGGCCTCTAAAATGATAGCTAAAGAGTTGGTGGGGATCTTTGCTCGAGTGGGGCTACCAAAGGAGATATTAACAGACAAAGGTACCCCATTTATGTCGAAGCTAATGAAGGACCTCTGTATGCTGCTGCATATGCATACCCTGAGAACTTCAGTCTATCATCCTGCAGACCGATGGGCTGGTAGAAAGGTTTGACCAAACCCTCAAGGCAATGACAAGGAAAGTGGTAAGTCGAGATGGGAAGGATTGGGACACCCTACTACCCTACCTTATGTTTGCAATCTGGGAGGTACCTCAGGCCTAAACTGGGTTTTCCCCCTTTGAGTTATTATACGGACGCCACCCCCGTGGCATACTAGATATCGTGAAAGAAATCTGGGAAGAGGAACCCAATGAGGGGAGAAATATAATTGATCATGTGTTGCAGATGCAAGAACAGATAGCCCGGGTCACCCCTATTGTACAGGAACATTTGGAAAAGGCGCAGGAGGCCCAGCGAACCCATTACAATTGCCAGGCAAAAGTCCGACAGTTCCAACGAGGGGTTTGGGTGATGGTGTTGGTACCCACGGCAGAAAGCATGCTTTTGGCCCAATGGCAGGGACCCTATGAGGTGGTTGAACCCATGGGGGAAGTAACGTACAAAGTGTGGCAGCCAGTACGCCGGAAACAAGAACAAATTAATCACATTAACCTCTTAAAGCCTTGGCACCAACGAGAGGCATATGTAGTGGCCCAAGAGACCCCGATCCAGGGAAATAACATGCAGGAGCAGATCAGGATATTCACTGATCTGACACCAAACCAGAAGAAGGAGGTAACTGAGATGATCAACCGATACCAGGACATGTTTTCAACCAAACCAGGCACTCTAGACAGGTACATTCCACAGGGCCCTGAGCTGGAACCCGGTTAGAGGGCGGGCCCGAGTTCCCCCCAAACCTCCCAACTCCTGATCAGACAACAGGAGGAGTCGACCTGGACTGTGGGTTTACGAAAACGGCCAAACTGAGGGCTGCCATGAATCTCCAAGGCGAGCAAATCCGCCAATAAGCGCAAGACCCACCCAGATAGAGGAGGAACTTTGTCACACCTTGTACAGGCCTTTTCTCCCAAAGATTTCAAAGTACTTTGAAAACATCAACTGTTAAGCCTCACAATACTCCTGTGTGGTAAGTATTAGCCCTGCTTGGGAAACTGAGGCACAAAATTTAAGTGACTTGCTTATGGTGCTACAGCTGCTCAAGGTCAGAACCAGAATTAGAACCAGGAGTTCTGACTCCCAGACTGCTCCTATCACTACTAGATTATGGCTTCAGGTGAAGAATCAGGAATAGGAGAAGATGAACTCTAACCAAAGATTCTCTTTTTTTGCAAATGTCTTTAGTAATCAAGAATGAAAGCAGAGAGAGACAAGCAATGGATCAAACATTTCCTTGGGTTAACTCCCTTCAAGTCCATGGAGTAAGAGCTAGGATTAACCTGGCTCATTATGAAATATAAACTGAGTAATTTTAAAAAAGAATATCAAAATGTTTTCCTCAGCACATCAGCTCTTCTGTTTATCCTGGCCTAAATTCTATAGTCAGATACATATCAAATGTTCTTCTGGATAGGTGTGTTAAAGATGAAATAGCAAACTTCCCTCTCTGTTTCCATGTGCTTATAAATTTACATATATCTCTTTGATCGCTTCATACACAGTTACTATGCAGGTCAGGTTTGTACAAAACGCAACAAAATGTGGCAATGTTTGCAGGGAAAAGGTAAAACAAACTACAGTCAGTTGGTCGTCCTTAATAATCCTGGGGAGTAACCAATGGCTAAGGGGATTTTTCAGTGTTATTAATTCCAACAAACAGTTTTCTAGTTGATTCTTGTTTTGATGATCTCAGGAAAACAGACAGGATAGCTTGAAGCATCTATTGCAATTGCCATTATGCTTGCAGAAATTGCAATGCTTATATCATACAAGGCATTTTGCAAAATTAGCACATAGCTAAACATTTGATGTGAATGTAGTTTTCATGATAAACTTTAGCTAGACTCAGATGTAGTCAGGCAGCTGCAGTTCAAGCTGTTACACACACTGCTCTGCTAATGCACCCCACTAAACTCTCAGCACTCCCTTTATTCCAGTGCTGATGATTTGTATCTGTCTGCCCATACATCTCAGTCCTGACCTGCAGCTCCCCCTTACTATTCCAGTGCTGGGTTCCTACACATCTCTGCCAGTATGCCTCAAACCTGACCTGTGGCACCCTCTTCTGTCCCACTGCTGGGTTTCCACACATCTTTGTCAATACACTGCATTCCTCCTGGCAGGTAGCACAACTTGCTGTTCCAGTCATGGGGGCTACATGAAGGTCTACCAGTGCACTTCAATTCTCCTGATTTACAGGATAATTTACTTTTCTACTCCTGCACCCCCACAAAACTTACCCAATGGACCTCAGTGGTAACAGGCAGCATCTCTTGCTAGTCCAGTGCTGGGCCTCTTCTGAGCGGAGACTGCCAATTGAATCTAACTGTGTTGTGATTTTGTGAGGAAGACCTTGGAGTAAGCAAATGCAGTGGAGGCCAATGAAAAGCGCTATCCTGTCAAATTTGCAGCAAACAAAAGAAATGGTATAATACACTGCTAGCAGCTTTGAGCAGTCAATCCTGCAACTCTGCAAAAGCCTAGTCTATTAACAAGGAAATGGCAGACATTTTTTACTGCTGCCATTAAACATAGTGAGATATGCAGCAAGAGAGTCAATAGATGACGTTCTGCTCTGATATTTACCCTGTGCAACCCCATTAGAGCCAGAGCAGAACTTGGCCCTATAAATTTAATTCCCAATGCACATTCCCTTTGGAATTCTGAAATATCCTATATCTAGCACCATCACAAAATGTTACCCTGAAGCAGTGGTTCTCAAACAAATGTACTGGTGACCCCTTTCACATAGCAAGCCTCTAAGTGCGACCCTCCTTATAAATTAAAAACAGTTGTTTATCTATTCAATACCATTATAAATGCTGGAGGCAAAGCGGGATTTGTGGTGGAGGCTGACAGCTCGCGACCCCCCCATGTAATAATCTCGCAGCCCCCTAAGGGGTCCCGACCCCGAGTTTGAGAACACCTGCTCTAAAGGATAGCATCCCTAAAACTGCAGCAACATAGTTACTTTACCAGAGCTCATGACCCCAAACTTGCTGTAGTTTCAGTGACTTAAAAGAAAAGACAGGAAAAAAAGACATGCAAGTATGTATTCAGAGAGGTATATGTTGTACTGAATAAAGGTGATAAGGTTTATGTTCTTTTCAGTCATTATATATTAGTTCTTAATATGTCTGTTGAACAGACTAATCATTCCTATAGACCCCTCTCCTGGAAGTCAGAGGAGTGACTCCCATTAACTTCATTGGAATCTGAATCAAGTTCTTTCTATATATTTCACTGTTAGCAACCTTTCAACTGAATTTAACATGGTCCAGTGAAATGTTGGTCCAAACAGCCCTGCAGCGTGCAGTCCTCTGGGTGTCCTTCAGGTTCAGTACAGGCAGTGGCCATGCATGCTTCACCCACACTGCTCTTCATGCAGATATTACTGCAGTGACTGTAGATTCACCTCTAGGGGTGAGAAGGTAGCTAGTGCACATCTTTTTTATGGTTCTGAACTGTTTCTCAGACAATCTCAAATGCTATTTTTATTTTATTATGCAAGAGGAAAACCAAAAGGGGAAATGTCATGCTGCATTCTGAGCACTAAAATGACACTCTGCATTTTTCTAAGTTCACTTTCCATCCTAAGCTCTAAATTTCAGAGGTCTGGGGTAATTTATATTTCCAGAGTAAGGACTAGCTGTCTGCTAGGCGAGTTAATAAATAGAAGGTTGTCATTTTTAAAAAACATAAGCCCCAGTGTTATTGGAAAAGCACTAACTAACTGTGATTCTTAATAATGGAGTTAGAAATAAGCCAAAGAACCTCAAGAAAATGCCTCTGATGAAACCCCAGAATAGCTAAACCAGCAAGACCATTTTTTTGTTTCTGTCAGGAAAGGAAACTTGGCCACTTCTGTTTTCCCTCTGGGTAATATCATATAAGACATGCTTGTCAAGCAATCACGTATACTCAAGTCTGTCTTCTGCTTTTTTATGAGCTGACCAGCTATATACCTCTGTTTGTGTTATGTGCAGCATATAGCGCATGTGGTGGTGCAGTTGCAATGGGTTGGGGGTTTTTTAGGGGGTTTGGGATGGACACATTATGTATAAATGGTGGAGCTAGTCATGTCACACAAGTGAAACTAAAATCTTCACCCCACACCCCACATCAGCACACGTTCTGTATATGACACACATTTTGCAGGACAAGAGCTTTTAGGAATTCTTTATAGGGTTTTAAAAGTTGTATTGAGACTCTACATTTTAATATTTTTCTGCTTACAAAGCCAGCTGTCTTAGTTATCACCATCCAACTGTAGAAGCTTTGGAAGCAGTGAAAAAAATACCTGAACAACTTTTCTTTGCACAAAAATATTGCAACTTTATATTATAGGGACTTTGATATCTAGGCTGGAAGTAATGCTAGTTATCCCAGTGGAAAGTTTAAGAAATTCTCTGTTCCAGTGGTATAAAGTTCCCATTCCCAGCCCTAATAGATCACATGGTATTGGGCATGTCAGTGGTGCTGGACTGAACATTGTCTGGCCTTTGCACCACTGATATTTGGAGTGGGGTGGGGAATTTCATATTTTGAGGAAGTGACGGAAACATCTTGTAAGTTAATTTTTTTTTAATGGTGACTGAAGCTCCTGAGAGGTCTGGAATAATGTAAGTAGTTCTGGCAGAGATGGAATAGTGGTCAGAGTGACAAAGGTGCACGATAAATGCAATGCAGCGCATAGATATCAGCACATTAGGATCATAGAAATATAGGGCTGGAAGGTAACCTCAAGGTCATCAAATCCAGCTCCCTGTGCTGAGGCAGGACCAAGTAAACTTAGACCATCCCTGGCAGGTGTTTGTCCAACCTGTTCTTAAAAACCTTCAGTGATGGGGATTCCACAACATCCACTGGAAGCCCATTCCAGAGTTTAACTGCCCTTATAGTTAAAAGATTTTCCTAATATCTAACTTAATCTCCTTTGTTGAAGATTTTATGTCCATTGCTGCTTGTTTTAACTGAGCATGGACATAGAGAACAATTGATTTCCCCATCCTCCTTTATAATAGTCCTTAACATATTTGAAGACTGTTATCTGGCCTCCCTCAGTCTTCTTTTCTCAGGACTCTACATGATCAGTTTTTTTAACCCTTTCCTTCTATGACAAGTTTTTTAAACCTTTTGTCATGCCTGGGAAAGTCATGCCTGACTAATCTAATTGCCTTCTATGATGAGATAACTGGTTCTGTGGATGAAGGGAAAGCAGTGGACGTGTTATTCCTCGACTTTAGCAAAGCTTTTGACATGGTCTCCCACAGTATTCTTGTCAGCAAGTTAAAGAAGTATGGGCTGGATGGATGCACTACAAGGTGGGTAGAAAGTTGGCTACGTTGTCGGGCTCAACGGGTAGTGATCAATGGCTCCATGTCTAGTTGGCAGCCGGTATCTAGCGGAGTGCCCCAAGGGTCGGTCCTGGGGCCGGTTTTGTTCAATATCTTCATTAATGATCTGGAGGATGGTGTGGATTGCACCCTCAGCAAGTTTGCGGATGACAGTAAACCGGGAGGAGTGGCAGATACGCTGGAGGGTAGGGATAGGATACAGAGGGACCTAGACAAATTGGAGGATTGGGGCAAAAGAAATCTGATGAGGTTCAACAAGGACAAGTGCAGAGTTCTGCACTTAGGACGGAAGAATCCAATGCACTGCTACAGACTAGGGACCAAATGGCTAGGCAGCAGTTCTGCAGAGAAGGACCTAGGGGTGACAGTGGACAAGAAGCTGGATATGAGTCGACAGTGTGCCCTTGTTGCCAAGAAGGCCAATGGCAATTTGGGGTGTATAAGTAGGGGCATTGTCAGCAGATCGAGGGATGTGATCGTTCCCCTCTATTCGACATTGGTGAGGCCTCGTCTGGAGTACTGCGTCCAGTTTTGGGCCCCACACTACAAGAAGGATGTGGAAAAATTGGAGAGAGTCCAGCGAAGGGCAACAAAAATGATTAGGGGACGGAACACATGAGTTATGAGGAGAGGCTGAGGGAACTGGGATTGTTTAGTCTACGGAAGAGAAGAATGAGGGGGGATTTGATAGCTGCTTTTAACTACCTGAAAGGTGGATCCAAAGAGGATGGATCTAGACTATTCTCAGTGATAGCAGATGACAGGACAAGGAGTAATTGTCTCAAGTTGCAGTGGGGGAGGTTTAGGCTGGATATTAGGAAAAACTTTTTCACTAGGAGGGTGGTGAACACTGGAATGCGTTACCTAGGGAGGTGGTGGAATCCCCTTCCTTAGAAGTTTTTAAGGTCAGGCTTGACAAAGCCCTGGCTGGGATGATTTAGTTGGGATTGGTCCTGTTCTGGGCAGGGGGTTGGACTAGATGGCCTCCAGAGGTCCCTTCCAACTCTGTTATTCTATGATTCTATGATTCATTTTTGTTGCTCTCCTCTGGACTCTCTCCAATGTATCCACATCTTTCCTCAAGTGTGGCATCCAGAAATGAACACAGTACAAGAGCTGAGGCCTCACCAGTGACGAACAGAGAGGACAATTATCTCTCATGTCTTATCTAAGACATCCTGTTAATACATCTGAGAATGATATTTTCCTTTTTTGCATCAGATTATTGAGTCTGATTCAATTTGTGATCCACTATAACCCCCAGATCCTTTTCAACAATATTGCCAGTATTCCCCATTTTGTAGTTGTGCATTTTATTTTTCCTTCCTAAATGTAGTGCTTTATAGTTGTCTTTATTGAATTTCAGCTTGTTGATTTCAAACCAATTATCCAATTTGTCAAGGTTGCTTTGCATTCTAATCCTGTCGTCCAGAGTGCTTGCAGCCCTGCTTCCCACTAGCTTGGTATCATCCAGAAATTTTATAAGCATACTCTCCACTGCATTATCCAAATCATTAATAAAAATATTGGCTAGGGTCTGACCCAAGACTGACTCCTGCAGGGCCCCACTAGGTGCTCATGAGAATGGTATGTGAAAGTATGTCAAAAGACTTATCATGTCTATTGCTTTCCCCCATTCACTAGGCCAGTTACTAGGGTGGTACACACATATGGCATATACACAATACAAATGATTGACTGCTATTCCTTCTCATTTCCTTCCATGTGTATTTCTGAGCATGAGAATAGAGAGAGGCAAAACTGACAGTGGTTTTGGATAGAATATGTTTATTCAACAACTAATTATTACTGAATGAGTTAAACCCTCCATCCTTTCCAGCTGATGGTGGCTGAAGTGTTTGCAACACTTTGGGGTTACCAGAGAGAGACACTGTTTCTCCAGATGGGCCTGATTGTACTGACTGATGCTGTATTCACTTGTACAGCTCTTATTTTGTTAATAACTTTCTTTGCGTTTTGTGGAAATCATTGGTGTTTTGATGGGATAATCATACTTTTATACAGTGCCTTTCACCCCAGTGGATTCCCAAAAGGCTAGACAGATGTGGTAATCTTACCTTAAATAAATAGAGAGGGGGTTTGCAGAATTCCCTGTTCTTCCCTATATTTAATGTAGGGAATACTACAAATGTTGAAGTCGTGTTACTTAGCTGTTTAGGGCAACTGGCAAGTTTTTATGGGTAACCACTGTATATACATACAGAACTCCATTCTCTCACCCCTGAAATGCGTTCACTTTTCAATGCAGGGCAGCAGGTACTGTAGCATAGTGGGAGAGGGAGGAGAAACCTCCATCAAGGACATTATGGAAAGCCCCTATTATGAAAAGCACCCTGGAATCCGTAACATCATTTGTAGACTAAATAGAACTTAACTACTGTACTTTAGGGAGGCTATGAGGACACATTAATAGTAAAACAATGTGAACTTTTGAAGAACAATGAAGTATTTATTGATATTACAGTTGGTGCCCACTTCAGCTTGGAGGAGCAGAGAGCAGTACTGGGTAGGGGAGAACAAACATCCCTACAGTTGTCTGAGTTCTGCTTCCTATCACAGAAACTTGGAGAACCCCAACCCAGCAGACTCAGGACACAAAAAGAGGGGTTGAATGGTAGTAGAAGCTTTATTGGGAGTACGGAGTGGTGCATACTTTGTCATGAGATTCATTTAATTGTCTAAGTCTGAATCCAAGCAGGGAGAGTTGCTAGTCAGCTGTTCATCTATCACTTCCCTCATATTGTACAACAGATTGTATGCGGTTTGTGAATTTTGGAAACTGCACATGCACCGTGTGACATCCTGCCAGAAGATGAGACTGTGCTAGCCCTGCCCACTCCTCTTCCAAGTTTCCTACCCCAAAGCTGACCTGATGAGTGTGCTCACATGTACCGTACAAGGTTACGCATCTCAAAACTAGTCCCTGGCCCAGATTTGGGCACCTTCTTTACACTGCTCCAGTAAGCAAACACTGACTGTAAATGGGTGTGGGTTGTCTACGAGGAGGATGCCCACAGCACAGGGGCGGCTAAGTCCAGTGTATATAACTGTACACTGTCCCCCTGGCATTCCCTGGCATAGGAGAATGCTGAGGGACAATGGGGCATAAGGAGAAGTTGTCGATAGGCAGTTGAGTAAAGCTGCCGTAAATCAGAGTACCCCAAAGGCTGCTCTGACTTATACCAGAGACCTTATTGTTCCCCATAGTAGCCCAGAATCTGGGAGGTACAGAGGTGAATCAAGCCATTCTAATTCTGGGCCATACCATCTGTGCTCTACCCCTCTGATCCTGTGTGTGTATTATGATAGGAAGTGTCTTTCCCACGCACTTCTCAGAGTCAAATAAGAATGCCATTACATTGTGTATCAGCTTTGCAATAAGCCAGAGGCTCATGATAGAAGCTAATTAAGTATTTTAGGAAAAAGTGTGAAAGCGGCCACCAACAAGTAGACTGCCTACTGCTACTCCAGCCTGGCCAATATCAGTTGCCTTATTGTAGTTCCAAAAATGCAAAGGAAAGAGCTCCATTCAGAAAGCTGTGTCCTTCTGCAGAGATTTCTAGAGGGGAGGGAAGGCCTGTTCAAACTAAGCCAGAGCTCTGGGAGACTGGCAGGGTGTAAAAGCAGGTTGGCAACCTGAGCCACCCTGGCCCTTGGGGGAATGTCTTGCGCATGTCTCTGCAAACAGGTCTGTACAGGCTGCAGAAGCATGGCGTGTTGGATGTGACACCTGTCCAGGCACATAGATCTTTTTGAGAAGCACAATGAAGGGGTGCCAGAGCCTAGATTTGGAAGGTTACATTTGTGTTGGCTGCGTTCCTTGTTCAGAGAAGAGGAAAGGCAAAAGACCTTGGGCTATCTCTGGGTGGTAGTTGTTTCAGCTTGAAGACATGTAGCTGCCTGACAACCACACATTTTTGTGTTTTGTTTTGTTTTTTTCTTCCTGTGGAACTTTTATTAATTTTTTGTGATTATTTTTAAGCACTTGGCACAGACTTGCAGCCAGTCTCTGCCTCTCCAGCAGTCTTTTGGAGTGGAATTGCATAACTCTGTACTTTTCCTGTATAAAACAGAATAAATTGGAGCTAATATACAGTGGCCATTGGGTGTTTTGTTTCTGAAAAGTTCCTTGTTTTCTTCCTTATCCTATTTATACCCAATGAAGTCCAGTGGCTCTAAGTAGCCTGTGCCACTATGAATTGCCCTGCTGAAGGAGAAGAGCAGAGGAACTTGAGTGGATGAGAGGTGGTAGCAAAGTAGGAGTTCAGCTTCCATCATAGAAGTCTAATAAGATCAGTTTCCCCCAGCAGCCTTGGGCAAAGTGCCCTGAATTCTAGATTTCCACTGTGTCAGTACAATTCCTTTAGAAGTTACTCATTATGCATTGTTTCTCAACTATTGGGCTGTCTAATCAACATTTTTTATCTTGATGAGACACAGCTGAAAACACACACAGATAAAACTCAGCTCAGACAAGATGGGTAGTGCTCACGGGGAGAGGAAGCAATTGAGTTGGTTTTTGTTGGTTTGTGGGTGCCTGCAATTCAGGGAATTATACCCATTTCTAGGGAGACAGCTTTGAAATTTGAGGGTTACTCTCTTGTCAGCTTTCAGCATGGAGGCCCCAGCTTTTTCAATGTTTTCAATTGTTTGTCACATCTAAAATATCCACCCACTTCCCTCAGATGTGTGCCTCATGCCTTTGTCACATCTAGGTAAAACTGCTGTAATGCATTGTTTATCAGACTTTCCTTTAAACTCATCTGGCAACTGCAACAGTTGCAGAACATGGCAGGTTGTCTGCTCCTTAGGACAGGAGCAAAGGACCCCTGTCACTTCCCTCTGTGATCTACATTGACTGTCAATACAGCACTTAAAAGCATTGCTGTATAAAGCCCTTTCTAACCTGGGCCTTGATTAAGCAAAGCACTAAAGCACATGCTTAATTTCGAATATGTGATTAGATCCATTGACTTCAAGGGCTTGCCCTTCAGTCTAGTTCTCTAGTTCTGGCTGATGATCTGCCTGGGCTGGTTGTTCTTATTTTTTTATTTTTTGTGTAATGTTTAGATGGTGGCTCCTATAATTGCACCAGGGCACTATGCCATCACAGTAGTATAGTGTCAAGATGCAGAGATACAAAGTTATCTCATGAAAATTCAGTACCAAGTCATAAAAACTGGGATTGTCCTTTGAATTTCAAGATTGGTGGTGACACTGTTTGGGTGTGGTAACCAGCTCCCTCTCAGTAAGCTAGTGGGGCTGGCCAGAGATTAGATATGAGACCAGATGGACACCTGGGAGAAGAGAACTGAGCTGTTGTGGTGAAACAAAGTCTTTTTGTTGCTTTGGGTTTGGACAGGGTAAAAATCTGCTTTTTCATGTGTATTTGATTCATATGAGCCAGGAGAGATTTTAAATTTCCTGAGAATAAGAAGGATATAAAACCCTATTTCTGTAAGTGCACATGCATTTGGACCTGATTCCCTAGAACAGTTCTGCCCCAAACACACTTCCTCTGAGATATCGAAACTCTACCGTAAGGGTAGAGGCTGAAGAAGACGAACTCGGTGTAAGCTCAAAAACTTCTTTCTTTCACCAACAGAAGTTGGTCCAATAAAATATATTACCTCACCCACATAGTCTTTCTAATGGGAGGGACTGTTGGTCACATAAACCTGGGTTCCCCTGTGGCAGCATGACTTGCCATCATCACAACTCTGAGCCCTTGAGTTCTTTCAGGAAAACTCTGGTATTGCTTGGTTGTTCTGATACTTCAACTCCAACTTCTCTCTTTCTATGTCTCTTACACCTTCATTCCACAGAAGGTGCTGATTTTTTTTTTTTTTTTTTTTGGAAAGGCTGCTAATATGATGATTTACAGTAAGTCTCTCTGAGGTCATGGGCAACTTTTCAACAGTCTCTATGGCAAGTGGCTACTAATCCTGATTCTACCTGAAGAGAGACTGGAGCTGAAGGAAATGCTAATCCAGTGTCTCGTCTGAGTTCTGTGTCGTCAGTAAGTATCCCCTTTCTCCAACTGCCTGTGCTAGCTGGGATACAACTGCTCCCCTTGTACAGAGGCTGAGGCTAGTCGTCATCACAGTGAAAAAAAGCTGTAACAGGTTCCCACCGGAGGGCTGAAGTTCTCATCAGTCTTTGAACTGTGCTCCACCTCAGTGTTGTCACCACTCCATCTTTCCATTTGTAACCCCAGTGCTGCTCCCATCTGGCACTATGCTGTTTCCTTTCCTGCTTTGTGCACATTCTCCACCAGAACCTAGACAATGGTCATCATTGTTTAAGTCCATTATAAACAGTACTGACTATACTTGAATGCGGCATATTAAAAGCTGTCTGCTCTAGGGCAAGGGAGAGGTGCCTCTTTAGTGACAGGAATGGAGAATGTTAAACTCGGATCTGCTCGATAGGGACAACATTGAAATGTTGGGGATTAAGAAAGCTTGTGTCCCCCTTCTCCAGCATGCTAAGTCAGCATCCTACCTTTGCAGACTGACTGTCACTTATACCGCTTTATCTCTGACTGCACTGCCAGAGTGCAGTAAAAAAACACAAAGAACATGCGTTAATGAAGGACAGAGTCGTTTTGGATTTTTGTTTGTGTTTTTGTGCTTGCTCTTCCAGCTCGACAGGAAGCCTTTAATAAGAGTTTTCCTAAATGATGCTGCATGTCAAATGGCAAATTTTACTCTGTTCTCTTAACAAACAGCCATTTCATGAGACGGTTTTTCTGCCCCTCTCAGTACATTCCAAAAGGCTTTATACCTCTTCTGGTTACTGATTGATGGCTCTGTGCTGAACTCCCTTTAATTTTGCAATAAACCAACTAGGAGGCTGAGACCACAAGTTTACAGAGAATGACTTATTTACTTAACTGCATTTACAAGGATGACAAAGTCAGATTTAGTAGTTTCAGTGTGGTCCTTGGGAGGGCAGGAGGAGTACTTGAGGAATTATACTGTATAAATAACCAAACAAAAAATTGCTTGCTTATTCTTCCATGTAAAAGCAGTCATATTTCAGTTCCTAGGCCAACTCACTCTGAGGCTCTGCAGGGGCTTTACACTTACAAAGGCTGTTCTCTGAGGCAAGCATTTTCAAACTTGGGTGCCTGAGCTTAGGCACCTAAAAAAGTCTTCCGATTTTTCTGACTTGCTCCCAGAACATCAGCCACTGCTGAAGTCAGTTAAATTGGGGAAGATTCTGTTGGCATGATGAGCTGTACAAGTGTTGCCAAAGCATAAAAAAGAGATGTGCACTTCAGGTATCTCTTACAGGTAGGTAAGATCCATCCAGGCTATGGTTACATTTTGGGGGGCTTAATCCCCTATGTTCCTGTTTACAGTGGCAGCACCTCTGAAAAGCAGGCAAATGATTTAGAAGCCTTAATATTTCTTAAATGCCTTACTTTAGGCACCCAAGATTGAAAATTTTGCCCTTTCTGTCCCTCAGTTTCCCTATCTGTAATAGAGGATTGTTATTTCTGTAACACCTTAGTTGTTCATAGTGCTTTACAGATAAGAGCAGGAAGGAGGATGTGGATCATGCCCCAAGGAGCTTAGACTCTAACATTAATATGCTGCTACTAATACTTAGCTTTCTTATGGGAGAAACTAATTGCAAAGTATTTTAAGATATTAAGAAGTTCAAACTTTTCCAATAAATGGCTCTGACATTTGAATAGATCTAAATAAACTTTTAAATAGTATTTGCAATCTAATCATGTTTTGCAGCCTCTGGACTGTTAAACTGTTAGCCGTACTGGTCAAAATTGGCCATGCTCAAAGGTTAAGGGGCAGTGGTTCACTGAACTCAGCAGGAAAGTGAGACAAGTTTCTAGCAGCACTGACCTATCCAACTGACCTTTTTAGTTTAGTTGCAGAGGGTGTTTTCTATTCATGTACAGTCATTGGCTGGGGAAGCCCCTCATATTGATTTTACCATGAACAGGGAACAGAAAACTATAACACAGCCCACTGCCTATTGCAGATGTTTGGGGTTAGCTGGGGCTGGAGGAGGGAAGGTGGTGTTTCCTGTTCCCTTGCTCTGTAATGATTACTCTAATAAGAATGAGAGAGAGCTTTGTTGGGTTAATTGATACCAGACAATAGGATCTCTCATGCGTTAAAATGTTGCATAACAGAATTCTCACCGTTGAAAGCTCTGTTGGAAGATAATGGACTAGTAATTTGAGTTGTGCCTCTTAAGCTGAAGCCAGGGCTGCATGGTCTGAAGTCCATTATGTGTTAGGAGAGCCCACAACAGAAGGGACTGACTCTTTCTTTACTCACTTGGGCTGGGATCCTGGCAAGTCTCATGAACTAAACAGAGTAAAATATGGTCAATACTTGGATGGGAGATCGCCAAGGAAAATTTCAGAAAGTTGCACGGTGACTTGATTGAAGGCACTTCCCCCCACTAAATCAGTTCTGGATCAATGCTCCAGCATGTTATTAGGAAGCACTGCATAGTTAGAGATGACATCTTTCAGGCAAGAGATATAAGAGATGAAAGATGGATATCCTAACCTTTCCAGCTTTCTCTGTATATACAGCCCTTATGTTTATCCCTGGTGATTTGTGAGATATTGGACCTTAAAGTCAGGCCAGCACTAGGTTTTGTGGGACCTGTCTGAAGTACTATGTGTGTCCCTCCCTATCTGTAAGTGTGACACCCTACTGGGAAATCGCATGGCCATGTCTCACCACCCTTCCTTTGTCTATCTGAATCTCTCATTCCTCTCAGGCTGTGGTGACTCCCTCACGCACCTGTTTGTGAGGCTCAGCACCTGCTGGTGAGCCATTTATATGTATCAGGAGGTGAAGATGAAGCGCACTTTTAAAGCTGGTGATGAAGACATTGAAGGAATATAATACTTGTGGCCTGCTGACACCAGAGTAAAGTGGGGGTGGCATTCTGGTTGGTGAATTGAATGTGTCTGTATGCTGAGGGACCCCGGGAGATGTGGGGCCTCATGTGCTGCTGCTGTTTACAAATGGGATGTTCTGCTGTACCAAAATCCTATTTTAGAAATGCAAAAAACTCTAATAAACTCACGAGTCCATATTTGAAGCCCTACATTTTCAGAAATGTCTTCATTTTTTTTGCTGCCCAGCATGAGACACTTTGGGCCTGGTTGCCACCCTTTACTGAGTACCCAAAATTCCAATTTAAGCCAAGAAGAGCTGAGGGTACTCAACAATCTTGAAAATCAGGCTCAAACTGGGGAGGCTGGGGACCCAGAATTGTATTACCGGTTGATGACATTGGAGATACGCAGCTATAACTGAGGGTAGACATTGCAGGCAATGGGGTTGCACAAGTGTAACTGAAGCAGAATTTAGCGCTACATTTGGTACTTAATTACCAATTGTGTTAATTTATGCTTGAATGTCACTTCCAGCTCTGTTAGGCCAAGAGGAGTAAAGAATAGCGTCACTTTATTTTCTTCACAGAAATAAGCTTTCTGAATACACATGGGGCTCCAGTTTCAAAAAGCATCCTTACTCAGGGCACTACTTAAGCACTTGCTCAACTACCACTGAAGCCAATGGAACTTGAGCACATGCTTAGTTGCCATCCTGAATCAGGGCCAGAGTAGCTGAGTAACAGTGTGCCATTTTTACTGTCCCTTTACAGACGTTTAAGTAGGGAATGATCCGTGATGATCTATTCAGAGATAAACTGAGCTTTAGTCCCATGGAAGATAAGAATCTTCCCATGGAAGATAAGGTATGGCTGGTTTATAAAGCGAAGGGTGAAGAGGATTACAATCCTCCATCCAGACCAGTGCCACAAGGTTCCCTGACATGGGGAGAGCTGACCAACCTGAAAGGTACAGAGTCCAGTTATGCAATTTCGAGTTTTCTCTCAGTTTGAAGCCTGTAGAGTCCACTGGAAGGGGAGGAATATGAAATATGGTACTTCTAGGGTTTTTTAAAAAAATCTTAAATACAGTAGCTTTTCTCTCAGATGTATGACATAAACTTTATACTCTGCCATCATATTTTGTTTATCTTGGCCCAGGGTTGGGTTGACTGCATCACTCATGGGTGCCTTTGACACTTATGAGTAATGTGGTCAGTGCAAACTTGTGCCAATAAAAACATCGTACCACACCAGAATGCATATATACATATAGCAAATATTTATTTAATTTTAGGTATTACAACTAATCATTGAAGTTTCTCTTTCAAACTGTATAATGTTGATGTGAATTCTATTCTACCCCTCCTTTTACGTCTGCCTTTGTTTACTTGGAGTTTTCTATAAGCTTCTATCAGGCTTGTGCCTTGGGCTCTACCTTATCATTTGAATTGAGGTTTGTCCTAACCACAAAACTGGTTTCCAAGCGCCTGACTCTTCCACCCCCTTGAATAGCTTATTTTCTATTGGTATCTGAGGTACATGCTCTGTGCTGAGGTTGTTGTGATGACAGTGACATTAATGGTGTGTACCAGATTGTTACTTGAAAACCTGAATTCTGGGGTTTCTCTTTTGTAATAAACTTTCACAACGAGCCTGTCACGGAGGCACCAGGCCAACGTGCTGGACCTGCTATGTATGAAGCCAGTCTGGACTCTGGTGTAGCATGCCTCACACTGTCATCAGGGCAAGAAGCTTACATAGTTTTAGCCTTCCTGGGTCTGACCTCAGAGCATTCAGCATCCCTTTTCACACCATGCGCTTCCTCCAGCGAGTCTGCCTGGGCGGGGCTCCTGGGGAAGCCAAAGGACCCTGCACCTCAACTCTGCAGTCAGCCAGGACTCTCAGCCAGTAAAATGGAAGGTTTCTTAACCGACAGGAACACAGTGTAGAACAGAACTTGTTAGCACAGAAATCAGTGACTTTCAGCCAAGTCCATCTTGGGGGAACTCCGGGCCAGACGCCCTGGACTCCCCCCATCCTTGAGTCCCCCCAGCAGACTGAACTCAACCCTTCTGCCTGGCCTCTGACACGCCCATTGCTCCTTCTCTGATCTTTGTCTCACTTCCTGGGCAAAGTTTCACCTGCTTGCATCCCGCTCCTGGTTCTCAGGTTACGAAGGGCACTGTCCATAGTTTACATGCAGGGAGCTGGAGCAGCCTCACCAGTCCCTGAGGGTCTCAGCAAAAGTCACACACCCTTATCCCCATCACCTAGGCACTGGTGCAGTACACAAGGAAACTGAGGCACACATAGTATTCATGCAAAACAGTAAGACTCACATATGCTTACATACAATATAACAAGGGGAAAACCCCACTTTGTCACAGCTTGAACACCCAGTCCTGCAAACACACAGGCATTACTTTCATGATTATTCCCATTGGAGAAGATCCACAATTCCCTCTATGCCATTTTGCTGGATGCCATTCTGGTGATACAAAGCAGTCAGCATGCTGACGTAACTGGCTATCTGGGAATTCCCCTAGTGTAAGGAGCCAGCTCTTTGCCAATCCACCTTTTAGTACCCAGCACAGGGAGCATGTTGTTGTGGTGGTGTCATTGCCCTATGGTGATGCCCAGCTACCAGAAGAGGCTCATGGGGTCCATTGCACCTGGGTGCAACTTAGGCCACCTTTGTGCCTTCCTTCACTGTGTCAGGTAGAGCTGAAGCTCTGGTCCAATAACTTCAGTGGGAGTATGCATGGAGTTGGGTTACTTACATGTGCAACTATTAGCAGATTTGGCCCCTTAGACCCATTCCTATAGCTTTGCTCAATCTCCAAGAGTGGGGATCAATTATCATTGGTAATTCTGGGGAAATGGTAATCACTTACATTGCCACCAAATGATTTCACTGCAATAGATCCACACTTACTCAGTCAGTCTCACTGTATAGTTGGCATATGTATTTGTACTAGTTTGTTTCTATCTCTCATTAGAAAAAATAACTGAGCTTTGAATTTATACTGCTAATGGTTCATCCCCTCAGCAAGAGGAATTAATATTTGTATAGTACTAGATAAGTGCTAAGTTGTATTATTATTACTGAAACCTCTTGAATCAGTAAAACATGGCAGGAAACCTTGTGAAAACAGGTTACCTTGTGAGATCTGGAGTTCTGCCTACCTCTGGTCAATGTGGAAATATGATGACAACAGCTTTTCTCATGGTGCTGTACTTCAGCATTTCTGCTCCTGGTCTCCCTCAGAACTAGGGAGTGCAGAAGGCCACATGCAAATATATAGGGTGGCAGAGGGATACCTACTAGGAGGAAAAGAGCCTCCAGGAGGAGAGTCTTAGGTGGTAATGCTCAGCTGCAGGAGCAAAGAAGAACTCTGCAGGGCTCAGGAGTAAGGGTGAAGAGCAGGGAACTTCAGCATAGCCCAAGACGGGGAGAAGGATCATTTGTTTGGATTTTCAGTTGGGCTTTTGTTACCCCAAAAGGGGACTGAACTTGAAAGGTGACCTGGCTGGATCACAGAGTGACATGCAATATGGGGTGCTAGAGTGGAAAGATTCCTGCAACACCACTTCTATGCACAGGGGGCGCCCTCTGGGGTAGGATCCCATTACAGTCTCTCTTGAAAAAAGGCAGTATGGATATACAGGGTAGGTAATATTTTGTCTTTGACTAACTTCGAAAGTCTCCTCAGTTTGCTGTACTTTTTACAATATCCCTTTGACGAGTTATTGCAAGTAGCTCCAAATTTTCCAGGAGAAATAAACTTGATGAAGGTCAGAGTGTGGAGTTGTCTGTCTGTCTTTGTATGTTCTAGTTCTCGTCTGGGCTGCTACCTGCCCTCCAGTAGCTATAATAATTAATTTTTCCTCCTGTTTGCAGGTTATCTTGACAAATCAGATTACCACACGGCTGAGTAATGGCCTTGATATCCAGGCAGACCTGGTGTCTCCAGCTGATGACATGTCCCTGTCTGAAGGTAGGAGCTCCATTTTATCACAGCTGAAACTTGATACAGACACAAATCCCCACTATCACTTGCAGTCTCCTGTTGATATTCGGGGGCACATGGGATTGGGGTTATCAAGCTTAGCATAAAATATAGCTGGAGTTCAAAAACATTTTAAAACTTCTTCGTAACTTTCATCATTTAAGGGGGAAGATCACCCATGTTAACCAAAAGACTACGTTTCCTAGGGGCCACAAAGAAATTTTCAATGTCCAGTTCTATAGTATTTTCCTCTGTAGTAGCTCTGACGCATAATTAGCCATGTGCACTAGGGGGTTTTCCCCCTTCCTCTGATGCCAGTGTGAGAGGGAAGATACTGACTAGACACTGGCTTGATCTGATATGGTAAATCCTATGCGCCTGTTCATTGATTGTAATTATCAGCAATTCAAAAGAGAAACACCTTGCCACAAATCAAAGAGGATAACCTTTCATTTGTGTCCACTGGACTATACACTAATCATACTTCAAGTACAGTGACTCAAACTGCAGATCTCAATATTACATTCATGCTACACAAATGTGCCGTGCCTTGTAACACCTCTCTCATAATACTGCATTTTCTTTCTGTGCTAATTTCAGGGTATTGTATTTTCCATAGAAATTGAAGCAATAATTACACATTTTCATGCAATAATAAGAGAGTTAACTTCTCAGTGTATCTATCAGTGAGAAGAAAAGGTAACTCCGAGTAAGAATTCAAAGCCGATCACCACCTTGTATGGTAACTGCAGTTTCTAGTGTGACAGACCCAGACCAGTGGGATACAGAGTCTGGTAGAAGGCAAATATATTGGCCACTGGATGAACAGTTTTCTGTTCCCTGAGTGACCAGAGCAGGGGCTGCCCTAGAGCAATCAAGAACCTGCCAGAACCAATTAAGACAGGCAAGCTAATCAAGACACCTGGAGCCAATTAAGAACTTTCTAGATTCAATTATGGCAGGCAGGCTAATCAGGACACCTGGTTTCAAAAGGACCTCCCATCAGTTAGTAGGGGGATGTGCCAGGAGCAGGGAGTGAGAAGGTGTGCTGCTGGAGGAGTGAAGAGTTCAAGCGTGATCAGGCTTCAGGAGGATGTTCCTGCAGTGAGGATAAAGAAGGTACTGGGGGGAAGGCATAATGGGAAGTAGCGCAGGGAGTTGTAGCTGTCACGCAGCTGATACAGGGAACATTGTGGACAGCTGCTATCCACAGGGCCCTGGGCTGAAACCCGGTGTAGAGTGTGGGCCTGGGTTCCCCCCCATCCTCCCCAACTCCTGATCAGACACAGGGGGAGTTGACCTGGTCTGTGAGAAACACCAGAAGGGAAGGTCTAAATTGGAAAGGGATCTGTCCTGTCCCCGACCCACTAGATGGGACACAGAGACTGCGGGGATTATTCTCTGTTTTCCCCCATGCTGGACATTGATGAGATTAGCTGAGTGGACGGCAGGTTTGAGGCGCTAGTAAGAGTGGCCAAACTGAGGGCTGCCGTGAATCTCTGAGGCAAGCAAATCCGCCAATAAGTGCAGGACCCACCAAGGCAGAGGAGGAACTTTGTCACACTAGCTATTGCAAGAATAGTTGGGCCCATACTACATGCTGCAGACAACTGTAGAGAAGTTCCCTATTTAGAGTTCAGTTGTGTCAGAGGCCCCACTCTACTGTGGTAAGCAAGGTTTTTCCTCTAGTGGGTTCCTCAAAGAGTATTGCTGACCTGATGTCAAATTTGCAACTTGGCAGGATATAGTAAGTAAGGTGGTTTTCACTCTTCTTCTTTGTTGCACCTTTCTGGTGGGTCTTATCAGCTACTTTCTCACACCAGTTCTCACACTGATCACAGGAGATTTGTCCATCCTGTATGACACATGCAAAGGGGTATTGCTAAAGAGAAAACAGAACCAGGCTAGAGTTCATACTTGTAGCCCAGTGTGGGCCCATCAGCACTGGTTCTCCACTTTCCTGGTGCTGTCAGTGAAACCCCAATTTCATTTCCACTAGACTCAGAGCTAATCTCCCGGGATCATGGTTGCCTACCCCACCCAAGCCTACAATCCCTTCAGTTAACTGCATGAATGCTCCATGGCTAGACACGCAAGAGCAGGCTTGCTCAAAAGATGTTCAAAAGATCCTACTAAATAGTAGAAAGTCTTCTACAAGAACTTACTTTGCTAAACTGAGGCATTTTTCCACCTGGTCTTGGCAGTAAGGCTATCACCAACCAGTTCTTCAGTTCAACATTTCTGGACTACTTATTATTCCTGAAATACAAAGATTTGGTGGTTAGTTCCATCAAAATACATCTGGCTGCTATTTCAGAATTCCATTCTAAAGTTGACAATTGCTCTGTTTTTTCCAATGATATGTCCATGTGATTTTTAAAGGGCTTAATCAAATTATACCCTCAAATGCAAGACCCCATTGCTCTGTGGGATCTCAACTTACTATTGTCAAGACTTATGGATCCCCCGTTTGAACCGTTGGCTACCTGCTCGCTGTTGTATCTATCAATGAAGGTGGTATTTTTGGTGGCCATTACCTTGGTCTGAAGAGTAGGGGAGCTGTGGGCATTAATGTCAGGGTCTCCATGTACAGTCTTTTTTTAAGGACAAGGTTTACCTGCATCCTCATTCAAAGTTCATCCCAAA
This sequence comes from Chelonia mydas, assembly GCF_015237465.2. Lineage (NCBI taxonomy): Eukaryota > Metazoa > Chordata > Testudines > Cheloniidae > Chelonia > Chelonia mydas. The sequence continues at coordinate 64,959,263 of NC_051246.2, forward strand.
GGTGGTTTCCTTTTTCCATATCAATCAGCCAATTTATTCGCCTGAATTTTACCCAAAGCACAAACGACCAGGGAGGAAGAGCATTTGCGTATGTTTGATGTCAGAAGAGCATCAGCATTTGTGACGCTCTGTACCTCGGGGAAGCACCCTGCTCCCCCATGTTCATCCTTATAATATGATTGTGTGATATCCAATGCAAAGTTTGTCATGTTGGGTGTCTTTGGAAGGCTCATGATGTACTGAGCATTGTTGTTATAGTAATGTTATAGGTTGTAATTTCATGTGTATAGTTATGAGGCTGAAAATGTGTCCTCATGGCTTAAAACAAGCCCAGGCAAAAATTCTCCAGGAGCAGAGGCCCAGGAAAAACTCTCCAGGAGCACAGGGACAGTTCACACCTCATCAGGGCATGTATGGGACAAACCCGTCCCAGCCTCACAGGAACAAAGGACACTGGCCTAGGCAGCAACAAAGCATCTGTTGGACTCTCCAGTGAGTCACCTCCCTTCCCGTGGTCAGTTTGGAACTACGATGAGGTAATGCTCACTTGACTCTGAAGAGGGGGGGCAAAGCCAAGAGGAAAGAAAGGACATGATAAAAAAGAGAGACGTTTGCCATGCTCTCTCTCTCTCTTCCACCTCCATCTACAGACACCACCACCAAGCGACTGAAGCGCTGATCAAAGGGGAGAGCCTGGCTGAACGGCAACCAGCCAGCCTGTAGTGAGATGCATCTAAGTTTGTAAAGGCACTGAAAGTGTTAAGATCAGCTTAGAATGCATTTTAGTTTTATTTCATTTGACCAAATCTGACTTGTGCTTTGACTTATAATCACAAAAAACCTATCTTTTGTAGTTAATAAATTCATTTGTTTATTCTACCTGAAGCAATGCATTTGGTTTGAAGCGTGCCAGAGACTCCCCTTGGGATAACAAGCCTGGTACATATCAATTTCTTTATTAAATTGCTGAACTGATATAAGCTTGCAGCGTCGAGCAGGCATAACTGGACACTGCAAGACGGAGGTTCCTAGGGTTGTGTCTGGGACCGGAGATATTGGCTAGTGTCATTTGGTTGTACAATCCAAGCAGCGGCTGGCCAAAAGTGCTCACTCACGTATCTGGGAGCAGCTTACATGCTAGAGGCTGTGCATGAACAGCCCAAGAGTGGGGGTTCTCACAGCAGAGCTGGGTAACGGTGGCTCACAGAGTCGAGAATTAGAGTGTCCTAGCAGATCACCGGTCACAGCATTTTACCTGGACAGAATCAGACACTTTTGTAAATCCTCACAGCTGTTTGTAGCAGTTGCAGACAGATAAGAGGTCAATCAGTCTCCACTTAGAGCCTTTCTTCCTGGATCACATCTGGAATATGCATGAGCTATGACTTGGCTAACGTTGCTCCATCCAACAGAGTCATCACTCATTCAACGAGGTCTCAGTCTGCCTCAGTGCCCTTTCTGGCACAAGTTCCAATTGCAGATACTTGTAGAGCGGCAACCTGGTCCACACATTTGCTCCCACTATGCTGTGGCTCAAGACTCCAGAGATGATGCTAGAGTGGGAAGAAGAAAAAGTGGTTACTAGCCTGTTCCGTAACAGTTGTTCTTTGAGATATGTTGGATATATCCATTCCACAACCCATCCTCCTAACCCCTTCATTGGAGTTGCAACAAGAAGGAGCTGAGAGGGTTAGGGGCAGCTCTGCCCTTTATATCTGCACTATAGGGAGCCAGGGTGGCTTCCTACCGAACCAGAGAGTAAAGAGCCACCCTCTCAGCCTGAGTGGGCAGGGCCAGACCAAGCATACTCCAATCCCAGAAGGGGAGGGGTGGAACAGGAAGTACAAAGGGCGGGGCCCTTTGCCCAGTGAGGGCAGCACCAGGGAGGGAGACAGACACAGGCTGCTGGCTGTTCCCTCCAGACCCTGCTGCCGACCCAGGGGAAGCCCTGGGCCAGGAGAAACCTGACCTGGAGGAAGGACTGAGGCGACCAGGACTGCCACCTGCCGAGTACCCGGAGGACCTGGAGGGGCCAGGCTGTAACCCAGGCCAGCGTGAGCCTGACACAGAGGGGGAGTTGGAGCTGCCAGCAGCTGAATACCCGGACGAGCTGGAGGGACCGGAGAGGCCCGCTTGAGAGACCGGGTAGGAAGTAACCCAAGGGCAGAACTGCACAGTGTGGAGGGTGTATTTGGTCAGCGTGGCGCGGACGGTTCCCCGGTGACCCAGCAGCAGGACCCTCTTGTCCCACCACTGTCAGGGCCCTGGGCTGGAACGCAGTGGAGTTGGGTGGGCCTGCGGTCCCCTACCCCAGCCAACCCGCCTTGGGTAGCAGAATCCCAAATGCCGCAGACTCTGGCTGGCGCTCCCCTGCCTGAGGGGTGCGCCGCAGACTCTGGCCAGCACACCTTCTCCGCTAATTCCCCAGTGACCGAAAGGGGTGACTAAGGCCTGCCAGTGGGACAGTAGCTCTCCATCGCCCCCTAGAGGCTCGGTGGACCGATTGAAACCTGTCACATGCACACAATGGTGTGTGGCAGCAGGGGAAACTTGTGCTGCCCAATGGGTACTGTTGAGGGGAAACGTTTCCAACAGCCGTTGGAACGCACTGACACCGAGAGGAATGGACATGTGCAATGCGTCTGAAGAACAACAGTTACAGAACAGGTTCATAACTGGTTTTTCTCTGTTAAATGTAATTTGTGGCTTTGGTTAATGTCAAAAAGTCCTGAAAAAAATGCTGAAATATACATCTATTGTTAGATAGTATTGGATTCCCTGTACATGAAAAATTGTGTTAGTGGCTCATGCAAGCAAAGATGATGGTATTCTAAAATCAGGACTCTGGAAGATGGCATGGGTATAATTTTTTGTAGTGATTACGCTAAATGTGTTCATGCAGCTATTGTGGATAGTAATGGGAGTTAGTTGTGTGTCTAAATTTTCTGGTGCCATTGTTTTGAACTTTTGCCCTGGAGCGCCCTGAATGAGGTGGGATTTGTTGACCTTTGTATGTGAATTTTTTTTAATTAGGTGAATTCATGCTGGTGAAAGGTGCTGAGTGATAGTCGTGGGATTTGAAGATCTCTCTTTATCCCCAGAACAAGAAAAAACAGGCAGCAGAGGTGCAAGTTTTTCCTACAAATTCTCCCACTAAATGCCTCAATCCTCACCTATACTGACCACCTCTGTGAGTGTAAGCGGAATTCAGACCCATTCAGTACTTTTCCTATCTGCCAGCAAGGGTCTCAGCTGTCACGATGGTTTTTGCACTGTGGACACTGATTCACTAGGAATTGGACTGAGACAGCCTCCAAACTCATTTGATACTACCACCAAACAACCTGCAGATAATAATAATACTTTGCAATTTTATTTCTCTTATCAGCTGAGTAGCTCAAATGACTTTAAAAACTTTCATGAACTAGCCTACCAACACCCCTGTGATGCAGGTAATTATCATTCCCATTTTACAGTGGTCAGAGCTTAGGCCCTTCAACATGCAGAGGAGGCTTTTGGTAGGGGAGCCTGATCCTTCCCACTCCACTGAGATCCGGCCCAGGGCCCTGTGAGGGTGACACAAGGGTCTGATGCTCAGGAGCACCTTAAGACTGTCCTCCCATGGCCACTTTCTACCAGCCCGCTATTGTCCAAAGTTTGCAGTCTGTCCCAGGAGGCTGTTAAGGGAGGCTCACTGTTTGGCATCTCTTTGCAGCCGGGCGTGGTGTGGTAGCTGTCTTCCTCCTGGGGTGGTGGCTGCCTTCTGCCATGCCTTGGCCCTCCGTGCAGGTCAGTTTCAAGTCTCTCTCCTTCAGGGGTAGTCCATAAACAAAACACAGGGAATCAACACAAATAAACTGGGTTAGTAAATTGTGGTGGTGAATGCGTCCCTCTCTGTATATAACAGAAACAGGTCTTCCCTTCCCTCAGGGAGTGACCTTCAGGCAGTTGTTGAGGGAAAGATCTTGCCTTCCCTTAGCGCTTTTCTCAGGACCTACAAGGCAGAGGTTCTTTTCTCTTCCTTGGTCTGCCCACAAGTGAGCTGTTTTGCTCCCTTTTAACTCCTCTTCCAGACTGTACATCTCTTGCAGGTGTGGCGGACCAGGGCTGGTTGAGCCCAGAGCAGCTCCATAACCCCTTGTTGTCCAGCGTGGGGTTTCTGTACCCCATCACATAAAGTCAGGAATATAATCTGGAACTCATGACCGTGTTCTTATCATAAGATCATCATTCCTTTCATTCATCACCAACTTGAGCTGGATTTGAGCTTGTAACCTAGTTGTGAAGGGATCCATAATACAATATTAGTCCCATAAGGAATTAATTCTGTTGGATTATATATATCTAAAACCTTATGTTAGCCAAGTCAAAGTCATGTTTCTGTAAACTGTTTGGTGTGTGGATAATCTTTTAGAAAAACATCCAGAAATGAACCTTTCGCTATTCTAAATATGCTATTAGGAAGAAACAAAATGCTAAAGTGGCTTTTATTCTTTGCTTCTGTGTTTGACTGTGCATTAGAAAGGAATTTGTTGGGCCATTATCATGTGTTGGATCAGGCCCAATCCCCACCTCATTTCTACCCTGGAGCAGTTGCAGGGTTGGGTCCTAAAAGGTTGCATAAGAAAAGGTAATATTTTCCTACAACAGTAGAGATCTTTAGGGCTGAATTAATAGTGGTGTAACTGGTTTAAATCAGTAGCATTTCAGAAGGGCTGAATTTGGCTTTTGGTGAGGAGGTGATACAGGCAGAAATAAAGTGAGCAAGATCCTGGGCTCTGTTAAATCTGCTTTGTACCACTCCTCAGACGCAATGCAAATGTAGTTAGTTTAATTGGCCAACTGAAGATTCCTCATGCATAGAGGAATCCTCCAATGGTGTATAGCCAGCATAGCTGGCCCTACACCAACCCTCTTGCAACTCCCAACATAGGGGTTGTGTTGGGGCATGTTCAGAGCGTTGCTGCACTTCAGTGAATCTTGGTTTATAGAATAATCCCCTTTTGGACTGTTGCAACCAGATGTAACTTAGAGCAGCTTCATGGCTGCTCTGAGTTGCAGTGAGGGCCAAACCAGCTCTCAGCTGTCACCAGGCTCAAAAGCATTACCTGAGGAGCTAGCCCTCGGTATACCAATGTGTTACAATGAGGACAAACTCAAAATATCCTTGTTAGTAGTGGAAAGACCCAGAAGAAATAGATTTAAGCTGTGTCAGGTTAAACAAATATTAGAAGTAGAGCTTAACAACAATTGCAAAACACTTTCTGTGAATATGCATTCAGATACTTAAACAAATTCACTGTGGCCATGGTTGTGCCCTTTCATTTTGCTTTTGCAATCATTCACATGATCGGGTTATGCCAGCATGTGCACTCATGGAAAAAGTGAATTGTAGGCTTGCGTGTTTGAATCCTAGTGGAAAGCAAGTTTTAAATTAATTTTCCTTGAGCGTTTGTCCCAGAAATCTGTTTTTTAGGGGAAATGCACATCCATTCAAGGAACAGAAACAATATCAATTCACTAATCACTTTCCATCTATCTAGGTACCGCACACCACATTATCTCATAGTTGCCGCAAAGCTTGAATAGCAATGTGTAGTGTAAGCAACATTTTAAAAAAATGTACTTTAATAGTTTTGCACAAAGAATAAATTAGAAAAAATGCCGTCTGTTTCCACAGATATTCTTTGAACAGAAGAGGAAGTAAAATACATCAGATAATTTATTTGTTACTAATTATTTACTCTGTGAGGTGCAAAGGAAGGCTCTGTATTGCCATCAGTGGGGATGCTCAGGATTAAGAATAAACATCCCAGGTTTAGGAAAAATTAAGCCACTCCTACTTTGGTGTTGGGGGATGTGATGGCATAACCCACTCAAGGACCCTTCTAAACCAAAAGACTATGATATTAATATATATTCCAGCCACAGGACCAAAAGCTGCCTCTTACAGCGATCAAACAAATGCCCTATCTCACTTGGGCAAAGGTCATGACCATGTTGCTGTGGCCAAGAGCAGAGCCCTGCCCTCTCTGGCAGGCACAGCGGTATAAGAAAAGGGAGGCAGGCAGGGAGGGAACTCTTAGATTTCTTTAATCTCAGCTGACTAGCTGCTGTCTTGAAATGTTTGTTTGGAAAAGTTAGAGAGATTCTTTGACTTGACTTGGTCTGTAGGTTTCTGCTAGGTCTGGAGAGGCTGGTGTTCCCTTTCATTCTCTTTAAAACAAGCACAGATTGCTGGACAGTACTTTTTAATTCATAAGTGTAACAGTGGGTTTAGCGTGTCCTTTCAATCTTGCTCATCATTGCCATCTTAAATTGTATTAGACTTTGGAGCAAGGGTGGCCTTCCAATTTGTGGGGATGAAAGGTTGGAAGGTGCCACACAGCCCTCCCCGGACAGGACCCTTCCTCCTTTGGTCTAAGAAGTTTAGTCTAGTGGACAAAGCAAGGGACTCGGTGGGAGGCCTGGATTCTGTTCCTTACTTTACCTTTGATTCATTGAGACCTTCAGAGAGTCACTTCACTACTCTGTGCCTTAGTTTCCCTATTTTTAAAATGGGGATAATCTCTCCTACTTTGTGACTGATTTGTTTTAAAGCACTTCAAGATCCTGTGGAAAAAGCCTGAGTCCCACTACCGGAGAGGGTAGCTATGCAGGCAAGTACTATAATTTACTCCCCTTCAGGCCTGCTGCTGAATGGACAGAGGAAATCAGGCAGGGAATTAATAAGATGACCAAGGGCCCCCAAACTTCACAGTTCCTATTTTTAAGGCTAGCCCTACCGGTAATCTTATCTCAGTCATGAAGATTGTTAATCCCTGTGAAAACACAAACACCTCTGTCTTGCAGAGGCTTAGAGCTGATGAGACAGCCATTAAACATGCTTTTTAATCAGTGCTGTTCCTCTTTGTAGTTTTGTAAGCCACATGAAACTGTGCTTGTTCCTGTGAAGTGCTCCAGCACTTCATATTGAAAAACATTAGAAAGAATCATAACATTTTGACATACGTTAGATTACTCTCTTTAGTGTTATGGCCGCAAGCTCCTTAAAACCTTTACAGGCTGGTTTACACAAGTTCTGTCTGACAGAAGAGATGTTTTGTCTTGACATCTTGTGAAATACTGAGGATTTGTCAGATACCCAATTTAACTAGAGTACTTTTTTTTAAAAGGACAATTCATAAACAAATAGTCTATCTTTTTGGAATACGAATCCACTGGAATTAGCTTTCTGGGGTTTGTATGTATTTGGATGATAAGCAAAACCCAGGTCTTTCTTTCATTATAATTGACAGTACTGTATTTTTCCTAATGATTGAGATATTTCATTTCAGTCTTGTACAGTGCTATGCAATCATCAAAGATGTCTTGATTATATTCCTTCTTGAACAGGCCCCTGTAATATTAGTGGAATTTATGTACCTGCATTTGTCGGGGAGAAGAGAGTATGTCCCATTAGTTTCATGGAACTTGCATACCCAACTGTTAGGCTTTGTCTACACTGCCAGTTGAACGACAAAAGTTTTGTCATTGACAAGTGCTTAAAAAGCCTTCCCTCCCATCCCCCCACCCCTGCCCCAAAAGACAAACGTTTTGCCAAAGCAAGCGGTAGTGTAAACGGCTCCTTGTCAGCAGGAGTGCTCTCCTGTCAACAACATGAACCCGCTCCTAGGTCGTGGAAGTATTTGGTCTGCAAAAGTGCCCACGAACAGCATTTACACTGCCCGAACAGCATTTACACGGCCATGTCGCTGAAAGCTGTGTAGTGTAGACAAAGCCTTACAGAGGTGGGGTTGGAAAGAGCCCAAAACAATTCAGATATGCACATGGAGAAGGAAAGACCCCACCTAATATTGAATTGCATATGAGCACCAGAGAGGGAATAGTCCCCAATTTTGTTAATGGATATTAGTGCCTTTATTAAATAGTATAGGTAGGCTTGGAAGAATTAGATTTTTATCTGTAGATAACATAAACATCAATTTCACTGTACACACACAAACCGATGATTAAATATTTCCATTTATGATAATTGAAATTTATGGATGGCAAAGAAAAATGGTGCTTGAGAACTTAGAGTTTGAATTAAGGATATTTACTTTGTGTATTTTGAACCATTCAAAATCAGTTCAGAAGGACTCATGAGTGGCATGGCAAATCGAAGCTGGGTACATGCATGGCGGGGCCAGTTATAATAGACTGGTTGCTGATGTCAGCTGCAGACCATTCTTCACACCATGTTGATGTTGCAGAGAAATCTGAGCAGGGCAGGCAGGTCCACAATGGGTGCCTCAATGACAAGCATGCTCTTGGGTGGTCAAAGAGGTGTGTGTTTCCCTGATCTTCTCAACCATTCTTTAGTGTCCTCATGATGGATGTGTGGAGGAGTGATGTTGCTTAACTCTAGGATCCAGAGTATTGGTGTGGGTAGAAGCATCCCAATTATGATGCGCATGGTTGAGTACAGTTGTGTGTCAACCGATTTGACATGAGATGAATGGAGCCAGACTGGAGCATAGTATTCTGATGCAGAGTAACAGAGGTCTAAACTGAATAATTAGAGAGTTTGAGCGTTTGCTCCCCACAAATTGACGGCCCATTTGCTTAGAAGGTTATGTGATCTCACCTTAGTCACAGTTTTACGAAGATATGTGAGAGATCTATCTAGGGTTACTCCAAGGTAGACAGGGTGGGAATCCTGTTTCAAGAAATGTCCACTGAGAAAGATAGTCAGTTCTTGGGTTGCTCTGGCACAGTAAAGACGGAATGCAGTCAAAACTGTTTTGGTCACACTTGGTTGTAAATACCACTGACTACTGTATTTGGCCATCTTAATCAAGTGACCTTTTAGGGAGTCTTCAAGTTCTGCAAATGACCGTGCTTGGACGTCTAAACAAATGTCATTTGTGTATGTGAATTTGCAGAATTGGGTAAGTGGAAAGTCATTTTGTGTACATGTTGAAAAACATGGGTGCCAGCACAGACCCTTGCGATAGACTGTTGGTTTGTCTTTTCCATGCCCTAGCTCTGTCTCCCATGTGCATTTGGAAACACCTGTTGCAGAGGAGAAGTTCAATGACATTGACTACTCATGCTGGGAGTGCTCTTGACAATTTGACTAGAGCCCCATGGTAAGACCATGCCATGTGCTGCTGTCAAATCCACAAATATGCTTCCCATCTTCAGACTTTTCTGAAAACCATTTTCAATAACTGTTGTCAAAACCAGCACATGATCACAGGTGCTCTCACCTCTCCAAAAGCCTGCTTGCTCTATGCTGTGTATTGACTCCACTTCTGCTGAGATGTGCTGGATTCCTTGATGTCAGTGGGTGATAGTAATAGGCATCCAAAGGGATTGGACCTTTTGTTTATGTTAGTGGAGCTTATAATTACACACTGAGAGGGAGTTTACAGGGTTATGGCATGGATTTTGAACAGAGTTAAATTATGGTTCGCTCCTTTATATACCATGCTTTAACCATGTCAGGGCATTGCCATGCTAATCCCTCAACATAATAAATGAAGATGAGACCCAAGGTCTGGATACATTTTCTAAATTCAGTTTGGCTCACACTGTGACTAGCTTTGTATATACATTGGGTAAGGGAAATAGAAGTAAAATTGAGACTTTGTGTTTCACTAGCATGCAGCCCTGTGTTCTGTGGAGTTATATAGCACTAACAACTGATCTCTTTTCATTAGGAAAGTAGAGTTTGGGGGATGTATATGCATGGGAAAACATCCCTGTGAAGGGACGGCTGTTGACCTGCAGAAATATGTACAGCATATGACTCACTCTCCAAAATGAGACCATGCAAGAGTGGCCCAGGGTTGATGGGTGTGTGTGTGTGTGTGTGAGGGAGAGGGAACAGACTTCAAAGTCTCATGCCTATATTCTAGTTCCACTTACATGTCTGCTTTCCAGCTGGATTTGCTCTGGATTTACTGCAGGATGTTTGAAAATTGGACTCCTTGTTAATTCTAGGCAGACCGTATGATTAATGGCTCCCCTTATTTGTAATAAAAATGAATGTATTGGTGTTTCTGCTTAAATTGTGTGTATTTCCTGCTTTAGTATTGTAATTGTGATTTATTGTCCTAAATCATGCAAGTTTAGAATTGGTTAACTTTCTTTGGAGGTTGGAGCTGGGGGGGTGCTGGCATGTGAGTGAACTTCTTTCCAGGGATGGGCTGCTCCTAAAAGGATAAATTCAAGCCCCCTCCCCCCCAAAAATCAACAAAAATGGCTTATCTCTGAATATAATCAAAATAGGCAGATTTTCTGAGCTCCCCTTTTGGTTGTGAAGCAGCAGATTTTACACACTGAACAGGGGGTGCATCACATTTGGCTGCTGCTTGTCTTTCTGCAGTAGAAATATGTCAAACAATTGAAGAGCATTCAGAGAAGAGCAACCAAAGCGATCAGAGTGCTGGACAGATTGATTTATGAAGAAGATTAAAATAACTTAATCTGCATAGCTTGGCTAGACTAAGGCTTTGTCTACACTAGCCTTTTTTCTCTCTGAAATTTCCCTCTGTAGCACTGTTCCCATAGTAGCAATGATCCAACTCTAGAAAGACAAGGATCCAGCATTGGCTGCTGTTTTAACCATAGCATTACCTAGATCTGTTTTGTGCAGAATTAGATGACATGGTGGTTAAAATACTGAAGGCTGCTCTGTGCTAGCGTTCCGACCATTAATGATGGGAAATTTGAAGGAAAAAAGGCTAGTGTAGACACTCATTGAGTAAGTGGGGACTTGGTAACTCTTGGCAAGTACCTGAAGAGGGGGAGGGGTTAATGTAGGGCAGGGTATGAATGGAATGTAGCTGAACAAAAGAATATTTGAGCTGAATATCAGGAAAAATCTGTTGGACTCTATGGAAAAAATATATGGAATCTGTTGGACTGATGAATAGTCGCTCAAGGGAAGTGGCAGAAGCCCCCTTCCAGGGCAGGATCAACCCAGTGAGTGCCTTTAAGTCCACTTGGAAAATGTAATCTGTTAGATCTGGCACACCACTTTGGTAGTGCATCAGGAACAGCACAGAGATCAAAGCATTGTAATCCTGCACACCCTGCTACATCCCTTTTTCATGGAATTGTTTCTTTATCCCACTTTCCCACCAACTGGCTGGCAGCAGATGCAGCTCCTCATCTAGGATGTCTGGCACAGTCACAACTGCTCAGTGTGTACCAACTGGCCATTAATAACTCATGCATCCCCTGCTTGCCCTTCTGTCTGTGTGGCTTGCCTTGCGTCTGCCTCTCAAAACAGCTCCCCCATAACAGCTGCACCTTTAACTCATGACTGGATAGCCCTGGCTCCATTGTTGAAGTCATTTAAAACTATACTGGACAAAATACAATACCAAAGGGCAGAATTCTGCATTAGTAGGGGGTGGACTAGATCTTTTCTTTCTGTAGCTTTTGTAAGTCTGTGGCTGGATTCATACATCTGTGCATACTCCTGTGGATGTTAACAGTGATCTTACAATCTTGGGATATAAATGAAGAAATAAACAAAAAGCATTTTCATTGTGGCTATGATGCTGGAAGGCCAGATGCCAGCTCTTGCCCAGGCTGCAGGCATTAGCTAAGAACTGAGAAACTCATAGCTGGAGACCAGACCAGTTTACCTGTATGGTAAGATATGCTCAAAATAGGTATTAGTCTTATAAGGATGTATTTAGTGTTTAGATTCTATGAAATGCTTGTAAGTCACTGCATGTGTTAATCTCACTTGTAATGTCGGTGTTCTATCCTATAAGAAAATATGGAAGTTTTGCTTAATAACTTTGAGAGTGTTTGCTCTGAACTTGTGAACCCAACCATGCGAATCATTCTCCCGCCAGCAATGCTCAATACCAATGAGATATTTGGATGTAAAACAGAAAATTGCCCATTTAATAAGCACCTTCCACAAGCCTGCCCATATTGTTTACCGATTTCATAATCCAGTGTCCATGACATCATCATTCACAGTCATGGTAGTGAAAACAAAGGATTGAAACAGCAAAGTCAGGAAGGAGGCGGAGCCTGACTGGAAAGGAGAATTTATTCTGTTTATATACATACAAAGATTCTGGTAACTGCTAATGATGTGGGGGGGGCATGCGGGGGAGGGAGGGACCACCAAGAGAATATGACAATTACTCATAGTTTAGATAAAATGCTGTAATTTATAAAATTTGCCTGAGTTTGGCAGTCTGTGCAAGTCTGGGTTTCCAAAGCTCTATACAGGGCTCTTTGTTTAGGGATCTTGCTGGACTGGTTTTCTGTCAGGCAGGTGTAGAGAGCATTCAGGCTGAAACACAAACACCAAAGTCAACTCCTTATGGTGGCAATCTCCAGGGTGACTCAAGGAAATAAAGTCAGCAGTGTCTCTTTCTACAAGCTGGTACTGTACATGCTACTCCTGAATTATTTTTTTTAACTTTGTATCCGTAACTTAATAGTCTCTTAAAAACTAATTGTATGTCAGAAAATGGAGCACAAAGGCTCCTCCATCTGTCCAGGTTGGATATGGTGCACAACGGAGCATATCCAATTTGCAGTACCTCTTAGGTAATCAGATTAATATCTCCCGAATTGAATTTACCCTTTTGATACAGAACCTTTCATGTGCCTCCCTTCACATCTCACGTTTTGATGAAGCTCCATGAACTTTTAGTAATTTCCCTGAAATCTATATGCGGGACGTCTGCACTCGTTTGAGGAGTTCTTGGGACTTGTATAATTAAGTGTGTTTCTGGCACTCTCTTAATGGCATACTCTCTCCCCTGAGTGAAAAACTGCTCCAAATTCTGAGGTCATTTGTTTAATTTAAAAGCAAAGGTTATGGAACAACAATTTCAGGCTTCACCAGCCAAGCCCCCGTGGTTTTGAAGGAAAAAAAAATCTAATAAATTTGATGTCCTACGCACAGAATAAATTAACTATTGTGTCACTTTTAAAATGATATCAGATTTCAGGCAGGTTTCCCCTCCCACTCTGTCCCCTGCTCTTCTTTTCATTTCAATTCTTTCTCCACTTATTAAGTTTTCGACTTCTTGCCTGGCTTTGTTGCTCGTTGTTCTTGCATAGCAAACATCTGGATGGTATTTTGTCAGCTGGATTTGTCGAAGAACTGTAAATGATGCAGGTTTTTTTAAAAAAATTAAATTTATTCATAGCAAGTCTGAAGTCAGAATCATGTTTTAAATGGTTTTTGCTTCTGGCTGTTGGTTCCCTAGGAATGCACTGCGTAAGATGGTTTGCTGCTGTTTTCTCAAGGATACTTAGGGTGGAATTATGTAATTCCCCACTCTTCTTCATGTGGTGGTCCCTATATGTATTCCACACATGCATGTGTGCCATGCTCTTGAGGCCAGAAAACCCTGCAATTAATGTCCATTGGCCTGCGCTCTGGAGCTCCTTTTGCTCAGTACCAAATGTATAAGGGGAGGTCCAGATTGACCGCCTCTCCAGTTCCTTCTTACCACCACATGGCCTGAGTCAGCATCATCTATGTCTTAAGCTTCTTCGTACTTTCTTATCTGAAAATATAATTTTATATAGTTCTTAGTGTTTTAGTGTGTTTGGTAGTCTATTATAGTTAGTGTAGATTAATTTTTCCCCATCTTGGGAACACTCTCCATTTCCCCCACCCCTTGGGTAAGGACTATGCCCAGAGTTCCAAGGTTTAAGAACTGTGTCCCCTGTCCTCGCTCTTTCTTAATCAGTGATGAACACCAGCACTGTCTCTACTGGCTTGGGGAGGCACATATCCCAATCACTCTAGTATCTGCCTCTCCTTCTCTCCCTGGATCCAAGAGGGACAAGCCTCGATTGAGGAAGTACCTCATAGAGAAAGCCATGAGACCCCAGTCGGCCCATATCCTCTTCTACATTGGCCTCAGTCCTTGAGCAGCGCCCCTCTGAGCATGAGCTCCAGAGCAGAGGTCAGATCTGATAAACCCAAAGACCTATGGTCTCAGGCTTCTCTTGAGAGTAAGGGACAGTCTCACAGGTACAAGAACAGATTGCACCCCAGATCCCTCCCCAACTCCCTCCAGATCAGGCGAGTTCTCGCACTCGTGTCTTAAAGACTTATATCTGCTTAAGCCTCCTGACCACAAGGGTAAAGTAGCAGGAGCAAGCATCCAAGGGTACCAACTCTGGTACCAGCTAGTAAGCCAATGAATCAACCTCTGCCAGCACTGACCAAGAGCTTCAGGTGGGACTCTTCTCTGACTGTTCTGTCGTGATTATGTAAGGACCTGCTGAACACTAAAACCATGGATGTGCCGGATTCAATGATATCAGTTAACTACTGGGACCCAGTGACCTCTAGGACTGAGACTTATGCCTCCCTGGGGGATATTTTTGTCCTCCCATGCCCACACAATCCCAACTATACATATAAAATGATGGCGTCTAAATTAGCTGCTACCACTCAAGAAAGAGATCTTGGAGTCATTGTGGATAGTTCTCTGAAAACATCCATTCAGTGTGCAGCAGCAGTCAAAAAAGCTAACAGAATGTTGGGAATCATTAAGAAAGGGATTGATAATAAAACAGAAAATATCATATTGCCTCTATATAAATCCATGGTACGCCCACATCTTGAATACTGTGTGCAGATGTGTTCGCCCCATCTCAAAAAAGATATATCGGAATTGGAAAAGGTTCAGAAAAGAGCAACAAAAATGATTAGGGATATGGAACAGCTTCCATATGAGGAGAGATTAATAAGATTGGGACTTTTCAGCTTGGAAAAGAGACGACTAAGGGGATATGATAGAGGTCTATAAAATCATGACTGGTGTGGAGAAAGTACATAAGGAAGTGTTATTTACTCCTTCTCATAACACAAGAACTAGGGGTCACCAAATGAAATTAGTAGTCAGCAGGTTTAAAACAAACAAAAGGAAGTATTCCTTCACACAACGCACAGTCAGTCTGTGGGACTCTTTGCCAGAGGATGTTGTGAAGGCCAAGATTATAACAGGGTTCAAAAAAGAACTAGATAAGTTCATGGAGGATAGGTCCACCAATGGCTATTAGCCCGGATGGGCAGGGGTGGTGTCCCTAGCCTCTGTTTGCCAGAAGCTGGGAATGGGTGACGGGATGGATCACTTGATGATTACCTGTTCTGTTCATTCCCTCTGGGGCACATGGCATTGGCCACCATTGGAAGACAGGATGGTTGGCTAGATGGACCTTTGGTCTGAACCACTATGGCTGTTCTTATGTTCTTAATCTCATTTGCTTTCGGGTCCAGTCATTCTGAGGGACATTTTGACACCAGAAGAGGAAACCACTTTGAGGAGAGAAAGCTACTTTCCTACTCTGTCCATGAGCTGGAGCCTCCATCCACCATTACTGACACTACCACCAGTGGATCTGGTTCCAACCTTCTTGTCATCTGAATGTGACATCCAGAATGAACCATCGACTCAACAAAGAGAGATTAGCCTGGACAGGGCTTCTAGACCATCTTGGACCTATCCTCCGCCCAGACAAGATTACCTTCCAAGATAGCTCTGATACCCAATGCCCTTGGGGTCCTCCAGCCTTTGAACGATCATACTGGCCCTGTGGGGTTCATGGGATCCCTGTACACAGCACCCTGGATCTGTGTGAGAGTCTCACTGGCCCTCTTCCCCTAGGCAACAGCAACCAGCTCTGCCAGAATATGTGGAGGGGGAAGACATGGAGCCAGATCCAGTGATACCGATGGTACCGACAGACATATCATCCTCATCTGATGATGCAATTGCCCAACTTTGTCATTGCTCTCTAATGACCATAGGCAATGAGTAGGTGGGGAGTAATGAGGGGTCAAGTGCACCCCCCCCGCTCAGATTTCTGCTTGGCCTGCCAGTGTAGGGAGAGGGGCTCCCTTCCCTTGCAGCACCTGCCCCCTGGCGTTGCTTGACCCCTGTACCTGGCAGCTGGGCCTGGGCAGGGAGCGGAAGGGGCAGGACCAGCCACTTCGCATGCCAGCCACTTCTCAGGCATACAAGAGCCCGGCTGGGGAGGTGGCAGCAGCCTTCCCTGTCTGCTCCCAACCTGGGACTGGCTGCCAGGGACAGGGACTGAGAGAGCCGGAACCCACCCTCCAGCCCAGCATGTTTCCAGCCTGCTTGGCTCCTGTCCCTGGTATCTGGGCCTGGGTGGGAGGCAGGCCACTGCTGCCTCCCCAGCTGGGTTCTCGTAGGCAGTCTCCACGCTGCACAGGGCAGTGACCTGGAATGGCCAGTTTCAGCTGTCATGAGAAGTGGCTCCGTCCCACTCCCCGCCTGGGCCCGGCTGCCAGGAAGAGCAGCCGAGTGAGCTGGAAACGTGCCAGGGGGAGGCACAGTGTGAGAAGACAGAGCCCCTCCACCCCCACAGGTAACTCTGGTGGGGCGGGGAGAGTGTGGCAGCCCAGGACTGGGCACCAGGGCAGGAAGTTGCTGGGGAAGGTGCCGGGAGCAGTTTCCATGGTCTCCGCTCAGCCAGAAGTAGGGTCATTGCCCGCACCCTGCGCCTCCCCTGCTGAGGTGTCTGCGAGTTCTGGGGGGACACTGGTGTAAGTCACCCCAGGCTGGGGCTGGCCCCAGCCGGGCACAGAGTCACATGCTCCCTGTTTCTGTGGCCCCAGGTCCCCAGGAGCTGGTGGGATTGGCTGCCCTGGCTCAGGGATGTGAGTCCGGGAGTTCCTCTCAGAGGAGAAAGGTGGGGCAGTCGGTGTCCTTCCCTTTATATTATGCCCCTCCAGTATCAGGAGGCGCAAGTCGTCTATGCCAAGTACTCTTGCAGAGGGTGACTGTTGAACCTGAAATCCCACTTCAGGAAGTTCATGATTACTGATACATAAGCTCCTGGACATCCTATAGCCCACTGGACCCAATCAAGTAGCTCTCCCAGTAAACAAGGCCATTATGGAACCAGCCAGAGTGGTATGGCACACACCTCATGCACCCCAGTCCCCAAAAGAGCTGAAACACAATTCTTCATTCCTGCAAAAGGGGCAGAATTTTTGTTCACCCACCCTACCCCCAACTCCCTAGTAGTATAATAAGCCGCAGAAAGATCCACACAACAACACCCCAAGACCACCCCTATGAACAGGGCACCTAATGACTTGACCTTATAGGAAGCAAGGTGTTCATATCCACCAGCCTCCAGTTTAAAATTGCTAACTACCAGGCCTGTTAGTGAAGTATGATTTTATGAACTAGTCAAATTCCTCGAGTGCAAAGTTAAACTCCACCAGGAGGACAGGGCCCAATTCAAAGCCCTAGTTGATAAAGGTAGACTTATGGCAAAAACTTCACTCTAACCCGCAGTGGACTCAGCTGTTTCCGTATCTGGAGTATAGCAACTGCAATAGTAGTGTGGCGAAAATTGTGGCTTCACACTTTGGGATTCTCCAGTGAGATTCAGAACACCATCAAGGATTTGCCCTTTGACGAAACTAATCTCTTTGCAAAGACACATCTGTCTTCTAGTTAGTTATTAATACTCTAGGACAACTCTCTGATGCTTGGGCTTGTATACCCTGGCCCAGAAAAGGAAGCATCATAAACTGATGTATAAACCAAGCCCTCTTTCGCAGCCTTT
This sequence comes from Chelonia mydas, assembly GCF_015237465.2. NCBI lineage: Eukaryota > Metazoa > Chordata > Testudines > Cheloniidae > Chelonia > Chelonia mydas. The sequence goes on from NC_051246.2 coordinate 64,976,861, forward strand.
CTACCACCTATGACCATACGAACCATGATGCAAGCATCAAAAGTTGGAAAGGCCAAGATATGCAGCCCCATCCACCTTGCCATTAGTGAAAGGTTACTTTCAACAGGACATTCAAGGGTTGCAAACTATCACTTATGCCACCCCACCTGTTTCCCAAATGTTTAGTGGCCAGCTAGTATATTTCACCCACTACAGGACAAGTGGGTACGAAGTATCATCCACTTCGGCTACACCATTGAGTTTCTTTCTCGTCCTCCCCACAAACCCACTTTTTGTCCCCTCTTCAGGAACCACACTCATGAAGTGATCCTCCGACAGAAGGGAGAGCCTGTTCTCAAAAGAGAGGGCACCTCAGTGCCAAGGAAAGAGTTCTACTCCAACTATTTAATAGTTCCCAAGAAAAAGCATGCACAGAGGCCTAACTTGTGTCAGCAAAATATTTGTATTCGCCCATTAAAATTTCTCATGGTTATGTTGGCATTGATAATTCCATCCCTGGAAAAAGACACATGGTTTGTGGCTCTCAACATGAAAATGCTTACTTTCATATGGACGTTCACCTGACCCACAGAAGATTCCTTAGGTTTCTGGTAGGACAAGAACATTATAAGTTCAGGATACTCCTGTTCAGTATGGCAACAGCACCCAGAGTCTTCACAAAGGTCTTTTAGGTGGACCAGCACAGATTAAATGAAACAGCTACACCGTCTTCCTGTACTTGGATGACTGGCTCCCAACAGGCAGGTTCAGTCAGGAAGTTCAGTTGGCAATCTTATCTTTGCTCCACCTCCTGGCAACTCTGGGGATCTGCGTAAATATGGAATAGTCTACTCTTGACTCCCATGCAGACCATAGATTTTATAGGAGCAATCCTAGGCTCAACCTCAGCAAGGGCCTACCTTCAAATGTACAGATTCCTGGTCTTGTGCAGCTGATAAAACAAATCACTCACAGACCTTGAACGATAATCAAAGTTTGTCTTTCCCTACTAGGCCACATGGCTTTTTGTACTTATGTAATGCCCTTCCCAGGCTTCACCTCTGTTTACGGGCCTGGCTTCAATCAGTGTACTTGCCAGACAGAGAGAACATGAATAACAAAATGACAATCCCCACCAATGTCAGGGCTTCTGTCGCCTGTTAGACAAACCCAAGGCAAGTGCACAATGAAGTCTCTTTCCTTCCTCCCACATCCAAAACAACCATAATCACAGACACATTCCTCCTAGGCTAGGAAGCCCACATGGGCAACCAAACAACACAAGATACATGGACACCTTTGGAGGCCAGGATGCATATCGATCTCCTGGAACCAAGAGAAGTCAGATGGGCCTACAATGCATTCCTTCCACTTATACAGTCCCAACATGTCTGGATAATGTCGAGCAACATGATGCCTGTCTTTTACATAAACAAACTAGCAGGTATGAAATCCCTTAATCTCTGCATAGCGGTGGTCCACTTATAGAACTGGTGTATCTGAAACCACATCCCGCTCTTGGTGATGTACCTCTGAGGTGAACAAAATTTGCTGGCGGACAGTTTCAGCAGACACTTTTCCACTGACCACAAGTGGGAGATACACAATTCAGTGCTAAACATAATCTTCACTCTGTGAGGAGTTTCAGAGTAACAGCCGTGTTAGTCTGTATTCGTAAAAAGAAAAGGAGTACTTGTGGCACCTTAGAGACTAACCAGTTTATTTGAGCATGAGCTTTCGTGAGCTACAGCTCACTTCATCGGATGCATAGCATATCGTGGAAACTGCAGAAGACATTATATACACACAGAGACCATGAAACAAAACTTCCTCCCACCTCACTCCCCCGCTGGCAACAGCTTATCTAAAGTGATCCTCAAGTAGAGCCATTACCAGCACAAATCCAGGTTTTCTCACCCTTTCCCGCCCCCCCCCCCCCACACACAAATTCACTCTCCTGCTGGCAACAGCCCATCCCCCTTTGAAACCCCTCTTTATAATGCGCATGATAATCAAGGTGGGTCACCTCCAGCACTAATCCAGGTTTTCTCACCCCCCCCACCCCCCCCCTTTTTTTTTTTCCAAAAACCACACACACAAACTCATTCTCCTGCTGGCAACAGCTCATCTTACAATGTGCACAGCAATAATCCAAGTTTAACCAGAGCGTCTTGGGGGGGGTTTTGCAGGAAAAAAAACAAGGGGAGACAGGCTACCTTGCATAATGACTTAGCCACTCCCAGTCTCTATTCAAGCCCAAATTAATAGTATCCAATTTGCAAATGAATTCCAATTCAGCAGTTTCTCGCTGGAGTCTGGATTTGAAGTTTTTTTGCTTTAAGATAGCGACCCTCATGTCTGTGATCGCGTGACCAGAGAGATTGAAGTGTTCTCCGACTGGTTTATGAATGTTATAATTCTTGACATCTGATTTGTGTCCATTTATTCTTTTACGTAGAGACTGTCCAGTTTGACCAATGTACATGGCAGAGGGGCATTGCTGGCACATGATGGCATATATCACATTGGTGGATGTGCAGGTGAACGAGCCTCTGATAGTGTGGCTGATGTTGTTAGGCCCTGTGATGGTGTCCCCTGAATAGATATGTGGGCACAGTTGGCAACGGGCTTTGTTGCAAGGATAGGTTCCTGGGCTAGTGGTTCTGTTGTGTGGTATGTGGTTGTTGGTGAGTATTCGCTTCAGGTTGGAGGGCTGTCTGTAGGCAAGGACTGGCCTTTCTCCCAAGATTTGTGAGAGTGTTGGGTCATCCTTCAGGATAGGTTGTAGATCCTTAATAATGCGTTGGAGGGGTTTTAGTTGGGGGCTGAAGGTGACGGCTAGTGGCGTTCTGTTATTTTCTTTGTTAGGCCTGTCCTGTAGTAGGTGACTTCTGGGAACTCTTCTGGCTCTATCAATCTGTTTCTTCACTTCCGCAGGTGGGTATTGTAGTTGTAAGAATGCTTGATAGAGATCTTGTAGGTGTTTGTCTCTGTCTGAGGGGTTGGAGCAAATGCGGTTGTATCGCAGAGCTTGGCTGTAGACGATGGATCGTGTGGTGTGGTCAGGGTGAAAGCTGGAGGCATGTAGGTAGGAATAGCGGTCAGTAGGTTTCCGGTATAGGGTGGTGTTGATGTGACCATCGTTTATTAGCACTGTAGTGTCCAGGAAGTGGATCTCTTGTGTGGACTGGACCAGGCTGAGGTTGATGGTGGGATGGAAATTGTTGAAATCATGGTGGAATTCCTCAAGGGCTTCTTTTCCATGGGTCCAGATGATGAAGATGTCATCAATATAGCGCAAGTAAAGTAGGGGCGTTAGGGGACGAGAGCTGAGGAAGCGTTGTTCTAAATCAGCCATAAAAATGTTGGCATACTGTGGGGCCATGCGGGTACCCATAGCAGTGCCGCTGATCTGAAGGTATACATTGTCCCCAAATGTAAAATAGTTATGGGTAAGGACAAAGTCACAAAGTTCAGCCACCAGGTTAGCCGTGACATTATCGGGGATAGTGTTCTTGATGGCTTGTAGTCCATCTTTGTGTGGAATGTTGGTGTAGAGGGCTTCTACATCCATAGTGGCCAGGATGGTGTTATCAGGAAGATCACCAATGGATTGTAGTTTCCTCAGGAAGTCAGTGGTGTCTCGAAGGTAGCTGGGAGTGCTGGTAGCGTAGGGCCTGAGGAGTGAGTCTACATAGCCGGACAATCCCCCCAACCTGAAGCGAATACTCACCAACAACCACATACCACACAACAGAACCACTAGCCCAGGAACCTATCCTTGCAACAAAGCCCGTTGCCAACTGTGCCCACATATCTATTCAGGGGACACCATCACAGGGCCTAACAACATCAGCCACACTATCAGAGGCTCGTTCACCTGCACATCCACCAATGTGATATATGCCATCATGTGCCAGCAATGCCCCTCTGCCATGTACATTGGTCAAACTGGACAGTCTCTACGTAAAAGAATAAATGGACACAAATCAGATGTCAAGAATTATAACATTCATAAACCAGTCGGAGAACACTTCAATCTCTCTGGTCACGCAATCACAGACATGAGGGTCGCTATCTTAAAGCAAAAAAACTTCAAATCCAGACTCCAGCGAGAAACTGCTGAATTGGAATTCATTTGCAAATTGGATACTATTAATTTGGGCTTGAATAGAGACTGGGAGTGGCTAAGTCATTATGCAAGGTAGCCTGTCTCCCCTTGTTTTTTTTCCTGCAAAACCCCCCCCAAGACGCTCTGGTTAAACTTGGATTATTGCTGTGCACATTGTAAGATGAGCTGTTGCCAGCAGGAGAATGAGTTTGTGTGTGTGGTTTTTGGAAAAAAAAAAAGGGGTGGGGTGGGGGGGGGTGAGAAAACCTGGATTAGTGCTGGAGGTGACCCACCTTGATTATCATGCGCATTATAAAGAGGGGTTTCAAAGGGGGATGGGCTGTTGCCAGCAGGAGAGTGAATTTGTGTGTGTGGGGGGGGGGGGGCGGGAAAGGGTGAGAAAACCTGGATTTGTGCTGGTAATGGCTCTACTTGAGGATCACTTTAGATAAGCTGTTGCCAGCGGGGGAGTGAGGTGGGAGGAAGTTTTGTTTCATGGTCTCTGTGTGTATATAATGTCTTCTGCAGTTTCCACGATATGCTATGCATCCGATGAAGTGAGCTGTAGCTCACGAAAGCTCATGCTCAAATAAACTGGTTAGTCTCTAAGGTGCCACAAGTACTCCTTTTCTTTCTGTGAGGAGTGTCATCTTGGGACCTGTTCACCTCTCAGGTTAACAGGAAGTTCAACATATACAGCTCCAGAGCAGTGCTAGGTTTGGAATCCAAGGGTGATATCCCTCTACTACCCTGGACAGATCACTGAGGTATGCCTTTCCTACCAGACCTCTTCTACCCCATGTTCTGTGGAAGATTTGTCATGACAATGTGTGAGTCATTCTCATTGCACCCAAATGGCACAAGTAGTTCTGGTTTCCAGACGTTCTGCAAATATTAACCTATCCTCCCATTAGTATCCAACCTTTCCCGGATCTGCTAACTCAGGATAACGGTGGAATCAGACATCCCAACCTGGACTCTTCACTTCATAGCTTGGTGTTTGGATAGGTGGCAGACCTAGAGCATTCATATTCGGAGGCTATTCAAACTGTTCTCCATCACAGCAGAAAGGACTCCATCAGAAAAAGCTGTCTAGCTAGAGGCATCTCTTTCCACCTGGGTACAACAGAAACAATTATCCCCAGAGATGGCAAGTATTCCTGCTATTCTAGGTTACTCCCTTACTCTCAAGACATCAGGCCTTTCTGTTAGCTCACTGGGGTACACCTAGCAGCAGTGAGTGCCTTCCACCTTTGGATAGAGGGCTATTCTATTTTTACTCACCCAATTATAACCAGATTGCTGAAGGACCTCACCAGGACCTTTGCACCAGTAGTGAGGCTAACACTAAAAAGGGATCTCAGTCTTGTAGTGTCAATACTTACCAGGCCACCTTTTGAACAAGTGGCCATGTGCTTGAAGTCCCACCTGTCTATGAAGATCATCTTCCTTGTCATCATCACGTTGCCTAGTAGAGTGAGTGCGCAAGGGGGCACTCATGACCAACTCCTCATATGCTAAAGAGAAGGTATCCCTTTGAGTACACCTGAAATGTATTCCTAAAATAATTTCAGAATTCCAAAAATCAATCAATTCACCACTGGTATTCTTCATGAAGTCTCATACTTCCAGTGAGGAGCAGAGGCTTCATTCTTTCAACATCAAATGAGCTTTGACCTTCTACCTGCAAAGAGAAAAATCGATTAGAAAAACAGCTAGACTGTTTGTTGCTATAGCAGAATGAACATTGGTTCAAGTGATATCTGCTCAGAGATTCTCTCAGTGGATTTCTGGCTGTATCCTTCTTTGCTAACAGTTGCTGCATCTCCTTCCTGCAGATGAGGTGAGGGCCCATTCTACTAGAGCACAGGCAACCTCAGTAACATCTCTTCAACAAGTGGTTATCCTGGACATTTGTAAGTTGGCAACCTGATGTCCATATGCACCTTCACAAAGCATTACACTTTAGTCCAAGTCTCTTCTGAAGACACAGCTTTTGGGATGGCAGTGTTACAGGCATCTATAAGACCTACATCCTCACACCTTCCTCCTATTTGACTACTGCTTACCAGTCACCCACATGTGGAATACACACAGGGACCAGCAATCCCCGGAAGAAATGGAGGTTACTTATACCTGTAAGTGGAGTTTCTTTGACACGTGTGGTCCCGATCTGTAGTCCACTATCTACCCTCCTTTCACTCTGCTTCAAATCATGACTGGGTTCACAGTAGAGAAGGAACTGGAGAGGTAGTTGGTCCGCACTACCCCTTACACCCTCCATGCTGAGCATGAGGAGATTCAGAGTGCAGGCATGGACCAACAGACACTACATGCAGGATTTTCTGGTCTCAGGTGCATGCTGCTCATGGGTAGCCAAGTGTGGAATACAGACCACATGTGGACCACATATCTTGAAAATCCGCAGTTACAGGTAAGTAACCTCCATTTTTCCACAGGACCCCTTAATTATGCACTCAAACATCTTTGTACAATTGTGCTTCAATCAATTTATAATGTCAATATGTTACACGGAGAAACACCAGAAAACATCTAACACAAGTTAGGCACTACATTTCTGGGTGCAGTATGTGGCAGTATGTCTAATGATTAATGGAAAGGACTGAGTGTCAGTATTCCTGGGCTCTGTTAATTCCCAGCTTATACCACCAAATTACTCTGACTTTTGGCAAGTCTCTTATCCCCTCTAAAATTCAGGTTCCCTAACTGAAAGTTGTGGATGCTAATATTTCCTTACCTCTCAGCAGATAGGATGGGGGTTGCCATGTTGTATTTTGAGGCTTAATTAACATTTCTGAAGCTCTTTGACAAGCTCAGCTGAAACGTGCTATAGAAACCTACTTTGCTACTTGAGGCAGGCACCGGGCTGGAAGAGGAGTGACTTTTGACAGAAATATTTCTTGTTGTCCAGCACTTACAGAAAACTATGCAGTGAGCATGTTCCTGCTAGAGCTCAGTGCAAATGGAGGCCATAAGTGAAGCTGGAATTTAGGATAAACCTCAATGCATTCAAGCTATGTAGTATCAGGCAGTGAGAGGCAGAGGCAGGGCGAGAGCATAAGCTGCTGGAGAGAGAGTTCACAGTATGCCCAGGTTACGTGCAGAACACCCACCAACCATTGTTTGGGGTTCCTAGTTTATTTTACTGTGTCTGCTGCTTAGCCAGAATAACACAAACCTGCAAAGTCTCTGACCATATTCTCTCCACAGTTTAACATCCTGTAAACTCCTAACAAAACAACATCAACAGGGGATGCTTTATGTCTCATGGGCTGCCTGCCTTGGGTTCTGGTCAACAAATCCCCATCTCACCTCTTCCTGAGAACAACTTGGCCACTTGTGGAATTGGAATAATGGACTCGATGAAACAACAGTCTAATTTGGACTAGCAAATCCTGTGGCTCATGTCCTGGCTCTATCCCCGTTGTGCCACTCTGGCATTGCAAAGGAGATGGGATATTCATTTAAAAAGTCAGCTGGGGATGCCTCTTATGTAACATGTAGGGGAACCCCCTGAGTGGTGTAAAGTCATAAGCGCTCTATGTGCTCCACTCCTGCCCCTTCCCTCCATGAGGGGCATATTAGGGGCAGCAGAGGGAATTGCAGGACCTCTAACAATCCTGAACCAGCAGAATGGCCCTTAGCAGGCCAATCTCAGCCAAGTTAGATGCTGCTGCTGTAGTTTGTGGCTGGGGCTTAACTGCTTTCCTCCACTCTCCCGCATTGAGGATTTGAGAGGAAGACAGGTGGCAGAAATCCACCATTAATGTGAAAAGAGAAGGAAACAGCAAATAAGATTTGCTGCAGTTCTTATAAAGCAATGGAGTTTCAGCTGAATGCAACATTATAAATCTTTCTTAGTTCCCTCTGAAATTATGTGACACCTGATTTGCTTTTTATGCGGATATATCTGGTAGTGGAGAACAATACTGTAGTTTCTCTGTTTTATTAGGGCCTGCTTGTGACACCCTCCCTTACTCACATGGGTGAACACTTACTCTTGTGAGCAGTCCCATTGAAAACCTTTGAGAACTTGTTTAGTGTCAGTTGTTTAATCTCTAAAGCAACGTTGTTGCTTTAAAATTTAGTAGCAGTGATAGGCGTGAAAACCTGCAACCTCTTTAAACTGAGTTCACTGTTTCCTCTCTATAGTGTGGTTTCCTCCTTTGGCACCTTCAGAGTGGAGTGGTACTGGGTGTTAGTGAGATCACATGCCCTATTTACACTTAGATGGAAAAGACTGCGTCACAAGCGTTTGAAGCAGTGTGGGGTTTTCTTACCTCAGCCACCTAAATCAGACTTCCTGTGAGCACCTGATTACCTATTTTGAACACTAAAATGATCTTTCTAGCTTTGATGCAGCCCTTTGTTTTAAACTTCCTATTCTGCACTTGAGCATTTTAATACAGCCCCTGTTCATTGTCTGTAATAGAGAATTTCTGGTAACACTGATGCACAAAGGATTAAAGAATAAATATTAGAAGTTCATAATGATGGTCCATTCATTCCTACTAGCTATAATTAGCTTCTGAAGAAAACAACTCCCCGACCTTGTCTGCTTCTTCTTTTTATCTCTGTCTTCTCTCCATATCTCCAGGATCATCACATTCATGCAGCTTCTCCACATTCAGATCCTCACAGAGAGACCCACAGATGCTAACTCATGACTGTAAGAGCTATCACAACACCATAAAGGAAAATCTTCTAACCTGTCATCTTTTTCTGGGTCTTCTAGTGAAGTGTTTCTCAACGACTGGGCCATCTCCCTGACACAGTTGAGGAAGGCAGCAAGCGAGTCCCTGATATGAAAAAGGTCAAACACTGTTCTAGTGCATTCTTGTTTTGGCTGCAAGTGTAGATTGTAAGTTCCTGAAGGCACGGACTGTGCCTTCTTTTATGGCTTTTGTAGGCCTGAGCCCACTGTTGGCATTTAATTAGTAAACTGAATATTAATGTAGTACATCACGGTTTTGTTTGTTAGTATGGTGCCTAGCATTCTCTTGGCATGCCCTTTCACATGTCACTCAGACATATTTTGGAAACAGAGCTATTGTGTAGTTATCAGTAGCCACTTCTTTTTCCCCCTCTTACTATATTGTTGGAATTTCTTTTGTGCTGGAAGTTTCTGAAGTCTCGATGGAGATCAGATTTAGTTAGGGCCCCATATTCCTTTCACACCACAGGCTGGCTGTGACTGAGCAACTGCACCACCAAGTAAAGCTTGAAAGATTTATCTGCTAGTCCAAGGACTAAGTCTACTGGCTGTGACAGTCAGAGTCCAGTCACCCGAATGGGAGAACAGGGGTCTGAACCCCAAAGAGTAAGCAGTTGCATCAACTGATTGTATGCAGTGTTACTGTGCTATAAAATATGTCAAGTAAGGTCTTCTATCAAAGTTTGTAATATTCTAAACTTAACAATCGTCATGATATGTATAGCAGGAGAGGCTATGGTTATGCATTTGTGTATCTGATGTATTAATTGATGTACATATAGAATGGGGCTCATAAGCTTTGACCCCATCTCACAGCAGGACACTAAGTGATCAGAGAGGGAGGGGCACCTCCCAAGCCAGGTGTTTACTCCTAACCGGCTCCAAGTAAATGATCCATTGTCCACCCCTGGAATAGACAAGGATGGACCCATTAGAGTTAGTGGAAAGACATTGAGATATCCTGCCCCTCAATTTAAGAGGGGGTTTCCGCACTCTGAATAAACATAGATTGAGGGGAAGGGGGGCGGTGGAGGAAAAAAGTTTTAAAAACAGACTTGGGTCTGAGGTTTTTCATCCAGAAACTGAGGGACAGCCTCTAAGTTGGAAGCTGTCTGGGAAATGCTGGATCCCCCCTATACCTAGGAGGGTACGCTGGGAAATTTTAAAAAGGCAATAGGTAGCCTGTATTGGAAAAGGGATTTTATCCAAAATAGAAGTGTAAAGCCTGAGTTGCCTCTTTGTTTATTTACTGAGTAACTTGTATGTGTTTGCTCTCCTTACTATTTCATCTTTGAATCTTTGTTTTTTCTATTAAATAAACCTTCTGGTGTCCCCCCACCATGTAGGTCTCTGGTGTGCAGACTGTGTAGAGTGTATTTCCCAAAGTAAGCTGGTATCTGGGGGGGCTGGTTTCATTCCTTTGGGGGATGAACCAGAGGGGAAAAGTCTGAATGTCTATTAGTTAAGGACTTGGGAAGGATGGATTTGGGGAAACTCAGGACTAGGAGGGTCGTTGGAGGTCACTCTCCAAGGATCACTAGGCTGATGGAAGACAGGGTGAGATTTTGTGCTTGTGGGCAGGCTACTGGTGTCTGGGATCTGAAGGCACCCCAAGGTTACAGGGCAGGTGGTAACAGAACCCCTTACTGGTTCATGTCATACTAGCCATTGGAAATACCTTTCCTAACAGTCCCCAGAGTCCCTGCAAGTTAAAGGAATAAAATAGTTGTATGTGTTCATTGTGTACCATGTTTAATTGTGGCGGTGTGGATCCACTTTCTATATACCATGTTTTTAAAATGTAACTTATTACTACAGCTGGTTGAATAGCAGGGGAAAATGAGCTAAATATTATTCAGTGAATTTCACAGGGATTTATTGAGTATATATTAGTATATAGTCATAGGCCAATATTTGATGAGAATAGAGCTAATTGAAACCTGCAAAAATAGTTTTATGGGTTGGGTCAAACACTGTTGTGGATCAGACATGACTACTGCCTTCCATTCAGAATAAATGTAAAGAAGCCATTGTAATTAGTTGGCTGAAACAATGGCAGTAGCACCCATAACCACAGATACATGAAAAGCTGAGCAGAAGCTGAATCACATAATCCAGGAGTTTTAAAATGCACGGGCTGTGGCTTTGATTGATGGAACTATTGTGTGTGTGTGTGAGAGAGAGAGAGAGAGAGAGAGAGAGAGAGACTGACTGGGAGAGACAGAGACAGGACAAGTGGGAGCGAGACAGACTGAGACAGACAGACAGAGGGACAGCCTGAACAAACATGGTGTATGATCGTGGGAGAAGATAGAGAGGAGACTTCTAGGCCTGGTGCTGCCTAAAGAGACTTGGGGCTATAAACAAGCTATTCCCTGTGTTTTTGTTTTGTTTTGTTTTTGTTTGTTCCTCCTGCATTTGGAAAAGCAGGACTTCCCCCATTCCTTGTAAGTAAACAAGACTGCATCAAAGAAAATACCTGATTTCATCATCAATTTCTACTCCCAACTAGAACACCCTCGGGGGCTCCTACCTTTGGCTAGTTGCTCAGATCAAAAAGGCGCAATAACAGTTACCAGGGAAATTCATTAATTAATTTCTGACACAAAAACTGTTCAACTCGCAGCCTAAGTTTTCAAAACTGGCTAGTGATTATGAGTGCCTCTGTTTTTGGATAACTAACTTGAGATGTCTTAAAGGGGCCTGGCTTTCAAAAAGTGCTGAGCCCTTTAGTAATCAAGCCCCTCATGTTGGGCAACGAAGATAAGTAGTGAATTTTGAAAACGTAATCTGGCATCTTTTAAAAAAAGATGTTCTTTGCTTTCCTGCCTTCACACCACTTTTTAATTTTATTTCCTGTAATGGATCATGGGACCTCTTTCTCAGAGTTGTTTTCAGTGTCTGCTTCCTCTTTTTCTTCTCTCCATTCACCTGCTTCTCTCTCTTCCATTCTCTTGCCCTACATTGTGATCTCTACCGCCTCCTATGTATTTTATTTCTCCTTTCCTCCTAATACCTTGAGAACTAACCCTACTAGTCACAGACCATTATGAAAGACAGAAGTCCCTCTGTCCTAGGGTAATGCCAGGACACTGATCCTTATCCATCTCAGGCTGCTAAGGATGCTGGCTCCTGGATGATGGGAGATTTTGCTACTCTACCCCTCCTTCTGACTCTGTGGGGTTTGATGGAGCTTGTAAATAAAGAGTTTCTCATTTTTATTTTTATTTTCTTCCTGGTGTTTTCCTCCAGTTGAAGTCACTATAGATATATTAACACATCTCATTTTGGTAGCTCAAGTGGGTAGCTTGGAAGAGTACTACTGTCTTCCCAAACCCTGGACATAGCAGACAAGAAAATTCAGTCCCTCTTTAAATGAGCAGTTGTTTGTATAGTGGAAAAACTAGCTTTTTTGGTATGAAATCTGGCAACAGATAGTGGTTAATTGCAGATATATAGACCTAGGACATCCCCAAAGCTTGGCTTAACAAGTATCCTGCAGTGTCTCTACAGAGTGTATCCAGTTCTATTGCAGTACTGATTCTCTCTTAAATCTCAGTTTTCTCCTCTGATATTAATCCCAGGGTAACATTAAAGCTACCAATAAGTCATTGCCCTCAAATGTTGACATTCCTTATAAAGGTAACTGTAACTGGATAAAATATCAGTGCTGACTGTACTGTAACTAAATGGATCCAACCACAGCGTAAAACAAATAAAAACCCACTGGTAGTCAACATTCTCATTCTTCTAACACCTAATATGTGATAGATAAATATCATTTTGGCTATGTTAGAATATTGGTGTGAATGTCTTTACTTTCTACTTACATCTGCAGTGAAGAAAATATTTACTATAAAAGGAATGTACTTTTAAAAACGGATTTAGGGTACAGCACAGGCAGCAACCATACAGACTTTCCCGCACCGCCTCACTAATACGTTTCTGCTTTGATCTGGAGACTCCACTTTCAATAGTAAGAGGCCCATTCGATCTTCTGCCTTTCTTCTAAGATGATCACCAAGGAGGCTTGTTGTGATGTAGCAATATTAGGAACTGCAGTCAGGCCACAAATTCATTTTGCATTGGGCACTCAACAGCTGTCATATGGTAACAACATTTGGTTATTACTGATCTGTACTGGATTCAGACCAGTGACCTAAAGGTGAAATATACTGTCTCTCAGAACCATCCAGTCTCTTGACTTGAATCGGATTTGAACTAGTGACCTAGAGGTGAAAGGCTCTGTATCCCATTACCAATCCTTTGAGCCAAAAGACTGTATTACTTCAGAGACTGTGAGTAACTCAAGTCTAGTCTTAGGTCTGGTTTGTTCTTTACTGCATTCATAGAACAGATGCTTGAAAAAACACAGCTATACACTGGCAAATGTTTTCAAACCTAGGGCTTGATTTTCAAAAGTGCCAATCACACATAGCTCCCATTGGCTTCAAATGGAGTAGTGGGTGCCCTGCTGTTCTGAAAATTAGGTCCCAAATATTTGCCTCTATTAAACTGTCCTGTAATTTTAATGTTTTCTTTCTCCTAATTGCTGGCTAACAAGGAACGTGTGTGTAAACAACAGCTTTCTTTTATCCACCCAGCCTATCCTCCTGCCTGTCTTATTCAATGATACAGCAATTTAGTGTCTGAAATTACAGTCACTTCTGACGATGTCACAAGAACTGGACAGTGATGTGTCTGAATTAATCATGCAGGAGACAGGAAAACGACGATAAGGGAGAACGATGTTACAATCACATATGCACACTCTCTCTCCTTGGCAATCAACAGCTGTGAAAGGAAATAATGAAAAAGAAAGTTTAATGTAGTTTTAGGAAAAATATTGTTGTCCTTTGCTCTTCACACAACAAACATAATATGAAGGAACCACACAGGCACGGTGGGGTCAAAATAATCATGGTTACTTAGTATACACAACATTCAAGACCTAGCTACGCACGTGCTGCTGCTCTGGTTGGGTTCTGGTGGCTGCTAAGGTATAACAAACGTGGTGCCAGTGTTCCACAAGTGGATGATCCCCAGTCTGTTGTATTGGACCCAACCTTTGGATCTCACCTGCTGTCAAGCCTGCTATATTTGGGCAGAATCCAGACAGAGTCTTTAGTTCTGGCCTCTCAGGGTGCAGACTCCCTGTTTGTCCCCTACCCCCTTGGCATATGCAAGTCTGCAATCCAGTTGCCGTGGGCCCTGAACTGGCTCCCACAATCCAGACTGAAAGTTACCATCCTAAATGCTATTAATAAAAGAAAAACGAATTCATAAATTGGCATAGACTTATTCCCAAACTGTCACAGTCAGTTCTGTAAAAGAAATAATCCTTGTGAGGGGTCTGTCATTGGGATAAGTATATCCTCGATGTAGTATGAACTTATTGTTTGCATTAATAATACTCTAGTGAGGGTGAGGTGGCCTTTCCATTTTAAACTACTACAATGCTTAGTCACTTGTTCAAATATATATTTGCTCTATATGAATTTAGTGCTGATGAGAGGTACAGCTTAATTCCCCAAGATAGTGAAGTCCTGTTTTTCCACAGGAGAATTCCAGTATGGGCAATGAGAGTGCAAACTTCCCCTTCCATTGACCCAGCAATCTGCATCAGCACTAGTCTTGTGGGCCACCTTTAGGGGTAAGATGATTGTTCACTATCTGTAACTACACAGTTTTGGCTCCCCGTTGAGATGGCCAGTGCTTTCCATGTCCAAAGCACGATACAGACACAAATCCTGATGACACTTCTGAGAGGCGGCTGAATAAGATACTATCTCAGTTTTATAGATTGGGAAACTGAGGCAGCTTGCCCAGTAAATGCAAACCACCTGGTATAATTTTTATGGGAAGGGACAAAGCTTGCTACAGCAGGGGCATGCGGTTCCTGAAACTCCTTGCCAGAGCCATGGCAAAGAGGCAGGTAAGTAAGGGAGACTTTGTACTGTCACATATACACTCACTGTATGTGAACACGATAGAAAAATTAAATTCTGCATTGAGCCACTAAAACTGACACTAAACTAACTTTTCTAGGAATTATGCCTCAGGAGTGGCCTGTGAATATACATTCCCTAGTGTTGATGTAAACATACATTTCTGGTATAGGTACACAGTACAAAAAATTTTATGTCTCACTAGAAATCTCTGTTTAGGAGCTGGTTCTAGTGGTTTGAAAGTGCAACTGTAGGTGGGCCTGAGATATTTCTAGTCTATTCTTTTACCACACTAATAGACATGTATCAACCTACAGTGCAGTACCTAACATAATAGAAGTACAGTACTATCTAAGAGCCATAGCACACCCATTGAAGCCAATGGAAATCAGTCTTAAACCCCTTGCCACTCTGAAAATGTACCCATGATGTTGGGTAGTGTTCCATTGCTGATATAAAGATTCTTGGAACAATTATCCTCAGGAAATGGAAACTTTCAAACGAAGCCCTGAATATAGCAAGCATACAACAAAGAAGAGAAAACAAGAGACCCTCCAGATATATCTTTTTGGAGTGACTGAATTTCATGTATTTTGGATTAGGGAGATGAGGCCCAAGGGAGGGTGCGGAGAGCAAGAGAGAAGAAATTCTGAGGCTGCTTCTCCTTGTTTGCTCTTTTATGTGATAGCACAACACAGTCTTTATGATTCCTGCAGCAGAGCTATTTATACCTGATGACTTGCCTAAGGACAGCTTCCTGTGTTAGTGTTTTTCCACTTTGAGTCAAAATTAAAACAGGTTTCAGAGTAGCAGCCGTGTTAGTCTGTATTCACAAAAAGAAAAGGAGTACTTGTAGCACCTTAGAGACTTACAAATTTATTTGAGCATAAGTTTTCGTGAGCTACAGCTCACTTCATCGGATGCAACTTAAAACAGTAGCTTTTCCACTAAGCTACTGTTAATAAATTTCAAACATTATTTGAATGATGAAGTAGAAAACAGAACAAAAATCTCCTATTCATCTGTTGTTCTGAGTTTTCTTCTGCTCAAAAGTGGCTTGTAGTGAAGGAAAGATCTGTCTTATGCGACAGGAGGAAGTAAGGCTCATGAATGAGGAGGGAGACAGAGGGATTATTCTATCTACAGAGTGGGGAACCTGGGTACTAGTGGTTTCCTTCCCAATATGCCCAAACCTGCTATCTTTGGAAAATAGGATTTAGATTAGCAGTGACCTTCACCTATGACTCTGCTGCCTTCAGAGGGAAGATATATCTGTCCCACAAATGGCATGCTTCGTGATCTTGTTGCATCTGGAGGGAGGGAGAGTCAGTGAACAGTGGCTCTCGTGTGTATTTCATTGTAATTGGCATCTCATTTTTGGATTTGGTTTCCTGTCATCTGTCAAAACTCTCTTGGATACTTTCAGTTCCTGTAAAAATAACTGCCTCTCCAAAGAACCTCTCACAGTGAAGTGGTGATTTCAACTTCCTTTTGACTGAGTTCCAATTCATGGGATAATGGATCTTTTTTTCTCTTGGGTTGCTGCTTTCCCTGCTCATCTTTATAATCTTTTCTTAATGAGCTTGGCAAAAGTGGATGTATGTCCCATTGCAGATAGTGGGGTTTCTGTGATTATTCATGTCAGGGAGAATGGTTTCAAGTATTTCAGCTACCAGTGTGACAATGATGCTATTTTAATTCAGGGTCTGTGGAAATCCAAGTCTCATGATTATCATCATTATTTGATTCTGCTAGTGTCCCAGACGTGCTAGGCATTTTCCAAATAGAAATAAGTCACAGTCCCTGCCTGCAAGGAGTTTACAATTCAAAGTCAGACAAACAGATGTTAGGATAGTGGCATGCCATCTGTGCATGACCCAGAAATAAAAAAAACATGGTCTAACTGGTGGCCCACAGGTCAGATACGACCTTCAAGATGATTCTGTCCAGCTCCCAAACATGCATTGTAGAACAAAATGGTGTGCTCCACACAGCATAATCTCACACATACAGTGCATGCGAGATCACATTGTGTGGAGGACGCCATTTTGGACCACCTAAGGCATTCACATTTATAACTGCATGCCTTACTAAAAATATCACAGTATGCCACTAGGTTGGGGTAAAGAATATGAAGTATAAGTAGAGAGATGAAGATGGTGCTTGGCTGTCTCTTAGGTTAGATTATGGCTTCCCAAACCTCTGACAGCTGAAGCCCCATTCAGGAAAATGAAACCAGTCATATCCTTCCCTCCTTGTCTAGCCTGGGAAGGCACATTACACTCTTTGAGAGAGGCTGACCTTCTCAATATAAGTCAGCTAAATTCCTCCTTGCAACTGCAAAAGTGAGTCTTTAAGAAAGACTCAAATGCTGAGAGTGTAGGGATGAGTTCAGGAAGGGTGTACTTTACCTAGGGGACAGCATGCAAGAAGGCACAGGAGATATTTATTTGAGAAGTTACTAAATGGCAGGTGAAGTTGACATTTGTGCAGCAGAGGTGGATGGAATTAGATGAAATGATAAAAGATTAGCTGGGAGAAGTGGAGTTATGTTGGACTTTAAAGATGCTGCTAAGAAGCTTGAATTTGATGCAGTAATGGAGGGGAAACTAGTGGAGGGTTTCCACAGAGGAAGGGGTGACATGGTTAAAATGATGAGGAATAAAAATGATTTTAGCAGTGAAATTTTGTATGGACTGGAGAGGTACAACATGGGACTTTGGAAAATGTGATCTTTTTCATGTTCATCTTTTTCATCTTCCTTTTTGTCCTCTCAAAATATTCTTTATATTTGTACTGTATGTTCAAAACTAGAGCCAGCCTTCAACCAAAATGTGGATCCAAACACCTATAGTGCAACAGAAATAATAATAATTAACTCTTTTAGCCTTTCTTAGGCCATTTCTGCCTAGCATGCAAACATCTTTGTTAACCCTCCCCGAATGGATGCTCTTCAGTTTGATGACTTTCTTCCATATACATGAAAGCAGGCAGGCATATATGATGTGCAGATAAAATATGCAGTAATAAGGGGACATACATGGGGAAGCTCACATCTGTATCCATACTTCCCCAAAGTTCAAGGGAGATAAGATCATAGGTTTAAGTTCAGCCTAGTAAAGAGTTAAGGACTAGTCCTGAAATTCTGATTTTCATTGATTCATACATTCCAAGGCCAGAACAGACTACTGTGATCATCTAGTCTTGACCTCCTATAACGGGCCATAGAATTTCACCCAATATTTCCTGCACAAAGCCCAATAACTTGTGGTTGAAGAGGAATAGCCAGTTTTCCTCCTCCCTGATACAGTGCCTTCCAGTGGCATATCAAACCCTCAGAAAACTCAACTGTCCTCGTCACCTCTTGAGGTGCTCTTTCCACAACAATTGTGAGGGGAAAGCTTTCACTGGTGCTACCCATTCTGTACCTGTTCTGTGGGTTAGAGGGAGTTTTGTCTCCAGGGTTGTTAATGTAGGACCTTTCCCCTACTGTGAAATCACATGAAAACTTTTTAAAGGGATTCATTTTATAACATTCAAATGACCTCCCAGATAGCGTTTGCAAAGGTCTTTGCTTAGCTTCTTGTGTTGATCTAGAAACGTAGTGCTCAGTTTTAACTTTGTTTCCATACTTGCCCCTACTAAGTTAGTTTCTTCAAAAGACAAGAGTATCAAATTCTATGCCACGGTTTCCTCTCAAAAGAACTTTTTTTCTCTCAGAGATGAATGTCTGTAACAGCTGTGACTTTCATTCTCCATAAATGCATTCTGCATAGGCACATACCAGACCTCATATATAACAGATTAGGTACCAGTGTGGGTGGATTTACTGTTAAAGCTTTTTAATTAAGGTTGTTGATAAAAGCCTATTTTTTTTATAGTAAAAGTCTGGATTCAACAGAGGTGTCATTTCAGGATAACTCAAGGAAGTGAGGGATCAAGCCCTAGTCTCTTTTTCTTGAGCCCTGTTTTGATTTCTAAGCGCCTTTTCACCCACAAGGGAGAATATTTACCTTTTGGAGACTGCAGATTAGAATCAGGTCAAATGTTCATAATAAAGAGTTTGGGGTCAAAAATTGCTACTTTTGAGGTCACAAGACTTACAAATTCTGAAGAGGATATAACAGGAATCCTACATATATGCAGAGTGGAATTTCTGGGATAACATGGGGATGGAGACATTCTAGCTGTGGATAAGGGTGAATGTGTGTTAAAGTGCCTGAAAATTAGGAGCATGGAAACTTGAGCATTAGTCAAATTGTCATTACACGTTGGTACAGTTTGCTGAGCCTTTAACTAGAGTCCAACCATCTCATCTGATTCACATCTGCAGTTCATGGAACACTGACATTAAAATATCAAGTTACCCAACAGCATATTAATGTTAACATTTCAGAAGTCTTGTTAACTTCATATCTCCCTTACCTCCCCTCATTCCTATCCCACTGATCTCACAATATCTTGCTCATACTGGTACAGAACAAAAGCCAGTAGCAAACTGTAACTTATTGTCACTATAGAAATACCTCTGAGTGTACCTGTCTTTGCACTGAAGCCCACATTTGTCCCATCAAAGCAATGTGAGCAATTACAATTGTCCCTTTACAGGAACAAACATTCATGAAATTTTAAAGGTAAAAATTGGTTCCCTTGGTTTTGTCCCATTAAAGTGGCTATCAAATTATCTGTATCATGTTTTATTATTTAGAAATCTAATACTAATTCCTTATTTCTTTTGAAGATTAGACATCTCCTAAAAATAAATGTCCACAAATTACAATAGCCTTTCCCTTCCATGTACCTCGCAAAGGATTCACTGAATATCACTGCAGTATATTCCCCCAGAATGTATTTTAGTGTCTCAAAAGACTGGCATGAATAAAGACCACATATCCTAAAAGTTTTCTTTTTTTGAGAGAGAGAGGAGAGCTTTCATGAACTCCTGCATGGAGCTCATCCAATTTCCTGCACCTGTGGCATAATCTGTGAAAGATTGTGGCGGGGATCATAGAAGAGAGAGAGGTGGAAAAGATCATCTGGTGCATTCCTTTGCCCAATGTAAAATTGATCCCTTCATACCTATTGTCCTGTGCTTTGTCTAGTCAGATATTAAATATCTCTAGTAATAGGTTTTCCACCACATCCATATTCTAATCCAACAGTTCTCAATGATAGATAATATTCATTGCAATTAAGCTTACACATTTATCCTTTCTTCCTTTTATCCTGTGACCCTGTACCCCACATTTTACAGTGTTTCTCCCCAATATTTTATTGCAATTCTTAGAGCCCTGGCTTGTACCTAGTTTCATAAACTTTTTTTTCCTGCTCAGTCTGTGGGAGCTAGTGGTGTCTAGCACTTTTTGAAGAGCCGCTTATTTCAGTTTAGACAGCCAGTTTTGAAAATGTACTCCTGAGGTAATGCAAAATGCTTTAGTTCAGTATCAGTTTGTTTCACAGACTCAACCCTTCTGATCACAATAAGTCCCACGTTATATTCAAATGGCTAACTTTAAAACTACTTGTTTAGGCCCTGATTCAGCAAGTCACTTATGCACACGCTTACAGGTAAATGGCTTGGGGTTGAAAGGTCAAACCCAGAAAAGTGACTGACACACAGTATTCTAAACATTAGGTTTGGAATAACCAAGCATTAGCGCCATGTGTGGCAACACACTGGATTCCTCTTAAAAATATCCATCTAAGTACCAACCATGGCCTGGTATTGCTTAAATTTGTGAAAGCTGATAAGATTACACCCTAAGATAGTAATGGCTGCAAGATAGTTTCATTATGGATGCACAAGACAGTGTAGCACTCTGCGATAATAATGTTTGGGTTTATGAAATAAATATCCAGTAACTGTAAAGCTTAGCTCATGCTGGCAGTGGTTTTCTCTCAGCAGAATTGGTGTCTTAAACATGTCTGGTGGCACACATTAAATAAAATTAGTCGTGGGTTTGTTTATTTGTTCTGAATGTTAATCCTGAAAAACAAAATGCTAAAACTCCTTTCAGATTTTTGGGCTGGGGCATGTATATTTTTTTCTTGCCAAAATTAGCATTTTTTTCTTCTTGCCAGAATGAGAAGTTGACAGATTTAGTATCTAAATAACAAAGCAAAACACACCATCTCCTCGGAAAACCTGGAGGATAACTACCTTTGTTGACAGTCAGATGTCACAAATGAGTGTGTTACTGCTTGTGATTAACATACAATCTTTGTATATTTTGTATCCCAGCCATGCTTGTGTATAGGAAAATGAAATAGAGACCTAGTTAAAAAGTAACTATAAAAAGATGTATATATTCCTCAGAGTTCAACATGTAGTCAGCAAAAAAGAATATATGCTGTGAATTGGAAAGAAACCAGTGACTTTGAAATTGTATCCCCCTCTCTGCCATTGGCATATCTGTGCTCTCAACCTGACTGCAGCTTTTAGCTTCCACCACATGTTTACGTTAGA
The DNA here is from genome assembly GCF_015237465.2 of Chelonia mydas. Lineage (NCBI taxonomy): Eukaryota > Metazoa > Chordata > Testudines > Cheloniidae > Chelonia > Chelonia mydas. The sequence continues at coordinate 64,998,100 of NC_051246.2, forward strand.
AATCTGTCTGTGCACATATAGAGTTTGTTCTCTTATGAAATCATGTCTCGGGGGAAGGATAATTTAAAGCCATTTCCTTTTGTTATGTCTGAGCTGAACTAGACTATTAGGGCTTGTTAACGCAGGATAAACTCAAGACCTATAACTGCCTTCATCTGTGGATTATAGAATCTGTCCAACAAATTGCATTCTGATATTACCAGAATAAGGAACAGGGGGGCATTTTGTATCCAACGCCACGGCCACCCAATAATCACAGGCATGGAGACCACCTCATTTGGGGGCAGTGGAGACTGAGATTTTAAAAGTCAAGTCAGGCTATAGCTAATATACATTCAGATTTATAGCCTGCGTCCCTCCTGCTGCATAATGCTATGACAAAACCTGCAGTGGTTATTTGTAATACCAGAGCTGGTTTAAGAGTCTCTGTCAAAGCTACTTTAGACTACAAGGGCTAGATTCAGACTTCAGGCATAGCCCTGAGCAAGCTGTGAGACATAAGCTGCATAAGTAGCCCTAGGAGATACTTAGAGGCACGTCTCTAAGGCGATATTTGTCCCCTGCTTCCTCCTTGCTTTGGCAGGGTAGGAGGATGATGGTATAGCACTTTAATATTAGCCTATTCTAGCAGTAAATGTTATCCCTTGCACTGGCACAGACACTGTTCAGTGAGTTGGGTAGATTGGACCAAGTCTCCACCCACTCCCTACCTCTTTCTTTTCCCTCCCTGCCCACCTCCCCCAGGGTGGAAGTAAGATCTACTCCTTTGTGATTTAGCCCAAGGTCCAGATAGCCCAGGCAGGGATTCAAGGCAGACCATTACTTCTTTGCAAGTCAGAACCTAGCCAAAAATCTAGCCCAATCCCAAGTTTAGATATTAATTATTGGTTATTTATAGACAGGATAAACTTAAAAGTAGGGCTGTCAAGTGACTAAAAAATTAATTGTGATTAATTGCATGATTACAAAATTAATAACAATCACACAGTTAAACAATAATAGAATACCATTTATTTAAATATTTTGGGATGTTTTCTACATTTTCAAATATATTGATTTCAATTACAACAGAGAATACAAAGTGTACCGTGCTCACTTTATATTTAGATTACAAATGTTTGCACTGCAAAAAAACAAAAGAAATAGTATTTTTCAATTCACCTAATACAATACTGTAGTGCAATCTCTTTATCATGAAAAGTGAACTTACAAATGTAGAATTATGTACAAAAAAACTGGATTCAAAAATAAAAACAATGTAAAATTTTAGAGTCTGCAAGTCCACTCAGTCCTACTTCTTGTTCAGCCAGTCACTCAGACAAACAAGTTTGTTTATATTTGCAGGAGATAATGCTGCTCGCTTCTTGTTTACAATGTCACCTGAAAGTGAGAACAGGCGTTCTCATGGCACTGTTGCAGCCAGCGTCACAAGATATTTACATGCCAGATGCGCTAGATTCATATGTCCCTTCATGCTTCAGCCACCATTCCAGGGGACATGTGTCCATGCTAATGATGGGTTCTGCTCAATAACGATCCAAAGCAGTGCGGATGGACGCATGCTCATTTTCATTATCTGAGTTAGATGCCACCAGCAGAAGGTTGATTTTCTTTTTCGGTGGTTCAGGTTCTGTAGTTTCTGCATCAGAACGTTGCTCTTTTAAGACTTCTGAAAGCATGCTCCACACCTCCTCCCTCTCAGATTTTGGAAGGCACTTCTGATTCTTTAACCTTGGGTCGAGTGCTATCGCTATCTTTAGAAATCTCACATTGGTACCTTCTTTGCGTTTTGTCAAATCTGCAGGGAAAGTGTTCTTAAAATGAACATGTGCTGGGTCATCATCCGAGACTGCTATAACATGAAATATATGGCAGAATGCGGGTAAAACAGAGCAGGGGGCATACAATTCTCCCCCAAGGAGTTCAGTCACAAATTTAATTAATGCATTTTTTAATGAGCATTATCAGCATGGAAGCATGTCCTCTGGAATAGTGGCTGAAGCATGAAGGGGCATACGAATGTTTAGCATATCTGGCACGTAAATACCTTGCAATGCTGGCTACAAAAGTGCCATGCAAATGCCTGTTCTCACTTTCTGGTGACATTGTAAATAAGAAGAGGGCAGCATTATCTCCTGCAAATGTAAACAAACTTGTTTGTCTTAGCAATTGGCTGAACAAGTAGGACTGAGTGGACTTCTAGGCTCTGAAGTTTTACATTGTTTTGTTTTTTGAGGGCAGTTATGGAACACAAAAAAAATCTACATTTGTAAATTGCACTTTCACGAGAAAGATTGCACTACAGTACTTGTATGAGGGGAACTGAAAAATACTATTTCTTTTGTTTATCAATTTTACAGTGCAAATACTTGTAATAAAAATAATATACACATTGATTTCAATTACAACACAGAATCAATATATATGAAAATGTAAAAAAATATCCAAAATATTTAATACATTTCAATTGGTATTCTATTGTTTAATAGTGCAATTAAAACTGCAATGAATTGTGATTAATTTTTTTAATCATGATTAATTTTTTTGAGTTTATCACGTGAGTTAACTGCAATTAATTGACAGCCCTACTTAAAAGGTTTAGAGGCTTGTTTCAGATAAATAGTCCTAAGTGTGGATGCTTATCTGAACCTCTTGTCTACAAAATTGGGCTGTAAATCTCACAAAAATATATTTTCTGGTGAGATTTTTAGTATTTCTTGCTTCTGTTTGAGGTGGAAAAACAAAGCACTCTTTCTCTGTGGTAGCACCCAGATTCAACTAGGAAGTGTGGCAATGCACAGAAATGAAATATAAAAACAAGAAGTTAAAGCAACCCCCCAGTACATTATAACAAGTGTTCTAATCACATACTTGCTAAAAAAAATTCACTGTTTTTAACATTGCCTGAAGGTGTGTCCCCTCCACACTCTGGCCCTAATTTTTAGAAGAGACTGTTGATTTTGGATACCCAATTTGAGAAACCTTAAATGGGCCTGAGATTGGGTGTGTGTATTTGGCATTTTCTGAAAACCAGCCTCCTTTTAAGGTGTCAAGTTAGGCGTCCAAAATCACTTGTCACTTTTTAATATCTTTGCCTGTGTTTTTTCATTAGTAATCCATAAAAAAACAGATTGAGAATATTCCAGTACTAACTTGGAAGGATTCAGTTGTACTACTTCTCATTCTCCACTGGCATAATCCATGAGAGAGAGGGAGCAGAATCATTCACTGGTGTTTTTTACAGACATTAGGGATAATTCAAACAGAGGCCATACCCCTGTATTCCTTGCCTTCATCTTGGAGTGTTGAGGAGGCAAGATATGCAAGATTAAGCCTAAAGTGTCTTGTTTCAAAATGGACTCTTGTTGAACTTTACTCCAATGCACGATTCATATTGCTTACCTAATTTTCATGAGAACTTGTAATAAAAAGAGTCAAATTAATCTCTGGTGTAATTTTTACTTCAAATGGCCTTACACCAGGGCTGAATTTAGTCCAGGATTTGCTGAATAATGTGGCTCTGCTTTTTGTGATCTCACCTTTGTTCTCTCTTCTTTCCAAAGCTACTTACAATTCATATGTAATGTGTTCTATACTTAACTTCATCATGAGAAATTTAAAATATTTTGTGGTGTTTTTAATGCAGAAAGCACAAATCAATGTAACTTAAACTTTAGATCACAGAGTGCAGAGTCAGCTGAGTAATCAGTGAACAGGAACTTCACATCAGTGAAGAAAAGAAATGGAGTTACATACTACAATCTCCTCGTGTGCCTGGAGAGAGGCTAACTTAAAACACAGGCACTACAGAATTCCTCAGAGTATATATTGGTTGCCAGCTAGACTAAAACTATCTGGTGTAAGATGTCACAGTTGTTGGAGACGTAAAGGAATTACTGTGGTGTTGGATATAGACTTTGACCTCATCCTCACTTGAGAACTTTGAGCATGATAGTAGGATCTGAATACTTTATGTGAACAGTTGAGTGCCCTTGTCGCTCATTGACTGTATGGGAGTTGTGAATGTTCATTTTCTTGCAGGATCTAGCCCATTATGAGTTAGTAGCGTTAGAACAAAATAAAATACATCCGTTACTATTATTTCTTGGCTAACAGTGCCCCACGTTAAGGAGTTGTAATCCTAGGTGCATCCAAACGGACAGCCCATAACCCACCCAAGTAGTCCTGTTGTAATCACTGTGGTTACCTGTGTGTGTAAAGCAGGCAGGATTTGGTCCTTCTCCTTGTGCACGATTCCAGAAATATACTACATGTGGCATGCCTTAGGGAAGATGAAGTGAGACATCATTCTTATGTGCAAAATATATTTTCCAGCATAGATGGGGAGAAATCCTTTGCCATTTACCTTGGATGTCTGATTTTTGACTATTGGGCACAGCTATTTATTCTTTACTCAACTTGCAGTGGGTATGTATTTGTTGGGTGAGCCTCTCTTGTTTGCTTTCTGTCCTCCTTCTGTTGCTTAGAACTAGATTGTCTCGGGACTTATTTGACTGCACATGAGAGTAAGAGATAATGTGACCCCACTTGCTTCCCTTTCCTGTTCACATTGCAACTCTGGCTGTGGTGAGGCAGAGCTGGAGCTGCTTGGCCAATACCCGCCACTGTGCGCAAGAGTGGGGAGAGGGAGAGTGTGACATCCCCTAGGGTACAGTCTGGGCTGTTGAACCGCTGTGTCCCTTTAACTCTCCAGCCCTGGGTGCCTTTTACACTGCTTTGCTAGTGGTCTCTCCAAGCAGTCTCTCCAAGCTCTGCTCACACATGGCCATTAGCATGGAAAGTCACTCCTAGCAAAGTTACATGAATGCTCTCCCAGCTACTCATGAACTACATACAGGGAAACACCTGCAAATTCCCCAGTCTTGCACCTCAGGAATGTGCATCTTATACTGTTCAGTAGACTCCTGTGCAGTATAAGTTCATATTAGTCTGACATTGCAACAAAGGGTAATGTTTATATGCCCCAGCCTTGTTGTCTCAAGTGGAGTCCCCAAGCACTTCAATCCAAATACACACTGGATTAGGTAAAACTGTGAAACAAGTTTACTAACTAGAGAAAGATCAAATTTAAATTATTTACAAGTGGAAGATATAAAGGTCAGAATTGGTTACAAAAGATATAAAGAGATAAAATCACAATATAATTCCTAACCTTTATCAAGCTAAATGAGATTTGAAAGCAAAATGGTTTCTCTCACCCCAAACTTTCAGCAGTCCATACTAACTGGAAAGTCTTCGAGTTAGGGCCACTCCCCCCAGTCCAATGATGCGCCTATTGTCTTTCCAGTGATCTTGCTGCAATGAGTAGAAATGGGAGAGGAGAGGTGGCCAGAGGCCTTTTTTTCTCCTCCTTATATCCTGGCCCTTTTCACTGGAAACGTCCTTGCTGGGTCATGCAGTTCCATTGGGTACGTGATCTGCCAACTGTCCTTCAGGTGAATTACAAATACCCTGTTCACAACTCCTGTGCTGGTGAATCTCTGATTAAACAAGTAATGGTCCACCGTTAATGATGTGTCTTGGTAACTTTTCAACGCAAGTAACTAATTCAGAGTTACCAATGTGCTTAAATTTGCTTGACATGTTAACTCTCTTTTAAGATCTGTATTTCCATGTACATTGCTAGCTTTTCATGTTGGAAGGTCTTTTTAATATCTTGTAATAATGACTGAATTGTCAGTTGATCTCCATTATTCTGTGTCTGTGGTTACTTTTGATGTTTGTCTATACATGTTACTTTATGTTACCAGCATTTTGAACAAAATTCTTTAAACCGTTTTTAAGTGTCTTAAATATAATTTGAAAAGAATAATTTACAATCAAAAAGAAAACCACCCACCACTTTGAAAATTTGAGGACTGGAAGAATGTAATATAATCTAGGACTGGAAGTACCAGTGTCAACATTAAAAAACTGGAAATTTTCCCAATTCTTGTAATATATGTTCTTTAATATTTATATTACATTTTTGGTTAACTTATTCAAATATTGTAACCAAAACATGATCCTAAGGTAAATTCAAACTGTCTGAATTCCTTCCAATGGCAAAGCAAGTCAATTCAGTCCAACTTTGCATCAAACAGGGCCCCAGTCAAGAAGAAGAAATTGCGGTAGCATTCCTTGGTAAAATACACATCAGCAACTTTCGCTTAAACAGAGACAGTGATTTGTAAAAACTTTTTTTTAAATGTATTTTTCAGTCATTTGTTTCAATGGGTTTGTCTGGAGTGTATAAATCAGCACAGAATTTGGTCTATTTAACAGGACTTTCTGAAACTCTGGAAAGGTTGGAAATTTAAGCTTGGTACAATTGTTGCACAAGGCTCAGATTGAATCGAATTGCTTTGCCCATCTATGGTCACTTATGGTTTTGAAAAGAGAACAGAGAGTATGTTTGTTTTTGTTTGTCTGCCTTACTCCTGGAAGTGTATTATTCCAGTGTTAAAACATGCAAGGATTGCCTTACTCCCAGGTCCTGTTCTCTCCAGAATCAGTTTTGTTTACTATTTTCATTCATCCATCTCCAGAAGTGCTGTAGTTCTTGTAACCCCACACAATCAACAGCTGCCACTCCCTCTGTATTAAACCCCATACAAACCAGGAGAAGCCATCCTGGTCATGAAAGCTGGGACTTGCTTTTTCCTTTTATATCAAGTTGCAGGGTGAAATCTTCAACTTTTTATTTTCAAAGTGAAAAACATAGGAAACAATATATTGATGAGGAGAGAGAAATCACCAATATGCATTCTTGTCATGGTTGGAGCTCCTGACTCCCAAGATTTGACAGGATTGGAAGAAGGATCCTCACTGTTGAGTAAGTGGCTGAAATGCTCTCATCCTCCATAAGGGTAGAAGCTAATCTATAGTAGGGGTTCTCAAACTGTGGGTTGGGACTCCAAAGTGGGTCGCAACCCCATTTTAATGTGGGCCCCGCGGCTGGCTTAAGACTTGCTGGGGCCCAGGGCCGAAGCTGAAGCGTGAGGGCTTCAGCCATGGGTGGCAGAGCTCAGGTTGCAGGTCCCCTGTCTGGGGTTGAAGCCCTGGGGCTTCAGTTTTGCCCCCCTGTCAGGGGCAAAGGGGCTCGGGCTTTGGTCCCAGCCTCCCCACCCAGGACAGCGGGACTCGGGCAGGCTCAGGCTTCGGGCCCCCCTCCTAGAGTCTTGTCGTAATTTTTGTTGTCAGAAGGGGGTTGCAGTGCAATGAAATTTGAGAAACCCTGATCTATAACATCCTTCTGATTTAAACTCAAGACATTTTAGTTTTCTGTTTAGTTTGTGGCTGAGTGGTTCCTTTTTTCACTTGTGGATAGTTTGTTTATTCTGTGTTAAGGGTTATTATTTTCCCCTTGCTGTCTTGGGAATTGCTTGAGCAATGCTGTTTTATTAAAACTTATTATGTCCTACTGTAGATGCCAGCAGGTGCCATATAAAATAAAAACGTTATCATTTTCAGTTTGCCACAGACTCTGAATGACCAGTGATGGTCTGTTTAAACTAGGAGCCTTTCTTGGGATACCTCATCTGTGAAGGTCCTTAGTGTGTACAGGACCATCCTTCTCATGAGAACTTTTAAGAGACTGGGGGCTTGTCTACATGAACACTTAGTTTGTGGCAAGCTGGGGTGTGATTCTACCCTGCACTCGCCTGTCATACACTTACTGCCCCTGTGGACCCTACTGCTGTGCATTAACAGTTTGTTCATGTGATTTGATCTAATCCCGTTTCAAAGCAGGCTAGATCAAAGTGCACTAACAAAGTGCTAATGCATGGCAGCGGGGTCCACACGGACAGTTAGTGTGTGGCACGGTAGTGGAGGTCGATTCACACCCCAGCTTGCAATGAACTAAGTGTTTATGTAGACAAGCCCTGAATGCCATCAGTGTGGAGTCCCTCTATGTGGAACCATTTGTGGTCACCACAGCTTGGATGGGGAATGTTTGGAAGTCCATTCCTGGTTGCCTCTGAACTGCCATTAGGTGAGCAAGGCTTGGAAGTCATCCATTACCTAGAGGCAATGTGAGAGTCCCTGTGATCCTCACTTCTACTGCAATCGTAGGGTCCAGTGAATTAGACTGGAGACATGTCATGGAGTACTATTAAGACATCCATGGTTTACCCAAGCAGTCACTTGCTGCCTTATACATATCCTTTTTGCCAAACTAGTGAGTCCCTCGAACCTCTCCTAGGGCAGGACATCTTTTGTTTGAGCCATGCGTGTACTCCAGTGGGGACAAGCTGGGAATTTCAGTAGTTTATCATGAACCTTAGTGATTCCAGTTCCCTAGTGGTGACACTGATTTATTTTTTGACACACTTCAGAGTGAATTCCTCAATCAGGCAGTCATCCAATGGGGAGTGCATATGCTCCCAGTGTGTTTTTTGCCTTCTATATCAAGACCTCCACCTGCTTTTCAAACAACTTCTCTAGGGTGTAAGATAGGTCCTTGAGCTGGATTTTTGGTCACTGACCCCTGAGGAAGGGGCTTGCCACCATCTCACCCACCTTAAATGACACCCATACTCAATGCTGGGCCACCTTTAAGTCGATGTGGACTAGCTCTCTTAGCTGCTGACATTTCTGTTGTAGAAGAGACTCAGTCCTGGTGGAGACCACTCTCCATAGCTTTACCTGACTTTTGGCCATGAGGCCTTGTAGTTTTGGATGCCAAAGGTTGCAACGCTGTCTTGCAAACCCTTCATCCAAAAGAATCCCAGAGTAACAGCTCAGGGTTTTGAGGCACACTACTGGAAATACAGCCAATCTCCCTCTAGCTATGGACATCACCAGCACCAAGCTCTTATGGAGAGGGTGGGAGACATAGCCAGCAGCATCCTCAGGGAGGATATGCTTTTTCTAGACAGCTTTTGAGACAGGGCAGCCTTGTGAAACTTATGCTACATTCTTCATCATTAGGTACAAAATAGGATGCAAGAGCACACAGCCTTACTGAATGAGGGTTCCTGGCCTAGGTAACTCCCAGCTGTGGCTCTTGTAGATTCTTTGACTGCTTTCAGTTCAAAATAAAATTGTCTTATACTTCTTCTGTAAGAACTAAGCAAAGGTGGGATCCTCTCCTGCAGAGTCACTATCCTGGTGTTTGTCTTAAATAAATCCACCACAGGAGAACCAGCAGCTAAATTGGTCTGTCATGAGTGATGTGTGACAGCAGGCCTCATCTTAGCCACTAATGGACATTTGTCTATATAATAAAAGTCTTATGCACCTTGTTGTAATTGTTAGTGCCAGCTCTGAATATGGTAGCAGTGGGATAATACTAGAGCCTTTGCAAGGTTTAATTGAAGTGCGTGGGCAGCATTTCATTGGAGAAGCTTTCTCAGCCTGTTTGGGGTCTAAGCAATCTTGTCACATTAGCTTTCACACTGGAAACATCCCTAAATTCACAGATGAGATGCTCATGCTCTCCTGAATTGCTGGTCTGTAAATTTTATAGTGGGAATGAATTGATGTTTTACTCTGTTCCTGCTCATGCCCTGCAGTAACAAAGATAGAAGAAAGAAAACTGACCCATACCTTTTTGAGGATTGTAAGCTTGCTGCTGAGTGCGGTATATTGGCATGTGATAGAGACAGGTACAGAGACTGTAAACCTTGCTTCTCCGAAAACACACCTCTCTAATCCCTTCTGTCCACCAGAAGCCCCCAACCCTGCTGTAAAAAGTCTGTTTTTTAGAGTGATTTGATTCTCACAGCCATGGGTGAAAGGCACCCAAGCAGTTCTTGTGCGATTAAAAAGTGGAAACTTTTGCTAGAGGCTGTAAACACAAAGGGCTGCTTTCTGAAACCACACAAAGATGGGAGCCAGATTGGGGCTTCTGCTCTTGTGCGGAGTTATGGGATTTTTAAGGAAATCATTAACTCTCTGGAAAGTATTGCTCTTTGGAGAGTCATTGGGCTAGATTCTAGGGTTCAGCTCAAATGCAAAGTGCAGGTCGTGTGTGTGAGTGAGTATGACAGTGGTTTAAAGATCACTTTCACCTTCCCCTGATCATTGGGCTGCTCTGTGCCCTTTAGGGCTGTTCCAACTTATTTCAGAGAGACAAGGTAGGTGGTAATATCTTTTATTGGACCAGCTTCTATTGGTGAGAGACACAAACTTTTGTTTGTTTGTGGGAGGGCGGAGGGTGAGAAAACCTGGATTTGTGCTGGAAATGGCCCAACTTGATGATCACTTTAGATAAGCTATTACCAGCAGGAGAGTGGGGTGGGAGGAGGCATTGTTTCATGGTGTCTGTGTATAAAATGTCTTGTGCGATTTCCACAGCATGCATCCGATGAAGTGAGCTGTAGCTCACGAAAGCTCATGCTCAAATAAATTGGTTAGTCTCTAAGGTGCCACAAGTCCTCCTTTTCTTTTTGTGAATACAGACTAACACGGCTGTTACTCTGAAACAAACTTTTGAGCTTCACAGAGCAAGTTGGAACTGATTATTACGCATAAGGGGTTCACACATGCTTTAGGAGACCTTTTAAAATGAAGTGGGCAATTAAGGGTTAGCAGACAGTGGGTATGTTACTAATTGTTGTAATGAGCCATGAAGCTGGTGTCATGTTAAGTCCACGGTTTTTAGTATCTAGCAGAGTTATGAACGTAAGTTTCCAGGCTCGTCTTTTGAAGGTGTTGTGCAGGTTTCCTTTGAGAATGAGGACTGAGGGGTCCTAACGTATTTCAGGCAGTAACTGCTAAAGAGATCTGAAAATGTGACCAAGGATAAGCATATCACTGAGGCTGCTCAGCTATGCCCACTTTCCACAACATCATCCCCTTTCACTGCTATGCCAGCAACAGAGAGGGAGATTGTATTGGAGCCTCTGCATTGGCTGTGTGCCACCCAAGTATCACCCTTGTTCTGGCGTAACCCTTCCAGGGCCAATTGTGCCAGTTTTCAGTTCATATTCATTTAGTTATAGGACCAGAAGTTCTCAAAGTGGCTGCCCCGCATCAAGGGAGCTGAGCCATTGTCTTTTGAAGACCGTCTTTAGTTAGCGGATTATTTAATATAAAATGCTATTTGTAGCTAGCTATTTTAAAGGTTCTGAGTTTCCTCTCCTGCACCAGGTATTCCTATTTTCATCAACAACCATTTTTTTATAGATTGTACAATAATTTTGATTCTCTTTCTTTTCCAGTCATACTTTCTTATTTAAATGACCATTGGCAAAATAAAAATGAAACAGAACAATTTCTTTAACCTGTTCCTGATGATATCTGAGGTTATTAAGACTGAAAGATTTTGAAACATCTTCTTTACTTTTGCCTTTGTGTTGTTTGTTTTTTCATTTCACTCTGACTGGAGAGTGAAACTCAGTTGTTTAATTATTGTTTGCAAAGAACAAAGATGATGAAGAGTGCTGTATAAATGCCAAATATTATGATTGGTTTCACTTCCCCAGGCTGAGACACTAACTTCGTGCTGTTTGCAGTGTTTGGGTTTCCAACACTGCATGTAAACTTGATATACATAAATACACGCACAAACGCATGTTCACACACTTTCAGTAGTGTTCTGAAATTACAGCACTGGGCATCTGGAGATCTGGAAAAATCATGGAGCAGGTCCTCAAGGAATCAATTCTGAAGCACTTAGAGGAGAGGAAAGTGATCAGGAACAGTCAGCATGGATTCACCAAGGGCAAGTCATGCCTGACTAATCTAATTGCCTTCTATAACAAGATAACTGGCTCTGTGGATGAAGGGAAAGCAGTGGACGTGTTGTTCCTTGACTTTAGCAAAGCTTTTGACACGGTCTCCCACAGTATTCTTGCCAGCAAGTTAAAGAAGTATGGGCTGGATGAATGGACTATAAGGTGGATAGAAAGCTGGGTAGATCGTCGGGCTCAACGGGTAGTGATCAATGGCTCCATGTCTAGTTGGCAGCTGGTATCAAGTGGATTGCCCCAGGGGTCGGTCCTGGGGCCGGTTTTGTTCAATATCTTCATAAATGATCTGGAGGATGGTGTGGATTGCACCCTCAGCAAGTTTGCAGATGACACTAAACTGGGAGGAGTGGTAGATATGCTGGATGGTAGGGATAGGATACAGAGGGACCTAGACAAATTGGAGGATTGGGCCAAAAGAAATCTGATGAGGTTGAACAAGGACAAGTGCAGAGTCCTGCACTTAGGACGGAAGAATCCCATGCACTGCTACAGATTAGGGACCGAATGGCTCGGCAGCAGTTGTGCAGAAAAGGACCTAGGGGTTACAGTGGACGAGAAGCTGGATATGAGTCAACAGTGTGCCCTTGTTGCCAAGAAGGCCAATGGCATTTTGGGATGTATAAGTAGGGGCATTGCCAGCAGATCGAGGGATGTGATCGTTCCCCTCTATTCGACATTGGTAAGGCCTCATCTGGAGTACTGTGTCCAGTTTTGGGCCCCACACTACAAGAAGGATGTGGAAAAATTGGAAAGAGTCCAGCGGAGGGCAACAAAAATGATTAGGGGACTGGAACACAATGACTTATGAGGAGAGGTTGAGGGAACTGGGGATGTTTAGTCTTCAGAAGAGAAGAATGAGGGGGGATTTAATAGCTGCTTTCAACTACCTGAAAGGGGGTTCTAAAGAGGATGGCTCTAGACTGTTCTCAGTGGTAGCAGATGACAGAACAAGGAGTAATGGTCTCAAATTGCAGTGGGGGAGATTTAGGTTGGATATTAGGAAAAACTTTTTCACCATGAGAATGGTGAAATACTGGAATGCATTACCTAGGGAGGTGGTGGAATCTCCTTCCCTAAAAGTTTTTAAGGTCAGGCTTGACAAAGCCCTGGCTGGGATGATTTAGTCGGGGATTGGTCCTGCTTTGAGCAGGGGGTTGGACTAGATGACCTTCTGAGATCCCTTCCAACCCTGATATTCTATGATTCTATGATCTGGCTTTGACATAAACTTCCTGAGGAACCTTGTGTAAGTTTGAACCTGTTTGAGAAACTGGCACAATACTGCATTGGGGGCAGTGCAAGCTGTGCTGTCCCAGAAGAAAACTGGGGCCCTTATAGAGCTCTGTGGTGCACTGTAGGGACCACAAACTGCTACAGCCTTTCAAAGAATGCAGCATATTTTCCCGTGCTGGATTGTGGAGGATAAAGGGAACTATGGCTCTGCCTACTCCCCAATTCTGCTTGCCCCTTTTGGGGTACTGTGCACCCCCTAGGGAGCATCTTGGTAGCAGCCCTGCAGTCCCTGGAGTGCAGGGGCTTATATTCTGTACAGCCCTTACATGGTCATACAGAGCGGGAGGCTTCTTACTCCTCACTCCACATTGCATGGCCACATAAATGCAGGGCAGGATCTAGCCCAAACCTCTCCGTTCTCAATTTCCTAAGCCTATGCAATGGAGATGATTGTGCATATCACACAGAGAGACTGCAAGCCACTACCTCATCAAGTCAGGATTCTACAGGGAAGAAGGAAAAAAGATTACTTAGAAGTCTGGTGGAATTTTTTGGAGTTTGTTGGAAGAAGGCAATCATTGCCTGTATCAAAACTGATAGTTTGAGAACTTTTCTTGGAATACTGAGGAAGGGAGAAATCTCTTCAACAATAGTCAAAAATAAACTCAAAATTAAGATATTAAAATAAGGAAAATAGATTAGGGGAAATGAGAAAATCTTAATATTATGTAGAGTTTTGATAGGACAGCTATTAAATAGGTGATGCCTCTAAATGTAAGAAAAACAGAACTTACGGACCTAAACATGAGATAGTGAAAGACTTTAACGGACGCTATCAACTGATGAGACAGAAGAGGAAGATAAAGAATAGAAAAGCATCAACCACAATATGTGATCAGTACCACAAAGTTTAAGAAAGTGACTGGTAGCAGGTCTTGTCAATATAACTTTAGAGTCTTCTATAGGCCAATTGATAATTGTGTGTATATACACATTTATCTGTATTCAAGTTGCAAAACAAGTTTTATAAGATTTCTGTTATAAAAGAATGGATGTGTTAACAAATAAAATAAAAATTGTAACAAGCTTTGAAATCCTCTAATGGTAGGTGCTATAGAAGTGGAATATTTTTAATTCATTGACATTTGACAGGGAGGTGCTGTAGTTTGCACTCCAGATGCAGGTTTTGTGTGTATTAAATAAAAAAAGGTTAAAGAACCTACTCATCAGAGTAATGTTTTCATGAACTTAAAAATGAAATAATTGAAGACCATTTTTGTTTAGATTTAAGCATTTTCTGAATGTGTTTGTAGATATTATAGTGCTGTGCCTGAAAGTGAAACTGATTCCAAATTAAGTCAAATATAAAAAGCAATCAAAGAGCATCCATCATTAAAAGTACATTAGATTTTGAAAATGCAGTTTGAATAATTTGATGTTATTTCTAACACAGCTAAGTATTATTTTAAAATATATGATTTTTCACCTTACAGTTGTCTTCTTAAAAATTCTGTCTCTCCCAAGATACATATGCCTCCCAGCACCAGAGTAGCTGAGTGCCTCCTAAATCTTGAAAATTAGAAATAGCAATCTCTCTCTCCCTTTCCAGCCTATAGGAGATATAGTTTGAGTAGTTCATAGGTTTTTTGCTTGTCTTGGTTTGTGGGTGTTGTGTTGGTGGTTGTGATGAAATGTGATGAAATGAGTTTTGCCTTTGGCTCCTAAGGCAGCTAGTTTGTGCCATTCTTTATCTGTTCCTGGAGTGAGTTCCAGAGTTTGTGAACTGTCTGCCTCCTGCTGAACTCTGAAGCTTCTCCCATTAGTCAACAGTGTAATGGTTCTAATGGAATGCAGCAGCTGTTGGGGTGCAGAGGGCATGGAGGGAGAGGCTATCACTTGGGTAGCGATGTCCAATCCATAGAGGGCTTTGGATATCAGGGCAGAGACCTTGAACTGAAGTCTGTATTCTGTGGGGAGCCAGTGCAAGCACTGAGATGAACATTTATTGGGGTTTATCTATACGGAGACTTAGTGCGCAGCAGGCTGGGGTGTGAATCTATAGTACACCAGCCTGCCACGCACTCAGTGGCCATATGGACCCTGCTACCGCCCATTAAAAGTTCTGTAGTGTGCTTGACACTACAGGAGGGTGTGAGGAGCGAGCAATCAAAGAAATGAGGAATGAGAAGACCAGAGAAGAGCAAGCAAGAAGTGTGTGTGCAAAGTGATCCCGCAAGATACAGGGAGCGAACTCTGGGCCCTCTTGTTACTTCCCCTTCACTCACTCTTCCTAGATCCCAAGCCCTTTGTCTCTGCTGGGCCCTGGATCAGTTTCACTTAGTTACTTTTCCTTTGTTCATTCACATCTAACACAGCTTATTTGCTTACGCACTGCTCCCTGCTCCTCTTTTGCTCCTTCCCCTCCTCTCCTCTCCTTGCTCGTGAAACAGGAGATACATTTTCTTATCAATTATATGTTTAAATAAAAATTAAAAATGGCAGTGACTGGAGCACTTCTTCAGTGGTTAAGTTTGAGCAGTCACTAAGTCTGGCCAGGTAGAAGAGCTATTAGTTAGTAGAGAGAGAGTCTCGGGAAGAGCAGAGAAGTACACTTTGCTTTCGCAGGAGCTGTGACTGTGATCCTACCTCTGACTAGCCTGCAACTGAAGATTCTGGAGCATGTGAGACAAATGCCTGCTGTGATGGGGATGACCCAGTAGGGTTAGCACTGGGAGACAGGACAGCAAGGACTTAGGCCCTCCTGCAGATCTGCCTCCCCACCCCCTCTCTTTTCTTTTGCAGTTACACACAGTGCTGTGGCTCAGGGGTCATTTGTTTCCCACAGCTTCACAGAACACTGTAGCAGAAAGGGGGACAATGATCTCTCACAAGGGGCAATGTGAGTCCTCCTTTCATCTAAAATAAACCCCTTCACTAGTGCTGGGAGGCCTGTTGTGTGTGGGTTTTGTTCTGTTTTTTTTAATCCTTTTGCACATAGTTCCAGCGTGAAACACTCTGCGGCTTCAATTGATATAAAGCATCTAGGGTTTTTTTTTTAATGGCCGACTTTTGGCGTGTTGCAGCCTGAGGTGGATTTTCTATTCAGCTTGAGCACATCAGGAAACGTCCCTTCTCCTTTTCACACAGCTATTAGAATCCAGAGTCCATCTGGTCGACGTCGTCAGAAAGGCTGCATTGAGAAAGCAAGGAGGGGAGGGGGCAACTATCTTTAGCTCCCCTCTGCCAAGCACAGACTTCTCGCTGTACACTGCTTAGCAGAGTCTGCTCACTGAACATGTCAGGAGGATGCCGATTCAGTGAATTCACTATCCTAACAGTTGCCTGAAAACCCCGGGGGCAGCTATTTATGGACTCAATAGTCAAAGAATAAGTAATAAAAGGTGGTGTCTCCCTAATCTGAGGATGTAGTGGAATTAAAATTCTATACCTGCCCTCTAGAGCCTGAGAGCCAAATTGTTGGGGCCTTTGACTATGACAGAAAAGATTGTTCTAAAAGTTGGGGTTCCACACTCAGTGCACATCTGTCTTTCTGTGCTTGCTGACTTGGGCACTAGAGGGACACTGATTCACTCTTAGGATCACTTGAAAACAAAGGTATAACTCTCTCTTCCCCCAGACATCTCTTTGCGCCATCTCTATATGTTACTTCTACTCACTTGCCCTCTCACCCTTTCTTCACACAGCCATCCTTTACCCCGTCATCCCACTGGCCAGGTATCCCGTTGCTGCCATGTCCTGCCATAATTCGCTCTGCCACCTTCTGTCCAGCCACCCTGCTGCTCTGCCAGCCTCCACTCACCACCCTGCTACTCTCCCCAGATGGTTCTGGAGAAGCTGGATTTCAGAGTCCTGCAGAAACATCTTTCTGAAAATGAGAGAGCTGTAAATTAGCTGAAAGGGTAAACTTGTGACCTAAGGGCACCAGATGTGACATTAAACTCTCAAGGCAGATCTGTGTGTTCATTAGTTACTAAGTTGGCAGGGCAGCAGGCTTTCAGGTAACATAATTTGCCATCAGAGGCACTTTTTGCTATCTTTTTTTGTAGTTTCCTGCTCCGGGTGAATGGGCCTTGGTGTGTTTTTAGCAAAATTCTTTACCCAGCCCTTTCTTATGATGAAAATTCATTGACCAGTGACCCTCTAGGAAGAGTTGCTTATTACAAATTAAATCAATGGTCAGAATATGAGAGGAATAAAAACATTATGAAATACTAAGATACAAATTGTTATATCAGTTTGGATCAGTGGTCCATCAAATGTGGTATCCTGCATTCAGTAGTGGCCTGTGCCTGATGCTTCAGAGGGAAGCAACCATAATCCTTCCCACTCTGCTTCCAAAATCTCACTCCATAAAGCACCTCACCACTGTGCAGTGCTTTCCTTTGGTGTGGGGGAGACTCCTACCTGGCCTCTGCAGCAATGAGTTTATACCCTGGAGCATGAAAATTTATTCCTCTTATCTTAGCACACACTGTTACTACACATGTTGCTATTGGTCATGAAATGATCCACCCACCCTTTTAAAGCCAGCATTTAACTTGGTGGCCTCGTGTTGCAGTGAATTCTAACAACACACTGCATGTACACCCCTTTATTTGTTTTCAATTTAAATCTTCCGTTCATTTCACCAAGTGACCTGTTATATTTATGGAATTATTCTCTTCATAATCTTAAGTACCTCATCTAAATTGCTTCTAACTCATTCCCCTTGCAGCTGAGTAATCCTAGTGTTTGCATATGTCAATCCCACGGTAACTCTGTCTTTATTAACTTTATGTGGATCTCTTCAGTGTCAGTGCATGTATGTCTTAGTAAATGGCTGTGGTGTCTGGACACAGAGGACTGTTCTGTGTGGCTGTCATCATGTTAAACTGATGCCTGTAGTATACAACGAATGTTCAATCTTGAATTCTTTTTCTAAATCAGTTCCAGCAACAATCAGAAAACCCACCTACCAAGGATCACTTTTCTGGTTGACGATTGTTCTTCTCACATAGTTGAGATCACTCAGCCTCATTCCATTCCATTCCAGGATCTGAGGCAGGGTGTACTGGCCTTGAAATGCACAGCCTGTTCTTCTTGTGGTCCGATCCTATATTCTGTACTAACACGCCACAGCCTGAAAAGGCCGTTAAATAGCTTGGTGAAATGGTTAAGCAAGAGTTAATACATATACCTTTGGTGCCAGTTGCACCCCACTGCATGTTTGTGTTTGTAAAATGTACTACATTTTCTTTTGCCTGATGTAAAAATATAAGGTAAATATACAGTGTTACCATGTGATGTGCATTTCACTGACCATGGCTCTGTCTCAGTGAGAGTCTCACTGGTAGTTTGAAGCCAAGTTAGTGAAAGAGCCACTATCATTATTTTCTGTACAAGACCTAACCTGGTGAGGAAACTGAGCTGTCACCCTGACAATACCAAGCACTGCAACTCTTTAGTTTGGGTTCATTTGTGGCAGTTATGTCCTGGCCTGCATTAGGGTCAGTGAAAAGCCCCACCTCCTTCTGTAGTGATCCAGGTGGGATTGTATCTCCCTCCTGGAGCTTTCGGGGTGTGCAAGACAGGTCAAAGGGGGTTTAAATTATCCTCCTGGGAATGTTTAGCTCACTTAACTTGCATGTGCATTGCACTTGCATCTGCCTGACAGGTGCACCAGGATTCCACAGCATTTTGGACCACAGAGGACAGGGAGTGCTGGAAGGAAGACAATTTTAGACTTCAGTGAAAGAGGAGAGAAAGAGAGACAGTTCTTGGGACAGGCCATCTTCCTGCCACCTAGTACAAAGTTATGTGAAGTAGTAGAGGCAGAGGCAAGGTGCCAATAGGTGGGTGAATAGCAGGAGATGGGGCCACGGTGGGGAAGAGATGTGTGGTGGGGGTGGCAGGTAGTCAGAATAGTTAACGGGGCTGTATTGATGTTCTTTGGTAACTTTTAAAAATGAAATTGCTCTGTATGCCAATTCACTTTCTCTACTCAACACTACCTTGGATGGTGAACTCTGAATGCTTTGGTAACTGGATTGTGAGGTTGTTAGTTTCACTGTAATGTGTGTAAAGTCCTCTCTCAAATGTGCTCAAATGCTGTTATATTACTGCGTGCAGCAAACACTTTCCAAACATACAACACATCCCTTTGCTTTCTAGACAGGGGTGATGTAGCCTTCTGATTCAACAGGTGCATTACACTTCACTCTTCTTGGATGTGATTTTGAGTTGTAGTCACGAGGGGAACTGTTGACCTGCAGAAGCACCCTCTGCCCCAGCAACCCTAATCGTGGCCCAGTGCAAAGGGAGAGGGCCTGGAGAGCGAGCCCACCCTGCACTCATCCCACAGCAGTGGCTCCTGTCTTGTGGGTCTGGGCACAGCTCCCTACTCTGGGCATTGTGACCTGGCACCCGGGGTATCAGCACCACTCAGGTTTGGCACTCATACTTTCATGATTTCTGTGGGTTCATCTGAACCAGGGATCTGTTTTTCCCCTCTTTGCCCAGTGCTAGAACCCCCCAGTGTTACTAAATGCTAATATTATGGTAGGCCTCTAATTGTCTCCACAGTTAGATTGCTTGTACACTTCAAGCACAGACCTGTGCCGTGGCAAGGAAAAAAAAAAAGACAATGATAAAATAAAACAAATCCCTTAACTCCATCAATAACTCAGCTTGTAGAGCTCAATATAAACAAGGTATAAAATTGTTACAGTTACACCATCAGCCTACTTCAAATGCAAAGACCCAAAGAACCTTCCATTAGGTAAACCCTGAGCATCTCCTCTGAGGCCATGGGCATGTCAATATATCCCACCCATGTCTTTGAGACACACAGTGAAGCACTTGACTAAATTCAACGTGGTGACCAAAAATGTGGAACAGCAAAAAATCTAGCAGTGGTGGGCTGTGGAGCTGGTAAATAATGAGCTTGTTGTCTCACACCCCAGTTAGAGCTCTCAAGAGGTTCTTATGTTGCTTGCATTTAGCAAGAGTGTAAATGAAACCCCTGTTGGCCTTGCCAGATATTGGCCTCTTCCATGACCTTGTTTGAATGAAACAAAAAGTCATTGGTGGAACAAAATTTCATAGCTAGGAACTTGTTTGAAAGAAAAGGGCAATTCTCTCAATTGGGTAATTGGATCACCATCCCAAGTGCCCTTGGGCTTATATCAAATATAGAAGAAGGGGATTAATAACTTCAGTGTGTAAACGGACTTCAGGCAGGTTCCAACTGTAACATTTCACTCAAAGAAGCTCTGGGGCCTAAAAACAGGTCTCTTCTGAGTGCTTGAAGTGTTCTTTATGAAATGCAGGAAGGGCTGTAAACTAGAATCCTTGTGATTGTGCAGTGTCAGGTTTGAATTGTGTAGTTAATGGAATATGTGAGCTCCTCCTTGATGGGGAGAGGGGCGGAGTTTGTGAGCTGTGCATTAGCAGGGCCAACTGGAATGGACTAAAATGAGATAAATTGTACTTTCCTTTCAAATCCTGGTTATTGCTTTGTTGTGCAGCAAATTGACAAGGCTTGTGGAAGGGTCTTCTCAGTGGAATGCTAAGCTTTGCTTTGTGCACAAAATGGGGAAGTGAATCTCTGAGTCAAAGGCTCTGCACTAAGAGCACCTGCCCCTGTACAGAGAAATCTGGGGACCCTCAGATAAGGCTCCCAGCTCATGTCAGCTCAGATTGAAGCACAAGGGAAACAACGATCTCTGAAATCCAAAGCCCAAACTATAAAACGATAAAGGGTTTTGCAGATCAAATCCAACACTGAATTGCACCCACCCAGGAGTGAATTGGAAACTAGTGCAGTCTGAATGAATTGAAACCCAGACCCCCCTACACAGTCTTCTGACTTGCTCCAGAGACCTCTCAGGACTCGGGTCTGTGGACTTGCCCAGGGTATGGGTCCAAGCCTGCGTCCTATTGTGGCATGGGTCCAACTCATTTTCTAGTGTGGATGTTGTTGAAGACTGGATCACCAGGCTTATGTCTGGAGAGTCCTCCAACACTGCCCCACACCTTCCAAAACCCACCAGCCAGGTTTGGGGTCAAAATCGACCTTTTGCATGAATCCATTCATAACAATTTTACTTGAAACTTGATCCAAGCACTAACTACGATACACTGATTTACATTCACTTCTGATTTACACCAACATAAACCAGGAAGCTGAAAGGTTCCTCTCAGCTACCATGGGGGACAGACCAGCCTGAAAAGCAGGTATGTTGGCCATAATCAGGCCTTGGCCTGGACTACTGGAGTATGTGCTGATCGCTGCTGCAGTCTCTGAGGAGCCCTTGATGGAAAGCTGCTATCCATTAGTGGAGACCCCAGCTGAGAGCAACAATGGAGACATCTCTGTCCTTCTGTTGGGGCACTGCCATTTTTGCTGGTGCAGGGAGGTGCTATTTGCCCGTGCATTTACTGGTCAAGGTTTATCTGGCACAATGAGTTTGCCCTACCGAACACGTGGCTAAATGATTCAAATTCCAGTGCTTAGAACGCAAAAACAGAGAATTAAAGACGAAGCCACCACGCTTCTCCCACCTTCAGTATCTATCTATAGAGAGCTGAGCTAGCGCTAACATAGCAGAAATAGGAAAGCAATTGTCATCTACGCAAAAGAATAAGAGGGGCTAACAGTCAGTCTGACAAATATACGGTACTGTTGACTTTCATCTTTCCTAGAGTTAGGCCTGAACATAAATCCCAAGTCCAAGCACCCCTGAATGATGAGCCGATTCAGAGCCACACACCACATGAACTGGGCAGCTTTCCTTTGACTGTTTGGAATTGAAGTCTTCATTACCCCATTTTCTCTTGTACTTATAAAAACTGTGATGCATACAGAAGTTCCAGGCAGTTGAGAAATAATGGAGCCTTTCATTGGATCTTCCTGGTGGCTGCAACTTACCAGTGAGATAACCCAGCTCATCTGGTAGCCCAATACAGAGAAGGCTCCTCGGAATTCTAAAAACTTACTCACCACCTCTTTCCATGAAGCTAAGGGTTTTTCTTTTAAAAGTGATTTACTAGTGTAGTTTATAAACATCTCCTTAGAATAAAACTGTATCCATTTAGCTGGCAGTCTGAACGTTCAAAATAATACCACTGCCCTTCTTAAGCCATAGTTCATCCAAGGATCTCAAGGCACTTTAAAGACATTAACAAATGAAGCCTCACAGCAACCCTGTGTGATACTTCAAGGAAGTATTATTATCCCCATTTTATAGAGGGATAAACTGAGACACACAGTGGTTCATGCCTTGCAAAGGGCCACGTGTAAATCAGTGGTAGACATTACAATAGAACTCAGGAGTCCTTGGTCCTAGTTTCTCTTCCTTAACCACTAAACTATCATCTTTTGATCCCAGGAATAAACTGAAAGCTATTTGAGACGGTCCATAAATTACATAGGCTCTTCTCTGAGATATCTGGTACTTTCTTCTACAGGTGGGTCAGAAATGAGAGATGCAATAAAGTATTGATTGGTGTTCAATCCATGCACACATTCTAGTATTTTGACAGTATTGATAATTGATCAACTAAAAATACACAAATTTCAAGTACTTATAATGGCCTCTGCCTCAGGGTGGTAGACGCATAAACTGTGCTGCAGAGGTTACTCTGCGTCTTTCCTACATGACTCAGAGTACTGTACGCTCATTACCTTTCATTGTCCTGTTTGCTTCCTACCACCCTTTATTAGTTCCACCAGTCTTTTGCCACTATTCCACAGTCTAGCTTGACCCTCAAACTTCATCTGTAGTGCAGAGATGCGCTCCCTTTCACTTCCTCCCACTGACCTGCCTTACCCCCACCACCTCTCCCTCAACTGCAATATTCCCCCTCTGTCCTACCCCATACACTCCTTTCTGTAGGCTTGGCTCCTTCCCTTAACCCAGGGGTGGGCAAACTTTTTGGCCTGAGTATCTGGGTATGGAAATCATATGGTGGGCCATGAATGCTCATGGAATTGGGGGTTGGAGGGGATGAGGGCTCCGGCTGGGCGTGCAGGCTCTGGGGTGGGGCCAGAAATGAGGAGTTCAGTGTGCGGGAGGGGAGAGGTTCCTGGCCGATGGGAGCTGCAGGGACGGCGCTTGTGGCGAGGGCAGTGTGTGGAGCCCCCTGGCTGCCCCTACGGGTAGGAGCCCCCTGGCTGCCCCTACGGGTAGGAGCTGGAGTGGAGACATGCTGCTGCTTCTGGGAGCCGTGCGGAGCAGGGCAAGCCCTGGATCCCGTTCCCCAGCAGGAGCTCAAGGGCCAGATTAAAACATTTGAAGGGCCAGATGTGATCCCCAGGCCGTAGTTTGCCCATGCTTGCCTTAACCCTTCCAGAAGTCAAAACAACTGATGATTGTGCAAAATGCACACTTTAGAGTATTGACTGGACTTTCAATGCAACAGAAAGGAATCAGATGTTTATGATGCTAAAATCCGTGGTAATCTGCATGCTTGAAAAACTGAATTGCCGGGGAGAGGGGCTGGAAAGAACTAAATTTATTGCTGTTGAGTTAGGTTGGGACATACTTAGGTCAGCAGTTAAATCTCAGTGCAGCCACTTAACATCCTTTTTCACCCCTCCCTACCCCGCCCTACACGCATTGGGTTGGCAACTACAGATTAACAATATCGTCTTGTTAGGGGATTTTCCATAGAATCTGCCAGTCCCCCTTTCCCCCAACCTCTTTTTACCCAGGAGATGTTTGGTCTGAACAGGGTACATGATTCACCGTCCCTCAGGGAGGAGGCATGGTTTGCTGCTGATCTCATGCAGTTTATCTTTCACTGGGCATATCTTGTTTTACTGGATTGTTTGAGGTAATTTTGTACTCAGAAATTACATCACTGGTAAAATCGCTTAAGGAGAATGTCCTTTGTACTGCAGGACACAAAATAATATGGAACTTTTGCTGCAGGTTGAATGCTAAAGCAGAGCTAAGTGACTCATTTAATCAACTACAAAAGCCAGTTAGTACAAAAGGGTGTCTGGCTCCATGGATGTTATGCAGTATCATCTTGGGTTGTGACTCCTTTGGATCTAACAAAATGAATAAGTTTGGGCTCAGCCATTGTTCTGAATGGGAAACCTCTAAGGAAAAGCAGGATATTGCAGAAAATGATGTATGTGAATGCAGAGCCAGCCTTTGGGCCCTGTGAAGCCTGCAACTGCAGGCCCCATTTATTTGTGGGAACTAGAATTGTAAAGAAGAATCGCAGCTTTCATTTTTTGAAAAAATATGTGGCCCTTTACTGTACAAAGAGAGCTTTGAAAACTGAACTCATAAAAACTGGTTGCTCTGGTCTAAAGATGCAAACAGCTGGTCTCCACTACTACAACAGGCGGCTAGTGGGACCTAAAGATACCTCAGATGCATATTTTATGTGAAATAAATCAGTAAAATTTGGGGTGTATCTGAAAAAAATCGTCTCATTAACTACTTCCAAAATCTATAAGCCAGCTCTGTGTCTGGCAGTGTGATAATTGTCCACAGGAACTGGTTATATTTGGGTTGGTGGAATGGCAAAAAATTGTTCCATGGGCCTGGCCAAATGTACCAAGGCTGTCTTTATGTGCATCCGTGAGTAGCACTCTTCTCTCTGAGTCAGTACTGAGCTAGCATCTGTCCTCAGTATGGAGTCGGGGTAGCATTGCTGCTGGGGATGCCATCTTTTGGAAGAGAAGCAAAGCTGAGGTCCTAAACCTTTCTGGTCATTACAGAATCTGTGGCACTTACTACAAGAATAGAGTAGAGAGGTATTAGCCCCAGAGCCCTGGCCCCTGGTTTGGGTAATTGAGCTGTGTGAAATGTTTGCCAGAAAACCCAAAGGCACACAAAACTTGCCTGTATTTGGAGTTCGTTACAAATACAGACCAAGTTCATCAGAAGACTCATTTAAACGTCACAGACATTTCAAGAATACTTGGGCCAGTTTGTGGTTTCTTAGTTTTATATGGTTTTGATTCAGTCAAGGTGAAACTCATTTTTTTCCAGAGCATTCAAACCTGAAACTCCGGGGGTGTAAACCCTGCAGGATCAAAAGAACAACAGAAAATGTGCACAAACCCTGCAAAATAGGATTGCCAGGTTTTGTCTAGCAATGAGCCAGCAAAGGGACTTCTACCACTAGGCATTTCTCATAATCGTAGTGTTGGTATGGTGGAAATCTTGCTTTAACCAAAATTTTATTTGCTAGGCAGGTGTTCACAGTTAGGGAGTGACCATTAGCAGAGATTTTCACTGTCCATTTTGCTGACATAAATTCTTCCTGTTATTTCAACTGGATACAATATGATATGTCACTTCCCATCTCAAACTGCTAAGTAGTGTTGCTCTAAGTTAAACTGCTGCATTCCAGCCTAGAATACGGTATCTACATTTCTATGAAGGACAATTGATTGCGATGCATAGTTTATAAAATGCTTAAGGATCTTTAACAATGAAAGATGTTACAGTATATGAATGTTCGGTTTTGTATTATTTTTATTCTCACCATTCCTGTTTGACAAGGAAACTTCAAGTCAGCCTATCACAGACCCAAAAATATCCTTCTGCTTGGGGGCTGGGCAAGGATGGAGTTAAGAGAGCCAGTGATCCAAAGAAATAATTGCAATTCCATTAAATTAGTGATTTTAGTAAAAGCATTTGCTCAGTTCACAGGCAAAAAACTACAAAAAAGGACTGGGTAGTTATTAAATATTAATTATTGGTATTCAAGAATAATTACTTGAATACCAGTGCTATGTCGGGGGGAAATAAGATTAGCTCCATAACAATTATGATCCTTGCTCATATGCACAGAGTTGAATCAGACATCAAATTTAGGATGGGAAGGAACATGCCCCACAGCACATTGGAAATGTCCACCTTTTTTCCACAGTCCTTCAGTGAGTATCTCTGGGTTCTCTCATCATGAAAGAATTAGATATGTTAATATAAATATTTAACATTATGCATTTTGTATGTTACTATATTTTAACTATCCTTGATATGCTGCTAGGTTTGGTTGGCCTGTTAAGGGCTCATTTTTTACAAGAGTTCCTTAAATTGTTCTTTGTGTCTGACTGCACAGTTACATGTTGTAAATTAGCTCATATTTTTCGTTTTTTGTTCCTGAAGGTGATGAGCTCTAGCTGACCTGAATTAGAGACAATGAAACAGTCACTCCTTAGCTCACTGGGGTTCTGTTAAAATAACTATGGCTTTCCAGAGATTTCTTCTTCTATTTGGAAAAAACTGACAAAGTGAAATGCAACTAGAATACTGAAGATTAGCAGCCAATACATAGCTTAATCTCAAACCAGAAATTTCAGGATGACCACTAAACGATGTGTGATTTTCCTATTGATCGTTGGGCAAGATAAAGCATCACTGGTCTAATTAAAAAGAAAAGGAGTACTTGTGGCACCTTAGAGACTAACCAATTTATTTGAGCATAAGCTTTCGTGAGCTACAGCTCAAATAAATTGGTTAGTCTCTAAGGTGCCACAAGTACTCCTTTTCTTTTTGCGAATACAGACTAACACGGCTGTTACTCTGAAACTGGTCTAATTAAAGTCCATCACATCCAGTACTTACTAGTCCCACCCTGACGTGAGAAAATACCATATAAGCATAGTAGCCAAACCCAGTAGTACCCAGCATTTATATACCCTCTGCAGTATTCTGAGGTTCTCATGTATGGTTCTAGGTCACTTGTAGGTACTCAGAGTAGCAGCCGTGTTAGTCTGTATTCGCAAAAAGAAAAGGAGTACTTGTGGCACCTTAGAGACTAACCAATTTATTTGAGCATAAGCTTTCGTGAGCTACAGCTCACTTCATCGGATGCATGCAGTGGAAAATGCAGTGGGGAGATTTATATACATAGAGAACATGAAACAATGGGTGTTACCGTACACACTGTAACAAGAGAGTGATCACTTAAGGTGAGCTATTACCAGCAGGAGAGCGGGGGTGGGGGGAAGAGGGCAAGTTGCAGTACTTGGCAAAGCAGCTGAAGTTTTTTTTTTCTCTTGGGCTGTGATTCATTTTGACTGAATCTGTTGCACTACAGCATATACACAGAGAGCACCTAATGCCATACATTTGTACTGAGCAGCAAACTGGGGGAATTTTAGGAGACAGAGCTTGGCCAGTGATAGTTATGCCAGTTTAGAATCAAAAGTGATATGACAAATGGTATGATTTCAAATGTTCTTAAGAGTTTAAATTTGGTGAGGGGAAAAAGGTCTCTCGGTCTGGAACGAATAACCTGTCGGGGTAGAAAGAGACAAAAATCCCCAATTGACTAATTAACTATAACACATAGGTCCATCATGGTTCAATCATTGTGGGTTGTGTTCTGCCTGGGCCATACATGGGTGTGCAGTAAAAGGCCAGGGCATAAATAGCTTTCTGCACTCCTTTTGCATTGCTGGCATAAATTCCATGCACAATTTCAGTCCCAGTGCTCAGGTGAGCACAGAGATTGCTCTGCCCTAATTCTGCAGGGCTGCATGGTGTCCCAAAGACAACTTGGGCTTGAATAGAGACTGGGAGTGGCTGGGTCATTACACAAATTGAATCTATTTCCCCATGTTAAGTATTCTCACAGCTTCTTGTCAGCTGTCTGAAATGGGCCATCTTGGTTATCACTACAGAAGTTTTTTTTCTCCTGCTGATATTAGCTCATCTTAATTAACTAGCCTCTTAGAGTTGGTATGGCAACTTCCACCTTTTCATGTTCTCTGTATGTATATATATCTTCTTACTATATGTTCCATTCTATGCATCTGATGAAGTGGGCTGTAGCCCACGAAAGCTTATGCTCAAACAAATTTGTTAGTCTCTAAGTTACCACAAGTACTCCTGTTCTTTTTACAATAGGAAGAAATATTATGGACCTGAAGGGAGGATGTTTTGTGTGTGCCTAGTCACGTAGCTGCTGCACAGAGACTCCCAGAAAATATAACTGTTAGTTCTTCTGTCTTTCAAATGAGATTTAAAACCCAAGCAGTCCTAACCACATATGGTCATTAAAGATCCCATGGTACTTTAAAAAAAAAAAGTGTGTTTATCCTGGTGTTGTGGCCAAATTCCCACTGAGGTAATTACATACTGACTTCTTAACTTCCCCTACCAGTTTCAGTGAGATACAATGTTCTTCATTCCCTGTCCTATTGCTAATTATTATTTGTTTTAAAACGATGCCTGGAGCCCCTGTTATGCTGGCACAGTATAAACATAGAGGAAAGGTGGTAGTGTTACTGAGTACTGCTAAACAGCTGCTGTGTTCCACCCATTGTTAAAGGCCAAAGTTTGTGATAATTTATTAGGTGATGACATTGCAACAGGAGTTAATCTATTGTAGTCAGGGAAAAACCCCTCTTGGGGTCCATTGGAGGGGCGTTAGGGAAATGTTGGGTTGCTTGTGGTCCCTCTGTCCCTTTGGGTGTATTTTGTGTGACCATAAAATATTTTGCTACAAAGGTTTTCTGGTTGTTGTGAAGTTTTTTTGTTGGGGGGAGAGAGAATCATCTTTGGTTTTGGGGTTGAGGAAGACAATGGCCTCAGATTCTGCAATGTTTAGGAGGACCCCAAGTTATTTCAGAGCTGGGGGTGGGGGGACAGTGTAATCCATGCTGTTACTGATGGCACCAAAGGAGCCATAAACTTCCTTTCAGCTGTCTGCATGCAGCTGAAACCTGAGCCCTGTTGCCTAGTGCTGAAGCCCCCGGTGGTGGGGCTCAGGTTTTGGCTTTGGCCCTGGGCCCCAGCAAGTCTAAGCCAGCCTGTTACCTGCACAAAATTCTCTGTTACTCGCACACTCTAGGGGCACCCACGCTTACCCCGTTCCTAGGGCTCAGGGCATAACCTTCTGCGGGTTTGCAGCACCTTTTACCAGTGAATAAGCCTTACACAGTAATATCCTACTTAACCTTTATTTATTAACAATTACCAAAACAGGATGCAGACGTTATGCATAAAATGCTCACCACTCCCAATAAAGCAAATGAACTTTTCCCTGCCGGCCAGTCAGGATCAGGCCATCGGGGGACTCCAGCTTCTGCACGGTGTGCTTGGCAGGATGTTGAGGTCTGGCAGCTCTGATCTTGGGGCTCTGTGCCTGTGTCCTGGAGTTGGTTCCCAAGAACTTCCTTTTGGACCGCAATTTATACAGTGAAACTTGAGTCCTGCTTAGTTGTACCTTAACCAATCATTTTACTAAATATTTACTAACCAATCCTAATATATTGTAACAAAATTCTATAATCAGTCCTACCCCACCACTTTAATTGATTTACACCTAGCAAAATTAATTATGTAACAGACAGAAACAATGAAAGAAGCAGACAGAGACCATTCAGACAAACAATAGAGAAGTGGGGACCATTAAGACAAAACAATAAAGAAATGGGGATTTTACAACCTCAACTATTGATAAGTGATTTCTTGCCAGACAGGATGCTATCAAACTAAGTTTTCTTTAACCGTCTTAAGATCTGTTTCTTTATCTGGTGATGGTGGGTGCTATTAGGACAGGAACACCTTCTTAACAGCCTGATATTACATTGTTTTAATGTCATTTAGATAGAATGTGAGTATGTGACTTTTTGCTTCTTAGCTCATGGCTGCTGCTCTCCTAATATGGCTGCAGACAAAGGCCTTAGGCCTTACAATGTGGCTACAGGAAAAGGCCTTATCCTTATAAGCCCTGGCAACCCCATTAAAATGGGGTCCCAACCCACTTTGGGGTCCCGGCCCACAGTTTGAGAATCGCTGCACTAATATATCCCCACGACTCTTGTTGCACTCTGATAACTGTGCATGCATGTCTGTCTGAGGGCAGAAATGGGACCATTGTATTGTAAGGATACATTTAACATCATAATTTGTAATCCAAAACATCCCACCTGTGCCGAGTAAGCAAGGTAAGAATTATATTTTCCGACTTTTGATAAGTTGAAATTGTAACTTTAGTTGTAAATTGTGCTTGATTTCCTTTGGGCTTTTGTTGTTTTAAAAGACAAGTTAAAAGTGATTAGCATTTTAATCTCTTCAGTGATTCTGCTGTTTATTTCCATAGTTGCATCATTTCTTGAATATGCAACTGTGAAAGTTAATAGTGAACTAGTTATCTAGCTATAGCTTTATGCTAACTTCAGTATTATAGGCTAAATTTTACCATTGTTAGGGATGTGAGTGAGGGCAGAATTTAGCATTGTGTATTTGTTTTTCCATGATCCCAAAATGTGGCCCAGTGGATATTTCATACAGATCATTTGCAAAACCAATTTTTCAATCCTATATGTGACTCTTTTAATATTTTTACAAATTGGTCCAGAGACTAGTCTTCAGTGAGAAGTAGATTACCAGATTTTAAGGCCGTTGTGATCATCTCGTCTGACCTGCCTAATACAGGCCATAGAACCTCACCCAGTAATTTCTGTATTGGGCTTATAACTTCTGGCTGAACTATAGCATCTTTTTAGAAAAAAATCTAGTCTTGATTTAAAGATTTCAAGCAACAGAGAATCCACCACGTCCCTAGGTAAATTGTTCCAATAGAACCAGACACCTGGAAAGTCCCTGCTTCCAGCATAAGGGACTAATCCCGGAAATAATTACTACCACACATAATGCTTTCTCCCATGAATAGTCCCTCTGTAGTTAATGGGGTTATTCACAGCAGTAGGCACTATGCCAGGTAGCAATTTTCTCAGTCTGGGCCTAAGACTGTCAAGATGGCAGCTTCCAATTTAATGGCTAATTTTTACAATTGTATTTAAGGTACCTTAGAAATTAATGAATTTACTTTAATTTAGAATTACAGTAGTTGTAGCGATTAGAGTATACTTTATATTACACTTTTGTATCTCTATGTGGTGTGGAACTGACTGCACTGTGGGAGAAATCTTCCCTGGGGAAGCTATAGTCGGAGGGAGTGCAGTGGAGAAGTATGTAATGACTGCATTGCAATAAATAAACTGCAAAGATACTGCATTGCCATCTGTCTTTGTTTTGTTAACTTGCTTGATCAGACACCACATTTTGCTAATCCCTAATAATGAATGATAGCCAAACCTCGAGAGAAAAGCATCTGCATCTCTAGGTTAACAGACCATTCGGTCTGCATGCCAGTTAGACCGTAGCTTTTTCCAGAGCAGAAGCTGCCAGCTGTGCCACGTTGGACTTTTTGCCATTCTTGTGGAGCCAGGTTCTGTTCTGCCTGCTGAAGACAGAGGTGGCGCTGCTCAAATGATCTCTGTGAATGAGGAAATGCCAAAGAGGGTGAACAGTTTGGATGTTCAAAAATTCCCTCTGCAAGGTTCTCCTTGGTACGTTGCTGTGCTGTAGCTACGACTTTGCCACGAGGCCACTCTCACATTCTTCCCTTCTACAGGTAGTGTCATTTTATAGTTGACAGCTGTTTCTTTGGGTCTCTTCAGGAGCAGTTGGCTCCTGCATAGGACCCCAGTCACTTTAAAGATGGCGTCTCTCTGCCTTGCTCTGTTACCAAGAGAGGTGTTGTAGACAGGTACATTCTCTTTCATGTCTGGGAGGGGCTTGAACACAAACTGGCCTACTCTGGACCATCAAAAATCTGAGCTCCAACATACAATCAAATTTGCATGGTCAAAGCCTATAGGAAATGGTATGTTTTCTTCCATGAGCTGTCTAAAGCATC
Source organism: Chelonia mydas (assembly GCF_015237465.2). Classification (NCBI taxonomy): domain Eukaryota; kingdom Metazoa; phylum Chordata; order Testudines; family Cheloniidae; genus Chelonia; species Chelonia mydas. Next base: position 65,029,716 of record NC_051246.2, read on the forward strand.
ACCAAATCCAGTTTCTTTATCATAATTTCCAGGTCTTCTAGGGCCAGATGGTAAGTACCTGTCCCCTTTACCCAGCATCTTCAGAAAGCAGTTCCACCACAACACCGCCGCTCATACTTTCCCAGCAGGCCAATGGGCATCTCTCTCCCTTTCCCTTCCCGTGGCACATCTCTTCTGGTAGTTGGTTGACAACCTTAGGGACATCCTAATGCTGCCACTGGGTGCTGTGGACGAGCTGATTCCTCTCTCCTTCCCTAGCAGGCTCTTCTTTTGCGCTGCCATCAGACAGTGATGTATAGAGCTGGGGGCAGCAGGGAAAGAGAGCAGGTCTGTTGAAGAGGGAGAAAAGCTATCTGCCACTTGCCTGATACTCTGTGATGACGCTGGTGAGAAACCCAAAGACACCTGCAGGAATCAGGAAGATGGGCAGGGAATGGGGGGTCTAGTTAAATGCTTCAGATGAGTAGTGCAGAGAAAAATGAGAGCTTCCCAGTTGAGGCTTGTTGGGACTCTGAGACCTCTTCCACGTGGCTCTCCAAGAACTCAGTTTGACTCCAGTTTCATCAGATTCCTTATGCCCAGGCCTATATGGCTAGAGTGACCAGATGTCCCGATTTTATAGGGACAGTCCCGATATTTGGGTTGGTTTTTTATATGGGCTCCTATTACTCCCCACCCCCATCCCGATTTTTCACACTTGCTATCTGGTCGCTCTATATATGGCTGAGAAGAGGTGAGAGAGGAGGGGGTTGGTTGAGAAGGAGGCTAGGAGAAACTTGGGGAGGGGGAGTTTGGGGCCAAAATGTGGCCCTTGATAAAAGGAAGATGGGTTTATACCATTTTCTGATACTTTGACACATTACAATCAAGGAGGAGAAAGCACTTTTTAAAGCCCTCTTTAGCTGCATGACTGAAACTCCCAATGAACAAATGAAGAACACTTCACCAGTGGCTGTGGGTTACAGCCATTGTTCCAGGACTGAGTTCCAGCAAGTATAGTCACATGCTGCACGCTCTCTTCAATTCACAAGGTAAATGAATGACAGATCAGAAATACTTAGGCCCTAGCAGACTGAAAAAATAAATCCTTCCAATGGGATGTCGGTCTTTCCTTCCAGGCCTGTTGCTGCTGCCATCATTCTGGTGTTACTGATATTCCCCCAACTATCTTAATGCTCTGATCTAACTTTATATTATTGTTATTTGTTTAACAGTAATGACTAATAGTTCCAACTGATACTAGGGCACCATTGTGCCAGGTACTGTGCAAACACATCATGAGAGACAATAGACAAGACAGATAAAAGATAGGAGGGCAAACAGAGGCAGAGAAGTGGAAGACTGGAAGAATTCAAACCTTGGCCTCTTTGTTGAAACTGCCAACACGAAGCTATGCATGGTGGTAGTTTTTGCAACGTGGACATATGCCTCCAGGAAGCAGTCTGAAACCCCAAACTCATCTCACCTAAGCCACCTCACAGCTGTTAAATGTAACTGTCAATTTTAATAGCTTTTTTGAGAGCTTTGATCAGGGCAAGATTTGAAATCGGGTCCCTCAAAGGGAAAACTAAGATATATCCCTCATCCATAGTAATACTTTGCTCATACATCTGAAGTTGGTATTATCTTTATCCCTCAGTTGGCTTTATGCCAATGGAGTAAATATTAGAGTTCTACTTTTTATCTGTGATTTTTCTCAAGTACTTTCTCATGTCATTGGCTCAGTGCCATGCCATGAGATCCACTTGGAAAGCATACTTGGGATTCCGCTGGACTGCGCCACTCCCTTTTTTGCTCAAGTTATTTCATTATACAGTTCTGGCCAGAAGAATTTTGAGTGTTTTAGCAGAACGTACTGCATAAGGCAAGTCAGATAGCTACAGAGGTAGTATAGCAGTACCGGCGCACTGAAGTTACCCATTCTGACCATGTCTAATATGTGTTCTTGCCATTGTGTTACTTTTAGGCACAGCACACAACATGAGCTTGGCCACAGTGCTCCTTTGTAGAAACAAGAAGTCAGATGGTGTTATTCATGCCAAGAAAGAATAATGAGGTCACTGTGCTTCTACTAAGCATTTGGGGGTGAGTGAGATGTTGCTTTCTCCAATGAGTAGAATGCCCCATATTACACCAGCAGTCCGTGATTACACTTCTGGCCATCATCTCATTCTGGAGAACTCCCTACTTCAGTTGCCTCAGGCTATCACATATACAGCTCAGCTTGTCAACTCTGTTTTCTGCTCTTGAAACCTTACCAGGAATATGTAGAATATCAGTATTGTAAAGATAGAGGCATGTCATGCTATTAGGAAATGGTCCTGGACAACAGCAACTTCAGCAAGAACCTTTTCAGGGTACTACTGAAATCAGGGGTGGCCAAGTAGCCATTCTAATTCTTGGAGTAGTACAATGAAACAGTGTATTACATTGTCAAGGGCCTCACATTGCAATTGCTCTAGGTTAGAATGGCATAATGCAATGTTTCCTGGCAGCCTCAGTTGTCACCCTTCATTTACCTAAACACAAACACTTTTCAACACACTCCATAGCTTCCAGATAGGTTAGTTTGATTTGACAGAACAAGGAGTAATGGTCTCAAGTTGCAGTGGGGGAGATTTAGGTTGGATATTAGGAAAAACTTTTTCACTAGGAGGGTGGTGAAGCACTGGAATGCGTTACCTAGGGAGCTGGTGGAATCTCCTTCCTTTGAGGTTTTTAAGGTCAGGCTTGACAAAGCCCTGGCTGGGATGATTTAGTTGGGGATTGGTCCTGCTTTGAGCAGGGGATTGGACTAGATGACTTCCTGAGGTCCCTTCCAACCCTGATATTCTATGATTCTATGATTGATTCTATTTGATAGGCTTCCTATCCCATCCCATCCTCATTGCATAGCATCTGAATGCAATTAAACAAAGTGACTAACGTCTGTCATGTGTGGTTCATTCTCTCTCTCACCCTTTCCCCTGGAGGAGAATTGTGGGTGGAGCGTGGTGTTTTATTTTGTGTTTTAAATGTACACTTTTCTCTGTTCTTGTTAGAGAAATGCTCCTTCCACTTGGTGCAGAAGGTGATGAGGTTTGTGAAGGTCCTTGGTTCCTGTATGAGTTGTTTCACAGTCTTGGACTCGCCTCCTGGAAAGCTCTGTCTCCTGCACAGATGAGATTTACCCTTATGGTAGAAAGTTCTGCTATGCCTGAGAAGCAGAGGAACATTCACATTCTTACAGCCTGTCTACAGAGGGCTATTTTTTTTAAATACAGGATTGGGGACTTTAAAATAATAGTACTAGCCTTGTACCTCTGGGACTCTCCTCCTCACACCCTCTGTTAAAATGTAGTCCCTAATAAAATGAGAACAGGTCTCAGAATTTCAGAGTCTCACCCTTCACAAGCTTTAAGACTGAATCCTCACAAAAGCATCACATACAGCATGTCACATTTGCCAGCTCCAGGAACTGAGCTAAGCCTAGAAACTGCATCGCATCTCACCTCCTGGAGAGAATGTCCCCCAGATCAGGGGCGAAATCTTTGGCAGCGCAAGCACAAGGAAACTCGCTTCAGAGCTGCCTGCGCCACATCTGGCCTTGTGGATAAATAGGATGTGGCTTCTCAATAGTGCCAATTGTCTGACGTACAGGAGCACAAATGTTCACTTACCTGACCTTCCACCTACACCCCACTGTCCCTCTCATCGTTTTTTAAAATATGTACTGATCATTGGTAGAGGGGTAAGTGGAGCGTATCCACTTGGTTACCATAGCAAATCCAGGAGAGAATAGACCAAAGGGACTGCCAATATATTACAGATGTGTGATGTACTCTGATAGCTGCACAGACAGTCCTTTTTATCCACTAACCTTTGTTTGCCCAGTCATCTAAAACAGACTGAGAGTATAATAAGCCCAGCTCCGAGCAAACTCTCTCTAACCAAATGTTGATTTTTCCTTTTTAAAAAAAGAGTCTGTTTTGGTTGCATGGTTGTGAGGGTTTTCTGTTTTTAAGGAAAAATCAACATTTGGTTAGCTAGAGTTTGCTCAGAGCTGGGACTACTTCAAAAGCACCAGTTTTGGGGGTGTAGAGGAGAATGACAAAATACAATATTTTAAAAGCATTTTTCAAGCCAGAACTTTTCAGACAACCTGCGTGTTCTTTCCTCAGTATTGGGACACCCCCACAAAAACACACCTTTCTTGTGAAATGGGTACTTATCTCATTCTTAACCAACAGCTCCCTCATGTCCCCCTCTGCCTCTGAACAGAGTGTAGCAGAACTCAGTGGATCTAGGCTGGGGTAGTACACACTCTATGGCTTACCCTCCTCTTCTGCTTGAATCCTCAGAAGTCCTTTTTGGACATTCTGTTATTGTTCCCACACTCAACATACAGGGCAACTCAGTCTGAGTCGCTGCAGCCCCACAGGCTGAATCTACAGCTACATGTAGGTAACTGCTGCTCATCTGTTGTAAAGGTTGGAGAATTGAGCCTTTATCCATGTTCCCCCTTTATACTGCGAATGCTTCCACCTGCAAGGGTAGTGAGTGGCAGTGAAGTAATCGGTAAAGTGGCTTCCTCTGAGCTGTGCTGCCTTGGGTGCTGGAAGAGCAGTGTGGAAATTCAGGGCCTCCTGCCTCTGGCAGCAGCCCTGAGAGCCTCAGGATTGACGGCTTAAACCCACTGCTATTTCTGCAGTAGTGGAAACTTCAGGAGAAGGGGGTGTCCGAAATTCTGCAGGTTTCCAGCCCTTACAAGGGAATCACCCATGGAAAGGCATGTCAGGTCCAGGGTTACCTTTTGCTACATCTGACATGGTTGCAATTTACAGAAATATGTCAACAGAAATTAATTTAGCATACCATTGCCTGCAAGCACTCTCTGCTGTGATCCGTGCACATCAGCCAATCTAAAAAAATCTTCTCTTCAGTACATAGACATGCCCAATATATAACAGAAAATATTTATATTCTGGTAGCACCAAAAGGCCTGAAAATCAGGATTTGGGCCCTGTTGTGCTGGGTGCTATACAAACACAGATCTAAAGAAATAACAAGTATGTGTATAAAATGTTGCAGATAGTACTATAATGAACGTAGGTCAGTTTGAAGGCCTAGCATTCTCGCCAGTGTCTCTTTAAATCCTGCATCAGTTCATTAATATTGTATATACACAAATCATGCACATACAGATTCTGAAAAACACTCCATGACTTTCCTCATATTAATTTATACAGCAGAGGAGTCAGAAGGATGTTTTCTCCCATGAAAAGATACTAAGATTTATCTAAGTATATCTTTAAAAAATTACAATTACAGTTGAAAGGTCTGGAAAATATACTCGCATGTCCAAGATTTTAGTAGCAGGAGCTTGACTGGAACCCACAGTTTGAGTTCCTTTGAATGTACTGTATTTTCCCTCAAAAAATTATTTAAGGCTGGTAGACTACTGTGTAGAACAAAATGTGAACAAATAGCAGTTGAATATATTTGAAAGTAATTTTGCATGTGACTTTTAGTGGCCCTTGAGTCTTTAATAGCTTGGAAGCTCTGCACTAGCTTTCTGTGCAGCAGCATCCTGTGTGGACCCTGTTGCAGTGCAGTGAAATTCCCGGAGTGCGGCTTAACGCTGCTTCAGCACAATGAAAGTCCTGAGTGCGGCTTAACACTGCTTCAGCTCAGTGAAAGTCCCAGGACTTTGTGTGCTGTAGCAGTGTCCACCTGGTGAGTTTCTGCACAGCAACGTAGTGCGCTGTAGAGTCACACCCTAGTTTGCTGTGCAGTAACTTGCTGTGTAGACAAACCCTGTGAGCCAAGCTTGGGTCACTCACCCAGAACCCCAAGATAATGTTTCCGTGTAGCACATAGTTGCATGATTCTGTGTTATAAAAATAGTTAGAATGTTTGTTTGAAATATCTGTCTATATTGCATAACCACAGACATAATCTTAGTGTTGCTAATCCATCATAGAACTGGATGTCAGATCTCACAAGCTAAGTAGGTTGTCAGACTGGTAAAGTACTTGGTTGGGAGCCCTTCATGGAAAATCCAGTGTACTGCAGGAAAGGGTGTTGGTTATTCAGTAAATGATGGCACTCTTCCCTCTGAATCTGTACTGAACCCATAACACAGTGGTATTGGAGGAGAAGCTTTCTCTAGTGAGCCATAAAACCAAGGTCCTGATCACTTCTGACACGGTTTACATGGGTAGAAGTGTTAGCCCTCAAACTCTAGCCCAGTTCCAGCTTGGGCAGTTGTGTTCCATCTCCTCCTATTAGCCTAGCAGTTCAAATAGACCTGGTACTCTTGGTGAGTGAAGGGGTGTGTGTGTGTGTTACCATTGACTTTAATGGGGACAGAGTTAGACCAACACTGAGTATCTTTGAAAAATCTCACCCAGAACATGTAGATACTTACACATACAGTAGTTTGTTCAGTCAGTAAAGTTTGTAAAGCACTTTGTATAGCATATATAAATTTCTAAAAATTTCAATAGAGAAGCAGACAACATAAAAAGTCATCTTATGACAGGGATCATCGATATATATGTGATCATTGTCATAAGGTGACTTATGCTGTCTGCTGCTCTGTAGGAATTTTCAGTAACTATACAGCATAATAAATGATGCGTGAGCTCTTTTATGATATCTGTCTTCTTGTGGAAATGACAGAGAACTCATGTGTGGCGTAAGAGGTCATTTAACATGTTATATATATCTTACATTTTTATCTCCCACGGTTCTTGCAGAGAACTTAAATTGTTTTAGACAACAGATGTGGAACATTTAAAAATACTTGGAATGTGTGGGAATATACCGGGGAGCCACCTGTCCTGACATTTGAAAGACAGATCCAATTTGTGAACGTTGGTCTCCGCATCAGCATGAGTAAAACAAAGACACAAACACACAACCAAAATAAAACAATGAGAGCTATTGAATACATCCATTACCCAGAGAAGCATAGGGAAGGCTGGCAAATTAACTGATCAACTATTCATACTTAGCCAGTCAGTATTTGAAATGATCATTTAATAATCGTGCTCTTGGGCGTTGCATTCTAAAGAAACTAATGATTAAAAAATTGATTGGATTTTGTTTGATTTAATCTAAATAACATATATTTTTACTTTTAATGTTTGACTGTTTTACCAAATAACATCTATTCAGAGTCACGCATTAGTAACTGATCCATCTATCACTTCTAGCAAAGTGAATGTAGCACTGTGCAGATAGCCTGCAGACGAACATAATTTAAACAATAATTTGGTTTTCTATATTGCTGTACAACCAAGGATCTCAAAGTGCTTTATATACTTTATTGAAGTATCCCTTTCCACACTCTTTTAATGTATAGTAAATATTATAATTCCCATTTCACAGATGGAGAGACAGGATAAGTGATTTGTGCAGCACTTGCAGTCCTTTGCTGTGACATTTGGTATATGATCACCCATAATTTCTCTATTATCTTTTCCCTTTATTTATTATTGCAAAGAAGGAAATTTAAATTGGGATGATGCTTACTTACTTCCCTGCCTCAGGAGTGAATCATGAGGATTTATTGGTTAATATTTATACACTGCTTTGAAAAATATCAGACGTTATATAAATTAGAGAGAAGTTCATATTAGAAATCCAGATCCACCCTACACCCCCCTCAAACTTTGGGGAAGTTCAAGTCTGCATATGGATTTAAACTTCATGGCTTAAGCCTCTCTCTGAATTTTTGGTGTGGATGTGAGCTGAATTTCCCAGTCAGGTCACTCTCTAATATTAAATGTGCAATGTCATTAAATGAAAGCAACTGCTAGTGCAATATTGTAATTAAGAATTTCCACATACAAAGGACAGGACATTATTAGCTATGTTTCCCACAGTGAGTGTAACTCTGCTTTTATATATTATGGCGCAATTGCTGAGTGCTATGAAAGCAAATTCCACTCGCTGAACAAGGGATGCAGTTACACTTAGTGTGGGAGCCATTACTTGAAATTTCCCATCATTTTTGCATGCAAGACTTAAGCATTAACATTATTGCTTTGCACTTAAATATTTATAAAGTTGCTGTAAATTAGCTGGAGGGGAGGGCCTTGTGATTAAAGGAAGCAGGTTTCATTGAGCAAAACAAGTTCTGATCTGTCCTTTTTTTCACCTCGAATCAGGGCAAAGACCAGCAGCTTGAAGCTGACCTCTCCAAAAAACCTTGCTCTGAAAAGGAAGATGAGAAAAGCTGGAAATGTTCCTTCTAATGCTCTGCACTGGAGCCAGGAAAAGGCAGCTGTTTCTAGTCCTTCTGGGGTTTTTTTTGTTTGTTTTTTGTTTCTTGGATTTTTTTTTCTTGTGGCTGAAACCTGGGCTTGTTGCCATATCTGTTTGTCTGTCTCCCTCTCTCTCGTGTTGTTTTTCTCAGAGAGCTTCAGAGGCCAGTTGCCCATAGCGAGTTGCTGGGAACAGAGGTCGTTCCTTGTGTCGTCTTAACTCTCCATGCCAGAGTGTTCATGCTTGAATGGGAAACAGCAAGATCTGTCAATATAGCCCTTTTCTTCAGAGCTTTGAGGCTGCATTCTCTATGGCCATCTGTTCCCTTTCACCCCTTTGGACAATGTTGCTATTTGAAACCAGCAATTCTTTACTCTCTGGCTCTCTCTCGCTCTCTCTGCCTCCTCCCCTCTTCTGTTTGGGGGTGGGGGAGTTTTTCTGGCTCAGACTGACCTCTTGGGGCTTCAGCCCTTCTATGATTCAAGTTTTAAAAGTGACATTTTGTAACTTTTTATTTCACTGACTTTTAAAAAATGTAATACACCTCAGGAGAGGAGTTCAGTGCAGTCAAATGAGCAGTTTGGGTTCATACTGAGATGAATTGCTCTCTTCCGAGCAGCCATGGGTCTTTCTTTGGTGTATGCTGCAGAGTGCAGTTAAATACTTGCCATGCCCTGGGATATTTTTCATTATAACCGGAATGGAAATTAAGGCCATATCAGTGTTTTCATTCTAGCTCTCTGTGGTCAGTCAGTGAAACACTCACCTTTTCAGGTTGAAAATTTCCATGCTTAGGCTCTGTCCAGAGATGAATTTATGTGGTAGGTTTGAGATAAAAGTGATTCATCGGTTTTTGAGAGTGACTGTTTTTATAATGCCTAGTGCCCCCTGCCAAGATCAAGACTCCATTGTGCTAGGTGTTGTACATATAGTAAGAGACCACCCCTGCACCGACCAGCTTGCAGTCTATACAAACAAGACAGGATGGGAGAAGGCAGTACTATGATCCCCATTTTATAGATGGGGACCTAAGTCACAGAGAGATGAGGTGATTTGTTCAAGTTCTCCTGGCAAGTCTGTGATAGGAATTGAGTCCAGAACCCCTTAGTCCCAGTCTGTCTTAACTATAAGGCCACCCTTCTTCATCTTTCTTTTGAAAAAATACACATTCTGCTTTGTAAATGAGTGAATTAAGACCCACGAGTCATTATAGTCTGTACATATGTAATACATTTTGCAGTGTTTTCTTACTAATCTTGTAAAGTATGCAGCTAAAGGAGGCCATATATGTGTGACTACATAGCTGTGCAATAAAAATTTAGTTAGGGTGCTCAGTGAATGAGACAAAGTTCTGCAGGGACTCATTGCATCCCTTAATGTGTATCCCATAAGATAAAAACTGCCTAGCTGCCAAGGTTTGCAGGTTCCTTCCTTCAGACCTCATACAATGCATGGGCTAGGGCATTAATGTAGTGCCTAAACAAATAGTTCTGCACTTTGAATTTTTTCTATAATTTTTTTAAACCTAGGACATTCTGTCAAAAACTGTGTTGAGAATATTTATGTTCAGGGTTAAATACTCAAAAGATAGTAAATTCTACAATTAAGGTTGATGTTAGTCTTTATTTCTCAAAAAAAGTATCATTCTGCATACACACAAGGGGCATATTTAAGATTACACATGTAACCTTACCTTTAATGTTTCCTAATTTTTAAGTTCTTAATTGTGCAACCATAACATTCTCTTAATATAGTTTTTGTGATGGTTATTATTGAAAGATTCCAAATTCCAAAGGTGAAGACCTCCTAATTTGCAAGCATACTACTCTGGACCCAAAATGTCTGGCTTACTCCTACTGTCAGGGTATGGACTAGAGAGAAACTCCAGGTCAAATCAACCCTTATTTTGGGAGAGTTTGGATCTTGTTCCAAACTTTACAGTTCATTCTGATCTGTGATTATTTAAGCCCAGCAGTAATTGTTCTAATTCTGAATTATGTGGGTAGTTCTGAAAACATTTAGGGCTGCACTTTCTGAGGTGTGTGTGAGGTCATAATGCAAAAAGAGGCACTTTGCCTGCTTTGCATAGAGAACTACACATCTTTCATGTGCAATTTACGCTTGTCTTTTAAAATAATTGAGCCTTTGTTGTCAAGAGTAGTGTTGTGTTTTATTAGAGAATGTTTCAACTTAGGCTATCACAAATTGTTGCTCACTGAGATTTAAAAGTAATTACAAAGGTAGAACAGTGCTGAAATATTCCCAAATTTGGGGTGAATGGATGATTTAAATTGCAGGTTCAACTCCAGCTCAGTTAACAATAATCAGAAATTGTACTAGCTGATGACTTTTTGTTACCCTATGTTAAATGAGTTGACGAAGTCTCAGTCTGCTCCCAAGGAGACAGATGGCCGGGTCAGAAATCCTTATCATGGTTGGCACTAATTGGTCCTCTTGTAGGGCATCTTGACAGAGAAGCCAAGGATTCAACACACAATGGAGACTGGACTCCACTCACAGCCTTTCATATGAAACTTGAGTTTCAATGGCAGCTTGATGCATGGGAAGTTTGCACTGCCACTGTCTGCGCTGTACCAGTTCTGTGGATAAACAGAGGACTTTGGACTCTAGGGTTCCCAAACCATCACCTTTTCACCAGGATATAATTCATGAAAAATATAAATCTAGGAGTTATCGTAAATCCTATACTGTGGCTTCATGAGATGCCCATGGAGTAGTGAGCAGCATCCTGTAGGACTCCTTAAGGTTATTGCAATTTCAAAATGTATCTCTCTCCCTCTTTTTCCAATTCCCCCCCGGGCGAGGTTTTGGTTTTGGCCATCTCTCCTTCTTTTCCACTTTACTGGGACAATAGACACGTAGGCTTCCAAACTTCAAGCTGCTTTTTTTCCTTGTCAGGGAGGAGAGTTGCAGCAGGCTCTTTTGGTTTTAGCTTGGGAAGTTTAGAAGAGGGGCATCCAGATGACAGGTAAGCGCTAGCAGAGGTTGACACAGTTGAGCAGCTGAGATTAATCAGCATGGAAAAATAAAATGCTGTACACTGCGGTTCTTCAAGACACTGTGCCAGGGAGCTTGCAGTTGTCTTGACAGAGCAGTACTAAATCTCCCTTCTTTATTCTAGCTTTAAGGGACATGAAAACATTAATTCTAGCATTCTGTGCTCTCACCCCTACGTGCACTCTGATTATTATCATGATCTATCCACTTCCCTCGGGGGCGGTAGGGGGGGATTTAAAAAAAAAATCAGTAATTTGTAGTATGATTGATTAGATGATAATTAAAAGCATTCTCGAGTTCACAGGGCCTTAGTGTTGCCAAATGCCCTGCTTGGACAAGGATCATTTTGGACCTGTGTGCCCTGGATATGTGTAAACGAGACAAAATTCTGACTCTTTCTGAAGAGTGTGCACACTTGGGAAATGTTTTTGCTGCTAGAATGATTTGCTATTGGAAAGACAGGGTTAAATGATGGGACAGGAGACGGGGGTTGTTTTGTAGGGGGCAGGACGATATCAGGAAGATCTGGGCAGCAACAAAGGAAAGGACAGAAAAAGTTACAGTGTGGGAGGATCAGCAGTGGTCATTGAGGAGATATGTTGCAAATCAGTGGAACAGTAGAAAAAAAGAGAGAATTTCTCAAGCCTATTCATAGAAAGGCCAGGAGGGAGGGTGAGTTAGTGTGTAAACAGTTTATCCTTGGTTATAGGGAGGAATCCATCTGTGACCACTCTACTGTGTCCTCTTGTACTCACCTTCACCACATCACCTTCCCAAGTACTTCTGATTGCAAGCATCCATTAGAAATATGGGAATATTGGCATGCTGGAAGCTGATCAGTTTGTGATTTATTGCCAAACTACAGAAGCAAAAGGTTTGAAGTGGTGAAAAGAAACCATCAGCTTCCTAGGATCATGACTCTCTGCACTCCCCAGATCTGGGCCTGTTTCAGGTGCTGTAAACCACCAGCTGTCTTTCCTCCTCCACAGAGCTCCTGAGAGCTGACCATTTTGTTCAGGGCTGGTGGATTGTCTGGCAAGAAGTCAGACCAGCTGGATTCTCTTGTTTCTTAACGTCAATTCCATTTTTAAGTCAGCAGACAGGAGCCTCAGTACTGGCTTGAGCATTTGCTCTTTCACTGACTTTCAAAATAAAATGGAATCAACATGAACTCATTGATGCCAGGAGTTGAGATTCCCTAATTCAAAACATATTGATGATAATGGACATGCTGGCCAGCATCGAGAAGCATGAAATTAACAACAAAACCGCATTTGTCTTATTCTCTGGAAGACCCATCCCATATCCTGATACTGAATGGAGGTCCCAACTTATTTCTAAAGATCCTCAGATGTCTTATAGAAAATATTGAAATATATTCTACTCATAAACAATTCTGCTGGCCTATCACTTATTTTTGTTTCTCTTTCCTTGTTCTTTAAAGAGGATTATGACTTTAGGTGGGCAATAATCAGCAAGAGCAGACAGAGTCTTAAACCTCAGTTAAGGGCAATGTCTACACTATGAGCTAGGGGTGTGAATTCCCTTTCTGGTGTACACATACTTGCACTAGCTCTCATCAAGCTAGCGTGAGTATAAATGGCATTGTTGCCGTGGTAACATGGGTAGTACCACCGGAGGCCATGCCGAGTACGTGTCCACCATTTTCAGGGAGATTTGTACTCAGGTTCAGCTGTGCTTCCACTGCCACTACCAGTGCTACCATGGCTACACTGCTAGTTTTATACTCACGCCAGCTCTTTGAGAGTTAGCATGGGTATGTGTACACGAGCAGGGAAATCAGCACCCCTAGCTCGTAGTGTGGACATAGCCATACTCACGAAAGTGACTGTAAAGTCGGGGGGGGGGGGGGCAGGAACATCTTTTTATTATATGTTTTGTACAGTGCCTTGCACAATGTAGCTGAGGACTCTAGGAGCTGCCACAATACAAAAAATAAATGAGAATAAAATAGAGTGTAAAAATGACATTAGAGTCACTTACTCTCTCTCTGTGATCCCAGATGACTTGGACTGGCACTGCAAATGCCACCCAGGATATAGGAATCCAGCTTTGTCTTGTTCCCTTCATTATCATCAGTAGTAAACATTCTGCAACTGGAACATAGCTGACAATTTTCTTTCTCTTGACAATACATTAGGTAGAATAGACTGCAGCACGCTCTCAGGTAGCTGTGTAGCTTCTGCAGCGCTAAGATGCCTGATAATTTGGGCTGCTCAACATTTTTTCATTGAAACGGGTTTTGAATAGAACTTTCTGCAAAGTGCCTGCTTCCTGTGGAAAACGTTGACTTTTCATCAAAAACCTGAAATCCTGGAAACAAAAATGTTTTCAGCCAAAAGCTGAAAATTTTTGGCTGCAAAATGTTTAGTTCTCAATGAAAAGCAGAAATTTTCTGCAGAAAAATTTCCGCTTTCTGACCCGCTCTCAAACTCGTTTGTTTTTGTCAGTAAAGTTGGCAGGTCTGACTTGCGCACTCACAGGGAGAAAATGCATTTAGTAAGAAGGTGCATGTTTCTCACCAGTTATTTTCATGGCCAAACTTAACTTGCAACAACAAACATCCAGTTTTCATGAAAATGTCCTTAATAATAAAAGAACAAATGGTGAAAAATACAGAAAATATGTTGTACTCTAGATCTCCCCCTCAAAAAAACTGAGCCACATTCTGCCCTTCCCTATGGCTGTATAACCCATTGACTCTAATAGGGCATAATGAAGGATAACATTTGCCTCTATATTTTTCATAAGGCATCAGCATTTCATGTTTGGCAATTACTTAGATCTTGATAGTGCCCTTGTGTACCTCCCACAGTGTTTTGCCCTGTGTAAGTAATTTTAAATGGTGAAAAGGGTAGGTTTTTTTTATTGCTGTGTCTGTGATTTATGCTTACAGGGCTGGCACGTGAGTTTGTCGGTCTTTGCCTCCCACCCACTGCCTATTAGTTCCGTGTGGACTGGCAGAGGAGGGTATGTCACATAAAGGGTACGGAATGCACCTTGGCCAGCCAACTCAGAGAATGAGATCATCATGACTGAACGGCAAGGCAGTCAAGCTCCTGTCCTGACTAATGAACATACTGCAAAGGAAAGAGCTTAAAATGGCAGAGGACGGGAAGTGGGCGGTAGAAGGGCACTGTGGTTAGTGACTTCATATAGAAGTTTGTCCTGTGGCTTTTTATTGGGTAATGGGTTTTTCCACCATTAGATATTTTTATACCTATACTTTTTGAATAGGGTCAAACTGCGGGGGTGATAGCTTCTTCTGGTGTCATTATAGACCTGCTCAAAAAAGCCAGGCTAAGTAAAGTACAGGTGAAGAGCAGTGGTCTTTCTATGCTCTGCCAATGAACCACAGCTCCTGCCCTGAGAAACCCACACTGTCTGAGCACAGAGGGAAAGTACTTTCATTCTTATTTAAGAACATGCCCTTTTTGTTGAGCTCAGAATATTAATTCATTTATAAATATTTTCTCTGTGCTTTTCAAAGTTTTTATTTTTAGTGAACATGTTGTTGCTGAAAGATGACAGAGTTGACTACTTTGAAGACCATTTTCCTCTTTTTACTTCAGTGTGATGTTGTGTGTAGACCCCTTGCCATGTATGGTGGGGAAATATTTTAAACCCAGTTGCTGAGTGTTTGGGAGGGTGATTTCACAAACCATGCCAAGTTACACCAGTCTGCAACATATACCTGTTGTGTAGGGAAGTGAGAGATGCTTGTGGGTTTGGTTGTTTTTTTTTAGTTTAGTTGATAGAAAAAGCAAAACTCCTAAGTACATCTTGGGCTTGGGTTATAACTAGCACCAAGTGTCATTGCATGAAGACTGATGCATGCACAACTGACACTTTTTAGGACAACAAAGCCTCATCTTATTTCAGCTGTACATGGCTCATCTTCTTGCTGGAAGCAGCATTTTGGATTGCACATTGAATTTATTCCTTTCTTTAGTTTTTCCTCTGGCTGTGGAAAGCCATTAACTTTGTGTTTGACTTTAGCCACAGAAGGCTTTATTTTCACTTGTGGCAGCAGTTAAGTGTGACCCAGCCAGTTTTTCTGTGGACAGAAATTGGCCTACCATGCACTTGTACTCCAGAACAGTTACAGCCCCTTGTCAATGTGCCTTACTCCTGACCGGCGGGACCATCTTTTGTGGAGGAGAAGATAGAATATTCTTTATTCTCATTCAGTCCTTGGCCTTCCTGTTGATGTTGCCAACAAGGTGGTCAATTAGTGCCAGTTGCCAATGGGATTTTGTGATATGGACTGAGACCTCCAACTCATTTCATATACGTTACTGATCAGCCAATAGACAGGAACTCGACATGGATTGGAATCAGTAACCTTGAGTCCAAATGGCAACCTGTGTTCTATTACCTGTCTCTTGTTTATGAGCTTGATGCTGTCTTTGAGCCCAGCTGCAGGGTGATCTGGTACAAAAAATCTCCAGATATGAAACTACTAGAAATGGGAGGGAGAGGCAGAGAGTGCAGGGAAGGGATGTTTCTATGAACATAGTAACATTTGTTCACCTCCTTTCATGAGCTCATTAATGATCAAATAGCTTTTGAGATAATAGAAAAGATAAGAATTTTTTTAACAGTGCATTTCAATTTTAATCCATTTTCCTTCCATTTCCTCTTTCCTGCCTCTGAAACATCTGCTGTCTTCTGGTGTTTGGTACAGGGAGGAGGGGAAAGAATATCTATTCTCACCATCCTTGAACTTTCCTGCAAAGTTCCCCACTTGCTAGTTTTTCCTCCTGTTTGTTGCCTAATATATAAGTCTGCAGCAGACCTACAGTATCTCTTTAAAATGGAAACCTTTTCTGCAAAGCATTCCTTTTCACCCTGTAAAAGTTCTGCACTGTAAATTTGCTCCAGCTTTAATAACCACTTTGCACCAGAGTCATAAATTTGAATAACTTCATGGAAGAAGATTTGCTGGAAAATGGGTCACACAAACAGTCTTCTTCCTGACAGGTGCTGACACAGCCTGGTACAACAGCATTTTTCCTTTAAAAAATGAAGAGGCTACAGCAATTAACTTGCCTGCCTTCTTTTAAACTGCCATGAGCCTGGTCCTGCCCTCCTTGCACCTTCAGAATTCCTGTTGGCATCAGTGGGAGTTTTGGATCTGCAAGGAATGCAGGATCAGGAAGAGTAACGGTGTGTTTTCTCCTCAACTCAGACCCTAGACATTTAACTATTTCATTGCCCAGCTCAGCCTTCCTGTCTACATTGAAATGTCAAGATGGTCTATCAAATAAGGGCTAATATCAGAGGCACAGAATTTTGGAGGATTCATCTCTGAACTTAATGGGTAGCCCCTTGCACGCTAACAAGCCAATCCAAAACCCACATGTGACCCCCACCTTTACTTTGTGATCCTTGCCCATTTCTAGCTGTGATTAAAAAAAAAAAAAAAGGACAATACAGTTTGGATGCAGGCCTCCACCTTATGCCACATGGCTATGAGCGGGCTGGAAAATCTTAAGGCTCCCTCTTTTTACTCTCATTCTCATCAAGTCTGTTCTAATAATAATGTAATACATTTTGGCCTAATATAGAGTGTTCTGTCCAATGATGTCGTGTCTAAGCACTTTGCAAACCTTAATGAATTGCAGTAAATAACTTGCTCGGTGTCACCAAAAGGGTCAGTGAGTGGCATAGCTGGTAATCGAACTCAGACCTCCTTGGCCATGGCTCCAAATATTAGAACATATTCCGTCATGCAGCTGGTAGACTGTACTGGAGAGGTAGAAAGAGAAGATGTTATTGTCAGCACATCTTCCTTTCCAATACAGATTGGTTAGACTAACCGAACAGCATTCCTGACATTGCAACTTCCCATTTGCTGTTGCTGCTGCTGCTTCTGGAGGTATTTATCCATGTGAAAGCTTGACATGTATCAACATAAAGAAAAGCGATCCTCAGAGCAGGATAGTGCTAGTGTGGACTGTCTTCAAACCAGATCACATAATGTTTTGGAAAAGTGCTTACATGTGGGAATAAGGTGTAGCGTTTGGATACAATGAGAGAAGTAATTCAGAGTAGCACAGAGTATAAGTTCATACTTAAGCACTACCTTTGATAAGAAATGTTATAAATTTCATGTGTGGTTTCAAATGTTTTAGAGTCTGATTCAAAACCCCCGATGTCAATAGCGTATCAACTTATGCCATTGATTTACATGGACCGTGGATTAGCTAGGATGGACTCCATATCCTTCTGGCTCAAAGTGTGCTTAGTGCATGACAAACACTATATATTTACCATCATTTGCAAGTTACCAACCTTACTGGCAACCATACAAGTTACTGGCAATTACTCTTTATTAATACTTTTCTGGTGGCCTCACCAATTTTTCCAAAGCACAAGTTCTAAGTTAAAAAAAAAAACCAACAACAACATTCCTGCCCTCTATAGTTGTGAAGAAAGCCTTCCACATGTGAAAGTGCTGATGGCTCTGGTCCTAAGTCTACAGACAACTAGAACTACTGTTTCAGGCTGAGGTATGAACTTCCCTTTTCACCTCAGTGAGGTATTTTTTCAGAACCCTACTGGTTACAAATTCAGTGTCCACATTAACTATTTCACTATTGATCATTTTAACAGAAACATCCAGCTATTCTGGACTCTTGGGTGGAGAGCAAGTAAAGAACCCCCTCTTTTTTCTCAATCCAACTTCTGTTTCCCAGTTTGAAATATGTCATGCTGCATGGCCATGTGAAATAGCTCTTCCTGCTCCATGCTTGAGAACACCTTTAAACGCTAAGAAGGTTTTAACTCTTTGTTTATACCAGCCTAGAAGCTGAAGAAAGAAAAGACTTTGATAATGTGGCCTGATGGCAAGGGTAGAATTTCTCCCTACAGTATATTCTCCAGAGTTTTGCCCAGTCTTGTTCTAATTGGCTCAAGTGATCAGGATTTCACTGGTGTCCTTGGGAAACTCTTCCACCGTGTAATAAATCTGTCAGGAAGTTTCCTGACATTCAATATAATTTTCCTTTTACTAATCCTCAGTCCAATACTCTTAGTTATACTCTCTTGTACTATCTCAAAAATTCACCTCTCTACTCATACATCAGTCTCTTCCTACCCCCTTTAATCATTTTTGTTGCATTTCTCTGAATTCTCTCCTATTTCTCCGTATTTTTCTTTTGTTGAGATACCTCTTGGAGTAAAAACAGATCAACCATCTATCTCTCCATCTTGTATGGAACATGTGGTATTCAAAAGAAAAAGAGCTAGGGCTTCTGCCAGCATTATAGATGGATCGGTCTCCTATTTTAGGATTAGAAAAATCAAGTGAAATGGTAGGTTAGCAAGCCAGGTCCACGCTGCATTATTAGAAATGCCTTCCCCTGTGTCATCATAGCTGACCAGCGCAGAGTATGCTGAACTCATTTTCCCCAAGGCTTGTACAGAGTTCACACAAATGAGAAGATTCCAAAATCTAACTTCCAGTTAGGCGGGGGGAGGGGGCAGTTTCATCCCAGATGTAACTCCATTAACTTCATTAGTATTACTGGTATCTGAGGCAGGAGTTGGCTCAGTTTTTGGAGACATCTGACATTAACTCAAGTTTTACAGAATCTGTGAAATTTCTAGTAGTGTGGGGTCGAGTTTAACTTTGAGATCAGAGGCATGACTGATCTCTTTCCTGGCTCCACAGTTATGCCCCATAAAACTCCTCCTTCATGATTTCTTTTAATAACTTCTCTTTCCTGGCCCTCTTCCTTGTCTCCAGACCTCCAGAAGATGGGACTGCATGGAAGCAATAGGCTTAAAGAGAAAAGTGGGTGGAGGGGATGAGCAAGAGAATGAGCATGGTTCTGTTCTGACGAACACATAATAAACAGAATTTTGGATCTCGATATTGGTCTCAAATTTCTTTCCCAGTGCCTGAAAGTGCTTCTCCTGTATGGCGCAACACCAGGTACTTAGAAAAGCATGGTAATATGCATTGGAAATTAGACTCTGCTTTGCAATATAATGATAGTCCATGGTAGTACTCTGCAAGAGGAGGACTTACAGCAGACCCATGCCTACAAGACAGGGAATGCTTAAGAAAAAGTGGAGAGTTCCTGCAATTGAAAGTGTAAGCCAAGCATTCATATGAATGCTTAGTTTGTGGAATGAGCTGACACACATGGCAAAGATTCCTCAGTGAAACACATCCTTGGTGCAGGCATGACACATTGAACTCAGAAGTTGTATTGTTTTTAGTTTCAGGAACATCTGGGAGCAAGGACAGGGAATCCAGCTATGTGACAGCAGCACTGGGGAACACATGGAGTCACAGCGTCAACACCAGGCTCATACTACAGTATCATGACTTGCACACAAGACAGGTGAGGAACTTATCAGGAAAAAACAGTAAAAATTGAGTACCCAGAGCCTCATAACCTGTGCTCTAGGGGATGGGCTCACTGTGAGTTGGCTCAGAGAGGGCTCTGTGAGAACGCTGGCCCCTTGTGCTTGGGGTTATGGTTTATGGAGTGCATTGGCACCATGTTCTTTTGGATGGGGGCCATTCCTTGAGTGCTCTGACACTCTGTGTTCTGGAGCAGGGATGTCGTTTTCTGAGTGACTTGCTACCTGATATTCTGGAGATGGAGGGTTGTCCTTTGAGAACCTTCCCACTCAGTGATCTTTGGGGCAGTTCTCCATGTGCCCTGAACTCTGTATACTATCTGATTTTCTACAAGTCTTGAGCAAAATATATGTTGTGAGTATTCATATAGAAACTCCTATAGTTTTTGCACCAATCTGCAAGTGAAATTTTCCTGTCTCCACCTGCAGTAATAGCTTTTGACGGCAAATACGGTGAAAATTTTCCAGGAGCATTTTTGCAATAGCGAGAGAACTCTCCATTTTTGCTGAGAAATGTTACGATGTGCAGTGAAGTGCGGTAGAATTTTTTGCTTGCAAAAATCACCTTTTTCATTTTTGAAAAAAACAATGAAAAATTGGGATTCAAGACATAATAGGTTTGTTTTTTGAGAGGCCAGCACAACTCATGATGTAATTTATTCCCTTTGGATGTCTGTGTGGTTGGACTTTCTTGGATTTGCATGTTTCATTATTACGCCACTGTAACTCTTTCCAAAGTTCCTGCTACTCTTTCTAATGTTACTGATTTCCTGTTCCTTAAAGTCAGGGTGTTGTCGGAAAAATGACTATGTAAAACTTGCACCTTCTTATTTCTCATATTTGCTCCCTATATGTCCTCCAGTCAGAGCTTCTGATTTTACAGCCACAAACCAATGGTTCCTTCTGCTAGCCAACCAGGGCCCATACAGCTATAGGAGAGTGATTCTACCTATATCACGCACATAATCAGTGAAGTTCTCATTTCAGCATCCTTATTCCTGGGGATGATGTACAGTGTGAGGCAGAAAATTCAGCTGGATTCTCACATCCCAAGTTGAATTTGTATCAAAGACAGGTAGAAAAAGAATCTTTTGACATATAGAGTGGGCAAATTTACTTTGGAGTCATTGAAAAGTAAATATGGAACCCAAAATGTCATTTGTACAGAAACACATTTCTGAATACAGCTGCTCTTTAAGTTCTTCCTAGTTCTGCTTTACATTCTGTGCTACAGGGAGTTCTGGTCCCTCTAGACATGTTGTGAAAGGTAGAAAGAAGCCAACTGTGTCCTGGATCATTTTAAAGGAGATTTGCAGGGAGCTGGGGTGACTGGGTTTTGTACTGCTTTATAATGTACAAAGCAGGCTAAGTAGGCTAAACATTCTGCTGTTTTCACCTGAGAGAAATTCAGGATATCAAGTCAGGTCTTCCCTGACTTTGCTGGAGAACTCATGGAAATGTGTAGAAGGTGTTTCCTTAGCCCTTAATTGAATCTTTAACGAAGAGCTTTTCTCCTGAGTGCTTTAGTTGAATAGATGTTTAACAAAAACAAAACATTTGAACCAGTTTGAATTGTTAATTATAATTATTAATAATTATTATCATCATCGTGCCAGTAAGTCCCAGCCATGGATAATCATTCCCCATCTCAGTTAATTATGTGTCACCTCCTTGGTACTTATGATGTCATATCCTCGTATTCCTCCAGCCACCCCCTGACAAGAACTGAATTTATGTGTAAAAATCAAAAAACCATAAAACACATCCCTGAAGGGAGAGGGTCCCAGAGCCCAGGCTCCAACCCAAGCCTGAACGTCTACATTGCAACTTCATAGCCTCACAGCCCAAGCCTTGCAAGCCTGAGTCAGCGGACCCTGGCCGGCTGTGGGTGTGTTTTTGCAGTGTAGACATACCCGAAGAGCACAGCCTGACTTTCAGATGCCACGTGGAGCTTGCCGTTAGGAAAAATCTTGTTTCTTGTGACCTGAACAGATTTGTTATCAACATTAGTGAGACAAAAATGCAATTTGTAGAGACGCTTTTCAGATTAGGACCACACTTTAAGTATTGGTTTCCACTACAATCCTGGGACCATACAAATCTCATGCTAAACGTGGGGCCACAGTATCCCTACAAGGGTTCCAGATTAAATCTTGGATTTCTGCTGCTGTAGCTGGAACAGACTGTCAGTTAGTGATATTGACAAGCATTGCTGTTCTGTTAGATCAGTTTACCTTAGCTTTAGCCATGAAAGTAGGTAGTGTTATGGCAAAGGTTTGAAAGTAACAGATATGATAGGGTTAGTCTGAAGAAATAACTGTTAATCCTCTTCATCACAAGTATCACACTTTTTTCTTTTGCAGTTAGATATGTTTGAAATTAGAAAGTTTTGTGAAACACCCTTAGTGCCTACTGGAAGCTGTAGTCCAGTACACAGCAGCCGCATCACTGGGCAGACCTCCAGCTAGATCACCATGGCATACCACATCATCTCCCTAAAAAGATGGAGGGCATGTGGGGTTTCCAAAGTGCCAAAGTAGGACCTGGGCATCAGATAGAGGGTTCGCTACCCTGGGAAGGTGGCATGACCTGTGGCTGGACCCGGTTCAAAATCCCTCCTGCGAACAACAGGAGATCCTTTCTGGCACAGAAGAAAAACCTGTTTGGGGAAAAAAGTCCTGGTTATTTATTTTAGAGCACCAACCCAGGGTAAAAATGTCTTCATAAAGGCTCTCAGATCCTCAGTTTACCTATTGAAAACAAGGTTTACAATACAAAGTAAGCAAAGTAAAGTGCATACGGTTATAGTCGTGCCTCAAGAAGTGAAAAGTAATTTTCTTTTGGCAGCCAACTTCCTATGATACTGTCCTCTGTATAAGTGCTCTTTGAAAATTAGAGGCATCTGTCCTGCATCAGTCCCTTGAGTTCACTCAGACAAGGGAAAAATCAGCACCTGAAAGGCAGAGGACTGTATGGCCAGATTCTACAACTCAGCAAAGGAGTGGTGTCCTTCCTAGTATGAAGCTAGCATAAGTGAGAGAGGATCCATAACGAGGACAAAGAGATTTCCTAAAGCATAATATGTGAGAGATACCACAGCATATCAGGTTGCTAGATGCTCATTCTCAGTTGGAGAATACTCATTTTCTTGGAGAAGACTCAGATATTATATGGGTATTCATAATCCTGAATGGTCTGGGACAGGGTGATTCCAAGGCATCAGATTGAAGAATGAATATTTGAGTGAAGTCAGGGAAATGAAGCCCAGAATTCTGGCACAGGATCGCTTTTATTGTGGAAAAGACAGTGTCATGTTGCATAGTGCACTGGGCAGTTTGGAGCTGCCTATGACTGGTGAGTTCTACTCAAAGAGAAGCCACGGTGGCAAAGTAATGAAACACCTGTAACAGTTTGCCTATCTTAAAATGGACCATGCTTGCTTTTTGTGTAGAGAACAGCAGCTTTCTTTAGTGCCTCATCTATCCAGGAGGAGTTGGGGTTGTGAGAAGAAATACTTCCTTTTGTTCGTTTTAAACCTGCTGCCTGTTAATTTCATTTGGTGACCCCTAGTTCTTGTGTTATGAGAAGAAGTAAATAACACTTCCTTCTTTACTTTCTCCACACCAGTCATGATTTTATAGACCTCTGTCATAACCCCCCGTAGTCATCTTTTTTCCAAGATGAAAAATCCCAGTCTTATTCATCTCTCTTCATATGGAAGCTGTTCCATACCCCTAATCATTTTTGTTGCCCTTTTCTGTACCTTTTCCAATTCCAATATATCATTTTTGAGATGAGGCGACCACATCTGCACACAGTATTCAAGATGTGGGTGTACCATGGATTTATATAGAGGCAATATGATATTTTCTGTCTTATTATCTATCCCTTTCCTAATGATTCCCAACATTCTGTTAGCTTTTTTGACTGCCACAGCACACTGAGTGGATGTTTTCAGAGAACTATCCACAGTGACGGTAAGATCTCTTTCTTGAGTGGTAACAACTAATTTAGATCCCACCATTTTGTATGTAGAGTTGGGATTATGTTTTTCAATGTGCATTACTTTGCATTTATCAACATTGAATGTCATCTGCCATTTTGTTGCCCAGTCACGCAGTTTTGTGAGGTCCCTTTGTAACTCTTTGCAGTCTGCTTTGGACTTAACTATCTTGAGGAGTTTTGTATCATCAGCAAATTTTGCGTTCCAACTGTTTACCCTTTTTTCCAGATCATTTATGAATATGTTGAACAGTACTGGTCCCAGTACAGACCTATGATTGACACCACTATTTACCTCTCTCAATTCTGAAAACTGACCATTTATTCCTACCCTTTGGTTCCTATCAGTTACTGATCCATGAGAGGACCTTCCCTCGTATCCCATTACAGCTTACTTTGCTTAAGAGCCTTTCGTGAGGGACCTTGTCAAAGGCTTTCTGAAAATCTAAGCATACTATATCCATTGGATCACCCTTGTCCACATGTTTGTTGACCCTCTCAAAGAATTCTAGTAGATTGGTGAGGCATGATTTCCCCAACAAATCGTGTTCATCTGTGTGTCTGATAATTCTGCCCTCTACTATAGTTTCAACCAATTTGCCTGGTACTGAAGTTAGGCTTACTGGCCTGTAATTGTTGGGATAACCTCTGGACCTTTTTTTCAAAAATTGGCGTCACATTAGCTATCCTTCAGTCATCTGGTACAGAAGCTGATTTAAATGATAAGTTACATACCACAGTTAGTAGTTCCACAATTTCACATTTGGATTCCTTCAGGACAGAAGCAATATTCCTGAGGTGGAATCTCCATTCTGTACCAAAATTAATCATGCCATCCAAGAACACAGCCACATACTGCTAATAATAATTGAGGACGTGGTCCCTAAACTTCTGTGAAGTGCGATGATGAAATGAAAGAGCTCTGAGGAGGTGGCAAAGGAAGTTAGTTCTTTTTGGACTCCTTTGTGAGGGGAATTTGCCAACATCCTTTTGCTAAGTATAAAATAGCGATTTATTTGTTTTTCTCTAACAAGTCAAATAGGTCATTGACATGGGACTAGGGTAGGTATCGAACAGTGAAACTCTATTCATTCTCCTGAAGTCTACACAGAATCATATGGGCCCATTGGGTTTGGGACAAAAACAATGGGATTCACTAGGGACTACCCAGCCATCCTTAGCTTTCTTATTGCCTTTACTTCCTGCATTTGAGTCAATAGGCTCAGAGACTTATGGTTCCAAGTCCACTGGACTCTCTTCAGGAGCTAGTACACCCATGGTTTTAAAAAGTTGACATTCTATTTTATTGCTATTAAATAGGGTCCTGGACTAGATGGTCCACTGGTCCAATCTGTATGGCAATTACTATGGTCTTGTGTTACTTTATACCACACAAGAGGGTTAGGAGGCTCATCGTATTTCATTAATGCTGTAAAACTCTTTGAGATCCTCAGATAGAAGGTGCTTAGAGAAGTTCAAAGTGTTATTTTATGATGATAGTAAACCTTTTCCCGTGGTGCTCCTTGCAAAGAGGCTGTGTTTTGGATTGAGGCAGGACTTTCACAGCCTAGGCCAGGTGACATATTAGATTGCAGTTTTCCTGATTCAGGTAAAGTGTTGCAATTCCACAAATCCATTGTGACTCATAAAAACAAGCACAAGACTTCCCTTAATCAAAGTGATACCAGACATAACTTTCAGGGTGTCCTTGGTTACAGACCAGCTGTTCTTTTGCTGGTTTGCTTAGTACTGTATGAATAACATTCCAATCTTGTGACTATCAGACAACCATTATCTTTGGTGGAGGGTGGAGATATATAATGAAAAAATGACTTTCAAAAAGTTTTGGGGGCGAGTCTTCCAGACTGTGTATATGTTTGTCTACATGCCGTGTGGTTGTAGCCATGTCAGTCCCAGGATATTAGCGAGACAAGGTGGGTGAGGTAATATCTTTTATTGGACCAACTTCTGGTCAGATATTACGTCACTCACCTTGTCTCTTTATATGTTTGTCTGTCATTCCACCGATGACTAAGGAATGATCATTAAACATACTGCAGAACCTACAGTATTTTTATTCTACAGCCACTGGAGCAAAAGTTAATTAACTCAATTCTAAGGAATTTGCTGATAGCAAATGAGGGGACTGAGATAAATTAGTGTCAGGCTGGCTTTTTCTCAATAAGAAGGAGAGAAAGCAAATAAACCACATTGCATTTGCAGAGAGGAGAGGAAATAAGTGCTAATCACAGGGGGGAAATGTGTGGTTAATACTTTTTTTAAATCTGCATTAGTAAACTGGAGTATAATGAATATAGTGATTATATTTTCAAATGGTGTCAAATATAAGCAGGTGTGCAAACAGAGTGGAGGATTATTGCCCCAAATTACAGAGGATTCTGGATATTTTAGAGAGATGGACATATTTATTGCAAGTTATGGAATGTTGAGATTTAATCTAAAGAAATTGAGTATATTGAATTTACTGTGGGTGGGGATCATGACCAGCACAAGTACAATATAAACAATATAGTTGTGTATTCTAGTGTCTCCCCTATAAACTGGGTCCCCAAATGCTTTATGGAGTTGCTATAACTAACAGTTACAAAGTTAATGATAAAAGCAAATGAAGACATAGACAGGGATAGAAGATATTCACGGACGAGTCTTGAAATTAGTTTAGGGGATGTCTGTACAGCAAAGAAAAATCTGCAGCTGGCCCATGCCAGCAGCTACAGGTTCACAGGGTGTGGGCTGGGGGGCTGTTTTGTTGCTGGGTAGACTTCTAGGGTTGGGCTGGAATCTGGGTTCTAGGATCCTGTGGGGTGGGAAGGTTCTAGAGCTCAGGCTCCAGCCCAAGCCCGGAAGTCTGCACAGCAGTGAAACAGCCCCATGCCACCTGAGCCCTGTGAGCCCAAGTCAGCTGGCCTAGGTGGGTTCTTCTTTGCTGTGTAGACATACCTTTAGGACAAAGCAGAAACACATAAAGCTATTCTAGATGGCAGGATCTGCAGTGGTAAGACAGAGAAGAAGCCAGTTCTGTTTAAGTGAGGGGAGTAGAGAGAGAGCCAAGAGCTTTGAGGTGGGCATGGGCAAGCCCTTGGAGAGTTTCAAACACAACAGCAGATTTGAACTGAATTCTGGACTAGAACTTGAGCCAACGAAGGTGTTTGAGTACGTGGGGACTATGGTTGTGTCTCTTTGCATGTGTGAGGCAGGAAGTATCATTCTGCTCATGCTGCAGTCTGGTAAGCTGCGATTTGGGGAAGCCACAGAGAAGGAAATTTCAATAGTCAAGGCAAGAGGAGATGAAGCCCAGGATGAGGATTGCAGCAGAAGTGTAATTCAAAGCATTGACATGCCCAAGTGTACATGTACAGACTAAGTGTCTTCTAGTGGCCTAGATCTGTGTGGAAAATCCCAGCTGACATCCACCTGAGTACCATATATTGATCGAGGACAGCATATGGCCCAGTAGAGTGCTGCTTTTTGGGCAGTAATACAGGAAAAAAATTGGGAGGTGATATTGAATAATGTGTTGACCGTTAGCTCAATGCAAAGTAGTGGCAAAAAAGGATATTACTATTCCAGATAATTGAATGTGGAAGGTAAATAATACCTCTCTAGGGCAGAGGGCTGGGTGTTGAAGTAGAAGTGGAATTCACTTAGAAGGTTGCCTGTTATAGACATCCATCTATATTGTGCCATGCCACTATATATACCATACCTACAATATAGAACATGAGCCTTCTGAAGATAACACCAGGTAAAAAATAGAGTTCCTGCCAAGACAAAGAGAAATGACTGTTTGAATGAGTCATTTGAAGGGATGAATGTATTGCCAGAGAGTACATTTTCCAGGTGGGGATTATACTTTAATGGTTCAGTGTTATGAAGAACCTAGCTTCAAAGTACGTCAATGCACTTTAACACAGGCTTGTTCCCAGACCACAATGCAGGTTTAGGTAACCAGATGTACAATCTCATTAACCCAGACTCTGTATCACACAGTTTATGGGAGGAGGTGTTCTCCGAGAAGATTAGTTTACCCAAGCTTGTAGAATTTGCACAATTACATAACTGGAAAAGAAATCTCCTTAATACAGCACAGCAAGATAAATCGTTTTTGTTTGCCAAACCCTCATAAAAGGCTGGAAATACTTTTTCTCATCATTTTTAGTCTATATCTATTTGAGAATCATGCTATTTCCCTTGCTGTCCCCATTTTCCTTGTGTTTCCAATGGAGTTAAAATTGTAGCGTGACTGATTCACTGTTTATTCTCAAATGCACTTTCCTGGTGTGTAATGTCTTTCTGCATCAGCATCATCAACAGTATCTTTCTAGGAACTGTATTTGTGGGGTGAAGTGAAGCTGTGGGCACCGCACATGTCTCTTGCAGGTTAGGTGGTAGCCTATCTCTCATTACTCATTGGATTTGTTTGCTCTCTCTTAATTTATCCTAGGTTTCCTTTTTCTCAGATACTCATCAAAATCATTGCTCCCAGGGAGAAAAGACCAGGGAAGTGACTTTCCAATACCCCTGAAGCAGTGCTGGATTAATGATTTTGCCGCCCCTATGCCCTGAAATAATTGCCGTGCCCCCCACCCCAGCTCACCTCCGCTCTGCCTCCGCCTCCTCCCCTGAGTGTGCCGCCGGGTCCTGCTTCTCCCCACTCCCTGCCAGTGCTTGTGCGCGAAACAGGTTCATGAAGGAGGGGAAAAGGGGGGAACGTGGCGCACTCAGGAGAGAAGGCGGGGCTGGGGCGGGGATCTGGGGAAGGGGACCAATGGGGCAGGGAGGGGGTGGGGAAGGGGTGGAGTTGGGGCGGGGCCGGGGGCGGAGGGCGTGAATCGGCACTGGGGGAAGCAGCCTCTGGCTGCTATTATAAATTTGCCGCCCCTGCAAATTTGCCACCCTAGGCCTAGGCCTTGTCGGCCAAGGCGTTAATACACCGCTGCCCTGAAGAAGAGCTCTGTGTAAGCTCAAAAGCTTGTCTCTGTCACCAACAGAAGTTGGTCCAATAAAAGATATCACCTCACCTACTTTCTTTCTCTAGTGTCTCCAGCTGTCTGTTTTATTTTTCTCATTTTGCTTTTTGTGTGGCAGGATCCTTCTCTTGGTCTTGGAGTTTGAAAGAATGGCAAGTGTGGAGACATTGAGGAAGCTTTGATCAGAATTCTATGAACTCTACTACCTTCTGTCTTTTGTGGATCCTTTCTCTAGGATAGCTGGGCTACTGCTGTGTCCTGTCTCCTCTTGACTTTTTTTATTTAGACTTAAGGCCTAATGATAAAGTTTTGGTAATAAAATTGCACAGTATGTGACAGGTTCAAATTTTTGTGCATTTTAAACAATTCACATGTCTTTAAAAAAAAAAAAAGTCAGATGAGCATGGGTGAAAGGTTCTCGACTGATAGCCCTGTAGACTAAAGTCTTCCACTTATCCACAGGGCAGATACAGTCACAGGCAGTGGCAATGCAAGCTTAGTGAGCTGTATGAGAGCAGGATGAGGCTGCACATATTAACATACTGTGTAATGATTACATAAATATGGTTAATATAACAATCTGGTGCAGTGTTAAACTAGCTAATGCTCTCAATGCAAATGATGCAATAAAGTAGAGGGAAAAGCACAGTAACAAGTTTCTTAAGGTGACATATCATCAGGCCACTTTGCTGACTTATGTGTTTGTTTATGCTTCTGCTGTTTGCAGTGAGCTATCCCTGCTAATGGACTTGTGTGGGATGTATGCACAACATAAACACTGCCTGAGTACTGTCTACACTAAATGGGGCTGGATTTATGGACCACTCCTCTTATCGAGGAGCTTTTACACAGGAAAAATGTTTACATTATATCAGTCTTAACCATGGACCATTTACTCAGGGGCTCAGAGACTGCATTGATGTATAAGAACCTAAAGAGCAAGGAAAGAACCCTCAAAAGAATGGAGTAGAACAGAATGGAATCATGTGTTTCACTCAATCTTTCATTTAATCAGCTTTTTTAAAATGTTAAGTGATTTTTATGCTGGTGAAGGGTGCCAGATTGAGAGCCCTGGAAACTGTTTATTCCCAGAAGAGATAAAGCATAAGCAGCAGCTGTGCAAACTTCTCAGCTCCAGCTTCCACTGATGTTGGGCATTCCAGACAAGGAGTGGGAACAGCTCTAGGGATGTGAGGCAAATTCAGTCCTGAGCCTTTTTGCTGAAACCTGCCAACAAAGGGGGGCAGCTGTGTTTTGGACACTTGTCTACTAGTAACTGAACTGCAACATCCAAGTTATTTCTCACAGACCAATCAGGCTGCTTTCAGATGGTAATTCCCTTTGGTCACTGCCAACTTGGCTGGATCACTTAGTAATCATACTAGTTCTTATACAGGGCATCACATTTTCAAATTACTGTACAACCATGAATACTTAATCCCCACAACACCCCGCGACACAGGTCAATATTATTCCCAGGAAACTGAGTCACAGAGAACTGAAACACAATGACTAGAACCATTTTCTAATTCCTCTCTTTAAATTTCTTCACAGCTTTCCTCTACTCCATTACTTGAAATTTTAGCTTCTTGTCTTGTCTTTCCAAGGTCCTGCATAAGTCTGCCCCTCCATTCTTATCCAACCGTATTTCTTATCCCACTGTCAGAAGGGAGGGGGTCAAGGGCAGTGATAGGCTCTTCAATCCTCATTGTCCATCTCCAGGCTTTTTTCCATGCTGTCCCTTTATATTTGGAATCCTTTTTAAAAGATGGTCTGTAAGGTCCCTGTCTTCTCACTAAGAAAAGGAGTACTTGTGGCACCTTAGAGACTAACCAATTTATTTGAGCATAAGCTTTCGTGAGCTACAGCTCACTTCATCGGATGCATACTGTGGAAAGTGTAGAAGGTCTTTTTATATACACACAAAGCATGAAAAAATACCTCCTCCCACCCCACTCTCCTGCTGGTAATAGCTTATCTAAAGTGATCACTCTCCTTACAATGTGTATGATAATCAAGTGTGCTGGAAATGTGCTGGAAATGGCCCAACTTGATTATCATACACATTGTAAGGAGAGTGATCACTTTAGATAAGCTATTACCAGCAGGAGAGTGGGGTGGGAGGAGGTATTTTTTCATGCTTTGTGTGTATATAAAAAGATCTTCTACACTTTCCACAGTATGCATCCGATGAAGTGAGCTGTAGCTCACGAAAGCTTATGCTCAAATAAATTGGTTAGTCTCTAAGGTGCCACAAGTACTCCTTTTCTTTTTGCGAATACAGACTAACACAGCTGTTACTCTGAAACCTGTCTTCTCACTAATATCCCTTCAGAAGACTGACTTCTGCCACCAAGACTACAAAAATGAGCCAACAGTGGCATTAGTATATTGTTGTTGAAATTTTTGTATCAACAAAAAAGAAACTCTTTACTTTTCCATGCTGTGTACTAGCGTTCGCTAAGTAACCATAATCTTATTGTCTTGCCCTTCCTCCCCCAAATCTTCCCTACTGTTTTTTTACCTTATCCCCTTCATTGCATGATCTGTGAAATTAATTTATAAACTCTTAGAAGCAGGGACTGTCTTCTAGTCTGTATTATGAGGCATCTACCATGTGTTTGGTCCCAGCAGGACAGGATTGGAACACATTGCCAGGGTAGGGTGGGGAAGTTTACTTATAATACAGCAATTCTGATGATAAACAGAGGACTTTGGTCTCCAGGCTGTCAATCTAGCACCTTTTACAAAAACTAAACTCACAATTCATTAAAACAACATTTTTTAAAAGGAGAGGAGAGGGGGAAAGGCAGAGGGGAACCCAATTTGATTTTCAGACATTGGCTGAGTTTTTAGTTAGAGAAATCATTTCATGGCTTGTACGCTGAGCTTGTTTGCATTGAGAGAGAATAAACATGGAGCACTGTCGTTTTTTATAGAGAAGCACTTTTCTGACTTGAACTGTACTTCAGTGTCATGCTTCCCCAGAAAACAGACTGGAATTAGCCTAGGGGAAAATTTCCTGTCAATAACTGGAACACCATCACTCCTGAAACCAGAAGTATAATATCAAGAAGTGTTTACCCTTGGAATACCTTGACAGATTTCACTGCCTCCTGTCCCTTACCAGAACCTTTGTACCTCTCACTTGATTAAAAAAACCCGAACCTGAACAAGAGTGAATTATTTTTTAAAAGTTCTGCTAAATCAATCTGTTTTCTGACATAGGCTGACACTGAAGTACAGGTAAAGTAAAAAAAGTGATTCTGTGTAAACAAGATGACGGGACTTCCCATCTATTCTCGCTCCTCATACGTGCTTAGTTTGTAATCCAGAAGACAGTTTTTCTAACTGCAGACTCAACCCAGGTCTAAAAACTTAACTGTGTGGATTTTCTGCTTGATCACTAGATTATTTGACATTTCTTCTTAGGTCAGGTCTATGTTAGAAAATGTTTTCCATTTTGTTGTATCTGTATAGAGTCCTTTTGCCAGTATAGCTTATACTGATTCACCAAGCAAAATAAGCTGTTCTGGCAAATGTGCTTTATGCTGATATAACTTGGGTACATTAGGGCTTTGCTAGCATAGAAAAGTTGTAAACAATATCATACTCCCTAACTGACATTACTATACCAGCAAAAGTTTCTGGCATAGACCTGGCCTTTGGCAAGCATCTGAAATATGAAATATTTCAGGTTTCAGAGTAACAGCCGGGTTAGTCTGTATTCTCAAAAAGAAAAGGAGTACTTGTGGCACCTTAGAGACTAACCAAGTCTCTAAGGTGCCACAAGTACTCCTTTTCTTTTTGAAATATGAAATAGATTACAGTACATATGGGAAATGAAAGTAGCTAATTTCAGCAGGGAGTACAAAAGTAATAACCTGTAGACTCCCTGTGTAGGTGCATACACATCATCCTGGCATCAGTCCGTTTGGATACAGAAAAGAGAATTGTAGCGTTGGTGTACTGATACCAGCCTTTTTGATCTTTTGAGAAGTTACTATCAATGCTGGTTCCTGCTGACAGTCTCCTGCTCTGTAAGGAGCCTGAGAACATGTGAAGGATTCTAGAGGTGAACTGTAAGGTTCTTGGTTGTGCTACCTCAGCTACATTACAGTAAGTGCTCAGACTTTATGCAGATACCCTGACCCCTGCCAACCCTTCTATATTAAGTGCACTGGCACGTAGGGTCTAGTTTCTTCCCCAGCTCTTACCACAAACAGGTTTGATATCAAGAAGATCTGGGGCAATGTCTACACTACCAAGCTTAGAACGGCACAGCTGTACCGATGCAGCTGCGCAGCTGTAAGATCGCTCGTGTAGTCACTCTATGCTGACAGAAGAGAGTGCTCCCATTGACCTAATAAAACCACCCCCACGAACAGTGGTAGCTATGTTGGCAGGAGAGCATCTCCTACCAACATAGCGCTGTCCATTCCGGTGCTTCTGTTGGTATAACTTGATGTCACTCCGGGGGGGAGGTGTTTTATTCACACCCCTGAGCGACATAAGTTATACCGACAAAAGTGGTGGTGTGGACATGGCCTTCCCATTGTCACATGGTTAATCTAGCTACCACTCAAAAGCAAACATCTCATGCAGCATTTTCCTAATGGTTTTTGAGAAAAGGAGCTCAGCTGGCACTATCTACATCCTGTGGTATTTGCGAAAACCTTTCAGATGTGTCAAAGCTAAGAGAACATTTTAACACCAGACAAGTTTTGAAATACTGTCTTCAGTGGGCAAAATATACTGTACCTTTCATAAAAAGGGCTGGAGTCAGGCATGCCAGATTCAGGCAATGCAAACTTTCACCATGCTCTGAGCACATTAGCAGCACATCTTCTAATGCACTCAGTCATCTTGAGGTTTCACTTGAAGTAATGTTTTTTAAAGTGATACCAATGCGAGTGAAAGATGCTGGATTGACAGCCCTAGTGACTGAGGGCCAGTGTGTGTCCTTAGAATGGGTACCACACAGGCAGTACCAAGTTCTCTTCATAAGAACCCTACAAATATACCCAGCCCTTGACCTCATGGGGCCATCTCTAGGGGTGCAAGGAGTTCATTCTTTGTAGCCTGTTCCATCCTTGGTGTCTGTTTTAGAATTCCCATCAGTGATGTCAGTTTGTGCCTTTAGTGGTGATTTTTAAAAAATCTGTTTCCTTGAAACTGAGTTGAGGCCACTAGCTCACTTCACACAGGCCTTTCACAGGGTGACTGGCCCTTTAAGGGGTAATGGCTCCAGCCTCACCTGACTGACTCAGGTTTCCTCCCAAAGTGGGGGCAATTATCATAGCTATATGACAGGTAGGTCATGTGGTTAAATGAGTCCAGGCTTGCCGATAAAAAATAAGCCTCCAGAGTGGTAAAGGAAGGAGAGAAGGAGGCTGGCCTGCCCACCTGCCCCTGCCCTTCCCCCCACTCCAAGCCTAGGGCGGGAACCTACCTCAGGACTGGCCCAGAAGGAGGGCTGTGGGATCCTTGGAACAAGGGTTGGACTTGAGCAAAGAAGTAAGTTGATATGTTGTAGGACAGTGTTGCCCAACCTTGTGTGGGCCAAACAGATTCTACATATTTTAATAAGATTTAAAGTCACTTGTATTGATTTATATTTTAAGTCCAGCTTGTTTCATAAGTATTTAGATAGGTTGTTTTTATGTACAGAATTGTCTATGTACACACTTGTGTAAACTAAAATGATATAAACCTGATGATAAAATGTTAATGAAATGGCCATTAGTATATTGTGTTGAAGCAGGCAACGGGCCTTATGAAATGCTCTGGTGGGCTGTGTATGGCCTGCGGGCTGTAAATTGGGCACTCCTGCTGTAGGAGATTTAATAAATTAGACTCCACAAAGGGGGGATATTAGTTTAAGTATTCTGGCTTGGGAGGTAAGTTCTTACAAGAGCCAAGAGGGAGCTACGCGTAGCAAACCAGCAGGGCTATGTCATGCCACATAGAGGCTCCCTGAGATGGCTTCCTGTTACAAGGCCGCTAAACAGTCTTATACGAAAGTAACAGCCTTTGATATCCAGTCCCTCCTGATCTGGGCAGGGGGTTGAGGGGAAGCGAGAGAGGAAAAGGAGCAAGCTGCTGGGGAAGGGGGGGAAGAGGAGTGAATGGGAGGAGGTGGGGCCTTGGGGGAGGAAGAGGTGGGACAGAGGTGGGGTCATGGGGGGAAGAGGCGGGTTGGGGGAGGTTCTGGTACTCCTGCTGGAGTGTTTGGTTTTTAAATATTACAAAGTTGGCAACTCTAATCACCAGAGGTCTGGGCTGGACTTAAAACAATGACCTAGAGCAGTGCTTTCCAAACTGTAATCTGCAGCAGGGGTTCTCAACCTTTTTCTTTCTGAGGCCCCCACAACATGCCATAAAAATTCCACAGCCCACCTTTGCCACCACAACTGTTTTTCTGCATATCCAGTAGATTAAAAGACAGGGCCAGCATTAGGGGGTAGCAAGCAGGGGAATGTCCTGGGACCCGACACAACAGGCAGCCCTGTGAAGCTAAATTGCTCAGGCTTCAGCTTGAGCCCTGGACAGCGAGGCTTGGGCTTGGGCTTGAGCCCTGGGCAGCAGGGCTCGGGCTTCAGCTTTCTGCCCTGAGCCCCAACAAGTCTAACGTCAGCCCTGCTCTCTGGTTTATTTTGGCAGAACCCGTGAAACCTGTTCGGGGGCCCCCGGACCCGTTGTTGAGAACCACTGGTCTATAAGCTCTTGTGGTGGCCTATGGAGAGCTTGGTTGGTTATGGTGCTAGGTCATCATCATAATTTCCACTAACTACATTGCATTAAAAAAAAACTAAAAATATATTATTTTCCTGGGATTACGTTTCCATGTACTAATTGCTGTAGTTGTCATTCGGGTGTTACGTGATTGTAAACGGGAAGACAATTGCCTGCACACTCATGAACGGGTGAGAAATCCCGGGAGGTCTGTGAGACAGTCTCTCTATTAAGATGTGGCCCACACTGTCAAAAGATTTGAGATTACTTGACCTAAATTTAAAAGGCCCTGTCCTATAATCAGTCATCTGAGCCTTCCAGTCCGCCAGCTTGCACTCATGTTATTTCTGCCTGCACTTTTGGCTCCAGCAGATTTGGCTCCTGCGTACATATTCAGAATAATATCATATGCTTCAGTCAACATGGACTTCATTGTTTCCAGATGGATATGCTTTTGATGTAACACACTGGATTACTGCAGCCGTTCAGCCTCTCCTTGTTTGGGTGGTGGGAGAAAGGAGGGGGAAATGTGGCTTTCCTTGTATTTTGGCATATTATGATGATTACTACTAACCAGATTCTTCTCCAGTATGTCCTCAGGAGAAACATCCTATTCATTGTCCGAGGACAGGCTGCCATTGGACTTGATGCAGCTTGATCTGTTTTTAAATCAGTCCAGAGTGAGACAAAACTTCAGGTGGATTTAGAAAATCAGCTAAATTCCCTTTCAGCAGCCGTTCGTTTCTCATATTAGATGTGATCCAACTCCCATTAAAAGTCAATGGATGCTGGATTATGCTATTTTTTCTTTATATTATTCTTACCTTGCGCTGAGACAGTGGTGATCTAAATCTTTGTTTAGATCTATTTGAAACCACTGGAAAGACCAAAACTAGGGGACAGAGGTGAAAATTAAGAGGGAAGAAAAATGTAAGAAAGTATTATTTTATGAAGAGAAGTGAATAGATAGGATGGACTTCCAATTCAACTGCATTGTAAGCATTTGATAGCTATATGGAACTTAGTACATAAACACTTTGTGTTGGAACTCACTATCTGCCTTTTGGGTACAGGGTGGGAGAAGGAAGGTTAGAAGAGAATTTTTCACTTATTATGTTCCCCCCCCAAGTTGCATAGCTTTCGGGGGCTTTTTGGCATGGCAGTATTTATATCTGATATACCTATCTGAATTTCTAAAGCACCAGTCACCATAGTACAGTATCTGGGCATTGTAGACATAAATACAACTCCCAATAATTCTGTGACAGGAAGGATCCAAACGCTTCACCTCTCCCTTGATTTACCCAATGACAAGAGAGGGTTCATTTTTGATGAATGTCCTCCATGGCACATTTGTTATCAAAACATTCCAGACACAATGAATCTAAGGTGCTGCTTCTGGTCCTACATGACTATGTAACTGTCTGTATCATGCATAAAAGAATTCAGTGAAACAGAACATGTTTTCCTTTATCTCAAATAACAAAATTATAAAGTAATTCAACAAAAATGTATTAATCAGAAGCCTCCAAAATTTAGGCCAACTCTCCTTAAGCTCTTCTTGTTTATTAAAGAAATGGTTTGCCAATGTTATTCAACCAGTGTAGAACATTCAGCAGTACAGATGTTTTCCATTTTTGTAAGGCCACTAAACTTGCCCTTAACACAATATTTTCTTCTGCCTTGGTAACATCGCTGTTGTTAATATTTCTCACGACAGAAAAGCTGGGTACCATAAAAAGTTTTAAATTTAATATTAAATTAAAGACTGCCTATCACCCTTTCCCAAAATGTATAAACATGAGGGCACTCCCAAAGGGTGTATTTCATTTGCTTTTATCAGACTCACAAATCCAACATCTATTATCATTTTTATTCATGTCCTCCAGTGGGACCTGAAGTATATTCTACTGAATATACTAATGGTTTTTCTACTGGAATATACTGCAGGTATATTCTACTGAATATTCCGCTGAATATACCTGAAGTATATTCTACTGAAGCCTAAGAAGATATGAAGAAATTAGTATCTCATTCCTAATATGAGTTTGCAATTGTTATTGTTAGATCTTCTCCAAGAACTTTACTTTTTGGAAAAGGATGGAGTGAGCTCAAAAACAGTTGGAAAACTTTTTTTGTTGCATGCTTAAAGCTTTTTGCAGCCAATACTGTGGGTGAAAATATTTATGTTGTGGTCTAGGGTTTGGTTGAATCCCATTTCTTCCTGGCCAGTGTCTGGGAACTTTAGTTTGTGGCTTCACATCAAGAAACCATGAGGGACATTGTTGGTTTTAGTACTGTCTAGAGATGGTGAGTGTGTGTGAGGGAGAGAGAGAGTCACTTACATGCCAAAAGAAAGCAAAATGCTGACAATACGCGAGAAAGGGCAATGTGTTGGCTGCATGAAGATTTGTGAGGGATTAAAAATCATGGAATCAGAGATTGCATTGGCTTTATCTATCTATCTATCTATGCAACTATATAACATTTTCTTCCAGTAGAAACCACTTGGGAGATATGTTACAAAGAGACTTATTAATGAGGTTCACCAAGATGAGGAAAGAAAGAAGCCCAGACACAGCAGCGGTGCATGTTAACTTTACCTACCGATGCATACCTATACCCGTATATAAAACGTATGTGTTTGTGTACTTGTTATGATACAGTCATTAATTACACAGTTTCATTAATATTTCCACACTAGTCCTGCCTTATTCAGTGCTCAAGTTCAATGTGATACGGTAGTGTTTGTGAAATCAGAACATAAGCCGGATTGAACAGTTTGGTAAACATAGAACCCTTTTCTTGTTTCTAGAACCAAACTCAAACCAAATATTTCTGAAGGATCTGAAAAACTACATTAACTTACATGGTCTGTGTGTATATAAATCTCCTCACTGTATTTTCCACTTTCTGCATCCGATAAAGTGAGCTGTAGCTCACGAAAGCTTATGCTCAAATAAATTGGTTAGTCTCTAAGGTGCCACAAGTACTCCTTTTCTTTTTACATTAACTTTGTGATTTTCATTTTTCTCTGTGCCAGTGGAGACCTTAGGCCTGTGCAAGCTACAGTATTCAGCCACGTAGGGGCATGCGCTCCCAGGAGCTTCATACAACATGCACACACTCCTGACCTGCCAGTCAGACCAGATTCCCCCTTTTCATATTCCTGTTTCACTTTGGTACCAGAGACCTGGGGCAGACTGAATTCCCTAAGTGTCCTTCCCCACTTGGTAAATTGTAATGGCTTTATCTCCTGAATTCCCCCTCCATGTAGGAGGCTCACCAGAGGCTATGGAGCTTCAAACATATTACAGCATAAGGGGTTGCCATAATCAGTCTTTCTGTGAGGTTTTTGGCCTCTTGAGACTTCTGATATTGACTGGAAAGCCAGGAAAAGGTCAACATGCAATTTACGTCCACTGGGAAGCCAGGAAAAGACATCAACCTGCAATTTACGAAGTAGAGTGATAAGGGATGTTGCAAAGAGACAGGAAGTGGCCGTGGAAAGGGGAATTTCATGAAAATTGGGTGATTTATCCAGTCATAGAATTGGATAGAGCTGCATGGCTTTCCTCACACATTATTTTATAAAGAGCCACGGAAACCCTAGATCTGAGCCTACTCTGTGATTCTGGATGAGATCGGAACAAGTCTTTCTGGTCTGAATGAGAGAAAGTACCCTCAGGACAGACTGCTTTTATGAGATTTCCAGCCCAGTTTCAAAAGTTGGGGTATTTAAGACACGATTTGGATGAACACCTAGAATGTTGTATGCTTATCTGAACATAACCTCAGAGCATGTAATGTTTACGATCACTAGGAACAATTTCCTGCCAACAAGGTGTTTGTGAATCTCTGAGTACATCAGGCTGGCGAAAGGCAGACTGTGAAGGTTAAAGCTTCTATTTGCAACCTGGGATAGTAAATGAAGAAAACAGGACAGTTAGGACAATTTTTATGGATTTGGATTTGGCCCATCATACAGAGTGCTGTGAGGCTTTGGGGCATGTCACAGTATTGAATGGGTGGTCACCTTCTTGGAAAGTTTTGTTTTTCTGTGGGCATGTGTCAAAGCTAATTCCCCACTCTGGCACTTTGAGTACAGAAGTTGGGGGCCCGCAAGGATTCTAAAAATTAATACTCGCCACTCCAGGCTTGTATTAAACTCCCAAGGTTACAGCTTTTCTCTGACCTTGGATGGGTAGATGCTGCCACCACCCAAGTGCAAAAACCACTTTGAGAACCCAGGAAGGTGCACTTCGGAATTTCTTCCTGTGGAGTACCCTCAAGCCCTTTCACCTCTCCGTGCCCCCCCATCCCCTGGGGAAGAGCTGAGAAAGAAACACAAAGGAAATCAGCTGGTGCCACCAGCTAATAAACAACATGTGCACAAACCTCTTAGGACATAAAAATCCAAACCTGTTCTTAAAAAAGGTAAATTTTATTAAAACAGAAAGAAAATACATCTGAAAACTCAGACTATTGCTAGATTTAAAAAGAACCTCTTATAAGGATTAAGCATCAAAATAACTTTCTTGAGGTCCATCTTAAAAGTTACAAGCAAAACAAAAGCATTTGGGGTTAGCACAGAGGAATTCACAAGCCATAAAGAAATAAAAGAAATAAACCTAATTGTGTCTTCCTAGATGTTTCCTGATCTACTGACATATCGGGGGTTTCAAATGAATAGTTTCTAGATATGATCTGATGATCTTTCATACCTGGCCCACGTTTTTTACAGCATAGTTCTGCCCTGTTCCCTCTCTCCCCGAGAACAACACAGACAGACAAAGGGGAAATTTTTTCCCAATTTTTAAAAGTTCTAGCCTTCACATTGGCTCTTGTGGTCAGGTGCCCACTCCCTTTCTTTTACCTATCCAGGAAGACATTTTAACCCTTTACATGTAAAGCAAGTAGAGAACAACTACTAAGAGGGATCCCATAGCTAACTGGCTGGCTGGGTGTCCATAAAAGGGAACTACCCCCCGCCTTCATTTATCAGACCGTATTTGTTATTCATTTGAGCTTTTGCTGGTTTCTTTCCAGTGAAGTTGGGTTTGCAGAATCCAGGGATATCTAGAGGTCATTTTATAGTGACTGAAGCCAAAACCATGTCAAAATGGCAGGACATTTTCTCATGTTAAGGCTCTCTCACTAGATGTCTACGGTCAAATCAATGCATACACACCACAAGAGCTGGAACAATATAGAGACGTTTGCTCATCCAATGCCATCAGTTATGTGGACAAAATAGATTCAAGATGTGGTAGGTTTGGAGAATTAGATTCCTTTACATCAGTGTCTAATGATAGCATCCTGATGATGGGAAATATCTGCATGGAGCCATTTGGCGATGGTGGAGAATCCAGGTGCCAAAATGTGTGCCCTTGTTTCTTCTATGGGGGAAAGAGGTGATCGACCCAA
Organism: Chelonia mydas; assembly: GCF_015237465.2. Taxonomy (NCBI): domain Eukaryota; kingdom Metazoa; phylum Chordata; order Testudines; family Cheloniidae; genus Chelonia; species Chelonia mydas. The sequence continues at coordinate 65,070,542 of NC_051246.2, forward strand.
CTGGATTTGGAGAAAAATGAACGCTAGAGTTGTTGCCCTTTAACCTTTTCATTGCAGCCTCTATGTGGGGAAGAATGTGGTGTGGTGGGATATATAGCCCCTAGCATTTTAGTTGGCTGATAGAGGATTAGCACCCTGTCACTAAGCAATGAAGTTACTGCAGGTTTCTGTCCCCATTTCAGAGTTTGCTATGGACCCTAGGCAGTGGCACAGCGGTTTAGTGATTTACCAAGTGTCACACAGTGAATTGGTGGCAGAGCTAGGAACAGAACTCAGTAATCCTGACTCCCAGCTCCCTGTGATCAGCAAGATTTCTTTTGCATATTCCTCTCTAGGAGCAGGAGCGTAGGCAGCCATGTATGGCAAGACTTGAGATTTACGATGTATCTTCTCTCCAGGAGTTGGTCCTCTTGTTCATGAGGAGGCTTGTTTTTCATTTCTATCTCCTTCTTTTGTTTGTTTTTTTCTATCCTTTGTGAGCAATGATTGGCTCTTCTAGGAGTAAGCCTAAGCACATGTGTGTGCAGGAATCATTTATTTTATAGAGTCATTGCCTATGATGTTATTCATTATTATAGGAAGAGCTGGACTAGCAAAGTGCTTTTGATAACTTTTTTGTGTGTGTGCTTTTGCTTTCATCTTTGTAATATTAAGTTTTGTTTCATAGATGACCAATTAGAGACTAACTGCGGTTGCGGTCTAATGGTTTGAGAACTGGACTTGATTTAATTCTTGTGGGGTGGGGTTTAGTTCAGTTCTTTATCCTCTGATGATTCCATCTCATGTTTCCCCTTTGCCCTCATGAGTTCACTCACTTATTCAAACCTTTGTTCACCCACTGTTGCTCCTTCTATAATATTTTCTTAAATCTGTCCTGACTTCTCCATCCCTAACACCTTTCCACATCTCTCAACTTGACTGTAATAAACTCTTCTCTTGCCTCCCATATTTCACATGGATGCCCTATCCCAGTCTGTACAAAATGCTGCTGCTAAAATCATCTTTCTTTTCCACCTTTCTGACCAAATCGCTCCTCTCTTTGAATCCCTTCACTGGCTATCTCTCACCTACCACCTCACATCACCTTGTTGTGTGTGAATGTATTGGAATAATACTATCAGTGTCCATTTAAGATTGCAAGTTCTTTTTGGCACAGACTGTGTCTTCTGCCATGTTTGGTGAGTTTTGAGCATGTGATGGACACTTGATACATAATAATAATAATAATAAAGGAAGGAGTTATGGTCTTGGATTTCTCATTGGCTTACTGTGTGAACAGGAACATGTCGCTTAAAGACTTTGTGCTCCAATTTCCCCCCCTGCAAGAAGGCAATAATGTTATTTATTAATTGTAATGTATTAGTGCCTGGGAATCAAAGATCCAGAGCCCCATTGCATTAGGGACTGAGGGTAGAATTTTCTAAATCATCTAAGTACCATTTTCAAAAGTGACTTCAGCATGTAGAAGTCTAGGCCCCATTGACTTTCAATTAAAATTAGGCTTCTAGGTGTCTAAGTCACTCTGAAAAGTAGGATTTAGGTGCTTTTGAAATTTTTATAAAGCAACAATGAATACAATCTAGGTGTCAGGCAGGGCACAACAGCTGGACAAAACAGAGCTGGGATATGTAGAAGGATATTGAGACTGGCTGGGCAAAGAAACTAGGACTGGGAGGTGGGGAAGGAAAGGAGGAGGGGCTGGGGAGCCAGTGAATGATTGTGGGGAGAGTGATATCAGACGAGGAGCTGGAAGGAAAAGACTGGCTGGATTAGGAGTCTAGGCCTGGGAAACAATGGGGCAGGTGGAAGGAAGTGATGGGAGAGGGGAGACAGATCTGATGAGGAGCCAGGGTGCCAAGGGAGAACTGGAATTGCTGGTTAAAACTGACTGGGACAAGGTGCCAAGTCAAGGGGACACTGAACTGAGGGAGACTGGGACTGGAAGCCATTGAGGATGAGGAATGTAGATACGGGGATGACTGGAGCAAGGGGGAGTTGGGGACAGACAACTCTGGTGAGGAGACAGGGGAGGGGAACTGAAAATGGCTGGTCAAAGACACAGCGAAAAGAGTTGCGGGTGGAGGGACAGTATACAGGAAACCAACAAGGAGTCCGGTGGCACCTTGAAGACTAACAGATTTATTTGGGCACAATAATGCCCAAATAAATCTGTTAGTCTTTAAGGTGCCACCGGACTCCTTGTTCTTTTGTGGATACAGACTAACACAGCTACCCCTTGATACTTGACACTATATAGGAAACCTTAATTCTGACATTTCCTAACTTCTGAGTGCATGACTTTGCTACCTTAATAATAATCTTTCAACTTAAGCTGTGTGTACACTACAGGAACTATTGTGGCATAGCTATGGCACCATAGCTATGCTGGTATAACCCTGTAGTGAAGATGCATCCTACAGAGATGGAAGGGGGTTTTCGGTCACTGTAGGAACTCCATCTCCTTGAGCAACAGTAGGTAGGTCAGTGGAAGCATTCTTCCATCAACTTAGTTACGTCTACACCAGAGGTTAGGTCAGCATAGCCACAGCTTTTAGGGTTGTGGATTGTCCACACCACTGAGCACTATAGCTATGTTAACCTAAGTTTTAAGTGTAGACCAGGCCATAGGGTTTTTTTTGTGTAATAGAGTATATACATTCTTCTTCGAATAGTAGCCCTACGGGTGCTCCACTTCCAAGTACGCATGTGCCTCTCAATCCCTTGATTGGAGAATTTCCATTAGCAGTGTCTGTTCAGCCCATGCATGTTCCCTATCCCTCCTCATCCTGGACACTGAGGCTACATAAGATTGCACAGGTGAACCTCCTCAGTTCTTTCTCAATCGCCTTGGCCTGAGATGGAGCCTTGGCGTGTCTGTCTTGAGCACATATCGGCTTTCTTATATACAGTTTTCCTATAGTAGTTTGTTTAGGATTAGTTAGTTGTTCGTGATCGTTATAGTTAGTTGGTTGGTTGGTTAGGTAGTTAGCTAGGTATAATTAGAGAGAGGATTGTTTTGTTCCTCTCCCATCCCTTTGGGAGCCTTATTCTCCTGGCAGGGCATGCCTGGCTCACCAGTCTTAAATGGTGCCAATCCTGCTCTAAGAGTGTCCACTGCTTGAGGGAGTCCCATGTCTCCCAGAAGTGCAACTTCTGCCTGGCTCTCAAATCCAGGGCAAGGAAGAACAGGGATATTAAACTCAGATGGTTAAGGATGGAATGCTCCCTTAATCAGCTTCTGAGTCAGGTCAAGAGCCCCCTGCCCAAACGTCAGGCTCAATGGGTAGTGATCAATGGCTCCCTGTCTAGTTGGCAGCCGGTATCAAGCAGAGTGCCCCAAGGGTCGGACCTGGGGCCAGTTTTGTTCAATATCTTTATTAATGATCTGGAGGATTGCCCCCTCAGCAAGTTTGCAGATGACACTAAACTGGGAGGAGTGGTAGATACACTGGAGGGTAGGGATAGGATACAGAAGGACCTAGACAAATTAGAGGATTGGGCCAAAAGAAATCTGATGAGGTTCAACAAGGACAAGTGCAGAGTCCTGCACTTAGGACAGAAGAATCCCATGCACTGCTACAGACTAGGGACCAAGTGGCTGAAAGGGGGTTCCAAAGAGGATGGATGTAGACTGTTCTCAGTGGTACCAGATGATAGAACAAGGAGTAATGGTCTCAAGTTGCAGTGGGGGAGGTTTAGGTTGGATATTAGGAAAAACTTTTTCACTAGGAGGGTGGTGAAGCACTGGAATGGGTTACCTAGGGAGGTGGTGGAATCTCCTTCCTTAGAGGTTTTTAAGGTCAGGCTTGACAAAGCCCTGGCTGGGATGATTTAGTTGGGGATCTGCTGGCAATGCTCCTATTTATACAGCCCAAAAATGCTGTTAGCCTTCTTGGCAACAAGGGCACACTGTTGACTCATATCCAGCTTCTCGTCCACTGTAACCCAGAACTGCTGCCTAGCCCCTCGGTCCCTAGTCTGTAGCAGTGCATGGGATTCTTCCATCCTAAGTTCAGGACTCTGCACTTATCCTTGTTGAACCTCATCAGATTTTTTTTGGTCCAATCCTCTAATTTGTCTAGGTCACTCTGTATTCTGTCCCTACCCTCCAGCTTTTCTACCATTCCTCCCAGTTTAGTGTCATCTGCAAACTTGCTGAGGGTGCAATACACGCCATCCTCCAGATCATTAATGAAGATATTGAACAAAACCAGCCACAGGACTGACCCTTGGGGCACTCCACTTGATACTGGCTGCCAACTAGATATGAAGCCATTGATCACTACCGGTTGAGCCCCATGATCTAGCCAGCTTTCTATCCTTGTGCTAATGGACTTGTTTAGGATATACACACAGCACAAATATTGCTCATGTACTGTCTACCCTAATTAGATTGAATTTATGGCCCACTTCTCATAAAATACTTCAAGCAGCTATTGCACAGTTCTATAAAAAAAGTAGAAAGGAAACCCATTTCTAAACAGTTTCTGCTGGAAGGTTTTTCTTTGTGGGAAGGGGAGATATGATGCATTTAAACTGCCCTATAAATAATTTTATTGGCCCATTAACCTGGTCTTAATGAAACCCAATTTCTCCATTGAAGTGCAGAGACAAATTAGATGTGACATTTTTCTAGGGAATCATTTTAGGCTAGATTGTGCCTTGATGCTTCATGGGTGCACAAGGTCGGGGAAGATATTCCAGGAGCCCATGCCCCTTCAGAGAAGTAGGGCACAACTGAAGTCCTGTCATCCCCACTGTGTGTGCTCCATGGTGCTCAAGATATCCTAGAGGATGTAGGGTCATGTCTCGCTACCTTGCCCTAGGGGGTCATGTCAGAGACTTTCATATCGTGACCTCTGTTAATCTCTCATGGCAACTGACCATGGGAGGGACCAAATCTGACAATACACCCTGAGACTGCAATAGAAGAAATAGCTGTCGATATAAACAGACCCTTTCAGCCAAAATCGGCACATAAAATCATCAGTTTTTATGTGGAGAGATTCTCTGCAGAGGAGGTTGACGTGAAAGCAGACTTTATGTGCTTGCAAGAGACACATAGAGAGACAACAGGACCAAGCATCCCTGGTATGCATATTGCTGTGAATTTCAAAAGCAACATCTATGGCAGCACAATACTTTTATGTGACAAAAGACTGGTGGAAACTGCTGCTGCGAAACACCATGGTACAATAGAACTTATCATGGTTGAACTTAATCAAATAGTAGTAGTTTCTGTTTACAAAATACCAGGTGAACAGTTTGGATGGCCAACCAAATTTCCACTGCCAGAAAAACTGTCTTGTCAGAGGCGACGTCAGTCACACCACCATCTGGGGAGACCCCAACAATGTGGAAGAATTTGAGAAGTGGGCAGGAACAAGCAACTTGACCTTGCTCTACAGCTTCAAGGACACATGCACCTTCCAAAGCGCACAATGGAACAAAGTGTACAGTTCTGACCTAGCCTTTATCACCTCAGAAAATGTAGGCAATTTCAGAGGGGGGCAGTTGTGATAGCAATCCCAAGATTGCAGCATTGACCAGTGCAAGTGACAATAGAGGCTGCACTACAACGCAGGGAAACAAAGTACTTGCTGATATTGAACTTCAGAAGGGCTGACTGAGAAGAGTTTACCTTTGAATTGGATGGATCCATTTATAATATTACTCCGACAAACAAGCACAATGGAGAATTTGTCTTCTGGGTGTGGAAAACTGCCCCAAAGCTCATCCCTAGGGGATGCTGGACACTCTGTATAGCTGGGCTTTCAGAACAGACAAGCCAACAACATGAGAGATATTCAGAACTGTTTGACCTGGATCCCTTTGGTGAAGAAACCACTGGGCTCAGGGAAATGCTTATTAAAGAGATTGGGAAGGAGCGATACCATCTCTGGAGGGAGCTGATAGAAACAACAAATCTGTGCATAATGCAAAAAAAAAGTCAGGATCACCATTTGCAAACTGAATCCTGATCAACAAAAACCATAGCTCATCACTGCAGTCTCTCCCAACCATGCTGTGTACCAATTATCCTAAATTGAAAACCAACCCATGAAACAAGTCAAGCTGCAACTTTTCTCACTCTTTCGAGAGAGCAGAATTTACAGTGAGGAGCTCAACATTGAGGAGTGACAAGAGCCATGACAATGCTGAAATGTGGAAAGGCAGGTGGACTCAATGGTATCAACTATTACTACACTTTGGGATGAGAGTACAGAAGTGGCTGCTTGACTTCTTTAATTCTTGCATGGAGACAATGCAGATACCTAAGCTGAGGAGACAGGCCAAAGTGTTTGCACTACTCAAAAAGCTCCTGCCTCTGCAAAGAGTTACCACCTTGTATACTCAGTCTGCTCAATTTACAAGCTATATAAGCGGATGATAATGGGCAGAATAGTGCCAGTAATGGAGGGGCAGCTGACTGATAACCAAGCTGGTTTCCACCCAGGACATTCGTGCTGTGGCCAAGATGTAAACCTAACTCCATACACTGAAGATGGCTTCGAAACCTGTAAAATTATAGAGGCTGTGTTTGTTGATCTGTTAGCTGCTTACAACACTATGAACCATTGTGCACTTCTTCTGAAATTGGCAAGAATTTTGACAAATAGCATGTTGGTCTCTTCCCTGCTCAAGAATTGAAGTTTCCTTGTAGATATGGATGGTCAGAAAAGTCGATGGCATACTCAGCAGAATGGATGGTCCCAAGATTCAGTGCTATCTCACTGGCTGTTTAATGTCTACACAAACGACCAACCAGAATTCCCCAATGTGCAAAGATTCATTTATGAAAGATTTGAGGACACTGAGCACATTTTAACTGATTCCGAGTGTACTTGAAAAATACTATTACACATCGTTCCTGAATGCCAACCATAACAAGACACAAATGTGTACCTTTCACCTGAAACGCCACCAGGCAAGCAAAAACTCCAGATATTGTAGGATGCTACAATCCTTTAGCATTATGAACAGCTTGTACTTTGGGGTCATATTGGACCAAAAGCTGACATTCAAAGAGCACATCAAGAAGCTGGAAAAAAAAAGTGAACTCCAGGAATTGTGTACTCTAGAAATTGGCCAACACAAAATGGAGAGCTGACCCCAAAACACTTTGAAGAACCAGTGTTGCCCTCTGTTACTTAGCTGTGGGGCACTGTGTCCCGGTGAGGCCATGCTTGAGCCAGGCACACACAATTGACACTGAACTCGATCAATCCTGTAGGATTATCAACGGGCCTTTAAAACTGACTCCCACCTTATTGCTATATAGCCTCATGGGGATTGCACCACCATCAGTAACGTGGGATACCTTCAGTAAAAAGCAGAGACAGAAAACAGGCACGCGATCCAAGACACCCACTGTATGGACACATTCCATTACCTAAGAGGCTTACCACTGTGGAAGGCTACAAAGTAATAAAATGGCAGGTAATGCAGATGAACTTGAAGAACTTGGTTCTTTCAAAACAACTCCCCCCAGGCACTGACTTTAAATGAAAAAAAATGGCATAATCTAAATCAAATGACAGCTGGGGTGGCAAAGACTGGTGACAATAACACCAAGTGGAAGCTGAGGAGTGACCCCAAATGTGCCTAGGCAAACACTGGAAAACTACCTGACATGGTTCCCCTGTCAACATGATATTCTCCCAAGGAACTGTTTGAAATAAGTGACAGTATCAGGTCTTTGCTTAGGTTTTGGAGTGACAAGCTATGATGATGATGAGTTGTCAGACTGTGGAGGATGGAAGGATCTTGCAGTCCCTTCAGGGGCATATCAGCAATAACACTCCCCATACACACTGAGAGACCCAGGGAGGCAGAATTAATGTCAGAGCTCCTTGTAGGGTGATGTGCCTCCTTACTTCAAAGTGCAGGGCTGTGCCTTAAAGTCACATTTGAGATCTTTGTAATTATAAGGACTAAGGACTTATCCACCTTACGGTTCTATGATTAGTTCAGTATACCATGCTGTTTCATTCTTTATTCAGAGGTGCAGATCGTACCTTCAGGCAGAAAAAATGCAGGAAGAGATTCTGGGGCAAAAAAGCTCTGTGAGCATCCCCTCTTGTGATCCTCCCACATCATCCCATCCGGGGAGTGATATTTGCTGCCTCTTTGCAGAAAAGGTTGGAGGGCCTCCTCCCCAAACTTGTACATTCTAGGGGATCTGATAGAGATTAGGACCACCTAGGCAAGGGCCCTGTGCCTCTGCACTGGGTTCTGGTCACCAGCTCCCTGACAGAGTGGCACCATTACAGTAATTTACCAAGGACTCCACTTAGCTGTGGAAGCTTCCAGGACCCTCAGGGAGGCTATGTGGAAAAGATAACACAGTGGAGGTGTCACAGATCCTACCAAGTACCGCCTCCCTGAACATCCACTAGGTCTGCTGAGCGGAGAATCCAAGTATTTGTGCTCTAAGACCCACAGGGACTCTGGTGCTGGGTAAAGATCTGGCAGCACACCGTGCACTGTGCCTTCTCCTATCTTGGAAACAGTCCCACTCTCTCCTTAAACATGCTCCCTGTGTGGAAGAGAATGGGAAGTAGATGTCATACAGCTGTCTGTGCTGCCTCTATGCCATTCTAGGATTCCCCTCTCTCGGGGAATCCTTGCTTGCTGCTGTAAGACACCTTTCCGATTGCGCTGGGGCAGCACAAAGCAGCTAGGGTTAAGAATTGAAGCTGTCATGATCCTGAGAAAAATATAGACCACCCCCAAAATAACAACTGCTGCTTTAATTGTTTCATTCCAGCCTCAGGATTTGCATTTCTAGAATGTATCAAGTCCCTACACATTGGCATTAAAGCAGCAGGTGAACCCCAACAAGGGACAGAAGATTCAAGCAGCAAGAAAGAAAAAAAATGGTGTCTGTTGAGTTATTTGGTGCAAAATCAACTTGGTTGTTTTCCTCGCTGTTTTACTAGGCTCTGAAGCAGCTGAAAAAACATCTCTTCTAAAGCTACTCTAAGCGAAATTCTGGCATGAGAATTGTCTGTCCCAGACGTTTGGCACAATCAGAGGAAAGATTTGTTTTGTTTAGCACTGGTTTTATTAGTACATGCATCTAATTGAACCTTCAAAGATAATCACTTCCCTGTTGAATGACGTTGCCAGTTCAATGGGTTTCCTTCTCAGTTCTCAGCTACGCTCTTCCAGGCAAATGTAGTTGTCAGTCATGCAGTTGAGAGTTCTGTTGGGAATTCATGGCTAACAAAACAGACTAATTTTTCTGAGGTCATTTCAGAAGAAATAACTGCAGTGGTGGGAGATAGACTCATTTTGGAAATCTACTACATTTGGTGGTTTATCCATGCATTTTAGACATGCGACCTCCAAATACATGTTGGAGTGGTCATAGCCATAGTTTTGTTATTAATTAAAAATCCTTTGTGTATGTATGTGTGTGTGTCACTTGGGTATTCCCCCTTCCTTCCTGTTACCCCTCAGTCACTGACAACAAAAGATGAGATGGGGTAAATCCACCAGAAAAGAAAAAAAGAAGAAAGAGAATCTGTTCCTGATCAAAAGGACAAAGTATTTCTTTTCAAGGAAATAAAAACAACTAAGAAAACATAGCATAAAGGGGGAGAAGGGTGGGTAGGTTAAGGCAACCTGCGGGGAAGCCTAACATGAAGCTTTCTGTCCTTCGGCTGGAATGTGCTACAATAATATTTACCCCAGCTCTTTAGAAAGAAAGAAAAAGCAAGTGCTGTCAAAACCCTGTTATTCTCTGACATCTACCGGGCCAGTGCATTAATACTGATGTGTTATTCAAGAAGACGTGCAAAGGGATAAAATGCTATTGACAAAGTCAGTTTTTGGTTTTCAAGCTATAATATTGTATAGCAAGTATTGACAGGTTTAGTTGTCTGGAAGGCAAAAGGGACAAAAGACTAGAAGGGTCTGTTTTGTGAGGCATCAACTCTCAATGTAACTGATTTGTCTGGCCAAAATAATGCAAAACAGGAACTTGCATTAAAAGTTCCTTTAGCTTTTGCAGTGTTTGAGGGTATCTCACTTTCTGTAGCTATACAGGCCCAAATTTTTAAAGGAATTTAAGCATTGCTTGACTCAGTGTCGCAACACCCAACTGACTTACGAACTTAAATCTCATTTTCAGAAATGATTCAGGCACTTAGGAGTCTAAGTCCCATTGACTTTCAAGTTGAGCAACACCCTATGAATGTGTGATTTCTAAAGCACACTAACATGTTGGTCCACATATGCACCAGCAGGGTCTACATGGACCAATTAATGCTCAATGCATTAGTCTGCATTAGAAATCACACCTCTCTAATGCACATTGCCGCACCATGTAGGCAAGCCCTTAGACTCCTAAATCAGTTAGGCATTGCAGCGGGGAGCAGAGCAAGGCCTAAATACCTTTTAAAAAATTGTGCCTACAACTTTTTGGAACTCTTTTGGTGGGGTAGTTTCTATGAACATTTGTGGCAGGAATTTGGAAAAGCACATGGCCATTCTTAGGAATCTCTGTCATTCTTATTAATTTTGACGTCCTAGTATTTTCAAAGGAGTCTCTAGCATTATCTGGTTTTGGTTAATAAATTATTCAAATATTCTAGCTCCAGTGTTGCTATATGGCATTTTCTTTTATTACATTTTTCAACTTTTTTCCTGCCACGGTCAGAACTTTCTTTGAACAAATTTCACATTCTTCTTTGTTTTGACCCTAAACCAGGATGTGAGTACCACTGGGATCTCCATACTGCCATCTTGTTGAATACTTTTCATACACATTGAGATGCTAAAAGGTGGCTCTTGGAAACAATATCTGCCGTGTGGTATGGTGCTCTAAGACCACGGCATGTGGTATACCTAGGTATCATCCACGGGTGTTTCCCAAAATCCACTGGATATGTCCAAAACACTGAAGGGTTTAGTTCCACTCAGTCTGCTACTTACTTCTTTCATATTTGGGAGCTGAAAATGCTCTCCCTTTGTAGCTTTGTTCAGTTCCTTGGGATCTAGGCATATTTTTGGGGACTTGTTTTGTTTTTCTAATAGTGCTATTGAATTTATTGAGTCAGTTGCTTCACTGTTTCTTTTTTTGTTAAGCTGCCCTGAGCCATCTTAGCCAGCCACTGCAGGATAGTCCCAGTGTAGAGGGATCCTACAGTGGAATAGAGTAGCAAGAGCACCTCCTACACCACCCCTCCCTTCCAGGCTACCAGCACAGCAAGTATGGTTAGGTAAAAGGGGGCAGGACTAGATACCTCTGGACATCGTCAATCCCAATTGCTGTAATGGCTGCTTGGAGACTTTGGTAGCTGACATAAATTAGAGGAGCCTTCAGACTGTTCTAATTTATGCTATAGACTGGCCTGGTGCCCGGACAACTCCAGGATTGATGAATGCAAAAGTAGGCTTAAAACCATTTTTGCATCCATTCCGTCTGCAGCTGCAGCCGCAACTAGTGTTCCTTAACCACTGCTGAGAATCTAGGCTTCAAGTGGTTTACCTTCTTTAGAATTCAATTTCTCAATGTGCCAAGGGATGGGGGCAGGGGAGGAGAATACTGGGGTTTCATCATGGTTTGAACAGAAATGAATATTATCCTTAAGGCAACTCATTTAATCAAATACTTCATCAAATTCTCCTAGTTTGTGATTTCATTAATATCTTTAGACTTCCATTGTGAAATCTTATTTCTTCACAAACTTTAGTCCCTTTTACAGGCTGAGGTTCCATAGCTACAGTCAAAATAATCTCACAGACTCCAGACTTGTTTTCCCAACTATTGGTGATTTAACTCCACTGTATTTTGATAATTTTACCTTTGGTAGCAGATTTATTCCTGATTTTCTTTGTTTTCTGGCAGCACTTGGGCTCTGGTATCAAGTTTGATTGTATTGACGTGTCCATTCAGTTCACTGTCCATTCACCATATTCCTTGGTATTGTCATGGATTTATATAGCTCTGCAGTTACACCACTGACTTCTGCAATTCACTTCTTCCGCAAAGCTCACAAATGGTAACCTGTGTTAAAAAGAATGCTTTCACGAATTAAACAAAACTCCGTTAAGACACCTTTTTTCTCTTGTCATTAGGTCTCCCAGCATCTTGTATGTTGGATTGTGCTATCTATCTTCTCTTATTTTATCTAATCTAACCATATCTATCTAGTTACTAGCCATAGTCATCAATGCAATATTTGAGCTCCTACATGGTATCTCTGTATCTTTGTAATCTCCTCATGGCAGGAACCGTATTTTCTTCTGTGGCTTGTATAGCACCTATCACACCTTCTTAGTAAATAATAATCATTACAAGCCTGTCTAGAGTAAATCTGTGACACTGAAATGAAAAGTAACTGAAAAAAGATTTGACGGTTCTTGCCAAGTCAGGGCTTTGGCATGACTTTGTTTCCAACTTCTTCTATCATCCAACTCTACCATTTGCTTTCAAGAGTGACTATTGTATAATGAATAACCAGCTTACGTTTTTATGGGCCACTCCACCCACCTTAAAATGTATACTCTTGAGGTGAAACCTTGGCTGCAGTGAAGTCAATGGGAGTTTTGCCATTGACTTCTATGGGGACACGTTTTCATCCTTGGTGTATTGATTAAATAGATTAAGAAGTTTGTAAAAAGAAAAAGAGTACTTGTGGCACCTTAGAGACTAACAAATACAGACGAACACAGCTGCTACTCTAAAACCTAAGAAGTTTGTGTAGCTTAACTCATGTCATTGCCTTTGTATCCTTTTCAGAAGTACTGTTGTGTAACTTCCTACACTGAAGTTTCTTCTCACTGAATCACTTCAATTAGTATTATACGTCACCAACCAACAGGACACTACACTTTCACCATGCCCAACAGGACACCAGTGCTTAAATAGTGCTGCGAGATGTCAGGACTGTAGACATGTACACCTACAGAGGATTAGAGGATTTGTGTAGTAGTTTTTCTCCATGAAACCAAACAAATGGCTGGGAAAAACCCTCCTTTATATAAGAGGGGGGTGCAAATGTCAGAGATGGATTTTGAACTCTCAGAGTTTGGGGCTGTTTGATTTTTTTTTATTTTGTTTTAGCCTGTTATAAAGTTAGGCATCATATGCAGAATTTGGATTTCAATTCCGGTTCAGATTACAAAACCCCTCAAATTTGGGGTGGGAATGACTAAAGCTGGGGTAACATCTATAGTTAACATTACCTGGGCATTTCTAAGGCACATTTTCTCCGTTAGATCTGTCTGCTCAAATATTCCTGAACCTTTGTTGTACTGGAAACCTTATCTAGTTGGCCACAACCCTTCAGCTGGCCACCTGAACATTCTACCTCCGGTGAGAGAAACCGGTGCTAGCTACAAGTATTCCTGAGCAAGGTGGTAATGAGAGCCATTTACCCATAAATTAACTTCTGGAAAATAGCAAGCTTCCCTCTTCCTCCTTTTACTCCATCATCCTGCAGATCCTTAATCACATGAGGGATATCAAGGAGGTTGCTGGTTTGGGTGATCCCAGTCCATTGGGCCCTGTGTGTATGAGATGGGCTTGGAGGGTTGTACTCCCCACCTCCCTTCAGGGACATGGAATGCTGTGTGCTGCCTCAAACTCAGGGATAGTCCTGGGTGCTATTCTGTATTCCTGTCCTCTGTTCTCCTAATCTGGTGTTTGAATAGGTACATATATGCATATCAATCAGGAACACTTTGCAAAACTATGTTCATGTAAAATTTAAAATTTCATTTGAAAAAAACGAATATCTAGCCTTTCTGGTTGGAAAGATAACCTTTAAAATAAGACTGTGCAAAGCTGTCTTTCTGAATGTGCAGAAATGTAAAATTAAACAAAAGCTTTGCCTGGCATGAATTGCCCCCATTCTTCTGAATGGAATGTTAACTCTGAACCCAAATGATAATTTTTGGCAAATTTTTCAAAGGAGACTTGTGGTGTACCTGTGAAAGTGTGCACGCATATGCAGATTTACACTTATTTATGCACATACCAAGACTGTGCATAAAACTGTGGTAACTGAATGCACAAATGGTCATTTGGATATCTGTCCATTTGTGCATGCAATTAATGCGCATGCAAATATAGATTAGCAATTGTGCCCCCTATTTTGCACAGAGTACTGATAATTTGACCTTAAATGTCAAATTTCTAAACTATTTATCTGTAGATCTGTTTAACAGAAACATCCTGCAGTTCTGGGGGAGACTGTAGTAGAGCATCATTACTGTTTTTTGTCTCAGTTTGACCCCAGATGAATAAGAATGAACACTGTTTTCAGACTATAGTAGTATGCAACAAGCATGGTAAGGACAAATATGGTGGCACCTTTATTTTTTATTATTTCTATGGCTTCTCTCCCTCCCCACATTCAAATGAGAAGAACTGGAACACTGAAGTGAAAGATGGGGAGTGGGAAGTACAGGAAAGGAAATTCTGATACTGTCAGGATGAATCACAGACACGATCTCTAACACACTTCTTTCTCCAGTTACAGTAAGAACAATAATTAATGTGCAGGAGGGGAAAGTGCTTGCTTTGCGGGGTGTTCCTGCATGGAGCAGGTCACAAAGGTTACACTGCATCCTGAGATGGCTTTGCTGACTTCACATGGCTCAAGCAAAACATTGATGCTGGTGACTGACCTGATGTTCTTTGGCTGTACATGCTGTATTTGTGTGTTCGCCTTTATTTCGTACCTTACTAGTGAGGGTAAATTGCCAGGCCAACAAACATTACATATAAATTCTGAAGACCATAAGATTGAATCTAGTTTTGAAGTAGAGAAAATGTGGATCATCCTGGTTAGGTTTAAAGACCAGATGTCAGGAGGGTGTTTTTTTGCTGCCTTTATCAGAATAATATGAGACTGGGTCACAAGAAATCTGAATATGATCTGAATAGACCTATAAGACAAATAGAGCATAGCTACTGTATAGATCTCCTTGGCTTTTACTGTGCCATGCAACACCGTGACCCTAAGAGCACCCCAGTGCCAGATGGCAAGGGACTCCCTGGTACAGAGCAGTGAGTTTCAGATGGTCTGACCAGCCCAGTGTACCCCAACTCACTGTTGTCATAATCTATATCTAAAATGGGTCATGTAAGGTATCATACGCAAACTGGTGACACATTGGTGATTAATATCATTGTGAAATGTATGTATTAACACTATGTGAGGAATTATGGATACTCACTAATATTATGCTTTAAAGTCTGTGACCAAACAAAGATAGAAACAGGTTTTCCCCCAGAGAGGAGGGAAGGCAGCTATCTATCTGTCTCCAGTGAAATTAAGGAAGGTGGGACCAGAAAAAATGGAAGCCCCATTTACATATACAAATCAGCAGAGGGGTGGGAAGTCCACAGGAAGATAAGAATAGTATGAGGTCATCCTGAGTCTGGGGACAATACAGTGAATACAAGAAGAAGCCATCTTGACATCCATCACAGGACAGACACAAGGGGCCACAGCTCTTGCAAGCTGAGAAAGATGGGCCCTTCGTCCAAAGGGGTTGAAGTCCCTGGGAACTGAATATATGTGAGAAACCTGCTTAGGCAAAGATCTTTCACCTAGGAAGACCAGGGAAACCAGCACCTTGTACTTATGAAGGTCCTGACTCAGAGAAAGTCGGCCACGACTGGATGTAAAAAGATTAGCAAGAAATCTACCTTGAACCAAGGCTGTAGTTTGTTGAGTCTTCGCCACTAGAAAACATATTTTATTTTTATGTGCTTGTAACCATTTTGTCTGTATTCTTTGCACTTGATCTCACTGAAAACCTATCTCTTTTTGTTAAGTAAACCATTTCACTTTTAATCTAAACCAACCCAGTGCTGTGTTTGAACTGAAGTGATTGTTAACTCCACTTAAAGTAATAAGCTGTGCTTATATCTCTTTAGAGGAGCAATGACCTTTACTTGCTTCTCTGGGTATTCCAGGAGAGGGCTGAGCCACTTCAGGGCAGATGATTTTGGGAGAATTCAGGACTGGGGGTGTGTTGGGGTCACCCTAAAAGTAGTAGTGGTGGAGACAAGAGTGGGGCTATTGTGTTGTAGGCAGGCTGCTGGGGTCAGAGCATTGAATCAGGGTTGCTCAACAGACAGACACTTGGTGCATACTTGTATGCTAGCTGGGAGCATCCAGACATGAAGCTACATCTGCAGAGCATTTTAAGATATTTGGGGTTACAGGACAAGTGGTGATACCACCTCTAACTGGTCTTAATCACACTCCAAATTGTGACAAACACTTGTTGGAAGGTTAAGTGTCATATGATTCTTCAGCTGCACAATCCACCTCTTGCTGCCGAGTTGTGCTCCAGAATATAAGCCTTCATTGCTGATATTGTTAAACTCCTAGCCCTTGCATTTGTGAAGAAACTTTCCAAACACATATGAGTGTAAAATGATGCAGTCTTGTCTGCCCAAGTTTGCAGTCAAATCTTAAATAAGAGTTCTGAGTGGGGTGAACTTCCCTCATTACCCATGGAATGTTGTCTTTGAAATCTGGTGGCATAAAAATGGTTAAATATTTTCTTTCTGATCATTTTAGCAAAAACATCCAGCTAAATTGCTTGTCCAGCAATCCCCAACTTAGTTAACTTAAAGTTAAATCCATGCTTGTATGTTTTGCTGAATTGGGTCCTGACTTTCAGAAGTATTCAGCACTCGCAACTCCAGTTGAAATCAGTGGGAGCTGTATCTCTTTGCATCAGGCCATTAC
Organism: Chelonia mydas; assembly: GCF_015237465.2. Lineage (NCBI taxonomy): Eukaryota > Metazoa > Chordata > Testudines > Cheloniidae > Chelonia > Chelonia mydas. The sequence goes on from NC_051246.2 coordinate 65,087,266, forward strand.
TGTATGAACTGTAATAAACATGCAGATTTCAAGGGATAACTCTGCACCTGGCTGTGTTATTTAACAGGCATTGAGAAATGACAGAGCTTTTTGCGCATCCTGGAGCAGAGAGAGATGTGGGGTTTTATAAGACACATGGCTTCAGGACTTTAATCCCTAAGAAGAATGGCCCCAAAACGTGCTGCTAGGAGGGCCTTATAGTTGTTGCTAAAAGGAATTTATACATAAAGAAATAGACAAAGCAGTCAGACCCGGTATAATAGACACATGGGCATGACATCGCTGCATTTAAAGCATGTGCTTTAGATCAGCAGCCTACTTAAATGGAGCCCTTTGAGTTGTGAGGCTGGGAACACTGCTCTGAAAACCAAAGGCTGGTAACCTGATTTCCAGTTTCTTTCCTTTCTTGGGAGGAAGAAAAGCAGTGAGCATTCACGTGTTTACCAACAACTGTCAGTGTCAACTTCTCCTGCAGTGTCCATGCAGGAATCATTGGTTCAGGGTTTGGGCTGATTACCCTTCATGCAATGCTTGGCACGTTTCAGAGAGGTGATAGAGATCTCTCTTTTTTCAGTGTATGTTGTAAGTCAGTGATCCTCAACCTGCGGTACAAAAAGCCAGTGATACATCAGGCTTTGGTGACTGGTACATTAAGCTACAACTCTCTAACTTAATGATAAGCCTGTCTCTTGTGTATCAGAGCTATGGCACAGCCCATCTCCTCTTCAGTGGTGTATGGTCAAACCTGTAATGGAGCTAAGGCAGCTCTAAGTCTGGGCTTTGGAGCATCCTAGACCTGATTGCAGATTAGAGCTCACACAGTCGAATACTAGGCTAAATTCAAGTGCCCTGCTATCAGGGAACACACAGCAGAGCAGCACAGCCTTAAAGGTGAGTGCCACTGGGATGGAATAGAGAGTGGCCAGGATGTGCATCTCTGGAGCCATCAGTGGAGATTAAAGCAGTTCTTACTCAGAAAATCCTCCAGGAAAGCCAGGCACTGGTGGTGCCACCAGCCTTCACTCAGCTGAAGCCCTCTGGGTACAACTGACTGCACCAGCAAGAGAGTTCATGATATTTGACCAGGGTTAATAAACACTTGTGAGAAGTAGAGAAATGGGGGGAGAGTGTGCAGTTTCCATGAACTGCATACTTCCATGAAGTTCTTGCAAGACCCATGAATCCTTTTAAAATGCCAGCATGATCTGTACTTGTTTTTCATAAGAATCTCGGATACTTTAGAACTGAAGAGATGTAATCAATGGCCATTTTATAGTCCCTGTGCAGCATACTGTACCTTGTACTTTAACTCATGGTAGTAGTTTCAGAAAAGTAAATCTACAAAGATTAATCCACAAACTTGAGTTGTAATCAATACCTTTTAGGGATTTCTTGTTGTTGTTCTGCAGGTCCTGGTTGCTAAATCTCCCGTTGCTCCATTCTCAGCTTTCTTCTACACCATTGAAAATTCTGGTCTGGTTCTTCAAGGTAAGATCACAAATTGTTTTACCAATGGGTGTTTTAAGTAGGCTGAAGGTAGGAAATACTGTGATTGTTTAAAATGGTGCCTTGATAACTAATTAAAATAATGTATTAGAGCAAGCTGGCTGACAAACACACTCCCACTGCTCCTTTCGTTGTACTGTCTTGAATTATACTGTATTGTGTTGCTGCATATTTCCATATATCTGAGAGCAAATGAGCCAAGAAGTAATTAATCAAGTCTCCCAGTTTTCATTCAAGGTAAAACCAAATTATTCTGGTAGCATCTCTCCAGTAGGTATACTTCTCCTGGAGAAACATACATGTCTTGAAATATGATAAAAATATGCAATATTATATTGTCCCCTCGTAGCCATTAGACTGAGACCAATAAAAACACAGGAAATCATTATCACTCTCCTTTCTTATACATGTCTTGTTGTGATTACCTTAAGGTGAAGGCCATCTGGCCATAAATACACCTATGATTCTGTATAATAGGGAGTGGTCTACTCATTTGTTGATATGTTGAAAAAAGTGGACTCACCGTACTGAATCCATGTTTTGGTGAACTGGTCTTGGTTGGTTTCCACCCATTTTCCTAATTGATCCAATTTACCAGAATAAATTCTTAAGGTAGACCTATCAGTGCCTGCCCCTCCCATTCAGATGTATGCGATCTGACCTGCTATGGAGCAGATATTGTTTAAAAACCTCAGTCTCACAATTCCTCAGTCTTCAGTGGCTGGGAAATCACTGGTCTAGCTGATCCTATGAAACAGTGTAAGCCTTGTATTTAACTGCATACCAAAAAGCCATACTCCCAGACTCAATGGTGTGTTTATCTATGGCTGGATTCTGCTAGGATAGGCTTGGATCTGTGGCAACTTAGATTGTAAGCTCTTTGGAGAAGGGGCTATCTTTTTGTTTGGTCTTTTTACAGAACCTCGCACTGTGTTTTCCTGGTCCATGACTGGGGCTTGTAGGTTCTACTTACGTTAATACAAATAATAATAGCAATTTACAATGGTCAGAGAAAAAGGGTACTGAGATGATTTTCAATGCGATGTATCCATTTTTGTTTGTTTGACTCAGTTGTGTGCTTGTTTGTGGGGTCCACTAGTTGCTCTCTAAACAGTTGGACACTATATCCAATGCATTCTTACTTATGCTGAAAGCTTAATCTGCCTCATTTGGTATCAGTAACCCAAACAGGCTACAGAAGTCAGGAACAATTTTCTTTACTTTAAGTGGAGTAGGCTAGTAGGGGTGGGTATGTATATTTTTAGACCCAGCCCAGAGTAAAAGAAAGGGCTATTTTATGTCTGTCCCAAACATCTTCATAGTTCTGGAGGATCATTCTAACCATAATTAGCAAAGTGGACCCATCTCCTGATGTATCTGTCCCCAGACACTAACACTGAAAATCATTCCTTCCCAAAGGTCTCTTCTGTCAGAACATGGAAGTGTTTGTCTGATGAATATTTTTGTTCGTTTGAGTCCACTTTCTTCAACCAGGAGTACAGGTTCCCCAGTGATTGGATTCTGCCCTTTCAGAGAAACAAATTGGCTTGGTCATTTACCTTGATCGTGGAGTAGGAGCCTCTTATAGCTGGCTTTTAGACTGCATTGTTGCAGGGAGATGGTAGTTGCTTTTTGCACTTTATCGTTTGTCTCCAGGTGTACAATGTTAAATCACTTTTTTTTTTGAAAGGAGGATAAAAGATAAACCTAGATTAATCTAAACAAATCCTTTGTCATACATTCTTTACACATCTCAAAAGTAGTTTGAAACTCATATTTATTTTATCCATATATTAGATTTTGACCAGGCAGTTATAATTTCAGATCCTTGTTTGTTTGTTTGTTTATTTTCCCTTTCTTATTGCTGTGGAAAGTTGACTTTAATTAAAGATAGGGAGGAAAACAAGGTCCTGTTTTCCCTAGTAATTTGCCACAGTCTATTCCATTTAGTAGTTAACCTCCTAACCAGAGACCAGACTCCAGTGTCTGAACCTTAGATGTCACAGGACTCAATCTGAGTCTGTGCTTTTATGTAATCCACCTCTGTTCTTCTCGGTTCTTTTTAATGAGTTCAGTGTTATTGAGAAATGGTGTCTAAGCACTAAGGCCCTGTTTACACTTACTTACACTTGTGAGCACCTTCTCAGATGAGTAGAGTCTCATTTACTTGAATGGGGTTACTCCTGTGAGTGAGTGTTCTACATTCAGCCCCCAAATTACTATTATTATTGTTGTTTCGTTTATTCTGTTCTGAGCACCAAAAATGGGCTTGTTACTGCTCAAAACACAGAGGAAGAAGTGTAACAAAACATTTGGAAATGCTGAGTGTCAGATAGGAGGATACCTAACCTGCTAGCCAAGAGGTAACTGGGTATCTAGTACAAGGGGAGACCAGGTTTCTGCCTGAAAAGTGCCTGGAAACTATGGGAGAGGTAGAACCTGTGCTTCTTTCTGAAGAGAGGCTAGATGCTGAGTAATGGGTGACAGGCAGCTAGATGAGGCATGTCTGGCGAGAGATGGTACCTGTCCTGCTGGCTGAAAGGCAACTTACTGCTAACAAATGGAATCTATCCCATAGGCTGATAGCAGAGGCAGCTTTTCCATTTAGTCTTTGTTGTGCACGGCAGTCGGTGTCAGGAGGGGGAGCATATTCAGGGCGTCTGACAAGAGAACAAGGGGATGAGTGTGGGAACTGGTGAGAAACAGCAGCTGTCTGAAATGAAATGCCCAGGATTCTTTCCTCTAACTGTGGGGGTCCCATCATTAGTCTATTAACCATGAGGCCATAAACAAATTGACATTGAAAATGTACCTGGAAACTCCTTGATTATAAAGGAGGAGGGGGGAATAAAAGACAAAGTGAAAGTTTGATTTAACAGCTCCACAAGCAATTCCCATTGCCGCCTCTGAGGGATTAGGATATGTGAAACGGGCTAAAAGCAGGAGGAGCTTTTCCCCGCTTTGTTCCATGGACCAGAGGATAATAAATAGCAGGAGAGGCGGTGCAACTAGTTAGGGATTTCACAGGCTGCTATTTGATGCAGTTTAAGGATCTCTTCTGCTATTGTTGCAATTAAAATGGAAAGCGGAACTGTTCTCCATTTGCAAAAGTCTCCAGCGTCCTTAGGAAAAGAGGGCTGAGAGCAAATGGCTATTAACATGGTAATGCTGCCCATTCGGAGGAGTGCATCAAAATCCTCTTTGTTGATGTAAATTGCTGCTCTGTTTGCCCGGTCTCTTTGGATCTCATGGCCTCAGTATAAGCACAGAAAATTGTTCAGAGAGACTCTAATGAAGGAAAAACCACACCTCTTATATCATTTGAGAAGAGCTCCAAGCTGCCCAAGGTCACTGCAGAGAGAAACTTCTCTGCCTTTGTAAACTTGAAGCATTCAGGGTTGAAAAGAATCCAGTTATTCACTCCTTTTATTCCTGTTTTCAATCTAAAGAAATGCAACTTGACAATTGGAAAACAAGGATGACTAGTCAGAGGTTTAACCAAGGAAGCCAGTCTTCAGCCATCCTCATCCTCAACTTAAAATATGGTGTGTAGGTGTGGATGTGTGTGTGCATTGGGGGGGGGGGCGGGGGACTCAGAAAAACCCTATTAGTTTTATGATATAATGTAATGTAGATTTCTCATGAGTCTGAACTTTGACTCCAAAATCCAGTCCTAGCTGCAGATCAAACAACCTTTACTTAAATAATCAGACAAACCAAAAACCTGGATCTGAACATCCCAAAAATGTTCAAGTTTTTGAAATCTGGATCCAAATTGTATTGCTTGCGTCCCTCTACCACTCCTCCACCCCCACCCCGCCCAAATGCAACATAAAATTGCAGTTAAAGTGAGGAAAGTAACTCACTTAAAAAGAAAAATAACAATAATAATAATGACACAAGATTCCTTATTTATATGTATTCCCTTCCAGTGATTCCAGATCTACAAGACTAAGTATGTAAGTCAAAAGATTATTTTTCTAACCGTTAGTGGGATAAACTCCTCCTAGCATCAGAAAATTGAGTTCTTTCAGAGTGACACGCCAGTTCTGGTAACTATTGCAGTCAGTGATTACCTGACAATTCTGTTTCTGATGCCTGAGTCACAATAGACTCCAGCTCGCTCTCCCATAGTTGTGAGGTTTCAATGGTGCTAAATGGAACATACATTTGTTTATGTCTGTAAAGTTGGTAGATGTGACTCAGCCACATGTACACAACCAGGAAGAAGATAAGTTGAATCAGAGGATGTCAGTTTTAGGTTGTATACTGTATACATCTCTGACTATAATTATTTGAGAACAACATTCTGAGAGATATGTTGGACTCTCTATTATGGTAGCATTAGTACAGATTCTGCTGCCTGTGAAATTGTCTCTCTCCTCCCACCCCAACCAAGTATCCTCTCTGTTAGTGAGAGGACAGTACTTAAAAGAATGACTGGGCAGAACAATGGCCATTTGCACAAACATCTTCTTTCCCCATCCCCAAAGGATAAACCTACTGTGATTTTTCACTGAATCCTAGTACCAGGTGATTTACCCCAGTGCTTAGTGAAATAATTCACTCTTTATAAGAGGTACCGAAACACAAAGCAATAATATTTATGAGTGAAATGGGAGTTGTTATGAGAAATTACTTCTCTGGGGTTTTTTAGATTCATAGAGTTTAAGGCCAGAAGGCACCATTAGATCATCTAGTCTGACTCCTGTATAAAACAAGCCATAGAATTTCACTCAGTAACCCCCGTACTGAGCCCAATAACTTGTGCTTGGCTAAAGCATCTCTTCTAGAAAAGCATCTAGTCTTGATTTGAAGACATCAAGAAATGGAGAATCCACCACTTCCCTGGGCCACGTATTCCAATAGTGAATCCCACTCACGGTTAAACACTTGTGTTTTATTTCTCATTTGAATTTGTCTGGCTTCAGCTTCCAGCCATTGGCTGTGCCTTTGTCCACTAGATTAAAAAGCCATTTAGAGTTACTGCAGAGTTGCTCAGGTGTATATGAGATCACTGAGTCTATGTTTTATTCTTTAATTTTAAAAAGCTGTAATTTTACTGCGATTGGGGGTCAACACTCTCCCCCTCGTGCAGACTGATTCCCCTCACTCCCTGATACTGAATACACTGATAAGGTTCCCTGTATTGCCATGTGACAGGTTTTGACTTCTGGGACCACAGGAGTGCGAAGCATTGTAGAAGTGATGATTGATTCTTGAGGGGATTGTAACATCCTGACTTCCCCCTCCACCCCACTCCCCCATCCTTTTAGCAGGTGTTGTGGAACGTTAAGTATGTTGTGTGTCACGAGTTACTGGGACAGGTGACTTGTGGCTTGTAGAGATAAGGGAAGTGTGATTCTCTTGGGAGGGAGAATTTAGGGTACAGGTTGAACAGATCTGAGGGAGTGCAGGGTGGCAGTTTTCCACAGGTGGAACAGTGATTGACACTGATAAATAAAATAAAGGGGATATGCAAAGTATGGAAATATTGGGCATCAGAAGGAAATGTGGAGGAGCCTACAAGCAAGGAACTAGATTCTGATTGCATTTCAGAGCCATTGTTTTTCCTACAGCAGTGCCTCCAGCTTTTGCATCTGGGGAATCAAGTGTTAGCACTGAAAACAGTTTTCATCTTCCTCCACTACCCTGCTCCCTAAAGAACTCACCAGAAGGCAGAGGTGAAAGTAAGCCAGTACACCCCGGTACGGCGTACCGGCAAGAGCCAGTGCACCATACTGGGGTAGCCCGGCTTCCCCAGGGGGCAGTTTAAAGGGCCTGGGGCTCTCAGCCGTGGCTGGAGCCCCAGGCCCTTTAAATTGCCTCCAGAGCCCCGCTGCTGGAGCCCTGGGGTAGCGGCTGCGGGGCTCCGGCAGCTATTTAAAGGGCCCGAGCTCCCCTGTTTCTACTGCCCCAGCCCTTTAAATAGCCGCCGAAGCCCCGCCGCCACTGCTCCAGGGGCTATTTAAAGGACCAGGGCAGTAGAAGCAGGGGAGCCGCAGACCCTTTAAATAGCCCCCAGAGCCCTGAGGTAGTGGGGGCTCCAGGGGCTATTTAAAGGGCCAGGGCTCCAGCTGCCTCTGCCACTCCGGTCCTTTAAATAGCCGCTGGAGCCCCGCCCTATTTAAAGGGCCAGGGCTCCGGCAGCTAATTAAAGGACCGGGGCAGTAGAAGCAGGGGAGCCCCGGGCTGCTGCTGCTACCCCAGTGGGGGAGGGGCGAAAGGAGGAGGAGAAGGTGGGGGCACTTACCTTACAGGGTGGGCTGGGGCTGGTTCTGACCCCCTCGGCCCCTCCCCTTCCACCCTAGGCCCCACCGCTTCCGGGGGCCAGAGCTGGCCCCAACGTACCGGTAAGTCACTCGACTTACTTTCACCCCTGCCAGAAGGCCACCCACTCAGCCATGGCATTCTGTGGCACATAGGGCACACCAGGATGCCTGTTCATCTCGGCATACTGTGAGAGACTGATTGAAATAGCAAGGAAAGTTGTAAGGGAGAAGGTACGTTAACAGAGCTGTTGTGGGGACTTCAGGACTGGCCTAACTGGGCTGTTGCAAGTCAGGACTGAGATGTTTGGCAGTACCAGAAGCTTGTACAGCCCCTGTCTACACGCTAGCCAGTAGTCTTTTTCATTACTGCCAAATACTCATACTTTATTCTTAAGTATCTAGAGATACTTCATGGTGAAGAATCCCAGAGGCTTCTGGAGAAAAGGGAATAAAGAAACTGAAATTATGGCTTGGATTTAAAACGTAATGCTTCACTGGCTGGGGAATCATTAATGAACATTCACTAAAAGCACATTTTAAACTGCCTTGAAAATGTGTCCTCAGTGACAGACAGAATATGTCTGTGTCTGTTTATCAATGTTCTTAAATGTGGGGTTTTTTTAGTTCATACATGTAAAGCTATATCTAGGAAAGGTGCTTTTGTATTGGTCTAATAGAGTAGACTCTAGTAGAGTGTATGAGTTCCTCTCTTTGTTGTTCAGCGCATGGTGCAAAATAAGATGCTTTTTTAAAAGGAAACTTTTCATTAATGTTACCAGACTTTCCTTGTGCTTCTCCTGTCCTTTCTCAGTGATGACCATCTTACTGTCTTCTCAGATACAAAATGTCTATGAGCACCTCTAGACTTCTTCCTTAGAATTCTAACCTTTCCCCTTGGAACCATGTTATAGGGGCCATCCATTATTTCCCATAACATTATCTAAATATAGAGCTAGTAAATTGCAAGACCCCTTTGAATCGGTCAGCAGAGCCCATGAAAACTTGGATTAGTATAAGTAGTGGAGCAGAATTCCTGGAGAATAGCTTTAAGAGGACAGTATGCATATTAAACAGAGGGATATATCAGGCCTGTGTCTCCATTACATTTTTTGTTCTGTTTTGTATTTTTAATGTGTAGGTGGATGAAGTGCTCATAAAGTGAGGGACTGACTGCTGTCAACTCCAAACCTGTCCTGGAGTACTCCCTCTTAATCCAATCATGCAGCCCCACATTGTTCTGACAATGGACTTCATTCCTGATCTTCAGCATCCCAGGTTTATCCCAGTCCTGACCCTCCCATTTATCTTTGCTAATATACCTACGTCCTATGCTTCAGTGCACCACTTGCTGTGCCAGGCCTCCGAGGGCTCCATACAATCCTACCAGTGTATCTCAATCCTGACCTTCAGCAGCCCATATTTATACCAGTACTGCGCTCCCGCTCTCACAGCTCTGCCAATGTACATCAGTCCCAGCCTACAGCATCTTCTGCTTACTCCAGTCCTAGGACCTCAGATACTACCACTGAACTTCAGTCTGACTCTGCAGCAAACTAAAAAAAATGTCAAATGATTTGGAACTGTCAACTTTTGCCGCAACCTTTGTATCATGTGTTCTTCATCAGGTATGTGTCAGTGTGGCTTATGCTGTAGGTGCACATGTGCCTCATGTATGCAAGACTAGAATTTTTTTTGAACAACAGTATCCATGCCACCCTCCTTCATAGAATCATAGAATATCAGGGTTGGAAGGGACCTCAGGAGGTCATCTAGTCCAACCCCCTGCTCAAAGCAGAACCTAATCCCCAACTAAATCATCCCAGCCAGGGCTTTGCCAAGCCTGACCTTAAAAATCTCTAAGGAAGGAGATTTCACCACCTCCCTAGGTAACCCATTTCAGTGCTTCACCACCCTCCTAGTGAAAAAGTTTTTCCTAATATCCAACCTAAACCTCCCCCACTGCAGCTTGAGACCATTACACCTTGTTCTATCATCTGGTACTACTGAGAACAGTCTAGATCCATCCTCTTTGGAACCCCCTTTCAGGTATTTGAAAGCAACTATCAAATCCCCCCTCATTCTTCTCTTCTGCAGACTAAATAATCCCAGTTCCCTCAGCCTCTCCTCATAAATAATGTGCTCCAGCCCCCTAATCACTTTTGTTGCCCTCCGCTGCCCTCCTTCCCTGTCCCCTCTTCTAGCACCCTTCGCACAAGAGTCTGTTGCAAACAGAAGTGGCCTTCTTGCTTTGTCTAGGAGCTATAGGAGAGGTTCCATCAGAGTTCAGGGGAAGATGTGTCTATTCCCAGCATATCCTCATTCCAAAGAAGAAAGAGGGTCTTTGTCCTATCCTACACCTGAGGAGACTCAACAAATACATATACCATCTCTGGTTCAGAATGGTAACAGTTCCCTCCATCCTTCCATGTTCCAAACTCAAGACTGGTTCACAGCTCTTGACTTATGCATACTTCCATATAGCCATCCATGTGACCCATAAGAAATCCCTATGATTCACAGTGGAGCCCAAATATTGCCACAATAGGATTCTGCTCTTTGGATGCTCCATGGCACAGAGAATATTCAGAAAATGCCAAGCCATAGTGGCATTGCAGTTAAGGAGGCAGGGAATCCCATGTCTAGTAGTACCTGGAAGACTGACTGATCAGGGGCAGGTCCCAAAAGGAGACTGCAACAGCCTTGGAATAGGTCCTTTCCCTGTTCCCTCAACTTGAATCCCTTCTGAATTACATATAACCATCCCTTACACCCTCTCATAGATAAAGTTCATAGGAGCTATGATTGACTCAAAATCCACGAGAGCCTGTCTGCCACAGGACAGATTCTGATCTCAATGGCAAACAGACTAAAATCAAATTCAGTGAATTCATGCATACGTATCTGGGACTTTTATGCCACATGTCAGCATGTACATACATGGCACTGCTTACCAGACTTCACCATCAGCCCTCACAATTATATATGTGCTCTGTCCAGACACCGTATGAACAAGAAGATCACTGTCCCACCTCAAATCCTGCAAAAGCGTGCTTGGCAGCTACATACAGTAAATGGAAAAATTCCTTACCTCCTTCCCAACTATGACATTTATCACAGATACTTCAGGGACAGGCTGGGGTGCCCACCTCAGCCATCTGCAGATGCAAGGGACATGTGCAGGCCTACTTACACTACATATGAACATCCTGGAGCTGAGATCCATCACAGTGTTTCTGCCTGTTCTGTGGAACTCCTTGTTGCAGATCTTAATGGAGAACACGTCTGCAGTGTACTATATAAACAAGCAAGGAGATGTTTGATCATCCAATCTGCCCCAAGAAACCATCAGGCCCTGGATGTGGCATTATAAACATGGGATAAGTCAACAGGCTCTGCACCTCCAGGGCCAGCAACAACCTAGCAGACTTCTTGAGCAAGCATACAGTGACCAACCACAAGTGGTTGCTGCAGAAGCCTGAAGATGATATTCCCTCGGTGGAGGACTACCATACTGGACTGATTTGCAATAGAGACAACACCAAATGCCTGAACTTCTGCCTCAGGGGAGGCCTGAGCCTGGGCTTATTATCAGATGCCTTTCTCTGCCTGTGGTCTCAAAGACTCCTATATGCCTTCCCGCCAATTCCCCTGATTCCCAGGATGGTATCCAAGATCAGACAGTAAAAGGCTATGGTCATCTTTTAGCCTCTTACTAGGCAAGGCAGTTTTGGTTGACAGACCTGCTGAAGGTGTCCCAGCAACCTCCCATACATCTCCCAACTTGTTCAGATGTAATATCTCAGAACCAAGTTCAAGAGGGCAGTACTGCAATTATTGCTTGACTGATACAGCTGAAGCTCCTCATTCCTACCATGCAGTGAGGATACTGCTTGCCTGTCACCTACAGTGGGATCCACACTGACACATAGTAAAAGAAGAGAGAGAGCGAGAGCGGTTACTTATCCTACAGTGACAATAGTTCAAGATGTTGTTGTCAGTGTTGATCCCATGACCCGCCCTCCATCTCTGCCATGTGTGTCCTTGCATGGAAGTATGAGGAGACACAGGGCACAATAGACACTGCTGTTCAAAGCAACTTTTGGTCTCATCCACATGAGGCATATTGTGCACCTACAGTGGGATCTACACTGACTACAACATATCAAAGAACTAGTTACTGCAGAGCAAATAACCATTCTCTCTGGTTACTGTTGCTCTTGACCTTCTCTTCTGTTATTTGTTCCGCTCACTACTGCATCTTGCGTCAACTTAGACTATAAAAGGGACATTGTCTTTCTGGTGGTATTATTTGTCAGATCCTGTCATCTTTAGTTTTCCATATACTGGCCTTGGAGTGGCAGAAAAAAATATTGTTAGATTTTTTAACAGCAGAAAGTGACTCAATATATTCTAGTTTTAACATCTAGTATTGGGACTTCCCTTTTCCTCTCTTGGTCCTCTGGATCCTAGATTGGAAGACCTTCAGGACATGCTGTAAAGTCTATCTGTATTCCCAGGCTTTGGGGCGGCGAGAGTGTTGAGTGTGGGCTTGGAATAGATGGTTGGAGTGAGCTTTCAGCTGGCATTATGGTCATTTGTAATTTTTTGTTTAGTTATTCTAAATTTCTCTCCATGTGCTAAAAGATTATTGATTAGTGAGGGAGAAAGAGCATCCTGAAAGAAATAGAAGCATTATCTGCACCGTATTGTGTGAGTTTGAACGAGACACAATAGTTTACTGCATCAAAAGATTTTATTCAATTGAAGAACAGTTACTATTTAGTGACCTTTGTCCAGAGCAGAGTGGACATGATCTACAAAATGAAGCAGAATTGTACTTGTTGACTGGAGGGGATGGAAGACAGATTAATGGGAATTAAGGTGTTTGTTGCTGTTGAGCTGGTAACAGATTTGTGCATGGTTCAGTCAGTGATTTCAGACACAAGTGGGTAGATGAAGATGGATCTAACACTGTTAGGGTCTCTGTGGAGTGGAATGAGTTTTGCTACATTCACCATTGGACACTGAGAACTTGATGATGATTGTGAAAGATCTGCAGTATCAGGACCAGAAAGCATTAACAATTGTTAGTCTAAAAAATCAAAGGCTCTTGAGGAGCAGAGGGATCTAACTGTTTTCATTACAGAGGTATAACTGACTACAGATGGTAATGAGAGGATGAGGAGGAGTCACCTCTTTGAATTTTGAAGAAAGACTGGTGACATTTTGGACTTGATGAGTTTAGATCAAATAGAAATAAGAAAAACCGTCAATACAAGGTAGTAAAATATTTCCCTTTAAAAAGAGAAAACCTTTATAGTGGTACACTAGTTAGATGATAGACTTGTTTCGACTCTGACTGCACTTTTGGCTAGTAATATAACTTTCGGCAACTTGAGGGAACATATTAAGTAGTTTTAGCCCCAATCCAGCAAAGTACTTAAGCACGTGCTTAACTTTAAGCATGTAAGCAATCCCACTGAAGCCCCTGGAACTACTCGTGTACCGAAAGTTAAACATATCCTTAAGTGCTGTGCTCAGTCATGGCCAATGTCCCAATATTTAGATTTTTTAAAGTCTTACAAAATCTAATGTGAAAGATCCTAATATGTTTTAATGGTTCTTATTACCTTCAGTGAAAAAACATTCATGTGTACGTTTATTTAATATAAACTTTCAGCTGCAGTTCTGGAAACCGCTCAGGCTTGAATACTGAAAATGAACCGAAGTAGGAAGTCCTGCTGTTCACCATGGGTAGAGCCTCCTGCACCAACACTGTCCCTGGTGACCCTTCTTTAAGAGGGATCATGCAGTGTAGAGAATGAGCAGGCTTTGGGGGCAGGGGAAAAGAATGGATTCCCCCCCCCTCACCCCCGCCGACACACACACACACTTTTCCCTTTCTTCATGCACAGATCCTCCATTTCAAATCTATTGAGCTACCTTGCAAGATCCAGGCCAGGAGGACAGCTAACCTGGATGTAGCCAACCTTTCCTAATGTAGGGCAGGTCTTTGTAGAGGAAGCATGATCTGACCCTAAGTTTCTAGGTTATTTTGATTCTGTTTCTCTGCTGGCCCCACTCAGCTCTATAGACTCTTCAGTACTTGCGTGTCATAAAACCGAAGACCAAATCCGTTCTCATTTACAACATTGTAACATTGAACTAAATGTGATTACTCCTGGTTTACAATGATGAAAATGACAGCAGAGTTTGGTCTTAATTTTGCAAATTCCTTCACTCCCCCGCCTTCCGCTCAAATACAAGACATGATTCACATGCCCTGCAAATGTTCCAGAACAAAAGTATTCTCACAACCTCAGATTAGAGAGAAACTTTCCCTTATTATTCTATTGGTAATGAATTCCTGATCCAAGTAAGCTGTTTCCATGTGTTTTCAGTAAAAAGCTGAAGCAAATGCTGCCATAGTATACTTCCAAGAGGCTTTGGACATAACGGATGAAGTCTCTAATCGATGACAGCTAATATCTGTGATTTGTGTCAGTGCATCCTCCTGGGAACTGAAATATGAGATGGAGAATGATTTCAAGATCTAGTGGTCCCATATGGCTACATCAGCAGTTTTTTGCTTTTAACATAGAAGATGTTACATTTTTACAGCTTTTGTGCTACAGATTTGTAAAATATCATCAGATGGACTTAATGGCTGTAACATTCTCAGGATAGCATGGTCCTGAATATGAAGCCAGGAAACTGCAAATCCAAAAACATCCTTTTCAGCCGGGATAGACTCATGTGTTTTTGTACCATAAGATCATGAAAGTAAGAGGTAGAAAAGACTGTCATCTAATCCAGGGGTTCTCAACCTTTTTCTTTCTGAGGCCCCCGCAACCTGCCACGGCTGAAATATGAGACAACAGTTGTTTTTCTGCATATAAAAGCCAGGGCCAGCATAAAGGGGTAGCAAGCATGGCAATTCCCCGGGGCCACACACCACAGGGGGCACTGCGAAGCAAAGTTGCTGAGGCTTCGGCTTCAGCTTCAGCCCTGGGCTCAGGGCCCCGGGCTGCAGTCCTGTGCGATCAGGCTTTGGCTTTCTGCTTTGGGCCATAGCAAGTCTAATGCTGGCCATGCTTGGAGGACCCACTGAAACTTGCTTACAGCCCCCCAGGAGGCCCCAGGCCCCTGGTTGAGGACTACTCATCTGGTCTTTTCCCTCATGGATACAGTAGAATTGCTACCAATATGTTCCAATTTTTGTTCAGTCCACCATTTTTGTGCTGCTGCTTAAACACTAAGTTAGCTCATGTTGTCATTTCATCTTGACTGCTAACCATAAGCTCTCCTGTCCTGAAGAATGATTTACATTTCAGTTCTATGCACAACATCTCTTTAGCTTTAGGGATACTGGTGAAAGTTCATTGGATGACCCTGTTTTGAGTTGTAGTTTTTCCCTGTTATTGTTTGGGACTGTAACACCCTGGAAAGAGTAGGACTGAAGTGTGCATTGTTCAGAGGACTAAAGCAGCCCTACATTGTGAGAGACAGCGGCAAACCAACAAGAACCCCATGGCCAGGTGAGTCAGACCATGGTGGCCATGAGGGGGAATCACAGAGGCCAACCCACTTACAAAAACACTTTGTTAATAAAATACCGACATCGTACCAGAGCTTTGGTAATGTTAGTACTTAAAAAATCCCTGCCTTTAAAGTATGATTCTGTGGCCCCTTTCATGGTTCTGAGCTGCTTGCAAACATTAATGAATGTATCCGCACAGGTAAGAAAATGTTATCCTCGTTTACAGATGGGGAGCTAAGGCACAGAGAAATGAATATGGACCAAAGTCAGAGAAATGTCTCTGGAAAGTGACATTGTGGAATTCAGTATTTCTCTTTTTGGCTTCCAGATCAAGTGGGCTCAATTGTAGAATTAAAAGGTGATTTTATAATTATCACTGCTATAAACTCCACCTAGGATCACAGACTCCAGCTGGGCTCTTTCTAGCACTGACAACATCCCCAGTCTAAAGATACTGCAATTAGAACATAGCTAACAATTTGGTTGATGATACATGATGCAATCTTATAGCTGTATAGGCTCCGTAGAGTGAATAGGAACATAGAAGTGTTTGTTAATTAGTTACTACATTTTATACATTTATTTACTGGTGTCAGTGAAATCTGACTTTAAGACACATAAGAAGAGAATATATTGAGTAAGAAGGTGCCATTTGACATAATCCTGTTTCTGACCATAACCACCCTTTAAGGATCAGAAGGGTAGCCTTGTTAGTCTGGATCTGTAAAAGCAGAGTCCTGTTATGCTCCAATACGTCCGTTAGTCTATAAGGTAACACAGGACTCTTTGCCGCTTTCACCCTTTAAGGGTTACAGTGGACTCCATTTAAACTGGATTCAGATTCTATAGGCAAACCACACTATCTCTTTAGGCTCTGGCGTAGGGAACACAGAAACATAGCTTTTCTGGATATTTTCTAGCTCCTAGCTTTGTCCTGCTGTTTCGTTTCTTCATCTGCACCCTCTGTTCCTCTCCAATTTAAGCCTCAGTATCTCTTCTCATTTAAGGCCTAATCCAAAGTCCAATGAAAGCAGTGGACTTCAGATCAACCCCTACGAGCAAGTCTTTCCTCCAATCTGCATTGCAGATCTTTGGTGCATATATTGCACTCATTCTTCTGGTGGAATGCCCATCAGTGATTGGTTCTCTTCACCATTGCCTCAACGTGGTCATTACAGCTCCCCTAACACTTTTCATAACGATATGGGTTGTTAGTTTCTGTGTGCTGGCTAAATTCTTACTCACACAGCTATATTCTACCTCCCTAAATTCTCCCCAGTTTCACTTGGATATGTTTTTTTTATTTTCTGACTTAACTGTTGTTTAGTTTTGTTGTGCTCTGCTAAACAGCTGCCACATTCCACCCATGGACATGGCCACATTTCAGCAGTTGGGTGAAGTTATCCTTGTATATAGTTTTTATATGAGTTAGTAAAACATTTGGGGATCCATAAGGATGAAAGGTGTTACCGAAATGTAAGACAGTAAGAGGGCCAGATCCTCAAATGGTATTAATTGGCATAGCTCCATTGAAATCAATGAAGTTATATCAATTTTCACCACCTAAGGATCTTGTGACAATGAGAGTTCTTTCCATGAACTGACTGGAGAATACGCAGTTGAGATCCCCAGACTGGATCAGAGAGGAGAATTTGGCCATTAGTGTGGACATTAGGTAAGATGGAAAAATCCATTTTAAAAGGATTCAGTTGACATTTTCAAAGCACAGTATTAGTCAAAAAGGTGCTTCCTCCCTTTTCCTATTGAACACCCATGTAGCTGCCTTATCCAACACACAGGGTGAAATCCTGGCCCCACTGAAGTCAATGGGAATTTTGCCATTGATTTCAATGGGAACAGAATGTCACCAACAATGTCTTGTTCCTTTTTTGTGTATTGTTTAAAACAGATAAAGGTATCAGAGAATCCTCTCAGGCTGCCTCTGTAAGTAATGAAGCAATCTTCAAATTCTTAAGTCTTAATCAGGTATTTGCCCTGGAAACCTGATTCTAAGAGTTATATTTATCCAATCAAAAAATATACTATGAGACCTATGTATCATATTAAAATAGTTTGAAATTTGAATAACAAATACTTGCAACTGCTCACCAATAAGCTACAAAATTATTCAAAAAAAATTATTCAGCAGTTAACTCATCTTCCTTGTGGGCCTGATTCTGATCTTGATTACATAGCTCCATTGACTTCTGTGGAGTTATTCCACATTTTCACTGATGTAACTCAGATACTGGCCCTCTATGATACAACGCCATTGGGACCTTGAAAAATTCTTGAGATTAACTGCAGGTCTGGATCAGGGTAGGGAATAATTATGTGAATGCTGGCATTAATAGGCTAAGTCAAGATACCAGGGTTAGAGCACACTGAGCTAGCTAGCTCTTGGGGTTGCCATTTGTTTGAATCCCTTCCAGAGGGATCTGCTCTTAGGCTCTCTGCAGGTGGTAGGGAGGTGAAATTGCACCTTGCTGCAAAGATGAAGAGGGAATACAAATGGATGATGCTCACAGGGATCAAAAGAATCAAGTCTTCGCCAAGATATTTTATCTTTGGGAGTATTTTGTTCTTATATCCATTTTCCACTGAATCTATGTTTTCATTTAAACAAAGAAATAAGTTTCTATCCTTTCTATTGAAGAAATAACTCCCACACATAATCCAATGCTCTGTGAATGTGGCCTCATAGAAAACTCTCCCCTAGCAAGCAGAAGGAAAGATGTGAAGAAGTGACCTTCAAAATCTAGTTGGATTATTTAAATTGTAACATTATTAAGCAATCTGCAATATAAGAAACAATAGCTGAGAGCTTTAGGTAGGACACACAAAATCTCAGCCAAGATTTTTACAGTGGGGTCACTCAAGTCAAAATATGTGGCCTGATTTTCCAACTGCTGAGCATCCAGCACTTCACTCCTAGAAATGTTCCCTGCTTGTTAGGGGTGAGACTCATTGGCTGGGCAATGCAGGGGAAGCTCACATTTCTTCTGCCCAGGCTCTTCGTATTCTATGGATAAACACAGGACTTCTATTGCCAGAGATGTCAGGCTGGAACTTTACTTAATTAATTTTCAAGGGGAAAGATCTTAAATAGCAAGTTGTCTTCCCTTTTGCTTTTTCCATTCAGTATTTGTGCTGTGAACAGAACAGTTTCAGCAAGCAGACAGTGAGATATGCGCACATATTGTAGCCATTTATTTGTGGCCCATATCCTGTCTGCCTTGGTCACTTGGTGAAATTCACATCCTGTTTGTTTAGTTTCCTTTTGTCTACCCTGTAGCAGTGCAGGGAGAATATTCCTACATATATCTTTTCTCTTCTGCTCTGAAATTGGATAACAGTGCAAATGATTGTGCTCAATAGCTGGAAATGCTGAGGATGTCCGATTGCTGAGGTCTCTTATTTTAAACTCCACATGTCAGGAAGGGTGAATTGGATCCCACCAGCTTAGCACTGTAGGGTGCAGGATGCATCAACAGGAAAACCAAACAAAACATGAAGTGAAATTCATTTGAAAAGGGAAGGGACTGGTGTACCACCCATTAGCAGTGTTTAAACTGTTCGTACTCTCACACAATAGGCTTTTTATTTTCCTTCAGCTCTCCCCAATATGCAAAGCTCTCTTGACCTGACTTTCAGAGATGCAGTCTCATTGAAGTCAGTAGGAGCTACAGCCGCTCAACACCTTTGAAAATCAAGCCAATATAATCCTAGACAGTAACAAAATCCAGAGATTAGGATTGTTAAAGTGTGGATCATGTATTTCTATAACATGGCCAGTGGCCAGTATAAAGATGTGCCTGAGGAGATCACAGGCTCCAGCATACAGGGCATCATTTTAGCTGAAGGCTGCAACACCTTTCCAGACTTTGAGGTCCACTTCCCCACTTCTTTGTGGCCTTGTTTCATGGCTACAATCCTTCCAATTGAGTGACAAGATAGGACTCCTTTTGGAATCTGTGAAAGAGGCTTTTTAATCACCCAGAAGGATTGTTTCTTGAGAAACAAGTTTCTTGCTCTCCTTCTCCCCTGGGTAGCATTCAGAGACTGATGGCCTGGGCAGTGAGGGACCAGCAATTGAAACTGAGCTTCCCACCACCATAGCAGTATAGAGCACTAACTATGGAGCCACTTTCATTACATCCTGGTGGGAAACAGTCACAAGCAGTGGCCAGGAGTAGGAACAACTCCACACTCCTCCCTGAGCTCTGTGTGCAGAATCAATTAATTAAATTTCACCACCAAGTCTGAACATCAGTCAGGGAGACAGTCTGCTGGCTGGTCACAGCTCTCTGGGCTCTGCACAGGAACCACCGCTTGCTGTATCTCCCAAATGCACCAGAAACTCCAGCACACAAACTAAATCTGCACAAATCAAATCCTTCCATGGCAGAAGGCTTAAATGGCTTTATCTTGATCTGGGGTTGCAACTAACAATATTGCACTAACAGATTTCAGCTTCCTTTGCATTCTTGTTTCAGTTTCCGCCTTGCACAGGCAGATCTTGCAGAGGGAGACCTGATTGAGTGATTTAGGAAAAACCTGTTTGCCTCTCATTAGAACCCTGCCTCTCCCTCATGTCAGTATCCATTGCTTTCTAATCTGTCTGCTAAACAGAGGACTTCAGTCTATAGTGTTAGTTTGGCACCCTCTCTTTAACATGTAGGGGGGCAAGGGGATGGTGGGGAATCCTATTTATCACCAGCTCTGCAGAATGTACATATTCCCTGGTAGCTCTTTAAGTGCTGAGGAAGCTACCTTAACTGGTGAACTGATCCTCACAGTAACCCAGTGTCATGTGAATTGGAGTTAGTAGAGGAGGTAACTTGATGATGCCTGTGATCAGTAGAGCTTCCACTTGCTGAGGGAGCGATAGGTTGCGGTTTGCCTCTGAAGGTGATTTCTTCAAAAAAGGGAGCAGGGAGAAAATGTAAGGAGAGTATGGATCCCTGTCTCCTGACTGCCTGAGGCTTTGCTTACACTGTTATAGCTGTACCAGCAAACCAGCTGAGTGGAGACGCAACTTAGACAGGCAAAAGGGTTCTTTTGCCAGTTTATCTATACCAGTTCCTCAAATGAAATTCACTCTACCAGCAAAAGGATTTTTTTGCCCTCATAACTGCATCTATACTAGGGCTTTTGCTCATAGTTGTGTCAGCTAGGTGGTTTTTTGTTTTGTCTTAACACCCCTACCTGGCATATCTATGCTGGCAAATCTTTTAAATGTAGGCCCAGGTCTGAATTAGAGCAGAAAATGCCAGTGTAATGGTTAGTGTTCACTCCATTCTGGACAGCCATATGTAGCAACTGCAACAGAAGGTGCTTGGGGTTGGGAGTTGTGCCTGGGGCAACTGTGGCCTAGTGGATTGAGCATAAAACAAAGAATTAGGAGACTTGGTTTCTCTACCCACTTCTGGCAGTGATTTGCTAAGTGACCATAGGCACTTAAGTAAATTGTTTAATCACTATGTGTCTCAGTTTACCTGTCTGTTACATGGGAGTGATATTGTTTAATCACATTTCTAAAGTGCTTTGAGATGAAAAGTCTCATATCCATTCTATGTATTATTATTTATCTTGATCCATAAAAACAAATGAAACACTTTGAAGCAGTACCTCACTGAAGTACATTTTGCAGCATATCACTAGGCACTCTATTTAAAGTGATCTGCAATAAACCTCTGAAATAATAAATGCTTGTGTGTAACAATTCAACTGCAGCTTGGCAAGTGTCTGGTACAAGAATGGAATAGAATGTTGTTGCTGAATACATAGACTATGACAGATATTTAGGGTCAGAGAGGAATATTCCAGATGTTCATAAGCAATGGCGTATAGCATCAGATGGGAGGGTGTAGGACTGGGAGTCAGCTGATTAGGAGTGGGCTAGCTCTGCTTGGATCAGACAGAACTAGTGGAGAGCCAGACAGCACACTCCAGGCTCTGCAGTTTTGAAGCCTCCTCTTAACTATGCATACATGGGTTGGTGGGAAGGGAGAAATTATAACTCACTAGCACAGTTGTGCAAAACTGTCATGAAAATTTACGGGCTCAGGCACAATATACTCACCTGCCCTTACTATGATGACCAATGATAATGAAAAATTGAATATCTTACTCGCCAAAATAACTGCTTGTCCAAGGCAAGTAGAATTTTTCAAGAATGTACAAACACAAAGGCCATGAGATGAAGGCTGTGCCACGAGCCAGGCATAGACCAGAGGATGATGATTTTGCTCCCAATCCTTATGGAGAGAGAATGAGAGAAAGAGAAAGAAAATGACCTGAAGGTCCTTTCATCCACCAAGGAGTAGATGTGATGGGAAAGGACCTAGTGCTAGTACTGATTTGAGAGAGAGAAACCTGACAGCAAAATACCTCTATGTGTTATGTGTACCAAATCTGTACTTAATTGTTTGGTAGGAAACAGAAAGCTTCTGTTTCTTTTAAGTGCCTGGTGTCTAGATGCAGCAGCTGAGTCAGTTTAGAGAGAACTAGGATATAAACTGTCTTTTATTCTGATTTGCACCTTAAACTGGCAGTTTGCCTTCATGCCTGCTCCTGGAACCCTCAGGCACAAGACCTTGGCTGACTGGCCCTGTGTAACCCAACCTTTCCGTAATAGCACGTATTTTTGGTAAAAGGATTATTTTTTTTAAATAAAGGAAGTAGAGGTAATGTTGACCCTGAAACACCAACAACTCAAAGGGCCATTCACGGTTTCCTTCAAAACAAAACCAAGTGCAAGATAATACTAACCACGGCTCTGTTCCTAAGAGAGCATCATAATAAAGCACCCACTATTATTGTTTGAACAGTGTTTGTTCTTAATGTGAACAAAAGGAAGGAAGAGAACTCTGCTATCAGGCTGGAGAGGAAGGATGCTGTCTTTGTGGCCCTTGGCTACCCTAACTTTAAATGCAAGGAAGTACAGGGCACTGCAGCATAACCTTTCTGCAGTAATAGATGGCAAAAATTGATAGTTCAGGGCATAAACTGTGCGCACTATTAATCTGGAGAGCAGGCCTCACATCAAAGCTCTAATTCAGGTACCTGAGTGCTAGTGGTTTATCCAGGGCTGGATTGAGGCAATCTGGGGGTTTAAGCCCCCACATTGCTCTGCCCTGTGCCCCCTACCTCCCAGAATGTGGCCCCATCCCACCTCCATAACCTGTCCACTACTTGCAATGGCAGGAGACATACCTTCCTACCCAGAGTGCCAGGAGTTGTAAGAGTCTCCCGGTATTTATCCCAGCATCAGGAGTATGTCTACTTGGATGAGTGAGACAGGCCCACTGCACTCTTCTCCTCCTGTCATACACATTGAGTCCTCTGCTGGAGTGCAGTGGCAGGCCCCCCGAGCAGTGAGTCTTGGAGTTAACACACCATCAGGATGATTGAGGCAGTTCACTGGTCTCTGAGCTGTTGTTTCAGGCTCTCTGCAGACTCAGAAAGTAGTTGCACCATCAGTTACACTAAGTCATGATTTCAGGATTTTCTTTGCAGCCATGAAGGGAAGATACTTACTTTTTTATTAAATGAAATCAGAGATTCTGATGTCATCACATGACTCCAGGAGCTGGGGCATTGCCCTATGGTACATATCCCCTAATCTGGCCTTGGGTTTATCTAATCCAGTTACCCTCTCTTTGATAGTGGCCAGAGGTTTAGAGAATGGTGTAGAAGCCTTGTTATTCCCCAAAGTATGCAATCCTATGTCACAGGGTGTTTGAACAGGCTGTATCCTCATGGTACTTTCAGTACAACACACACTATCTTAATTCCTGAGCATAAAATGCTTTGAGACTCTTGGATGTAAAATGCTAGAGACACTGGAAGTGTAATTCTTTATTTTATTTGTCTTGATAACCAGCTGCACTGGCCCATGGTTTAACTTCCTTGCATTTTTTACCTGCCAGGTGTATGGGCTATAAAATTGCACTGTTTTATGTCTGTGATACATCAGTACCAAGGGTCAGAAGCTCAGTGTGCTCACAGCTCAATCCCACTGGGTAGCTGGGCTCAGGGATGTACATGCTTGAGCCTCTGAGTCACATACATGGGTTTGGGGAGTTTGCTCGCTAAAGCTCATAACTAAGTGGTTTAGCAAGTTGCTTGTTACATCAGGATTCTGCAGATGTTTCAGTAGCCAGGTGAATAGCAAACACATGTCAAAAACACGCAAACTGAAGAGCATATCAGCATCCTTCAGCTAATGTGGGTGTTTAAGTGCAAACAGATTGAGCTAATCAATTAAAAAAAAACAAAATAAGGTAGTATGCTACCATCAAAGTGGAAAGCATTATCAAGAGAGGATGGGGAGATTCCCATGAAACAATTAAGAGAGTCAATCTTATGATTTCCACTTAAGGAATATTTTAAAAATGGGTCAGGATATCCTTATAGTATACAAAACTGATCAAACCATAAGGATTGTAGCTGATCTCAAATTATACGCCTACATTATACTTCTAATGTGTTAAAAGCACATTATGTACTATAATGTGTATATGTGATTGATCTACCTGAAGGCCATGTTTAAGACTATTGGAAAAATTAAACAAATGTACCATGTTATAGTCTGGGCATTGTGGATCTAAAATAAAGCCACAAAGTTCAACACAGAACATGGAAAGAAAACTCTTACTGCCTTGGAAAATAAAATTAAAGAATAAATTGAACTGAGACCACCCACCTAAGGAGTTAGCCTTCTGGAAACAAATTATTCTTTGCTTCAAAATGTTAGATTTGAAAGTGCAAGTAGGACATGGAAAATCTAGATGGAGAAGTGGAGATAGAAGGTCAGTCCAGACTCATCTTTTTTACATTACTGGAACTTAAAATGTGATTGTTTACTGAAAAGTAACTGAAAAATGACATTGTGCTCAATATACAAATGTGCTCAATTTACAAGTGATTTTTTTTTAATTGGCAACCCTGCACACACTCTTGGTCTCTGAGAGTGAAGGTGGGCTCTTTCCTTCTTCTATACCATCACCAATAATAAAGTTTCTGCAGGCCAAATTATGCCCACAGTATCAGGTATGCAATCCCATTGTCTTTAACTTATGCCCTCAGTAATGCCTTTGCTTTAAATTCACACTTTCCTGGTTTGTTTTTTGATTGGGACTTAATAAACAGTTCTGTTGAAGATGCTCAATAGAGATCAAACCCAGTTTTGATCTCTCTTAGCTGTGTTGGCTCTGTAGAGCGAACAGGAGTAATTAGTAGCACAAACTGATCATCACTGAAGTCAGTAGATAAAATTCTGACTACATTCAGGGAACAGATTTGTTGAGGAAAGAGGTGCCATTTTGGCATTGTTACTTCTCAGAGTAGAACTGCTCTTCAGTGTTCTATACTTACTGGTATTTGCAGCCTTTTGTTGAAATGCTTTCCTCCCACTCCCTGTCAGCAGAGAGGGCAGGAGAAGCCTCGTTTGGGACGAGGCCTCCATGCATTTTTCTGAAGGAGCTTCAGGGGGAAGCAACAACACTGTGACTTTCTTTCTAGAGACCAAGTTTATCACTTTTCTACTGAATTAGACTTATCACAGACAGACATTCCTGTGCAGCTATATAACATACCAGATGACCAGAGATTGCAAGGTCCAATTTCAAAACAGAGTCAAGTGGGAGATTATTTTGATCCTTTCACTTCTTTGGTGGAATACCATTGAAAGGCTTCTGGGGAGAGTCTTGCAGAAGGATTTAAATGAAGAGAGAGGGTAGTTGTATGGAACAGAAAAAGAGGAAGACTGATCCAAGCACCATTTTAAATTCAAATTAATAGGCATTTCTGCCCAAAAGCACACACTGTGCTCTCAGATACAGACTTTACTCAGTCTGCAGCGTGGTGCCGTGATCCACTCTTTACATGTAGATGAAGGCACAATGGAGGAATTCTCAACGGCCTCTCCTGTATGTGCTGAAACCAGCACAAATTTGGTTTTCATCCTCACATAAAACACGAATACAGCACAAGGCTACTTTAATTGGGGTTCTTATAAAGGAACCAGGCCTGTTCACAGAATATCATGCTCTGGGGCACCCTCCTGAAACCTGCCTGAAGATACAGAGAAGCCTTTTTTAAATGAATCCCAGAACAAAGAATAAACTGGTTGCCAGGAGGAAACCTTTCAAGGTGCACTGTAAAATGATGATGACAGCAAACTGATCTCATGGAAAAACCAATCTAATAAATGACACTTTCCTTCAAACCATATAACGATTCCTGAAGGAACAGTGGTTTTTGTATCCACAGGCTAGTTATAAGGACATTGCTACAGGAGAAATTTGGTTACAACAGATTCACAGGTTTCTGCTATGTAATGTTGGGGATATACTAATCAGTAGAATACTCCATAAAGAGAGGACAGGAGAGATTCACTACATGTAATTTACATTCTCCCTCCAACAAAAATCACATTCAGGAAGGCCACAGAAAATCCTTATCTCAGTTTATTATTAGATGTTGAGATATGCATTTATTACAAGAAAGTAGAAACAGCTCACTCTAGCAAACGTATCTGAACTTAGACTTTCCCTCATGTTATCCAAAAAAAGCACACAAAAATATAGCTTTGTTTTATAGCCAAGCACTTAGAATCCAACACAGCTACAGTGGAGGCAGCATAATAAAATCGCAAGACAGGCTGACAACACTTCCACTGCTGAGGTGCCCCTTGTTACAGACAAGACAACAGATGAAGAAATCTTGAGAATGACCCAGAACAACACTCATTAGTGAATGAAACACAGGCAGGAAATGGGACAAGATTCCTTTTGTCATAGACTTTCACCCAGCTGTCCACCCTTCCCACAGCCACCCACACACAAAAATATTCCCTAGCAGTCAAACTCAGGAAAAGCTACACAAATAAAACGTACAGTGATCTCCTACAACGGCTTTCTAGTTACATATACCTTGCTAGAACAGAGTGAAAATTTACTGCTGCACATCCATGCATGTTAGCACTTTGACAGACAGACATTAAAAGTTTGTATATGACAGAGTTGAAGTAACTGATTGTAGTCCAGGCAAACTTGACGGGATAACATAATTCCTGCACGTAAATCTACTAATGTATTTATTATTCAGTACCAATACCTTTATTATATTATGCAGATATCTGTTGCAGCTCCATTGTTAAGGCAGAGATGAGGTTTGCACTTAAAGTAGGTATCCAACGTCTTTGTTGTGTGGGAAAATACAGCATATTCACTCCAAAATTACAGCACTTACTCTAAGTACAGAATGATCTTCCTGGAATTCACTAGTGAATCTGTTAATTAGTTTGACTTATAATTAATTTTTAAATGGATCCTTTAAAAAAATTAGCATCCAATGTCAGATTTTTTAAATAATGTTAATAATAGACTCTTGATATCTCCTGTATATAATTCAAATTCACTGAAATCTTTATGCATAGGCTACATTTGACATTTTTAATGGATGAAAAGTCATTTTTGCCAGTTTTCTTGGTGAAAGTTTCTCCTACAGCAGAGACTGAAGAATAATGTTCTATTACAAAGAATTCCATAAAGAACTGTCCTCTTTCAGAATGGTTGCCATCCTTTTGTTCTCATTGGGACTGAGATCACAGGTTGTTCTTAGCAAACATGACCACCATCACTATTCACTGCTCTTCACAGTGTTATTCTCAGTCTCCTGGCAACTTGGCTTCACTCTGGTTGTGAAGGTAGTGGCCATTTGGAAAGAGGGCAATTCTTCATAAGTTTCTCTGAAGGAGGACCTTTTATGCAACAGCCACTACTGACAGATAAACTTTACATTATGAAAAATAATGGCAAAAATTACCATCAATCCTATTTATTTTTTTTAAAAATGCATTGCACTCACTCTATTCAACAAGGGAGGGCAGGTGAATGAGGGAAACTAGCACTGTATATGCACACAGAAGAATGAGGGGGGAAATGGGGATGTGTATTTTCAAGGGAATGGAGGTGGAATTTGGTGTGTGTGTGTGTGCAGGGGAATATAGGGGGTAAAGAAGGAATAAGGCATTTAGGGGTGGGTCTGAGCAGGGGAATGTGAAAGACACGAGGGAAAGGTAAACTGACATTGACACTGGCTGTTTTGTGCTGCTCTATGATGCAAGGGAACGGTATACCTAGCTTAACCACCCAGTATGCTATGGTTGCTTAGTGTTTCTCCAGAATGGCATAAAGCAGCAGAGCATACTGGTGAATCTGGTCTTAAAAATTATAAATTTTAAAAAGATAATTTAAGGTTTATATTACCAACCTTCAGATCATTAGAAATGTCACCTGATAGCATTCTTTTACTGGTTAG
Organism: Chelonia mydas; assembly: GCF_015237465.2. NCBI lineage: Eukaryota > Metazoa > Chordata > Testudines > Cheloniidae > Chelonia > Chelonia mydas. The sequence continues at coordinate 65,114,914 of NC_051246.2, forward strand.
GTATGATGTTGTTAAATAAAAATACACAATGACATTTCTAGACAAAATCTATGTTAAGAGAGTGTTAAGTTTCAGAGTATGTATGAGTCATTTAGGGTAAAACACATTACAGGGTTGTTGTAATTATCCCAGAAACAAGCAAGATTAAACCCAGGCAATTCAGAGTTATGGTTAAACTTAAAAGAAATCCAGAGATGTTAAGATATAGAAATGCCCAGTTAGGGCACCCAGGTAACCTTAACTCTGCCCTGTAGTGACACCATGAGAAAAAGAAAAAATTGAATGTGTCTTTAAAAAAACCAACTGAATCTAATTTGGGGCCATAAATACTAAAATACTTTTATCATAATTATATAATGAGTATGTGATGGTTATGTGTATCAGGATCTACATATAACATTAGCATATGGCTGTAATAATGAGGAACAGTGGTAGAAGTGACTCTGTCATTCTTTTCCATTGTCACCTGACGGTTGTCCCAAAGCCTCTGTGCACCTTATATCAGCTGGCACATTACCAAAAAATAGGTTTCAGAGTAACAGCCGTGTTAGTCTGTATTTGCAAAAAGAAAAGGAGTACTTGTGGCACCTTAGAGACTAACCAATTTATTTGAGCATAAGCTTTCGTGAGCTACTGCTCACTTCATCGGAAGCTTTCGTGAGCTACAGCTCACTTCATCGGATGCATCCGATGAAGCGAACAGTAGCTCACGAAAGCTTATGCTCAAATAAATTGGTTAGTCTCTAAGGTGCCACAAGTACTCCTTTTCTTATTACCAAAAAAGAAGATTCTCTTGTATACCTCTTTCAGTCTGCTAGTTTGCTTTCTCTATTCAATACTCATTAGAGCTCCTCCGTATTGGCTTCCTTGGAGAGAAGGAGAGGAAAGGTTATATATAATGGCTAGCAGCATTTCAATAGATGCATTATGATGTTTGGTTTTTTTGGTTTTGGTTGTGTTTTGCTTCTTCTGTACTATCTGGCACCGGCCTTTGTGGTTTACAGTTTAACTCTCTCCAGGGTATGCAGTAGTTGTGAAGCAATCAACACACACACACACACTCTCTCTCTCTCTCTCTCTCTCTCTCTCTCACACACACACACACACACACACACACACACACACACACACACACATTTTGTTCAATCTATTAACTTTATGCTTTTTACTTAACAGGTAAAGCACAGGAGAATACAGATCATATAAAACATCATAAACACTATGTCCCTCACTAGGTCAGGCCAGGTTCTCCACCCACTTGCCTACCCTTCCTCTTTTGCCTGCCTAATCTTAATCTGGTGCCGAATGGCTCTCTCCCCCATTCCTTCCAAGAGTCCCTTTATAGACTCCTGTCCTGTTGGGGTCACCTGTTTCTTCTGTTCTGTCTCTTAGTAATTTTCCATTACTTCCAAACTCCCCTCCCTTCAGGCAAGAGGAGGAAATGTCTTCTTCCAAGTAGAACAAACCCATTGTTCCAACATGTTTTACTTTGAATAGAGGATAGTTAAGTGCTGATTATGCACCATTGTCTCTGACCTGCCAGAGACATGACTCAACCTTACTAACTCCTGGGGGATCCATATCCGTATAGGCTTTCCATGACATAGTAATTTCATGATAAAATTTCATAAAATCAACCAGGATTCAGAAGTGGTACTGACAGAACCCCCAATTTGTCAGAGTGGATTACATCTAGGTAGTTTAGTCTCCCTCTTCAAAGGACATGTCTCCTGAGGTTGCCTGCAAGGAAGACAGCTCCAGTAATAATGGCAGCTTTTTTATATTGACACCTATCCACTAGGAGGTAGTCTAATACCACAAACTCACTTCACCTTGGCCACCAAATAGACATCAGAGGATAAAAGCTTTCAGTCACTACCAACCTAGTCTGAATTTAACCAACCAGAAGATTAAGAACTCTCAAACCAGTCTTTGGGTCATCCAGTTCCCCATCTTTGGAATCTTTTTAACATCTGTCATTTTGGTTGTTATTGTCAGTCATTACTACAGCTCCCATCACCAGAGCATTTGGGCATAGTATCACTAGAATATTTGGTTGTTTGTATGTTTTCTTCTCCCCCCACAACTCCCATTCCTCAGTTGCACTTGGATAATGGGCTTGTTCAGCAAGTTGGCTAATGAAGAGCAGATTTCTTACTCATTCGGGTATCTTTTTTTGATTTTCCCCTATTTATATAATACACAATTTTTAATCTTTTTAAAACCAAAGGGGAGAGAAGGCTTGAGTTCATCTAGATTAAAATCAGCTGCAGTCTATTAATGGACTGAACCCAAGATTGAGACTTTAGGAAACAAAAACACTGGACTAAATTAGACTGAACTGGCCTCTGTCTCCTGGTGGGGGATACGGGCGGGGGGGGGGGGGGGGGGGAGTGGATCTCCATGTGGTTTTAATTAATTTTGATTCTCTTCCTGAAACTAATTTACCCAACACAAAGCATGTGTAGTGCTGTGCAAGCCAGCTTTTAGAGGCTTGGCTCTCACCGATAAACAACTGGATTCCTATTCTGGAGGTCTGAGTGAGTTTGGTGTGTATAATTAACAGGTTTAAAGTGATTGTTTTGGAATAGAGAATTTCAATTGCATGGTAAAGTCTTTTCATCATCTGCCAGACAGCATCCCAAGGACTTTTACATAAATTTGTCAAACTCCTCTGCTCTCTCACTCTGGAAAGGTTCAGGCGGGAGAAAACCAGGGAGTGACTGGGGTTTGCAGTGTGATTACTGATATTTACATGTACAGACCAGTCAGGTAATGGCCCAGTGATAACATGCCAAACTGCATCATCTTCTTTAATATTTTGAGAAACATTCTGCAGGGTGAGAGGGAGGAATTGGGACTGTGTGCAGCAGGCCTCAGTTTGGGGAAGGAGAGTTGTGGTAAGCATGAAAGGAATTGGGTGGAGCCCAGGCCCTGGAAGGCAGGGTCAGTGTGGGGCCGTCCCCAGGCCTGAGCAGGCTTGAGAAGGATTGGGACAATATCTGGGAGGGCAGATTGGGATGGTGCCAGATTCCAGTGGATCCAGTGGGAGGAGCTGGTTCTCAGTGCCATAGGCAAATAGTTTGTTACTGCAACCACTAAAACATATACCTATCACTAGTTCTGGTTTAATTTTGTTTTTAAAAGCCTCAAAATTCAGCCTTAACCATGAAAAACTCCTTCTTGAATGTGCCCCAGCTATGATCAGTAGTAGAGGAAGGATGGTCTTGTGGTTAAATCCTAAGAACATCTGGCTTCAGTTCCCATCTCTGCCACAGATTTTGTGTGTGACCCTAGACAGGTCACTTCACTTTTCCGTGCCCCATTTTTCATATCTATGAAATGTGGATAATACCTCCCTGGCTCACAGAGGTGTTGTGAGTATATTCAGTTGTGTATGTGAGTTGCTTAGGTTCTACAATGATCAGAGCCATGTAAGTAGATACATAGATAAGCCAGGTGTTGGCGAATCTTCAAGAGAACCTGGAGGGTGATCTGGCCATAGCATACAGGATTGGACTTGCAACTGACGTCTTTTGTGGTTTAAGCCCCAATTCAGCAAAGCATTTAAACATTTGCATAAATCCCATTTGCTTCAACGGACTTGAATGACTTCCCACACAGGCTAAAAAAGGAGAGGAAATTACCAATCCTTTTGGAGGCTGGATGGAACAGGACTGGCTCCCTCAAGGAATCTTGACTCTTTTCTCCGTGGCCCCAGGCTACATCTTCTTTCCAACACACAAGCAGCATTCCACAAGCCCCTTGAAAGCTTACCAGACCTGATGGTGCAGAACATTTGAGGACTGGGCAGTCTCTTATGAGTAAACATCATTTATTGTGACTGTACAATAGTGAAAGATAGGTGTGTTGGGAACAGGGGTGAAGGACCTGAAGTGCTTTCAGCAACTTCCACCTTTTCCAGTTGGTTTTTGCCAAAATTTAAAGCAGTAATTTTGTTAATCTGCCTGATTTCAGGTATGCCTGAAATAAAATATGCCCAGGAGTGTTGAAGTGAACATTCCACATATTTCTCTAGGCTTTCCTCTGAAACAGATAGAAACAACTTCCCTCCCTGTATCCTAGCCTTTTTTTGTTTTTGATTTTGTTTTATATTAATGCTCAGTAAAACTATTCCTTGTCCAAAACTCAGGCACATCCTATTATTTTCCTTTTAAGGTATATTAAATACAGGTGGGTCTGATGGAGGAAGTTGGGGCTTAGTTGATGACTAGTAGGAAGTCATTAGCTAGGGCCAAGATAAGGTGTGGGTAAAAGATGAAGCTGAAATCCCACTCACCTGCTTAATATGTTTCAGAGATTTATTTTAAGCCTCCAAATTGACTATCAGGATTTCAAGATAGTAAATCCATTTTGAATGGCTTCCTTTCAGGAATCACCAAGTAAGAAATAGTCTCTGAGAGCCCTGTTTTGGGCATTCTTTTAACAAACCAAAACAGTGATTTTCTTTAGTATCTTTTATTGCCTCCAGTATCCCAGCATGATTTACATGGCAGTCATTCTGTCTTTAGCAATGACTTATAGACAGCCTTTCCTGTCTAAGCTGGTTTTGAATGTTGGCTAGAATACTGTATTCATCCTCAACTCTTCGTAAATTGCCCTGGGATCTTTAAGTTCCACCCAGACCATCAATTTGAGAAAAGCAGAAAGGAATGTCTGTTTAGTATCAGCTGTGATGGATGGCACCCCTGGCAGTACAGCACTGCATAATACAATAGTGCCTTGCATTGTCAGCATTAGGCACCCATAAGCAAAGCGGATCTCTGTTTTCTCTTTGACAGAATAATACAGCAACAATGCCGCAACCTCCATAGTATTGCAATGCAACATCAGAAATGAGTGAGGGTCCTAATCTTGGTGTGGTCTGGAACCCAACTGAACATCATGTGCTACATATCAAGAATGAGAACTGGAGGTGTGATGTGAACATTAGTATCATGAAGGCAGCTCCAGAAAACCCGCACATCATTGCCCCCACTGGTACTCGTGACACAATCAGCAGCTTATTGAAAAGAATCATAGACAACTTCAGAGATCTGGACCAAGAATGAGATAAAAGCACAGGTGTGACCTTTGAGAAATTGCCAGATCCAACGGCAAAGAAATGAAGCAAAAAGCAGGATTATGGAGGAAGATATCTGGCTGAAGGTAGAGAGACCTGGATTTTCAGAGCAGTTCTATTGTGTCTATGGAGAGAGGAGCTGTAGGTATTGGATGGCCTGCACTTGAACAGCAAGAGAACCAATCTACATAGTAGTAGGGGCTTGATCCAAAGCCCAGCAAAGTCAGTGAAAAGACTCACATTGATTCAGTGGGCTTTAGAGGAAACCTTAGGAGAGCAGAACAACTTTTAAAAAGCTTTAAGTTTGGAAGAAAGGGAGAGTAGCATGGCAGGGAAATAAAAGCCAAACAAATAGGGAGAATATTACGGAAAGCTGCCGCAAGGGGATCAAATTGGGATGTAGAAGCCAGTTTGGGGGAACTTGTTTCCGGCCATCTACAGACTCTGGCAGACATCACTGGGTTGGTTGCACTCAGTTCACAGTGTCATTGCAACCATAGGGCTAGAAACTTTTTTTTTTTAAATGAAAGCTGAAATTTGAGAGCACAATTTGCAACCACCATGAAAAAGTACCATCTTACCATGCTGCCATGAGCCAGCCCACCTTGACCCCTGGCTGTAGTATAAAGGAGGGGATGCTGTCACATCTTGATGCTAGAGAATCCTGGGGCTGTGATAGAACAGATGGGATGTGATTATGTGTCAGTGCTGGTAGCTCCTGTGGGCTTCCGTGGAGACTGAACTCCTATTACCCTAGAGGTCAGTGATGAGGTGCATTGGCTGGACCTGATGTGATGGAAGCTTGCACAGCTGTTGTCCATACTGTACCTATTCTGAGGATAAATAATGGATTTCAGTATCCAAAATTCACAATCTGCCATTTTTCACAAACACAAAACTATCTTTAAAAAGAAAAATTAGAGCAAAAGGGAGAGAGAAATTATACTTTCATGTACTCAATCTCTTAGATAGGCATACATGAGCATGTGCACATACCACCCCTCCAGTTAAATGCACTCATGCACACATGCACTTATGTGACTGAGAGTGAGTGCCACTCTTCTGGTTTGGTGACTGTTAACAGAACAGGAAGCGGGGACTTTTGGGAGGATTTATTTTAAGATTCTGAAGCGTAATATTTTTTTCTTTAGGCAGAAATATCCATTGCGAACAGATGGACGTTCTCCTGGGGATGCTCTGAATGAGCTGCAAATCAGGTCACCTGTGGTTTTTGTTTGTCTTGTTGCAGCCTTCAGTTAAGTGTAATTCAGAACAAACTGGTGGGCTATCAACTTGAGCTCTTTGCATGTTGCTTCACTGACTGTAACAGACAGTTAAGGCTGGCTGCTTCCAAATATATTCCTGTTTGTGTCTTTAAGATTATTTCTGATGGTTTCAGTAGTGTATTCATATTTTAACCTTAGATACAAACTCTTCCAGGGGCTTCTGCCGTAGTATACTTGTATGTTTTGGGGAGAGGAATACCTTTAGGTTGTCATGGGGGGAAGCTGCTGTGCAATGCATATGTAAACACCCACAGTATTATACTAACTTTATTAACGGCAAACAGGAAGAACAGTACACAAGAGAATTCCATAATTTGCTGTATCTACAGAATTCCATTGGGGGAGGAGCTCCATCACCCACTTCAGTATCTTGTACGTTACATTTTTGTAAGTCTTTCTTAAAAGCAACCTGCTTGGGAGACTTGATGATTTACAGGGCTCTAAACAGTGAAGCTACTGCAAGGCCCCTAGAGTGTGAAGGCATGCCCATGGGTGCTGGATGTGGGGAACAGATCATGAATTGTCCCACTCCCCTAGTACCCCACTGTTTGACTGGCATAGAGGATTGCACAATGAGATTTTTTTCCCCCATCTCTGATCCTGCTGCTGGACAAGGGGTTGGTTGGAGCCTGAGGAAGAAGAAATCAGCAACGTGGTGAATCATGTGAACAAATGATCCCTTTCTTCTGTTGTTCAACTGAAGTTGCAAGGAAACTGAGTTGGCAGACCAGGCTTCGTTTTCACCTGGTTGATTGTATCTGTCAGTCATTGCTTCCAAGATTTATGTGTAGGTCAGTTCTTATCTCTTGGGTTTTTTTGTTCTCCTAGTTGCCAGACAATAGAGATTTCCTAGCCTGGGTTGAAGTCAATTAGTCCTTCCGTCTTGTATCTTATAACACTTTCCAAAAGGAGACTGCTGTAAATACTCAGCTCTTTGGGGAGTTGGTTGGTTGGTTTACTTAGCTGCTGTGCGTTTTAGTATCAGTCTTAGTGTGCTGTACAGACAAATATGGAAAAGTCAGAAAAGCAGAAGTTGCTGAACCATCTGCCCTTTCAATAGTATCTGAGTCATAACATGAGTTTAAGGCCAGAAGAGATTATTAGATCTAGTCTGACCTCCTGCATATCAAAGGCCACCAACACCACCCAGGACCCCGACACTAAACCCAACAACCAAAATTAGACCAAAGTTATACAGCCCTCAAAAGACTAAACTATTATGTACTAGTCAGTCATCAGTTTTCTGAACACATTTAGCACTACAGTCTGGTTCTGTGGGTCCCGACTAGCGATGGGCTAACATTGGAAGGTCTGAAGGTTCTGTTTGGTTAATCACCCAAAAGTCTGGATGCCTGTAACATCTTATCTGAACCTCTCGAATCTGCAAAATTGTTATTACCATAGCAAAGAGGGCCCTACCCCAAAGGGTTGAAATCAAACAAGACTTCTTGTGAGATTTTTGCTTCCAGTTGGGCTGGAATTAGGCCGAGAGTAACATGTGTCGTGTTATTTGTCATTTCCCAATCCGCATCCCTGTGGGAAACAGATTTTCTGAAGCCCAGAGGCAGCACAAATATGAAAAATAGTAAGAAAAACAATAATTTGAACATTTTCACACATGCACAAAGGTTCAGAGTTCAGGTTTTTGGACAAGTTTAAACAGAAGTTTGGGGCGGCTATTTTATCCAAACCCACTTATCTATTCCTAATTACCTACCAGGGAGCTATTCACACAGCCATATTCCCGACATACCAAGTACCAGACACATAACGTACACAGCAGCCACACACATGGATACATGTGCCAACCATCAGGTACACCAAAATGCTCAGGCATGTGCTTTCCCAGGCTTCCGAGTAATGCACCTCTAGCGCCCCTCCCTCACAAAGTGTAGAGAAAAGGCCAGGCCAAGCGGCAGGCTAGTTTCAGCCAGGAGAGTAACATCCTTGATACCAGAGGTGACGTCGAGGGGAGCATGTGGGATCAAGTGCCCCGCCAGATTTCTGCTAGGGTTTGCCAGTTCCGCTTGGTCACATGGTGCGGCCAGGCCCCCTCCCTGCGCAGCAGCTGCCAGAGCCCACAAGCTGCATCCCACCTGGAGAGGCAGGAGCAACAGCTGGGAGCTGCAGGGAGGGGCCTCTGCTTTCTGGGAAGGGAGACTGAGGATAAGGGGAGGAGCCCTGTCTGGGGGAAGGCCATGACCTGAGCTGTTCTGGGGGCTGCTGAATTAAATCGTGCCCACCCCCTACTATCAACAGGTACAGGTCATCTGCTTCACACAAAACAAATCACTAGGAATAATTTTTTCCCCTCTTTCTTCCCCCTAATTCCCCTGGTTCCTCTGTCTTTTCCCAATTGTGGGTGTGTGTGAGAGAGAGAGAGAGAGAGACCAACCATTTATTTCATTTCCTCTTTCTTAGCTGTACAAGAAAACAAGACCCTTTGGGAAATAAGAATCAAATGTAGATTTCCACTCCCACTCCCCGCAACCTTCATAATCTGTTGCTTTTAGTGATTCCCAACCCCTGCCTCCTCCCCCCCTCCCACCCCCCCACCTTGCTGTTAACTAATGGACTTCGTTAGTAAGCTAGCCTTTCAATACATGCCACCATGCCAACAAGTGTGTGTATAGCCATTCTGTCTGCTTTGGAAGGCCTCATTTGCAACCAGAGCGAGAACAATCCCTGTATTGATCCTGTGCTTGTCAGTTAATCTGTCATAAGGCATGGGAATCCTAGCCCCTTCCACATCTGTTTGCATAACTGCAGGGGGAAAAGCAACTCCCTGAAGCTTTTGCGGGGAAACAAGAAAGAGAAGAAATGGAAACTTGCAGGGAAAGAGGGCCTTACACTGGTGGGCCAGTGGGTCATGTGATCATCTGAGTGCTCTACCCCTCTTCCCCCCCAATTCTTTTCATCCTTCTTCAGGTCAGCAGGATCAGGTTTATGTTAGCGAACTATGAGGCTTATCAAATAAATGCTGCAGCAGCAGATGTTTGAATCTGGCTGTCTCCACAGACCAAGCCTAACAAGGTTGACATTGTGGCTGAGGCCAAGGTAATGCAGTAATTACTTTTTCTGAGTTTGGAGCCCCCAAGAGGTTTCTGGGAACCAGTTAGAAAAACAAATGTTGCTAAGAGCAGAGGATTTAAAAAAAAGAACAGTAGTCCCCTCTGTGCCAGACTGTGAGGACAAGCTTTTCAAGTGCAGCATCCAGCTCAGTGCCCAGTTTCCCTTTAACACGCCTCATGTTACTGTGGGGGTGGGGGAGGCACTGTGTTTGTGTCTGGGTGTTCACATCTGGAGGGGCAGCTTATTTTGGCCCTAGCCAGCATGTGGAAAGGCAGCTGTTTTCTTTGAAGACATTAATGTGCTACCAGGAGAAGAAAGAAGCAGGGTTGGGGGGCCCTCAAGTGTTTGCAATTCCACCTACATAATTAAATTTGGTTTACAAGTCAGGAGTTAGATTACATGGCATCTTCCACTGCTGGGTGTTTCTCTTGAACTGCTCTCATGTAAAGTGCCCGTGAAGAAGCTGAATTTTTGAATTGTGATAAACACTAAGGGCCCAATTTAAGCAAAAGGGAATGTGATTGCAGAAATGGGCTCCCATCTACCATACATACTCCTGTATCTTGGGTAATTTGCTTTGGAGGGAAAGGAAATGATACTTCACCAGGAGTTTGTTAAAACTGGCCTGTGTAGTGTTGTTGGCTCTTTAATCAGGCTGCTGACACTATGCAGCAAGAAACTTGCTCACTTAGGCATGTTTTAAAATGATGGTGAGCCATGAACACTGTCCCCCTTTTGGAAAGATTAAAGAGAGATGATTAATTTATTTTAGGCCAAAGAGGTTTTTAAAAAAACTATTAATATAAGTATTTGTATGGACTTTTTAAAATGACAATTAAAACAGCTTTTAAGGATTTAAAACTTTTCCTGAAGTATTAGAAACTCAACAACAACACCTTTGTGGTGTTTCATGAGACCAGAATGTGAAAGTGACAAGAAAAGAAAGCAAAACTGACTATCATAGAATTATACATCAAATTCATCTTTGGGCTGCCTGCCTGTCTTTGTAAAAATAGCATGTCTCAAAAGGTATGTTTATTCAGAAAGAGCCAATAGAATTCTTATCAGCTTTGGGTTCTTTAAAAATACATCTCTGCTTTTGGAGCAAGGCACACAGTAACGGCTGGCCCATGCTGTCCTTATGTGGTACGGGAATCTATGAGATGAGTAAATGTTATTTGTTTAAATTAGTCTAATAAGGCTTTTTTAATCCCTATTGTGTATTTGTCAGACCCTGGGAAATGAAACTTTGCCTCCCTGTGTTACATTGCAAGGATCTATTGCTGGGGTGAGACTCAGTTCAGACATGCCCTCCCATTTTCTCTACTGCTGTCCTGGCAATTAGTGCAGCCATGGATTTTACCACCTGTGCATGTAGAAATTCCTCTAGTTTCTTTTGCAGTGAACGTTGCCCTACAAACAAACCTGTGCTTTGTGTCACTGTACAGAATATATTGTCAATGACTTCACTTTCAGTAGTTGCTGAGAGTGCTATGGTACGCCAACCCCCAGATGTTTAATAGCATGACATGCCTGCACTGCCTGAATGATAAGTCAGGTGTTGCTCCTCTTCTGTCCACACAGAAGAACCTCTAACCTAGGCACAACTGATTTAAAGCCTAGTCTACACTAGAAAAGGTTTTCTGGTATAGCTATATCGGGAAACCCTCCTAGCGTAGACACAGCTGATACTGGCAAAAGTGATTTGCTGGTATAGCTGATTACTAAGGCTATGATTTAGTCACCAGTATTTTTAGTAAAAAGAAAAGGAGTACTTGTGGCACCTTAGAGACTAACCAGTTTATTTGAGCATGAGCTTTCGTGAGCTACAGCTCACTTCATCGGATGCATAGCTCACGAAAGCTCATGCTCAAATAAACTGGTTAGTCTCTAAGGTGCCACAAGTACTCCTTTTCTTTTTACGAATACAGACTAACACGGCTGTTACTCTGAAACCTGTCATTATGCAAGGCACTGCATTTAGCCGCATGGAGTGGAAATCTATCAACTGTACAGATACAGACAGACATCATCTTCCTTTCCAAATGCCCTGGATTTGTGCTGGAAATGGCTCTACTTGATGATCACTTTAGATAAGCTGTTACCAGCAGGAGAGTGGGGTGGGAGGAAGTTTTGTTTCATGGTCTCTGTGTGTATATAATGTCTTCTGTAGTTTCCACGATATGCTATGCATCCGATGAAGTGAGCTGTAGCTCACGAAAGCTCATGCTCAAATAAACTGGTTAGTCTCTAAGGTGCCACAAGTACTCCTTTTCTTTTTACGAATACAGACTAACACGGCTGTTACTCTGAAACCAGTATTTTTAGTAAAAGTCATGGACAGGGCATGGGCAATAAACAAAAATTCACAGCCTGTGATCAGTCCATGACTTATACTAAAAATCTTGGGGGAACGGAGGGGGGGAGTTGGGGAGGGTTGCTGCTGGGGGGAGCATCCGGGGGGACCACTGCTGGGGGGTGCATGGGGCCAGTGGCAACAGGTGCTGGGGGCTGTGGACCGCAGCTGCTCCTGCCGGCAGGGAACCATTGCCTGGAGCCGCCAGAGCAGCAGCTGGTGTGGCTGTCCCTGGGGCCACCTGAACAGCTGGCCCCGGAGCCAGCTGCTTGATCGGCTGTGGGGTCATCCACATTGGCTGCTGCAGAAGTCACGGAGGTCGCGGAAATTCCGTGACTTCTGCAACCTCTGTGACAGACACGAAACCCTACTTATTACACCAGTTTCCCAAGCAAAATAAGCTATAATGGCAAAAACACTTTTCTGCCAGTATCACTGCATTTACACTAAGGCTTTTGCCAGCATAGAAATGTCATGAAATTTCACACTCCTAACTGACATCACTATCTCCACAAAAGTTTCTTGTGTAGACCTGGCCATAATTACAAACAAAAAAGGCAAACACAACACACAAGTCCCTACCCAGCCCGTAAGGGGCAGTCCAGTACTGGAGTGTGAAGGTGGGGCTCCCCCAGCTAGTGCCAGGGATACTCACTGCTGGCAACCCCTCTCCTGGAGGGTACTACACACTGGCCTGCAGATCTCCCTCTTAGGGTATGTCTACACTGCAATTAAAACCCTGTGGCTGGCCCATGCCAGCTGACTCGGGGTCTGGCTAAGGGGCTATTTAATTGCAGTGTAGACATTGGGGCTCAGGCCAGAGCCTGGGCTCTCGGATCCCACAAGTTGGGAGGGTCCCAGAGTGTGGGCTGCAGCCTGAGCCCGAACATCTGCACCACAGTTAAACAGCCCCTTAGCCTGAGCCAGCAGCAAGTTTTTAATTGCAGTGTAGATATACTCCCAAAGTCCAGTCCTTTTGTTCAGTAACTCATTTTGTGCAGCCTCATCTCCCTGCTCCCCCCCCCTGTTTGCTGGCCACTCCTGACTGTACACCCATCACAGCTACCAGTGGCCTTTTATCAAGAACAGACTGTTGATATCCTGGCTTTCAATCCTCCAGTCCCAGCTCCTAATCTGCCTGACCTCCTCTCTGCAGCCAGCTTCAGGCTTCTGCCTCCAGCCTACTATCCTGCTGGCTCCTTCCCAAGCCAAGTCCCCTCTGACCTCAGGCAGTACACTCCTTTTCTGTGCTGGAGGGAGTATAGAGCCCTTTACTGGATGGATATTGCACTGGGGTTTAACACAGTGTTCATTAAGGCGCCATCAGGTTCATTACAGTATTTTGCACCATGTTCTCTTTAGGGATCCAGTGTTGACCCTTGAGATTCTGCCTGACCCCTCAGAGTACCAAATGGATTTCAGACTTGCTGTCACCCTTAGTATTAATAACTATGTATATTCCGGTAGACTGTTGACTGGTGCTGGAAGGTACGCTCCCACTTCACTTGTGCCTTGACATGATGTTAGATTAATGTCAGTGAGTCCTGTCCTTGACACTAAGCTATTTTATGAGGCTAGGTGTAAAACTGATGTTTGTGCTGCTGTCTGCTTCAGTAAAGGGCAGGGTTTTGAATTAGTGGCATTCACATGTTAGTTGTGATGGGTCGGGGTAAGTTTGCATTTCCTAGTATGGCCAGAGTTACGCTTGATGAAATGATTAATTGCAAATTTATGCAGCTTGTTGCTGCTGACAAGAAAAATATGAAAGCCCATACTAACACAGACATTTGCTATTCTATAGCCACGGATCTGTTTACCACGACCCTTTCATTTGATTTTTGCAATTTGTACTCGCAAACCATTGCTTAATGTAATTATTATCTTTCACTCCACTGTTTTACTATTCAGCACGCCACTGTTTGCTTTTTCACGCTTGGAATCCAAGTGTGATGCCTGAAGCTTGGAAAAGCCAAGAGCTGTCTCTGCACTCTTTGTGAGGAAATATAGAAAGCCCTCATCCCAACACTACCTGACTTGACTAATCATCCAGCCCCACCACGTCCCTGTCTTTATTGTGGAGTTTTGGGGGTCTCCTAGGACTCAGATGAAATGGGGACAGCAGTTCAAGCAATTCTGGGAAGGGGTTGGCAGTGGTGGATTAAAGACTCTGATATTCCAGGTCTATCTGGAGATGCATGTTGTGATGACAGGAGCTGAGCACACATGAGAAAAGCTGAGTGTCACCTCAGGATACATACAAAGCCCTCAAGCTCATTTGAGAGAAAATATCCATAGGCCTCCTTAGCAACAGCAAAGCTTCCAAAGACTGAGTTTAGGGTCTGGGGAAAGGAAAACTGTTGTGGACTGGTGCTATGTGTAAAACAGGGAAAGAAGAGTGGACAAGTTGATTTGCACAAGGTGGGTTTGCTCATTGTGCAATTTGCAAACTTCAGCAGCTACAAGTGAATTTATCATTTGGAGGCAGAAGGGAGGATTGAGCTGATTTGGGTTTGCAATCCTCATCACAAATTAAAATAAGTTTGGGAATCTTTTCCTAGTTCTAATTTGTGTATAGCACAAAACTACTGCAAAATTGGGCACAATTGGTTGTTTCTGCTTAGGAAAGACCCTGAGCCTCTGCAGGTCAGAACTGAGATGTCTATTTAGATTGTAAGATCTTTTAGGCAAAGACCTGTTTTTATTTGTCTGTAAAAGGCATGCCCCTCTGTGGCTGATTAGAATAAGAGTAAGTCATGTGTATTGATAGAGCTGGGAGGTGAGGGGTGCAGGATTGGAACAGTGGGAATGTTGCAGGTCAGGATCAACTAGAACTTTATGGGAGTCCAGTACCAAAATATCAAAGGGAACCTGATATACATCAGAACTGATGTGCTGATGCAGAGCTGGGTGTACGACCCTCATGGAGCACTTAACACTATATCTGACTTGAGCCAGTCTATTTATTTTCTATTATTAATGTAGTTACGATTTTAAGAAACTGTGTGATTGGAGGAAAGTGCTAGCTTTTGAGTATGTGCGACGAGTGACAGTGTTCTGGAACTGGGAAGCGGTAATTGTTTATGTTGTCATATGAAAGCAGGAACGTTCCTTTTTTAGGCCCAAAACAGTTACTGAAGCACCTCCTGAATCTCAAGAAATAATAATGGAGAGGAAAACAAATGGCAGCAGAATAGAGCAAAATATTTTATATACTGTGACATTTTGTGTAGTAGTCTGAAAAAAGAAACAAAAGGGAACTTTTGGGGGTCATTGTTTGGAAACAATCTTTGCAGCTGATCAAGTTCATCTTTGCCAAGAGAACCGTTAATAAGTGTCTTTTCAAGTGGTTCAAAGAACTGCCCTGATACATCAGCTGTTAAAAGGCTCATTTAATTAGATAAGAGAGTTGGAATCTATTTGAAGTTAGCGTAGAGTCCATTGACATCCTTTCCTACGTACCATATGAAATCTCTCCATCTGCAATCTAGACAATCACACCTCCAATGCAGGATTTGTATGTCATTTGTGTGTTCGTTAAGGTTTGTGTGTGTGTGTGTGTGTGTTTACTATTCCCTTTTTTCAATAGAGGGGGTCACTTCTGGCTATAAAAATAATGAAAATGTTTGAGGCTTTCAGGGATTGGCTGGTTTGGGGACTTGGTAATTGGTTACAGAGCCATCACCTAAGGTCTGAATTCAGGCCACAGCAGTAGGGATCAAAAGTCATTGTTCAGTGCCCAATGTTAAGTGAGTTGGTCTCATCCCAGTCTCTAGTAGAACAGTCTTCTTCTGATCCCACAACACAAAAACCACCATCACAAGAGCAATAGTTGGATCCCTACCTACCAGAAAAACCAAGGACCGAATAGACCATCCACATTGAGTTTCCCCTCTCACCTCAAAGAATAATCTTTCTTTTGTTCAAGTTTGAGGTACATAGGTAGAGACATATGGCATTGTCATCCATCCTGATATTTCCAGAACAGTTTTGATGGTGTGATCTAGCTGTCTGGATGTTAAAGCTAGGCATGGATATTTCCCTGGGTCTATAAAATTAAATAATTCATTGCCCTAAACAAAGTGTACCTATTCTTCATTTGTCTTTGTGGACCTGAATCCAGCACTTACTTCTCTACCAGCCCATTGCCACTATAACCGACCTATGACTGAGACAAATATCTCATAAAGAGGCAGTGCTGAAATTGCTTTCTTGATCCATATGCTGTTTACATAGAATGACCTCTAAGGAGCTTCTCAGTCTTGAGATCTACTCCATCTATGTGTCGAATAACTGAATAATACTGATAAATAAAGAGATCCGATTATTATTAGGGATTACACTTCAACAGAAAATAAATAGAATGCAGTCTTACGTAATATTTCTATCCTGGGTAGCCTGAGTATATACACAAAATTGTACACTGTGTTAACTATGTATAATACTACACCTCATCAGACCTTGACTTCAGTATTCCTGTATCTTTACATTCAGACTAAATACCTGAAAGTTTCTTCCTAGATAGAGTCATTTGCCATGGATCGTCTCATACAATCCACAAAATTCTACTCATTTAATCCAGCAGTTCACCTGGAATGATGAAGGGATTTTTCACAAGTCAAGTTTCAGAGCATCAGCAGTTTTACAAAAGAGCAACTAATGCCAGCAATCTAGCTGGGAATACTAGAAAGCTTTCTCTTCGGATGCACTATGCAGAGTTGAGAATGTAAGAAATGTTCAGATACAGGAAAAAGTCCAACATGTCAGCCTGTTTAAATTGTAGTTTAAACCTATCTTCCTTTTGTTTATTTTTCTTTTTTAGAGACACAATACTGCTCAAATTCCCTGTTTAGTCCTTGCTTCCACACTGTTAGATTATATCCTCTAGTTTTTGAGGCCATCACCGGTATTCAGAAAAAACATTATCAAGACTTTATTGTATTAATTATTTTGAAGAATGCTATTAGGTCACCTTGGTAACTCTTGTTTTCCAATCATTGTAATACATTAAATTTATATAGGACCAGATCTTCAGTTTATGTAAATTGATGTATTAATGAAATTAATGAAGTTGTATCAGTTTACAGCAGCTGAAGATCTGGCCCATATTGATTTTCAGGAGGATCCCAAAGCAACTTAGTAACTAAATAGATGGGGTCACTCACCCACCCTTGAAATGCAGTAGCCCTTCCACCCTGGCAGCAACAATAGACAATGATTTTGTAGGTTGGGGATAATGTTTCCAGTTGAAACTGCAGGGGGAATGTTAGGCATGCTGAATGTAATTACTCAGGTTGGGTTTTTTTTAAATTCTCAAAACCTGTGTTAGCCCAATCTGCTAAACTGTACTAAAGTATATTTTTAATTTTTTAGAAGTTTGGCCCTGTCCATGCAGGCTGGCCAAATCATCTTATAATTAGATCAGCCACAATCAGATTTAACTGTTGTAAAATTTTGTCATTTGGCTGTGTAGATAGGGCTTAACATTCAACAGACAATGACTTCGTTGGCATCACAGAGACTTGATGGGATAAATCTCGTGAGTGGAACATTGGTATAGAGGGGTATAGCTTGTTCAGGAAGGACAGGCAGGGTAAAATAGAGGAGGTGTTGTGTTATACATCAGTAATGTATACACTTGTTCTGAGGTCCAGAAGGAGGTGAGAGGCAGACCAGTCGAAGTCTCTTGGTAAAGATAAAAAGGGAAAAATAGGAATGACGTCATGGTAGGTATCTACTGTAGACCACCAAATCAGGAAGAGGATGTGGGTGAGGCATTTCTAGAACAAGTAACAGAAATATCCAAAATATAAGACCTGGTAGTACTGGGGGACTTTAACTACTCAGACATCTGTTGAAAAAGTAATATAGCAAAACAAATTTCTAATGAGTTCTTGAAATGCGTTAGGGACAATTTTTTGTTTCAGAAAGCAGAGAAAGGGACAGCAATTTTAGACTTGATTCCGACCAACAGGGAGGAATTGGTTCCTAATCTGCAGGTGGATGGCAATTTAAGTGA
Organism: Chelonia mydas; assembly: GCF_015237465.2. NCBI lineage: Eukaryota > Metazoa > Chordata > Testudines > Cheloniidae > Chelonia > Chelonia mydas. The sequence goes on from NC_051246.2 coordinate 65,132,727, forward strand.
AAGTGATCATGAAATGATAGATTTCATTCTAAGGAAAGAAGGATTGAGAGCAGCAGAATAAGGACAATGGACTTCCAAATAGCCGACTCTAACAAACTCAGAGAACTCATAAGTAAGGTCCCATGGGAAGAAAATCTAAGGGATAAAGAAGTTCAGGAGAACTGGCAGTTACTCAAAGAGCTAATATTAAATGCACAACTGCCAATTTTCTCAATGTAAAGGAAATCAAGAATAGTAAGAGGCCAGTATGGCTCCATCAGGAGCTCTTGAATGACCTGAAAATCAAAAAGGAACCCTACAAAAAGTAGAAACATGGACAGATTGCTAAGGAGGAGTACAAAAGAATAGCACAAGCATGTAGAGACAAAATCAGAAGGGCAAATGAGTTACACCTAGCAAGAGACGTAAAAGGTACACTACTAGTTGAAAGACCATACTCAGAGTAGTTATCAATGGTTCACTGAACAACTGGCATGATATATTTAGTGTGGTCCCACAATGATCAATCCTGAGTCCAGCACTATTCAATATTTTCATTAATTACTTGGATAATGGAATGGAGAGTATGATTATAAAATTTGAAGATGACACCAAGCTGGGAGGGGTTGAAAGCACTTTGGAGGACAGGATTAGAATTTAAAATGACGTCGACAAATTAGAGAATTGAACTGAAACCAGCAAGGTGAAATTCAGTCAAGATAAGTACAAAATACTACATTTAGGCAGGAAAAATCAAATGCACAACTACAAAATGAGGAATAACTGGCTAGGTGGTAGAATTGCTGAATAACGTCTGGGGGCTATTTTGTATCACAAACTTAATGAATCAACAACGTGATGCAGTTCCAAAAATGGCTAATATCATTCTGGGGTGTATTAACAGAAGTGTCATATGTAAGACACAGGAAGTAATTGTCCTGCAATACTGCCACTGCTGAAGCCTCAGCACTGCCACTGGTGAAGCCTCAGCTGGAATACTGTGTCCAATTCTGGGAGCCATGCTTTAGGAAAGATGGGAATAAATCGGAGAGAGTCCAGAAGAGAGCAACAAAAATGATAAAAGGTTTAGAAAACCTTATCTATAAGAATAGTTTTACAAAACTGGGGACGTTTCGTCTTGAGAAAAGTCTGCGAGGGACACTTGATAACAGTTTTCAAATATGTTAAGGGCTGTTATAAAGGGAATGGTGATCAGTTGGTCTGCATGTCCACAGAAGGTAGGACAAGAAGTAATGGGCTTAATTTGCAGAAGGGAGATTTAGATTAGATATTAGGAAAAACTTTCTAACTATAAAAGTAGTTAAGTTCTGTGTGACGGGTTCGGTCACAGAGACCCCCTTGGGACTGTCAGCTGATGTGATGAGATTACCTCTGAGCCCGTTTTCCCTGCCAGCTTGGGATTCCAGAACCCTGTCTTGTTGAGCCAGACATGCTAGTCCGCTGCAACACAGACCCAGTCTAGTCCACACCCCCAAAGCTGCAGGCTTTAACCAAAAACTGCTCAGCAAGTATTCCTGTCTCCAGCACCCAGACATCCAGGTCCCAATGGGATCCAAACCCTAAATAAATCCATTTTACTCTGTATAAAGCTTATACAGGATAAACTCATAAAATGTCTGCCCTCTATAACACTGATAGAGAGATATACACAAATGTTTGCTCCCCCAGATATTAATCACTTACTCTGGGTTAATTAATAAACAAAAGTTATTTTATTAAGTATAAAAAGTAGGATTTAAGTGGTTTCAAGTAATAACAGACAGAACAAAGTAAGTTACTAAACAAAATAAAACAAAACACGCAAGTCTAAGCCTAATACATTAAGAAACTGAATACAGGTAAATCTCACCCTCAGAGGTGTTCCAATAAGTTTCTTTCACAGACCAGACTCCTTCCTAGTTTGGGCCCAATCCTTTCCTCTGGTGCAGTCCTTATTAGCTCCAGCTCAGGTGGTAACTAGGGGATTTCTCATGATTGGCAGCCCCCATTGTTCTGTTCCACCCCCTTTTATATCTTTGGCACAAGGCGGGAATCCTTTGTCTCTCTCTGGGTTCCCACCCTTTCTTCTAAATGGAAAGCACCAGGTTTAAGATGGATTCCAGTATCATGTGACATGTTCACATATCCTGTGAGACTTCATTATTCATTGGCTGGCACCCACCTATACAGGAAGGCTTACAAGTAAACAGAGCCATTTACAACCAGTTGTCCTAGTTAATGGGAACCATCAAGATTCCAAGCCACCACTATTGGCCCACACTTTGCATAGTTACAATGGACTTCAGAGTAATACTTCATATTTCTAGCTTCAGATAGAAAAATGATACTGTGATGGGTTGGATCACAGAAACCCCCTGGGGGTTGCCAACTGATGTGCCAAGACTACTTCTGCCACTGCTTTCACTGCCAGCTTGGGACTCCAGCACCCTGTCTTGCTGATCCAGGCATGCCCATCTGCTCCAACACAGACCCAGGATCTGAACCATGTGCCCTAAAGCTCCAGACTTAACTGAAAGCAACTTAAAAAGTGTTCCTGTCTTTAACACTCAGATGCCCAACTCCCAAAGGGGTCCAAACCCCAAATAAATCCGTTTTACCCTTATACAGGGTAAACTCATAAATTGTTGGCCCTCTATAACACTGATAGAGAGATATGCACAGCTGTTTCCCTCCCTCCACCCCCCCAGTATTAATACATATTCTGGGTTAATTAATAAGTAAAAAGTGATTTTATTAAATACAGAAAGTAGGATTTAAGTGGTTCCAAGTAGTAACAGACAGAACAAAGTGAATTACCAAGAAAAATAAAATAGAACACACAAGTCTATGTCTAAGAAAACTGAATACAGATAAAAACCTCACCCTTAGAGGAATGCCAGTAAGCTTCCTTTTACAGACTAGTCTCCTTCTAGTCTGGGTCCAGCAATCACTCATACCCCCTGTACTTACTGTCCTTTGTTCCAGTTTCTTTCAGGTATCCTTGGGGGTGGAGAGGCTATCTCTTTAGCCAGCTGAAGAAAAATGGAGGGGTCTCTCAGGGGTTTAAATAAACTTTCTCTTGTGGGTGGATACCCCTCCCTCCCCCTGTGTAGAAGTCCAGCTATAAGATGGAGTTTTGGAGTCACATGGGCAAGTCACATGTCCATGCATGTCTCAGAACTTACAGGTAACAGCCATGGTTTACATGCTACCTTGAACATTCTCATGTAGACTTCTTATGTGGATTGGGGCCTTCCAAGATCCATTGTGTGTTAAGTGCTTCTTGATTGGGAACTTAACTTGCAAATTCCTTTCTAAAGAAGCTGACCAAACGCTTTACTAAGGCTACTTAAAAATCAGGCAAGTACACAGCCAATATTCATAACTCCGAATACAAAAATGATACATGCATACAAATAGGATTAATAGATTCAGTAGATCATAACCTTTACAGAGATATGTCACATGGCATATGTAGCATAAAACATATTCCGGTTATGTAATATGTACATTCATAAGCATATTTCCATAAAGCCTTATGGGGGGCACCGTCACAGATACATTCATACAAATAGGATGAACACACTCAGTAGATTATAAGCTTTGTAATGATAGCTTACAAGAGACCTTTTGCATAAAGCATTATTCCAGTTACACTACATTTACACTCAGAAGCATTTATTTCCATAAACATACGGAGTGCAACGTCACATTCTGGAATAGGCTTCCAGGGAGGTTGTGGAATCCCCATCGTTGGAGGTTTTTAAGAACAGGTTGGACGAACACCTATCACAGATGGTCTCTGTTCGCTTGGTCCTGCTTTAGTGCAGGGGGCTGGACTGGATGACCTCTGGAGGTCCCTTCAAGCCCTACATGTCTGTGTTTCTTTGATCCCTTCCCTGCTTAGTGTAGGGGGTAGGGAGAGCTGCAGCTCAGGTTTCAGCATCCTGTGATAGCACTCTGTCTTCCAAGCATTGGTCAAGGCTTCTAGCAAAAAGAAAGATCACTCAGGGCCACATAATCATAGAAGTGTAGGACTGGAAGGGACCTTGAGAGATCTTCTAGTCCAGTTCCCTGCACTCAAGGCAGGATTAAGTATTATCTAGGGCAGTAGTCACCAACCTTTTTAGGCTCAAGATCACTTTCTGACTCTAAGGGCAACCCAGGATCTACCCCGCCCCTTCCCCAAAGCCCCGCTCCGCTCACTCCATCCCCCCGCTCTCTGTTGCTCGCTCTCCAGCAACCTCACTCACTTTCACTGGGCTGGGGCAGGAGGTTGGCGTTCAGGAGGGGGTGCAGGCTCTGGGCTGGGGCCAAGGGGTTCGCAGTGTGGGAAGGGGCTCTGTGATGAACTTGGGGCAGGGGGTTGGAGTGCAGGGGGGATGAGGGGTGCAAGCTCTAGGAGGGAGTTTGGGTGCAGGGTGTGGGCTCTGGGAGGGAGTTTGGGTGCAGGAGAGAGCTCCTGGCTGGGGCAGAGTGTGGGGTGCAGAAGGGGGTAAAGGGTGTGGCTCTGGGAGGGGGGGTCAGGGCTGGGGCAGAGTGTTAAGGTGCAGGAGGGGGTACAGGGTGCTGGCTCTGGGAGGGGGTTTAGGAGGGAGTTTGGGGTGCAGCCTCCTACTGAGTAACACTTACCTCTGGTAGCTCACGGTGGGCGCAGCAAGACTAAGGCAGGCTCCATTCCTACCCCGGCCTCACACTGCTCCTGGAAGGGGCCAATGCACCCCTGCGGCCCCTGGGGGGGAGGTGGCTCTGCACGCTGCCCCTCTCTGCAAGCACGACCCCTGCAGCTCTCTTGGCCAATGGGTGCTGTGGGGGTGGTGCTTGCAGGCAGGAGTAGCGCGCGGAGGGAGACCCCTGTCCTCCTGGGGCCGTGGGGAACAGTCGGAGGCCGGGGTAGACAAGGAATGTGCCTTAGCTGCAGCCACACTATGCCGCCGGAGATTGCGATCAACTGGGAGATCCTCTAGTATAGACCAGTCGATTGCGATCGATGGGTTGCTGACCACTGATCTAGACCGTCCCTGACAGGTGTTTGTTCTAACCTGCTCTTAAAAATCTCCAGTGATGGAGATTCCACAACCTCCCTAGGCAGTTTATTCTAGTGCTTAGCCACCCTGACAGGAAGTTTTTACTAATGTCCAACCTAAACTGCCCTTGCTGCAATTTAATCCCATTGCTTCTTGACCTATCCTCAGAGGTTAAAGAAAACAATTTTTCTCCCTGCTCCTAGTAACAACCTTTTATTTACGTGAAAACTGCTATTGTGTCCCTCCTCAGTCTTTTTTCCTCAAGACTAAACAAACCCAATTTTTTCAATCTTCCCTCATAGGTCATGTTTTCTAGACCTTTAATCATTTTTGTTGCTCTTCTGTGGACTTTCTCCAATTTGTCCACATCTTTCCTGAAATGTGGTGCCCAGAACTGGACATAATACTCCAGTTGAGGCCTAATCAATGCGGAGCAGAGCAGAAGAATTACTTCTCATGTCTTGCTTTCAACACTCCTGCTAATACATCCCAGAAGGATGTTTGCTTTTTTTGCAACAGTGTTACACTGTTGACTCATATTTAGCTTGTGATGCACTATGACCCCCAGGTCCCTTTCTGCACTACTCCTTCCTAGGCAGTCATTTCCCATATTGTATATGTGCAACTGATTTTTACATTCAGTGTAAAAGTCAAGGAGACAAAAATGCCTGGAGTAATCTATACATCACCAGGTGTCAGGAATGAGGTTGTGCAACAGAGCCAGTCTGGAAACAGGGCCCTGCAGCAGACCCAGTTTCCAGTGATCCTAACAAGCACTGCTGGTCTGTAGTAGGCTGCCTGATTGGTAGGAAGAGTCAGCAGACCTGCTTTTAAGCCCAAGAACAGCAGTAGTTCAGTGGCTGCTCAAAGCATTTGCCCCTTGCTCCACTGGCTGCTGTGCATGCTTGTTCCCAGTTGTGCTTCTGCCTTGTTCCAGCCCTGCTCCTGCTTTTACCTCACCCCAGGTAACCTGATCATGACCCTTGAGTTCAATTCCTGACTTTTGACTTTGGCTCTGACCTTTGGCTCTGGTGCCCTGGCATATGATTTCAGTTCTGACTCTGAATGCAAGTTCCTAACTACTGACTGGTGTTCTAACCACTAGGAATGACTCCTGCTCTAACCTTTTGGCATGATGACCCACATCCCTGTCTCTGACACCAGGGAACAGGAAAGGGCATGAACACTCTTTATGTATGTGATTGCTTTACAGCTGTGTAATGTGCATTTGCCTCCATTTTAGAAAAATTGGGGGTGAAACTTCAGTGGTCTGGGTCCTCCGCTGCATCAGAGCTAGGGAGACGGGCGGGGCAAAAGCTACTTAACACCACCTTTGTGTTCTCCTGATCCCCAGGGGCTAAACTGGCCTTGGGACTGCTCTAAATTGTGCTGCCTTGTAACAGCCCTCAAGGGGCCATTAGATCAGGGGGATCAGCAGAGTGCTGTAAGCTCTGGTGGCCGTGCCCCCAGCAAACCCCCTGCACCGTGAGGAGTAGCACAGAGCTGGCAATGCCAAAAGAAAATCCCCCTTAGCTGCCTGTTTACCACAGTTTTATGGCTCCTTTGCACTGTCAGGGTGATGGAAAGAAGCAATAGCACAGGCCAGGAAATGGCCCAGTGTTTATTCCCTTTACGAAGAGGGGGACAAGATAATTTTTAGATGCTTTTACCAAAAGGAGACTTAAAAAAAAATCCCATAAACAATATTAAACAAAAGATGACAGGACAATATTGTGTGAATTCTAGTGCTTGCAAACATGCTTTTAACATTACGTTCCCCCAAACGATGTCTAAACCTCGCACTGCTTCCACTTGGCAGAATGTTGGAGCTTGAACCTGTTTGTTTTAGTTAAGCTGACAAAAAACCAGACTCATAAATGCCGATCTAACTCCTTTGAAGTCAGTTCCAGTAATGCAGAGAGGCTAATAATAAGAGACCTGGTTTAGGGACTTAAGCCACATTTCTAATGTCCAGTGTCTCCTTTCACAAGACTGCCTTTGAGGCCTGCCAGTGCCACATGGGGTGGGGGTTGGGGGAAGTTAAGAAAGAAATTTTTAAGAGTGGCCTCTGTTTTAGAGTGCATTGATTTTTGGTTACTCTACTTAAGAGATCTTAGACCTTCTCACTATATTACTCCAGTTTTATGCTGCTATGACTCCACTGATTTCAGTGGAGTTACATGAGTATAAAACTGGAGTAACAGTGTTGAGTCAGACCTCTTGAGCCTGATTTTCTGAGGGACGAGCACTTGCAGATTTTGTTATTTATTATTTGTGTTGTGGTAGCACGTAGGAGCCCACTGTTGGACCAGGACCCCATTGTGGTAGGCACTGTACAAACTCAAAATGAAAAGATGGTCCCTGCCCTATTGACTTCAAATAGTTTATGGGTATTCCACATTTCAAGTAGTCTCAAGTTAGGCATGCGAAAATTAGGGCAAATAAAATCAGTGGCCACTTTTCATGGGCTAAAAAAATTTAGACCATGTTAATCAGCATCTAGCCATGTACCATCGGACACTGGAAGCAGATTTCTGCCCTCTGATTGGCATGTCAACCATTCTCACAAGCAACATCATGTGGTGGAGGGCTATCACAGCATCCATGTCTCCTAAGGTCCAGGAGTGGGATCACGCTTCTTTGAAGGAACTAAGAAAGGCATGGCATATTTTTTAATGACTGCCTTGGCAAAAGGCAAGGGCAGCTGGGAAAAAAGAGAAACAACATATTCTGATGTGGCAAGTGCTCATGACCAGGCCATGAATACTAAGGCCTCATGAAAGAGCCCTGTAACATGTTTGACTAGTTTTGTTTAAAGATCTTCTAGATAGAAAAGATCCTCATCAGGGCAGTAGTGACCAGTGGCCTCTGTAAAGCAAAGGCAAGGCCATTAGGCCTTCATTGCTGTGTTCCATTCTGTGTTTGCAGTAGTTTTGCACTGTAGTGTTTGTAGGCATTCATTCCATTTTCAGCAGTGGCCCCAGTCAGCAATAGGACCTTTAAATCCCAGTGAGGAAAGAAAAACCTGCTTGTTTTGTTGGAACTAGCAAGCAAAGGACATGCTGAGCCAAAATAGAAATAGGAGCAGGGGCAGGGCAGGGCAAGGCCCTCCATTTCATTAGCTGGGCTTGGCTATGCGTGATTAAATACATACAAGAGACGCTGAATAGGGCCATGGAGGGAGAAAGACATTGTGGAATACAGAAAAGTCATTCTTTGCCACCCTCAGCTGGCTGAATATGGGATGGGACTTAATTACAAAGATAAAAGGAATTTATTTTAATTTTGGAGAGGAGTGAGCTCTTTTCCATTTAGTACTTTTTATCTGTGGGCCAGGGGGAAGCCTCCAACTAAATGAGCTAAAACGAATCCAGATAGCCCCAAGGTGCATGTTGGCCTCGCCTGTAATTTTTGCTGGAATAATTGTATCAAGGCACAATAAAAAGGACAAAATTATACAGAGCCCTGTTAGACTTTAGGGGGCAGTTCAGATTTGAAATTGACCTTCTGGGCCTGTTTCACACCAGGCATTTGAGGGGAAAGGGCATGTAAAGAATGGGGCTTTGACGCAGAACAGGGTATTGTTTGTACTGGGGCTCTGGCCATCTAGCACGACTTTGCTATGGGGCTTTACTGACTCATTTAGCTTTTAAATTGCTGTACGATAATTTTTATATTATGTTTATTGTAGTGTAGGCAGCCAGGGCTATTGAATGGGCACTTGTAGTAATACCTGTAGCCCCTGATCCTGGCCTGGGATATTTGCTCCCAGCCGGTTAGAAACTGGAATAAATTTAAATTTGGCCTGAACACCAAAGTTAACTTAACCTTTGCAAACCTTTCATGAGGTCTTTAGTGATCCCAAGTGTCTGGATCTCAATGTTATGTCTCTGATAAAAGATGGCACCTCCAGCAGCGCAGCACTCCATAGTGTCATGGTGGGGGGTAGATCGGAATCAGCTCAGCGCTGTTCTGTCTATGCTTAACTTTTGCACTGATTTAACTAAATTGGTAGAATAAACAATCCTACCTCTCTGATACTTGGTACCATGCAAAGAATAAACAATGTAGTTAAACTGGTGCAATCCCCCTGTGTGGACACCACTATTCTAGTATAAAGGTGTTTCTGTCAGTATCGCCTCACTGGTGTGTGTGTGTCCTCCTTCTCTACTCAACACATCTTGAATACACAATAATTCTCTCCTTGGACAGTTTCGCACACCCTGTCTGCTCTGATACAATAAATATAGTCTGTTCACACAGAGAAATCTTTTGCTTTTTTGAAACTCATTTAGCAGTGGAGATAATATTGAAGTCCAATTCATTGGCTGAGGATCATGGTTTGATTTGTATGTTTTTCTGCTGGTGAAAGGTGTGGGATACACAGTCCTGGAGACTAAAATCACCAGAACAGCAGCATATCGCAAGCTTCTCCCATATTTCTCTGTGCTTCTACTCTGATCCCTAGGGAGGCGAGCATATTAAGCATCCATATTAAGCATCCCAGTCCTTAGCCTGTGTGTTGAAATTGCAAGCAAGGGGCCCCATTCAGTGCTACCTGTGTGGTGTGATCATCAATTTATTGAGATGGTCAGTAACCATCAATATTTCATATTCGTTATTGGACATTCAATCAAGTGGAACGAGGAGTCTAGCCAATTTCGAGAGCTCCAGATCCAATCAGGAGTCCTGGGACTGGCTTAGTCTCTGCTGGAGAGCAAGGGCACCTAACAGCCCCCAAGGACCTGTCTCCAGCCAGGGTTCCTAAGGCTGCCAGGCTTTCTGCTGGCGGGCTGCCTGTGTTTCAGCAAAAGATTGGTCGAATCTGCCGTAGATTTGACAGAACATTTTGGCCCAACAAACTGACATTTTCTGATGAAATTTAGTTTTGTTAGAAAATTTCCAGCCGGCTCTACTCAACTACCAATAATTCGGTCCAGTCCTCTTCCCCCAATTAGTCCCCCACCAAGTATTGCCAATGTATGGGCTTGGAGGTTGTGTGTGTTTAAAGACTTTCTAACAACTAGCATTAACATAAATTTTACGTTTCTGAGTTTTGGTTGACCCCAGTGTTTCTCAGTATATGGTTGCTGAATCAACACTGCTGTTTCAGTTTACCAGTTGCTACAGATTTTAACTGCAAATTGATTGTGATACTCTATCCTAATTCTTTCATTCACCTTCTTCCTCCCTACCCCTCTTCTTCTCTTTTTCCCACTGTTTTCCCTTTCTCCTCATCTCCCTCACCCATCCACTTCCACATTTTCCCAATTCACCTTGCATTTTCCCCTTGCCTTCTCTCTATCTCTTCCTTTCTCCCACTTTACTTTCTCCCCTACTTCTGTTGATCCCCCATGCCATCAACGTTCTCTTCTCTCTCCCTCATCACCTTTTCCCTTCTTCCAGCCAAGCAGCTGCTTTCTCCATTCTGATTCCCATCCTCCTCTTCTCAGCCTAACTTATCATCTCCTCTGATTATTTCTTGAGGACAGGGGAGTGCATCAGGACTGTGGAGCATTAGTAACGTCATATAAACATACCCAAAAGACTCCATCTCTGTTTCCTTCCCTCCCTTCTAACTTCTTCAATGAATAAATACTAGCAACTGCAGGTCCAAATCGTGCATTGATTGATTTCACAGATTTTATTCCTTTACTTCCTTTTCACTGTGAAAATTTTTCTTTAGAAATCTAGGATTGAGAGAAAGAGGGAGATGCACGATTCTGTTCTTTTGTCCCCACATGGATCAAGAAGATTTCACTGTGGCCTTTTCCTTTATACATGGTACACTAACAGGGGGCCCTGCCTTGGAGAACTTTGTTTTTTCTTCCCCTGAGGTTTTCTTATAGACCTTTTCTTAAGTGAATGGAGAGGAGTGAGTTTCTTGTATCACAGCATTCTTTTCTTTCCCTCCTCCCTTCAGTGCAGTCACATCTCTAATTAATTGAATTCCCTACTAGCCCTTTTGTGAGTCATTTCAATTGCCCATTAGCAGAGGAGCCTGGGATTTGTGCTATGTTTTCAGTCATCTTACTGGAATTTTTCCTCTCCTTCCTCTCCCCCCTCTCTTTTTTTGTTATTGCTTTGGTCTGTGAAAGGCATTAGATGAGCTTTAGTACAGAGTGCCTATATTGTTCACAGACCCAGCTGCATACTTTTACACACTGCCTTGTGCGTCACAGCTATTCATCTTGTTTTGTACTTGGCTTGGCTGCAGACGCTGTAAATATGGTAATTTTAGATTCCCTGATTGGAAAGAGTTGCAGGGTGGGTCCGGTGGTAAGAACAATGTTTGATTTACTCTAGTTTGTACTAGTTTCACAGAGTTCTGGGGGTTTAAGGTTACAGCTGAAGTTAGACATGTTTTTTAATGCAATCTCTTTTTTTAGCGCTGTGAAACTGATGCAAGTGATGTCAGCTCTCTGTATGTATGTGCACAATTGCTGTTCTCTGAATATTCACAGTAGACTGTAGAGAAACTAAACTCAAGCAGGAGATACTGCCTTAATCCCAGGTACTGGAAGGATGAAATGGCAGTATTGTAGAATTTAAATGCACTTGCATAGGATGCTTTTATAAATGCAGTTATCAGCAAAACACATGGATGGAAAAACTCTTGGGTATGGAGTGGCCACGGACAAACTGAATTTCTTAGATAACCCTCAGGTACAGAGACAGTTTAAACTCAGGACAATCCCTGAATAAAGCACAATGAGTAATGCATTTCTAGAGTTTTTTTGGACTCTTTGGGTAGGATAGTAAAGGCTGATGTACAGGGTTTCTGGAGGATATTAGCACATCCTGGGCAGTGATAAAAGACATCTTTTGATGGATGCAGTGATGGCCTTGAAACACGCTGCCTGGAGAGCCTTACTTCTATTTTGAAGTCGTATTTTTACAGCATGTAAAATAAGGGAAGCACTTATATCCAGGATATTCCCTGGTATTCCCAGGCAATGTAGACATGGCTATGGCATCACTGGACACCAATCAGAAAGGTTTCCCTTACGTCCCAAGTTCCAAAACTGATTCACGACACTCACATTACTCTGCCACCTTCCGTATTGCTTCGTCCTGTGAGGTTGGAGTAAGCTACAGTTTATGACATGAGTGATTTGGCATGTGGTGATATTTGCTGTGAGACCTAAAGAGATGATTTTTTCTCATAGATTCAAAGTGATCTTGTCAATCTCTGAACTGACAAGGAAGACTTTTATTGAGGGTCCCTTGACATTTGTGCTTGCATATGCAGAATTTTTTCCTTCTTGGTCTCTACCCCTTTAAGGAAAGGAGGAAAGTAATGGTAGGAAAACAGTAATGGAAAAAAAATAAAGGCTTGCATGGACTGTCAAGAGCATTCTATGAGACCTATTTGGGAATTATTTTGTTATGCCTTTAAATTTTGAATCCCTTCCAGTAACTTTATTCAGGGGTAAATTTCAGGTCAGACTGTGATAAGACCAGCTTTTCCACACAGATCAGAGACATGGGTGACCAAGGAGAGGCATTTGAGAATATTTTAAGTCATTGAAATGAGACATTTGAGTACAGTGATGGGATGACATTGCTGGACTATATGAGGAATGATGTCATCAGGAACGTGAGACCAAGGTCTGTAGTATCAGAGAGAAACTGCAAGAGAGGAGCCTTGAGGTGGTATAGACAAGTACAACCGATGAAGGAAATTCCATTAGGGAAGCACTTGAGATAAGAGTATGTGGGCCAAGAATAAGAGAATGGCTTAGAAAATGGCAGACAAACTGCATCTGGGAAGATGGAGTAGATATGCAGCTAGCATTGGACCAGTAAGCCTGAAAAAGAGTGATCTGTGACCCAACCCCAGCTGGCTGGGAAAAGGGAAAGAATAAATTTCAGGGGGCTTATTAGGCTATTCTAGTGCTTTGTGTATCACAGGGCTGCATTGCTCAAGCCTAAATACATTAATTTTAAGAGAGAAACAGGCTGATGAAAGGTATCATATATGAGCCCTGGCAAGTAGCCATTCCCTATATATTCACAGGACATGCAGCAGCAGTGCAAACTGGGCCCATATAATGTAACTGCAGCATCTCAGACATCTGCTCTTGGCAGCACATTATCTAGTTAGTTCTTGTCTTCTGGGTTTTCTTGCAGGCATGCCATGCCTGGTAGCACATTACAAGCTGCTTTTTTAAAAAAAAAAAAAATCTCAGCCAGGCTTTGTGCTTTTTTTGGATCATGCGTACAATCAAAGGGTACGTCTCCTCTGAAGAGTTAACCTGGGCTCTTAGCCAGGTGTTACTCAATAACCCCCTCCCATCCACACACAAAACCCTCTGATAGCCAGGTTTGCTGGTGTTTTCAAACTGGGCTAGCTGACAAAGATTTGGGGTATGGGTTGGAACCTGGGTACTGATAACCCACCCTCTTTGTTTTGAGGACACAAGATAAATTACTCGATGCTGCTAGTGCTCCAGTGCCTTCCCACAGTTCCTCCTGCGCCTCCAGAAAGACGGATAATTCTCCCGAAAGAATCATAGAGTGGTTAAGCTTACTGCAGCACAAAGAACCATGGGATATGCCCTGAAGTTCTAGGGTGTGTCTACACAAGTGCTGGAAGGTACCAGCTCCAACTGTACTAGAGCACTAAAAATAGAAGTATAGCCATGGTGGTGGGACAGGCTGCTGCCCGAAGTACATGCCTTGGGATGGGATCATACTTGGGTGGTTAGCCTGTCCCATTACTTTCCCCACTGCAGTTATGCTTCTATTTTGCTAGCTTGATCAGAGCTAGCATGGGTATGGCTACTTGCACTGGAAATTGCACCTTCTGGCTCTAGTGTAGACACAACCCAAGTGGCAAACACAGGGATGGATTGTACTAGAAGTGGCTACAGCACCAGTGAACGCAGAGTAACTCAGGTAAGATTTTCAGTATTGCTGTTCACACACAGGCTAGGTTAACCCAGGTGCCAGTCACCCAGGCTAACTGCAATATGGACGTACCCACAGATATTATAGATGGAAAACCCTGTTAGATAGGCTAAGTCATACCCTCCAGCTAACTCAGAATGGTTCTTTGAAGTATGTTTTCCAGGGCTTTGTCCATTCTATTGATTGACACCAATAAGAAGTTTTTATTGATATTAACCTACAGTTTTCCCTTAGCCCAGTTTTATCCTGTTATCCTGATTACATTCATCCCATGGAGTTAACTTCATTTACATTTTGGGGTTTAAATGTTTCAGATACTGATACTTGTAAATGGATATACTCCAGCCCTTTCCCCACTGTCTTCCCCCTTAGTTATTGTTTAGATAAGCTATCTATATTTTGTTCTTTTAATTTTAATAAAATTCCATTTGATGCCCTGAATCTATGTTGCCCCATGTCCCTACAAGTCCTAAATCCACCCTGTAATTTTAATTGGATGCTGTGTTTTTCTTATAAAAAGCGGCTATGTTTCACTCCAGAGGTGGCTGCATTTTACTAGTGGATAAAATACTTCCCACCTAAGTGATCTAGTTTGTTCAATCTGTTGGTAAAGTTTAGACAGCATTTTGGGAACTATATGGATATGAAAGGCTCTATAGAAATGTAAGATGCTTGTATTCATAACTCTGCGTAGAGATTTTGCATACCACATTTTTTTAAAACATGTGCTCTGATCTGTAGAGCTGTTTTAAGACTTTGTGGGTTCTACATTATAAAACTTTTTAGAGCTTCATTGATTCCCAAACATGGAACATTTTGATTTCTGCATTCTATTCTGGGGTAGGAATGAGAGGGGAGTCATTTTTGATCAGACACAATTGTGTCTTTCAAAAGTTAAGAACTAGTAAAGATTTTTTGAAAAACCAAACCATGCAGGATTTTTCCATATCTAGTATAGTACCACTGTTAGATACCAAAACTTCTAGGTCTAGATCTTTGGTATCAGCCTAGCTCCACTCAGTGCAAGACTCAGAGGGGAGATGGCAAAGTTGGTTTTAATCTCTCCAATCCTATGATGAGCTGGGTAATCAGTTTGACCCCTGGCACAAGTTAGAGCACCTTCAAGATTTGAGCTATCATGTACCTGACTACAACAGTTTCCAGACAGTGATCTGGCCACCACCTGTTTACCCAGGTATGCACTGACACACTTTCTATGCTTTATACTAAAGGTGGTGGCCACTGGTGGGGCAGAATGGAGTGGCAAAGAGTCAGCTACACCAGCTCTGTGCCAACAGGGGATTCTAATGCACCAGGTGAACCCTTGGGTAGCCAGCTGGGCTGGCTTTAAAGCCTGCACACAGCAGAGGCCAGAATCTGTCCCTTAGTATCTAGAAGTGCTAGCTTTGTTTTCTTCCAAGCAAATGTGATAGGAGGAAAAATTATTACTATTTAATATTCATAATATGGAATAACTCAAGAGGTGTCGCTCAGGAAGGGACTCCATTGTTTTTACTATCTAAGAAGACAAGCAGCATATGAAAGGCTGGGAAGAGGGAAACAATCAGATGTATATGTTTCTTACAAATGTATTTATATTTGCTGTTTTGTATCATTTGAATGTGTAAATATCAGTTTTCCTCAACTGCTCCTCAGCTCTGCTGTCACGTTAGCCAATTTTTTGTAGGAGTCATGGCACAAGTGTTTCTTGAGAAGAGATCTGAAAGAGGAGAAGGTAGCAGCTTTACAGATCAGTTCAAGGAGTGTACCCCAACCAAGTGTACAGAGCAGGCTAGAAGACAATGTGGCGCTTATGGGAGGTATGGTCAGATGGGTGGTTGAGGCTGGCACTCATGGTGGAAGAGTGGGACAAGAAAGTGATGTTTTAAGAGACAAGAGTGAATAAATAGGGAGAGGCAGAATTGTGAAGGGCCCTGAAGGTCAAGACTGGAAGCTTGAATGAGAAGAGGGATTCAAAAGTGGGGTGATGTGATGGGAAGGGGCGGGGCGGGGCAGCTAGCCAGCAGCCCGGGACTTGGACCAGCTGGGGCAGGGTGGCCTGGGGCAGCTAGGGTGGTTTGGCTGGCAGCTCAGGGCTCCGGCAGGGAAAGGGGGTGGAAGGGCCGGGGCCTCAGGGTAAAGGGGCAGGGCCACAGGCTAGCCTCCCCGAATGGGCGCTTCACGTGCCGCCCATGCAGTTCATAATAATAGTTAGCATGCATGTAGCACCTTTTCACGTTCAAAAACACTTTGCAAACATTGGACCTAATCTTGTACTGATTGCTCTCAACTCTCCTTGTACTCTGGATATGAGTCAACAGTGTGCCCTTGTTGCCAAGAAGGCTAACGGCATTTTGGGCTGTATAAGTTGGGGCATTGCCAGCAGATCAAGGGACGTGATTGTTCCCCTCTATTCGACACTGGTGAGGCCTCATCTGGAGTACTGTGTCCAGTGTTGGGCCCCACACTACAAGAAGGATGTGGAAAAATTGGAAAGCATCCAGTAGAGGGCAACAAAAATGATTAGGGGGCTGGAACACGTGACTTATGAGGAGAGGCTGAGGGAACTGGGATTGTTTAGTCTGCAGAAGAGAAGAATGAGGGGGAATTTGATAGCTGCTTTCAACTACCTGAAAGGAGGTTCCAAAGAGGATGGATCTAGACTTTTCTCAGTGGTAGAGAATGCCGGAACAAGGAGTAATGGTTTCAAGTTGCAGTGGGGGAGGTTTAGGTTGGATATTAGGAAAAACTTTCACTAGGAGGGTGATGAAGCACTGGAATGCGTTACCTAGGGAGGTGGTGGAATTTCCTTCCTTAGAGGTTTTTAAGGTCAGGCTTGACAAAGCCCTGGCTGGGATGATTTAGTTGGGGATTGGTCCTGCTTTGAGCTGGGGGTTGGACTAGATGACCTCCCGAGATCCCTTCCAACCCTGATATTCTATGATTCTATGATACTCAGTGGGAATTTAGAGCACTTAAGTGTCTGTCAGGAACTACTCCATACCTTTATAGAATCAGGCCCATTATCTGGTTAATCCTGAAGTAAAGTATTATTATTCCCATTGTACAGAGGGGGATTAAGGCTGAGAGGTGAAGTGTCTTGCTCCAGTCACAAAGTGAGTCTGTATCAAAGCCAGGATTAGATCCAGAATTTCCTGATTCCCAATCCTGCATCTAATCCTCCTAGAGATCACGTCTAATCTAATCCTTCTTTCTGTAGGACTACACTTACTATAGATGGAGAGATGAGATTGTCTTTATGATATATAGATAATAATGATGTAGTGTCTATTGTATTGGAAGAAGATGGGGAAAGATTCCTTTTGTTGCCCCTGTGAAGAACTTGTAAATCAGCATTTTTATATATATATATATATAATGCACCTTCGTTTTGTCTGTCAGAGGCATCTGTAGGTTCTTTGCCGTGGATTGGGGCAGAGCAATGTATAATCAACTCATACCTCTCTCTCTCTCTCTCTCTCTCTCTCTCTGTATGTCCCCCACTGGCTAGCTTGATGGCAAAGCCACAGCCCAAACCCATCTATTTTCTCTCTGATCAGGGGAGGATTTGTATTTGATTTTACAAAGAGAGGGTGCTTACTGTACCAAGGAGGATTTCCTCCCTGCCCAGTACTTGGAGTGGGTTGGTGTGCTTTTCTGCATCCTTGATCTCTTACACTGGAAAAGGGTTGGGTGCTCTGCTCTGGAATCTCAGAGTGGGCTGTCATGCTTGCCCTCCATGAACCCCTAGATCTGGCATCTTACCCCATCCACAAGCCCTCCAGCAGCTGGAGAGGTTAAGCTAAAAGCAACATCCATAATAGCTGAACTCCCAATTTGAAATGTGTCCATTGTATCTGATGTGTGTGTGCTCAATTCAAAAACAACATATCCAGGCGAGTTCAGCCCTTACAAGTAGTACCCCTGGGCTTTTTTTATGCCAAAGCAGAGATATTTACCCAAGGAAAACAGGGAAGTGACGGGGTAACAGAGTACACATGTTATGAAAATATGCATGCAGGGACTGAAGAAAAAATAACATTCTGCCATAAGTAGCTGCCTTGTTCCCTCACTTTTTTTTTCCTCGAGATTAGAACCAGCCATTTCTTGTGCTCTTTCGAGCACCTTCTGTGGTTTCCTGACAGCTGGCTGGAAAGGATTGAAATTTGGCTTGAAAAATGGGCCATGGGTCATGTAATTTTCAGGAGGGGAGAAACTGAAATTCTCAGATTGGTCAAAATTCACATTTTCTCTTTCTTTTTTTATTGGGAGCCAGAACACTAAGGCAAAACCTTATTTCCAGTCTCAAATGATGGATTAATAAAAAATAGCTACAGAATCAACGCTCCACCCACATCCTCTCTCAACCAGAAATCAATTTATAATGGTAGACAAATGTCTGCTATTCAGTGTTGAGTATCTGCCCATTCTGTTACTCTCAGGAGTCAGATTTTGAGAAGAAAAATGTTCAATCTACTATAAGAATGTGTTGAGGGTTTTTAATGATGTGCCAACACTTATTTTCCAAAACCTGTTTCATTAACAAATGGACAACTCCAGTTTTTTGTCTCCAGTTTTTTGTATGCTAGCTACTGATTGTGCAATGTCAGAATTAGCAACATCAGTATACCCAGACTTATGGTCAGGCAAACATTTTCTGTCTGGGGGTTTGAATTTTCTTTTAAGCCTCTCCACTCCTTCATGTTATGGAGAACATGTTGTTTCCAAACTTTTTAAAGTGAATATGTAGCTCATGAATGAAAGTGCTGGCGTAATTGACCTCCACTTTAGGGAGGGAAGCTCCTCCCTCAGAAACAGAATTGTCCTCCTCCCCCTTTCCCCCCCCCCCACCCCGACAGAGAGGAGGGGCCACAAAGGTACTGCTGTCAATTGAGTTTAACAAAAGAAAACAGGTGTAGGGTCAGAGATGCAAGGGGAGGATGTCAATAGGAGACAACAAGCAGAGAACCCCAGACAGCAGCCACTGCTCCATGAAGAAATGTAGGGTGCCCAGTGGAATTCCAGCTGTATGTGGGAATGGTCAAGGGTAAAGAAAAATGACAGTACTGGTTTAAGAGCCCTGGAAGTCCTATCTTAACCCCAGAACAGTTACAGCATAGGCAGTAGTAGGGAAACTTTTTCACTCTGCCTTAATAGTATCGTATGCCTCAACCCTGCCTGTGAAAGGACCAGCTATAATGATGAAAGGGGGGGGGTTCAACTCTATGGTCCAATCAATCCTTGGCACCTCTGCTCAGACTACCAACAAACAGTCCAATTAATAATTGTAGTGATGACTTTGTGATGTGAACTTTGGTTCACTAGGACCTCAACTGACACATTCCCACACATTTTACACAGGCCTCTGAATAGTGAGTCCTTTATGGATGAATCTGTTAAAAGGTGAATGCATCATACAATAGCTGGTTTTAAATGAGTACAGCATGGTATATTCACTAGAATAGACGACATGACTAAAGACCTGGAGCTCCTGAATTTTTATCTTAACTCTGCTACCAATTCATTGAGTGGCCTTGGACAAATCATTTAACCTCTCTGACTCACTTTGGAAATAATAATATCTCCTTCAGAGGGATTGGGGAGGTAAATTAGTTAGTTTAAAAGTAGGTAATTTTTATTAATAGGCAAAAAGCAACCTACAAAATATGGGAAAACAGGCCAAATGAATGAATCTGTTCAGCCTATTTATGTCTATGCTCCAAATGACAAAATCTGACTCAAATACTTGATAAAAGATTAAATTTACTGGACCACATTTACCTCTTGCATAAGTGAGTTACATTGACTTCTTTGGAGCTGTGCCCACTAGCACCAATGGTGAATTTAGCTCACTGTCTTCAGTGTGTAACTAAACCAAATTCTCTAAAACAGAAGAGTCAAACTCATTCTGAGGTGATGGCTGAATTACACTTTTAGTTGTGGCCTGTGGGCCAGAGAAACAAAAATCAGTGGTAAGAGGTATATTTCACAATCTTCAATTGCAGAATGTGCCTTTTTAGTGGTAGTAACTCTTTCTCCCCCACACCCTTAGCAGAAAGTCAGCAGGAAAGTAGATTGGCTGGTGGAGGCCAGAGCAGGTCATTCCCATAAGCCTTGTGTCACCAGTCTCCATCTACTTTTTGGATATAGTCCAGGCACTCAAGTTTAATTAAGGAATATTTAATGAGGAAGGCAACACAATTGAATGGTTAGAGAAGAGCAGTGGGAGGCAGGATTTCTGAGTTCTAATCTCAGCTACACCTTGGAGACATTGGCCAGCCGCTTCAACCCTCTGTGATTCACTTTCTCCTTCAGCAAAATGGGTATAATAATATTTATGAACTTCACAGACTTAATTAATTAATGTTTGTAGAACTGTTAGAGTCTCTGACAACATTTGCTTTTAGAACTGCAAAGTATTCTTATTATATCATAACTTTGAAGAAAACTGCTATCTACTTTTTGGTGGTGTTTATATGAGCTGGTCACAGTAGCAGTGGCAGTTCCATTCTTCAAACCCTTATTTTCCATACAGTATATTTCATTCTCTATTGTTCAAAATCCCTTTTAGAACACTTAACAATAAGGTTTCTCTCCTAACTAGTTTGGTCCTTTTTCATTTGGCAAACAGTGATTTGATTTTTTTCTTCTTTCCTGTTTATCTAAAGTAGCTGAAGGAAAGGGACACATTGCGTCAAGGCTGACAGGGCAAGAATTAGACCTACTGTATGTACCAGTTATATTCTAGATCACAGGCACTTCCTTTCTCCTCCTCCACACCCGCAGCCAGCTCCGCTCCATTCTTTCCAGCAGGCAGGGTATTGAAATGTACAAGACTCCTGCTCTTTGAAGTGCTGGGAGACCAAGGTTCTTGTAAATTTCCTTAAACTGCCAGTTCACAAGCATGAAGAGAACAGGTACAGTGGAGAGGGAGGAGGGAATGCTTCCTGTGCACTGCTGCCAACGGATTTGCCTTTGGAATGGTTGCCTAGTACTACAAGAGTTTTTGTAGATGTTTGGTATTTTAAGGTCTGCTATGCCAATTTAGACTCACCCTACACTTCCTTGTGTAGGGGCAAATTCTTTTCAGGTTTATATCTCCTGCATACTTGTTGACTTCCATGGAGATGCACAGCATGTATATTAATACAAAATTTGGCCTCCTGGAGTCACAAAGGCCTTGTCTACATGGAAAATTTGCACCAGTTAACCTACTGTGTGGACACACTTATTTTGGTTTAGTTTTAACATGTCCCAGAATAAAAGTGTCCACACTGGGATTTGCACCAGTTAAAATATCACTTTTAGTTAAACTTTCACAAGCCTTACATTCAGTTAGACTCCCTTAGACTAACTTACACCCACTCTACTGATGCCTATAAAGGAGTCTAAATTGATTTAATTTATATGCCATGGAGCAGTGTTACTATATCCTCCACTGTGTCAACTATTTTGTGTTGTATCATATGTCACCTGTAGATGTGGGCACTACACATCTAATTCCATTTCCCAGTCAATGCTGAACACTAGACAGAGCAGGTTTCAGCTCTAAACCCTATATGGTACCTCACTTATCACTTCTCTCTGGAGTAGTTTACTGCCATTAATTATGATTCTTTGGGTGCTCCCTACAAACCAGCTTTTAGCCATTTCTCTGTTGTTTTTTTACTTTGTTCACCAAAGGCATGATCCAATGTCCCATGAAGGCAGTGCAAGTTTTTCCACTGACTTAAGTGGGCATTGGATCAGACCATAACTGCCTGTGTTGTGATGAAGGAAAGACAAGAAAAAGGGAACAACCTTCTATGCAAACCAGGAAACCCATTTTAGAAATAAGAAACAAATATGTAGGATTCCATGAGCCAAGCTCAGAGATGATGTATAAAATGGTGTAGGTTAGACAACATCCCCCTCTACAAACACTCACACTAACTTTCATTCTCCATTATGCTCTGTTAGACTCCCTTAGATGGACTTGTATCTCCTTTACCCGTGTGTAAGGGATTATAAATTAGTGTTGCAGATCCAACTTAAGCCACTTTATACATTTCCTCTGCATTTTGCCCTTTGTATTTTACACTTGATGCACAGATGTAACTCCCCACTAGGAGTTACATTGTACATCAGATACTCTTTTTAAAGGGATCTTAAATATGTAGGCTGCTTAACAGGGAAGAGATTTTAGTGGAATAGCAGATGAGAGCAGAGATTGTGCACCCACTTTAGCTCTCTACTATCCAGACTGTTTCATGCCCAAGCTTGCTCTAAAACTTGTAGGTATCGCCAACCTCTCTCATTGTGTTAAAATTAAGGTGATAAAAAAGGACTGATCCTTTAAAGGAGCTAGGTCCTGTGACTCCGTCGCTTTTAGGAGGGAGGAGGACTCAGCTAGAGAAAAAAACAGACCTCCAACTGCGGCGCACTCTCTTTCCCATCTTAGTAAGTGGACCAAGGTGAACAACTGGTACTCCAAAGTGGGGTTGCTCATCTAGATCACTTCATTGTATAGGAACCAACCCAGCCTTGCCATATGTGACTAGACAGCTGTGAAATGGCTACTAAAGACTGTCAAGTATAGAACCTAGAACTCTGTTTCTGTGTCTCTTTAGAACTGAAAGTAAAAGACTGAATGATTCCTAACTAATGACTCCACACCAATGTGAAGAATAAGATCATTACAATAAAATACAGTTCCAATTCTGCACAAGATTCACAACTGTCTGACGACTGTCCAGTAGCTAAGGTGAAATTAATTAGGGGATCTCACTCCAGCTCTTAGTGGTCAAGAGGCCACAGCACAAATATACACCACCACAGTTAGTACTGATGTCCTATTTGTCAGTCAGTGAGGTCAGGGACTGAATGGGTCATGGAGACTGCCTTCCCCTCCCACCTGTAGCCCTGGTTCCTCTGGGATGACACACATTGGTACAGCAACGTTTTGGGGAAGCTGATGCTGCTGGTCTATCCATGTTGTACCTGTTCTTTGGATAACGAGAGGAGCTCTGTCTCCAGGGCTGTCAGAGCTGCACCTTTCACCTTCTCTAAATTAACTTTAAAACAGATTTAAAATTTTTCATTAAAGCTAATGTTTAGAATCAGATTTACACAAGTTAAAGAGGAAGGTACTGTACATCTGGGGTCAGGTTTGAGTTATGAGAGATGACAAGTATTGATTACAAGGTTTACAAGATACATACATATTACATAACCAGCATAGACCCGGATTGGGGTGCAGGAGTTTTTAAAGTGTCAGTGGATAAGTGGCCTCGGGTACGCCACCCATGGAATGATTTTCAGAGTCCAAGTCAGTGTTGGTGTAATGAAGAGGTACATGGGTGGGGTGTGTCCCTTGGTTCGTCAGGGGAGGAAGTGGGTTATTTCCCTGACTGGAAGTTGTGTTTACTCACCCTAGTACTGATGGTGGCCAGTGATGTGCTCCATGTAAATGTCTCTGGACCACCTGATGATGTCGGACATAGTAAAACAAAGATTTGCCCAAGTAATCCTGCTTTTATTGTGCTTTGTTTTCCCTATGCTAAGTGATCCTTTGCAAAAGGAGAGACCTCAGAGGAGGGGTATTTGAGGAAGGAGACAGGAATCTTTATCTTTACACCTGCAAAGACAAAAAGAGTGCTTAGGGCAAGGGTATTGTTAGTCTGTAAAATTCGAGGCAATGACCTGCAAAGGAAACCTGAAGAATGAGCCAAGCAAAGAAATATGTGCAGAACTGCCCCCACTATCCAGGCTGCAGGGGACATTTAGCACATAAATAAGTCTACAGTAATCTTTTAAGAAGTTCTCTACAGCTCCCACAGACTCCTCTGGGCAGTTCTGTGTTTGCTGCTGCTGTCACTGATACCAGAAATGGAACGGTAGTTTATTATAGGCAGAGCTGGTAGCTATAGTCAAGTATTCCTATCTCTTTCCATTATATGACCCAGTTTTCAGCTGCTTATAACTTGCCAAGCTTCAACCACTTGAGCTGCAGGTTTCCATGCCATGTGTCTGTTCCAGATTGTGTGTGTTGGGGTGGGGGGTTGTTTTGTTTTGTTTTTAGTTTCTGCAAAAACAGTTCATCAATTTCTGAGAATGAGTTTAGGGAAAATATGTTGTTTTGCCAGTGATAAATTCTTAGTGACATTTTCTTTACAATTTCTAGTCCCTCCATGCTTGGAGCACGGATTTGGAATTTGGCTTGGGGAGAGGATCTCCTTCCTCCCAGAGAGGAGCTTTTTCTTGTCCTCATGAAAACCCACCCAACTTTGGCCAAATTATAAGACTCTGAAGATTTTCCTGCAATTGTTCCTCCCAGCTTCTAGGGACAGCTGTGGCACTGGGTGCCAGAACTGATAGCAGAAATTTTCTCTCTCCTGTGTTCCCAGTACTCCCCGTGCTGGCACCCTGGCAGCTGGAGAAGGAGGGAGCTGCCTGAATTGAATGCAAAGGGGCCGGTTTCCCAACCTATGTGGGTTTTGTTTTTGATTTTTTTCTGATTGGGCTATTTTTGAAAGGCCTTGCTGACAAAAAGTCTTGAATCAGTAACAGGTGACGTTTGGGGCTACAGATCACCCAAATCTTGCCACAAGAAAGTGACATTACTGTCCCCCCACCCCTTTTGCTCCCCAGTCCTTGTCTCTTTGCTGCTACCTGGTAGCCTTTTGAATGAGGTGCTGTCATTGAGGCGCATGCGCAGCTGGACCAAATCTTCCTCCCTTGGCCATCGGAAGCCACATGGTGTATGTACGGTAGGGAACAGAGCCCCACTGGTCCCTGCATAGCTGGGCTTCCTATTGGCTGCAGGATGTATCGAGTCAGGCAGGGAGGCAGCCAGTGGGGAGACAGGGTTGGGGTATCAAACCAGAAGCAGCCCATGTGTGAGTGAGATGTGGCTATTACAATGTGGCCAACCTCAGTGACTTTCTTTTGAAATGGCAAAAATTGGGGGGGAGGGGGAGATGTGAAGCAAATTGTTGTTTGGTGATTTTCAGGCTACACTTTGCATGCAATCAGCAAAAACTCAAGCTTTGAGGTTGGCAGCACTGTGTGAGGAGTAGACCAGGGACAGGCTAGGAGCAGTGGGAGTAGAGGGGGAGAGCCAGTAGCTGAGGGAGACTAGAACAGGCTGGGGGGACAGGGCAGAAGGCTCTCCACTGGCCTCCAGAAACTCAAACTGATGCCAGGATTTTTGGTGCTCAGCATTCCTCTGCCATCTGGCAATAGTATGTTTCATTCCCCTCAAGTGACTGGTCCATAGAGAGGATAATGTCCTTCTACTTCTATCATTTACTCCATTAGTGCAGGCAGTAGTGGTCTGTGCTGTGACTCTCTAAAGGTCTCAACCCTTCTGATGACCCAGGTTAGTGTCAGTATAGTTCCATAGGATGGAATTTCTGGGGGTTTCGTTTATTGGTTTGTTTGTTTGTTTGGGGGGGTTATTTTCAATTTGTTTGTTTTTTTAAACTTAGGAAGTTCTGTACAAAACCATGTGCTCTGTGTATATATACTAAAATAATTTAATAAAGGGGAATTTTGAAAACCATGCAATATACAGCAACAAAACAATCCAAACTCCTGTGACTAATCTGATCCCCGATGGGCCTTTTCCGTGCAATCACTGAGGCCTTGACTACACTGCCACTTCACAGTGCTGCAACTTTCTCGCTCAGGGGTGTGAAAAAACACCCCCCTGAGTGATGCAAGTTTCATCACTGTAAAGTGGCAGTGTAGACAGTGCACCAAGTGCTGGGAGCTACTGCCCTCGTGGGGGTGCTTTAACGTTGCTAGTGAAGACATACCCTGAGTTTTCTTGTATCTTTGACTTCCCAGAACAGTGCATTTTGAGGGATCAGGCACATAAAAAGTAGGAAGACTTTGCGTGAGCCAGAAATAATTTTAAAGGTTATTTAAGACTTATTTCTGTGCGAAATCAACCTTCAGTTTTTGTGTTTCCTCTGTAAGATCATGTCTGTCTCTCTGAGTATGTCTACACTGCAGCTGGGACCAAGCCTCCCAGTGGTTGTAGATAAACTCATTCTGGTGAGGCTTGAGCTAGTGCACTAAAAATAGCAGTGTGGACTTAATGGTTTGGGTGGGAGCTTGGGCTCTGAAGCCCACCTGAGCCCCCTTGGCTTGTGCTCAGGTGGCTAACCCGAGTCTCCTCTGGAGCCACAATACCCACACTGCTATTTTTAGCGCACTAGCTCCAGCCCCATTAGTGTGAGTCTGTCTGCCTGAGCTGGGAGGCTTGCTCCTAGCTGCAGTTTAGATATACCCACAAAGGATAGCTCATCTGTTTAAGAAACGTGGTAGCAGTAGTAAACATACAGTTTTTGGCTGGGGGCATCTGTTTCCTTGGTGATGACTAGATTTGTGCCCCAGCCCAGATCTAAGTTTCTCTAAAGTTTGGGGATGCTCAGATGTAGCGTTTGGTTTGGGCCCATTTCTAGTGATAATAGTAGTCAAGCTTGCTCCAAACTCCTGATATTTTAAGGTTTTGTGTTAAGATAATGGCAGATTTTAAACTCTTCTCATCTTCCTACTTTTTCATCAGAAACTGAAAGTGTCTTGATTTGTGGGGGTGGGAACTCTTTTAAATGACAACTGTGAAATCTTAGGAGACTGTAAAACCTATCCCAAAGCTCAGACCCATTAGCATGTTAGATTTACCTTGGCATGACTGTCTAAAAGTTTACCAGAATGTACACAAATAGTTACTGGTTCTAAGAACTGTGCAGACCTCAGTTTTGCATATGGCAGTGTCTCTAAACCACAACTCACAAAAGAATGTCAGTGTGATGTTTGGCTAGTTAAAGGAGGGCAGCACTGCTGAAGCAAGCTTGTGGTTTGACATGCATGCAGTAAGAGTCCCAAATATTAGATTATTTTTCTCAAACGTGTGATCATTTATTTTTTCCTCAGCTTGAAGCAGCAGCACCTGTGTAACCTTGTTTAACTGGCTTCAAGCGCCTTCCTGCTCTCAGCTAATATTCTGCCAACTTGACAAACATTTTCCTCTCTAACTACAAAATACTCTGAAAGCTGTATTCTCAGTGATTTAATAAAAGGAAAACTGCAATGGTTAGTTGCAGTATTGTGTGTGTGTGTGAGAGAGAGAGATGATTTTTTCAAAACTGTTTTAGAAACGCTTGTCTCATAACTGAATGTCACCTAGGTTTCTCTTAATGAGAGCTGCCATTTTACTGATAAAGTGGATGCGCTTAAAATGTTTCTCCTGGTCTGAGAGAAATTACCAGTTCAACTGGTATTCCCCATTTTCAGCATAGGGCATATCTCTCAGGCTAGCAGAACCTTTCAAAACAGAAGAAACTTTTAAAAGGCAATCACAGTACTTCACTCCAAAAAAAAGGAGGCAGGAGAGAAGAGTGGCTTGTCCACATTGGTTACTGAATGGCATTGTACTTCCCACTTGCCCTCTTTTGGCATCTAGCCCTGCCTCCCTGCACAGAGTTGCTTTGGCTTTCATGCTACTTCTTACCCACTACAAGCTGAACTGATTTTACACTCCTCAGTTTATAATCTTGGGGAGGGATCAAGAACTGATAGCGGAGGAAGTCACCCCAGGAGAAGCACAAGTTCCTGGCAAGAGGAGGTGAGACAAGGCTGGATTTGCTCCTCCCAAGAGTCCCAAATGTTCTGCCCCCTCAGTGACCACAGAACCTTGTTTCAGTGGTGAAAAGTCAGTTAGCTCTTTAATCAGCTAAGGGGTCACTAGTAACACGTGTGAAGGAAATTGTAAAAATGTTCATCTCAACACTGTCCCTTTAAGCATTTGTCATCAATGTGCAGTATTTAACTCCGTATCAACAAGTGAAACAATGAGGATCAAGAAATACTTTAAAAAATTAAACCACCAAGGCGGGCTTTGTATTTCCTTTCCTGTAGAACATATTTGGAGCTTCCCTGTCTCCAGTTGGTTGTGGGAGTAGAGCCAGCCCATAATGGTTGCAGAGCACAGTATGTGCACAGGGAAAAGGGCTTTCACCTGATTGATGACTCTGGAAAAGTTTGCAGCATGAGGAGTGCTGAAGCTGGTAGCGCTGAAGTTTGTTTGGAGGGTGAAGGTGGATGTTTTTTTCAAAACCTGGCAGTTATTCCCTGTGAGGCACAATAAATGGTGCGTGAAGGGTCTTGTTTCATCTCCTTGTGAGCGCTCCGCTCCATGAAACCTTTTGAAGTGGTTGCCAGAGGATATAGCTGAGATTGGTTGAGCTTCCTCAGGGCTCTCTCCCCTGGTTGTGCAGCCATCCTTTTGATTTGGCTCTAGAATGTTCTATTGGCAGGGCTGCCTGGCAGGACTTTGCTGTCATGGAGAGCCTGGAATAGGTGATGACGATAAGCCCCCTACCTTGATATACGTGGTGATCTGAGGGTTTGAAGAATCTACGGTAAAGTGTGCAATCTTATTTGAAATCCATGAAGCATCTTCCACAGTTTCAGAATCCTCCCCCTCCCCCCTACTCACGCCTATTTGCTCCTTCATTGGCACTACAGTGCCCCAATTTTAGCACAGATTCCTCAGAGTCCATGTCTCTCTCTGTTTCTACTTGACCTGATATAAACTGATCCTGCCCTCATTTTCATCTGATATTGCAAATATCTTATTGTTCCAAGTGACTTAAGCTTTGCATAAGGATTTTGAAGTCCCTTGTAGCATCTTCCTCAAGAACTGCTGCCAGCCTTGAGCTTGGGGAAATTTCAGATGGCTCCAAGGGGAAGAGGAGACAACTGAAATTGCTGAATCCTTTCAAACATGGCGATTGTTATTCTGGAAGATTCCGCATGCAGCTGGGCAGGGAGGATGTAGGTGTCATAGGTTAGCTCAAGATTTACAGGTTAGAGATGCAGAAAAAGCAACAGCGTGTTAGGCAGGATATCAGGGAATGTGGAGTTAGCCTCAGAATAGCACTTTAAAGCTTCATTGTTTTGGGAGGAAGGGGCATTTAAAAGTATCCAGGAGGTGGTAGGAGAAAGGAGATGAAGGGAAGGTGGCACAGACCTTGCGTATCTAACTCTGTTTCATCTGCAAAAGTGAGGCCAGAAATCTCATGAGAACAGGGTTTCCTATAAGATTTCAGGTCCTTCTTGCCTCTGACCAGCTCAGAAATACTGTGAGTGTGGCCTGTTTTGTGGTATATTGGTGCTTCCCTTTGGAATCTGAAAGTGCAGAGATGCTTGAAAATGAGGCAGGGGATTTATCTTAAATGTCAAAAGCAAAAAAAAAAAAAAAAATTGGAAATTTTGGAGCGGGGTTTGATTTCTGGGCAGATACTCAGGACAAATCTTATTTTGTTTGACCACTTCCCCCTACTAACGGGTGACATTTTCAGCAGTGATATGATGGGCAAAGCCCAGGGAGATTCCATAGCATTGCCTTGTTTTGCAGCTGGCTGTGAATAGAACACATCAGCTACAGAGCAAGGCTCACTCCAGTTCAAAAGGGGATGCGGTGATCCTTTGTGCGCACATACACACATGCCAGATTAAACCAGTTCTCTCCTGCTTGCTGGGGAGTCTCAGTTACACTATCTGAAGCCAGAGTTTGGTTTAAGCTATTCTAACTCCTGATTGCTGTCTCCCTGCCTCCCTCTCTCAGCACAGAGCCTGCAAAATACTCCCCCCTTCCAACATGCATGGCACAAAAAGTAAAGTGGACTCAAGCTTCCCTTTGCAGTTGGTACTTATCAGTCAGAACACACACACACAGGTCATACGTGGGAGCTCACCAAAGCGCTAGATCAGTGAGAGTTGGTCAGGGGAGGGTAGCAGGAGGAACAGGACTGGATTCTTTTTTTATCATCATCATCATTATTATTGTTGTTGTTGTTGTTGTCTGCAGTTTAAGAAGAGAAAAGGAAGAAAGATTACAGCAGCTTTGCTATTAAATGAAAAGATTAGCGTGCCTTGGATGCTTTGCTGGGGCGTGATGAGATTTGCAGCAGATGAGTTGGTTGCTAGGTGATACTAATGAAAAGCAGGCCCTGAAAACTGCTGTGCCGTGAAGGCCCCAAAGTTATCTTGCCTCCCTCCCCCATCCCCCACGCAACCTTCCAAATATTTATAAAATCCTCACCAGAAACAAAAAAGCCAGACACAGAGCTGGCTTTTGACAGCTCTCTTTTCCTGAGCTGCTTGTATGAGACACACACACAGTCAGCTTTTTTCTTACAACTTTTTTTTTTTTTTTTAAAGCACTGGCTCCTCAACCCAGCCCAGTCTTGGATTTTGGAGTTCACTCGGAGTTTAAGGGCTGTGTGTGTGTGTGTGTGTGTGTGTTGGAGGGGGATGATGTGTGTTTGTTTTCTGTTTAATTCCATCCTCAAGCTGAGATCTAACTCTTCTCTCTCCCTGCTTCCTCCCAACAAGCCTCCTTTCCCTTTCAAGGCCCTCAAACACAATGGGCTTATTTTCCCATGCTCCCTAGGAAAGCTTGGGATAGGCAAATGAAAGCTGCTGCCTCTGAGGACCCTTTTAAACTGAAAAATTGAGTATTGCTCAAGCTACAGACATAATTCTGGCTATTTTTACAAACGACCCAAGTCTCACTTCCCTTCTCAGGAGTATCAGCATTCTTAGATTTCCTACCATCTGTCCCTTTTAATTTTTTTAAGTAACTTAGTGCTGGTGTGACCATCTTGAAGGCTGATGTATTCTTCTGTTTATCAACAGAACAGCAGAGCAAGCTTCTCCTCATTGCCCTGTTAACTTATCTCGATCCTAAAGTGTGAACGGACCACATCTAGGAGTGAGAGGTAATGTCTCCATGGCCCAGTCAGTCCAGAAACTGCTATTAAGGGGGACAGTTAGTGCCAGTTGTGGTGGTAATGATCTGATGATGTACACATCTGTCCAAGTTAGAAAACACCCAGATCATTTCATATAGGCTGCCTAACAGTCATCAAGTAGTAACACCTTTTGGTTATTATGCTGGCCTGGTCTAGATTTAAACCAATGACCTACTGTAGTGATTAAAGACTCCATATCTGACTATCAGTCTGTCTCATGCATGTGTTACCATGTCTTATTCTAAGGGGTCCATTCTCTCCTCAGTGTATATGTGTATTTCCCATGAATGCTACTAGGGAGTTGTGAGCATGAATCAGTGAGAGAAGAGAACTGAAAATTATTACAAAGACTTAGCTGAGGGTCTCAGTCAAAACAATGCATACCTCAGTTTGTCAGAACCTGGGAATTACCTGTTCTGTTCATTCCCTCTGGGGCACCTGGCAACAGCCACTATTAGAAAACAAGATACTGGGCTAGATGGACCTTTTGGTCTGACCCAGTATGGCTGTTCTTATGTAGAGCACCAACAATACATGAAGAGCCTAGAGAAGCTACTGGCACTTTGGGAAATGGAAACAAGGGTCTGTTTTTATTATTTGTTTTGTTTTTTAACTACACTGGTTTTCCATATGCCTTTCTCCGTGACTCCAATATAAATTGCTCAGGTGGTCAGAGTTTGTGGTGCCAAGCACAATCTTGCGAAGACTTTGCTTTGGATGGCACAGGCCCATCTATTCTCTTCCTCCTTTGTCTGCATTGTGTTGGGGCCACTGGGTGGATGGAGGTGTCATGTTTTAGATGAGCTATTAAACCAGGGTCTTGATCACATGTGGTGATTAAAGATCCCATAGCACTTTCCCCCAACTGTTAACCGTTCAGATATAAGTTTGGAGAATTAAATTCTACGCTATGACAGGTTTCAGAGTAGCAGCTGTGTTAGTCTGTATTCGCAAAAAGAAAAGGAGTACTTGTGGCACAAATCCCCCATTCGATTTTCAGTAGGATACACTATTCTTTTTCACTTCCTATCCTAAACTGTTGTGTAGTGTTGCTGTGCACTATTAAATAGCCATTGCATTCCACCACAGAAATGGCTGCATTTCAGTGATGGATGTAGTGATTCCTTTATGTAGTTTGTAAACTGCTTTGGAATGCTGCAGGACAAAGTGCTAAACAGTATAAATGTAAAATAGTATCATCTCTCTAGATAATCATTTGGTGTTCTACGTTGTTCCCATATTAGTAACCATCACCCCGTCTTGCCCTGTATATAGGAGGGCTTTGATTACCAACAGAGCTGTGTTGCCCAAAAAATCCATCTGTGTGGGCACATATTGAAATACCAAGTGTACTTAAGCTGTGACATTGTTTGCAGAAAAGACCTTATCTCCACAGCTCCCATTAGTCAGTGTGTTCAGGAAACATAGCTTTGGGGTGCTACTTTGGGAACTACATAAAAAAACGTGCAGATACTGCACAACATTTTCTATTAATAGTTAATTAGCTTAATAAAAACAGCTGAGTAATCAAGTTTTATTGGCATGACTGCCCATAGAAAACAAATTTCACATTCACATGCATGATCATCTGTGGAAACTGTATTTTATAGTTCCATGTGTGAGAATTCACACTGGAATTCTTATATGGTCATCCAATCAGGAAAGAGAAGCAATACTATGTGATTTACCTGACCAGTCACAACAATACACCCAGCTCAAAAAGCAGCTGTTATTAAATAATCATATTTTTGATCAGTCCATGCTTATTAAGTCTCACACAAATTAATTGAATAAGTTTGAATAATTAATATTTTTGAGGGCATTTTAATTTTCAGCTGACCTTCATTTAATACCTCCTTTGGCAAAGATAAAAGAATGAAATGCCCCCTACCTTCAAGGAGGTCTTGGCAGTTGTACCACAATGTTTGGGCTTATTTAGGGTTAACATTTGCAGCTGTTTGTTCTTCAGAATAAATCCATTATGTCATCTCATCTCACCATGGTGTCATGGCAAAATTGTCATCATACTGTTGTGCAATATCACAGTGACATCATATCACAATACAGAGTGACTGCATCAAGACATAAGGTTATCATGTCACTATATGATGTCACAAGGTGCCAATATTATGCTGGCATGAAATAGTTTTGGGAATCATTGCCACTCGCAGGATATGAAATTAGGACGAATCTGTTGCAATCAGGATGATCCTACAAAGTTCAGAATGGTTGGCATCTGTAAGTAGCTAAATTATTTCAAACTTGTTACGATAAGTTGCTCATCTCATTAGCAAGTCTTTGGCTCAATTGCTTCAAAGTGAAAAGTTCCAGACAGTAATCCTCCCCTTCTCTCATCTAGGGCTTGATCCTGTGCCCGTTGAAGGGAATGGTAAAGCTCCTATTAACTTCAGTGGGGAAGGATCAGGCACATAGTAATCTTTTGGGGTGAATGCTAGTGGATATGTGCAAGCAAAACAGCATTTGGTAGGCCTAGTTTATCGAGTTATTTCACTTGTACCTCAAAGTAACATTTCCTGTTCCACAACTGCCATTGCCAGTACCACACATTGTTTAGAGAAGTTCCTCCCTAGATTCACACGCACACTCAATTGATCATGAATGAACCTCAGAGCAGTTATTAATCTTATTGCCCTGATGCACTCTAAACCCTCTTCTAATCCAGCTTCTGTTCTCATGGACAATGAATGCAGTGAGATGAAGGCAGGATCAGTGCCAATGTGGAGCTGCCCTTTTTACTAGCCATTACAGCAGGGGTTTGTACATCAACAGCAGTGCTTCTTCCTTCAGCGTATTAAGGGAGCGGGGAGTGAAGGGGAATTAGAAGGGTCAGAAGTTATGCTCTAGGAGGGATGATAGAGTCTCACCCTGGCTTTTGGTGCCTGGTGAATTTCTGGACTGGGCTCCTTGTATTTAATGGCTGACCTAACAAGACGTTGCAGCCCTCCTGCCATTTGGAGAGCAATGAAGAGCTCAACAAGAATTAAGAAAGAGTGCATTGTGCCTTTGATCCAATGGACAGTATTAAATCTGCCAGGCTGTGAAATAAAATCTCAGTGGAGCCTCAGTTCACTTTCTAAGAGGCTTAACACTGAGTTATAAGTTCCCTTTCCTCCGCCATTGGTTGTAGACTATTCTTCCTTATGTACTGCCGGTGGTGCTGTGGAGAAATAGGGCCTTCATGAGCCCAAACTGGTTATAAGCAGCTGGTTGAGACCAGTTAGAGGCCTACAGTTGGAATAGCGGGAAGATAGATGCTGCTTGAGTCTTTTTGTTCTTTCTTGTGCTTTGAAGTGTCCCTCTGCCTCACACACAATGCTAAAGCCTTGCTGCACGCCCACAGAGGAAAGCCAAAACTGTTGGTGGTGCTTTTTTGTCAGTGTTTTGAGCAGCATTTGCATGACAGGGCTGGGTCCAGTGCCATTACTTTATGCCTTCTGGAACCTTGGGTGTTGGAACAATTTTTATAGTGGGGGTGCTGATAATGGAAACCATGGAGACAATGTATTTGGTGTATGTTATTATTACTTCAAGACGGGGGATGCGATAGCACCCCGGCACCCCATAGTTCCAGCACCACTGTCTGAAACCTTATCCAAATCCCAGTCAGCACTGCATGCAAATAGTCGACTCCAAAGCTGGTAGAGTGAAGAAGTCCACTGCCATGCAGTCATCCCTTGAGATAGTTTTACTTGGATCAGGAGATGGTCAGAGAACAAAGTTAAGTATAGGGAAGATTTTACAGCAATTAATCAAGGGAGCTTCAAGCAGTGACCATCCCTTCCTCTTCAAAGCAGCCTCTCTAACAAAAAAGTAAAGTGTTGGAAGGAGTGTAGCGCCGGACAAGCTGGCAAATAGCCACCTTGGGAACGACCACTTTCTTGAATACTCAATATTGAGGCAACTTAGCACTCAGGTCTGAAAATGAAGTACAAAGCTCCAATTGGGATTTTGGGATGCAGAATCTAAACAAGTCCAAATATGAAAATCCATAGATTTGTGCCTAAAAATTTGTTTGTTTGAATATCTGATCACTTTAGCCGCACTCCTCCAGCTTTGTCTGCTCCCTCTCTGCTGCTGTTGTGGAGGAGCTGGTTGTGTCTCCATGGTTAATGTTGCAGTGAGAATTCCGATCGAAGCCATATGTTGGGCCCCCCTGCCCCACTCTAACTTTCTGTAGAAAGGCAATTGATATGAAAATGACTGTGCTTAGTTTAAGGAAGGGGAAGGATTTTACTGAGATTTTTTTCAAACTTGCAAGATGAATACTCAAACCTTAGCCCTTTTTGAAATGTAAAATAAAGATCTTGTGATTTTTTTCCAGCCACCACTAACTGAAACAGAATACTCTGTAAACTCAAACATTCATTGCTAGATTGTTTCCCACTCCCATGCATAGTATGGGCTGTTGGAATGTTGGTTTTGAAACAAAAATGGTGTTTTATGGATTATTCATAGATATTAAGGTCAGAAGGGACCATTATGATCATCTAGTCTGACCTCCTGCACAACGCAGGCCACAGAATCTCACCCACCCATTCCTGCGATTAGATCTCTACCTGCCACTTAGTGGTAAAAATTTTAATTACCATTAATTAAAGTTTTAATGAATGAAGTTTTAACTGCTTGGTGAATAAAGTTTTCTTTACTAAGCATGTAGCAACTGAAGTCTTAACATGGCACAGTAAGTGACTAATTGTCAGCTACTGGGGTTCAGGGAGTACTGTGTGGGTTTGGAGGGATTAGGAAAGGCTTCAGTCTATGGTGTGCAGGGACTTTAGCACCCAGCAGTCCTGATGAGGTGCAGTGGTTAGAACCTCCATTCCAGGGGACCTTATATGAGCCAGCAGAGCTGGGGTCCCCTCCTGTAGGCCTCAGCAGAGGGACACCGATACTGTAATTTACACAGTACTTCAAATATAGGAGTGGGAGGGGAAGAGCTGCATTCAGGAAGGCCAAACTATTGTTTGGAACTGAGGTGTACAGGGGTAGTGGTGACTGTCAAAAGGGATAAAGAAAACAAAGTGAAATATCATGAAGGGAGAAGGGAAGCAGTCATGCAGAAGGCCATGAAGATTTGTGAGATTTTTGGAATAGTCTGCCAAGGGGGACCAGAGAAAGCACTATTACCTGAGATTTAAAATTAGACCAGACAAAACAATGGAAAATCCACTGCACTAGCCCCTTTGGGAGAGACTAGATAAACCACCAGGTCTCCTTTTGCCCTCTGCAAGTTTACTTACTCTTTTGCAACTATCCCTGAACATTTCCATTCCAAATAATCATTTGCCCTCCCTGAATATGAGAACTCTTCCCCTCCCCCTCCGCCTTCCCTTTTAAGAAAGGAGCTGTATTTGATGCATTGTGTAAGTTGTCTCTGAAGCTGTATGTTGATCCCAGGGGTGCGAGCTCACAGTACTGATGAGGGTACGAGTGATCAACTACAGGCGTTCCTGTTGCTGGGTTTGCTGACGGCCTGACCATTTTTAAGACTTCAACAGATGTTTCTGTTTAGAAACTATTGGCATCTTTATGGACTGTTTTTTCCATTCTTCCCTCTCCCCCTGTGTCCCAGCAGCAATGAATTATGTAAGACTACATTCCAACCTTTTCCTTATTAATATTTCGGTAGACACATCCCTAAGAAGTGGATCCATGTTTTCCTCTCATACTTCTGAGGGCATGGACATTTTCTTGCATGTGTGTGCATGCACATTCACCCAGAGACCGTTAAAACACATACACACGTGCTCTCTCACATCCTCACAAGTTTATTTGCTTCTTTAATTCATTCAAAACTCCAAAAAGCAGACACTAAACATGTCCCATGAATAGTTTCAGGTTTTCCCTTGGTCTTCATATTGCAGTCCTACTTGCTATGCTCTGTGCATAGTCCCTACACCAAGGAGCTAAGTTCTATCTGCATTTGTATCTTCGCACAACTGACTACACTGCTGGTGCTTAACAAATAGCAATAAATAATAATAAGCAATGGAAATAGATGTAGCAGTTGCTGTTTCTGTTTGCAGCCAGACTTGCAACTGCACTAACAAACGTGATCCCAGGTTTAGTGATTTATCTGACCGTTATTAAAAAATAAATCATTCAGACAATTGTGCGTGGGCTACATGCGCTAAACCAGTTTATTTGCATTCTTGATAAGGTAATCCCAAAAAGTACACTGTGTAATGTGTACAGGCCAAACTGGTGCTGTCTGGTTATACTTAACCAGTTTACATTTTGCTGAAAAACTTAAAATCTGGCAATTGGTTGGATTAAATTTTGAAAAAGATTATGTAAGTAGTGTATGCAGAGCCATATGCAAAACATTTTACCTGTTGATTCATGAATTGGATGCATTTTCCTCTTCAGGAAACTTGGGGTGGCACAACCATTTTTCATACTCACTATTTGTCTATCATCTCTTCCTCCTCCTTTCCCTTTTTTATAAATCTGATTTAAGCCTTCAGTTTTTTAAATTTACTTAAAGTAACTAACTCAGATTGCTGGAGGCGTGCCTACTCTGCTATGTTTAGATTTCCCTCTGGATTTGAACATACCAGGATTTTTTGATCTGGGATTTTGGACTGGCCCAGTTTAAAGACATTGCAGAGACTAAGAGCAGAAGTAGATCCAAGCATTACCATAGTCTAAGGGAGTTTTTGCACTGAGCTCATCTGTGAGGACTGAATCTGTGACCTTTGATACAAAAAGTGGCCTCTACTAATTAAGCTAAAGAATCATAGAATCATAGAATATCAGGGTTGGAAGAGACCTCAGGAGGTCATCTAGTCCAACCCCCTGCTCAAACCAGGACCAATCCCCAACTAAATTATCCCAGCCAGGGCTTTGTCAAACCTGACCTTAAAAACCTCAAAGGAAGGAGATTCCACCACCTCCCTAGGTAACGCATTCCAGTGCTTCACCACCCTTCTAGTGAAAAAGTTTTTCCTAATATCCAACCTAAACCTCCCCCACTGCAACTTGAGACCATTACTCCTTGTTCTGTCATCTGCTACCACTGAGAAAAGTCTAGATCCATCCTCTTTGGAACCCCCTTTCAGGTAGTTGAAAGCAGCTATCAAATCCCCCCTCATTCTTCTCTTCTGCAGACTAAACAATCCCAGTTCCCTCAGCCTCTCCTCATAAGTCATGTGTTCCAGTCCCCTAATAATTTTTGTTGCCCTCCGCTGGACACATTTCAATTTTTCCACATCTTTCTTGTAGTGTGGGGCCCAAAACTGGACACAGTACTCCAGATGAGATCTCACCAGTGT
Source organism: Chelonia mydas (assembly GCF_015237465.2). Lineage (NCBI taxonomy): Eukaryota > Metazoa > Chordata > Testudines > Cheloniidae > Chelonia > Chelonia mydas. The sequence goes on from NC_051246.2 coordinate 65,170,746, forward strand.
CGAATAGAGGGGAACGATCACGTCCCTTGATTTGCTGGCAATGCCCCTACTTATACAGCCCAAAATGCCATTAGCCTTCTTGGCAACAAGGGCACACTGTTGACTCATATCCAGCTTCACATCCACTGTAACCCCTAAATCCTTTTCTGCAGAACTGCTGCCTAGCCATTCGGTCCCTAGTCTGTAGCAGTGCATGGGATTCTTCTGTCCTAAGTGCAGGACTCTGCACTTGTCCTTGTTGAACCTCATCAGATTTCTTTTGCCCCAATCCTCCAATTTGTCTAGGTCCCTCTGTATCCTATCCCTACCCTCCAGTGTATCTACCACTCCTCCCAGTTTAGTGTCATCTGCAAACTTGCTGAGGGTGCAGTCCACTCCATCCTCCAGATCATTAATGAAGATATTGAACAAAACCGGCCCCAGGACCGACCCTTGGGACACTCCTATTGATACCAGCTGCCAACTAGACATGGAGCCATTGATCACTACCCGTTGAGCCTGACGATCTAGCCAGTTTTCTATCCACCTTATAGTCCATTCGTCCAGCCCATACTTCTTTAACTTGCTGGCAAGAATACTGTGGGAGACCGTGTCAAAAACTTTGCTAAAGTCAAGGAATAACACGTCCAGTGGTTTCCCCTCATCCACAGAGCCAGTTATCTCGTCATAGAAGACAATTAGATTAGTCAGGCATGACCTGCCCTTGGTGAATCCATGCTGACTGTTCCTGATCACTTTCCTCTCCTCTAAATGCTTCAGAATTGATTCCTTAAGGACCTGCTCCATGATTTTTCCAGGGACTGAGCTGAGGCTGACTGGCCTGTAGTTCCCGGATCCTCCTCCTTCCCTTTTTTAAAGATGGGCACTACATTAGCCTTTTTCCAGGCATCCAGGACCTCCCCCGATCGCCATGAGTTTTCAAAGATAATGGCCAATGGCTCTGCAATCACATCCACCAACTCCTTTAGCACTCTCGGATGCAGTGCATCCGGCACCATGGACTTTGATTTAGTTGGGGATTGGTCCTGCTTTGAGAAGGGGTTGGACTAGATGACCTTCTGAGGTCCCTTCCAACCCTGATATTCTATGATTCGTGCTCATCCAGCTTTTTTAAATAGTCCCAAACCACTTTTCTCCACAGAGGGCTGGTCACCTCCTCCCCATGCTGTGCTGCCCAGTGCAGTAGTCTGGGAGCTGACCTTGTTCATGAAGACAGAGGCAAAAGGAGTGACTTCATTACTGGGTAGCTACAGTAGGCTCTTACTTTCCCTGTGGACTATCTAGTAGAAAAGGATGTGATGCTCTTAGCCAGTTTGTTAATTGGGGGTGGGGGGGTTGGTTCAGGCCCTTCTGTAGTTATTGCAGCAAACCTGCTCTGTAAATCCTCCTTGTATCCTTCTGCTACAGAAGTACATTTTAAGAAATGTAATTTGTTGTCCATCACTGTGAATGTGAATATCTTGTCCTAACTGAATAGGGTTCAATATTTCCAGCTATGTTTGAAATGAGCTTTTTGGCTTTTTAATTTTTTTGTGAATCTGCTGTAGCTGAAAGGTGCTGAATGGACAGCCTTGGGGGCTAACATCTTCCATGTATCTATATTGTAGGTACAGCTCAGGCAGCAACTGAGCAAAACCCCAGATCCCTCACATTACCTTACCAATGTGCCTCAGCCCTGATCTGAAGGGATCACTGCTAGAGTACAAAACTGAGTCCATAGTCCATTTATTTCTTGGCCTCTCAACTGAGACTGCCCAACAAGGGAACCAGTAGCAATGATGGTTTTAATGATGTGGCCTCGTACAGCTGATGAAAAGATTCTAGCAGTTAGAGTCTTCTGCCTGTGAAGAGTTAGAGCATGGCATTGGCAGTGCAAGCATTCCTTATGCTATCCTGCTTTTAGGCCTTTTTAAAGTCCATCTCTACCCATAAAGAAGATAGAGACACAGTGGGGAATATCTTTTATTAGACCAACTTCTGTTGGTGAGAGAGACAAGCTTTCGAGCTACGCAGAAAGCTTGTCTCTCACACCAACAGAAGTTGATCCAATAAAGATATTCCCTCACCCACCTTGTCTCTCTAATATCCTGGGACCAACAGGGCTACAACACTGAAAACATAAAGAAGATAGTCTATGTTATATTCTACTTTTAAGATGGACCAAATTCATACGCTAGCATGAGGTGGGTACAACTGCCATTGAAGTCAGTGAAGTAGGCCACTGACACCCACCTTCTCCTAGGAGTGGGTCTTTCTCTGGACAGAATTGAGAAATTTCTCAGTAGGCTAGGATGGGTGACGCTTCCTTTGTCACTGCCTGTGCTGTACCTGGTCTGTTGACAGAGGGCTCTAGTTTCATAGTTCACAGGCAAGCACCTTTCACCAGTAATGTATTCACTTAAAAACTTTGTACAATAGACGGTTTGGTTCGGCTTTGCATTTTTTAACTCTTATCCAGTAGATAAGCTATTACTGTTTGAGTGGTTATTCTCTACACTTTTAATGGGGAATACCACTGGAACTGGTAATATTTTTCTTACTGATATAAAGGAAAAAATGTTGTAACTGTACCCCCCTGCTTCACAGAGCTTGATGTTTTATTAACACCTTAGAAATATTAGTGGTACAAATCCTAACCACAGCCTGTTTTTGTTATTACCATTATTTTTAGGAAATAGTATTTTACAAATAGTCATACAGCAAGCTAGTGGAGAGCCAGGATTAGAATTCAGGAATTCCTGGCTCCCAGTCCTGTTCTTACTCCACTACACCACACTGTTTTCTGCTTTTCCTATGGAGAGTTAACTTCACTTCAGGTTCTAGCAGAAGATGCCAAGCTATGAGCCCTTATCCAAGAACAAAGATCTGAAAAAACACCAAATGGAGCACATAAACAGACTTGCCACGGAACTTGATACTCTCTTTTCACAGAGGTCTCGGTGCTGAAGGTCTGCTCAGACCTCTCCCCGTTAAAAATCAACTCTCCCAGCTACCTGGACCTGTGGCTCACTGGCTGAAGGCTTTTGGCAAGCCCTGTTTTGTATGGTTGTATGGCTGATGATGCATTTTTACAGGTTTATTATATTTCCTCATATTCTGAGAACTGATCATTCCACTGTCAACAAACAAATCTCTTTGCCCAATAAACAATTTTCCTTTAGCAACTCAGTGCTCCCATACTATAGGGAGCTGTAAAAAACAGTGTTTACACTTTCTGCGATTATAAGAACATTAACATATAAACAGAGGGGAGATTTAAACAGGCTAAAACAACCCCAGCCTGGCCTGTTGGGAAGGGGTGACAAGCTGATCTTTCAGAGTGCTCACCAAGGATGTCAACTTTTCTGTAGATTTATTGCACGAATGAAAGGCTTAAGGGGATGGAAAGCTTTTGTCTGACAAAAGGAGGATCCATCAGGCTTAGAAATGGACTGAATGATGTCTTGCCTATAGAGATTTCCCTATGAGCATGTTTGGGGTGGGGGGGTGGGGGGGCAAAGGCAGGGGGTATTCCATTAGAAATCACTGGTGAGACCTTGGAAAGAATTCTCATACAATACTAGATCTGCCCAAGTGCTAAGAATGTGATTATTGCACATGGAACAAGCATGTGGCCTTAGGAAAAGAAGTACAAAATAATCTTGGTTTTGTGTAGTATCATTAATACACACTGCATCTCGAATGCTTTACAGTAAAATAATAAAGAAAATCATTTACCTCTCCTATCTTACCTATATATGCTATCCATCCACCCATCGTATTTCAAAGGTGCGCATCACCAGTGAGCAATAAGTACTAATATTGGGGTTACTACCAAATGACCCATCTTTCTTCTTATCATTAATGCAATTTCAAAACTGCGTGTGTTTTATTATAAATAAAATATTGAAAATAGAATAAACAATAGCACAAAAGAGAGAAATGAAAAGAACGAGGCAAGGGAGTTCTCACCACCAGGGGTGAGACTATGTGAAGTAACAGGCCGGAGATCAGTACCAGATGAAAAGGGGGAGAGGAGTAATGAGAGATGAGAGTAGGCTGGTGCAAATCTCTGTAGCATTTTAAAAACAAAGCGGGCAGTTCTGAAGTGGGTTATTCTGAAGTGAACGAAAGAAACCAATAGATGCAAAGTACTGTATTTTATACACTTTTTTTTTGTTACCTTCCCTTATTTTGCTGAGGGATGAAACCCATCTTGTCCTGGTGCAATGCCGTCATGTCATAGATCAATAGATAGCATAGCCTGAGCAAGCCGCTTGGTATTCCAATCTGACCCTGATATTTCACAGGACACCTCCCAATTTTAACTGGTTTAAATATCAGCTAGTGCAGATGCCTTAAACCTCCCTTGGAGTCCCAAAGCAATTTCTCACCCACTAGACAAATGCAGGGCTCTCATAAATATCCTTCCAATGGGATAAAGAATTAGGACTCCTAAAATTTCAAGACTTCATTTAAAAATTATACTACATTGAACAGGATGGCTCAGTACTAGCCAATGGGACATGGAGACTCTCATTTCTAGGTATCAGTTTGAATCTGATCTAAGTTGACAGTCCCTCTTAAATTATCATCTGATGTTTGTTCTAGTGACCATGTGAAATGAGAAGTTTTTTGTAAGGGATGCGTGGAGGCTCTTATGAAGTCCCAAAGGACAGGTGTCAGAATTACCAACCCCCCCACCATAGCTGGTACAAATCACTACCTTAGTTGGCAGGCTGATCAGAGTGGGTCATGGACTGAACAGGCCATGGAGAGTTAACTCCCCACTCACTCCTAGAGGTGTGAGGCACAGAAACAGTGGGTGTGAAGAGAAACATGCCCCGCTGCTGTTTTTGCTGTACCCATTCTGTGGGTAGAAGGTTTCAGGCTCCAGGGCTGTTGATCCATCATCTTGCATGAGCAAAAGCAGCCCATTTATTACAAGTAGGTTGGTAAATTATGGTGGAAGCCAGTACAGGGATTGAGTGGAGGCAAGCTAAAGTGCTGAACTGGCCTTGGGACTGGATTTGGGTCCACCCGCTGTGCCTTCCCTCCACTGGGGGTTGATAAATATCCTCCTTCCCCCAGCCCCATTTTCCACCGCAAAGAGCAGAGACAAGGGGACCCTTTCATCTTGGCACAGCCCTCTGCTGATTAATGTGATGCAATGTTCCCATGTACGCAGAGGCAGCAGTATGTCCGCCGTGTAATTAGGAGCGAGATAATGAATGCTTTAGAGGCTATTCAAGCACTGCTGCCCGCCTCCCTGCAGAACGAGGCTCTTTCTCAGCAGTTAAGCCAAGTGGAAGGAAGGGCGGCAGAAATCTCATTGGCTCCCTGCTTAATTGTACTGGAAACCGGGGCCTCACACTACAGAAAAGAAGAGTAAGGGTTGGTAGGGGAGAGATGGCAAGTGGGTTTCCTCTAACATTACAGGACCAAAGTTTTGTTGTTATTTTTAATGTGTTTGACCTTGTGGCAGAAGAAGCTTTAAACATACACATCTTGGCTTTGTATGTGCGTGCCTTTTTTGTTTCAAATCATATGAGAAAGCCATCATTTAATAAGCATAAGACTTTGCCTTCTCAGTAACCCAGGGGCAAAGATGCTGCTGCTGCTGCTTCATGGCCTTTGAAATGTGGGAAACAAGCCAGAGACACAATAGGTTTATTCTTTATTGTGAGACTTTACAGTTACAGCACCATTGTCTAGTTAATAGTTGCAAAAAGGACACTCCCCTTCTCCTGACCCCTATGCACACACAGGGAAAACAACCCATTGGTTCTAAACACTGCTACCCAAACTTCCCCAGATTCATATGAGAATCAAATGAGAAAGAAGCTGAAAGTTTGCCTGATCAGCTTGAAGCCAGTGAATCCATCCTTTTTATTAGAAATTAAGCTTACTCCCCATATGGTTTCCTAGATTATTTCTGATGTTTGCTAATGAAAAATCATTTTAAACTTCATAACTGAACACACAGCAGGCTAAATTCAGCTAAATGCAGTCAGATGTTAGCAGGTATAACTCCCAGAAGAACCAAATTCAATGGTAATATAAATGTGGTGTAAATTCGATAGTGGGTGTAAATTAGTCAGAATACAGCTTTGAACTAGATGGTAAAGTGAAGAAATTTGCAATGATTTGGTATTGTCGGTGTGCAAACTGAGTGCAACTTTCGCAGCAAGGGGCCAATGGAGGATTGGGAATAAAATAAAGCAATGCTCACACATGTTCAGATTTATGCCTGATCCATCCCAACAATCTCTAGAGTAAAATTCAACACTAGTATAAATAGGTACATTCCCATTAGCTTCAGTGATAAAATTGATCCCCACAGAATACCAAAATGGGGTAAGGCACACTTTATTTTGCACACACACTGGTGCCAAATGGATGCAAGTTACATTACTACATCACTTGCTCTCATTTTTAATCAACCCAATATGTAACTGAAACCACCATTTTCGGCTGGTTTTCACCCAGTTATCAGATAGTGGAAGCTCCCTGTGTAATTTTCAGGCTTTTCTTGCATATACAGAGCCAAAGGAAGAGATGGAATTGGATATGTAACATGATGATGCAGTTATGACAAGATCAGATTTTCCCCCCACCAGAAATGTATATTCATAACCACATACCACGTGCAACTGGAGTTAGTGGCAGGGAAGGCAGCTGTACAAAACAATCAAAGCCACCATTCCGTTGCTATCTCCCGGAAATCCCACAGAGCTATCCAGTCGTACACAGACACACATTAACTGATATACTTGCACACACACTCGTTACACCTCATTTTGGTCACGCTGTACCAATGCACAAAATACCACTCACACATGCTCGCTATGGCACTCGGATTTCCTGGGCCTCTCACGTGTGCCCTTTATTTTTATTCTTTTTCTCTCTCTCTCATGCCTGAGATCCGGAGAGTAAAAGTTGAGGAGTGGATAGTGGAAATAAAGTCAAGATAGCCCTGTCCAACCTGAGGGACGCACAGAAAGTAAATAACATAAAGGAGAAACACCAGAACCCCATTCCTAAAGCAGATTAAAATGTTTTCCAGAGTCTCCTCCTATTGATGAAGCTGGCTGGCAGGAAGTGATGCCACATGATGTAAGTGTTTCTTCCTCTAGAAGAAATACAGAATGTCCTTCAGAGGGTGCAAAGTCATTGATGGCATTGACTGTAGGTCTATAAACCATAGTATCTCTAAATATATCATAGGCAAACCTGCTGATGAAAAAACATTTGGTGATCTAACTGATGACTTCAAGTTTCATTCCTGTGCCAGTGAGCAGATTCTATCTGTGACTGATACTAAAAGAAATATGCACAAGAAAGAGCTAGACAAGAACCAGGATTAATTTGGTGTGTTGTAGAAGGACGCAACGTATCCCTACCCTACAACTTACCTGATGATGAAAACAAACCTCACCAGATTCTTATTTGAAGAGCTGCTTGTTCAGCATCTACCATGCATCATCTGGAGGATTTCCAAGTGAGTAAGGCATTCATTTACCACAAAGTTCCACTGATGTGACCTCTCTCAGGGCAACACACGAAGACACTGACACTTCTATAGTCACATAACTTTAATGGCATTTGCAATTTAGTTGTGTCTGCAAGAACACAGATGTTCTGTCCCTGCTAGTCACCGACTCCTCCCACACCCATGTTTATTGTTCAAAACGCTGAGTAAAGTTGGTTACAGCCACAAAATGAAAATATATTCCTATGGAAACTGTCTTGCAGAAGCTGCCATGTGAATCTCAGACATCTCTGCTGCCTTCCATGTCCTGACAGGATGAGATACTAGGTCAGATCTGCAGGTGTGGTGCAGTTTTTTTTAGTGAAACTGCCAGTATACTGTGGCTGCAAAACTGGTCCGAATTTCCTAGGGAGGATCGCTGCAGCACAAGTGTAATCCTGAGGAGGCATAGAGCCAACATTGGGATTTATATGCCATATACTCTCTTTGCTGCCACCATAGCAAGGGAAAGGGAGGTTGGACTGGGCCACTTCTATGCTATACCAATCCCAGCCTACGTTTTCTGCCTCTTATGGCTCTTACAGGCCAGCGTAAATCAGAGCAGTCCTCAGGCTGCTCTCGGACAGCCTGGGGAGGAAGAGGTACTCAGAATAGTACCAGGATCAGAGCAGTGTAAGGGTGAGTTTTAATAACTACCTTTGAACACCACTTGGCCTGGTTCTTCACTGCCCTGTGCATCTTGGCATGCAAAGTGAGTTCAAATTGGGTGCAAAATGCTATCAGATCAGAATGGTAACAGTTTATACTCACTTTGCATTCACTATGCACAGGTGTAAATGAATACACAAGATGCAAGGCACTGGAGAAGCAGTCCCTTCCTCTGACTTGTTCTCTGCAGGCCAGAATCTGGCCTATCATATAGTGTTCTGGAGGGGCAAAGGGGCTATAAAGCTGTCTTACTCAACCATCTGTGGACTGCCCCAGTGTGGAGGAATCCCCAGGTGGCATGGAGCTAGCGTGGCTGGCTCTGTGCCACTCCCTTCCCTGCCCATAGCACAAGGGATAGAGCCAAGGAAAAGGGGCATGGCAAGAGTTCTGTTGCACTCCAGCAATCACCAGCAGCCAGAATGGCCTTTGGCACAACTCAGAGCAGCCCTCAGAGGGCTGTTAGTTGTGTCAGGCAAAGAAAACTCCCAAAATGATGTTAAACTAAAACTTCCCCAAAATCCCATCCACACAATATGTATTTGGTCAGCTACTCCTTCCCACCAGGAGCCACATAACACATTGGTTCCTTCCCTGTGAGGCTGGGGTCAGTTTTAAATGGGCATTCCAGATGATGGGCATTTCACCATTTCCATTGGAATGTGATCTACAGTCTCATAGTATGGCAGATGAGGAGCTACTATGTAAAAAATCTAAGAATAGGGAGATATGATAATTTTATGAATACTATGTGTAACCTGGTCAGTGAGGTAGTTACTGTATTACTGAGTTATTTAACTTTCCTGTGTGACTGTACTGGTTTATTTTAATAGAGGTGCTGTTGGAAAAACAAGCAGGAAAGCAACAGAGTGGCTCTAGATCAGTGGTCTCCAACCTTTTTCAACACAAGATAACTTTTTAAATTTAAGTGCAACCCAGGATCTTCCCTGCCCCTTCCCCAAGGTCCCACCCTGCTCACTCCATCCCCACTCCCTCCGTCGCTCGCTCTCCCCCACCCTCACTCACTTTCACCGGGCTGGGGCAGGGGGTTGGGGTGCGGGAGGGGGTACAGGCTCTGGGCTGGGGCCAAGGGGTTTGGAGTGTGGGAGAGGCTCTGAGCTGAACCTGGTGCAGGGAGTTGGGGTGCAGGAGAGGGTGAGGGGTGCAAGCTCTGGGAGGGAGTTTGGTTGCAGGAGGTGGCTCTGGTCTGGGGCAAGGTTTTGGGCTACAGAAGGGGATACAGGGTGCTGGCTCTGGGAGGGGGCTCAGGGCTGGGGCAGGGGGTTGGGGGTGTAGGAGGGAATTTGGGCTGCAGGCTCAGGGCTGGGGCAGGTGGTTGGGGTGCAGGAGGTGGTATGGGGTGCTGGCTCCAGGAGGGGGCTCAGGGCTAGGGCTTGGGTAGGGGGTTGGAGTGTGGGAGGGGTGTGGGCTTCCATTGGGCAGCACTGACCTCAGGTGGCTCTCAGTCAGTGTCGCAGTGGGGCTAAAGCAGGCTTCCTGCCTGTCCCAGCCCTGCACCGCTCCCTGCTCACAGGGATTTGCTGGCCGATTCCGGGAGCAGCGCGGGGCCAGGGCAGGCAGGGAATTGCCGGACTTTTAGCAACTGGAGATGGACTGTCAGAGGCTCCAGGATCAACCAGTCGATCGCGATCCACTGGTTGGTGACCACTGCTCTAGATGAGCAACCTCCCAACACTTGGGGGTCAGTTACAGGATAATGGCCTATTTCCAGGCTCCATCCCAAAGTTACAAAGCAGTTTTGCCAAGCTGAGAGCCTAGACATCAAAGGGACACTAAACAATTCAAAAGACCCTCTGGAAAGAGTGAGGGAATCGTGAATGTGCTATTCCTGGGCATGGAACAGACACGCACCCTGCAGGATGTCTGAAAGCAACTCGGGCCTTCTCCAACTTCCAGGGACCAGTAAACCTTAGAGAAAGCAGGTTATTATTTTAAGGTCTGTTTTCTCTGGGATGTTTGAGTTTTAAATAAACAAATCTTTGCTTTAAGAAGGCTGTCTGGTGACTGGACACCACTTGTCATAGCTCCTGGAAGGGAAAGGACTACAGGTACTGAACCTAGCTAGAACCTGCTGAGGTAATCACAGCTAGCTGCTGGGGACTGCATCCAAGTCTCGTTCTAAAAGTGAGAGAATCGCATAATTCCATCCCAAGAGAGGAAATATTTCAAGGCCTGAGACCTCAGAGGGGGTGCGTTCAAGTAGACCAGGAGGGGTCAGAGGTTCAGTAAGCCCAGTAACTGACACATAGATCCACTGTTCCCTAATAGCCTACATTTCCTTTCCTTAGTTTCATCGCTTACCCAAAGATATACCCCGGTGCCTTTATTTTGCTAATGAAATGGCAGCACTCTTGGGATATCAACTTGTTGGAATTACCAGGGCATATTAAAAAAGAACAGCAAAAAGCATGTTCTTTATTATTGCAGTATAATGCCAAACCCAGTGATGCTTCCAGAAGGCAAGAGAGAGAGCAGAGCATAACGTGTCCCCGACCTGTCCAGAGGGACATAACAGAAGAGGTTTTATTTTATTTGTTTATACAGTGACTCAGTCTGTAGTAACTGGGCTAAAGTCCACTTAGAAATAAAGAGAACAAAATGCCTCCTGTTAGTACTGGACATTTTCCTCTTAAGATATCACAGAAAGGATTTTAAAAAAAAAAGAAAGAAAAGAAAAACTCCAGCAGGATGCAGGAAGCCACAGGCTTATAGGAATGTAGCAGCGCTTTGGAAAGGAAAACACAGCCTCAGACTTTCATCTGCAGATTTTTTTCTTCATTTGTCCTTAGCTTCTCTACAGCCCATTGCAGCTGAAAGCATTAGCAAGGCCAGATCACCAAAGACTACAGGGCATCTACACAGAGGGCAAGCACATGGGTGGGGGCAGATCACTGGATCCAGTGTTCCCCAGACAGAGAGGAAATACACTGGATTGTGCCAATCACTGGAGTTTAGCCTTCCAGGGGCTTCTGCAAAGAGAGAAATTGCACTGGTGTGGCTGTATTCCACAGCCACTTGATCCCATAGTCCCTTGTCAGATTGACAATCCTTCAATGGTCAGAATCCTGGATCCTAGAGAACCTGCTAGAGAGAATATATAGGGCATTGATTATTATTATTTTATTTTGCACATCTAATCACCTCCTTTATACAGGTATCTGAAAACACTATCTAAACATTAATTAAACGACACTGTCCCCTGTGTGGTATCAAGAAGTGTCTGAAATGTTTGCAGTGAAAGTATTTGAACTGGGAGGGAGCATGGGGCTGCATTTTATTACAAATGCAAACACTGTCTTAATATCAGTAAACTAAAATTTCATGAATTTTTTTTCAGATTTTTTTGAATGGAAATTGAGTAATTTTCAAGTGAAGGTGACTAGGCAGGAGAAGCATGCCAAAATGAAGTTCTGAATATAAAGATAACCATTTCACTGAATTTTGCAAACATACAAAATTGAAGGAGTTGGCAAGTGCCTCAGATGAAATGATGGCAAATTTCATGACTAATTTGTCACTCTTTTATACAGTTCTAGTTAGTAGTAGTATCCCCATTTTAGATTGGAGTAAACAGAGGTGATAAACTATGAGGTGACTTGCCTAAGGCTACACAGCAAGTCTGTAGTTCAGTTGTTTGGTCAGAAGACTGTCAAAAATATTCCCAGTTAATTTATAGAAGTTTGAGACTTTTTTGTGTTCCAAATAACTCCTGAACAGCTTTCTTCACACCCTCATGACTTCGTTATGCTGCCTTCATTGAGGACCCATAACATTGTTGAGTAGAATTCAATTTTTTACACTGACAAAAAAACAACCATTCTTAAAAATGAGGATCTGGGGGACTAGATGGTTTAAGGGATTGGTAATGAGATACAGAATCATTCTCCTCTAGTTTACTGATTCAAATCTAACTAAAGTCACTGGTAACCAACAGCAATTAATATTGAAGACTTGTTTATATTTTATGTGAAATGAGTTGGTGGCCTGGGTCCAGTTCCTAAGGACAATTGCTCCTGTCAGTAAAATCACCATAGTTGTCACTGACTTCGATACGTGGAAAAATACTGGAACAAATTATTAAACAATCAATTTGTAAGCAATTAGAGGATAATAGGGTGATAAGTAATAGCCAACATGGATTTCTCAAGAACAAATCATGCCAAAGCAACTTTTTTTCCTTCTTTGACAGGGTAACTGGCCTAGTGGATGGGGGAAGCTGTAAACATGATTTACGTTGATTTTAGTACACTTTTGCCACAGTCCCACATGACATTCTCATGACCAAACTAGGGAAAAGTGGTCTACATTAAATTACTATAAAGTGAGTACACAACTTCTTGTAAAACCTACTCAGAGTAGTTATCAATGGTTCTATGTCAAACTGGTATGACATATCTAGTGGGGTCCTACAGGGGTTTATCCTGGTTCTGGTAGTATTCAGTATTTTCATTTAATTACTTTAATAATAGAGTGGAGAATATGCTCATAAAATTTTCAGATGACATCAATTTGGGAGTGACTGCAAGCACTTTGGAGGACAGGATTAGAATTCAAAATGACCTTGACAAATTATAGAATTGGTCTGAAATCAACAAGATTAAATTCAATAAGAAAAGTGCAAAGTACTATATTTAGAAAGGAAAAGTCAAAGGCACAACGACAAAATGGGGATAACTGGGTAGGCAGCAGTATTGCTGAAAAGGATCGGGGGTTATAGTGGATCACAAATTGAATATGAGTCAACAATGTGATAAAGCTGGAAAAAAGGCTAACGTCATTCTTGGGTGTATTAATAGGAATGTCATATGTAAGACACAAGAGGTAATGGGCAAGTTGAGCTGGAGTATTGTGTCCAATTTAGGGTGCCACACTTCGAGGAAGAGGCGTGCATAGACTTGGGAGAGTCTAGAGGAAAGCAACAAAAATGATAAAAGGTTTAGAAACCCTGACCGATGAGGAAAGGTTAAGAAAGGCTTGTTTAGTCTTGAGAGAAGAAGACTGAGAAGAGACCTGATAAGTATTCAAATATATTAAATGCTGTTATAAAGAGGACAGTAATCAGTTGTTCTCCATGTCTGCTGAAGGTAGGACAAGAAATAATGGGCTTAATCTGCAGCGAGGGAGATTTAGATTAGATATTAGAAAAAACTTTCTATCTATAAATTAAGTTCTGGAATAGGTTAGCAAGGGAGGTTATGGAATCGCTATCAGTGGATGTTTTAAAGAAGAGGTGAGAAAAACATCTGTCAGAGATTGTCTAGGTATACTTGGTCCTGCCTCAGCGTGGGGGTCTGGACTTGATGACCTCTCAAGGTTCATTTCAGCCCTACATTTCTCTGATTCCACAACTGTCTTTTTTATTGGCATTTCCAGCAAAAAGTCCTAGGACTAAAATCCCTACTCATTCTGTGACCTCATAGGAGGCTTGTCTATAATGGGAGAAATCATCATATTAGAAAACGTATTAACTAAGGGTATGTCTATGCTGCAGCTTCCTGCCAGCCTGGATAAATAGACATGTGGTAGCAGAGCACATGCTAGCATGCTAAAAATAGCTGAAGGCTTACACTAGGCACCCAAGTTCATCCCAGAAAAGTTCTCCCAAAATTTCCTACCCTATTGCAGAGCAGATAACCATGGGATATGCTCCCAGAAGTCTTTGTGCCATAAACAGGTGAATGCAGCTCCAGTGCAGACACAGCAGCTCTAGTGTTACTTTGCAGTGTGGCCTCTCTCACCCGAGCTAGGCTAACTGGAGAGAAGTAATGTGAGTATAGAGATGCTACGCACGGCTCATGCGGCACCTCATGGTCTCGGACACCATCCGATGGTCCAGGGACATCTACATCGAACACATCACCGGCCACGGACAGTACCAGGAGGTGTGAGCCGGTACGACATCGTACATCAACTATGGGAAAGGGACTGAGAGACTTTTTCCATTGGACCATATGAACTGGAACCATAAACTCACCGAACATTAAATCCCACCAAATGAGGGTAAATCCATCCTCATCCTGGTATCCACTCATTATACTCCACACCTGAACACAGCCATTATATGAACGACATACCCCCATATCTCAATCTCTGTACTTTGACCCGTTAAACTTTCACCCCCAATGGGGGAGACTGCAGATTATGTATTCCTTATGCCACCCGTTCCTAAACTGAATTTCGCACCCCTTGATAATCTGTACCTTATTCCCTGATAACCAGAAACTTCTATGCTTAAACTCTGTACCGTTTTCTTTTTACTTCAACATCATCTTAATAAAATTATTATATCTTGCATGAGCTCTGCAGTGAAGACATATGCAACACCTATGAACTAACACAGTGTTAAACACTACTTTGTTTTTAGTGTGGCCAATGATAATCATGTTTAAAAACATATTAGCCTGATCATGGTTATCTCTAGAGAGGATAGTGTTAAGCAGCACGTTTAAACTTGTCTAGAGTTATCCACCCTGACATACTACATTATGTTAGAACACATGTTAGCTAACACTATGCTAAGCACTCAGTGTAGAGAAGTATAGTCTCACTTAAAATTGTGTCAGCTAGTCTCCTTAACATTTGGGATAACCACAGCAATTTGATATGGTTTTAAACATGACAGTCCTTGTAGTTAACCATGATCAGGTGCTGTGGTTTTAAACACAGTAGTCCCTGTCTATACTGTGTGCTGAGTTATATTTAAGATCACTATGGAGTAAGGGATAACATTCCTCCACAGTCAGAGGCCTGGAATTGGCGTGGCTGCCTGATTAGCCCACCACCTCCTGCACCTGAGGAAAGAGGTGGACCTTAATTATCTGACCCTTAGAAAAGAGGGCAGCAGGCATAAGGGAGGGGGGACTCCAGGAAGTTGCAAGTGCCAGTGCTTCAAATGGATTGCTGCTGGAGTTACTGCTGAGGAAAAACTGCTTCAGAAAACCAAATGGATAAGAGGGAAACTGTTTGGGGAGCCCTGGAGTGTTGAGGCAGTGAAGTAAGGGCCAGAAAATCTTGCTATGGGAATTACTGGTGCAAAAGACTGATTTGGGGAAGGGACTGTTATGCTTGCATAGACTTTGAAGTAAGAATCTGTAAAAGGTGGGTTTGTGTTTAAGAAGGATCAGTTATAGAAATTACCCAGCTGACAATTGCTTCTTAAGGAATTGAAGGAAACTCAGTTGAAGGGAGTGAGCAGCTGGCCCAGCAGAATAAAGCTTGGCCTGACAGGAGGAGGGTGCTCTAAGATCGTCCCAATTTATACAGTCACATTAATTAATGTGTATTCTAACATAATAAAATTTTCTAGCTCAGACAAGTCCACTGAGGGCAAAATTGTGTTTAATGCCATGTTAATTACTGTGTGTTGGAGAAGGAGAATGTTCATTGAACTTTGCTTCAGACTCCACCTTTCTGGGCCTCGAGAGATGCATTCTCCTCTAACCCATCTGGTAAGGCAGTCTGGAAAACCTCAGCTTGGCCCACACCCTCCTCAGCCCCTGAACTGTGTAGTTCATATGCTGCCAGAATCACTAACTGCCCAGTTTCACATATCTCCAAATATCTACAGTGGAACTAGAGAGTGTGTGTATTTATATATATATATGAGAGAGGACATTTTGTGGCTTTTAATTGTACCCAGAAATTTGCCTTTCACTCTTCTTTCTCCCTTGCCATTTCTGGCAGGACCATGTGAGGAGTGAGGGAGGGGAAGAAGAGGAGGAATAGAATTTGGGGGGATGTATGAGACTTCTCAAAAAGGGCTGGAAATTCTGTCTGCCGTGAGGGTAGGGTTGAGTTTGCTTTTGAAATCCCCTTCTTTTTGGAAGGGATCCTACCTAAATTTCTGGTTTTAGGATGTGATATTTGATAAGTGCAAATGCACCAAAAATATTTTGAGATTTTTTTTTTTTTCCAATTCTGCACGTCGGCTGCCTGCTCTAGGAGGCCGAGTCTGATTTGTAACAGCAGTTGCCAATGTCTGTACAGCCAAATGGGGCCAGCAGTTTTCCCTGACCCCAGCTTACAGCTTCCCAAATGAACTTGCTGCGCCTGAGCTTCTACTGCCAAGGAGAGCAAATGGACAGGCAGCTTCTGTAGCATTTCAGCAATGGTAATGGAGAACAGAGTCTGCAAATGGTGAACACGTAAAAAGAGTTCAAGGGCAGGAGGGCTAGTGTTTCCAAAACCTTCCCACACCAAACTATCATATCTGTTTGTTTGCAAAGGCCAAGTAATTCTTTGTATTTGCAAATGAAATGCAATGGCCCTTTTTGGTGGGGAGGAATTAGGATCAGCACTATAATTAGGATGTGTAACCCAGCTAGTCGGGGACAAATCCACAATAAAATAGTGGGCATAGACCTGCTAATGAGACCTACACAAATGCAGGGAGAGAGAGAGAGGCAGGAGGGGAAAGAGATGCACATTAACAGAGCAGAAGTGAGGGACTATAGAAGGAAACCTATGAAAACAAAATAAACCAGGAGTAGCAGACTGCTGTTGTGCACCCAGGCAGTCCAAAGCAAACCTTTCCTTGTACTTCCCATGACACCCAGAATTACATGCCCAAGAAATTAATTTAAAAACTCGTTCCAGGCCATTCATCTGCTAACTGATGAGGCAGAAGCTAGTGTCAGCTTCAAACAAGGCTAAAACTGCCGGAATGCAAAGTGACTACTTCACACAGCATTCAGGCTCTGGCTACATTAATTTTCTTTCTGAAAAACAGTTCCTTGATACTAATACTATGGCACTGCCACTGGTGACACAAATAGTGGCAGCTCTAATGCAAGCAAGGCTCTAGGCAGCTGCTGGTTTTAGCTGCTGTGTCATTTAGACCTGTGCAGAGCAAGTCTGAATTGCATAGTGGTTAAACTCGTGGCTGCTGGCACTTGGTGTACAGTAGCACTTCCACTACCAGCATTGGAGTTGCTCCAGTGGCAGCAACAGTGAGTTCTTTCTGCCACCCCTGCGGGACCCTGCAGTGCACAGTTTGACCCCTACAGGATGAACTTGCTCTGAGTGTATTTAGTATTTAAAGCCATTACTAATTTAGGATGATCTGCAGCAACTTCATTCAGTGGGGCTGGAACTGCTGACCACTCTGCATTATATAATCCCAAGAGGGAGGGGTTGGGGACTGTACACAGAACACCCGGTACTGTGGAATTCTCTGTATTTCAACAGGCAGGGAGTATATTCTAGTGGATAGGGCACTGGACAGGGCTTCAGGAGACCTGGGTTCTGTTCCCAGTTCTGTTATTACCCATGTCCCCCAGAAGGGCAAGTCACTTTGCCCTGTTGTGCCTCAGTTTCCACATCTGTAAAACAGGGATAATGATACAGCCCTCCTTTGTAAAGCACTTATATCTAAAGATTAAGAGCTGGGTGTTAGTATTATACACCAGTGTACTTCAGTGGCTCATCATCTCTTTTATGGTTGCGGGGAGGTTTGGAAGGAGTTGTTTTTACCCCAGTTCTTAGATCTTGTTTTGTTATCGGGCTGTATTCCCATATAGAAATTTCTGCAGCCATAAGGTCTTTGGGTTTGAACAAATTAAATGTAGTGTTGTTGAAATAAAATGTGATGGCAGTCCTAGTTGGCCCCTATCTCTTCCCTTGGACTGTGCAGAGCTTTGATCAGCTGTTGGGTTTCCAGCTGTAACCTGAGCCCCTCACTCAGTTCTGTTAGGAGCATATTGTAACCAGTCCGAGGGCAGGAGTCCAGACACAGAATGTTCTAATGGGGGTGACGAGACTGGAGTTTATACCCATGGTCAGGGACAAGAGAGCAGCCCCTCTTCAGCTTGGGCAATTTAATGGCCAATGAGTTCAAACTCAGTAGAAAGGGATAGCATAGTGGAAACGGAAATTACTCCTTTGTTTTTCTTTTTCTTTTCAGTGTTGGTTTAAAAGGCTGAGTAACTTCAATCTAAGTGCACACTGAACCATGTACAGTCCAGTCAGGGTAATATAGGGCTGGACAGAAATGCTGCTCATGTGGAAATGGGTGGGGACCTTGTATTGACATGTTAAAAACCTTTTCTCTGAGATCAGAGTCAGGCTGTGTACCGGAACAGAACTACTCCTCAGGAATCCTGATGGGCTGAGGACTCCAGAGCTTAGCAAATTCTTTATGGCCTTCCTGTGTGTCAGTATCTTTCTCTTTGTCTTGCTAAATTCTTCCTTTTTTAGTTATATCAAAAGAGCAGAGGTATTTGTGAGGGAGCTGGTGGGAAGAAGTGAAGGGGAGGGGAAGCCATTACATTCGCTGTTGCGTGCACATCCAGAACTATTCCAAAGGCAGGAAAGCTGTAAGAAATGTAAGGATTCTGTGCTGGCAGCTTGGCATCTCCATGGTAGCAAAGGACAGGGTAGATTTGCGTCCCTGTGGCTGCTCAGGAGAGAGGAGCCCAGTGTACTTGCTGTGCCGTAGAATGGGGCAGCTCTGATGTCTGAAAGGGAGGTCCCTGTGGTGGTGAGGGACAGAGCAGCTCTGTTATCCAGTCAGTTGGGAGGACTGGAACAGCTCTGTGTCCCTCTGTGGCAGCTCAGCATCCCAAACACCACACACAATGCTTCATCTCCAAGTGAAGAACCTGCCAAAAGAGAGTGATCCAAAGCCAGAAAACAGTTTACAACTCTTGACCCTGGCTCAGAGGGTGTGTGTGTGGGGGCGGGGGGGGGGGGAGCAATATAAACTGACACAGCAAATAATCCCAGCACGGAGGAAAAGGTAATGTTGTGACCCAGTTTCAACAAAAAGCCCATGAATTATGCAGAGAAGTAATTAAAAAACACACTGGCTTCAAATCCAAGCCATTCATGCACAAAAATGGAGCTGTGCTGTGCACTAGAATTTAGCACCAGGTGTTTTCCTCTTCTAACCTGTGCAACCTTTTGCTCGAGAGATGACAACCAACTCTCTTCCCTTTCAAAAGGGTTAGTCTCAGGTCTGATGATTTGTAGGGAGGAGGAAGAGGAAAGTCTTTGTTCAGAAGCCAAATATGATAAGGAGAGACTCTCTCAGTACATTGTCTGTAACAGGAATAAAGTCTTTCTCTCTCTCTCTCCTCTCTCCCCATCCCCCTTCCTTTCATACGTGGGATTAGCTCCTTCATAACCAGAATCTATGTAGTCACAAGTAGGAAGCATTTTGAAACTGGAGATGGCACCTTCTCCTGAGAGTTAAGAGCTTTGTTGCAGGGTGTCTTTTCTTTACTTCCCTGTTTTGTGGTGTGGTTTTTTGTTTTGTTTGTTGTTCCCACACTCTACCATAGATGAACCTGAACCCGGAATTCAAGGGTTGGATCTTTGGAAGTGTAGATCTGGATCCAGACATTGCATCTGACTAATTATCTCACTAATGGGTAAAACCAAAACCCCTGATTCAAACAATCCTAAACTTTAAGAAAGTTTGGTTCCAGAGCCAAACATCAGTTTTTGCCTATTGCTAGATTCAGCTTTGTTTCCCAATTACTGGCCAGAAACCATGGTGAGATAAGTGAGATCAGATGGGAGAAAAGGAGGCCTACATTTGTGGGAGAAAAGTTCTGAGTATAAGAGTTGGCTGTGTTGGTGTCCAAGGCGGAAGGAAGGAATCTCTCCTTCTATCACCATTTGCCCCCTTTTTTAAACTTCTTTCTGAACTGCTATAGACAGGATATTAGACTGGATAGACCTGATCTAGTATGGCAAATCCTCTGTTCCTTTCTAGCTGTTCTCTCCTCTGGCAGGTTCAGAAGTGTGTATTTAAGATAAGACACCTGGAGTTTTCTCTGGCTCTCTTTTTTTTTGTGTGTGTGTGTGCACCTCTTAATTATTTTGTTTTGTGGGAATGTAGGTGTAGAAGGACTGAAGCCCTATAATGGGTTGGGCAAGCTCACTTTGCTTAATTTCAAATCAGTTGGATGTTGTAACCTTGAAAATTCAACTCATGTGGTATTTGGATTCAAGTGAAGGGCAGGGGAGAGAGAATTTAATGACCAGTAAGGAAGTGTAATGTCTTTCATGGTGGAGAAGAAACAGGACTGTTGTAAAGATTTAAAGGGGATTCTTTTTTGAGGTTTCTAGATGCAGGCAGGACTCTGTAATCTGGGAACAAGAGGGCCAGAAAGAACTATCTAAACGAAACTTCTTCTTTCCACACAGGTTCACCCTAACTCATGCATTGACTCGGCAGTCATGGGGAGGCACTTTCAACTCTATTAGTGGAAATATTATCTCCCTTTTACAGATGGGGAAATTGCCACAGAAAGAAGAGAATTAGGCCCAGTTTTACAGTGGTATGACTCAGTTGACTTCAGTAGAGTTAATCTTGAATGGTTTCAGAGTAACAGCCGTGTTAGTCTGTATTCGCAAAAAGAAAAGGAGTACTTGTGGCACCTTGCATCCGATGAAGTGAGCTGTAGCTCACGAAAGCTTATGCTCAAATAAATCGGTTAGTCTCTAAGGTGCCACAAGTACTCCTTTTTCTTTAATCTTGAATGACATTTGTGTAAGAGAGAAGAATCAAGCTGAGTAAGTCTATGGCAGAGCTGGGAATAGAACTGAAGAGGCCTGACTGACTGCTAGTCCCTTTCTCTAATTGCTGTGCATTGTTCTTTCTCCTGGATTGGAAAAACATGTTTGTGGGTTAAATTCTAGAAATGAGAGTTCCTTTTAATTTGCCCATTTTCCCCTTCATTGTGTCATTCATCCAGGGTCTCCCCTCTGCTTATCTAAACCCAATTCTTACACACACAGCCCTTGCTACAGAAGAAGCCACTACGTTTCCTTTTCTTCCCAATGCATTTGGACTTGTCCGTCACACACAGAACAGAACGCAATCAAACCAGTCAACATAATACATTTTATCCTATTTCCCCCTTCCCCCCCCCCCGCTTCCTCCACCCCTACACTCGGGACCATGGGACAGATGCGTCTCCTGCCTGCTACTCCATGTTACTGTGATCCAACTTGCGCCCTAAGTGCATCTTAAGTTTCTAACGGGGGTTTGTAGGAGACTGAAAAAGACCTTTCACCCGCTCCACTGGCTCACAGCTCTGGGTGCCTAGGGTTGACCTGCCCTGCCCTCTGACCCCTGACTCTTCCTCTGACCTTGCTGGATTATTCCTGCTGTGCTTTCTGCAAGAGAAGGCCCCTTAGCTCTGCAGAGGAAAGAAAATAATACCCTTCTCTCCTCCTCCTCTTTCTCTCCCTCCCCTCCCCCCCATGATGACTTGCTATTGTTTGAAGGGAGTAATCTATACTCTGGGCGCCAAGCTGAAGTGGCAGAGGGAAGGCTTTTTAACCCTCTCTGTGCTGAACTTTCCCTGGGCTCTTTGCCCTCCTCACAGCCAAGCTCAGCTGCCTTTGGTTTGACTGGCTGCACAATGTTGATTAAGAAAACTGTGTCTGTCATAACTGTAGTCTGTGTGGAGGAGAGGGAGAAGGGACTGGACAGAGCAGCAAGTGTGCTTTTCAGAAACAGACCAGCAGGAACTTCTCTTGGACACTTGTCTCATCTCATTACTCCCCAGGGGCCCTCTCTCAATCCTTGGAGGTATCCCCTCATCTCTTCCCTGATGTTTAATAACCTCTAATCTGTCACATTTACCATCCTTCCCAGAAAGGAGGACTGGAAGCAGGATTTCCATTAGAGTTTGTCACCACCTCTCCCTCATCAGCCAGAAGAGTTTGCTGTAAATAACATAAGGTGTGGCTTCCTTGGTTACTGCACAGTGGGCTTGAGAGCATTATGGTGGGGCTTCTGGTTTTTTACTTTGTTTTGTTTGCCTTCCTCTAAGGCACAAAGCATTGGCTTCTGCTTAAGACAGACTTGATGGGCCTGTTTTGGTTTTGCAAATTGTTTTTCCCCTGAGCATGTGACCACGGAAGCAGTCAGACCCTGCCAGCTGGGGAGAGAGAAACTAGGCCCAAGAATTGAATCTGGAAGGCCAGCCCTATTTCAGCCAGGTATAGTTAACAAATACTCTAAACTTGAGAAACTGTTTTCTCTCCTCTCCTCCCCCACCATCCCCCCGGGTCATTTCTGCTGGGCCAGACCAGCTAAGCTAGCATTTAGATATTGAACGAGAATCCTCTAGTGGTGAGAGCAAGAGCACAAGGACTGGAGACTACCTCATCGCTGCCTTTGACATTTGGTGGGAGCTTGGCCAATTTAACTTGCTGTCTCTCTCACTAGGTATAAAATGAGGACCATGATATACTTTGAAGTGGTGGTGTGAGGCTCAATTAATTAATGGAAGTAAAGAGATCCTTTGAGGAGAAACACTACAGATGTGCAAAACTGCAGGATTCTCTCTCACTGGACTTTGTGGGCTCCACATCACATCAGAGTGGAATCTGTTACATCAAATGCTTGCTTGCTCTGTTGAATTTCTGTTCTTCATCCTTTGCAACAGGAACAGGGTATGGCATGTGTTCTGTACAGTAGGTTGGACACAGACCTGAGCAGGATTTCAGATCCAAGGCGTGCCTTGTTTCATCACAGGGATTAGTAGTGAGGTGTGACTGGAGATAGCAGCCAACCACGCAAGTCTCGCCTCTTTATCATTGCACTTTGGCGCAAGGATAAAGGAGTCTTAGTTCACTTGTTCACAGCCCTGGCATTTCTTAGATGTCTGTAAAGTAGTGTCAGGCTCTGCTTTATGTGAAAGCAGAAGGAGTCTTTGCTGGAGCGACTGTCGCTCTTTGGCAAGCTTAAAATGAGTATACAGCAGCACAACTGGCAAATCTTTAATTGTGTTCAGACTGCTGCGCTCTATTAAAATTTTGCATACTGCTTGCAGCTAGGTTAGTGTGTAAATGACTGGAGCTTTGCACAGGATCACAGGCAGAGTTAGCAGAACACCTATCTCAGGAGCATTTTCTGCTTTGTCTGTTTGATCACAGGAAAGTTGTCCTTCTTCCCATCTACAAAAACAAGGGGGTGTGGCTCCCTCTAGCCTTTTCCTTCTCCCATACAGAAAGACACTTTAACAGGAGGAACCACTTCCCCTCCCAGCAGCCAGAAGGGAAGAGGCAAACCCCAGCCCCCACACATGGATACAATTAACTTAGGCTTGAATAAAGACTGGGAGTGGATGGGTCATTACACAAAGTAAAACTATTTCCCCATGTTTACCCCCCATCCCCCGACGTTCTTGTCAACTGCTGGAAATGGCCCACCTTAATTTATTACTACAAAAGGTTCCTCTTCTCCCCACCCCCCACACCCTACTCTCCTGCTGGTAATAGCTCACCTTACCTGATCATTCTTGTTACAGTGTGTATGGTAACACCCATTGTTTCATGTTCTCTGTGTATATAAATTTCCCCACTGTATTTTCCACTGAATGCATCTGATGAAGTGAGCTGTAGCTCATGAAAGCTTATGCTCAAATAAATTTGTTAGTCTCTAAGGTGCCACAAGTACTCCTTTTCTTTTTACTTTTAAGGTCTTACAAAAACATGTATCTTGGGAATAGAGAGAAGCATTTCTGACTGGTTTAAACAGTAAGACTGGAAGTCAGGATGTCTGGGTTCTGTTCTGGGCCTGTCATTGACTCACTGGATGACCCTAGGCAAATTACTTTGTTCATTAATGTTTGTAAAGCACTTTAAGATCCTTAGATAGAAGGGCAACGTATCATTATACTAGTGGGTGATGGGTAATAGTAATAGTGTGCCTCTAATGGGGGGGAGGGATAGCTCAGTGGTTTGAGCATTGGCTTGCTAAACCCAGGGTTGTGAGCTCAATCCTTGAGGGGGCCATTTAGGGATCGGGGGCACAAACTGGGGATTGGTCCTGCTTTGAGCAGGGGGTTGGACTAGATGACCTCCTGAGGTCCCTTCCAACCCTGATATTCTATGATTCTAATGTATGATGTACCCAAAATCTGTGGCAAAGTAAATAGCATTATCTGTTGCCTATGTTGTGTTGAAGATATGTTAGAATAAGTTAATTGCCCATCCTCTCCTCCCTCCTGCATGACTTTGCACAGATGAAATTCTTCTGTGTTTTGTGACCTGCAATATGTTTCCATGGAAGTCACAATGTGGATTAGAGATGCAGCATTATGACTTCAAAGTGAGATCAAGCAGGGGTAGGAAACTCTTGTTTGAAAACAAGGAAAATGTCAGAAAATACTTGATGGGTGAATGGATTTTGATTTTTAAACTTGTCTTTAGATCAGAAACCTGGGTCCTTTACTTCAGTGGTTCTCAACAAGGGGTCTGGGGCCCCCTGGGGTCTGTGAGCAAGTTTCAGGGGGGCCACCAAGCATAGCTGGCATTAGACTTGCTAGGGCCCAGGGCAAAAAGCCAAAGGCCCACCATTTGGGGTTGAAGCAGAAGACTGAGGAACTTGGCTTCGCAGGGCCCTCTGTGGTGTGGAGCTCCAGGCAATTGCCCTGTTGCTATCCCTTAACGCCAGCCCTGGCTTTTACATGTAGAAAAACAATTGTGGCACAGGTGGGCTGTAGAGTGTTTATAGCATGTTGAGGCGGCCCCAGAAAGAAAAAGGTTGAGAACCCCTGCTTTACCTCACATAAAGGAGCATAATCTGCATTCTGTTTTGTAGCCTTGGGCGAGTCAATTAACTCCTCTGAGCTTTGGTTTCTCCAGCTGCGAAATGAGAATATCCTACAGGTGGGGTGTGAAGTGTAGGTAGTTAATATCTGTAAAACCATGTTAAGATTCTCAGCTGAAAAGTGCAATATACATTCAGTGATAGAGTGGGAGTGACAATTAGATGGAGGAACCCTGTGGGGATTCCCAGCCTCTTCAAAGTGGGCAGAAATCTTCTGAGTTGTCTCAGGGTTGACTTTTTTTCATTTTATTTTTCTCTCAGCCTGCTTTCCAGCTTTACTGTAACTTGGGATCATTGCTTTATCTCTCATAGGACGTGTAAGATGGTTTTCCTTTTTTTTTACCTGGGAAATTGTAAATGTGTTGGTATCAAAGGTGGCTTTTGTTGAGATGAGATTGACAAGAAAACATAAGCTTTCACCCTCCTTATCTGCAAACTATTAACAAAAATACAAATTAGTAGAAGAATGAGAGAGAGGAAAAGGAATCTTATGCACCTGTACCATCCAGTTACTCTTAAATTAATCCTCTGAATATTCCAACATGCCTTTTAATAGACGCCTCCATGAAAATGAACAATACTTTCCCTTCTAAAGTGCCTTTCACCTAAAGTTCTTCGAGCACTTTAGGAACATCAGTTAAACCTCACAATTTCCCCATACGGTTAGTAAATATCACTAAACATATTTTACAGATGGGAAAACTGAAGCACTGAGTTTGTGGCAGAACCAGATGCTGTATGAATCAGTAAATTCACAGCGAGCTCAGAACCTTTAAAAGACTTTTTTTTTCTTTTTAAATCTTTCTGTGGTAACGTTTATTTGATACCTCAAAATCAGAGATTTCCTCCAAGATTCCTTTAAAATCAAGAGGCTAAATCTGTGTGATTGGGGTCAAAGGGATAGACATTGGACACAGCCAATTCATATTAACTCAGTGAGAGTAGCACATGGACCTCTTTCTGCATTAAGCCCAGTATGAGGTACAAAAGTAGCCTGAAGGTCTTGTTTCCTATTTCAGTGTTTCTCATACTTTTTAATGACCGATTTGGGAAGTTCCTCAAATTCTTTGTCTAGAAGGATGCTGTCACGTTTTAAAGTCGAGACTACCTACTTCAAAGTTAACTGATGGAAAAATTCCTCTCTCACTGCGTACTTATATGGCCCTTATCACCATGGTATCTGAACATCTCCAAAGTATTTAAAAATAGAAATAACAGTCTCTCTTCCTTCCCAACCTGGAGGAGCAATAACTTGATTAGTTCAAAAGATTTTTCCCCCAAACCCCCCCCCCCATATGGGTTCTAAATAACAGTGTTTTGGCAAGGGGTGGAGGAGCTATCCGCCATCGCTTGTATAAAGCCCTCAAAGCCGTAAGGTTTTATGCTCCCTCTGCTGATTCCACTCCAGCCATTAACTAACGAACCCTATTCCAGGGTTTGTTAATGCTCAAACCCGAGATGTCTTGGAAGGATCCAGTGTTACCTAAGTTGTTGATGTTTAGGGAAAACTGCTATGTATGTTAATTTCAGCTTCAGTTGAAATGTGGGGGTGAAGGAATCAATGCTTGCCAAATGGAAAATGATTGAGAAAATATTCTATTGCCACGTGAAGGCAGTTGTTCAGTGTGTCAATTAAACAAGTGTCACTTTTCCTTTTTTTCCTTCTGTCTGTCTTACCCTCATTATGGTGGTACAGAACACATTATAGTAATCAACATTGATGATCTCTCCTCTGACCTCTTCCCTTTTCTATTGGGCAATAGACTGAGCAGCTTATGTTGTGTTTTTACGTTAATTATTGTGGAGAGCCATTGCAAAAGGGTGGGTGGAACTGGTCTGAAGACCATAAATTTGTCTAAGGGAGTGCTGAAGCTCTGTCCCCCTGGCCCACTTTGTGAGATACTTCAGATCCATCCCACTGAAAGCTCTGAAGATCAGAATTAGGGTTGGTTTTTTTTTGTTTTGTTTTGATTGGGTGTTTTATGGGGAGTCAGTAGTGCTGGGGTGAAGTGGTCACAATGACTCATTATTTAGTAGGCAAGCTGCTACATGTAGGACCAACTGGAGACTCTTCAAGTCTTCCCATGTACAGTGCATTACAGTAATCCAATCTGGAGGTCATGAAAGCTCAGTACTCGGATCACTGTGGCCAGATCCTCCTCTGTCAGGAAGGGGCCAAAGCCTCTTGGAAAGCCCAAGTTGGAAACTGAGCCCTTTGGAGCTCTACAAATGAAAGTTCTCATGTCACAGAGCAACTTCCCACCATCATCCTCTGGGACTGGCTAAAGAGGAGAGAGATGATGCAACTCAGGGGCTTTCCGTTTACCCTGACAGACCTTTAAGCCAAGACAGCACTGTTTCATGATCAATGGTGCTGAGTAGCACGAGTGCTAGATCATGCCCCTCTTAAAAAGTATAGGTATTGAACAACTTACGAAAAATGGATAATGCTTCAATTTGGGAATTTATAAAGTTACGTATAAGAGATGATCCAGTTACAGAACAGCAGAAAGAAGAAATTAAGAAGAATGAGCAATAGCGGGGGCTTGTCTCTATAATACATTTTTATGAAGCATGACTTTTCCACATGGATTCCTATGTTTCAGCCAAAGAAAAGACCCCCTTGTATCATTTTTTAAAAAAGCATTTCCTTGTGATGTCTCTGTAAGGATCTCACAGCTAATAAACTTTTAAAGAACTATCAGTGGTTTGTGGGGAAAACTCTGAAAACCACTCTTTTTAGAGACAATTTTGTAAATATATCTTTTTCTGCAGTTCTCACTTTTTATTGCTGGCAGCATTCGCTTGGAAACCAGATCTGTCTGAGTGTTCATGCGAAGTTCTTGCTTGCTGTTCACCTGACATCATTGTCTGCTTGTGATATCTGGCTTTGGAGATGAGTGTGAAGGCACAAGTCCAGGATGAGGAATAAGCAGCAGGTCTAACTTCAGAACTCCTCACAAACCAGAGAGTTGGTGTTCAACAAGTTAGCTTTAGAGGGGAATTTGTAAATGAAGAGGGTCTTGGTGCCTTGCACTCTGTAGTGATTTACACCTCTAACGTTGAGGGCAAAGACCATATTGGTTAAAAACCAACCTTGTTTGCAGGGGAAGTGAAAGTAGCTGTAAAACAAAATACATAAACAAATGGAAAAGGGGGAAGTTGCTAGTGATGATAAATCAGGAGCTAGGAATTGTAGAAAATTGATAAGGGAAGTCACGGGGCACAAGGAGAAATCTGTGGCCAGCAAAGTTAAAGACAATAAGGAATTTAAGTATATTAAGGACCAAAAGAATTCTAACAATGGTATTGATCCATTACCCTATGGAAATAGTAGAATTATCCATAATAATGCAAAAAAGGCAGATGTATTCAATAAATATTTCTAGTCTATATTTGTGGGGAAAAAATAGATCTAATCCATCATATGATTATAACACTTTCCATTCTACTAGTATTTCAGGAGGATGTTAAACAGCAGCTAAAAAAGTCAGACATTTTTTAAATCAGCAGATCTAGATAACGTCTATCCAAGAGTTGTAAAAGAGCTGGTTGAGGAGCTTGCTGGACCATTGATGTCCATTTTCAATAAGTCTTGGAACACTGAAGTTCCAGAAGACGGGGGGGGGGGAAGCTAATGTACCAATATTTTAAAAGGATAAATACGCTGACCCACATGTTTATAGGTCTGTCCGTCTGACATCGATCCTGGGCAAGATAGTGGAGCAACTGATATGGGACTCTATATTACCCACCTTTATTTATTAATATAATTAATGCCAGTCAACATGGGTTCAAGGAAAACAGAACCTGTGTTACTGATATTTTTTTAATAGATTACCAGTTTGGTTGATAAAGGTAATATATTTGGACTTCTGTAAGTCCTTTGACTTGATACCACACAACATTTTATTTAACCAGAATGCTATATTTTTTTTTTAACATGGCACATATTAAATGGACTAAAAAATGGCTAACTGATAGGTCTCAAAATGCAAAGGGAATCGTCTAGTGGGTATGTTTCTAGGGGAATCCAGCAAGGATCGGTTCTTGGCCCTATACTATTAACACTTTTTTCTTTCAGGTCATTGATTTTAAAAAACACAATCATCACTGATTATAGAAAAATTAGGGGAGTAGTAAATAATGAGGATGACAAGTCACTACTACAGAGCTATCTGGATCGCTTGGTAAAATGGTTGCAAGCAAACAATGCATTTTAAATCCGCTAAATATAACCCTATACATCTAGGAACAAAGAATGTAGGCCATACTTACACCATGGGGGACTCTATCCTGGAAAGATGCAACTCTGTGCGGGGGGGAGGGGGGAATTTGGAGAGGATAATCAGCTGAATAGAAGCTCCCAGTGCATCACTATAGCCAAAAGGGCTAATGTGATCTATGCATGCATGCATACATCTTAAGCAGGAGGAGAGGAGTTATTTTACCTTTGTATTTGGCACTGGTGTGACCACTGCTGGAATCTTGTGTCCAATTCTGATGTAAACAATTCAAGAAAGATGTTAAAAAAAATTGTGTAGGGCTCAGAGCCACAATTAAACGATTAAAAAACATGCCTTATAGTAGACTCAAGGAGCTCAGTCTATTTAGGTTAACAAAGAAAAGGGTGACTTGGTTATAGTCTATAAGTACCTACAGGGGAACAAATATTTGATAATGGGTTCTTCAGTCTAGCAGAGACAGGTGTAACATGATCTAAGGGCTGGAAGTCGAAGCTAGACAAATTCAGACTGGAAATCAGGCATAAATTTTTAACAGTGAGAGTGGTTAACAATTGGAACAATCAACCAAGAGTCATGGTGAGTTCTCCATCACTGACAACTTTTAAATTGATTGGAAACTTTTCTTAAAGCTCTAGGAGTTATTTTGAGGAAGTCCTATCTTCTATAGGAGGTCAGACTATATAGATCACAATGGTCCCTTCTGGCCCTAGAATCTATGAAAGTGAGTATAAATCATACACCCTTATCTTATAGCTTTTTCATCCAATTTTTACTGGGCTAAATGACTGCACAAGATGCAAGGAAATGATGAATTGGCCCCAAAACCCCTGTAAGAAAAGATTGGCTAATAAACATTTGGCCCTTTTGGAGAGAGAAGGCTTCACTATTTAGTAATAGTACTAGTTAGTATTACCAGAAAAATTATTCATAAAGGGGTAAATCCTGAGCTCTGAGGCCAGAAACCTGTGGTCACAAAGCATGTTTGCCACTGGTTCCAACTCCATTTCCTCTGAAATCTTCAGCCAGCCAGACCTCTCACTCTGTACAGTGTCTAGCATGTGCAGAATATTCCAGCAAGTGGCCTACTGTTCATGTGTACAAAGAAGCCAGAATACTTCTACGCCTATTCTCAAGCACCGCCACCTACTCCCCATTTATTTCAGGACCCAGTTCAAAATCACCTCCCTATTATATAAACCCTCCAATGGCTTGCAAAATCCGAGCTCAATGACTCTTTACTACTACCACCACAATACACTCCTCTAACACCGGCCTTCTCTCTCTCCCTCTACAAGCACTCAACAGCCTTCCAGTCTCTCTCTCCATCTGATTTCAAATATTGGCCATAATCATATATTTTCTGTCAAGGAGTTAAGCTTTGTTTGGGTAGTTTCAGCATGGGAATAGAAATCAAGAATTCCTGAATTCTAATCCTGTCTCAGACACAGAGGTCTTCACACCTCTGCCTATGATATGTTTCTCCATATGTTAAATATGGAAATAATTCCTACTCACAGCGCTCTTATGAGGTTAATTAGATATTGTTCCAACCACCAGATGGAACATAGAAACACTACATACAGGTGCTAAGAATTTCTGATTTGTAAAATGTTGGTTTATGAAAGACACTACAGTGAACTGAAGTAATTAAAATTTTATTATTTTATCATCATCATGGGTTAGAAATTTACCATTGTTTGTGGGTTAATGCATCAGGAAGAACAATAATACTTTACTTTTTCTTAAACTGCCATTCAACGATTCAAAGTATTTTACAACATTAGGGCTCTTTCCTGCAAAGAAACTTACATGTGCTTCACTTTAGATACATGAGTAATCCCATTGATTTTGGTGCATAATACCGCCTAGCTCTTATTACACATTCTTCATCCACAGATCTCAAAGCACCTTACAGAGGAGGGTATCATTATCCCCATTTTACAAATAAGGAAACTGAGGCACAGAGAAATGTAGTGACTTGCCCAAAGTCCTATAACTAACTACTGGTGGGCAAAAAACCCACGTCTCCTGGATTCCACTCCTGTGCTTTAACAACAAGGAGGTCTAATGCTGGATATACTTGGTAACCACCCCCCACCCCCAGAGCTTACCTAGACTCCTGGGGCTCTGTGTGTTGGTAGCTCAGGGAGAGGCACACTGTCTTTGGTACAGAGTGGGAGCCAAGGGTAGACTTAGTGCCTGCTTGGAAACCAATAGAGAGTGAGATGCCCTTCCTTAGGCGCTCAGGAGAGGGGAGAAGCCATTTTGGAGCAGTCTGGGGCTAGCCATGGAAAGGGCAGGACTGGCTGTGTGGGGGACTGGTGAGTCCTAGGCTTGCATGCAGAGTTCCCCCTGAGAACTGGCCTCTGGGGACCTAGAACATAAGAACGGCCATACTGGGTCAGAGTAAAGGTCCATCTAGCCCAGTAGCTTATCTTCCGACAGTGGCCAGTGCGAGGTGCCCTAGAGGTAATGAACAGAACAGGTAATCAAGTGATCCATCCCCTGTCACTCACTTCTGGCAAACAGAGGCTAGGGACACCATTCCCGCCCATTCTGGCT
The DNA here is from genome assembly GCF_015237465.2 of Chelonia mydas. NCBI lineage: Eukaryota > Metazoa > Chordata > Testudines > Cheloniidae > Chelonia > Chelonia mydas. Next base: position 65,202,325 of record NC_051246.2, read on the forward strand.
AATAGCCATTGATAGACCTATCCTCCATGAACTTATCTAGTTCGCTGTGGTGTGGTGTTTTTAACAAAAACAAACAAACAAAAAAACCTAAAAGCAAGATCCCTCAGCTTGGCCCTTTCCCTCTCCAAGGTAACTCCCAGTTTGTAAAGTTTTGTTGGGAAAACTTCACCAAGCCAGGTTGAGTTAGCCCTCCAGCTCCCTAGGTGAGATCAGGCACCACTGTTCTGGCTGCTAGTCCGGGGCTGGCTGCCGGCCTGCTGTGAGTGTGTCTGAGCACTGTGGTGAGAGACTAAAATTTGGGTTTTAGTATAGTTTTGTAATCTTCATAAAGGGGTGCAGGGCTCAGAGTGGTGAGGGGAAATCCTGGCACCAGAAGCAGCCTGACACCTGCATGAAGAGGACGCCTGACACCAGCCCCTCTGCAGTGCCTGAGGAGTCCAGAGCCATGTCTAAACCTGAGGATCTGTCACAGAGTTGTGAGTGCACCATCTTTTAGTTAGCTACTCAGAGAAATTGTTTGGGAGACCCCTTACTCCCTGAACTGTGTTCTCAAGCCAGGGAGTAAGTGTTCTGGGATTTTGTTATCTGCTGCCTATTAAACCTGCAGAGGGATTTACCACCTTATCCTGCTTGTGAGTCTTTTGGGCTGTACTGAACAGCCCCGTTGCTAACTACTGCACAGAAGATATTGTGGTCACGGGTCATCAAGGGCCCCTACAAGGTATATGTACCAACAGGATGCTAATTTTACATTTGCCATAGCAAATCACATGAGTGGGGAAATTCATGGGTATTCTCTTCCTGGTGACCCTTAGAATAGTGTTTTACCCTGTTATGTTATGTTTATCTCCTGTTCAGTACAATGACTGTGTTTATTTCTTGGAAGTCTCCAACTATCTGGCAAGTAAGGGGGAGGGGGTTTACCCTGTAATTTAGAATTTTCTTCCCAAGCTGCCCTGGTGACCCTGCCAGGAAGGAGCAAGGGGGTGGAGGCACCGCCAAATAAATTCATATGGGAAGAAAACAGTTACACCTGCTGAGTGGGTGGCGTTCAAAAGAACCCAGGCCTGTACATCAAAACCTGTAAGGAGATTGGTGCTAAAGGAGGCTACTGGGTGGAAAGGGGGTGCTACATACTGAATTCGTAGGTTCTGCGTTTTAGGTTGTGGAGGAGGAGATTAAATGATCCTCTTCCCCCTCCACTTCTCCCCCCCCCCAAAAAAAAAAAACAAAAAAACAACCCCACCACAGCTCCTCTACTGCCTAAAACCAGTAAAATGCAGGAAATAAACATCAGTGGTGAAAATAATAGATTTTTAAAATTTTAATGTACATGTTTAATGCTCACTTGTTAGCATCATAGATCACTTTTTAAAAACGTGGCCAAATTCTGGTGTCCACTAGACATGCATGGTCCCTTTGATTGTAATTTAGTGTGTGTATAATAGAGGGCAGAAATGACCCGGCACTTTTTGTGTCTCTGATGTTCCTTCAAGACTTGTACTACAGCAGTGAAAGGGTTAATAAAAATTCCCCATGTACCTGGTGTATAAAACTGTCATGTAATCAAATGAGAGGAATGTACTCTAGCAAACGCTCCATGCAAGGGGGCTGGCTGTGGCACACAGTTTTCAGTGTTGCCTTGCACAACAAAGCCCTTCTTTGTTCTCTTGGCTCTGTTTTAAATATCTGCTGACTATTCCACACCATGTCAGTGCCAAATCCTCCAGCTTTGCTGCAAAGTCTGTGCAATAGCACATTGTGGGCAGATTGGGTGGGGACGGACTGCTGGCATGTTGGTATCTCCCATTTCCTTGCCTCTCAGGCAGGTCCTCTTATTGACTCTTCCATCTCCCTGTTTCTATAACCCCTGGCATCCACCTTGATACACTTCAAAGCCAAAGAAAATAACGGAGTGATGAGCCAAGTTTGGTTCCTGACATGGCAGCTCCACTCTTGAGTATGGGCCAAGGTGGGTGTAGTCATTGTTGAGTCGAGGCAAGGCAAATAATTTAAAGTGCATTCTTCTTGCAAGGAATACCTTTGTTGAAACTTGTTGCACTCATACTGTCTCTGACTATGATCTTGTCCAATATTGATAGCTATGCAGCCCTGGGCCTTGAAAATAAATAGGAGTTTATCTGGGAACAGCTAGGTGCTACAGAAAGAGGGGATGGTGACTCAGTTGGTGGTGATCCTCCCCTTGATTCAGTATTGAACCAATACCCAGGAAGGCATTAGAACCTCCAGCAGCACAGCACTCCTGTCTTTCTGATGAGATGTTTAAAGCAGGGTCTTGACCACATGTACTCATTAAAAATGCCAGTATGCTATTTGCTTTTTAGAGTGTATACTGGACACATTCTAGTTTGGGTGACTGTCCTATCTGTTCAGATTTCTCCTGTAGTTTGAAATGTTTCCTTCCTTTTGGGTGTAGCATTACTGTACCCATTCAACTGCTGCTGTGTTCCACTCAAACGATGGCTGCACTTCGGTATGGGTGAGTATTCTGTATTGCTTTGGGATCCTTCACTATGAAAATTCTTAATGTCATTAAGATCATGAAATAGTCTCCTTGATGGGCCTAAATCTGGTACCTCTGACCAGGAGGTGCTTCTAATTACTATAGCAGAGACTTTCTGGATAAACCAGAAGTTAATGATGTTTCCTGAAAAGTTCTAAAAAGCCCACGAAAAGAGACTCTGCCTCTTCTGGGTGAATGAAATAAGCAATACTGTGAGTAAAGAGGAAAGAAGAAAATCTGAGAGATGCTTAGCCCATGGGTGACAACTCAATTTTGTGACTAACTCATATGGAACATAGACTGCTCAGTTTTAGAGCTGGAAGAAATTTTGGGGGCTAAACTTTTTCTCCACTGAAAAATGCAGATTTGGATTCATCAAAATACTTAGTGAATTTATGTTTTTGTCTGGAAGAAAAGTTTTTGGAAATGTCAAAACAAACTGTTTCCACACTTCTGACACAAAACATTTTTACTTTTTTCAGGCTAGATTCACAAGGGAATGTAGGTGTCATTCACAAAAAGGAGAAGGAATTGGGCTATTGGGATAAGAGGCTGTAAGTGCACTTATGTAGGAGATCCAACCAAGTGGGGGGGAGGGGTGATCAATGGAAGCAGTTGTAGGTCTATCCCTTCTAGATGGGTGGTGTGCTTCTGAACCACTCAGTTCTATTTGTAATGCTAGCAGGGACTTGGAGCGGTCGTATTCAACGCAAGTTGTGTGAGTCCCATAATCTCTCTAGTGTCCCCCACCACAATTACAAGCTCTGTATCCGAACTCCCCCATCCCCTTCCAGCTTCCAAACCCACTGGCACCCAACCTCCCTGGCCTTCTCTCAGCTGTCAAACCTTTTAACACAATCCTCCTCCTTCCTCTCTGCTGCACCCGTCCCCAAGCCATCATTTGGCATAATGTTGCATGAGGCAGGCTCTCTCCTTGCCGTTGCATACTGCCTTTTTCTCCAAACATGATATGAGCATGGATCTCTTATTAAACCCATGATGATGATTGAGGTAATCAGATATACACACATACATTCATCAGAGGGGCACATCAATGAAATCTCACCCCAGAACTCAAGTTGGTCCGTTGAATTAGTGTGGATGATATGGGGGAGTCCCTCTCCTGACCCTCACCTCCTCCCTCCAGCTGTCATGGTTTTATGAGGACCATTGTGTATGGATGACTTGGAGCAGGGGCCATGTGTTAGAATGTGAGTTAAGAAAATGCAACACTGGTGGTGCTCTAAAGAAGAAAAAATATCTTGTGTTCTTTCTCCACTGTGTGGGCAAGTCAGCCCCTGTATCTCCAGTGATGATAGCAATGTCTGATACGCTGAACAAATCGGTCTTGAAGGATGTGAGGAAAGGTGCTATAATCTGACTTCCTTTCTTGCTATAGCATGAAGGCTCAAAATGATATTTAATTCCTTGTTAGACAATGTAAATATTTGGCTCTGCAAAAATACTACAACTTCCTCTTCTTCTATCCCTCCTCTTCCAGTCCATTTATCTTAATAAAAACAAAATCCAAGTAGTCCATTAAACAGATTTTTCTCTATGGAACTGACTTGAATAGGCCGGGCACCATTCAAAAGTTCCTGACATGATGAGGTCAAGAGTGACTGACTGTTTTTCTAAATCAGTCAGCTGGTGACAAACTGGACACTCATGCAGATCTCTAACGAGGAAGGCCATTTCCTTACTTCATACTATTCACCTTAGCATGTGTTTATTTGGGAAATCAAAGGTGATGGTAGGTGGAAGTTTTCCATTGACTCCCTGACTACATTTAATTACTTTGTCTGAAACACAGTGAATTTGATCATCTACACAATGACTAGAAATATGACATGTAGAATAACCATAATTGGTATATGACTTAGGGTTTGCACCCTGGCTATGTTGACGGGATCTCAGCTAGTTAATAAATATAACTCGGGTGTACTGCCAGTATTTTCACAAGGGGCTCCCATAAAAATGTTCTCTACCCTCTCTGCCTATGAAACTCCAGTGCCCCAGGGCTGCACATGCTCATAGAAAGAAAGGGGGAGGGGAATTATTAATTAATTTCCCTAATTAAACAAAAATGCTCTTCATTTTTTTTTTTTTTTTTTTTAAAAAGGCAGTGCTATTTGGCAAACAAACTTGTGTAAAGCTGCCCCTTTTCTAGAAGGGCTTATGCTTTGTTCCTGGAACATCTACCAAGTATATTGCTAATTTAGACTCAATGGGCCCTGCATTATGTTTGTAAAGCGGGTGGGGCTGAAGGCTTGGGGAAGGGAGTCTGCAGGTGTCTTCCCCTGGGAAATGTTTAATACCTGCTACTTGGTACAATCTGGCCCACTTCAAAGGCAAAAAAAATTGCTCTTCTAAAGAATTGTTGTGAGCCTCTGGTGGGGATGATTTAGCAGTATTCAGGGAGGGAGTGAATACCATCAGAGCCCAACCTTCCCTTTATTTTTGGGTGGTACAGTTTTAGTCAGAGGCTCTCGGGAGCCCTTTTCAGCACCTTGGTGCTATAATGCTATCCAACCTCAATAACCAAATAAACAAGGACTATATACATTTTTCTGTTTAAAGTGAATTTGGGGCTGGTGAAAGGTATTCAACTGACAGCACTGAAGCCTTGAGTCCTCTATCCACAAAACAGATGGAGCGCAGACCGCTGACTGATGCAGTGGCAGGAACCTGACCACACGTCTTCCTTGCTCCTTTTGAGATGACTAGCACTTACTGAGGCAGTCCGGAGGCAGGCCCTGTGTACATGGAATTGCAGTCATTGCTGTGCCCTAGCTGATACTGGCGGAGAAGATGGCTTGCATGCCAACAAAAGGCAGCCACAACCTGGCTCTTTTTGTTGTTGTATAGACATAAAATAAATTGACAGGTTTCAGAGTAGCAGCCGTGTTAGTCTGTATTCGCAAAAAGAACATTCCACTGAATGCATCCGATGAAGTGAGCTGTAGCTCACGAAAGCTTATGCTCAAATAAATGTGTTAGTCTCTAAGGTGCCACAAGTCCTCCTGTTCTTTTTATAAAATTATTTCACATTAAAAAAAAACAAAACAAAAAACCTGCAACAGATACCCTTATAGCCAAAGTATAGGAAAACCCTTATTAAGCTTCTCACATGAATGGTAAAGAAGCAAAACATGCAGTAAATTTTAAGTCTGATTAGCATGGGATTTGTCAGGCATGAAGCAGGCCTGGCATGAACAAAGAGATCCACTTTGTTTGAATATACAGGGCCAAATTCATCTTTAAGGGAACTGCAATGAAGTCAGTGGAGTTGCCCTAGGGATGAACTTGGCCCTTTGCCTTTGAGTCAATTATTTATAGCCATCCTCTCTTTCTGTTACATTAATGAAAAATATCTAGTCTGCCAGTAATCCCTCCGGAGCTGGAGAGGGGCATGCTGGGGGGTATATGGTGCCTGTGCTGTACCTGCTCTTGGAATAAACAGAGGACTTTGGTCTGCAGAGCTGTCAAGCCAGCACCTCCTACCACCATTAAAAAACGCCCCCATAAATGGCATCACACCATTACAGATCCCAGCTCTGTAGAAGGGAAAAGAAAGCAGTATCCTTATGATACAGCCACCCCCCTGGCATTTACAATACAGTATATAAAAGGATACAGTAGATGGCCCCAAATTGAATAGAAGGCTGTAATTCACTTGAAGAGCTCTGCTGACATCCCAAACCGTGAGAGCGCAGCTGGAGCAGTTTATGAACAGCAGTCAAGTTCCAAGAGGGAAGTCAGGCCTTTATTATTCACACTACAGTCACCTATTGTTTTGCGGCTTGTTTTTCTCAACATGTTTAGATGTCTGGCATGCAGGAAAGCGAAAGATTGGGAGTGTTGGCTGTAGCCAGCCACAACCTCTGCAGATACTGTGCAAACTTCCTCCAAACACAGCTCTGCTACTGCTGCTTTAATACCAAACTGCAGCTCCCTCCTGCTCTTTCAGTTCTGGGTCCCCACGCCTCTTAGCCAGTGCACCTCGGTCCTGACCTGCATCCCCTCTGCTATTTCTGTCTGGAATCCCACATACCCAACTTTGAGGTGCAGTGGTTGAGCTAGCAGCAGTCCCTGCTACCCAGTTCTGGGTCTTGAGAGGAAACAGCAAATGATGCTCAATTATGTCACATTCTGTAGTGATTTTGTGATTAGAGCTAAGGACCAGGGTGAACCCTGTTAACCTCATTTCAGTTATGACCTCAGACCGGGTGAATCCTGCTCTCCAGTGGCAAAAGGCCTTAATCATTAATTGTTTGTGGGTCAATTCAAAGTATAATATAAAATATTTCAATTTCTTTGCATAAACATCTAACATTTGTTGGCTGAATAAAAACGTTGGGATGGGATTCTCCAGTCCACTAGCGCCATTGTAAAAGCATAAAATGACCTTAAAGCAGCCAGAGATAGCTAGTGGGGAATTCCTCCTGCATAGGTGAACATGAACCACCAGCTGCCTACTCTTCCCCCAACAGAAGGGAGGGAGCAGAGCTCCGTGTGCTCTAATCTCCATTGGCATAAAGTCCCTGCTTCTCTGTAGTTCTCAGTTGGACCAGAGCTGGGCCACTAAGGGTCCAAGAGCTACAACTAGCTCCCTGCCGTCCTCCCAGTCCATCCAAGTGGAGCTCAGACAGAGTGGAGAGTTGAGCCCACTTAAATTACTATAAATCATCTTAGCTATTTCGTTATCACCATTTTCTTGACAGTCCCATCACTGTCCAGAAGTTGATGTGCTATAAAAACACATGGGGCCAATTTTCATCACTGATGTAACTCCCAGGGATGAGTGTGGCCCATAGTTTGGTCCTCTGTGTTTTAGGGAATCTTGACTGCAGTATAGGATGATGCTAGGGGAGTTTCCCCTGTAAAATACACAGAAAGACGCCCTGTTCAGTGTCCCAGACTGCTTAGGACAGATGGTTTGCAGGCATTCAGATTTGTGTACTCGGAGCATGGCATGCCAAATAGCTGGAAAAAACAAACCATTCTGAGGATAGGGGCGAGGGATGCATGCTATTTACGTGGGACACACAATAAAGGAAGAACATTTTTTTTAAACATGTTAGATTAATGTCTCCAACACTCTAAATATAACCCAGCTGCAGCAAGCTGCTTTTTAGCCTTAACCAGATCCCCACATTCACCTCACTCCTTTAGTCTAAAAAATTATTTGCAAAAGATCAGAATTTGGTTCTTCAGAAGAGGCATGAGTTGTTCAGACACACTGTCTGGTGTCAATGGGGTGGGTGCGTGTACATGGGTTTCTGTTTTTCTTCCCACTTATCACTGCTGGAATAGAAATGCCTGGGGCTGGCAGTAAGGACAAATGAGCCTTTTTAGGATGTAAAGTTGTCTTGTCTCTGAGGTAAAGTTATTCTCTTTTAAATTCACCCAAGTCTGCTCTACATTAGGAAAATTACCCATTACAGACAATGGATGTCAGCAACTGGCACGGATATGAGGCAGTGGTGAAGAGGGGTTTCGGTTAGGGTTAGTAGGGCTAGGGTTAGGGTTTAACAGAACAAAGTCTGGTCAGCACCATTTGAGAAACCATGGTTAACACTCTAAGGTGGCAGTTAAATCGTGGCCAGCACCTGTATGTGTTGTTGGCAAGAGGTAAGTGTACTACTATACAGAAGGCTCTAGCTGTACCAGAGCAGGGGTTCTCCGGCCTTGCTTTTCTGGCCAGCACTAACTAAACATAGTTGCTTTCTGAGTGTGTTTTATATTAGGGAACATGTGGCATATGAAAGGAGCAGATTAATTGACCTGGGGACTAGTGTCCACTAGCTACAGAACAGGAAGAGACTCAGCAATTTAGGCTTCCCCACAAGGCCCTAAACACCAGCCTGATTTTCCATTCTCTTCCATCTTGTGTATTTGTTTATACCTGTGTAAAGGGCTCCCAGACCAGCATGGTGGGATTTTGCAAAGGTGTCAGTGATGACATAAAGGTGCCAGGTAGCTGGAGAATAATCCATAAAGTGCCTCATCTCTGGCCCAAAGAAAACACATACAGAGATGAAAGAAGAATCCTGTATCCATGAGCTGCTTGGTTGGCCCATATGCACAGTCAGTGCCGATTGCAGTGGTGGTTTTCTTATTTGAAGGTCTAACAGCGTGCCAACCATAGTACTACTGTCACTGCTGGTTCGCAGAGTGTGTGTGGAATTCATAGTGCTGTTGCCAATGAACTTTGATGGTTTTACTATTGTCTACTTCTTGTAGTTATTTTCCCTTTTTGACGGACCACTTAATGATCTTTCCAAATGTTGTTTGTATCGTTAGCTAACTGTTGTAAAGCGCTTTTGATAAAAGCACTATATTTAAAAAAAATTTAATAATAATTAATGTTTTGGGGTTCTACAAATAAAATCACACGACTCATATTTTAATATCAGTAGTCTTAACTTTCTAATGTGATGGATGTGCCCTCTCTCCCCCGCCACGGCAGCCCCCGAGTTGGGGCTGGGAAGGAGTGGGGGGTCTCTCCCCCGCCATGGCCCTGGCGTTGGGAAAAGTTGCCTCTTTCTATGGCCGCCACAGCCCTGCACATCCCAAATTCCCCCCACCCCCTCTTCTCACCCCACTGCCCCCTCCCACCTACTTCCTATTCCCCGCCAAGGCCACCACCTCACCTTACATGCGCGTCTTCTCCTGGGTCCAGGCACTTAATTAGTGGAGCCCCGCCTGCGCGGCTCCACTAATTGGGTGGGTGTACCTTCATTCTGTCATGTGTGGCTGCCCAGGTGCACACCTTAGAGGGAACTATCCGCGGACCACCTGAATGGAGCTTGCGGACCACTGTTTGAGAACCTCTGATCTAGAACACTTGAGCATGGGGACAACCTAAGGTTATTTACCCAGAAAAGTTGTGTTAAAATGAGATGGTTCACTTTACAAAGGTGACATAGACTCCTCTTCTCTTATTTCTGTCCCCTTCATGTTGTTAGCACCTCAGTAAAGTACAATCTGCTAATTGGGGATTGTGCTTCTTCCACATCCACTCTAGCTAGCTGTCTACCTATGTACCTTCCTTCCATTCCATCAGGCCACTGACATGATGGCTGAACACTTAAAATCCAAACTTGTGGCAAAATAATTTGAAGTGGAGCTCAGACCCATAATAAAGAGGCTGCCTAATTCATAAGAGCTGGAGAAGCCCTGCTAGAGCCTACTGCAAGATGCTTCCTGGTGCTTAATCTAGGATTATTCCCTACAGTGCATTCTCCAGTGTTTTGGCCAGGACTGTCCTAAATATCCCAAGCAATGTGGCTTTTACCTCCTCCCCAGCAAAGGGGGTTTTGTCCTTGTGACCATGCTCTGGCTGCTGTCTGCGGGTGGTATTTGCTCACTCACACCTGGGTGAAGTATACAAAGCAAAATGCTCTTAATTGCTTCTGGAACAGTACAGAGAATTGTTTATTAGACTAAATTTGCTGCTCTGATTTGTGGCTTTCAACTAAGTGTGCTAAGAGACAGAGCTGACCTCTGCCAGAAATACAAAGAGCACCCAGCTGAGGCTGGATACATCTCTTAGGAAACAGTTTGGGAGCAAGCCTGACTCACTGACGAATGTTGCAGCACTGATTACAGTAAATCCTCATCTTCTGCTGACTTCAGCAGACTATTTTCAGACAGGAGTCCTGGTTCTAACAGTACCTCAGAGGTTAAAACAAGAAGCCTATGATGCCAGAAATCAACTCAATTGTAATTGTCCCTCTCTTTAGCAGCCTTAATTTACAATACTTGAAGTTTGGGTCTTATTTACTTTGGAGTTTGGGATTAGAGCTCCCCTAGCCCAGTCAGCTTGTCTCTGCCGGTCCACTGAGAGAATAAGTGGGGAGGGGAGTGGGCTACGTTAAAGAGCTTCAAGACAGGGGCACTAATATGGAAAGAAAACAGGGGCTTTTGGGACTTAAGTCTCTGGAGTGGTAAAGAGTTTCCCTAGTAGGGCAAGACATTAACCCATTCACTCTTTAGCTTCTGGGGGCTGGGCACCATGCCAGTCACTTCCATGACTCCAGTCCCTCACTCTTCCCACAGGGGTTACAGATTTATACACTGCCCCAATTCCTCTACCATCCTACTGGCCCTTCGTCCCTGTCCTAATCCCTGTGTCTACTCTGCGGCTTGGTCACTGCTCCTAACATCCCCCTCGCCCGCTGCAGTATAGGCATTGCCCCAACCTCTCCATCTGTTTGTAAGGCCCAGCATCTGGTCCAGCCCCATCCTTTTCTTATCTGGCATGGTTCTCCCCTTGCCTGGGGAGTCCCATGTGCTGCCCTGGTCCCTTCCAAACACTGAGGTAGAGGCACTACCTTAATTCCTGCACCCCATCCCCATTGCTTCAGGATAGTTATAGCTCTAAAGATGGGCATCTTGTTATCTTTTACCTATTTGTCTCCGTCTGTTCACCATCCCTGTGTGTGTTGTGTTGGGGGCATACAGGGGCATTTCAGATCATTGGCAACATAACACAAGACACGTACCTTAGCTGCTGTTTTTGTGGCTTCTGTGAAGTGGGTTGGTTTGGTCTCCCTCCACTTCCTAGCAAATATACATGCACATCGCAAATGCTGGTTGGCAGACTCAGCAGAGAAGCCAAGAATTAAATGGGCCATGGAGATAGAACTCCCCTTTCAGTCCTAGAGGCAGGCCTCCAGGTCAGGGCTGAGGGCATTGGCAGGGCAGCATGTGTAATGCTGCTACCTAAGCAATATTTGTTCTGTGCATAAACAGAAGGCGTCCATGTTCAGAGGTGTCAGTCCGGCACCTTTCACCAGCTTGAAATTCATATAAAAACATTAAAGAAAATAAAAAGAATGCAAATATCAAATTTGGGTGAATAAGTGAATATTCAAGTTCCTCCAAATTTTAAACTGGTATGGAAGCCAGATGGACAGTGCCAGTCTCTGCTCCATTTCCACACTTACCATCTCATAAGAATACACGATAGAAAAAGCTGACAAACCAGGATGGACATTGGGAGGGGGAGTGGGAATATTTTGAAGTAAATTTTATTAAAGCTAATGTTTAAAATCAAGTTTACACAAGTTTAAGAAGGAAGGTACTGTACATCTCAGGTCAGGCTTGAGTTATGGGAGATTACAAGTGTTGATTTACAAGATACATACATCCATATACATATATATTACATAACCAGCATGGACCCAGATTGGGGTTTGGCAGTTTTAAAGTGTCAGTGAATAAGTGATCTCGGGTATGCCACTCATAGAATTACTACAGGCTAAAGCAGCCAAACCTGCTACGTTCTTCTTGCCCTACCACTAACTGGCTGCTGTACTCACCTGCACTTCAGAGGCAACACTTTTCGCTCTCACTGGTGTTCAAGAAGGTATCACACTCCTCTACATTTACCACGCCTGATTCTCTGCTGCCTTGTACCTTGTGCAGTCACTTATACTTGTGCAATGCAGTTATAGGGTGGAAGCATTTATACTGGTGTAAATTACATAAATGACATGGTCACTTAGCTTAATTTGAACACCAGATGGGTCATTAAATAAGAATCAGACCCACAAAATCTACAGTAAGACCCCTTTACACTGTTGTGGCTATAATGTAATTTACTTCCACATTACTACCCTTTTACACTGCCTAAGTGTAAATGAGAAATTGTTGTAGAGAGTGAGTTACACAGAAAACCCAAAGGGATAAGTATTATTTAATGACTTTTTTCTGTCCAGTGAAAAAAGTTCTCATTTTTTATTTAAACTTTTCCATTCAGTGTTTGGAGACAGGGACCAGAGAACTGGAAAGTGAAACTGACTAGAAATAGGATGAAACTGACTTATGCAGTTATCCTGTCCAAGTTCAGTGAAACATGAAAAGTAAACAAACTGCATAAATGGTGGAAATGAGAACTTGATTTTAAAATTCTCTGTTTTAATCATTCAGGAGTTTACAAGTACTATGGGTAAGGACTTTAGAAAATATTTAGGCCATTTTCATCTTGAGTATCTCTCTATAAAAGGCAGTCTGTAACTTCATTAGTAATCTATTTATAAGTATGCCCAGGAGAGTGCACAGTAATATATACATACTTAACAAAGAATTTCCAAAGCATTCTCAGCTCCATATAATATTCCCATGCAGAATCCCTGCAGATGCGGTTACTTTATGGGAAAAGTTTCCCATGTCTGAGTGAAGGAACACATTTAGGCAGTTTCTACCAGATAAAGGAGAAATACATGCGCATCACAGATCAATGCGCTAACTGTTCTGTGCTTGGAATGCTTTGAACATTCTTTTTAGGGTGGTATTTATACTGAACTATGCATTATCTGTAGAGTGTTTATAAATATGTCTGCTAACTCTATACCGTGACTCTCTCTCCAGCGGCCCTTATAACAACATGTCACCCTTGGTTTTATTTATTCCTTTGCCAGGCTGGTGGTTCCCCCCCCCCCCATTAGAATTTCTTTAGATGCCTAACACTGCCAACTTCAAATTTGCTTCTCCCCCCCGCCCCCCCCCCCCCCCCCCCCCCCCAATTATTGCAAGTCATTATAGTCCTCATGTCTGTTTTCCAGATGCTGAGATCTTGGCATACATCCTTCAAACATTCCAAGCTAATTCATTTCTCTCTCTCTCTCTCTCACACACACACATGGACTTACACATGCACAGAATTATTCAAAAGAAAGTTACTGGGTTGGATTCAGTGCAGTGAGAAAGAACAGTATTTCTCTTTGCAGAATGGAGGCTATTTAAGTATTTATTCTCCTCATTCATGTAGCATCTTGGCTGGTTTTTTTCCTCCTTGGTTACTGACACCATTTCGTTGTCATAATGGTACAGTATATCTTTACTGATGTAGGCATTTTAGCTAAGTTTTTGTCTCCTTACAGTGTGTAGTTTGATAATTTAAGTCCAAATCTTGCAATCTGATCCATGTAGGCAGATCTTACTCCTACTGCCTCTCGTACAGACTGGAGGATCTGGGCCTAAATCTCAAATATTTCAGCACTCAATATGACAGTTTCAGACTGAAAATGGGATTAGAATAGAAACACTTATACAGGCTTGAACTATAGCAGTAGGTTTGTTTTGGATAAGACTCCCACAGTTTGAAGGCTTATTTGAAGCTTATCCCAATAACCAGATCTGCAGCACTGGGCTGGAAATCTGATGAACAGAAATATCCTTCTTCACTTCCTGCCCCATATCTGTTGTGTGATGAGGTTCATACCATTGTAAGGTCTCTCTCACCAGTCAAGCGACTATTTTGATACTGAGTGAAGTGAACCTTGTACAGGGTATTTAATACTTCTACCCTGTAAAGTAGCTTGAGCTTGCCAAAGGCACAGTATAAATCTATTATTTTTATCATTTGTTAATGAATTCCATGAATTCTATGGTATTTTTCAACACAAAGGATCCCAAAGTGATTTACACCAATACTCAGAACAAACAATGTATTGGGATTACTTTATCCATCACTGAAGTGCAGTCACCTCTGCACTGCAGTATGGCAGCTGTTTAGGGCAGGAAGTGAAGAATCTTGTATCTAATCAAAATTGTAGGGGGGAATTTAGGTTGGCAGAATGTACTAGGGACTGACTTTTCTGTGTGTGTGTGTGTGTTTGTAGGTGCACGCACAGAGCCTAGCTTATTGGGGCCTCTGTATGCTACCACAATACAAATAATAAATACTAATAATACTGGACAACAGGGTTAAATTCTGTCATAATATTTTGTAAATTGCACATGGATTCATATTGACTATAAGTGAGGAGGGCCTCAATCTCACCCAGAGGACAGTATCTCCAGCCTCCTACCACCAATGATTCATTATTGTCTCAGAAGTGTGACTCCTACTAAACCACTAACCCCACTTCTTGCAGCACCTGGTCCCAAGAATTGGCCCAGCCCTGCATGGCTTGTGAGGCCTGATAGGAATAACAGAGGGGTGTGGATGGATGCATTCAGTTATTTCAATAATAATTATTTAATGACACAATGCAGAATATCTAAAAACAACAGGAGAATTCTGCAGCCAGATCACGTCTGGTTTCCAGGAGTTGTGCAGCTTCTTGATGTGCTGAGTACCCTGCTGAGCCGATGGAAACCAGCTTCCCGGGAGGCTTCCAAGTCCTTGGGACTCCAGAAGTAACAGTGGTTCCAGGTGCTGCTGCCATGCCTCTCCTATAGCAGCTTGTAAATATCAGTATCAATGACTGGTTTGCTGCTCTTATACCTCCAAAGAAGTTATAACAACCCCTACGCCATGTATTTCACAACACAGCGTGTCATTCAAAACAGAAGATAGCTGCCATTCAAAGCAGGGTTGGCGGGAAAGGATCACTCAGGGTGTGTTATGTAAGCCCTCCCAAGCATTGTGCAAGCTGGTTTGATGGGGAAAGAAGGGGGGCTGAGAATGATAATCGCTGAGGCTGTAACAAGGCAAACATTGTTTGCCTGCCTATCAGTTGGTTTCTGATTCACCCTCAGCCAGTCCTTCATGATCAGATCGCAGCTGGCCCAAGGATATGCTTTCCAGTGCCTTTAGTATTTGGAACAGCCCCAGATTTCAAGAACACATGGTGGGAGGAGGGGACAGCTGTGATATTGGGAAGAGAGCTGATTTTTTTGTCTTCTTTCAAGACTGGTGCTCTTTTCATAATTTTGGTAGCATTAGCAGCATTTGAGTAGTATGAATTACAAACCTGTCCAGGTCAGGGAGAAGGGCAGACAGAGAAGGGATGGAGGATCATATGGGCAGCTGGGTATATGTACTGCCACATGTCCCGCTCCCATTACATTGAAGCTCTGCCTGTCAGTGATCTGTTATGCCAGTTCTGGTAGCAGCTCTCAAATAGATCCCATGTGTTTAACTTCTTTCTCCATTCAGCTAGGAGATTTTGAAACACACTAGTTTGGCTCTAATTTGGGGGATATCTGCCTCATTAGTGCAGCAGAATATAATCTATGGCAAGGGCTGATCTTTGTGTTTGAAAGTTGTCCATTCTGCGGTCAATTGGACAGTGGAGAGGAATGTAATGGCTGTGGGAGGGGAGTGAAGTCTAGATTTGAACTTGAGTTCTGCTTTGGCCTTTTAATTTATCTTTAAAATCCAGGGTTTAGGGACTGCTGAGCTTTCTTGCTCAGGTTTCCTGTAAATCATTAAACCTGCTATTCTTCTTTACCTCCTAGCCTAAACTACAAGGTAGTGTTTCTGTGTGCTGTAAACAGCTACCACCTTCCAACCGAGAGGTGGCTGCAATTCAGTGATGAATGGAGGAGTCCCTATCCACGGGGCCAGTTGCAGGCTATGGAAGTAAGCTTGGAATCTGGGACCATCGACAGAATCCCCCATCAGCAGCAGTGGATCCAGAAATGGTTCCATCTCTCCTTCCCTCCTTCTGCAGCTGATCCCACAAAGTCAGAGCAACTGATGGTGTCTAGGTTACTGAGTGCGGCAGATTCCACTGAAACCTAGCACAGAAATTAATGACCGCTTGCCAGGGAAAACTACAGGTCCTGCCTATGCATTATAACCTACAGATCTGTAAAGCACTTTAATGCTTGAGGCAATATATAAATCAGTAATCATAATAAACCAGCTCTTTTTTCTCTTCTCTCTAAGAAACCCCAATCCTATGGAGCGTCATAGAAGCTAAACATAGAAAAGACCTACCTTCTCATCAAGCCCATCTCCTGCTAGTGCAGGGTGGTTCTGTTGTACTTTTTTTTAGTGTTGTCCCCAGTGTAGTTTTAAATGTCCCAAGTGATGGGGTTTCTGCCATTTCCCATGGGAGATTATGCCCAGCCTAACACAGCTCACTGCCTGGAAGATGAAAAGGAGGACTTGTGGCACCTTTGAGACTAACAAATGTATTTGAGCATAAGCTTTCGTGAGCTACAGCTCACTTCATCGGAAGCAAGATGTTTCCGATAGTCCTCTAAATTGCCCTTTATGCTAATTAATTCTGTAACTCCTAGCCACACCCCTGCAGTCCCTGCAAGATAGTGCATGCCACTGGCAAAACAATCCCATTTTCCCTTAATGAGGTAGGTGAGGCAGCAGTCTATTTGGCCTGGCTTGCCTGCATTCAGATCTAATTTCCTTTACCCTTCAGTGGGGTGGGAGGAGCCCTCTTCATATTTTCCCTTGAAGCTGAGCAATGAAAAATAGTTTTTTGCCAAAATCTTTCACCTTCAGCAGATACACTAACAGATGTTTTCTACAATATAAACAAAGAAGCAAAGAATGTTCATGATTGGGGGAGGAGAGGTAGTTGGGAGGAAGGGAGGGATCATGCGGGAGAAATACAGCTTGAAATACTTGACTGCGGTTTGATCCCTTTCTGAAATTTAAAAGAGCTGCTCCCACTACTATGAGGAGCAGTGCCAGCTGCAAAATCACGAGCAGCTTAATATAACATACACATTCAAGCAGTCTGTCTTTTTGTCTAGGCATTTTTATGCACCTATCATCACAGTATCTAGATGCCATATGTACAAATTAAGAAGAGTAACAAAACTGGCTGATAAGACCAAGTCTCAACCCTCCATCATTGACATATTTTTCTAAATAGAACTGCTCTTGTTTGTCTCCAGGAGAGGCTCTGCCATCCATTATTACTGAGAGCAGTCCTTCAGGAAGAGATGTGTCTAAGGATAACAAGACTTGCGTGTATCCTGATCTCTAGAGATAGGGCACTCCATAGCTGAGAGCCTGCCACTGAAAATGTCCAGCATCTGAGAATTTCACCATGGACTCTGGTAGCCACATCATCTCTGTTGAATGCAGTTGTTTCAACTGATCAGAGTGGTCATCTCTGAGACAGCCTAGTTTATCTCATTGCAGCCTTTAAAGATTAGCTGTAGGACCTTGGAGAGCATATGGAATTGCTTGGGGACCAAATGTGGGGTCCTGAGCACTGGTGTGGGGTGATGTCATATGGTTCAGGCTGCCGCAGCTTGAACCAACTGATGCTTCAACATGGCTTTCACAGTGAATTCTAGATAGAGTATATTGCAGTGGTATAATTTGGAGGTGAAGAAAGCATGAATCACTGTGTCTATGTCCCTATCTGTAAGGAAACAACACAGTCTTCCAACCACCTAACAGTAGGGAAAGGTATTTTTGGCTATTGCTGCTGTTTGAGTGTCAAGTAATAGCCATGAGTCCAGTAGGAACCTGATGAGACTCTGACAACTGGAGGCACTTCTGATCCGGAGGGTGTTCACATAAGCCCCTTTGTTAAAACAATGGTGCTTTTGGTCCAATGGAAGAGAAGTTCAACTTTCATAATAAACAAGAGTGAGTTTCTAGCCCGTTTCCTTGTGAAACGAGCCTTGAAAACAACAGATTAAAAAAAAAACTGGTACAAACCAAATGCTGTGGATGAAAGAGTCAAGCATGTGGGCTCCACTTAAGCAACAGGAGGCTTGGGTGGGAACCTAAAGATCTCTCATGCACTCACACATACATTATATAGAATGAATCAGGTAGATTTGGGATGTAGCCACTCATTAACCCTTCCTCAAACCCTGTGGGGGGGAGCAGGGGGTGGTGAGAGGTGCTGAGCCAGAGGTGGTGATAGTGGAAGGATTAAGAATATGAAATTTAGTGTATTATGGATGGAACTGATGGTTTGTGCGGGGGGTAAGAATACAGAATGGAGGGAGTTTTGATGAGTAGGCATTTATATGTAATGGAGGCTTTTTAAGGGAACAGGGATAAGAGAGTGTGGGACTGCAGTTGAGGTTATCCCCTTGCAAGGGAGATGTAAAGGGGGAAAGGTTTCTTGCACACTCATTTGAGGACTGGCCACAATTTGACCTCAAATCCTTGCTAGGAAGTGGGGAAAGAGCTTTGATTTTATGTTTGTATGGAGTGTGGGGAGTAACAAGATTTTACTCTGTCTCGCATACAAAAATATGAAGAAATATATTCTGAGCTTTGCTGTTTTGTGAGGTTGTTGACTGAAGGACAATCATAGTTGCAGGGTATCTTTGTTAACTCTAAACACCATGTTCCATTGAAAATATCTGGGCTTCCCTACTATGCAGTGATTTCCCACTTTTAAAAGGGAAATGTATTACTAAGACACCCTTGTCGCTATCAAAAACATATCACACTGTGAATAAAAACTCAGGTTGATTGTAGTAGTTAAGATTGAGTCTTGCTTTCTGTTTAAAAGTTAACTATTCTAAGTGCTCTAAAATCTACATGCTACCTTGGATTTTCGTGAAATTTGCTGTGCCTTCTGGGGGGTGTAATGTCCGTGGTCCAAATTTGGGGCCATCTGAGCTAGCGGTTAATGAAATACAGCCCCCTCCCATAAAGCATTTTACAAATCTCATTCATCTGACTTTTTGTGCATACCTGGGGTTCAAACTATAGCACTGATCCTCCCCAAACTGATCGTAGCCAGTCAGGGTTTATCTCAGCTACTGCACAGCACTCACTCTCACTTGCAAGAACAAATATTGAAAAAATTAAAGGTAAAGTTTGTGATTCAAGGTCAGCACATGCCAAACTGATGTGCCTAAAGAACAGAAATGTGCATGGGCAGCAAGAGTAGGACTCTGTTGAAGCAAGAGAGTTACCAGGCAGTAGGGTGGCTCAAGGTGACATACTGTGGTCATTCAGAGAATGTGTGTTGTGCATGTTCCTTGCTCTCCGCCTGTGCTCTGCAGAGGCTCCTTCGGGAACTTTTGTCATGAGGCCAAAATTTCTGTTTTAAGAACAACATTTTAAAATGCTCCAAAATCCATGTGCAGATTCTGATTTTAACTTTAATCAATACCGATTTCCTTGAAAACTCTTCTAAGTAGAGGGAAGATGAAAGAGTCTAGTAGGCAGTTAGAATAATGTAATCAGGCTTTCTGAACAATGGAAATGAATGTGATCAAAGAAAAGCAAGTCGCTGGGTCATTTGCTCAAACTGATACACATCCCTACCCCCCAACATGACCTGCTCATACACTTTCAGATTATTTTAATTTTTTGGTGGAGAGATAGGGAATGGTGGGAGTCAGAGCAGTGAGGGGGGGAATGTGTGGGAACATTGGAGCTGTGCTGGGTGTGGGCGGGGGAGACAGGGTTGGGAGAGTGCAGAAATCTGACTGAAATCATTGGAGTCCTGTAAAGCTGAGACACCTCCACACATTCAAGCAGTGCCCCCTGCAAGAAGCTCTGTTGAAATCAAAAGAGCACCAAAGGATGCAAACTCTTCCTTTGCAGTTTTATGTTTCTTCTAGTTAGTTTGTCTTGAGGACTGATAATGGCATATGGAATTTTTCACCGCTTGATCACCTGTCTAACTCCAATTGATAGTGAATGAAAGTTGTTACCATCTGATGGTTGTTTTGTGGACACTGTGAAATGAGTTGGTGGTCTGTCTAGTTCTTAAAAGTCAGGTGTTCTCACCATCATCCACCCCACCCAATTTGTCCCCGTTAGTATTTTCAGCAGAGATCCAGAGTTAGAAATGTCCTATTCTCTAGCCACGAGAGCTTGTTTCTCCAGAAGAGATTTGAGAAACATTTTCAAGATGATCCCCAGCTGAGTCATCAGTACCACATCCTGCTGCACCTTCATTTTCTGTGGAATTCTCCCAGCCTAGTACCTGGCCTGACCCTGTTTAGTTTGTGAGAGCTGGAAAGTTCACAGCCCAAGATGGGCTGGCTGCTGGCCAAAGTGGTAGGCCAGGTAGGCAGGGTTCTCCCTGCCTGGTACTGTAATTGTTGTGAAATCGTGTTTGAAGCACAGGCAGATTTTTTGAACAAATCTCTTGGAAATGTGCTGCCTTTGAAGACTAGAGCTCAGAGACCTGACTCTCTCAACGATAGATTTATGGATTCATGTCATTCTGTAAGGGTGAGGGGAGGGACCCCAGCCTCTTCAAGTTGCTGTTTGCATGGCTGAGAGCCAAAGGGGGTCAAGAGCATCATCTGTTTCCAAGAACATATTTTTAAAAATCACTTCTTGACCTGCTTTTCCAAGAGCCCTCATTATTTTCAGACTTCTATATATGGCTCTTTTCTATGCAGCACAACAGAGCCTTTGTTAGTCCCTCCACAGAGTAGCTAAGGGGGCAAGGACTGCTTCCTCTGTTGGGCGTTATTCCACCCAAATGAGGGGCCAGTCCTGCAATCCTGACTCCCATGACTAGTCCTTATTTGAATAGTCCCATTGACTTCCATGGGGCTACTCTTTTCAGCAAGGATTGCAGGATTGAGCCCTGCTCTTTATGCAGCCAAAAGAAGCACTGCTGTCATGGAGGAACCTTCCTATCTTCATGGGAGGTATGTAGTGGACAACAAGCAGCCTTTCCCCCCATACCCACTCCACTCATACTCCCATGTACCACAATCCTGCTTTGTACAAAGGGTAGAACAGCAGAGCTCGGTGGCATATGCCACTTCATTTGTATCTTGTTTATATATAAACTGTATTTTTTTTTTACTCCATCTTCCCTTTCCTCTCTTCTTCCCTCTTTAACAGCCCTGTAACTGTGCCAAGGAATGCATTATTCAACGGTAAAGGTGTCCATTTGTTTGCAGGGATATCGGATGCACCCTAATCTTCTCTCCCCTGCATCACCAGTTTGAATATTTTTGGAGGGGCAGGGAGGGAGAATTCAGTGCTCACACAGTGAGTGACTAATATACGGGGCCGGCTCTAGGCACCAGCAAAACAAGCAGGTGCTTGGGGCGGCACATTTCTAAGGGTGGTGTTCCGGCGCCGGCCATGCCGCCCCTAGAAATGTGCCCCTGCTGCTCCAGCTCACCTCCGCTCCGCCTCCACAAGATCTCCTGGGAGAATAACATGAGGGGGAAAGGAGTCCAGGAGAGCTGGCTGTATTTTAAAGAATCCTTATTGAGGTTACAGGGACAAACCATCCCGATGCGTAGAAAGAATAGTAAATATGGCAGGCGACCAGCTTGGCTTAACAGTGAAATCCTTGCTGATCTTAAACACAAAAAAGAGGCTTACAAGAAGTGGAAGATTGGACAAATGACCAGGGATGAGTATATAAATATTGCTCGGGCATGTAGGAATGGAATCAGGAAGGCTAAATCACACCTGGAGTTGCAGCTAGCGAGGGATGTTAAGAGTAACAAGAAGGGTTTCTTCAGGTATGTTGGCAATAAGAAGAAAGCCAAGGAAAGTGTGGGCCCCTTACTAAATGAGGGAGGCAACCTAGTGACAGAGGATGTGGAAAAAGCTAACATAATGCTTTTTTTGCCTCTGTCTTCACGAACAAGGTCAGCTCCCAGACTACTGCACTGGGCAGCACAGCATGGGGAGGAGGTGGCCAGCCCTCTGTGAAGGAAGAAGTGGTTCGGGACTATTTAGAAAAACTGGACGTGCACAAGTCCATGGGGCCGGATGCGTTGCATCCGAGAGTGCTAAAGGAATTGGCGGATGTGATTGCAGAGCCATTGGCCATTATCTTTGAAAACTCATGGCGATCGGGGGAAGTCCCGGAAGATTGGAAAAAGGCTAATTTAGTGCCCATCTTTAAAAAAGGGAAGAAGGATGATCCTGGGAACTACAGGCCGGTCAGCCTCACCTCAGTCCCCGGAAAAATCATGGAGCATGTCCTCAAGGAATCAATTCTGAAGCACTTAGACGAGAGGAAAGTGATCAGAAACAGTCAGCATGGATTCACCAAGGGAAAGTCATGCCTGACTAATCTAAATGCCTTCTATGATGAGATAACTGGTTCTGTGGATGAAAGGAAAGCAGTGGACGTGTTATTCCTCGACTTTAGCAAAGCTTTTGACATGGTCTCCCACAGTATTCTTGTCAGCAAGTTAAAGAAGTATGGGCCGGATGGATGCACTACAAGGTGGGTAGAAACTTGGCTAGATTGTCGGGCTCAACGGGTAGTGATCAATGACTCCATGTCTAGTTGGCAGCCGGTATCTAGCGGAGTGCCCCAAGGGTCGGTCCTGGGGCCGGTTTTGTTCAATATCTTCATTAATGATCTGGAGGATGGTGTGGATTGCACCCTCAGCAAGTTTGCAGATGACACTAAACTGGGAGGAGTGGTAGATACGCTGGAAGGTAGGGATAGGATACAGAGGGACCTAGACAAATTGGAGGATTGGGCCAAAAGAAATCTGATGAGGTTCAACAAGGACAAGTGCAGAGTCCTGCACTTAGGACGGAAGAATCCAATGCACCGCTACAGACTAGGGACCGAATGGCTAGGCAGCAGTTCTGCAGAGAAGGACCTAGAGTGACAGTGGACGAGAAGCTGGATATGAGTCAACAGTGTGCCCTTATTGCAAAGAAGGCCAATGGCATTTTGGGGTGTATAAGTAGGGGCATTGCCAGCAGATCGAGGGACGTGATCGTTCCCCTCTATTCGACATTGGTGAGGCCTCATCTGGAGTACTGTGTCCAGTTTTGGGCCCCACACTACAAGAAGGATGTGGAGAAATTGGAGAGAGTCCAGCGAAGGGCAACAAAAATGATTAGGGGACTGGAACACCTGAGTTATGAGGAGAGGCTGAGGGAACTGGGATTGTTTAGTCTACAGAAGAGAAGAATGAGGCGGGATTTGATAGCTGCTTTTAACTACCTGAAAGGTGGATCCAAAGAGGATGGATCTAGACTATTCTCAGTGGTAGAAGAGGACAGGACAAGGAGTAATGGTCTCAAGTTGCAGTGGGGGAGGTTTAGGTTGGATATTAGGAAAAACTTTTTCACTAGGAGGGTGGTGAAACTCTGGAATGCGTTACCTAGGGAGGTGGTGGAATCCCCTTCCTTAGAAGTTTTTAAGGTCAGGCTTTACAAAGCCCTGGCTGGGATGATTTAGTTGGGATTGGTCCTGCTCTGGGCAGGGGGTTGGACTAGATGGCCTCCAGAGGTCCCTTCCAACTCTGTTATTCTATGATTCTATGATTCCACCTGCTTCCCGAGTGCGCCACCGCCGCTCCGCTTCTCCCCCCTCCTTCCCTTCGCGCGGCAAGCCTGGGAGGGAGGGAGGAGAAGCCAAAGAGGGAGGCGGCGGTGGTGGTGGAGCGGAGGTGAGCGGGGGCGGGGAGTGGTTTCTCTACCCTCCCCCTTACTTCCTGCGCTCCCCCCCACCCTTGCTCACCTCCGCTCTGCCTGCTCCCCTGAACCTGAGAGGGAGGGGGGAGAAGCAGAGCGGCAGCATGTTCAGGAGAGCAGGCGGAGCGGAAGTGAGCTAGGGCGGGGGATTGCGGGTGGGGAGCCGCAGGAAGCAATGGGGGGGAATTCGGCATGCCCAGGAGAGGAGGCGGGGCCGGGGATTTGGGGAAGGGGTTGGGAAGGGGCGGAGTTGGGGCAGAGCCAGGGGCAAGGGGAGCACGAAAAAAAAGCAGGGGTGGCCAAAAACTTTTCTGCTTGGGTTGGCAAAAATCCTAGAGCCGGCCCTGCTAATGCACCAGCCAGAGCCAGGCGGAGTGTGGATAGGCTTTGTACAAGATTCTCCTGTGTAGCTCTACCAGTTCAACCTGCAATCCTCTTCTAGTCCTGGGCTCTCACACGCACAGCTCTACTAATGCATCTTAATCCTGACCTGCAGCATCCCTGCTATTCCAGCCCTAGCATCCTGTCAAGTAAGTGCCCAGTCCGCAAACACACCTGCTTAAATCTCCTGCACCTTGGTACCCAATCTTCCCTCCCAACTTCAAAATCTGCTGGAATCTCACTCTCCCAGCTGTCAAACTTTCCATTGACCAATCCCTTACCCGGGAAACCAGAGATGTCCCATGAATTTTACGATGGCTCATTTTGATTATTTGCCTGGAAGTTGTGCTTTGAAAAATGTCCTGCTCCAGACAGTGTTTGTACTAGCCTATAAACTGTAAGCACATTTTCCCCACGTGATTTTTAGCAAGTGATCTCCCACAAAAATCTGTAGTTAGAGATTAAGAGCCAGATCCTCATGTAGTTCCATTGACTTCTGTAGAAGTACAGTAATTTAAATAAGCGGACGATCTGGCCTATAGCCTTGATTCCTCTCTTGTTTACACTGGCTTTATCCCACAGACTTCAGCTAAATTACTCCAGATTTACACTGGTGTAACTAGGAGCAAAATCAGTCCCTTATTCAGCTGGTTTCTGACTGCATCGGTTCTCAAGATAGACACTCTAAAATTGTCAGAATTCAGATGCAGGAAAAGCAAGCTGGTAATCAAAATGGCATGTTAAGGTCTGGAATCTCAAAACCTACCAAAACTAATAATGGAATATATGAAGCATATATGCCATGACTGAATTTTCAAGATGGAGGACTAGGTGCTGGCTCAAGCCTTTAATCCAATCCAATGGCAAAATTCAGATTTAGCAGAAATGAGCACAATTCCCATTGAGTCAGTGGGAGTTGTATCCACAACAGGGCTGAATTTAGCCCTAAAGGTTCAATGATCTTTAGCAAAGTGCCTACTGTCCTCAAACTAACAAGAAGTGTTGGTTAAATTCCATATCACAGCTGTGCAATCGACATGAGAGAATGGGAATTATTGTAAAATTATAGTCTGGCTAATCCCTGCAAATGAGGAAGGGCTTGAACAGTTTAGGGGGTATAATGGGAGGCAGAAGCTATCAGATGTAAGTCACCAATTTGCATCTTACCCAAGCTGATAGTCACTAAAAGTTGTTGGCAGCTGATGGCAATTTAGACCCCACTGTAAAATGAGTTGATTCAGTCAAGTTCCTAAGGAAAAGGCATCCACATCACGAGAAAATTTACATGCAGTGGGCACCTGTGTTGGCACTCAACAGAAAGACCAAGGACTGAACTATAATGGAAACTGAACTTACCTGCTCACCTTTAGAGTTGATTCCTTGTTGGTGTGAGTTGAGGGGAGAGGTCTGCACTGTTACTGCGCTTCCCATACCAATTCTCTATGAACAGAGGATGTCAGTCTCCAGGACTTACCATCTGGCACTTTTCATCAGCACTAAATTCACTTGAAATTGAAACGAAAAGATCTCTTTGAAAACTCTTCAGTTCTAAAAATGGAGACCCAGCTGTTTCTTATCTCTTTGTAACTTAACATTTGTTCAACATGAAAAGTTCGGAAGGCAAATTCAGCCTTCCAAGATCCATAAACGTGATCAGTATTTTTATACCCCAGGAAACAGTGGCCTTGTTTATCTCAAAATGTCGAAGATTAAGCTGATTTTGTTATTGTTAATCGATCCGGAAATAAGCAGAGAGGCTTAATTGCAAACAGTCTGAACTTTATGTAGGAAATATGTATGTCCTTTGGGGGCACCTAGAAAGTGAAGGTCTGAAATTAAAACCCTATCCCCTTCTCCCTTGCTCCCTGAAGCATGTACGCCTGAAATGAGAGAGCCTGCTGTGTGCTAGCATCATATCTCAGTAGTTCCTATCCAGTGTAATACTCCAGCCATCTCAGTACTGGATTAACAGATGTTTCCTGGCATGTAAGAACTTCAGGTAACTAGAGATGCATGTGTTTGTAGTGAAAGTATTTATTTAAAGAGTCTAGAGATAAATTAGAAAAATTAACAGCTGCTATACTAGCAACCTAATTCAACTACATGAGCACGGTGAAGCAGGAATGTTCTGCCGGATTTGAGAGCTTCACCCACACGTTTCCCAGCAAAATGCCAGCACACCCAACAAATGAAACAGAAGATAAAAAAACAGAATTACGTTGTCAGAACAACTCCTGATCAATGATCCTGAGGACAGGACATGCCTGTCTATAAACCTCCGAGAGCCGCACTGTGTAGGGGATAACACATACCCTGCAGCAGGTTTCAGAATGGTAGCCGTGTTAGTCTGCATCAGCAAAAACAACGAGGAGTCCTTGTGGCACTTTAGAGACTAACGGATTTATTTGGGCATGCTCGGTGGTCACATAACTCGGGGGTCACATGCCCAAATAAATGTGTTAGTCTCTAAAGTGCCACAAGGACTCCTTGTTGTTTTTGCACATACACTATAGGACAGAGCAAATGGATTCAGCTTAAATAAAAGCCCCACACAAACTTGCGGGAAAAATTTGAAATGAACCCAGAAAAAAGGGGGTGGGTGATGTGTTCCAGTGTCAGTCAGCCTCCAGTCTCAATTCTAACACTGACTCCTTATGGGACCTTGAGCAAATCCCATCTTAAGCTCTCTGTCTCAGTTTACAGAGAGGGAAAATGGGGCTAATGTGCTGCTTCCCTTGTTTGGAAAAGTATTTCCTACTCTACACATGTAAAGCCCACCACAAATGCTTAGTGTTATCACAATGAATTTGGTTTGAAAAAATAGATTTAGTTCATGTTAGCGACTGCTTCTGAACTCCAGGTTCAACCAGGGCCCAGGCGCACCGAAATGCTGCATGAAAAATTGCTCTCATGAGATTTCCTTCCCCCCAGGTTTGGAGAACCAAGAAGTTTGTGTGAGTTTCAGCACAAGCCAACCTTTCGTCTTCTTCCCTACAAAGCCTCTCAGGCTTTCAAACCCCCCCTGTTTTTAAGTCTGATTTATTGACACACAAGCAGCAAAGCCTCCTATTTTTATCTTGAAATTTCTGTAAAAGAAAAGTTTTGGGGGTTGCAGAGAACAGGGCCCATCCCTCCTCCTACCTCACTGGTGCATCCGATGCAGTGAGCTGTAGCTCACGAAAGCTTATGCTCAAATACATTTGTTAGTCTCTAAGGTGCCACAAGTCCTCCTTTTCTTTCTACCTCACACTGTTCATCCTACTGAAGGATTCTTCAGAGCAGCATAAAGAATCCATATCTGGGTCCAGCTCAGGAAGAGTGCTGTACACCACGCACTTTCCCTTTGTTCAGTACTCTCTCCTCTTAGCACACCTTTTGGACAGAAGCTAAAATAGGAGCTGAGCGAAGCAAGCCCTGGTAAGTCGCCAGTCACAAACTGACTGGAGATGGCATAGGACTGCCATGCCTAAAGCTCGGGGCTATCCAAAGATACATGCTAAATCCCAGGCGCAGTTGCCTGGAGAATCTGACCGATATGCTACAGTAAATGTTTATATCCAGCTGCTCCCTGCAAACCTCCTAGCATTTTGGTTCTCACTTCTGAGCTAAAATTCTATCCAGGCTGGACATGAGAAATGAAGAGCCTATGCCCCAGGACATGTCTCAGGAGTAAGGGAGTTGGAGGAAAGTGTTAGTCTCCTGTAGACTGTGCTGTTTTTGAAGGTTGCAGCCACTGCACTCTTGTAGACTGAAAATCAGTACCATATTCCTGCAAGGCTACACCATGCTCTGTCAGACTGTATCACATTCCTGCAGGCTGGAGCCTGTGCTATGCACCTAGAGGCAATGCTGTACTTCTGGAGGTCATGCCACACTTTTGCATTTAGTGCCAAGTTCCTACAGCCTCCAGGCTATGCCATGCCAGTCTCCTACTGACTGTGCCATAGTCCTGAAAACTGCAATTACTGTCATGCTCCTTGCAGTCAGCAATCATTGCTGTGCTCCCTGGTGCCACGCTATTCCTTCTGTCTGAATCCCAAGCCCAGTGGTCCATATCCTAATTCCTGTCTGGTAGGCTCTAACTTCTGAATAGCCTGCTGGCAAGAGCGTGCACAGGAGACCAGAGATCCTTAGATTTATTGCTTGTAAACCAAAAAGTATATTAAAAACAGGGAGAGATAAAAATAGATGGGGAGCCTAGGGACCGGAAAGGCAGCCAGTGGAGATTAGAAGCACTGCTGGTTGACTCACCCAACTTGTTTTATTGTTCTAATAGTTCTAATAACGGCTGTATTATTCCAGCTTACATATAGTGAGGAGACATTTGTTAGCGCTTTTGCACATGAACATTGTACGTATTTCATCTCTGCCAGTTTCTCAAAATTTGGGCTTGTGATTGCAAACAGGAGAGGGGGTGGCTCCAAAAGACAGCCAGCCAAATCCTTAGCTGGTGCAAATCTGCAAAGCTCCATTAGCTTCAGTGGAGCTATGCTGACTTACACCAGCTGAAGATCTGTCCCAATGTCTATCGTAAGATGTGTTCCACACTATGACAAGGTTTAAGAGAGCCTCAGAAAAACTATTTTCTTCAGTAGTGAATTTAGTGCTGGTGAAAGTACTGACTTGGCTGTCAGCTCTGGGAAACGAAGTCTTTTGCTTAGGCACAGAACAGGTACAAGATACACTGTAATTGTCTAAGCTTCCCAACGTGTTTGGCTCAGCCTGTTCAATCCATGGCTTCTTTAGAGCCTGCCAAGGGGAGCAATTAGTGCCAGTTGTGGTATGGACACCTGTCCATTGGGAACTGGACTGAGACCACCCACTCATTTCACAAAGGCCGCCAACTACCTACTGCATGATGATTTTTGGTCATTATCAACTCGGGCTGCATTCAGACTTGGCCTAGAAGCAGGAGTTCATATCTCATTACGAATCCTTGAGCCATCCAGTTTCTATCGTGTTAGCAATTTAATGCTGTATTGCTATTTGTTTTCATTTGATTTTGTTGTGATTTTAATTGAAAAGTTTATTTACATTTTGGCTTCATCTGTTGTTCCTTAGAAATTATGAAAGGAACAAATGCTCTGAATTGTGGAGCTGTTTTAACTCTTAGAAGTGCTATAATCTTCCCTCTTTTGCTTTGGATAAGAAAAAAAAAACACCCCACAACAGTGACTTTATTTCACTCTGTCCCCCGTATTGTGGGAGTTGTGTTATAACTGGCTTTAACATAGGGCCAGACTGTGGATGGCATATATAGCTCTCAGTCCTTCCACACCACAAATGTGGCACACGGACTCTTTCTTGAAATGTGACAAACACCCAGTCAGCGACACAACCAAACAAATAACACAAGAGAGGGCTCAAAATGACAGATGCTTTTATAGAAATGAACTATAAGGTGAAATTCATCCCTGGGGGTAACTCTACTACTGGCAGTGAGTTTCCACCAGAGATGAATTTGGCCCTTACTTTTTTCCATAACCTTTTCAAGTTTTTGCATTTCTGATGGTAGTAATTTACAGGAATAAACAGTGAGGTAACAGCAATTTTGTGTGGGAGAGGTACATTTTGGTTTGAAATAAGTGATGCAGACCATAAAGAGGAAGAGTCAAGAGGTAAAGCATGTGGGAAAATGGAACATTTCTGCAGCTGAGTGAGAATGCAGTAGGGAAAAGGAAGCCACAGTACAAATTAAAGATTGCAAATAACAGGGCCAGATGCCAAGAGCCTTAGGGAAAAAAAAAAACTTGATTAGACCAACTGTTTGCTTTACTATATAAAAACTGACCTCTTTGAGGAACTCATAGCCTTGGCCTCTTGGGCGTTTGAGTACGTGCAGCTGAACCTCACAGTTCTTAGCCTTAAAATGGCAAGACCACGTCCATCATGATAGAGCAAAAATATACAAGAAGAATCTTCTGCCCAGTAGATTTCCAGTTGGACCAGCTGCAAATGCCTTTCCTGGAAAGAACTCTTGCCACATCAAGATGATAGCACCTTGTGCTTTATCCAACTTAGCAACACATGCCAATGTTTTTGTTGCTGAATTACTGTAATAATCCAACTTTGATTGCGTGGGCGGACAGGGTCGCTACTGCCAACTCTGACCATCCATAACTAGCAGACCTGGCTTGCCTCATGGGAAGTAGTACCTGGACTGATGAATCTAGAGGCAATGTGCCAAACTCATCCCTGCACTTAAGATGAGCTCAGCACAGGAACTGAGGGAAGAACAGAAGTGGCTTTACACCTCTCCTATGCTGAATCTTCTAGAAGTCAGTTCAATCCTCAGGACCTATTACAGCAACTCAGAGGTTGCCCAACCTTGCTCAGCTGCCAATTGCCCTTATGGCCCATCCTGGTAGCTGGGATTAGATGGGGGTGTAAAAATATCCAAGTAGTGCCTCCTTCCTTCCCAGGAATGCCTCCTGCCTTGGGAACTTCTATGGAGGGTGACGTAGAGTCAGCTATGCCAACTGTATATCTGCTGGGGACTTGGTACACCAGGGAAATTCTCCAGCACAAAGCCACCATAGGACTACTGTCAATGAGGCCAAATATACTTTGTCCTAATGAAAATGATCATTCACTGCAATGTTTTCCACCATCTGCCTCTCTTCACAAACTTGTTTTTCATCTGATCATTTCATGAGGCCTTTACTGGGTGGTGTCTTTCTGCCACCATGTTTCACTGAAAGGGAGAGGGAAATTCAAGAGCTACACTCAGTATGCATGGCCACCATGTCTTGCATGTGCTTAAAGATCTTCTCCATTCGTGAAGCTGAGGAGTTGTACCCTGGACACTAACTACATTGTGAATGAGGAGCACCATCACAGAGATACAAAGCTGCTCTGAGTAAGCAGGCAGACAGTGCTTGTATATAACACATATATTCCAAAGCTTCCAACAGCACTTTTTCCTACTTTTATTTGCCTAGCTGTTACCTGCTTTCCAAACCCCCCATCCTCCATTCCATAACTGTAAGGTAGCAGGAGGGGAGCTCTATGCATGAATTCTGCTTATGCAATGTAATTAACTAGCACAAAGGTTACCAGAAAGGAGCTCTAGCTCTTGCTAACTGCACAGAATAGCAACACATCAGGAACTCCAGAGCACCCTATCTCTTCCCACTTGCAATGAAATAGCAAAGCGCATGACACTTAATACTTAGCACGGGCAAACCTTTTAGAAACATTGAGGAACGGATTGTAACCAAAAGCCCTGTGAAACAGGAAAGTATCGGTATTCCCATTTTACAGATGAGGGGTTGTTTTCCCAAGACCACTGAGGTATCTTGGTTTAGAACTCAAGAATTTGCTGCTCCCAGCTTTGTGCTCTGAGCTCCGGACCATGCCTTTTTGTAATGAACTCAAAAGTTCTCTTTTGTACCCCTCCACTGTAAACCTGCAATAGCACAATCCAAGTGCAATTATTTCCATTGCCTGGGACACCTAATCTGCAAAATTATTCTACATGCTGAAATATGTTTAGTGGTCACTATGGCCAAAAGACTTTTTATAGATATATATTAAAGAAATACCAAAACATCCATGTATAAAACACTTCTAACCTTCCTCCCTATATGTACTAGACGGCTGGGGAGGAGGGTCAGGTGAAGGTAATTGCAACTGCCTCAGGCCCAAGCTGTATGAATATTTGAGATTTGCTATGTTTAAAGGTGCATTCCAGCATCTTTTCTAAGGAAGCAAACAATGATTTTAAACTAAAATGGAATAGAATCCCTTGAGCAAACTTAATTCAGGAATGTGAGGGTACAGTACCAGCAGCAAGGGGGAGTCACTAAAAAAGGAAGGAAGGGCATAGACTACTTTGCACTAATATTGCACCTTTCATCCAAGGATCTCAAAGGTCTTCACAAACATTAATGAACCCTCACAACTCCCCATGAGATGGCTATTACTGTTCCCATGCTACAGATGGGGAAACTGAGGTACAGATGACCACACCTCCCCCATGTAATTCAGTGGAGTCACACCAAGGATGCACTTGTCTCAGAGAAGGTAAATAACTCTCACAAGGTCAAACAGCAAGTCACTGACATGGCAAGGCATGGATATCTAATTTAGGTCTGATGCAACTGTTGATTTCAATGCAGTTGCGGTAAAACTAAAATCATAGCATTGGTGGCTCAGTGGTAAAATTCTTGCTTTCCACACAGGAGATATGGGTTCAATTCCTGGCCAAAGCAATATATGCAGGAAAGCTAAAATTGTCTCCAACAGTCCTGATTCCCCACTTTAACCACAGGGCAACACAGTGAGTCATTTTACTTCTGCTTAATTGAGTAATCAGGGTTTTAAAGAGGGGAAGGGAGCAAATCAACAAATGGTCTCAAAGTCCTCGGATATCATATGGGAGAAATTTAGAGGTGTTAACATGCAGGTTGCTTCTGCTTGAATTTCTTTAGTTAAAGTTAAAGATGGGGAGCGTCGTTTTAGGGAAGAGAATGTGTGGTAGTAGAAAATGAAAGCAGAGTGGGTCTGAAGTCCTAGAAACACTCTCTCTACTGTCCAATGACCCGCAGCACATGGAAAATGCTACTTAACTAGTGAAACTCATGCACCCGAGTTCAAAACCATGTTAATGTAGCCAAAATACTGGCAGCCATATATTAACCAGTCAGAGAGAAGTGGAACATGAGTACTTTGTGAAAATGGTCATACTTAGTGTGCACTGTAACTGTTTTCATCCTAAGATTTTTATTCTGCTGGCTTTTCTGAAAACAGTCTGCCATGTTCCAACACAATCTGAAAGGAGACACCTAAGGCTGCCAACTTTCCATTTGCAGAAAACCAAACACTCTTGCTCCGCCCCTGAGGTCATGCCCCTTCCCTGAGGCTACACCCCCACTCGCTCTCCCCCACACTGTCTCACTCGCTCATTTTCATCGGGCTGGGACTGGGAGTTGGGGTGCGAGAGGGGGTGAGGGCTCCATCTGGGGGTGTGGGCTCCGGGCTGGGGCTGGAGATGAGGGGTTTGGGGTGCAGGAGGGGGCTTTGGGCTGGGGCTGAGGGTTTCGGAGTGTGGGAGGGGGCTCCAGGCTTGGACGGTGGTTAGGGTACGGGGGGGTGAGGGCTCCAGCTGGAGGTGTGAGCTCTGGGGTGGGGCCAGGGATGAGGATTTTGGGGTGCAGGAGGGGGCTGAGGGGTTGGGGTGCAGGAGGGAATTCAGGGTGTGGGCTCTGGCTTGGCAGTGCTTACCTCAGGCAGCTCCCGGAAGCAGCCGGCATGTCTGGCTCCTAGGCGAAGGGGTGGCCAGGCAGCTCGCTGTGCTGCCCCTGCCTGCAGGCACCGCCCCCACAGCTCCCATTGGCCGCGGTTCCTGGCCAATGGGAGCTGAAGAGCCGGCGCTAAAGGCAGGGACAGCACGTGGAGCCCCCGTGGCCGCCCCTGGGCCTAGGAGCCAGAGGGAGATTCCGGGAGCTGCGCAGAGCCAAGCAGGGAGCCCGCCTGCCCCACTGTGCTACCAAGCGGACTTTTAACGCCTGGTCAGCAGTGCTGAATGGAGCTGCAAGGCTTCCTTTTCGACCAGGCATTCCCAATGCCTGGCAACCCTAGAGACACCTGCAATTGCAGTCTGCTTAGAGCAACAAGTCCAAACAAAGATTAAAGGGAGATGGGAATTTCTATACAGTTCAGGTAGAATATATTAACCTGCCTCTTTCATCTTCAAGGATCCCAGAGCACTTTATAAGTGTCTGCACAGGGGTCGTTTTCCCAATGCTGAAATGCAGCCACCCCGGGCTAGAATGTAGTGGCTACCCTAGCCTCACCCACAACAGTGTGGAGTCCTTTACAGGAGAGAACAGGAGGAATAATGTGTCCAGTTGAAACTACAGGGGAAATGGTGGCTGTATGTGTGCAGTAATCATTGGTGTTAGGGTTTGGTGCCCTAAGTCACTCAGTCCATCCCTCTGAAGAACAGCAATACAACTTCGTGATATTTTAATAATGCTCTACGTTTCTCTAGTGGCCTCCATCCAAGGATTTCCAAGTGCTCTACTTACCTTCATTAATTTAACCTCACAACAATGGCACTTTTAAGCAACGCTCTTCCAACTTCCCAAATTAAAGAGAGGCACACAATGCATTTGTATGGAGGTAATTTAGGATCACAGTAAAAATGCAGTGAGCCCTGCCTCCTGAGAGCACAAGGGCAGAAACAATATGAATGTTCTGGATTCCTTGGAACGAATGCTCTCTCGAGAAGTTCCTCTTGTGCTTTTGTTTGTTTTCCCCTTCTCCAAAATCCACCACCATTTGATAAACTCTCTCTCGTTACAAAAACAACGAGGAGTCCCTGTGGCACCTTAGAGACTAACAATATAAATTATAATAATAATAATATATATTATATATATTAATAATATATAATATAAATTATATAGTATTTTTAGTCTCTAAGGTGCCACAAGGACTCCTCGTTGTTTTTGCTGATACAGACTAATATGGCTACAACTCGGAAACCTATCTCTTGTTACAATCAGACTTAGGGCCAAATCCTGCTTGCTTTACTCATGCAGGAAAAGAAGGAAAAGGCCAGTGCACTTGTGACTCAGCAGATGATCTGCATTTGGCTTAAAAGATAGGCCCTGTATGGGAGGGAGACCTGTTGAATCAGAGCTGCCTTAGAGTTCAGATGGAGTCAGTCAGAAAACAAGGGCAGGTGAGAGCTGCCTCAGAGGTCCCTGAAGGAGAACAGGAAGGGATAGGTGAGAGTTTCCTGAGCACTTGAGAGAGACAGAAGGAGCAGCAGAGTGGTGCCCTGGAGGGGGGACCTGCAGTGAGCAGA
This sequence comes from Chelonia mydas, assembly GCF_015237465.2. Classification (NCBI taxonomy): domain Eukaryota; kingdom Metazoa; phylum Chordata; order Testudines; family Cheloniidae; genus Chelonia; species Chelonia mydas. Next base: position 65,237,110 of record NC_051246.2, read on the forward strand.
AGGCTCTGCAGGCCCTACATGGTAAGAAGGAGGAATTGCTTGGAAGCCAGTAGAGGGACAGGCAGGCTTGCTCATCTTCCTGAGCCAGAGAGACAAGGCCAGAGAAGGCAGAAGAGGGCTGAAGGCTAAAAGCAGCAGAGGGAGATGCCTGCTGGCTCTTTGAGCTGGCCAGAGAGAACTGAAGGCTGGGGTGAGGGATAATATGTGGGAGGTGAGTGGGGTGACAGACGCTGGAGCTGCAGAGAACCTGAATGGGTGAGGGATATTGGAGCTGTATGTTGATGGCATAGGCAGTTGGTGATCTGGCTACTGGGGGAGGCGAGCCCCTGGCCCCTCCCCTTCTGCCCGAGGCTCTCCCCCTCCGCCACAGGAGGCCCCAGCGCCAGGCAGCACGGCCAGGATGGCCCCTGCCCCGGAGCGCCTTGCGGCGCAGCAGCAGCACCCCCAGCACCAGGCAGCCAGGTGGTGCAGTCCCAGTGCCAGCCGCCCCAAGTCTCCCCGACAAGCCGTCCAGCCCCTGGGAATGGCAGGAGAGGGACTGGGGGAAGAGTATGTGCGTGGCCACGCTAGGCTGTTTGGGTGGGCACAGCCTGTCCCAGTCTGTGATACCCACCACCCATGGTTGATGGACTCTTTGGGAGGTTTATTTGTTATGGTTTACATGCACAACACTTTCTGCTGTAATAAATGAACCTGCAAGGGCTATTTATACTCAGAAAGGCCGTTTGGACTATTTCTAGGGAACCACTGAAGGGGAAACTGAGGCAGGCACTTGATGCAGGAGGGTGCCCTGGTCAAGAGCTGCCATAGGACTCCCGGTGAAGTCAACAGGGCAATTCTCATGAGTAAGGCAAGCAGGAAGATCCCTTGGGAAAAATCCTGGCCCCACTGAAGTCAGTGGCAAAACTCCCATTGATTTCAGTGGGGTTAGGATTGCACCAGTTATTCTCTTACCTGCATGTAAAGTGCCATGCACAACAGTTCTGCCTTTCAGCAGTGCCCCACACAAATGAGCAAATTGTCCAGAAATAGTTCACTGGAGTTCAAAAGGGGCATGTCAAGCAGGCAGACTGAGTTATCTCACACACGCTCTCTATTACATGGTTCCACTCCTTGCAGGGCCTAATACTGCAGTCCTTTAACACGTGCAGCTCCCCTTTCTGTCTCTGTGAGACAGCAAGATCCCACTTGTTTACCCTTCAGCATCAAAGCACGCTCATAATTTACTGTTAGAGAGTGGCCGGGATGTTAGTTCAGCAGTTACAAAGATAAGGGCCTGTGGGGAAGTTGTGATCTATATCTAACCTCCCCCTAAGGTTCAAGGGGGTTCTGATCTGCAGTTCAGTTTCTGACCCACCTCTAGTTACTTAGGAAGCCCAATAATGCAGATTTCCAACCCAGACCAAATTTAAACAACTTTTAAAGCTACATGCTCCCCTTTTCGTGGGAGCACAGAGTCTCATGTCTCACAAGAGCTTGTGTTTACAGCAAAGTCATTATGGATTATGAGTGTACAATGGCCTCTTTTTTTTAAAAAAAAGCAAGAATCTGAGGAGGCCCCTGGATTCCTTACTGGAATTAGCCCTTCCTTTTTGAATTCCAGAGTTAAATGTTGTAAATGTGATTCTCATACTCCTTCCCGCACCCAAGAAGAGAGATCTGCTGGACACGTGCTGAGCAGAGCAAGGGAAGATGTGGTGTGAGTCAGGAGCCTGGAAGGCTGAAAAGAATAGATGGGAGAGAGCTATGCAGCCTTCAGTCTTTGTAAGATTTACTGCCTTTGCCTCTTGCAAAGACCCTGTGTGCGTGTGCATGTGTCCGTGTCCAGGGCAGGCAGTAAACAAGAACTTGGAAGGGGGAAGGAAGCCAAGAGAAAGTCAGGCATATTAGTCACACAGCTGCATTTCCTGTCAATGGACCCCAGTTGAGTAATCACTCAAGATATGCTGGTTGGTTTTCCCCCTATTTTAGTTTATTTGAGCCTGCCAATAACTTTTGTAATTTTTTTAAGTCAGCCTGAAAGGGAAAATGAAGAAGAAGCAGACACAACTTTTCAGATTTTCTTTCTCTTTTAATTAACTGAATGCTCTTTAGTCACTTTTCAAGAATGTGAGCAGTGCATAGTAGATCTGGGCCAAAGCATATTCCACATGAGACAGGTCTGATGTTTCCAGGGTATATATTTACAGCAGGGGCTGGGCATCAGGACTCCTGCATTCTGTTTCCAGCTGCTGCCACTGACTCACTCTGAAACCTTGTTCAAGCCATATATCGGCTTCTCCATAACTCAGTTTAGCCATAGGTAAAATGCAGCTAATACCTAACTCATAATGGTGGTGTGAGTCTTAATTAATTAATGCTTCTAAAGAACATTGGGGTCTTTTGATGAAAGGTGCTGTAGAAGTGCACGTATTTTTCTAAGGGAAAATTGAAAGAAGAGTCCAGCGGGTGGTTAGTAGAGATTGCAATGAGACCACAGTTCCACTTCATGGATTTTAATTAAACAGTAGAGCATTTCTGTGAACAGATTTTAAGAGACGTGGTTAAGTGGCAGAAGAGTAATGGCATCAGATTAAGGAAAGGAAAACTTGCTGACATTTAGTGCCATTAAACTGTGGAATAATGTCCTAAAGGAAGTGATGGAAGCATGATCTCTTGAGACATTCAAAATTAGACAAAACACTAGCAGACATACGATAGGGGACACTCGTGTAATATTAAGAAAGAGATTAGATCTAATACTGTAAGGCTTTTCCATTGCTAGAGTCTGTGATACAAAGGTACTGGCTTTAGCTATGTGATACCCGTCAGGAAGATGTATCCACAAAGCCCATGAAGAAATGGATGCCTAAAATGTTGCATTTTTCCTCGTGTTTGCAAAGAGAGTGCCTCATTTCTCAACAAATATAACACCAGAATGATAAAGCCCACATTATACAGGCCACCTATGAAGAATACCATGAGCCTACTTAAAGACCTATGCCAGCCAGTGGCTTATACCCCTGGCTGTAGGTCTGACTAGGTGACCCTTTGAAAAGGACTGTGAAGGGGAAAAAACTCTGTTTGGGTGGCTATATAAACATTGAGTTGATCATTGTAACTTAAAATGTATAACACAGCTTAATACACTGCATGACGAATGAAATTTACATTTGTGTGTAAATTAGTGGTAATGTCATCTAATTCTCCAGTTTGGTATCTCAGATGTGTAACGTTTCCAAACCACAGTTTATGAGTAAACGTGATGTAAACAGCTTTCTCAGCCAGTAAAATTGTATAAACTCAACTGAATGTCAGGTTTATACAGATTTACTTTTAAAGGAACGTTGAAAGGTTGTTTACATACATTTTGTAAAGTGATCTAAAATTTTCATTTGTACATATTTATACTGCACTGAAAATGAGACACTTCTTAATCATGGCCCAAATATTGACAATTCCCCCATTTAAATTGTGCAAAATCTGCACTCTCAACTTTTCTGTGAGCAAACTCTAAACGAGGCAGTATGTTCACTTTATTTACATCTGTAATGACTTGTTTTGTGAGGGCAAATGGCCTTTTCACCCTCACAGTGGATATGTATGTGTATTTTGTAGGCACAGTTTAGGTGCACATTTTCGAATATTTGGCTCCATGTGTGAATTAACATAAATCACCAGTTTGCTAGTGCTGTGTAAACTTTGTAAATTTTCCTTTTTTTATGCAGTGTGAAGTGTGAATCTTTCTTGTTTTCTTATGTTAGTTATATGTACTTATAAGGTTCAAATAACTGTAATACCTAATATACCAGAATCAAGTATAGTAATAGTATGAAATTAATACTTAGCATTTTCAAATCAGCATATAAACAATAACTAATTCTGCCTATCTGCTGACCTACCTATTTATCTTAGGTACTTATGTGGCTCCCAACACCATAGTGTCTGAGCATCTCACCTTAATGTATTTTATCTTCACAGTACCCCTATGGGGCAGGGAAGCGCTATTATCCCTATTTTACAAATGGGGCACTGAGGCACTGAGCAACTGAGTGACTTGTCCACAGTCACACAGGAAATACGTGGTCTCCTAACTCACCCGTGAGACTGGCAAGAATTACCCTCCCAATTTTACAGATGGGGAAACTGAGACGCGGAGAAATTAAGTGATGTGCCTAAGGTCAAATAGTGTCAGAAGCAGAATTAGGACTCAGGACTTAGACTCCTAACCCCTCTCTCAAAGTAGTAGACTGCTCTCTCGCTCTCTCCATCAGTGAAATAATCACATCTGGTATAGTGAGCAGCAGTCAACACTGTGTTAATATAGTGGTTATGTGATGTGCAGAGAGGTGAATTAGAAAAATAAGAGAATAAGTTTTATTGAGAAGCTAAATCAACTGGGGAAGCAGCATGGTGGGCAGTGGATTTGGACTATTGGGACCTTCCCAGCCCTGCAATTGGCCTACTATGTGAAATCTGACAAGTTACTTCACTTCTATATGCCTCAGTTTCCCCATCTGTAAAATAAGGATGACCCTAATACTGACGTGCTTTGAGATCTGTGGATAAAAATTGCTATATTGTTCTGCTCCAACTCCCATTAAAAACAATGGAATGATTCTCAACAAATTTACTGGATTGGGCCCTATAAAATTAAGTATTATTATTATTATTAGTTCCATGAGCAAGAGCGCTAGAGTGTTGTCATCAGAATGGCATTCCGAAATTCTAGACATGCAACTCTCCAGCCAGCATATCAAGTAAAAACACACAAGCCGTGAAACACAAGTTAGAAACCGTACTTCATCAGAACAATCTGTGAGTGGCTAATCAGTGACTCTAGAGGAAGGAAACTATTGCCTAGAAAGTCAAATAACTGGACATTTCTTTCATGGATATCAAACACACCACAATCCACGCCTGCCAATGCACAACCAAACATACTGGCATTTCAAAGATGTGAAGACATAATTTTTATAGTGGGTGGGGAGGAAAAGGGAACCAAATTACTTAAGGACACTAGAGTCTGATAGCTCTTATACAACTCAGAATAGAACTAGATGAAATAAAAACTCCAAGAGGGTCTTAAATCTCTTAAGTTTTCAGTCATCACATCCTTTAAACTGCGAGACAGGAAATGGGGAGAGCCATTAGAGTTTTCCCATTTTATTGTTTCTACTTTCTGTGATAAAATTGGGAACTTTCCCTCTTGAACTGGGAGTGGTTGGTAAGAAAATTTCACACTGGTGAGAGCCATATGCTGGCAGAGGACTTTTTGATAGAACCACTACCACAGGCATAGGAAGTAGTGGTGGAAGGGGTGCTGCAACACCCCGGTTTTATGCAGGGTCCTGGCTGTGCACGCGGGGTCCCAGCTGCCGGCCCCACTCCCAGCTGTTCATGTGGGGTCCTGACTGCTGGCCCCGCGCCCAGGGTTCCGTTCCCGGCCCCGCATGTGGGGTCCTGGCTTCCAGCACCGCACCTGGGGTTCCATTACTGTCCGTGCACGTGGGATCCTGGCTTCCGGCCCCACGCCTGGGGTTCCACTCCTGGCCCCGCGCCTGGGGTGCCATTACTGTCCGTGCACGTGGGATCCTGGCTGCTAGCCCCACGCCTGGGGTTCCACTCCTGGCCCCGCGCCTGGGGTTCCATTACTGTCCGTGCACATGGGATTCTGGCTGCTAGCCCCATGCCTGGGGTTCCACTCCTGGCCCTGCACCTGGGGTTCCATTACTGTCCGTGCACGTGGGATCCTGGCTGCTAGCCCCACGCCTGGGGTTCCACTCCTGGCCCCGCGCCTGGGGTTCCATTACTGTCCGTGCACGTGGGATCCTGGCTGCTAGCCCCACGCCTGGGGTTCCACTCCTGGCCCTGCACCTAGGGGTTCCATTACTGTCCGTGCACGCGGGATCCTGGCTGCTAGCCCCACGCCTGGGGTTCCGCTCCTGGCCCCGTGCCTGGGGTTCCATTTCTGGCCATGCACATGGGGTCCTGGCTGCTGGACCCGTGCCTGGGGTTCCGTTCCCAGCTGCGCACACGGGGTCCCAGCCCCCTTATCCCTCCTGGAGACATGGCCCTGCTCCCAGCCTCAGCTTGGGGGGGGAGGGGGTAAAACGTTTGGGGATAGTTTTGCTGGGTTTCAGCACCCCCACTATAAAAAGCGTTCCAGCGCCACTGACCACTATAGTGCTCCTGTGCAAGAGGGCACTGGGGTTGCAGCTAGGCACTGGATGTTCTGCACCCCTTCTACATTAAAGACAGGCCCCACACCAGTACTGGATATGCCCATATGGAGGGGAGGATAGGAAACTGAATGAGGAATTTGGGTGTTGATCCTACAAGCTATTTGATGTAGACTGGCAGCTGCAAAGAGGCCTCAGAACTGGGGTTCCTTTCCTCCAAAATTAGTGTTGGATTGCCACATAAGGTCAGATTACGCGCAGGCTTCAAGAATTTCACTTCCAGAGCAAATATGACTGGCAAAGGGTTAACTTGACTAATGGCAACACATCTGTGAAAGTGGAGAGGGTTGAATGCAGCTCCTGAGCCTTAATAAAATGCAGGTGTTTTTATAGTTAGTTTAAAAAACCCCAGCCTTGTACTGCAGCAAGCATGTAAAAACAAGCACCTAATGCTGTGGAAAAAATGTGCCATTGGGTAATGAGAGAGCAGTTTGGAAAGGCAGCAATGGGTTGTGCTAGGAATGCAGCAGTCACTAGTTGAGGTCTACCTTAAAGTTCACAGAGAAAAAAACACATAAATCTTACAAGAACAGCTCCTCTGACCACATGAATTTGGCCTCCACTGTATTATACCAGGGATTAATTTTTGACATTCTCCTCACAGTCATTGTGGTCCCTGTCTCTCAATCTCTCCCTCCAGATTATTTGAGACATAGTTTATTTTATTTTTTCCTTCCTCTGTTTTCTACTCTATGTTAATGGAACTCATAAGGAACACACATAGCATGTAGACGCATCCTATATGCACAAATACTGTATACACACATATCCTCTTGTCTGTTGGTGTAAGGCTGCCTTGAGGGAGCAAGCGTTATTAAAATTATAGGACAAACTAGTTAAAAACTTTTAAAATACATATTTTTTCTCTGTTTGTGCCCACCTCAACTCCTCCACTCCCAGGAAAACACTGTGGAGAACATTTATGAAACACACAGGTTTGAATGTATACAATTTTATTAAAGGAGACAGGTCTGGTCTGAGGGACTGAACCTTGTGTTTCACCTGATTATCAGTCAAATCAAAAAGAGCAAATTATTATTTATTTATTCATTTATCTTACTGTAGCATCTAGAAGCCCTAGTTATGGACCAGCACCCATTGTGCGAGGTGCTGTACAAACACAGAAAAGAGTTTACAATCTAAGTATGAGACAACAGATGGATACAGACAGGGTAGTATAAGGAAACAATGAGACAGTATTAGTCAGCATGATAGGCAATTATCTCTGCACACCAGCAGCCTCATCATTGTCAGGTTTTTGCAGTCTGTGATCACAGCAAAGGACAGTTTTGAGAAGGGATTTGAACTCAGATAATAAGGTGACTTTTCAGAAAGTAGAACACAAAGACTTGGGAAAGCAAGGATTCATTCATAGTGCCTGCCCCTTGGTACTGAGGGTTGGTGGAAGCAGGGCTTTTACAACGCTGTCATCCTCACGTAGTAGATCCATGATTAGTACCATTGAGACGGCTATGGATTTTTTGGTACCTGTATAATGAAAGTTACTGCACAATGTAACAGCCTCCATGAAAACTCAGCCTCTTGGAAAGAAAAGGTACAATGATCAGATTGAGCACAGCTTTTAAGATACTGGTGTCCTTCCACTTGTGGAACAGAAGGAAATAACTATTCTCCTTGTGTTACTACAGCAGGGAGAGGAATACCTTTTGCGATATTTGGTGTAAGAAGTTACACAACAGCATTTTAGCAGAGGATACAAAAGCACCAGTGAAACTAGTAAACCTGCCAATCCATTGATCAGAGGGCCTGCAGCTACCATTTCAAGGAAGATGAAGCAGTAATAAATACTGAACAAAGCAAATTAATCTGTGCCCAGAAACATTTAAAAAGTAAAGTAAAACCAAATAAGAGCGATTGCATTAGCTTTTATGCCAGCTCTTGTTAAAATGGGAGCAGAATTCTCCCTTATGACAGTATGAGCCAAAAAAAAAAAAACCCTCCCAAAAATCACACCCAAACTGTCCTATTCTTGACATGTTATCACTGTGTAGTGTGCTTCTTTGCATCCATTACCTCATTCCAACAGGTCTAGGATAGTCCCAACCTGAGGCATCAGCAATTATGGACAGGAATATAAGGCTGTGGATAAAGAAGGGGGATGCTTTCTTTTCTTGCTTTGACCTATCTATCATCTTCTCCACACTCACTAAAACATTTCCCTCCCTGACTTCCCACCACCATCAAAAACTAAATGAACTTTAAGAAGCCTTTTCTCCTGATGCAGATTTAAAAATAAAGGTCTATACTGCAATAGGTGGCTCAGTGGTAGAGCCCTTCATTAAAAGTACCTCAAAGATTCCCATCAAGACCCTGATCCAAAGCCCAACAATGTCACTGCGAGTCTTTACACTGACTTCAGCGAGTGTTGGGTCAGACCCCATTTGAAGGGCCTAACACAGAGACGGCTCAGTAAGCATCTGCCCCTGCCCTTCTCCTCTCCTCCAGCACTCCCTGGGATTCTGCCTTTTCTCTGGATTCTACTCTCAGGTATGGCTAATTTGTGCAGCTCTGTTCACGTTTTGTCTAAGTAAGGACATCAGGATTTGGCTTATGGTCATAAAGGAGGAAATATTCTCTAAGATTGCAAGTGGGACAAAGTGCTTGAATGTTTAACAGGTATCCAAGTGCACAATAGGATCAATATGCTATGAGTGTGGAACAGTTATCACACTTCTCCCAGTCCCACTGTGTTCACCTTGCAATGGTTTGAGCATAGCTGAGATGGGTAAACAGGAGCACTGCTGCAGAGGTCTTCACCCCACAGCAGGGCTGAGAAAGGGTGGCTGGATAGGAATGAACATGGTTCTGTTTGCGTTCCCTATCCCGTGCATTACTGTGAGCTGTTTCCAAACATTTAATTAAAGCTCAACACAGAGATAGCTGTGTTTTCTTGAAAGTACAACATAGGAGCACCAAAGAAAATACAAGAGTGTCACAGAAGGAGCCAGGAAAAGACAAATGAATAAAAAAGCATATCAATTGAAGAATACATTTCCCAGAATACAGCACTCAAAGGTCATGAGGTCACAGATGCTCAGCTGCTCATGCATATCCTCTATTCTCTCCGCTTGCATGCCTGCCCCAGTGAGGACAAAGATTTAATGAGAATAGGGTTAGCTTTTGCAGTTCTCACCCTTCCTCAGCCCCTACATCCAAAAACCCCTTTGAAGATGGACTAGACACACATTGAATTAACCCAGTGCACAAGCACAATCTGGGTTTTTCTGAGCAAGTACAAAAGTACAAGGTGGCTGTTGTCCTCAAACTGCCCTTGATATGAACAAAACCATAGAATTGAAGACTCCTCACATTTAGGAATGAAAAGGACTTTATTGCATTAGGATGTCTTGTCTGCCACTTCCTCCATCCACTGCCTCCTGGCCAATGCACTTGCAGGCAAACTTAAATTCTCAGATTTTGATACAGGTTTTGATTGAAAGTACATCTGCAGTAAAGTATGCATTAATGCCATAATTTTAATGGATCTATGCACCCTGAATGGGAGAAAGAAGGCTTAACATTAGCCAGTCTCACTCTAAAGTTAATTAAAGTTGTCTGTGCACAGAAGATATTTCAGTTTGTTTTGGATCATTGGGGACAATTTTTAGGTCTTAATTTGGAAATAGAAATATCAACTGCCTTTACCGTCAAAAACATTCTGTGGGGAGGGAAGGGCCTTCATGCCAAGCCTAGGTTTTACCTAATGTTCAAAGGCACCCTAGTAATTGGAGCCAAAGATAAAATACTATGATACAGTCTTCTGTAGAGTGAGAAGTATTACACTTCCCGCTCCCAGGAATCATTCCATCACACAGACTTCTATTTTGCATCTGTCCCCGCACTATCCAGAATCTGATCAGTAGCTACCCACGTGAGAGTTTATAACAATTTCTGTTAGCCAGTACATTGCTCCTAAGATATCACAAAGAAATCCCAATCAGTCACAACAGCAGACTATTTAGAGATTTGTTAGAATCAAAAAGTGACTGTAAAACCAGTCCCATAGTAGTGCACATACCGTATCTGTTCTGTGTGGGTGTGATTTAGGATTCAACAGTCTCTGATTGCTGTCTGCTCGTGTCTTCATAGTCAGATTTGTTCGGTTTAGAGACAAAAAACAAACTCTGTCAGCCCTTCAGAGCTGATATAGTTTCTTCAGGACCACCCAATGTACCTTGAATTCCAACCCCCCTCAGCTACTTAGTCACTTCCTGTCTTTGAATTTCACCGTAAAGCCTCTTTTCCAAGTTAGCCCCTGATTGACATTAAATCCTAGTCAAAGTTTCCTTCCCCCAACTTTCATTACTGCCACCTCCCACTCTTCCCTCACCATAACACTCATCCCTACTCACCTTTGCCTCACCCTAACCTCGTGGGTGCATAAACTATAGGGTGTAAATCCATGTTCATCTTCTTTCTGGATGACCTTGTAAACTAGAGTAATAGTAATAGTAATAGTAATAGGATGAAATTTAATAGTGAAAAGTGCAAGGTCATGCATTTAGGGATTAATAACAAGAATTTTTGTTATAAACTGGGGACGCATCACTTGGAAGTAACAGAGGAGAAGGACCTCAGAGTATTGGTTGATCACAGGATGACTATGAGCCGCGAATGTGATATGGCTGTGAAAAAAGCTAATGCGGTCTTGGGATGTATCAGGTGAGGTATTTCGAGTAGAGATAAGGAGGTGTTAGTACCATTATACAAGGCACCAGTGAGACCTCATCTTGGAATACTGTGTGCAGTTCTGGTCTCCCATGTTTAGAAAAGATGAATTCAAACTGGAATAGGTACAGAGAAGGGCTGCTAGGATGATCTGAGGAATGGAAAACCTGTCTTATGAAAGGAGACTCAAAGAGCTTGGCTTGTTTAGCCTAACCAAAAGAAGGCTGAGAGGAGATACGATTGCTCTCTATAACTATATCAGAGGGATAAATACCGCGGAGGGAGAAGAATTATTTAAGCTCAGTACCAATATGGACACAAGAACAAATGGATATAAACTGGCCATCAGGAAGTTTAGTCTTGAAATTAGATGAAGTTTTTAACCATCAGAGGAGTGAAGTTCTGGAACAGCCTTCCAAGGGAAGCAGTGGGGGCAAAAGACATATCTGGCTTCAAGACTAAGCTTGATAAGTTTATGGAGGGGATGATATGATGGGATAGCCTAATTTTGGCAATTAATTGATCTTCAACTATTAGCGGTAGCTATGCCCAATGGCCTGAGATGGGATGTTAGATGGGGTGGGATCTGAGTTACTACAGAGAATTCTTTCCTGGGTGGCTGGCTGGTGAGTCTTGCCCACAAGCTTGGGGTTTAGCTGATCGCCATATTTGGGGTCGGGAAGGAATTTTCCTCCAGGGCAGATTGGCAGAGGCCCTGGGGTTTTTTTTGCCTTCCTCTGCAGCGTGGGTCATGGGTCACTTGCTGGAGGATTCTCTGCACCTCGAAGTCTTTAAACCATGATTTGAGGGCTTCGATAGCTCAGACATAGGTTAGTGGTTTGTTACAGGAGTGGCTGGGTGAGATTCTGTGGCCTGCATTGTGCAGGAGGTCAGACTAGACGATCATAATGGTCCCTTCTGACCTTAAAGTCTATGATTCTATGATCTTTTATTCTAGTGCAGGGGTCACCCACCTTTCAGAAGTGGTGTGCCAAGTTTTCATTTATTCATTCTAATTTAAGGTTTCGTGTGCTAGTAATATATTTTAAAGTTTTTGGAAGGTCTCTTTCTATAAGTCTATAATATATAACTAAACTATTGTTGTATGTATAGTAAATAAGGTTTTTAAAATGTTTAAGAAGCTTCATTTAAAATTAAATTAAAATGCAGATCTTATCAGTTTAGTGTGATTCTTACCCTTGCTTTTCCTTGCTGAGTTTTCCAATGTCTGGCACGTATTTGGATACTTTAAGCTGCACACAGGCCTATGAGTGATCAGTTGTTAACTGGCTCTGAGAGGGACAGAGGACAGATTTCATGTGTGAAAATACCTGTTCACACAGATATGTGGATCCAAATGCTGAAAGCATTGCAAACGCAATTTTCTTCAAACAGTTAAATTTCACTGGCATGGACGTCCAGGAGGTCAGAATAGAGGCCCCATGATCTCTCTCGGTAGCTTCAAGTGCACTCCGGATGCCCACAATTCTGAGCTTTTTAACTGAATGAGTTGCATTTCAAAATCTTCAACACCCATCCACTGAAATACAGACAAATCCAAGTCGCTTTCGTTGAACTTTTCAGGTTTAATTAGAAAAGAAAGCATTGGGCCAAATCGCTGGAAATCTTGAAATCTGTCAGAAAATTCTGATTCCAGTTCTTGCATGTACATTCTAATCTCAACGTCAAACGCAGTGCGCTGTTCCACGTGGCGTGATAGTGATGTAAGCAGCAAATCAGAACTTAAAAATATCCCAGTACAGTGGCGCTGGAACAATTTTTAAGGTGGGGGTGCTGAGCTGCACCCCTTCTTGCCCCTGTCTGCACCCCCAGTGGGCCACAGCTGGGGGTGGCTGCAGAGCCCTGGGCTGGCAGCCGGGACCCCAGGCCAGCAGCAGAGCCTCCTGGACCAGTGGCCGGGACTGGGGCCGGCAGCGGGCTGAGTGGGGTTGGCGGATGGAACTCCGGTTGGCAGGGGGCTGGCAGCCAGTACCCCAGGCCGACAGCAGAGCCCCCGGGACCGGTGACCAGGACCCAGGGCCAGCAGTGGGCTGAGCAGGGCTGGCGGACGGAACCCCAGCTGGCAGGGTGCCGGGGGCTGGTACCCCAGGCCAGCAGCAGAGCCCCCAGGACCAGTGGCCAGGACCCAGGCACTGTGAGTGCCACTGAAAATCAGCTCACATGCTGCTTTTGGCTCACGTGTCATAGGTTGACTACCCCTGTTCTAGTGTATCTCCATACCTTGCTGTGTCCTGCCTATGAGAGTCGCTCTCCCCAAGACACCACCTTATGCTTTCTATTCCCCCTCTCAGTGAGAGAAGCATGGCATAATACAGTGGCACAAAAGTTACTATATATAAAATTACTGTACGGATGTGACAAATATCAGATTTGAATTCAGTCTGTACATAGATACCATGTACAACTCTCCAAAATAGAACTGACACAAACACCAAGTACTTGCAATGGCCACTGCTGCATGGTGGCAGCCATTTTAGATGAGTTGTCTCCTGACACCGGATCTGATGACATAAAACTCTCTCCTTGTTTCTTCCCACCACATGTCCCAACACAGCACAACCCTTATAGTCAATATCTCCCAGTGCAGCACGTGTACTTTGTACAAGTACAAGTAGGCTACAGAGATGCTATGGTGATTGGCACCAATATGAAAATTAGATAGATCTTCTCTTTCATGCCCTTACCGCACAATGACATGGCTTGGAAATAGACATAGCCACTTCGCTCTTGTGACCTATGAAGGATTCCGACTCAAAGGCCTTGACTCTATGCCACCTGGTGATTCCAACCTATTTCAGTGTGATTCCCAGCTGACCAGATCCACAGCTTTATAGTCCATTTGCACCACCATACCAAACCCAAGAAGCAGACCTACATTCGCTGAATACCATTCGGAAGGGTATTTTATATTTAGCAAATCTGAAATGAGTGGATTTGTCCCATCCCTGCTGAACTGTATAGTCTCTACCAGCAATTTTTTTTTTTTATGTAGCCAGTTGCCACCATCTCTTTCTCCTTCTGCCTGGCTTCCCACTTTTCCTGCTTCGTGCCCACCTGCCTCTCTGTCACTCTGTTTAGACATTTGGATTTCTGCATTCTCTTGTTGCTTTCACTTATAGAAACAGGTTATAATGCAAATAAAACCCGAAGACTTCCTATCAAGCACAGGGGGCTGGGAACCAACTGTATCAGGAGGCGGGAGGTACAAGACATTCTCATTAAGAATCTCCTTTAATTTACCTTAGCCCAAATTATATTTTTGCAATGCAATCACTGCCACTCTATACCAGTCCCACCTCTGCATGTAAGATGAAAACAGCCACTTGAGCTCCTTCTAGCATGCTTTTGAGTGGGCCTGGTACTAGGCACAGAGTAGAGATCAGCAATGCATTGAAGTTATAGTATCATTGAGACGGAGGGGTCAAGCAATGGATAGAAACAAACCATCCGTCTGGCACAGGCTTTTTCCTGAATAGAGGGTAGATCAAGGAGCTCAGATTCAAGTGTGTGACTGGAGTCAGTGGCCTCTCAGCTGATGACAGATTAGACTCTGGGCCTAGTGAAAATACAGTGATTAGCTCTGAGTGGCATCCTGTGTTTGTCTCCAGTGCTAGAGGAATTACTGCTACAGACTGTGATTTTTCCCAGCAAACTGTAATTATGTCAGGGACGCTCGTTCCTGTAATTTTTCTTGACAACCAAAGTGTAAAAGAATAAGAGAGAGAGGAGGTAGGTAAGGGTGGTGGGAAGCAAGAAATGGACAAGGAAGCAGGGGAGGTACATTTTGTCCTATTTCAGTTCAACTAGCAAAAACTCAATTAACCTCTCTTTGTTCCCCAGATTCAGACTGCTCCTATACAATTTTTCACAACAGTCATTGTCAAGTTTTGAGTCCCCAAAAGTGCCATACAGTCAAGCTAAATCTGATGGGCTGAATCTGGGTCTTCAAATGTTCTAGCATTGGTTAAATGAATGTAGTGCCTATGGAAGGTGGCAGTCAGACCCCTGTGAAGGAGGGGCCGCATTGAAAAGTGCCAGATTGACATTGCTGGAGACCAAACTTACCTGTTTATCCACAGCGCAGGAATGGGTACAGCATGGGTATAAGTGCCGAGTGGTGCTTTGTGTTGTGGACTGCTGCCCACTAGAGACTGACCAGGGTGAACTAGATTTGAACCCCGGTCCCAGAAGCCTTTTCTAGACTAGGATTTAAGGGGCTGATGTTAGAAGGGATTAGGTTGCACATCCTAACTAGCATGTTTGAAAAGACTAGAGTAGACAAAGCATTGTCACCTTTAACACACAGTAAGGACTGATCTACACTTAAAATTTTTTCCAGTGTAGCAATTAGAGCAGTGAAAGCTTATGCTCAAATAAATTGGTTAGTCTCTAAGGTGCCACAAGTACTCCTTTTCTTTTTGCGAATTAGAGCAGTGGTTCTCAACCAGGGTACGTGTACCCCTGGGGGTACTCAGAGGTCTTCCAAGGGGTACATCAACTCATCCTGTTGTAAAACTAGGCAAATAAAAAGCACTAGCGAAGTCAGTATAAACTAAAATTCCATAGACAATGATTTGTTTACACTGCTCTGTATACTATACACTGAAATGTAAGTACAATATTTATATTCCAATTGATTTATTTTGTAATTCTGTAGTAAAAAAGCTATTTTTCAGTAATAGTGCGCTGTGACACTTGTATTTTTATGTCTGATTTTGTAAGTTTTTAAGTGAGGTGAAACTTGGGGGTACACAAGACAAATCAGATTCTTGAAAGGGGTACAGTAGCCTGGAAAGGTTGAGAGTCACTGGATTAGAGGGTTTGATATTTTTGTGACGTTTCTGTACCGGCAACTGGCGTAGTGTCGATGCAGTTATATCAGCAAAAAAGGGCTTTTGCTAGGAACGTTTATTTCATTTGGGAATCTGGTATAAGCTGTACTAGCAAAAGGACATTTTTTGCTGGAATAAACTGCATTTATACAAGGCCTAAATTGGTGAAGTTAAAGCCTAGACTCCCCCTAGGTTTTATTTTGATCAGTTTAGCATATGTTAAAGGCAAGGGTCCTTTGCCTACACTTGACTTTTAGAATCTGTTAGCACATGTTAGCAAAACACATTCTAACATTGGATCTTTTAATCCTCGCTGAGACAAGGTCAGAATTGTTACTGTCGAGACATGTCGCCCCTCTAAATCAGCCAGCAGACCTGGCTGGCATTGGAGGGAAATGTGTACTGCAGTCCTTGGAGAAGTGCAGCAGCAGGCATGCTCCCCCTTGTGCCTGAGAGCTCCAGGAGACATTGTGTTGACTATTGGATCCCCTTCAAGCTCCTGAGCCAAGACTCACACTGAATTCTAAGCCTGGTCTGCACTTAAAAACGTAGGTCAACATAGCTATAGCACTCAGGGATGTGAAAATTCCACCCCCGAGTGCTGCAGTTATGCAGACCTAGCTCTGGGTGTAAACACAGCTAGATGCACGGAATAATACTTCAAGCAGCCTAGCTACCGTACTGTCATTCACACAGGTGGTATTCCTACAGCCATGGAAAAACCCCTTCAGTCACCGATGAAGTGAGCTGTAGCTCACGAAAGCTTATGCTCAAATAAATTGGTTAGTCTCTAAGGTGCCACAAGTACTCCTTTTCTTTTTGCAAATACAGACTAACAAGGCTGTTACTCTGAAACCAGTCACTAGTCTGCGTCTCTGCTGCAGCATTACAGTGGCATAGCTACGGCACCACAGATATACCACTATAGCACCCTCAGTGTAGACATGGCTTTACAGATACACAGCTCCTTTCACCTGACAACAGATGCCAGCAACTTGCTTGGCTGGAATTAGCAGAAAGGACACTGTGAGTAAGAGGAGGGAATGGAAGGGGCTGAAAGAATTCTTATATACTTCTTCATTTCCTTTCCCAACTGTTGTGTGATGTTGCTGTGAGTTACTGAACAGCTGCTGTGTTCTACCCCAGAGGAAACTGCATTTCAGTAGTGAGTGAGCCTGATTGCTAAAGTAAGTGCTGTGGAATGAAAGGGGCTATAGAAATGGTTCTCTCTAATTCATTATTATGTTAAATACATTTGGGACCACAGCACCTGAGGCCCTATCCAAAGATGCCATTCTAGCTCCTCACATCTACAGTCTCTGACACTCACTGCGTGTTTCTGACTTATCACTTGTGCAGTAGGTGGATCTCTCTTTTTTTTCCCCTTCCAGGCAGCTCCTTGCAATACTCCACTGGCTGGTTCTGAAATTCTGAGGAGGCCAGATTACTCAGGCAAAAGGTGTTTGCCGCCTTCAAGGCTTTATGACTTCGGGGCTCCTGGAGATAAGGGTAGTGTGTGGAGGAGGAGTGGGTGTATTGCAACTGCCCAAGGGCTGAGAGGGAGAGCATTCTTTTGCATCCATTCAGACACTCAGCTATTTCCTGCTTTGCTCCTGCAGTCAGCATGCTCCACCTGCTCTTACTTAACCATTTCCTGTTTACTGTTTTCAGAAACCCTGTGGTGCAGTTGCTAGGCTAATCTGTTGCTGGATTAGTCTATATATACAACCCTTTTCAGACAGGCCTTCACTCAGAATTCTTTCACTCTAGTATTATCTGTATGTGAGTCTTCCAGAGAGATCCAGCAAGTGTGTGTGTGTGCGCGCGTGCACACATGTAATTGTTACTCAGGGCAAAATTCATCTTCAATGTAATTCCACTGAAGTTGATTTTGCCCCTTAGTCTTCGTCACTTTCTGTCTCTTTTGTTCTTATGGTGCTTTCTGTTTGTTTCTGTGGACTTGACCCAAGAGATGAGCAGTACGCTGGAGGCAAATTCCCCTTTCTTTAGAAAAGAAGCTACTGAGATGTTTTGAACAGAGTCACCCTGTTGCTTTCTAAATAGCTTTAAAACTGTCCTGTCCCAAGAATGAGGGATTTGTCTGCATGGTTTTCCCCAACTCCAAAATATTTTCTAGCTTTCTTCCAATTTCCCATCCCCTCCTGCTTCTCTTGCATGTAAGGTAAGAGGCAAGGAGCAAGGAAGAAAATTATCCGTGCAATAGGTCTGTTTACAGTGTTGAAGTGTAGATGGTTCCTAAGACAATATTTCTCATGAAAATTCTCAGGTGGCAAAATTAATTTTAAAGGAACACAGGCTCAAAATCAGTTTTTCTTGTCCATGTTACCAGTAACTCCTTTAAGATTACAATGTATTGAGCTTTTCAAAATCCCTTTTTCTCTTTGCCCTTTGTGCTGGGTTGGGTTCTCCCCCCATTTTTTGCGTTTTGGTCTGCTTGGTCAGTGAAAATAGATTATTCATTTTCACTCTCTGACTCTCAAGCTCTAGCACAGTGCTGGAATGTATGGGTTGTGGTGAACCCTTTAGGGGAATGTTTATTTGTGAAAAAGCAAACAAAACCAACCTGTTCCCACTGCCAGTCTGTAAAAAAAAGAAGTAATGGAAACATTTCAGTTGAAATTAGGGTTGTTTTACAAAAACAATCTGGGGCCAGCTTTGACCTGACAGTATCCCAAAGGTATCTGCTGTATGCCAGTGTTATACTAGTATATATGAGAATTGCAATTACCTTCTAAGAATGCTGCAGATTTAGGTCCCATCTACATTAGAGGAATCTGCACTACAAATCCCTAATATAGACACACTGTGCCAGTGTAAAGCATGGCACTTACCACTGTGGCTTGCTCTGCTAACTTAGCCGAGCAAGTCAGACCTGCATAAACCTGGTTTTGTATGGGGGCAGCACGTCTATATTAAGGATTCACACTCATGTAACTGCATCGATGTAGTTACACCAGTGTGTATTTTTAAAAATGTTCCTAGTATAGATGGAGCCTTGTGGTGATTGTAACATGGATTTTCACTCTTAGGTGTTATAGATGCAAACAGGACATCCCAAACAGATATCAGCTGCAGGAATAACATAATTACAGTTACGTCAGGGTTTTCTGGAGTGCCTATCAACTCATCCTTGAGGAGCTTCTGATGCTTCTTTTTAATCAGGAAGGCAAGCAGTTGTTTTCTATACATCAGTGCTTTCAGACTGGATCACATATATGAAATAGTTACTTTGGTTACTCTTACTGTTAGGGTACCTGTCATCAACAGCACTAGCCCTGAATGAGTCACACACCATGCCATGATTTGCTTAAGCCAGCAAATCTCTACTTTCCCCCACTTTTTACAGGGTACACGCCTGTTACATTCATAATCTTATTGTACCATACAGTTCTTCCCTTGCCCTCTAAACAGTCTGTGGATCCAAGAGCTCAGCTGCTTCAAGACATTTTGGTTCATTGCCTGTCTTCCTTTACCAGGTGTGTTTTGCCACTTTGGTTTCCTGTTGCATATCAAATTTGGAAATTTCTTCTTACTAGAAATAATTAGATGTAATTATGAGAAAATGTAGGCAGGGTAGTGAGAAAATGTAATGATGTTGAGGTCAATTGTACTGTAGAATACTCTTTTCTTTAAATCTAAGATGAGCAAAGCCCAGGAAAATATACTGTAGGAATGATATTGCACGGGCCTCTGGTGCAGGGAAAGAGACTAGTTGGGATCGTATAGGTATTTTCTATCTTAACTTACATGATTGTTGGTAACATGTTAATTTCTCTATTGGCAATTCATTCATAAGGGCATTTCTGTGTGGGGTAGAGGGGAGGTTTAGTGTCCAGAAAACATTAATCCTCATTTTAGCAGGTACAGGGTGAAGAGTGTTCCCTTGTACTCCACTGTAACTGTAAGCCTTGCCAAGCCCTTACATTCTTTTCTGAGTATGTAAAAGATAAGATAAAACATGAACGCTTAGAGCTCATCCTACCCCAAGCGTCTCTATCTATCTTTCTTCCCTTTACCCTCCGCACCCCACAACTTGGAATTGGCGGAACAGACCCAATACTTGACATGTTTGGGCCTTTTCTTTCTTATTGCTGCTAACCATGCAAATGAAAGTAACGAGGGCTGGGAGCCTTTCAGAGGCGGTTTGAAGTCCTGTACAGATGCAGAAAGGGAGGAGAGTAAGGGTATGTCTAAACAGTTGACGTTAAAGCAGTGCCGTGACACCGCTTTAACGTGGCTGTGTAGTCATGGCTCCAGCACTGAGAGAGAGCTCTCCCAGCGCTGTAATAAAACCACCTCTGCAAGGGGAATAGCTCCCAGCGCTGGGAGCGCGGCTCCCAGGGCTGGTGCACTGTCTACACTGCCACTTTACAGCGCTGAAAGTTGCATCGCTCGGGGGGGGGTGTTTTTTCACACCCCTGAGCGAAGAAAGTTTCAGCGCTTTAAGTGGCCATGTAGACAAGGCCTAAGACAGAGCTGTAGCACACAAGCACCATCCTAATCAGCTCATAATCATTTTTAGACATCAACAAACACTAGAGGCAAAGAAGAGATGAAGAAAAAAAGATCTAATCCTAAAGTGCTTTTTTCTGTTGCTATTCCCCTCCTTCTGCCCCCACATAGTGACCCAAAACACTGACAATAAACAATGGCAAGACCCAAAGTTTGGATTTCAGTGCAGGTTCAAAGGATAGGGTGGCCTCAGGAGCATTGTCTACACTAGGACTCCCACCACTGCTATCACCAGTGGAGCTGAACTAGGGTTAGCAACAGTGCAAAATGTTTGCAGAATTAGTCTTGTGTAGACAAGGTCTAAGATTCCCCTAAACTACTCCCAGTTCCCACCTTGGCAAATCTGACCTAAAGCATATAAAGGTTCATTATCAGCTCTCTGTCTTATGACGCTGTTTACATAAGATCTTTCATTTGGGTCCCAATAAAATCATGGTATGTTTCTAGGCAAACCACTAGCTTTACATTATAGAAATTAGGGATGGAAAAGACCTAGAGATCATTCAGGGCTTGTCTTCACGTACCCAGAGAAGTGGTAGCCAGGTTGACAGGAGAAGCTCTCCCGTCAATTTAGTGCTATCTATATGGGGGGAGGAGGGGAGGAGGTATGACTGTGTCACTCAGGAGTGTGGATTTTTGACACACCCGAGTGACAAAGTTATACCAATATAGGTCTATAGTGTAGACCCGGCCTCAGTCCATCCTACTGCAAGATCACAATATCGCCCCCCTGGTAGAGGCATTACAGGTATCCAGTTGATAAGAACAAAGAATATAGCTACTCTTAGCCAAAAGGCCAAGAGCTCTCTTAGAATCATAGAAATTAAAGATGAATAAAATCTACTAGGCCATCCAGTGCCCTCCTCCCTCCCGGGGCTAGCACAAGATTGTTCCTTACACTGTAGTTGCTAGTGCTTTGAACTGTTTAGTTTTAAATGTTTCAAACAACGGGAGTCTCAACTGCAAGACTATTCAGCAGTCCTGAGAGCCTTTTCTTAATTTAACCCCCCTGCTACTCCTAGTTGAAGGTGACCCACCAAGGATTTAATTTTATTTTTGTTTTGGTAATTATCTATGTGCCCTTCTTTTGAACAATTTTTTTTAACAATTGAAGAAGGCCTGGGAGGTTGCTTTTGGTCTTTCTTTGTTTTTTAGCTTAGAAATACTAGGAATAATAATGCATAGTGCTTCTCATCAGTAGAAGCTCAAAACATTTCTCAAAGGAAGTCAGTATTATTATTCCCATTTTACAGATGGGGAAACTGAGGCACAGAGTGGTGACATGACTGGCCTATGGTCACCCAGCAGGCCAGTAGGACAGCCACAAATTGAACACAGAGCTTCTGAGTCCCAGGCCAATCCCCTATCCATTAGGCTATACTGCCTTCCTTGGCAGGGTTAATTTCCCTTGGCTTTTTTTTGGAGAACCTGTGGGGACCCCTCACTGAAGTTTATTCAGACCTTTCATATCTTCACTGAAAGGGCAGCGTGTTGGCTATTTAATAAAGATATCCTGTCTGCCACATGCTTGTTATGCATTAGCGTTAAACAGGCATGAATAAAGGCCAAAAAAAAAAAAAAAAAAAGAGTTTTAAACAGACTGAGTCAGTTCTTCCAGCCTCCTGATCATTTTCTGAATTCCCTCCAGTTTGCCTGCATCTTCCTGGTAGTGAGTTGTCCAGAACTGAACACAGTATATCAGCTGTAGTCTTACCCATGCAGTGCAGATCACTCCCAATCAGTGGCGTGATGCTTCCCTTGCTTGCTTCATTTACATGTAAATGCAATTTTAGGTAATGGTGCCTTGTTTCTTACAATCTGTGTGGCTGTTGGAGTTACTTATGTTCCATTGGGGACTTTAACACTAAAGGTTAATGCTGTCCAGTCTACCAGTTTAATAGACACTGATTGCAGGACTTCATCTAGTTTAGATTACAAATGAAAGTGGCTTTGTTTTCATCCAAGCCTGCATTTGTGAATGTCCATTGTGACTTCAGCATGACTCGTAGTATTTGTTCAGGAGAAGTCCCAGGACTGGAAAGGGACCGAGAGACTTTTTCCATTGGACCATATAAACTGGAACCATAAATTCACCGAACATTAAATCTCACCAAATGAGGGTAAATCCATCCCCATCATCGTATCCACTCATTATGCTCCACACCTGAACATAGCCATTATATGAACAACATACCCTCATATCTCAATGTCTGTACTTTGACCCATTAACCTTTTACTCCCAATTGGGGATATTGCAGATTATGTATTCGTTACGCCATCCGATCTTAAACCGAACTTCGCACTCATCGATAATCTGTACGTTATTCCCTGATAACCAGAAACTTCTACGCTTAAACTCTGTACCATTTTCTTTTTATTTTAACATCATCTTAATAAAATTCTTAAATTTGTTCAGGAGAAGTCCCAGGACTGGAACCAGAAAGACACTGCAGGTCATGCTTGAGGTGTACTGACAGAACTGTATGGGAACCTGGAATGCTAAGAACAGGTGGTGTGGAGGTCAGGGTTGAGATGCTTTGGCAAAGTTGTATTTGGGGGCTGGCATGTACATATCTTCTTGGCTGCCAAGCTCTTCTGCAGTATCCCAGCACATAAACCAATCCTCTATCCCACTCCCTCCAGCTGCCAAACCCTCCTCATTTCCAAGTGTTATCCACCTGGAATGGGATGATCTGAAAGCTGCAAGATTGTTGTAGGTCACTGAGCAATCATCATCATTGCTTTCTGAGAGAATTTGAGAAATATCAGCAGGGGCGTGCTTGCTCTTTTGCCTCCTGGCCATGCTAATAGAGGAAGTTGAGAAGCAGCAATAGATTACATAAAGTAGGGAAATTCCCGAAGACCTCACCCAGCCAATCTTAAACTGAAGTTGTTTTGCATACACAACAGATAACCCTGCAATTGCCTGTAGCTCCAAGAGAGGGTTACATAGTCATACCCTTGTCCTGTAATCATTCAGTCCGGTTAAACCAGCTGAACCATAGAGACAAAGTAAAAATTCCTGAAACAGATTTTTTTACCTTTTCCAGGTCACAGCTACATGGAACTCCAAACGAGCTTAAATTGCAGCAAGGGCAGTTTAGGTTGGACATTAGGAAAAACTTCCTAAGTCTCAGAGTAGCTTTAAGCACTGCAATAAATTGCCTAGGGAGGTTGTGGAATCTCCATCATTGGGGATTTTTAACCAGAAAAGCAGGTTAGACAAAGACCTGTCGGGGATGGTCTGGATAATACTTAGTCCTGCCTTGAATGCAGGGGACTGGACTAGATGACCTCTTGAGGTCCCTTCCAGTCCTATGATTCTATGACAGGTTTCAGAGTAACAGCCGTGTTAGTCTGTATTTGCAAAAAGAAAAGGAGTACTTGTGGCACCTTAGAGACTAACCAATTTATTTGAGCATAAGCTCAAATTCTATGATTACACATAGCATCAGTCTCTCCCACACCAGGATACACACTTTGATAATTATATTTCCATAGAAATAACAGCTCCCTACCTCAACTATCAATTGCTGTGAAAGCCAGTGTTGCTTCTAAAAGTATGCCACATTTTGCATATGTGTGATTATGGAATAGTAGTACTCACTCCACAGTTAAAGTTGCAAATGAGTCCATTAGAAAACCAGTTTGGCAGAGAGTGGATGCTTATGGAATTCACGAAGAAGTCATGGCAGCTTCAAATGGTAGGTTAAGTCTCGGGCTAAGGCAGAAATTTTTTTGCAATATTTGAAATGAATTATGCATGACATTCTGAAGTCTAAAATTCTAAAAGCAGTGAATGTTGTTAAACATGGTTCCAAAACTCTTCTAACTCTTTTGGCCCTTTGTAGCAAACCTCCAGAGAGATGGAGACAGAAAAACTTTCCTTTACTGGATTATCCTACTTGAGATATAATACCCAGGACCAAGATGAAGTTCATTCGTGTACAATTACAAGTTATTAATGCATCCGATGAAGTGAGCTGTAGCTCACGAAAGCTCATGCTCAAATAAACTGGTTAGTCTCTAAGGTGCCACAAGTACTCCTTTTCTTTTTAAGTTATTAATGTTTTCTTTAATGGCATTGCTGAGGAATGTTGGTACAAGTTCATTAAAAAAAATAGTACATCTCTAGCCTCTTTCTTGCAGAGACAGACATCAGTGTATTGCCAGTTACTAGGGAAGTTTATCAATGGAAAAATTAACTTTTTCCAGCAAAAGTCTTGTTATTTTATTGAGTTTCAGTGCTGTAACTTGTAAATGGGCCAAGAATATGAAGTAGAATGGCTTAGAGTGGCAGTTGTTAAGGGGTTGTTAGCAGCTGTCTTTGGGGAAAGGGAGAGGGAGGCCACAATCCTGTAAGGCTTTGTTCCCTTCCACAGCCTGCTGTTGCAGTAAATTTCAGTGTTGTTGGAGCCATGTTGATCCCAGGGTTTTAGAGAGAGAAGGTGGGTGAGGTAATATCTTTTATTGGACCAACTTCTGTTGGTGAGAGAGACAAGCTTTTGCACTTGCACAGAGCTCTTCTTCAGGTCTGGAAAATGTACTCAGTACGTCACAGCAAAATTTCTGGCCTTCAAACAACCCAACTTTGCCAAGCTCATCATCAGAAGCAAGCTCCCCACAGACCAGGACATGCCAACTCAAAGCAGCACCAGACCCTGCCAGAACAACAGATGCAAAACTGCAGACGTATCTCCACTGGTACGATGATCAACACCCCCTACAACACACATTTCAAGATCCATGCCTATCACATGCAGTGAGCCTCATAGGTGCCAACTTCCCCTCTGACTGGTGGGTGCTCGACCCCCCCGCCCGTGGCCCTGCCCCCATTCCACCCTTTCCCCAAAGTTCCTGCCCCCTTACCGCCCCCATTCCACCCCCTTCCCCCAAGTCCCGGCCCCTGCCCCACCTCCTCCCCTGAGCGCTCCGCGTCCCTGTTCCTCCCTCTCCCTCCCAGAAAGTCCTAAACGCTGCCAAACAGCTGTTAGGCGGCGGGGCAGTGGGAAGCGCTGAGAGGGAGGGGGAGGAGCAGGCACATGGCACACATGAGTGGGGAGAAGGAGGCTAGGAGGGGGGATGCGGTGCGCTGCTGGTGGGTGCGGCGCACCCACTAATTTTTCCCCATGGGTGCTTCAGCCCCAGAGCACCCACGGAGTCAGCGCCTATGGTGAGCCTCATCCGGTGCAACAAATGCCCTCAATAACAACTAGGTGGATGAAATCAGAGAATCACTGCACTCTCAAATGAACTCACACAGAAAAATGATCACTCAAGTGGTCACTCCAAGTCTGATCTCTCGGTCCTCATCCTCAAAGGAACCCTGCACAACACCTTCAAAAGACCGAGCCTGGGAGCTTAAATTCATAACTTTGCTGGTTTCAGAGTAGCATGAATTTAATACAGACACTGGATTTATGGCTTATTACAACAATCTGTAACCCACTAACCCCCCATTTTTGGTACTATGTCTGCAGATGGGTGAACTAGCCACTTTACCTTGTATAGTCTCTTACAATATGTGTTAACCACTTATGCTAAATAATCCGTTCCATCTTGTATTTAGCTGTGACACTGAGGGTATGTCTACACTACAAAATTATGTCGGCTTAAGTTACGACAATGTACAGCTGCCACTGTAATTAAATCGCATGTCCACATTACGCTCCTTGTGTCCTCATTAGGAGCGCGTGCAACAATTTAATTGTCAGCATGGGGCATTGTGGGATGGCTTCTGAAAGCCAGTAACAGTCAATGTAAGTAATGCAGTGTCTACACCGGCACTGCATCGACCAAACTACATTGACCTGCCTAAGTGTTACCCCTCTCGCGGAGGTGGAGTTAAGTCGGCGTAGCGGGTGAGTTACATCAGCAGGAGCAACATTTTAGCATAGATGCTTACAGAATTAGGTTGATGTGAGTTGCCTTGCGTCAACATAACTCTGTAGTGTAGACCAGGGCTGAGTACCTTTACTAGACCTGAAGAAGAGCTCAAA
The DNA here is from genome assembly GCF_015237465.2 of Chelonia mydas. Lineage (NCBI taxonomy): Eukaryota > Metazoa > Chordata > Testudines > Cheloniidae > Chelonia > Chelonia mydas. Next base: position 65,263,405 of record NC_051246.2, read on the forward strand.
AGCTTGTCTCTTTCACCAGCAGAAGTTGATCCAATCCAATATATTACCTCACCCACCTTCTCTCTCTATATTTGCTATCATTTGCAACCAGTCCTCTTCCAAAGCTAGAAATGGTCATTAAACCACTGCACTGATCCCTGAGGCACATCCCATGAAGCCGTGCAAAGGACTCTGCGCATTTGCAGAGGACTCATTATAAGTGTCTTAGGCTGGATCTCCACTAAAATATTTTGCCAGTATAGTAACGTTGGTCAGAGGTGTGATTTTTTTATGACATTTCTATACTGGCAACACACCTAGTGTAGACTACTCAATTATACTGACAAAAAAGTGCTTTTGTGGTAGAGCTTATACCGATCTACTGGCAAAAACACTTATTTGCTGGTGTAAACTGTATCTACACTAGAAGGGTTTGCTGTGAATAGTTATACCAGCAAACCTTTTCTAGTGCAGACTGAGGCTTATTATGGGTATCACACAGCATCAGGCAGACTGAGAGAGGAGAAAGACAGCATTAGACAGGAGAGAGAGGTGGCAAGTCTCTTCACTTCAAAACTCCAAATAAATCATAAGAAAGGACTTCTTTCCTACCTGGCACATTGTCCCTTCTGAACTGCCACCTCTGCTAATGCTGGTATTATCCTGGCCCCTTTCAGTCCATCAACCTACCTCCTTTCACTCAGCTTTATTGACTTTCTTCAAAGCTTTGATAGCGAACAATAGCAATTGGCCCATGCAGGTGTTGACTGCTCTGCAGGGTCCTTGAGGGAACTGTACTTTTCTATCCTACAATGGAGCTTGTCTGAATGATCAGAAGTACATATTTGCCTAGGACTATGGCAACTTGCAGTGCAATTACTGGCAGCAAACAGGTCTTTTCAGTCTAATTCCTCTGTCAAACAGGAGGACGTGCTCTGACTGGTGATTCATTATTACCTGGGATATTTTGGTTCTGATAATTGCTGGGTGCTCTTTCAGTTCATTATCTCACCTCTTCATCTGCCTACAGCATAGATCAAGATGATCTTAAAGAGTACTCTCATTATGGTTATCTCCTCCCAATAGATAACAGTGCATCTGCTACATGCTGTAGTTAATCATAATAATATAACATCTCTACATTTATATAGCATGTTTATTCTCCAAGCACTTCACACACTATATATGTCTAGCACCGCTGAAATGGGATTGAGTCTGAGGTGGGGGGCAGCAGCCAGGCAGAACACTGAGGGGAGTGGACGTTTTAGCCAAGTACACGAGGCAAAGTCCTAATTGGCCACAAAGATTCCTGTGTGGAAGTCTAGTTTTCTAAGACCCCAATTAAGAGCAGAAGTAGCAAACTGTAGCTCCCTAGGGGAGAAAGAAGTTGAGCTTTGAAGAGATTCAACCACCCTGTGAATAAGGGCAGAGTGTTCTCCAGAGAGGAAAGAGTACCCCATATTGTTCGACAGAGACCATTCAGATAGGCTATGAGTCAGCACTGTCTTACTGGGAAGGCAGTCGCAGATAGCTCTCAGCCCAGTGGATTGTAAGGGGGCATAGGATGGAACGCAGACAGCCTTCATTGCCTATATAAATTCACCTCCACTGTTTAAAATCTAATAGTTAAGTCTTCAAAGTCTAATGTAAAACTTTGGATCTGGATACCAGTGCAGAGGGATGTAAATCACAGAAGGGAGCATAGGAATATCCTAGGATGACAACAAAAGAGTCCATTTTGCTTACAGATGTATTTAGTGCCTAGATGCTATGGTGACCAGAGCGTATAATACCATAGATTGGTCTGATAGACAAGCCATGAGGTGTTCTGGCTATTGGCATGACCTGACAAAGGATTCTGTGACACTGATGTGCTTTACCACTGGAGAGAGAAAGGGAGTGGGAGGAATCCCCCTAGCTGACTCCAGCTGGGTGAGGAGGCATTAGGGATAGTGATTCAGTGGGGAGTATGTACTGTGAGAAGTTAAATATTTCATTGTATTTCAGTAGATGATATAGAGGTACTTAAGGAAAGTACATTTAGACAAGTCTATCAGTCCATTTATTAACGTGCCCACTGTTATTGTTTCAAGAGGGATGAAACACTGAAGGTATTGGTGAGCAACAATACTTGGTCTGTATTCACAGCAGTTTGATTAAAAGTTGGAAAATAATTTGCAAGCCCTGAAGGTACCATCTAACCCTCGGACATTTTTTTAAAAGCACTTTTACCTTTAGACTATAACCTGTAATATGGAAATTGGGTAGATGAGTGGAGTAGGTTACATCCCTATCAGCTGGAGGTCTCTGCAAGGACAGCCTAAATGTGGACCTTGACTGATACACATAGGGCCAGATCCTCAGCAGGTGCAAATTGGCATAGCTTCACTGAATTCAATGAAGATATGCCAGTTTACATCAGCTTAGGAGCTGGCCCTTAGTGTGATCTAGTGAAGAATGATTGAAGGGATTGGATCAGGCTAACGTTTGGTTTATAGACAAAGGGATTGATTGGGGGAATCAGAGAAGGGGCAGTTTGACCCTATCACCTAGATGCCCAGTGTGGGAGTTTGCCTCTGTGAGGAGCATCATAAACTCTGAAAAAGCCAATCAGACAAACTAGAAAAAGGAGCTAGACCTACAGTACTTTTGCATGTGTTGTTCCAAGCCTAACAATCCAGTGACTGCAAGGCCCCAAGACAGCCAATCAGGCTGCTGGAGACATGATCATTATTCACTGATTAAAAGTTAAAAATCAAATAAGTAAATTCAGCTTCAGCCAGTCAGAAACTGGCTTACACTGAAAAGTTTAATGTGCTTTGCTTTCATGGGTAAACCAGATTTCTGATTGGCTGAGGCACACAATATGTCTTGTCTCTGCACTAGGGGAAATGCTACCATTTGGTCATGATCCAAGTGCATTCCATGATTCATTGGCCTTCTTCATTGTGTGTTTCAGATGGAAAGGACCACCCAGATGCCAGCTGGGAAGGCTCCAGTCCTGTACTGCAGGCCATAAGAGTGAGAACCAATATCTTGAAAGATAGCTTCCCCGGTTCCACTGCTGAAACCCTCAAGCTAGCACAACCCATATGAAGAAGAATGTGTCTCAGCTGGAGAGAGGCATGACACAGATATTTTGCCTAATGTGATTTCTTTAAATTCCTATGAAGCACTTTGTGGAATTGCTGCTTCTTTTACCTCTGAACAGAGTGACTTTGAATGTGGTTCTTGTTCTTTGCCATATTATATTTAGTGATATAAAAATTCTGTGTTAGTTCTGGTTAATTTAGGTGACATGCTGAAGAAAGATGCAGGATTGGTGCTCTAAAATAGGTACAGCTCAGGCTGTGGCATCACATGCATCCTCATCTTACCATGGCCTTGCCAATGGGCTTCCTGACCTGGAAGACCCACTTCCAAGAGTGAGAGGGGAATTCAATTAGTCCTGAAATGTCAGTTCACAATCTCCAGGGAAATGTTGAACCCACCAGTTGGTTTGACTAAAGCACAGCAGTTCAGTGGCTCTTGAGTCTATCATGTACTTTAGAATAATCTTAGCCTATATTTTCCACTGAATGCATCCGATGAAGTGAGTTGTAGCTCACAAAAGCTTATGCTCAAATAAATTTGTTAGTCTCTAAGGTGCCACAAGTACTCCTTTTCTTTTAGCCTGTTGTGTATCAAAGTGAAATCTAATTATAGGCTTGTGGCAATTCAGGGTTGAGGGAGAAAGTGTAGCAATGATTGCAGTCTCGTCCTTCTCGTGGCTAAATTCTAGAAGATTAGTGTGTATGTCCACAGGTCAGCTTTTTCCGTCTTCAAAACACTTTACATTCACAACACCACTGCAAGGAAGGAAAGCAATTGTTACCCATTTTACAGGTGGGAAAACATGACCTATTCAAGATCACACCTGGTCTACACCTAAAAATTAGGTCGACCTAGCTACAGCACTCAGGGAAGTAAAAACTTTTCCAGCCTATGCAACACGGTTAGAGCAACCTAACCCTCACTGTAGACGCACCTAGGTTGATGGAAGAGAGATGGATTTATTACAGCAATAGCGAAAGCCCTTCTGTCAATGTAGGAAGTGTTTTCACTACAGTGGAACAGCTGCAGCATTGTAACTGCGCCGCTGTAGCATAGACATGGCCTGAGCTGGGATTACAAATTCCTGGCTCCTAATTCTCTGCAAGCACAAACCATGCCCATCTCTCCACAACTAGGGAGATCACTCATCTGGTTTTGAACTGGACAGCTCTCTTTTGGGGTGGTTTGTCCACTATCCAGTACTGGGACAAAAACCAGACATGATATTGTCCAGTATCGGATGGGGGCCACTATTTTTCAGAGTGCTTTGCTCTGCCCGCTCTGGCGTGACATTGAACACACCATGCACTGATCACAAAGAGAAAACCAAGTGAAGAAATGCAAAATGAGGAATCCAGAAAAATGCTACATGGCTGAAGAGAGGTTTTCCCTTTAGGGCCATTCCACTCCAGCCAATGTTGATAGTGAGTGAAAGTCATTGCCATTTGCTGGCTGTTGGGTGGTCTTTGTGAATGAGCCAATAGCAGAGGTGGATTAAGGTCTCTTTGGGCCCTGGGCCAAAGCAAGCGGGGGGGGCGCTGATGCCAGAACTGTGGCCCTGCCCCACCCCTTCCTCCTGCTGCTCCGCCCCTTCCACCTGTGGCCTCGCCCATGGCCCCACCCTATTCTGCCCCTTCCCCCATGGCCCCTCCCCATTCTACCCATAGCCCTGCCCCACTCCACCCCGTGAACCCCACTCCCATTCCACCCTTTCCCCTGCATCCCCGTTCCCCACTCACTCCTTTCTGCCTCCCCCCGCTGCAGCCCCAAGACCAGAGAAGCTCTGGCAGCGGCGCGGTGCGAGAGCTCCTCCATCCCCAGGGCCGCTGTGGGAACCCCTAGGCATGGCCCCACAGGCCTGTGCAGTAATCCTCCATTGGCAATAGCCTCAATCCAGTTCCTAGTGGACAATTGCTCGCATCTCAAAAATGCCATGACATGTGTCACTTACTGACATTCACGTTGGCAGTCCCAGCAGAGAGGCTAAGCATGCGATGGGGCACAGAAAATAATCTTCCTTCTTACTTAGTAAGTTGGGAGAGCAACCTGGAGAAGAGTGCTCTGCATATACACACTCTCTTTCTCACACTCCTCTCTCTGGAAGTAGCCATTGCTATAGTTGCCAAGCATGTTATTCCATTTCAATAGGCTACTTCATAAAATTTCCAAAATGCTTCTTGGGGAAGAGAAACTCCCTGGCTGTCGTGTTATTGTTGGGTACTTTGAGGAGGCTTTTTTTATTTTTAAACCAAAGTCGAAGTTTTCAGCTTGACGATGTTGTCTGCCATGGCCGCTTTTTAATAAGGTCCCGCTGGGCTAGTATGTACCCATTTCACGTGAGTAGCTTATACATGTTTGGTAGCACATTCAGATGCAGAAGTGTTTCTGCTCTTACCGGAGGCGGTGTTAGCCACTGGGGGCCCTAAACAGGAATATTACACACACACACACCCCCTCGAGCTGCTCAGGGTCCTAAGCAATTGCTTAGTCTGCTTATGCCTAGCGCCAGCTCTGGCTCTTACAGTCACATGCCTGAGTCCAGGACCTTTCAGAACTACAAAAGGCTGAAGGGCAGGGAAAATTCCATCGAGAAGCATTCAGGTCGCCAAGAAACAGCCAGGATCTGTTTAGGCTTAAAACGCCTTGTTGTTTTGGGGGGGAGGTAGAGAAGGGGAGCACATAGCTTTTAAATGTTGAAATGCAAGGATTGTTTAACTGATTTATCCTTCATTATAGGAATGTTATGCTTGGGGGGGGCACTAAGCTTTTTAATATTTCTAAGGAGTTAGAGTGTTTTTTGAACATTCTTGTATGCAGTGATGTTGTAGCTGTGCTGTTCGCAGGCTATTAACGAGACAAGGGGTGTGAATAAAAGATATTACTTCACCCACCTTGTCTCTCTAACATCCCCCACATTTTCAAACCTTAATAATTATACTTCCCCTTCTGTGATGTGACGGCCTCAGCACTCCCTGAATAACAGCCCCTGTACTCCTTGTTCATCCCCTGGGAAGCACAGAGACCTGCTGACTACTGCTCCCCCTTGGGATTAAGATGACGAAAATGGATGGTGGGGAGCCAAGGTCAGAGCTCTGTCCCCCTCTGCACTAGCTCCCAGGGTGGGGCTGGTGCACCAGTGAGAGCAATCTGAGGCACAATCTCTCCAGTGTTTCTGCTGGGCCTGGCCAGTTCTGCACCACCACCGCACAGACAGAGCTGTGGCATAAATGTCACAACCAAGCCCATATTACCAGAGAAGCCTGCTTTTGCAAGGAAATTAACCAGATGAACCAATAATTCTCTTCTGTTCCTATTCCTGTGATTCCATGGCCCTACAAACACATGATGTACTCAATTCCTGCTGCATCCCATGCTATGAATCTTGCAACTAGACTGCTGCAGCCGTCTCCTTTCTCCTCTCTAAGGACAATAGTAAAATCCACCAGCCACTTCCTGCACTAATTGGATCAGGTTCTCTCTAAGAAATTAATTGCCAGTTGAACAGATTTGTTTCCACTATGGGTGAGCAAAAAAAGAGCATGAACATGATTTATTGTGTGAAAGGGACCACTACAGGTTTGTAGTTCAAAAGGCCTGGACTGATTTCTTTTCTCTTTTCCTCCCCTATCCAAATTCCTCTGTAAGCAGATATGCAAAAGGGCACATACTGAGTTAAACTGACTTTTTGAAGGCTTCTCACACTGTACAAACAACTTCTGAGGCCAGTCAGGAGCCAAACCAGCATGTAGCAGTTCATTCCAGCACTTGTAGAGGAAAGAGGGTGAAAGAAAATTAGATCACTCAAGGACAGCTTCCTCCTGTTTCTTCTATGTCCCACTACGCCCCCAGGCCTATGACCTGCTAATGTCCTTTTCCTCTTTGTGACGTCATGCCCCAGTTAAGATAATGGCATGTTTGTACATTTCCATAGCACCTTCCACTGTAAAGGATCCAAAGTGCTTTGAAAATTCTTTTCACAGCACTCACTTCGTCCATCACTGAAATGCAGCCAGGTCTGAAATGCAGCAACATGGCAGCCACTTAACAGTGCCTAGCAACGCTACACAGCTGTTGAAGACAAGAAGGGAAGATGTCTATACACAAATGCAGCTACAGGGACAATTTTACATAGGAAGGATATAAATAGCAGAGTTGAAATTTGGCCAGAATGCTGGGGTTAACAAACCAACTCTTGCTGGTAATGCGTTGGGTTCTGTAATAACCACAACTAGTGAGTGCCTCTGATTTTCATCTCATCTGAATGACATCAGAATAGTGCCCCCTATTAATGTGCTTGGGCATTGCTTCAACACAGATTCAAAAGGAAGCATGCCTGACTCCACTGTACCACCCAGCTACTGCCCAATGCCAACAGCAGCAGACAGGCTCATAGCCCAAAAGGGATATGGCATGGATTGCATCACACTTTTACAGTAAAATAATCCACCTCACACATGCACTCTGGGAGCCTGGCTGCTCAGCTGGCCCGTAACTAGGGGGCTGCACACTTTGTGGCTTTGATAGGCCAAGCGCATTGCACACAACAAGGACTCCTTGCACCGCTCCATTACCTCCCACAAGTTCCCTGTGTGCCACCCTCTCCCTATATTTCTGGGATTCCCTGCAATGCCCACCACACCTCCTCACCAGTGGTGGATTTCCCGTGAAACAGACCGTGCGGTGGCATGGGGCCCCCAGCGACAGGGGGCCCCAAAATGCAGGACAAATCTGACAAATGACTGAATTTAATAAGCAAGTCGCGAAGCGGTCCAGGCTTTCTGCATTCTGCCAACTGTGCTCCAAACTTGTTTTTTTTGAAGTAGTCTAGCAAAGAATTTTGCCTTGCCATTTTTTTCGCTGTCTCAGCAATAGCATAACAGCAACTAAGGGAAATTGTCATTTGCCAATCAAAGTCTGTCTGCTTGACCAATTATCCAATTGAACAAAAGCACCCCCCCACACACACTTTGCAACAATCCTTGTGATTTGTCATTAAAAACACGGGATTAACTGCATTAAACCTAATTGGGTGGTCCACGGCCCACCAAGACCCATCCGTGGCTATGCCCCTGCTCTTTCAGACATTTTTAATCTGCCTAAAATCAAGGTCAGTTTTTTAGCAACAATGAAGCAACACTGAGTCTGGCAGTCAAAAACGCAAAAAAATGAAGGTGAGGCAAGAAGATTAAGCTAAGCACAAAGACAGTTTGTCATCTTATTTTAAAAAGCTTGAAGTATTGACTAGTGGACATGCATCAAAAAGTATGGGCAAGGAAACATTTGAAGTATCTGATCACTTGCTGAGTTGTGGGGATACCACAATGATTGCAAAAGTTGAACAAGTGGACTCTGAAGTGCCAATGGAACTACAAAATATTGGTAATTTTGTCAGAGTAAGGGAAGAAACCTACCCTGAAGATATTGCATTATGGCCAAAATCTGTTTCATTGGATATGATAGAATATTTCTTAGTAAATAAACCGAAAAATGTAGGTAATATGGAAAATTTGAGAAATGAGTAAGGTTGCAGAACAAAAGCAATTTATAGGTTTTCATGAGTCCCATTTTCTGAGGATGAAGAAAAATGGGACGACAGACATGAGAATTTGGTTGATTTTTTTTTCCGGAAACAACTAAGGCAGTCTACTGTTATGTTTGCAGATTATTCCCTGACCATAGTAAAGGAAAACAAACATTTGTTGACGGGCACTCTAATTGGAGAAATGTTGCAAGACATATTGCTGATCATGAAACTTCCAAAGCTCATATTAATGCTGTGTGTAAGTTCGTTTAAAGGTGTAAAGTATCTGGAAGAATTGATTCTGTGTTATCGGCTCAGTTTAAAAAAGAGTGTGCTTATTGGAGGAAAGTGCTGAGACGTGTTCTTGCCACCGTCAAACTGCTGTCTTCTTTGGGACTAAGAGGACATGATGAGTCATCACTGTCAAATCAAAAAGGTAATTTTTAACCTGCCTTGAGTATCTTAGTGAATTTGATGATTTTCTCAGAGACCATTTGAAAAATTATCAGTATTGTGGCTCAGGGAAGACCAACTTTTTAATGCACCAAACCTACGATGAATTCATCACTATAATGGCAGAGCAGCTCAGAAACCAATTCACTGATGAAGTAAAAGATGCCAAGTACTATTCCATAATAGTCGATTCAACACCAGATGTGAATCATGTAGACGAATTAACACTAATTTTAAAATATGTGACCAACAATGGTGATGTTGTAGAGCATTTTCTTTGTTTTGTCCGGCTAAAATCCCACACTTCTGAATGTCTAGAGACAACTGTTTTGGAAATCATTGCAAATTTAGATTTGGGCTTCAAAAATTGTCGTGGGCAGAGCTTTGATAACGCTGCAAATATGGCAGGAAAATAATCAGGTCTATAGGCAAGACTGAACAATGCAAGCCCCTCTGCTTTATTCATACCATGTTCCAGACAGTCCTTAAATTTAATCTGCAAAGTTGCAGCCGAATCTTGTAAGGGAGCTACACATTTTTTTGACTTTGTTCAAAATGCGTATGCCTTTTTTTTCCGTTTCCATGCATCAGTGGAGTATGCTACAATCACGTCTGGAGCAGGCAAATACAAAACATTAGATAGTCAAAAGACTTTGTGATACCTGGTGGTCTGCTTGCGCAGATGCTCTTTTGGCTTTGAAAATGAGCTGCTATGATATAAAGAAAACCTTATTGGACATAGCCACATCAAATTCTGAAAAACCGTGTGCGAAAACTGAAGCAAAATCCTGAGTAGAAAAGTTTGAAAAGTACAGTATTGCTGTTTTTACTCTTTTGTGGAACCATTTACTTCAAAGAATTAATGCCATTAGGAAATCACTGCAAAAGGTTGATACAAATGTATTAAATGCTGCACAATTGTTAGCCTCAGTTGAAAGTTTTGTCATGGAAGTTCAAAATGACTATAGCTCGGGGGAAGCAAAGGCACTAACATTAACAGAAAATATAGGTTCCCCTGATATATCTGATGAGAAATGTAAAAAAAGCAGGAAGTTATTTTTTGATGAAACTAGAGACAATGAAATCAATTTAAAAGGGAAAAAGATTATTGTTGAGACTGTCAATGTTATTTGTGACACAATAGTAGTGCAATTGCAGAGTAGAGGTGAATCTCTAAAGAAAACTGTTGATTTATTTTGCGTGTTTTTTGACAAAAGTATAGATGAAAATGCTAAAAGCCACTACAGTAAGAAATTAAGTGAATTCTACTGAGAGGACATAGACATAAATCTTTTTGAAGATGAAGTGAAACATTTCATTCATTTTATCAAAAATTATGAGGTCTGTGCTTCGAGATCACCAGTTGATTTGTATAGACTTGTACGTGACGGTTTGCAGGCAACCTTTCCAAATGTAGAAACCATTCTGAAAATATTTTTAACAATATCTGTCCTTCCGGTGAATGTTCTTTTTCTGTATTGAAACGAGTTAAAAATTATTTGTGAAATATGATGAGTCAGGAACATTTGACAAGTTTGGCAATATTGACAATTGAAAGTGCCTCTTTATAAAATATTACTTACAATGACTTAATTGATGATTTTGTAAAGAAAAAGTGTAGAAAAAAAGTCAGGGGGTTGGATAAGGGGCAGGGAGTCCCAGGGGGCAGTTAGGGGATGGGGGCAGTTGGATGGGGTGGAGGTTTGGGAGGGGGTGGTCAAGGGACGGGGAACAGGGGGCGGTTGGATAGGGCAGAGGTTCTGGGGGGGGCAGTCAGGGGACGGGGAGCGGGGGGGTTAGATGGGGCTTGGGTTCCCAGGGGGCCGTTAGGGGCGGGGGTCCCAGGAGGGGGCAGTCAGGGGACAAGGAGCCGGGGGGGGGGGGTTGGATGGGTCAAGGGTCTTGAGGGAGGCAGGCAGGGGGCCGGAAGTGGGAGGGGGCGGATAGGGGGCAGGAGCCAGGCTATTTGGGGAGGCACAGCCTTCCCTCCCCGGCCCTCCATACCGTTTCACACCCCAATATGGCCCTCTGACCAAAAAGTTTGCCCACCCCTGAGATAAGGCAATCCAGGTGTCAACATGTTAAACTCTGTTGGGAGGATAGGCAGAGATTAAATGGGGTATTATGAGGCTGAAAGGCATTAATGGGTGTCATCAACTAGTTTGATGCAATGGCAGAGGTGCCTGAAGCTGTGACAATGCTAAAGAGCTGGGCATCATGAGTCCCCTATTACCTCCCTCCCTCTTTTGGTTTTCTAGTCCCATTCTCCCGCCCCCCTCCCCCCGCAAAACCAGTATGGTTTTGACCACATATGCTTAGAACATTCCCTGAAATTTTGGCATTGAGCGGCTGTGGCATTCAAAAATTATTCCACTACACAAAGACAGGGCAATGCCGGAAAACTGGGTGAAAGGCCTGTGCAACCTTAGCCACTAACTTTCATTAGTCAGCACGCAGGCCCCAAAACTTTAACCAACTGTAAAGAAAACTATGGAAAAATAGGGTAGCCCACACTAATCTGTTATTACTCCAGTGGAAACAGACCCAGCAGCCCCACCCCAGGCCTCATTCTCTGCTGCCTGGCACCATGGCCGTGTAAAATTCTACCAAATCAGAATGGCAGTGGTGACTGCATTTGCGCTGGCATAAATGACCATGTAAGCTGCAGGATCATGGCCAATTAGGCCCTTCATCTCTGCCCAAATACATACAAGAATGTTTCCCAAACTGGTCTGTGAGCTGCTTACTGGCAGTGTGCAGCAAGCTGGCTGGTTGCACAGTGCTGGCTCCTCCACTTTGCTTCCAGCTACTAAATCACATTCAAAGAAGCTAAGCGACATAAATATTTGCCCAATATTACTTTCCATATAAGCAATTGCTGCATTTACCACAGGGATGTTATATGACCACAAACAGGCAAGGAAGTGGTTCAGACAATCACAAATGGGAAGGGAGGTCCAAAAGGCAATCTCTCTACCAATACATGCCCCACACTACGAAGAAAAGTAAGAATCCCTGGCTTACAGGAGAGCAGTGATTCACAAACAGTGGGCTACAGAGCACAGCTATATAGTGTACAGAACTGACAGCCTCCCAATGGTGAAGAATGTGTAATGGAAACAAGAGGGTTTCCTGCCATCCTAGAAAGTGTAATTTGTGCATAAGCAATTCCTTATGCAGACTTTCCTTCTATGCCAACTGGGGCTCTCTGTATGCTTCTGACTGGCTGGGCTGCAGCACAAGCATTGAAATCCATTAATGAGTCTCTTTTTTGTTAGGTGTTCCTTTAGTGTAACCTCACCAGTGACCAAATTTGCTAACAGCATCTAAGTCAGAGGGATAACAAATGTACAGGACAGACTCAACGTGATTTGCAGAGTAAACCAGCGGCCGCTGCAGGCACCAGGAAATCCAATCCTAATAAATAAAAATTCTGACAGCCAAGGAGAAGAAATAAATGGCACCAATGCAAAATGAGGTGAGGAATCCTGCATAGTTGTCAGCCAGTCATTGCCTTACACTGAGCTGATTTTCATTTACTAGTGTGCTAACTTCTTCTGTGAACATGCATTCTCACTGCTGCAAGGAAAGTGTGGGAGTGGGAGGCTACGTGGTCAAAGAACTGGTGTCTATCAGACATTGTCAACAAGCACTTCAGTTAAGGAAGCCAGCAGAACACACGCATCCAGACCTGCCCCTAAAGTGAAATAAAAATATTTTTTGTTTCTAGCCTTAGCCCTGGATGATGATAAAAGATGATTCTACAGGGCAGTGTGAAGAATTGTAGAGTCATGCTTCCCAATGGCAAATGCCCTGCTCCCATCACTGATAAATAATGTTTACAGATAACACAAAAATCAGGGAGGCATAAGAGGACATAGCACCGATTTAGAGCAATCTGGATCACTTGGTAGACTGGGTGCAAGCAAACAATATGTGTTTTAATATGGTTAAATGTAAAGGTATACATGGAGGAACAAAGAATGTAGGCTGTACTTACACAATGGGAAGCAGACACTGAAAACAATATGGTGGTCATGGTGGCTAATCAGCCAAACATCAGCTCCCAGATGAAACTGGGAGTCAAAAGGCTATTTGAATAGGAATAAAGAGGTTATTTTACCTCTGTATTTGGAACTGGTGTGACCACTGCTGGAATCCTGGGTCCAGTTCTGATGTCCACAATTCAAGAAGGATAATAAATTGGAGAGGGTTCAGAGAAAAGCCATGAGAACGATACAAGCATTAAAAACCCACACCTTCTAGTGATAGGCTTAAAGAGCTCAATGTATTTAGCGTAACAAAGAAAAAATTAACAGGTGATTTGATTGCAGTCTATAAGTGCCTACCTGGGGAATAAATATTTAATAAAGGGCTCTTCAATCTAGCAAAGAAAAGTATAACATGATCCAGTGCCTCAAAGTTGAAGCTAGACAAACTCAGACTGGAAATAAGATGTTAATTTTTAACAGGGAAGGTAATTCATCATTGGACCTTTACCTACAGTCATGGTGGATTCGCCATCACTGACAATTTTTTAAGTTGGATGTTTTTCTAAAAGCTATGCTCTAGGCCAAACTTTAGAAACCTGAGGACCCCCATTTTGATTAGGGTTGCCAGGTGTCCGGTTTTCGACCGGAATGCACGGTCAAAAAGGGACCTGGCTTCTCCGGTCAGCATCACTGCCCGGGCTGTTAAAAGTCCAGTTGGTAGCACAGCAGGGCTCAGGCAGGTTCCCTGCCTGCCATAGTTTCACATGGCTCCTGGAAGCAACAGCATGTTCCCCCTCTGGCTCCTATGCTTAGGGGAAGCCAGGGGGCTTGGCACGCTGCCCCCACCCCAAGCACCAGCTCCACAGCTCCCATTGGCCAGAAACCATGGCCAATGGGAGGTGCAGGGGTGGTGCCTGCAGACAGGGCGGCGCCTGCAGATGGGACAGTGTGCAGAGCTGCCTTGACGTGCCTCCATGTAGGAGCTGGACTGGGGACATGCTGCTGCTTCCAGGAGCTGCTTGAGGTCAGCGCCACCCACTCCCGCACCCCAACCTCCTGCCCCAGCCCTGATCCCCCTCCCACCCTCCGAACCCCTCTAACCCAGCCCAGAGCACCCTCCTACACCCAAAACCTCTCATCCTCAGCCCCACCCAAAAGCCCGCACCCCCAGCTGGAGCCCTCACACACCCCCACACCTCAACCCCCTACCGCAGCCCAGAGCCCCCTCTCGCACTCCAAACCCCTCAGCCCCAGCCCGGAGCCCCTTCTACACCCCAAATCCCTCATCCTGACCCCACACCAGAACCTGCACCCCCAGCCAGAGCCCTCCCCACTCCCTGCATCGCAACCCGCTGTCCCAGCTCGGAGCCCCCTCCTGCATCCTGAACCACGTATAGTTTGTCCCCCTGTAGTTTGTCCACCCCTGCTCCAGGCATTATTTTGGGGGAAGTTCTGAGGCCTGTGTTATGAAGGCCAAACTAGATGACCACCATGGTCCCGTCTGGCCTCGGAATCTATGAATCAATTAATGAATCCTCCCAAGATTTGACATTTGGGATGGTCAGCTGTTACTTCCACTACATGTCCTCAAGTCGTATATTATTTCACTATGTGACTTTTGCCTTCTGACTCTGCACCAACCTCTAGGTAATTGATCCTAGGTTCCTTAATCAATGACCATTAGTTTTTTCCATCACATATGCAGGTAGGCCAAGAATGAAATGTCTCATTTAAAAAGCTGTCACCACATTACTGTATTCAAGACCTAATCATGTTGGATCCTTTTATTATGCAAGACATAGAATTATAGAATCATAGACGATTAGGGTTGGAAGAGACCTCAGGTGGTCATCTAGTCCAACCCCCTGCTCAAAGCAGGACCAACCCCAACTAAATCATCCCAGCCAGGGTTTTGTCAAGCCGGGCCTTAAAAACCTCTAAGGAAGGAAATTCTACCACCTCGCTAGGTAACGCATTCCAGTGCTTCATCACACTCCTAGTGAAATAGTTTTTCCTAATATCCAACCTAAACTGCCCACCGCCTGCAACTTGAGACCATTGCTCCTTGTTCTATCATCTGCCACCACTGAGAACAGCCTAGCTCCATCTTCTTTGGAACCCCCCTTCAGGTAGTTGAAGGGCTATCAAATCCCCTCTCACTCTTCTCTTCTGCAGACTAAATAAGCCCAGTTCCCTCAGCCTCTCCTCATAAGTGATGTGCCCCAGCCCCCTAATCATTTTTGTTGCCCTCCGTTGGACTCTCTCCAATTTGTCTACATCCTTTCTGTAGTGGGGGGACCAAAATTGGATGCAGTACTACAGATGTCGCCTCACCAGTGCCAAAAAGAGGGGAATAATCACTTCCCCCGATCTGCTGGCTATGCTCCTACTAATGCAGCCCAATATGCCATTAGCCCTCTTCACAACAAGGGCACACTGTTGACTCATATACAGCTTCTCATCCACTGTAATCCCCAGGTCCTTTTCTGCAGAACTGCCACTTAGCCAGTTGGTCCCCAACCTGTAGCAGTGCATGGGATTCTTCTGTCCTAAGTGCAGGACTCTGCACTTGTCCTTGTTGAACCACATCAGATTTCTTTTGGTCCAATCCTCCTATTTGTGTAGTTCACTCTGGACCCTATCCCTACAGCACATCTACCTCTCCCCCCACCCCCCAGCTTAGTGGCATCTGTGAACTTGCTGAGTGTGCAATCTATCCCATCATCCAGATTATTATTGAAGATGCTGAATAAAACTGGCCCCAGGACCGACCCATGGGGAACTCTGCTTGATACCGGCTGCCAACTAGATATTGAGCTGTTGATCACTACCCATTGAGCTCAACAATCTAGCCAGCTTTCTATCCACCTTATAGTCCATTCATCCAATCCATACTTCTTTAACTTGCTGGCAAGAATACTGTGGGAGACCGTATCAAAAGCTTTGCTAAAGTCAAGGTATATCACATCCACCGCTTTCCCCGTATCCACAGAGCCAGTTATCTCATCATAGAAGGCAATCAGGTTGACCAGGCATGACTTGCTCTTGGTGATTCCTTGTTGACTGTTCCTGATCACCTTCCTCTCTTCCAAATGCTTCCAAATGGATTCAAAATGGAACATAAGTTTCCCACGAATACAATAATTTGTCACACCAAAGGTTGTGGTGTACTCCCAAACAGAACATTGCCTTATTCTGCTTATTACAATCGGAATGCTGTTTTATGTTCTTGTTGTGGTAATTTTTAAGAGGCTTGATGTCACATTACCAGTCCTCAGGATGTTGAAGCTCTACTTTCTTTTCATTGTTATGAAACACCTAATGCCCTATCCTTTCTTCTGTGTTGCAGAACCATCTGCAGAAACCAAGCAATGTGCAGTGAGTTACTCCAGGGTGGCAAATGTCTCCATGGACAATTGGCAAGCAGAGCTGGAAGCTGAATAGCATCAGCCTTCTTAATCATAGGATACTGTTGTAGAGCGTGAGTTGGCAGGTTAAGCAAAGTGGAAAAGTCATTCACAAATTGCATGCATACATCTTACTTCATTCATCACGTTGTGTTTCCCTTTCATCCACATCCCTGAGCCCCATACACATTGCTGGCATTCTCGCTCTATCCCATAGAAGTACAAGGTTGCCACAGCCACTGCTTCCCAAAGATATCTGCAGTCATTGAACAGCCAGCTCAGTCACATGCAATGTTATGTGCTAGAGTTTAAGCTTTTTCTACTGACCTTTTTTTATTTCTTCGTCTCTTGAATCCACTGCAATGTTTCCTGATCCAGTACCAGAAAAACTTTGGAGGGAGCAGGGTATTACAAAAGTAATCACTCAGCCCCTCAATGCCGGCTCCCTTGAGCTATGTTCCAAGGTCTAAATGCCAGCCATAGAGCAGGCTTTGAAAGCAGTGCATCTCTGACAATTCTGTATAAGGTCCTGAAAGACCAAATTGGTGTTTCCAAAACTGCATTGTTTCCCTTCAGCTCTTCTCCTGTACTGTAAGAACAATTTTTGTTCATAGCCACATAAAGATCCTTAAATAACTACTTAACTCCTTATCTGAAAAAGACAACTCCCCATAGCCACTAAAATTCATCTTCATTATAATTCACCACAGTAAGTTATATAATCAACAAAGCAGATACAGTCCTTGCCCCAGATGTTTTAAGTAACAAATTACACATCAGAGTTCAGATGTAATACACAATATGACTAGAAGATAACCTAATATCTCCCCCTACCCTTCAATATTTTGGGAGATTAACAGTGCAAGGCTACACAGAAGAGATGTGGGTTTGGAAAGGCTTGAATGAGGGGCTGGCAATGACTGGATTCCTTAATGTACATGGAAAACAGAATTTTTCCGCCACTGACCCACTCACTAGCTGGGTAATTGCAAAGGGTGCTGGGGTCTCATTCAGAAGAAGTGCTGATGGACTGATACTTCCCAGCAAAAACACCACTCCAGTAAGTACGCAAGTGTACATGCACTTTTGTGGTTATAAGTTTAAAGGTCATGCCAGACAATTGACTCGCAAAGTTGTAAGGTAAATTCTGTTTTCTTTTGTGTTTAGTCTGTTCAGTCATTATCCCCATCCTCACCAAAATAAAGAATTCAAGTAAATAATAGAACTTACATCACTTTTGGAGGGCTCTGCTTTTCAAATCTGTTTCCTTTGTCTCAAATTACATCATCAGACTGTCAAGAGGGTGGCTTCTTGTTTATGTATGAATTCCTTTTTCTCTATTTTAATACAATTTTTAAAAAAAATCTCACTACTCTACCCTTCATCCAGGCCTAAAACCAGCTCTAACAAAGACTGCCTAAAGCCAAATGTAGCCAGTTAGAACCAACTTCTCCAACTTTAATTATGGTACCTGTACTTACGATTTTTCTTTAATATTAGAAATGTGAGGGACTCTATCTTGCTTCAACTGAAAATTTTCAAACTCAGTGCATGTATGAGACTTGGAAAATCCTGTCCCTCCCAGAAAAATCCTCATGTAAATAACACAGGAGTGACTTCTCCCAGCGAGCAAAGGAAATATTAAAAGAATCAATGTTTATGCACTGAGTTGTAATCACCCAACACTGCTGGTCTGTCTGAGGGGGAAACAGCCACCAATTAGGCAGAATGAATTCTAATGACCAATCAATAGGAATGACCCGACATAGCAATGGCCAACTTTCTGTGGCAGTTGGCAGTAGACAAATGGCTGCATGGCTGTTCAAAGGGAACAAGTCATTCATAAATGCAATGCACACTTTGTACTTAATCCATTGGTGTCAGAAGGAGTTACACGCACACACGAGTCACTGAGAACATCAGAGTGGAGGCACTTTCTCTCGATAAGGGGTGCTGGGAAATGGATGGTTCCCATCATCCTAACCAGAAAAATCAAGAGGTTAAAAAAATAGTTTCAAGAAAAAATTGTATTAAGGAAATTGCATGACATTTAGTGAGGCATTTATTTTAACAGTGTGAATAAACAAGCAGACAAAGTCCATGTTTTTCAACTTCAGTGGGGGCTCTTGGCCAAGAAGAATAAGTAAACTAGATGGGCTGTGTCGTTTTAAACTTTTTTTACTGAGAACACATGCAATATTTCTCAATCAGTTCAAGAGTTGTCATTTCCGGTATGGTAAGACTGCTCCTGTCCCCCCTCCCCCCTCCAACCCTCTCCCTGGTGTGGGGGGAAAAACCAATGTCATTGTAAGCTACAGTACTGCTATCTGCTCATAGAATGGCAGGCACTTTTGAGTTTGTGTACAGTTATGAATAACAATCTATTTGTAAGCAATGTCAAAGAATACTGAGCACATGTATTCGCACATATATACGGTGGCAATGATCCAAGTATTCTGCCTTGCTCCCTGCAGCCTTACAACCATCCTGTCCCAAGCAGGGTTGGATTATGCAACCACTTGGCATGTTGGAGAGACATAAGTATCTCTTTGGGCATGTCTTCATTGCAGAGCTAACTGGGGTGACTGGCATCTGGGTCTGAGTGGCCAAGTTGGCTCAGTGGCCTTGGCTCTCTTGGCTCAGTGGCCACACTGCAAAACCATATTTGAGTGTGTCCACTCGACTGCACCCACATTGGTGCTGCATTCACTTGTGTGAGGCACTGGGACTTCTGGGTGTCAGATTCCAGGGTTCCGAGTGCTGCAGGAAGCTGAGCCACTCTATGGCTTTCCTAGTGAATTGTGGGAGAACTTGTCTGTCCTTCTAGGCACATGGGGTGGGGGGAATTGTAGGAAGGCAATGGAGGGCTAGCTGCACTTTAGTATCCCCACTGCAAAGTGGGCTGGATATCAGGTCAAGTTCAAGCAGCACTCTGGCTTTAGCCTATAACCCGGCACCGGCCAGCTTGCTGAGGTGTAAAGCACCACCACTTGAGAGCAGAGGGCATGGCTAAAGGGGCAGTTTGCCCTAGGCCAGCAGTTCTCAAACTATGGGTTGGGAGCCCAAAGTGGGTCACAACCTCTTTTTAATGGGGTCGCCAGGGCTGGCTTAGACTTGCTGGGGCCCAGGGCCAAAGCCAAAGCCGAGGGCTTCAGCCATGGGCGGTGGGGTTCAGGTTACAGGCCCCCTGCCTGGGGCTGAAGCGCTTCAGCTTTGGCCCCCCAACCAGGGTAGCAGGGCTCAGACTTTGGCTTTGCCCCCCCTCCAGAGTAGTGGGGTTCAGACTTTGGCTCCCCCTCCCTCTCCCCCCTCCCCGGGCAGTGGGACTCTGGTGGGCTCAGGCTCTGGTCCCCTGTCCTGGGGCTATGTAGTAATTGTTGTTGTCAGAAGGGGGTCGCGGTGCAATGAAGTTTGAGAACCCCTGCCCTAGACCATTTGAGAGGGCTCCCAAATTGAGTGATGCTGTGACTCCACACACTGGGTCGCAGTGCTATTCACTGAAATTTTGCCAGCAGCCCTCCATCATGATGGGCCAGACCTGAGTGGCATTGTGCCCCGGCACGCCATTTTGCAATGCTTGGAGCAGGAGCCGGGCCCAGGATAGGAGCAGCCACCGCAGGGTGATTGTAGTCTGGGCTCACGCTCCAACACACACACAGAGAGCCATCTCCCCTCAGCAATAATTTTATTTAGAAGAGTGCAGGTAGGGGGTGGGGTCCTCAGTTTCAGATTTTGCCCTGGGCCCGCTCAAAAACCTCAGTGAGGCCTTGCACTCATGTAAGGGGTTGGGGGGGGGAGTGAGAGAGAAAGCCAGGTTAGGGGCAATGCCTTCTCTGCAGTGAAGAGAGAAGGTAGTGTTGATGATTTAGTAGTTGGCATGCTTTCCTTGTAAGTAATTACTGCACCAGTGCCCCAGCATATTGAGGGAGGTGGGGCGCTGTGTTGATGGGGGTATCACTTTCCAATGAACTCAAAACTAAGGTGTTGATCATTTGTGGTCATTAAAAATTTCATTTGCCTATGGGTAAATTGGACAAATTCAAGTTCAGTTCATTGCATTTTATCTTCTTAAAACTGACTTGCCGTTTCAATCATATATAGTATGCTTGTTCTAAATTGTTAGATAGTGTTGCTGTGCACCATTAAAGAGGTGCTGTGTTCTGCTCCAGAACTGGCTGCATTTCAGCCGTGGCTCTTGTTGCAGACCAATAATTTGTATGTTTAACATCTAAAGTGCACTGGGATCCTTCAGGCTGAAAGGCACTGAAGAACTATACTATTGTTATTTGATGGAAGACTGAAATAAGTGTTTCACTTGTTTTGTGATCTACATTTGCCTCTGCAAAAACACATATTGGTTACCTGCATAATCTGTGTAAATGCCTAGCAATTCTGATCACACTAAAAATGATTGATGACTATGGTTAAATGTCTGATGTAAAATTTGCAGCTGAAAATCTGCTCACATGATTCTAATTACTACAAATAAGTTCAGGGCTGTTGAGATTTTTGCAGCTTTGTGTGAAAGTCCAGGCCAGGAGTCATCCCCTTGAGGTTAGAAAAGGTTTCATCTGTCTGTGGTTAGAAAAGGCTCAACCACTTAGTTATCCAGAAATGCATAACAAATGATGTGTGTACTGCTATAGCCAGAAGCACATTTTGGGAGCCACAACAGGCTGTGAGGCAGTCACCGAAATCAATCCCATTTAGAACTGGTTCAGACACCTTAATGATATTTTTGCCTTTCAGTTGCTGGGGTTCAGTGTAATGGAAGTAGATTCAGATTTCAGGCCTGAATGTGACCTCAGGCAGTCGCTGAAGTCATAGCATGGACTCTCCACTTTTTGTTGACAGCAAACCCCCTTTTCATTTCAGATTGTATCTACCTAGGGGCTCCCAGTTCCATCTAGGCAAAGAGGGGGAGACTCAACTGCCAGTGGCTTATGATACACACAAGGGTAGCCATCTTCATCTCCAGGTGTGTCTTGGGGCATGGCTACACTTGCAGATGTAGAGTGCTTTAGTTAAACCAGCCTTCGCAGAGCGCAGTAGGGAAAGCGCTGCAGTCTGTCCACACTGACAGCTTCAAGCACACTGGCGTGGCCACATTTGCGGCACTTGCAGCAGCATTGAGAGCGGTGCATTCTGGGCAGCTATCCCAGCATGCAAGTGACTGCAACGTGCTTTTCAAATGGAGGGGTGGAGTGTGATAGGGAGTGTGTTGTATGTATGTGGGGGGAGAGAGAGTGGGTTTTGGGGGGGCTGAGAGCATGTCAGCGTGCTGTCTTGTAAGTTCAGACAGCAGCAGGCCCCCCGCTCCCGCCTCTCTCTCTCACACACAGCATTCCACACTAATGGCTTGCTTTGTCTCGATCTGCTCCGGCTGTCAGAAATGGAGTTTTCAAAGGGCATATCCGCATTCCTGCAGGGATTCAAAAACAATGACAAGAATGGCCACTTGACTTAAAAAGAAAAGGAGTACTTGTGGCACCTTAGAGACTAACAAATTTATTTGAGCATAAGCTTTCGTGAGCTACAGCTCACTTCATCGGATGCATCTCACTTCATCGGGAGCATAAGCTTTCGTGAGCTACAGCTCACTTCATCGGTTGCATCCGATGAAGTAAGCTGTAGCTCACGAAAGCTTATGCTCAAATAAATGTGTTAGTCTCTAAGGTGCCACAAGTACTCCTTTTCTTTTTGCGAATACAGACTAACACGGCTGCTACTCTGAAACCTGCCACTTGACTTAAGGGGATTATGGGATGTTTCCAGAGGCTGATCAGAGCACAGTAATGCAACACCTCGTCCACACTGGTGCTCCAGCGGGGGCGCAGCAAACATTATTCCACTGACCGAGGTGGAGTACCAGCAGCGCTGTAGCCGCAGAGTCAGAGCGCTCTACGTGCCTTGCCAGTGTGGA
The DNA here is from genome assembly GCF_015237465.2 of Chelonia mydas. Taxonomy (NCBI): domain Eukaryota; kingdom Metazoa; phylum Chordata; order Testudines; family Cheloniidae; genus Chelonia; species Chelonia mydas. The sequence goes on from NC_051246.2 coordinate 65,285,773, forward strand.
CGGGTAATGAGCTAGTGCACCTGGGGCTCCTTTATTGCGCTGTAACTCGCAAGTATAGCCAAGCCCTTGGACAACCCGAACAAAAGACTCGCTTTGTTCTTGTGATCCTGTATGCTGCCATGTAAGCAAACTGGTGAGGCGAATCTGCAGAAGGTCCTATCATGTCACTGGCAGCATATTTAATCATAGCAAGGTTATTAAAATAAAGTCCTACTGTTGAATAGACTCAGGGCAGGGGAAGGGAACAAGTGTTTAACCATGTAATTGCTGACTAATGTACCTGGTATATCTCCAGTATATGCACAGTCTCCATGCTTCCAAACAGAACAGATATTGTGTGTCTCCAATATATACACTTTCCATGCCACCAACTGGGTCTGGTACAACTTGGTATATGCCTGTATCCTGCCCTACTAAATGGATAGTGCACATCCTATGCTGTGAATGAAGTGTGTCAATGTAGCCACAGTGCTTTACTGCAAACCTGGTACAGCCATGCCTCGCTCTCAAGGGATTTCACTGAGCTTGGATTGTGAGCTCCTTGGGCCATGACCTATGTCTTCCTACTTGTTCAAACAGCACCTAGCACAATGGATTGGATGCAGTGTGGGTGGATCCTCTGGGCACTGCCATAATATAAATAAAATAATTTATATAAACTGACAGCACTTGAGTCGTGTGCAAATCTCCATCAGCAAAGGCATTATAATATTTATTGGTATGCAGAATTTTATGGTGTGGTTGCTCACCACTAGACAATTGGTAGACAATTGACTAGCAATGGCATTGTGGTTACCCATGTTTCTAAACTTTACTTGGGTTGCAGTGTAGTAGACCTTTATAATTGGGAAGGTTTGTTTGACATTTTTCATCAGGCGCTGCAATGATTTCTTTTACCTTTGGTTTATTCTCTTTCTCTATGAATCCTGAGATGTATTTAGCAATGACTTCTGCCAAGAAATAGGTAGATTAGTGGTAGAAGATGCTGATACAAAACCACTATATGTGGGAAAATGTTAAACAAAATTGCTATTGGAAAGACTCAACGCTGTATTAAAAGGCAAAGTAATTAGACTGAAAACATGGTGGGAACTGAAACAAAAAAGCTGATAAAAGTTTTATAAATTAATTTGAAAAATATCAGTAGGCGCAGGAGATAAAGGAATATCTGAATCTCTTCTTAATATTGAGATCACTGCCTCCTATACCAGAGACCAGTTATCCACTATGCTAAACATTAAAATTGAACACGTCAGATATGCTAAACAAATGTAGTCTGCATATGTCACCAAAGCAAGCCAATCAATTAAGGGCCACATCCAACTCCCATTGAAGTCAACAGGAAACTTTCCATTAAGGTTAATAGGAGTTGGATTGGGTTGTGAGAAACAAACAGGCACCCAGAGTGGTAAGACATTCTAAAATATTCCAAAGGGAATTATTGCTGCAGCACTGACCAAAAGGTAAATGCAGGCGGGTGGAGAGGCTTGGATCAGAGCCACAGCATATCAAAATTCAGAATATGCTTCAACTGAGCATTAGGCATTTTTGGAGCCATAATCATGGTCTATAGTGATGTGATCTGAGTGGAAAGGCCAGTTTTTAAAAAGGAAAAAAATTGATACTCTCCTAATTGTAGTTGCTGAAAGAGCCTCTCCCACCATCTGTTGGGGAATGTTCCTGCCCCAACATCGCAGGGACTGCCCAGTCCTAATTTTAGAAAACACTTGTTGGGCAAAACAGGTTATTTTAAGATGTCTCCTTTTTGTAACTGGAATCTTTCTATTGATCCTAGAAGCTCTAGTTGTGCATATCTTATTGAGGGGGGTGGCTATCAACCACAGCCCCTCTCAGGTGCCCCATAGGCCACCCCTCTATACTACCATCCCACTATAAATAACTCACTGCACATTTTAGCATGGGGATTACTCAACACACTGAAGTGTGAAATAATCCCCATTTCAAAGAAAGCGGCTGTCCGTCCTACAGTCTCCTGCTGGGGGAGGCCTGATGCCTAGATGGTGATCTGCACAGATCAATTCATCCCTGTTGTTCAAATACTTGTAGTGTTCCTTACTAGGCATCAAAGAAGCAGCCACGTTAGTCTGTATTCGCAAAAAGAAAAGGAGTACTTGTGGCACCTTAGAGACTAACAAATTTATTTGCGCTCAGATAAATTTGTCAGTCTCTAAGGTGCCACAAGTACTCCTTTTCTCCTTACTAAGCAGGCGCAGAAGAAACCTCTGCATCAAAGTAACCTTGGGAAACCAGCCTGCAGGTTTCAAGGTTCAGCTGTTTAAGGAAATACATTATAGACTGGTGCAGCAAAATGGCTTTATGTTTGCATATGAGCATGTTGGGTATATAGAAGCTTATGCATTGGTGTAGATAGGTGTGAGCATGTTTATTAGGTGGGTCTGCATGGGAGCATACATATCTAATTACATGGGTACTAGCTATGGATGGAGAAGAGTACATGTCTGCATGTGTGTATTAGGTATGTATGGGAGTATACATGTGTGTATATCAGGTGTTTAAGCAAGGGAGTAGATGTCTGCAGGTGTGTACTCTAGTAGGTATGTGTGCATTAGGTAGGCATGCATGGGAGCATATGTGGCTGAGTGTATGTACCTGTACAAATGATACGTATATATGGATGAGGTGAATGCATCTATGCAGGAAAAAATAAAGATACATCCTCCTCCATGAGATTACCTCTGCAGTCAGTGCCATTCTGTAGGAGGTTGCATTGGCTCAGAATTGTAGTTACTTTTACCTAACCTCCTGTCTTCAGGAGGATGTAGGATGTAGCAATGGGGAGACCTCTCTGGATAAGTCATCCTCCTTTCCCACATCTACCCTGAATTAGTGAGAAATAGGCAGTACAATTGCAGTGTTGTTGGTTTGTCACCTGCTGTGGGTATAGGCTGAAGGGAGGAGGAGAAGCACTCTAGTCCATAATCCTCCCCTCAGTCCTTCAAGTCATGCCATGAGGTTACCTCAGAAGAGGGGGGCCTGCACATCTGGGAGTTCTATAACTCCCATTTGGCCAGCATGCAGGACACATTGGATGTGCATGTTGATATGGACCAGGGACCAAAGTTTTAGATATTCCAGGCCAATTATAATCTGATTGCATGCATGTTTGTGTGTGTCTTTCTGAGCCTGTCCCCTGCCTTCTATCAATTGGAGAGGATGTGAAAGTAGCCCCACTCTGGCTGCACCTTCACCTCCAGCACACAGAAAAACAAACACAGCCATTCTTCTGTTTGTTGTTTTAGTGCAGGGCGCTCCTTCCATAACAAAACCATTTCCCTGCAGGCAGCAGGCTGAGACCTGTTTGCTTATTATTCTGCAAAGGAAAATGAGGGTTTTGGGAGGGGCACAGTCTTCAAGTATCTATATCCTGTTGATAAACAGAGAGAATGGAGGAGAGAGCCCTTCCAGCTGCCTCCTGCAAATATCCTTCTGAGGCTGTGGTATGTTTCCTCCTCATTCATGATTTCATGGGTTCTGTCTCACAGGCTAGGCCCATTTGGTGTGTGAACATTTCCCCTTGTCCCCTGCATCAGATGTGAACCTGGAAAGGGAAAACCTTGGTGCAAAGAAAGTTAATCCTTCACTGTACCAGAGACATTTATAACAGAGATGGATATGAACTCAGGAATGTGGAGTCCAGATCTGCATTTCACAGCTGACCCTTGCCTCTACAATGTTCAGAACCAATCCCACCCCCACCTCCCTCAATCCAAACACCCTCAAATGTTGGGGAAGTTTAGTTCTGGATCTCAACTTGGTGGCTCAATCCCATCACTAATTTAAACATCCTCCTAGCTTTTAAGTGGTCAGGGCATATTTGGACCCCAAGAGTGAGGTATTGCCTTGTTGCAAGAGAACCAAATGGACACAGACTCAGCACAATCTTTGCTAGTCTATTTTTAATGTACAAAAATGCACATGACAACAGTTCCTGTCATTGATTTGAGCAAGAATGGATAAAAATAGTGAGAAGAGCAGCAAAGTTTACCCAGAGGTAGCATTACTTTTTCAGTACTGCAGTGAAATAGCTCTGTCGTTGCATCCCCCAGCAGACTGCAGTTTCTCTTTGTGAGACAAGGTGGGTGAGGTAACATCTTTTATTGGAACAACTTCTGTTGGTAAGAGAGCCATGCTTTTGAGCCACACAGAGCTCAAAAGCTTGTCCCTCTCACCAACAGAAGTTGGTCCAATAAAAGATATTACCTCACGAACCTTGTCTCTCTAAGATCCTGAGACGGACACAGCAACTACACCGTTTGTGTTATAATTCCTCCCCAAATAATTAAAATCCTTTTGTTCCTTCATTGTCTGACAAAATCACAACTCTTTTGGCTACTAGGATGTGTCACTTAGATACCTTGGGCCTTATTCTCCTCTCACAGTAATGTAAATCAGGAGTAACTGCATTAAAGTCAATGGAGTTACATCAGAGTAAAACAGGAGTATGTAAAATCAGGCCCCATTTACCTGCTGCTGTTGAGAAAGTGGGTTATTGTCCAACTGTTCTGCAACACAAAAGAAGCCCAGCAGAATTAAATTAACCTCCTTAAACACAGGGTTGGAGTGGGCCACTAACTTCACATCAGCTGTTGTTCTCACTGAGGTAATGAACTAACTAACTAACCTAACTAACTAACTGTATCTGTGGTGGCTGTCAGTCCCTTCCACGGGGTCCAACATCAGAAGTTGATTTCAGTAACTATAATGCCTTCATGGCTTTATAGTTTTGTTACAGTCCATGGCATAATTAACCTAGCGCTTTTTCTCACTGAGCTGTTTGCAGATAAGAATCACTTCACTGACCACTGAAGTGCAGCCACCTCTGGGATGGAATGTGGCACAGGAACACAGGAATTGCCATACCAGGTCTGTCTAGTTAAGTATCCTGTCTCTGACAGTGGTCAGCACTAGATGCGTCAGAGGAAGGCGTGAGAACTCTGCAGTAGGCACATGTGGGATAATCTGCCTGTGACGTTGCACTCCATATGATTTTATGAAAATATGCTAGTAAGTGTGAATATAATATAACCGGAATATGCTTCCTGCAAAAGGTCTTTTGTAAGGTATCATTACAAAGTTTATAATCTACTGAGTATGGTCATCCTATTTGTATAAATGTATCATTCTTGTATCTGATACTAGAAATATGAAATATAATTCTGAGGTCCTATCGTAATTATGCAAAGTGTGCGCCATTAATGGTGGTTTGGAATCTTGATGGCTCCCATCAACTAGGACAATTTGTTGTAAATGGCTCTGTTTACTTGCAAGCCTTCCTCTGAGTCAGGCCAGGAAAAATGAAGGCTTGGGGTCTCACAGGACATGTGACCATGTCACCTGGTATTGGAATCAATCTTAAACCTGGTACTTTTCCATTTAGAAGGAGGGTTGGGGACCCAGAGAGACAAAAGATTCCCGCTTTGTGCCAAAGCTATATAAGGGGGTGGAACAGAACAAAGGAGGTTCCAGTAATGAGAAATCCCCTAGTTAACACCTAAGCTGGAGCTAACAAGAACTGTACTGGGGAAAGGATTAGGCCCAGACTAGGAAGGAGTCCATTCTGTGAAAGAAGCTTATTGAAACATCTCTGAGGGTGAGATTTCATCTGTAATCAGTTTCTTAATGTATTAGGCTTAGATTTGCGTGTTTTGTTTTATTTTGCTTGGTAACTTACTTTGTTCTGTCTGTTATTATTTGGAACCACTTAAATCCCACTTTTTATATTTAATAAAATCACTTTTGCTTATTAATTAACCCAGAGTAAGTAATTAATACCTGGGGGAGCAAACAGCTGTGCATATCTCTCTATCAGAGTTATGGAGGGCAGACAATTTATGAGTTTACCCTGTATAAGCTTTATACAGAGTAAAATGGATTTATTTGGGGTTTAGATCCCATTGGGAGCTGAGTGTCTCGGTGCTAGAGACAGGAGCACTTGCTAAGCTGTTTTCAGTTAAATCTGCAGCTTTGGGGCATATGGTTCAGACCCTGGGTCTGTGTTGGAGTGGACTGGTGTGTCTGGCTCAACAAGGTAGGGTTCTGGAGGCCCAAAGTGGCAGAGAAAATGGGCTCAGAGGTAGTCTCAGCACATCAGGTGACAGTCCCAAGGGGGTCTCTGTGACCGAACCCATCACACTGCCCTACATATTAGATCTCATCCTGGTCTCTAATAGTTAGAGACTGGCTTAAACCCTGAAGCATGAGGTTTAATATCCCTTCCAAAATTCTATCAGTACTTATGATAAGTCTGGATATTCTTAATATCCAAAATATGTCCAGTCCTTTTCTGAATCCTACTAAATTTTTGGCTTCAACAACTTCATGTGGCAATGAGTGCCACAGTATAAATATTCATCATGTGAAAAAGTATTTCCTTTTATCCATTTTGAATTTGAATTTATATTTTAAAGCTAACAGTTCAGATCAATGCTATGTAACAGTTTAGGAGCGGTGCTTAGCTACTACAGCTATAGACACCTTAGAAATACCTGACGTAGATAGGTAAGATAAAAGAGAAGACTATTACATACAATTGACATTTCAAGGAAAATTTAAGTTTTCAAACTGTAATTACACAAGTTTGACTCTGACCAAGACATTTGTGATAATGGGACTAATACAGACCTGAGATGCACAGAACATGGCACCTGCAGCAGCACAGCAGCCCCTAAAACCATGCTGGGCTACCGGTTTAGTACTAACCCAAAGGGAAGAATTGCAGCGACTGAATCACTTACTGCCACTACAACAAGCTGGGTTTTCTTTTGCAGTTTCCCACCTTCGTGTTGCCTAGGCCTAATTTGGTTTAATTTATAAGAGCTGAGATGAGAGCACCAGCCCAAAATAGTATGGCCACAATTTCTTGGTTTGGTTTGGTAGACATGTGGGTTGATCCTAACAGCTTATTTCTTACCTTATCAGGTAGAATCATAGACTCATTGGGTTAGAAGGGACCACAAGGGTCTAGTCCAGGGGCGGGCAAACTTTTTGGCCTGAGGACCGCATTGGGTTTCAGAAATTGTATGGAGGGCCGATTAGGGGAGGCGCTGCCTCCCCAAACAGCCCGGCATGGCCCGACCCCTATCCGACCCCCCCTGCTTCTCGCCCCCTGATGGCCCCCCCGGGACTCCTGCCCCATCCAACCCGCCCTGTCCCCTGATGGCCCCCCCAACCACCCCCCTGCTCTCTGTCCCCTGACTGCCCCAAGACCCCCTGCCCCTAACTGTCCCCCGCCGCCCTATCCAACCCCCCCTCTCCTTCCTGACTGCCCGCCCGGGATCCCTGCCCCATCCAACCATCCCTTCTCCCTGACTGTCCCCGGAACCCCTGCCCCCATTCAACCCCCCCTGATCCCCGCCCTCTGACCGCCCCGACCCCTATCCATACCCCCAGCCCCTGACCTCCCCAACCCTCTATCCAACCCCCCTCCTTGCCCCCTTACCGCGCTGCCTGGAGCACCGGTGGCTGGCGGTGCGGCTGCACCAGGACAGACAGCTGCGCCGCCTGGCAGGAGCCAGCCATGCACCGCGCAGTACAGAGCACCTGGTCAGGCCGGGCTCCGGAGCTGCGCTGCCCCAGGAGCTTGCAGCCCCACCACCCAGAGCATTGCGCCAGTGGTGCAGTGAGCTGAGGCTGCGGGGGAGTGGGGATGACAGGGGAGGGGCCAGGAGCTAGCCTCCTGGGCCAGGAGCTCAGGGGCTGGGCAGAATGATCCCGCGGGCCGGATGTGGCCCGTGGGCTGTAGTTTGCCCACCTCTGGTCTAGTCTAACTCCCTGTCAAGATGCAAATTTGTATTAAATGTGTATGAAGTATTGCTCAGTGCATTCCCATCTCTATATATTCTATTGGCCAAATCCTGGCCCCATAAAACAGCCCAAGTAAACCACCTACTTAGGAGAGTTCTATGGGACCTGGGTTGTGGATGACAGCCCAAATCCTCCCCACACAGGGTATTTACTTTTTTAACATGTCTTCACTGATGAAAATGTCAGTTTCTCAGAGCGGTTGTTTTATTGCCTCATTTTCCTGTTGCCTTTCACCTGGCAGTGCTCTGGAGGTTGGGAATGGGTTAATTCTTTTTACAGGAATTCATTTCTAAGGGCTGCCATAAGGATTCAATATGAGGCAGTCAGTGGCTGCCTACAAAACTGTTTAGACTGTCGCTGCACGTAATAGAAAATGAAATGCTGATTCTAGGCAGCAAGACAAGAACATCAGGGGTTTGTTTAACTTTCATTGCATATACTCCTAAAAAGTCAATGCACGTCTCTACAGTTTTACAGCATGTCCATGCATCACTACACATTTTCTTAAGCCCTGGCTTCAGTGCATGAAGACTGTTGTCGTGTAAACAGGTCTGTTTCTTTTTAGGCCTTGACAGGGGGCTGAACCACTGACGTTCAATTTGAAATTATCCACTGTTGTGTCTTTAATTCAGAATAGGGATCGGTAGATCTAACACACACACAAACTTTCTCTATGAACAGTCTTGCTATCTGGGAAGTGCTGAAATACCCTAAGAAGAAATGATGAAGGTGAGATCTAGGCCAGGTTTACAGATTCAATAGGTTTGGCTCAAATTATGAACTTCTGGGTACCTATCACAAACAATCTTCTGCCAGTTGCTCATTTGTAGGTACTGTAATATTTGTTAGAATCTGGTGGCCAGAGGTCCCAGGATGGGCTGTGAGGTTTTGCCACCTCATGACATGACCAGGGGCTTTGTACACTTACAGCACTGCAGCGCCGCTGTAGCTGTTAGTGAAGACACTGCCTACGCCAGCATGAGAGCTTCTCCTTTTGGCATAGGTATTCCACCTCCCCAAGAGGCAGTAGTGATGTTGATGGAAGAGGCCTTCGCATCAACATAGCGCTGTTCACATCGGGGGTTAGGTCGGTATAACTAAACCAGTATAATTTATACTGACCAAAGTTTGTAATGTAGACCAAGCCTAAGAGAAGCTGAATAAGCAGACACAGCTCTCTGGTAATCATGTATTACAAGCAAGATCCATCACACATCAGGGTTACATGCAGATAGGGAGGATTTATTTAACCATACCCAATGCACTTTGAAATACTATCAGAGTATTAATATATGTCTTATTCCAAGTGCTGCACAAACATTAACTTTCTATTCCATACTGTATCCTGGTAAGGGCTTTACTATTATTATACATACCTAATAGATCAGGACACTAAGGAAGAGAACTACAGGCCCCAGCTACACCAAACTATCACCGAGTCATGGGCCCTTGTTACAATATAGTTGTTCCCTGACTATATTAAAAGCAGTATCGAAAACATGTGTAATGGTGTCCCTGTCACCTAGTTAAAGCCTTGGTCTATCAGGGATTTTAAACTGATTAAGTTCCAGCTACATTATAACTTTAACCCTGGTATTCCCAGGTTGGGGACAGCTGTCTTGCACATGGGTCCTCCTAAATAGTTATAGTTGTAGGATGGGGATCTTAAAAGCACCTGACTTTCAGTGGGACTTGTGCTCCTAAATCACTTAGGTAGTTTTGAAAATCCTACCTATAGTGTATATAGAGTGACTTGCCAAAGGCCACACAACAAGTCAGTGGCAGAGCCAAGATTTGAAGAGGTCAGACTTCCTGGCTCCTAGTCCCATCTTATTCCTATATACTACACTGTCTTCTAGTACTAGTTCTTCATTCTCCACAGTAATAGATACCTTAGCCAGGGGAATCTGGAGTATCTCTGTATGCACCAGTTTCCTCTAAGAAGCATAGAGTACTGACTGGTACACAAATGCAAAATGGCCTCCTCTCTTCTGTATCTGAGAGCAAGGGACACCGTTGGGCTAACCTTGAACTGCAACCATGCCATCACTGAAAGGCAAATCCTTTTGACTCTAAAAACAGCCCTTCTATGGGGCAAAAGGGGGGATGGGAATTCTAAAGCATTCGCAAGTAAAATACCTTGAGACCACCTCTGTGTGTGCTTCCCAGAGGCTTGGCTCCCAAGTCTGCAGTCTCTGGATAACTTCCATCCCAAATGTATGTCACATTTCCTTCCAATAAAAGCAAAATATTTATACTAATCCGGGGTCACCCAGAGGCCATCCTGCTATCGCAAGTTGGAAGCAGCTGTGATACTGTAAATCAAGGGGAGTGAGGGCGGATAGGATTAACAGAGGCCTCCAAAATAAATGATGGGATTCGCTCTCAGCTTCTGCCGGGAGGTGTCAGAAATGGGGAGAGTCACTGCCTCTCGGGTGGGTAATCTTGAGCTGGGACAATGAGGTGTGGGCAACAGAACCATGCTTGAGCCTTCAACATGGCATGATGAGCACAAAGAAACTGAGTTGGGAGGATTGTGTGACAGCCATGTACTGTAGCTGGTAGAATGCAGAGGGAAAGGGAACCCATAGTAAAGCCATGCCCTGTCCGCTGGTGATCAATACATAATGGCATTGACAGCCAAATAGGAAGTTCTGGAAGATGTAGGGAGAGGAAGCTACAAAATGAAGGGGAGGAAGGGGTAAAGGAAATCACCCTTTTGCATTTTTAGAGAAGGGCTGAGCAATTCATTAGCTAATCTGCCTGGAGAGAATTTTCTGAGCCAACCCTGAAGAAAAGAAACATGAAAGTTCATATCATCAGGATAATCCCAAACCAGATGTTAACGTCTGTTAGGGGATGGAGTTTGCAAAATACTTTGGGATTTTCCATCATCTGGTTCTCCTGGTCCCACTGACCAACCTTTCTGGCACAACTGTATAATGCTATTCATTTCTGTAGTTTGGTAGAACATCAAGGGCTCTCTCCTGCCAGATTTCTGTGAAAAGAGATGCTTTTGGCCAGCATGTATGGCTATGGCCATGACATAACTTCTCTGCCCACCTTCCAGAAACTGTTTGGAAAGATGTCTTTACTCCTGGACGGATGCTGTAAATACAGGGACGTCCATCATAGAGGGGAACTTTCTGTTTGGGTGGGAACAGTGTGACGGGGTTATTCAGTCACCTTTGGAGACAAATCTCCTCCACTATAGATAATGCCCTTGATATACAGCCAATCATTTCTGCATCTTTCCTGTGTATGGATAATATAAGCCAAATTCTGCATATATCCACTGAAGTCAATGACTCAGAGTCTCGTCTGCATTTGGACTGTTTTGTACCATACCTTCAGGGCAATGTGACCCTAAAATCAGTATAGCCAGCCACAGGTAGATCACCCCAGTGTAAGTGATCCTCTGGTGGCACAGAGCTGGCATAGAGATGCCAATATGGGGGCCTCCCTTTGAGTGAGGTTGGGGATATGGGGGGAAGGGCAGGCTCCTGATCCTCAGCTACTGTAACAGCTCCTTTAGGCCACTGGCAGTGGGATATCTTACAACATCATGAAGTCAGTATTTCTAATTTATACTTAGACGCCTGCCCAGTTCACAGCTGACCTAGGATCAGGAGCAGATAAAAATTGCTTAAAGTCACTTTTATACCATTCCCTCCTGAGCTGCATTGGGCTTTTTTCAAATGCAAACGAGGTTCAGGCCCAACACGGTTGCATGAGCAGAATTTAGCCCTACTGTTGGATGATTTTTGGAATAACTTACCCTTCTGGGAAGTTTTGTGTGCATTGAAAGGTCTGATCCTCATTCTCTGGTTAGGAAGCAGAGCTGGTAGTGGAGTTGCAATGCTTGATGCCAATGATGTAGTAGAAGTAGATTTCAAGATGCAAACAATCTTCTTGAATGTGAAGGGCTGCCTAAAAGTAGAGTAGATATCAGTAATTTAAAGGTAAAAATAATTACTAGAACATCGCAGTTAGCAAAAAACAATCAGAACTCCACGCCACGCCACCACTGCCCCCAAGGAGTCAGAGTTCAATGAAACTTAAACCCAATCATTTAAAATTATGATTATTCACAGTTTAGATACCCGCTCTGCCTTAACTCTGTCCTTCACCATGATCCCCCTGAGAAACTTGCTTGTACTTCATTATCCCTCCACAACAGTCCCCTCTTATCAGTGACCACAAAAACAAGAATGCTTTAATCTTGCTCACGCAATGATTATGCCAACTACATACTTCATTAAGGTCATATTAAGTCCACAGGAAAAAAAATGTATATAACAAATTCCTGACTAGACAAATGGCACTGGATGGCAATTAGTCCCCGTTCCTCCTTCTTAACGGCCTGCTCAGCAGCTCGCAGGAGCAGGTGCTATGAATTTTATGTGCCAGCCAATTATCAAAGTGTCATTAAACAAGAAGCTAGCATGAGTCCACACCCTCCCAGGTCGTGAAACTGACACTTACATGAAATAGGTCACACTTAGTACTGGCAACACGTGTGCATGAATCCAGTTCTAAAGCCCATGTTTTCAGAAACACACTTTCTGTGCTCCACCACACAAAACGGCAAATGGGAGACTGCTTGCTTCTTAACGTTCAAAGGCATTTCTCAGTCAGGTCACGGATATGTACTTTCAGTCTTAACTCCAGGTTGATAAAGTTTTTTGTCTAGGGGCATTTTGAACTTTAGTTGGACACGCTAATAACTTCTGAAGTGTAGTGAGGGCTGAAGGTATCTATTCGAACAGAATGTGTTGCAATGACAGCAATGGGAGCAGGAGGTGATACTGTAGCAAAAAACCCAAACCACTAAACCCCTCTTTCTCAGCACTAATGTCAATGGTGCACTTCATCTTACACATAGTCCTGGAGGCACCTCCTGACTGACAGTTACTGCCTGCCTCCAACTGCCATAGAATCTTGACCCTATTCAAATAAGCATGAGCACTCTGCTGAACATGGTCATTCTAATATGAACCGTCCAAGTGGGTCTCTTCCGGTACAGCTCAACAGGGGGAAGTGATACACATATAATTTTAAAAGATCTGTCTAGCAGTATGTTAGCAAAATGGTTGTATGCCTGCTAAATGCCATGAAAACTGTAGCTCCCCCGGCCCCAAGGAAATTTAAAACTATGGAAAAAGAAAAGGAGTACTAGTGGCACCTTAGAAACTAACAAATTTATTTGAGCATAAGCTTTCATGAGCTACAGCTCACTTCACTAGATAAGCCCAATATAGATGTCAATTGAGTTTTGCCACTGATTTTAAATGGGAACAGGAGCAGGCCTGACATATTCCCATGTCTGCCTGTGTTCTGGCAGTGCAGCATGGACACTTCCAGTAAAAGCAGACATTGAATACACCAATGTAAAGCCTTCTTTAGAGCCCAAATCAGAGTTCTTGTTCACAAACTGCAGCACTTCTTCTTTCCAATCTGTAGGCAGAATGTGTTCTTCCTGTAGCAATGGCTCATCCTTTCTCGCCTTCCTCTTTCAGTGGAAACTCACATAAGGAGAGCCAGTGTATGTGAGTTTTAGAATGTGTGCTTATGAGTGGGCCCATGTGCAAGGCATGTATGTGTGTGTGTGTGTGCGCGCGCATTGGGGAAGGCACTACAGCAAAGTCACATACAGCGCTTCCAGTGATTCAATATTTGTGCACAGTAAGAAAATATAAGGTGAAAAGCTCTTTTAAGAAGCAGTTGGAATGTTGGAGGCTGAAATTTCTATGGCAGGTAGTTGGAAGGTGATACTTAGAGACCAAAGAAGGGACAGCCTATGGCGCTGAAAGGAGAGATGAAGCCCAGGCTACCCTACATTATGTCCCATGTTAGGAAACAATTTTTAAACAGTGGATTTTTAAAAGGTTTTCTGTAAACACGGATATGCCACCTAGTGTGGACAAGACCATAGCAACATACCATTTTTACTTAGTTCTCCAAACAAGGTAGTGCCTATTTTGAAAGTGTGGTAGAAGTGTCAGTGTTTTGCAAGAGCGGAATTTTAGCTCTTAGCTTGAATCCATTTTGCCTGATCAAAAATCCTTGCTGCAGTGTCAAGTGACATGAAGGCAGCTTCAGCCCTGATGTAAGGAGCTGCAACGCCATTAAAGTCAGTGGAATTGCAGTTCCGTACACCAGGGCCAAGGTTGGCCAGTGGTTGGAAAATGTTTTTAAATAATAGCTTCAGCAAAGTTCTGCTCTGTTCACATGGGCTGGTATAACCATGTTTGCAGAAACCACTGCAAGGCCCCTGTCTTAAAAATGGTTTCCCAATGCAGGGGAAAGTGTAAGGCAAGCTAGATGAGAAGCATGTGAAAAGCAAACAAAAAACATACAGAGCAAAAAGGGAATGTGATTTGTAAAGTGATTTCCGCTTTAATACTCTGAGGTGTAGTTAGTTACAGAGGTAAAGAAAAAGGGTAAATGATATAAGTGAAATTCTGTCCTCGTTGAAGTCAATGGGAGTTTTGCCATTGACTTCAATGGAGCCAGAATTTCACCCTATATTTTATAAACAGATGTCCCTATGACGACATGAAATTAATGTAATTCATCTGAACTCTGCAGAATCACATAATATTTTGCTTCATAAACAGTGCTTGCGCGTGCTTCTATATATTTCCCATACGTGTGCAATAGATTTATGACAGATATGTAAGCAAGTTTCCGTTTTTCCCCCTTTCCTTTCCTAATGGCCCCCGTAGACATCTGCCATTTCTAGATATCCATCAAGGTCAAAGATGACTAAAGTAGAACAGATCAAGTAAAGAAAACAAACTTCCCCCTTCTCCTCCTCCTCCCCTAGAGCAGTAAGCGTTTCACTCACAAACAGTTCTTAACTCCTTAGTCTCCTCCCTCCAAGATTACTGGTGTGGTGAAAGTGGAAAGCATTTTAAAGGAAAGATCTTCTCTGACGCTGTCACTCATCAAATAACCAGGCCTCTGTGTGACACAAAAATGTAAATATGGGGTCTCACAACACTTCATGGCAGTGATTAATGAAACCTCATCAAACCCAGTGAAGTACCATTCACATTTTACAGAGCACTAAACTGAGTCTGAGTGGCTCAGCAACTCAACCAAGATCACATGAGTCAGTGACAGAGCTGAACAAAACACAAGAGCCCTGATGCCCAGTCTCTTGCCCTGGCCACTCAAGCACGCTGTCTCCAAAAAGGTATTTGGCTATTTTTCCTGTCCATTCTATACAAGGATTTTTTTATTTTTTTTGGTCACTGCTGAATAGTTTTTGGACCTTCCCAGTGATTTCATTCCCCTCTGCTCCTCTGAGGTATTGGTTGTAGCCAGAGAAGGGAAAAACAGTTCAGACAAAATAAGAACTGCCCTGAACTTTCCATCAGAGCTCTAACTGAATCCAAGCCCTGAAATGTTCCCTTCATTTTTTCATTCTTTGTGCAGCAGCCTTTGCCTTCTGATTGTGACGGGGAGTGGAAGTTCTGAATTCTGTGGTAGACTGTTCTCATGGCACTTCCGTCCTGAACGGAATCAGGAAGTATGGTGAATCTACCAAGAGAGTTGCTCCTCACAAGCTGTCAGCCCAGTTTTCCAGAGCTGCGTGGTTCATATGTGCAGCCAGACTTTGGCTGGTTAGTCAAATGCCAGGCTTTCTGAGGTTCACTCAACACTAGTTGTCGCTGACATTTACTTTTTATCTCCCCTTTTTGCCTTCTGAGTGAAGAAAAACAAATGCAAGTTGAAGCTATGGTACCTCTGCCCTTGTGATTGACACCTTCCCTCTGCTGCTGGGTTAAGACCTTTGCAAGTGGGAATTCCTTCTACTGAATTAATTAACTATAGTATTGTTATTACCCTTGATCTACTGCCATAGGAACGGGAGTGGGTGCTATAAAAACTCCACTTGTGTACATTTGTTACACGCACAGCTCTGAACAGAATATTGAAGGGCTCATTTAGAAGACAGTGGAGCAGAAATATCCACACACACACCCCATATGCCCTTGGGACTCACGCCTCACTGCAGACACTGCGCAGAATTGATTACAGACCTCTAGTGGCCTTATTTATATGACTTGTTTAGCCTCATAATTGCTCACCAGTATAATATCTTGGAACACTGTATGCAGTTTTCCCATAGGGATTACAACATGGTGTCATTTCATCTCCTCTACATTTCCCATCGTGTTGTCTGTTTGTTTTATTTTCCTTGCCATAACATCTGTCCCACATTGCTGAGAGGTTTCACAATTTGGAACCTGCAATAAATTATGACGCAGAGTCAACAGGCTTCAGAGTTTCACTGTTTGCGTTCTGCTTTTTTTTCAAGGGAGGCTTGGTCAGCCACCCCTTTTAAATGGGCTTCAGTTTTTTCAATTTTTATTCTGTTGGTTGTAAAAACTGTCTTTAGACACTGAAAAATAACATTTCTGTCCCTCCTACTTGTGCCCTTTTCCACGTGGTGCACTGGTTTTCCTTCAGATTGTGTGTGGAACTCAAATTAAACTGCTTTAAAAGGCTTGCAAAAAGAGCAATAACAAGGTCTGTACCAAACGACCTGGCAGAAAATTCAGATATAGAACAGCACAGCCACTCATTTTTCTATTTGCCAGTGGCTGGGAAAGAGCCTGTGGTAGTCTTAGCACAGTCAGCAACTGCCTGCCTCCATACCCCACAGCCACAAATTGATCTGGGGTCCCTACCAAAATAGAAGGCAGCACCTCCTGGATTACATGGGCCACAGAGACCAGCCCTGGATGGCTGTATGGGAGACTGTAGGTAACATCTGAATTTTGGGACGAATCACAGTGGCAAACTTTGAACACTAGGGACTGGTTCACATTGATTTACTTTGTCAAGATTACAATAGCGTATCTCCATCACAGAAAGGGCCAGACACTTTTTTTTAAAAATGAAATCTAAGATTAGCCTTACTTTCCTTTGGCAGTATAGTTCTATACCACCACAAAGCAGGGATGTGCCTACAACTGACCCCTTGGTACCTTCCCTTGCCATTCAAACCGCTCTTCTCCAGAACAGACAGCAGCTTGCAATTCCTTATGAAAGGAGTAGCCTTCATTCATTTGTCTTCATTCAAACAGGGAAACTGCAAATGCTCCACAACCACCAGCCTTGGTTCCTTCAGGAGCCATTCCATGATAGAAGCTGCTGCTTCTTTCTTCAGGATTGCTGTTGTTTTGTTGGAATCTACTGGTATTAGTTTCAAAGCTTCTGCTTCCCCAAAAAGGGGGCCTGATACTGAGTTTGCACCATTTTTACACCAGTATAACTCCTCTGATTTCAGTGTTAATTGGGGTAATTCCACCATCGTAAGGAAGATCAGAATCAGACCCTTTGTTTCTACCCTCTCACTCACTGTTTGGCTACATATGTGAGTAGTCTATATTTATCAACGTCCACCTCTGCTGGTCAATATCTGTTTAATACATAGTACTTCACAGCATTCTAACTCAGATATAAGAACAAGGAGTACTTGTGGCACCTTAGTGACTAACAAATTTATTTGAGCATAAGCTTTCGTGGGCTAAAACACACTTCATCGGATGCATGCAGTGGAAAATACATATATATATAATAGCTTACCTTAACTGATCACTCTTGTTATAGTGGGTATGGCAACACCCATTTTTTCATGTTCTCTGTGTATATATATATATCTTCCTACTGTATTTTCCACTGCATGCGTCCGATGAAGTGTGTTTTAGCCCACGAAAGCTTATGCTCAGATAAATTTGTTAGTCTCCAAGGTGCGACAAATATTCCTCATTCTTTTTACTGATATAGACTAACAAGGCTACCACTCTGTAACCCAGACATGGATTTCAGACATCCCAAAGTTCAGAAGTGTTCAGATCGTTTTTCTTCTGGTTTTTTCCTTGGACTCACTGTTGCTGACTCCCTTCTCAGCGGGCCTACAGTGCAAAGTGGATGTTGGTGGAATTGGGAGCATTGTTTGGTTTTATGTCTTTGGGGAGCTCAGCTTAAATCATTTATGCCTCCCTTTTCATGAGAGGTATAGTCATCCAGACTCAAGCCAATAGAAATCCTAGCACTTCTTACTCTATCACATTTTCTCTAGCTGCACAGAGATACCAATAGCCTACTGCTTACTAATGAAGAAGCTGTCATAATTCACAGCTAAAACAGCAAATCTGTATTTCATTGTTGTGATGATATCACAATGGTGTTCTTTTTAAAGAGTCTGATGAGCCTGTGAGATATGTAGACATTAAGTCTATCTTTCTGTTGCCAAGGAGGAGGTGAATTTGAGAGGGTGCTGCAGTTCCTTACAATCAGGCATGATTCACTTCACATTAACTGCTGTAACATCAGGTGATACTGAAGGCATGCAACCAGGAGTGGATTCTCAAAGGAAAAGCAGTCTTCTTCCTTCCCATCAAATTTCTTTTCTTCTTAGAATTCCTGTGTCTTTTGCAAGGTCAGCCATTTCAATCACAGATTAAATGATGACAGAGACGTAGGAACATTCTTAAATTTTCATCCATCTTGGTCAAAGACTGACCATACCCAGTGAAGCCAAAGATTGCAACATGTGCCCACAGTTATTGACACCTCTTGAAAATAAGCTAGTGAGCTAAATAGTATGGTATGTGGGGAGGGCAGTGGGATAGGAAGGGAGGTACTGACACTTGACCAGGGAGGAGCTGTCTCTGGGTTGGGAAGGAGGGTCTTGGGGGTTCCTACCTGCTCCCCAGCCTGTTCAAGCACCTCTGGGTCCCACTCCCTGGCCCAGTCCTGGCCTGGTCCCCGCTCCCCAGCACAATCCCAGGCCCCACGGGAGCTGCTCCAGCTAGTCTTACCTTCTGCTTAACACAGGCCATAGAATTTCACACAGCAATTACTGCATCAAAGGCAGTACTTCTGGTTGAGGTATAGCTTATCTTTTAGAAAGATATCCATTCTTGATTCAAAGACTTCAAGTGATGGAGAATCCACCGCACCCATAGGTACATTGTTCCAATGGCTAATTACCTTCACTTTAAAAAAATTGTGCCTTATTTCTAGACTGCTTTTGTCTAGCTTCTGCTTCCAACACTAGGTTTTATTATGTTTTTCCTAGATTAAAGAGCCATCTACTACAAAAAAAAATCTCTTCCTCAGGTCGGTACTGACAGACCATGATCAAGTCACCTCTGAATCCCCTCTTGGATAAACTAAGTAGATTGAGCTTCTTTAGTCTCTCACTGTAACACGGGTTTTCCAGACCTCGAGTTATTCTCACAGCTTTTTTCTGAGCCAGTGTCAATTTGTCAACATTCTTTCTAAAGTGCGGGTAGCAGAAACGGGCAGAGTATTCCAGTAAGGGTCTCACTAATAGCAATAGCACTAGTAGCAATACCGCCGTACTCCGACTCCGATTTGATATTCCCCTGCTTACACACTAAAGAGCCAATTCTGTATCATTGACATTTGTGGGAATGTTGCTATTGACTGCCGTGAGAGCAAGATTGGGCCATTAACTTTCAAAATCCTGTTCCAGTACATACTGAGTTCAGAATAAAACTGGGAGGGATTCCCTGGGGACAGCTTCTTCTCTGGTTGTTCTAAAGTGCTGAGCACCCAACAGCTCTCATGGAAGTCAACTAAGGTACTGAAGTCAGTAGGAGCTATTGGGTACTCAGTACTTTTGAATATCAGAACATTGATTTAGGTGCCTGCCTGCTACTCTGCTAGGCATCACAAATCCTGAAGATCTCATTCTGGTTATATTTTTCTTGACCTTAATGAGAAGGCTACCAGATTAAGGGTGGAGTACAGAACACATCTTCAGATCAGAGGGAGAGAGAGCACTCCTTCAGGAAGCCAGAGGCTCAGGGTTCTGAGTGGCCTGATATCATGCTTCAGCATCTTGAAGTTGCAGTATGATTATTGTGTCCTGCACAACATTCAAATAGATGGGTATCCTATGGATAATGAGAGCAAGCTTTTTCATCCAAAAGATCAGCAGTGTGTGGGACATGTGGCCATGTATCATGGTAGGAGCTGGAAGTGAAAATGAATATAAGACCAGACCATCTCCTCTGCTTGTGTGTGAGCAAAGCACAAAAGCCTGAAGGCTGCAGAGTAGGATGTAAGAAAAGGAAGAGTAGTGCCACCCGTTCCCTGAAACTCCATGGAAGCGCTTCTACTGGGATTGATGCTCCATGGTACAATACTCTGGGGCCAGCTTACTTCCCAGATTGCCACTTGGAAGGAGAAGTAAATGTTGCCTGAAGTGGCATTAGCTGTTTCTGATTCCAGATGCCCCTACGTGGGCTGCCTGCTGGACACTAGCTGCTCACAGGAGACAAAAAGCTGGTACTTTTGTTTGCTCTACAATAAAAATATTGATTAGACAAAGCTCTCACTTCCACTTATGATTGCCAGTGAACATTGGGTGTGCATGTGCCTGCAGGCCTTCTGTCATAATGCAGCCACTAGAGAGATAAAACCACCCTCCCCCAATAAAACTCCTGCTAAAGCTATTGGACAATATAATCCAATGCCATTCTTCTAAAGTGAAGCCTGAGGCCCAACTTTAACAGATGATTACTCTGATTGGAATAAAACCCCAGCAGAAACTCTACTTGGCTTGGCCTACCGTTAAAAGTTTTGCTAGCATAGCTGCGTCAGTTAAGAGTGCGAAAAAAATCAACCCCTGGAAAAAACCCTAGTGTAGCCACAATTATACCAGCAAAAAGTCCCAGAGGTTATTTCATTTGCAGAACTGATATCAGCTAGATCAGCAAAAGCACTCTTTTGCTGATATAAGCTGCGTCTCCGCTGGGTGGATTTACCAGCAAACTCTTTCTAGTGTAGACAAGGCTGTTCCGCCCAGGAATTCGAGCAACAACAATGGCTGCAGAACAGGTTCCCCCGCTAATCACCATACAAAAAAGAATATTCAGTTTCTGGTGCCATTCCAACCAAAGCCACCAATGTTCCCTCTGCCACTAAGCACTAAATTTGAACAAGAATGTGTTCCACTTCTAGGCATCATTGTTCCTCTTCAGGCCCAACAACTGTAAACTGCCAATAAGTGAGGCAAACAGCCCTGCCTACAGCTGAAAGGTGCTTGAGGTGCTAGACCAGCACCAAAAATACCAAATCACTGAGAAGACTATTAATCCCTACACAGAATTATCACACTAGTAGCCTCCTTACTGCAACAAAATGTGCCAACCTACGTCAGACTCTCCCCAAATACAGAAGCAGTGATTACAAACTGTAAGTGGAAGCTGGGAGGCACAATGCACATATGAAACCTCGAGAGAAGTGACTGTGCAACCAATGTACCAAGAGAGATTGGGGTGTAAAGTGCCTCTCAGCCTCAATGTCTGAAATGTGAGGGAGTGCATGAAAGATATTTTCTCAGGATCACAGGACTCACAAAAGGCTTGTCATCAAAAAGTGATGAAGAAAGAGTATGCCTGGGCCTGGAAGAAAGCAGAGATGGCTTTGCACTATGTAGCAACCTACCACTGCATCAGGAACTTACGAATGAACATAAGGGATCAAACCTCAAATACAGCGGGTCTGCTTCTCCATTGCTCTGCATCTTGTGTTATTTGCCCCAGTGGAGAGTAGAGTACAAAGTGGGTGTGAAACACAACCAAAGCAGACTGGGTGAATTTTACATGCACGTTGCACTAGTGTAAATGACTACACTTGGTGAATGCAGAGCAATGGCAATTCAGGACCACTGGGTAGCCCTGGCATGGTAGCTCAGACCTATCTCTGAGATACCTTAGTGGTCCCACTCTATTATAAGTTTTTATCTCAGTAAGCAAATAAAATCTCATTGAGCTTGAATTTGCCTAGGCAGTATGAAACTGAGCATGAGTGTGTGTTTAATGAATGTGCTAGTGTCTATGTGCACACATACATACGTGTGTGTATATGTCTGAGAAGGAGCAACACTAATTAAAGGGTCCCTAGTGAGCAGAATCTCTCCCTACTGGTATTTCCAGCTGAAGCACTTTGCTGGAATACAGTGTGGACACAGCTTACACCAGCTAAGCTGCACATTGGCCAGCATGGCTCATTCCAGCCCCACTCCCCGGCCAAGTAAAATAAGCTATCCCAGCAAAAGTGCAGCTATGTTAGTCACAAATCACACCCTGGACTGACACAGCTATGCTGACAAAAGTTTGTAGTGTAGCCTTGGCCCAAGTCAGAAAGAGTTAAGAGCCTATGGCTTGCTTTTTAGAACCCCTGATCCCTCTTCAGAGGAAAGCCCTCAACTGGAAAGGATTGTCTTACACCAGCCTGCAGAAGGATCTTCTGACACCTGAAAGAAATCAAACAGTAAGGCTCTGTTCTTAGGCTGAGCTGCCATGTGGCAAATGCTCTCCTCTTCATGCAACAAGGGACACTGCTTGTTCCTATGGCAGGGGAGGAACTACACAAAGTGGGAGGGGCAAGGAATTACCCGAAAAGGATTTGCACATTGAAAAACTACAGAAAAAACATCTGTGTGAAATAAATAACTGTATACGTCCTAGGCAAAGCCAGATGTCTGTGCATCTCACCTGCCCAAATGGCTGGGTGGCTGCACAGTCTGAGTTGAGAATGGAATTCTTGGCAGGGGTGGAAGTATTAAGGGAAGAGGGCATTGCGCAGGGGATGTGGTGGCTTTTAAACCACAAGCTCCATTGGAGGCAGGAAGGGGGAGGATGCAGCGATGCTGCTCAGCGGCAGGAGTCCTTGGAGACATTCTAGCAAAGGGCAACAGAATTCTTCTGGGGAGTACATGCCAGAGTGGGAGGTGCTCTCTTACTGTCTTCTTGCCCTAGGGCCCTCTTTTAATGGCCCCTTTCCCTAGGCAGCACCCTCTTTTAATGCACAGATTTTTTCACCTCCTTAAACCTGAGTGAAATTAGAGATGAATGAACTAGGTCAAATTAAAAAGAAACACTCTCCCCAAAACCTGAAACTTTTGCTTTTGAATTCAGACTTGACCCTAAACTTCACTGCAGTTCAAATAGTTTAGTTAACTTTTTTTATACTGCTGTTATCTTTCCTGAGACATTGGCTGGCTTGGTTGGCAAGAACTGGTGAAGGGTTATGGTACCTCTGACTGTTAATTCGTTTCCTGGGAGTAAACCCAAGACCTGCAGTCTCCAGTGCTGTCAATCTGGTATCTTTTACCAGGATTTCGACTCACTTTTTCAAAAATGTTTAAATGGACGATTTATGGAAAACCCTCAGGAAAATAATTACTTTTTTGTACAAAGCGTTTAATCAAGGAGGTATCCAGCTCCCCCACTTTGATAAAAGAGCCTTCCGTGCTGGGGGGGGACGGAATAAGATAAGTCAGCTCAGCTTGCCTCAATTTAATGAGCTCCTTTAGGCCTTATCATTCACCAGGGGCTTTCCCCCATTGTGAACTTTACAGCCTCACCAAAAAGGGCTGGCTTTTTTTTAAAATCAGACTCTGTTTGATCAGCGCTTTCTCTCCACAATCCCCCACATCACGCTGGACCTAGTACCACTGGTGCATGTCAGCGTGCCCTAGCAACAGAGAGCTTAAGGGAACTACCAGCTCCAGACAACGTGCTGGCTGGGACTTACTAATTAGCTGCAGAGAAAGAAATGGGTGAGAACAACACTTTAGCTGGGGCAGAGAAAGCACCAGGGATGGGTGATGTAGTTCTGCTGAAAGAAGATTCCCCTCCCGCAAAACCTGGGCTTATGACTCAGGCCAAGCCATTTTTAAAAAGTCTTTGTGTACAAGTGAAGCTAGTGCTGGTGAGAAAGGCTCGAGACTGATACACAGGAAGAATGTAGACTAAGGCAGTGCAAGTTCCCCAGCCCCTGCCCCCCACCCTGCCCATTCTGCCATGTGCCTCAACTCTGCCCTATAGGCAGCAGCTCCAGGATGGAAAGAGGAGTTCAGGCTCCATGGCCCATTCAATCTTAAGCCTCTCTGCTGAGATCAGCAGTCTTCACCTTGAAATCACTCTGGGGTCAATTACTGCCCAGTGCAGTGACCACTAGTGGAATGAAATCTGCAAGCTCCGTTCAAACCAGATCGGTGTAGAGCATACTCACTTTCAGTCACCCATGACTTCAACATCTACATCTTTTGTGAAATTTTGAAGACATTCTGCTATGTCCCCCCCGCCTCCCTTGGTTCATTTTCTTGCTGCCGCTGCACTTCCTGGTTCTGTCTGTAAGTGGAAGTGAAAGTGCTTAAAGAGAAGTTTTTCTTGTGATATTTCTGGCCTGACCAGGAAGTACCAGAAATGTTGAGAAACAGCATGTTCTTGAGATTTCCAGCCCAGTTTTGCAAACTCAAGAGGTTTAGATAATATGGGTATGATTTTAGAAGCATCCCAATTTCTACTGCTTATCCAAACTGAACTGCCACCTTAGGGATGAGCCCCAGCGGAAGTTAATGTCCAAACTTCCCTAAGCATTAGTTCATGGTGTTACCACAAGCCCTGAGAAAGGGCCAAGCATGGTTGTGCTGCCCCAGGAGCAAATCTGGGACAGTATTATGATGAGAGTCACAATTTGGTCCCTGATGCCCTCTTTCTTTGGGCGGGGAAGTTGCACAAACCCTTTACTGTGCAGGCTGGAATCCTGGGAGGAGGGGGACAGAGTCAATTCGAGGTATAGGAGAGGAATAGTGTCCTATGGAGACTGCACGTGCGCGCGCACACACACACACACACTCATTCATTGCAGGAGCGTAAAGGAGTGCCTTATAAACCCATACTCCCCTGTGTGGGTGCATCCTGCAAGTCACAATATGGCCCTAAATGTTGAGCGTGTGCAGGCTGGGTGCAGAGGAAAGGTTATAGAGGGACCAATTTGCAGGGGGGGGGGGGAGTTCAGATTGGGGATTTGATCTATGTCCATTTCTAATCCAGTCCCTTTGCACTTCACTATAAAGCACCAGGCTGGAACCAGTGGATTGAAGGGGTACGACACAGCAGTGACAACAAGTTTCTACATACCACCACGGCTGGATGTGGTGGGAGACAGGGAGAAAAAAGTCTTGTGGAACAGTAGTTTGGAAGGAAGAGATTTTGGGGATCCAGGTGCAGAAAGATCAAGGGCTGGGAGGAAATATCTCTTTGTGCTGGGGGTAAATGATTTTTGGGTGGTGTCACATTTATGCCCCCAGAAAGCACATAGGTTTCAAGTGCATGTCTAAACGTAACTATTTCCCTACGAGCTCAAGTTCTGGTGTTACTCCCACAAGTCAGGTGTGTAAACTGTGATTTCTAGCCTGGTCCACCTAAACATTTTTCATGCTTGTTTCTTGGGCCCACTCTATTTGGTGTCACTGCTTTCTGCAGTCATGGCTGTCAGTGACCCAAGAGAGATGATGGTTTTCTTAAGTTGTGGGGAGAAGTGGGCAGAGGGCATTTGTGCCCATCTGGGTACCTCATGCAGTCACCAGGAGTAGATGCACTACTGAGGCCAGTCTTGCCTTGTAACATCAGTGTTGTCAGCTGTCAAAGGAATGGCAACAGAAAGGACACTTCTCTCTTTCTTTTTGGAGCCCACTTGGCCCGGGAGCCCAGCATAGTAGGTCTGGCTCTCCACGTGTTTCACCTTATATAGTCATTTACGTCTGTGCAAAGAGATTGCAAAATGCTGCCCAATCAGAACAGCAGTGTTTTACATGCACTTCAGGGGGATTTGGAACCAGGGATTTGGCTCAGGCCCATAGTTGTTTGGGGCATTAAATGTTGAAAGCATTAAATAAAGAAGTGAGTTGAATGCAACTAGCATATCTGGGACAGGTGTCTCATTGAGCTAAATAGCTCCTGAATTTCTGTATGTGCTTGTGATCACAATCTAATGCTGGCACAGGAGCAAAACACAAGAGCAGACATTTAAAATTCAGCCAGATTAAGATGAAGGCTAAGCATTTCAATGTGCTTTACAAATGCTATCTAAGGCTTGCCTACATGAACATTTAGTTTGCAGCAAGAGGGTGGGGGTGCAAATGTACCCCATACTAATCTACCACACACTACATGCTTGTGTGGACTCTGCTGCCACACACTAAAAGTTCCCTAGCGCACTTTGATCTACTCCCACTTCAAAGCAGGGTAGCTCAAAGTGAACTATGGAACTTTTAGATGTTATACATGTTAAACTTGTAAATATTTGTAGACAATCCCTAATTGTTCCTCTCAACAAGCCTGGGTAGGTAGGTAAGTTTTATGATCTCCCGTTCGCAGATGGAACACTGGGGCAGACAGATCAAGTGGTCTTTCTTAAAGACCAGAGGACATCAGTGTCAGAGAACAGGGCTAGAACACAGTACAGCCTGATTTCTAGTCTCTGTCTAAATGGGACTGCACATCTTTTGACTTAAAGAACTACGAACTATAATGGAGGGAACAATATGTCACTGATACAGGAGGAAGCATTAGATTAATAGAATTTAAGGCCAGAAGGGACCACCAAGATCATCTAGTCTGATCTGCATGTCGCAGGCCACAGAACCTTACTCATGTCACACACACACACACACACACACACCAGGGTCTCCGCCAATCTGCCTTGGGGGAAAATTCCTTCCTGAGCCCAGATATGGTGATTAGATAGATTTGCGAACATGTGGGCAAAACCCACCAGCCAGACACCTGGGAAAGAATTCTCTGTAGTACCTCAGAGCCATCCCCACCTAGTGTTCCATCTCAGGCCACTGGACACATTTACTAATAGCAGTTGTGGATGGGCCATATGCAACTGTAGACAATCTCATCATACCTTCCCCTCCATAAACTCATCAAGCTCAGTCTTGAAACAAGTTAGTTTTTTTGCCCCCACTGCTCCCCTTGGAAGGCTGTTCCAGAACTTCACTCCTCTGACAGTTAGAAACCTTTGTCTAATTTCAAGTCTAAACTTATTGATGGCCAGTTTATATCCATTTGTTCTTGTACCAACACTGGCCCTTACATAAATCCTTTCCCTCCCTGGTGTTTATCCCTCTGATGTATTTAAACAGAGCAAACATATCTACTCTCAGCCTTTGTTCTGTTAGGCTAAACAATCCAAGCTCCTTAACTCTCTTCTCCTAAGGTAGGGTCTCCATTCCTCTGATCACCCTGGTAGCCGTTCTCTGCACCTGTTCCAATTTTAATTTACCTTTCTTAAACATGGGAGATCAGAATTGCACATAATAATCCAGATGAGGTCTCACCAGTTCTTTGTATAATGGCAATAACACTTCCCTATTGCTACTGGAAATACCTCGCCTGATGCATCCTAGGATTGCATTAGCCTTTTTCATGGCCTCATCACATTGGTGGTTCATAGTCATCCTGTGATTGATCAATACAGCCAGGTCTGTCTTCTCCTCTGTCGCTTCCAACTAATACATCCCCAGCTTACAGCAAAAATGCTTGCTGTTAGTGCTTAGGGCAATGTGCAAGGTCATGCACTTATTAAATTTCATCCCATTTCTATTAGTCCAGTTTTCAAGGTTGTCCAAATCTTCTTGTAGGATATTTGGGTCCTTCTCCGTATTGGCAAGACTGCCCATCTTTGAGTCATCTGCAAATTTTAGTAGCACCCTTTTTGTGCCAACGTCACTAATGAAAATCTTAAATAAGACTAGGCCCAAGACTGAGCCTTGAGGAACTCCACTAGTAACCTCTCTCCAGCCTGACAGTTCACCTTTCAGGGTTAGATGACGAATTAGTTCTTGTCCATCAGTAATGTCTATGACACTATGATAACCAGCCATTCCCCCAAACATGCTGTAATTATCAACATTTAAAGCTACTTCTCAAACAAAATACCACTAAAAAGGAAACAAGAATGTCTTGAGCCTCACCCTGAAAGTGTGGTTTTACTTTTAAAATATAGTATTGAAAAATGGCACCAACTCACGCAAAACATCTGCTCCTGGCGCATATTTACACTCACATCTGTTGACATTAGTGACAAAACGCAGTTTTTACTGTTTTTTACTCCCGTTAGCTCCGCAGAGCCAAAAGCAGCAGCAGAGAGAGTGAGCTGCAGAGTCCATTTTTTATTGAACATCATCATTGAAGTCATTTACTAAATTCCTATCAGCTACACTTGTACAACCTCACTGAAAACAGTACACAGAATTTTGTGGGAGATTTCGTAAAACCTCTAGAATTGGTATGATTCTCTATTCAATCCTATCACTTTCAAGAGTAATTTCTGTAGAATCCTATTAAGTGTCTCTAGCATTCCATTGATTTCATATCTCTGACTTTGTATGGGACCTTTGCCATAAGTGTTTTAACAGAACCACTTTTCCAAGCAGAACTGCACTTGTTAATGTGCTCTGCCTGTGGAGGGAGAGAACATTCCAGAGTTGCAGGTTCCCAATGGAAAAGGCTTTGCTTTCTGTCCCCAAATGCTTGGCAGGGACAGGAGGCAATAGTCCCCTAGAAAATTAGGCAAAGGTAGGGAGAAAACAACTTTAAAATATTTTATGGTAACTGTTACAGCATGGCCTTTCTTACTGTGGCTTGGAAGAATAGCATTTCTGGCAGCTTCCCAGCCCGGGGGATCATTACACCACAAATATGCCATTATGTTTATATGTGAATTGGGCAACCTAAGACAATGCTAAGGGTTAAAAAGCATTTCCATGGATCCCAGACCAAGATAACCCTCCACCCCTGTCAGAGGTGATTGTGATGTTTACACAAGAGCTTATGTAAATAAGGCAGCCAGTCCCTCCAGCACTTCAGAAAATGGGAGAGCCCCTCTGTTCGCTGGCTCCTGTATTCAGCTTTTATATGGAAATGAATCTGCAGCAGCAGTGTTCATTAGTCAATGCTTTCTCTTTTTCCATCCTTCCCTTTTCTGCTATTTACTCCCCGCCCTGCATGTAAATATCTTCTCATCTTGCAGCCTCCAGCCTTGAAGCTGGAGATGACATCAAACCCAGAAGCTCCCAGGACTAAATGAGACTGAGCATAGGGTGTGAGTGAAGCACCCATCCCACCCTGGAGGCCGCTGAAATTCTTCTTGAGGGGGTCCTCTAGTTTGGTTCCCCTGAGCCAGGAAGGCTCCCAAGATCCCAGGCAAAACTACAGCATATGTATGTAACACTTGGTTAAACACCATTTAGCTCCTACATGGCATTAGCCAAATTCATCCCCAGTCACTGGAATATATGTGAATGTATGTGAATTAAGCAGGAGTCACTACCATCCATTCATATGGAACATATGTATATATTTTACTCTCAGACATGGCTGATAAGTGTCTACTGAAACTTTCTAAAAAAATGAATAGGGGCTTAAGACCTAATGTGGAAAAATTCAGCCCAGAAGAATTTTATTTAAGAAAGTTAACTGAATAAGGGGCGGTATGCTGGACATTACACTTCAGTTATAGCGTTGCTACTGCTACAATATACAGACATAACTGAATCACTTTAAATACACCCCTAGTCAACAAGAGAAATGAGTGACCTCTGCGATGGAACACAGCAGCTGCAACTCTGCAAAACAGTAACACTAGCAAACAGGTGAGGATAGGAAGTGAATAATTTTCTATCAGACTGAAATGTTAGAGGGAATTTAGAGGGGCATAATATAATTACATGCGTTGGAATTTTGACAAAACAACAGGGGGAACTCCACTACTCTTGTGAAAAAAGTACCAGCAAATCTTAAATGATCACAAGGGCTCAGGGTCTAGGTTTTATATTCCATTCAGAAGATGTAATATGTAATATACCCATTACAAAATTTAAGCCACTTCCTCCGTGAAGAACAAGCTGATTCCTGCTTCCATCTTCTCCTATTTCCTCACAGCCCACAGGCAAAATGGAATTATTTGATTTCAAAAAGTAGAACGTTCCTCTGCGGCACTAAACAGACAGATACAGTTTGTGGTTACTGCCATGTATATACACAGAGGGCCATTTCTAGCTAGCGGCCTTGGAACTGACTGTGTGTATACTTGCCCCTGCCTGCTCTGCTCATCAGCACACAGAGGCAGAGGTATGCGCTGCCTTTAAACTAACATTACATCATCTGGAATACTGGAAGTCTGCTGCCTGGTTCTTCACATGGGGGATGTGAGTCTTCAGCCAAGCTCCATGGGCATTACTTTTCTTTCTTCCTCATCTCATGTTACTTTTCTCTTTCAATATTTGCTTCCAAGATGTGACTAAGTGAGATGGATGAGAGACGGTTCACACTGGAGCTGCTGGGTGAAGGCAACCTGTCCACAGGAGAAATGTGGATTACTTATAAGCAGTTCTCATAATTCCAGAGATCCCAAAGCAATGAGTTAGAGACCAGAAGTGCAGTGACTATACGGCACTATCGTGCACTCAACAACGGAATACACCCAGCTTTCATTATCAAAATCACTGCTGGAGTAGCCACTGGTTTGACATCTCCAGTGGCTGGTATTTCGCACTGTGCTAAGTACACACACACTACTACACTGCAGTGTCAGCACTGGGTGTGCGATCAAGTCCCTGCATGAAATTCAGATCCATTAACTTCCAGCCTGAAGTGCTACTGACTTCCTTCAGGTTGAACCACTGCAGTGCATCATGGGAGATGTAGTCCACTCAGGAGTCTGGACTACAGAATAGAATAGGGATAATAATGCATCTAATCTGCAACTCCCATGAGGCAGCAGCTAAAGCACACACGGATTAATGTTGAATCAACCTACAATGAAATGTTTAGATTCTGTTCAGCAAACTGAAATATTTCAGTCTGAGTCTGTACAACCAGAAATAAAATATTTCATGTTGGTTTTCCCCACAAAAATAAAAAAAAAAACTTCAGCAAGATCAAAATTGTCCTGTGGAAGATTCATAGTCTGCAGAAACTGGGAATTTTTCTTTGAAACTTTTTTTGATGGAAAATGCAATCAGCTCTAGTCTCTTGCTATGTACTGGGGGAAAAAGGGTCCAGCTCACTGCCCAGGGCTGTGTTGGCTCAGCAGGGTTTATAGGAGTAAACAGTTGTAAAACCTTATTTTTGTCACTAAGCTCAGCCGCTGTGCTTGAATATACACCTGCTTCACCTTTCACTGACACTAGTTTTACACCAGTGTAACTCCACTGACTTCATTGGGGCTACTCCTGATTTACATTAGTGTGAGAGGCGAATCAGGACTAAGGAGCAGATCTGCTGAGCAGAATGATGGCTCCCCCCCCCCCCCCCCACATTTCAGAGTAAAGCATTGAAGACTAAGCTGCTTTTGATTAAATGTTTGCTCCTTTGCTATCAAATTTTGTTTGTCTTTTGGAAGTTCCTAATATCTCTGTGTGCCAAGCCAAAATATTGTGTCATGCTGTTTGTTGGTGTTGCTTGCCTAACATATTAAGATATCAAAACAATAAATAATTGAGTTGTAATGACTGATGCAGATAGGTGGCAAGAATGACAGTTTTCTGACCTGGATTTAGAGCTGCCATCTGTGCAGGTCTGAAATGCAAAAGAATCTGTGCAGGGTAGGTAGGTGTCAGAGAACCTCAACCTGGAGAGGGCTGAGTCAGGTAGGACATTAGAGTCTCAGTGTGAGCCAAGCATCCTCTTTCCAGTTACTTTGAGAAATCCACCTGTTCCATGAGGCCTATGGCAATAATGACTGCAGGTCCTTCTTTGTTTCTTAACAGAGTCTATGGACTTGTCTAATTAGTTCCCAGCAGGCTGGGGTGTAAACAGGGTGGATTTGATTTAAATCAAATTGATTTAAATCACTAGTCAGGAAGACTTGATTTAGCCATGGTTTTCTACATAAAAGTGCATTCTTGCTGGTTGTTATAACCTTCATACATATTCTTCACAACTCAGAGATAGATGTAGGTTTCATTTTTAGAAGGCACACATTATACATTTTTAAACAGTGATTTATTTTGAAAACCTCAGATTAGTTTTACAGCTATATCAGAAAATGAATGATTGATTATTTGGTTATTTCATTTACCAAAGGTAATTGAAGCAGATATTTATGAAGTCATTGGGAGGTGAACTATCTCCAGTTCAACAGGTTAATCATTAATATTTGGAGGATTTTCTTGCCATGCTCTATTAAGAGGAGAACGTAAGCAGACAGAGATTTAAATTGTTTTATTTAACTAAAACAACAAAGTTAAGTATTCTGGATTTTTTTCTTCAACAACAACAAACATATAATATTTTAACAAAACAAGCATATGTCCCTCGCTTCTCACTTTTATCTCCAGACTTCTTCTCCTTGTCCAGATTTATTCCACCCCCGCCCCCCCCCCCCCCCAACAATCTTCTATTCATTGAACTTTTTGAAACTTTGCACTTTTAGAGCAAGGTAAGAGATTGACTCTGTGTACACAAATTTACAGAGGGACAATAGAGTTGAGGTCTGTTATTTCTCACCTCTATATATTATTTAGTTATTTAAAAATATTTTTGCTGTTAACAAGCATGTTACCTCTGGAGACACAAATCCACAGTTTGAGAACTGCAAAACTAAGCATTTCTGATGGTATCTTCTAGACTGATCACTTGGGTAGATAGAAAGATTAACCTAAATAATCTATACAGAAGCCTGTGGAACCCCATAAGCTTGGGTCCCTAATCCATGAACTACTGGAACTCATTTACAAATCTTTTCTTAAACATTACATGGCTATATTGTCTCAGACTATAGAATTAGAATTTATAATCCCTATTCCATGATGAGATAGATATCTTTGAGCAATAATGTATCTTAATTAAAACTATCTTTAGATAGGTTTTTTCCTCAAAAAGCATTTTATCAAAAAAAAAATCCGATTTAAATAAAAAAATCTGATTTATTTTATTTTTTAAAAAATAATTAATTTTTATACACCCTGGGTGTAAATCTATCCCGCACTAAGTGTCTGTGTGGACCCTGCTGCCATGCACTAAAAGTTCCCTAGTGCTCTTTGATCTACTCCCATTTCAAAGGGCGTAGATGAAAGCACATTACAGAACTTTTAGTGTGCAGCGGCAGGGTCCACACAGACACTGGTGCCTCGCAGGCTACTGTGAGGTAGATTTACATGCCAGCCTGCCATAAACTAAGTGTTGGTGTAGACAGGCCCTGTTCCTTTAGAGCAGGGATGGCCTAAAGGTTTCTGCTACTCTGGGCAAAAAAATACTCTGTAGTTCACAGGAATCTGAGTGACAGCAGTACATTCTTACCTTAACATCCTTGAGAATCTGTTCTTGTTCCCGAGTGCCCCTTCTATTTCTTTATTCCTTGTTTTCTCTTTCCTCTCAAATTTCATTCTTCTCTTTTCTCTCCACTTTATTTTTACTTTTATCCTCCTTCCTTTCCATTTTCTCTCGCTTCCTTCTTCCATTGGCTCTTCTCTTCCTCTTACTCCATTCTCTTCCCTCCCAGTCCATGGTGATCTGTTTTCCTCCCAGTACCCCCAATATCCTTCTGTGACCCATTTCGTTCTCTGGGCCCCATCAGGGCTGTCGTTAGGATTTATGGGGCCCCACACAGTATTATTAAACTGGTGCCCCTATGCCCGACTTGCTCTTAGCAACACAAACATAAGCTTACAGTATTGGAAAACTTGCCACATGCTCTTTATTAAAAACAATTTAATTGTGCCACCTTCACCCCTAACCTCTGCACAGTGTCACCTTCACCCCTACACTTCCCTCCCACCTACACTCCTAACTGCACGCTGCCAGCTTGCCCTGCCATACCGCCCCCCCTGCCCAGCAACCCTCCATGCTCAGTGGTCCCTCACCCAGAGAACTCCACCACAGATCCCTATGCCCAGCGATCTCCCTCCAACAGACACCCCCCACACTGCCCAGCACCCCATATTCCTGAGGGAATTCAGCACCAAAAAATTAAATTCTCTGTACAATATTTTAAAATTCTGCAAATTTTGTCAATAAATAAATGTGGAAGCTCCAGCATGGTAGTGACAAGCATAGGCCACTGGCTGCATGGAGGTGGGAGATCACCCTGCAGCCTTCCCCCTCCCCTCCTAGGATAGGGACTTACCTCTGTGTGCATGTCCACAGGGAAGCATTTTACATGATGGCTGGGATGTCAGCCATGACCCAAAATCCATTTGAATAACAAAAAAGAAATAGTTGATACCAATGGGTGAGTCCAGCCCCCATCCAGGCCCTTGCCTGCCACTGCTCTGGGCCATCAACTTCCAAATGGCCTTTCATTCTCCCTAAAATAAAGCATTTCCTTCTAATTCTGAAAAGTAAAGAGGGGCTTGGGATGTGCACTTTAATAAGAAAAGGAATTATATTCAGGCACCAGTCTTTTTTTCTGCCCTGATTTACACACCTGGTTGCCACACAGGGCTCAGTGGGATTCTACTGGGTATAACTCAGGGCTAGTGTACACCAGCAATGCTAAAGTGCTGCCGTGGCAGGACTTGAATGTGGCTTGTGCAGTAGCGGCAGAGAGCTCTCCTAGCGCTCTAAAAAACCCACCCCCACGAGGGGCGCAGCTCCCAGCGCTGGGGCACTGTCTACACTGGCGCTTTACCGCACTGAAACGTGCTACGCTCAGGGGTGTGGTTTTTCACACCCCTGAGCGAGAAAGGTGCAGCACTGTAAATTGTAAATAGTTTCAACAATGCTTCAACGGAGGGGCTGGAGCCATAACCAGCCAAGTCTCATTTGAACAGGGGCTCTTGTTTTGCATTATTTAAGGCAGTTTTTAAAGGTCTTTCCCATGGGTGAGGAAGAAGGTGCTGCATTTTTGAAGGGCCCTTTAAAATCCCACTCAACTCCGCACTGGTTAGAACTCTCCCTCTTTCAAAATGTTACCAGTTTGAGAGACAGCCCTGGAGATACTGGGATCCACAAGAAAAAAAAACCATGTCCCTTTTCCTGAAATAAAAGTTTTCAGCTACTCCAGCCTTGTCCAGTGCGAGTCCATCTTCCTCCCCAGCTAAGAGGTCGCTCCCTCCCTTGCGTTCTGCAGCCCTGGTCCCTGCTTTTCTGCTCCGGGTGCACCATCCCCCCACCCCTCCGCACTCCTTTTGTTTTAGTGTCAGTTTCCTCCTGTTGACACCGGGATATTGTGAATGAGCAGGAAAAGCAAACTCCACCTTCTTTTATTTTCCTTTAACTTTTCCTCCTCCCCAGCCTGGTTGTGTCTGTGCCTCTCCCTCCTCCCAGCCCCGTCTGCTGCTGATCCCTGCTGGGGAAGGGAGGAGAGGAAAAGGTGACGGTCCAAAGGCCATCTGGGCTTAAACTTCAGAGAAAAGGGAGGTGGAGTGAA
This sequence comes from Chelonia mydas, assembly GCF_015237465.2. Classification (NCBI taxonomy): domain Eukaryota; kingdom Metazoa; phylum Chordata; order Testudines; family Cheloniidae; genus Chelonia; species Chelonia mydas. The sequence goes on from NC_051246.2 coordinate 65,320,846, forward strand.
AAGGAGACTAGGAGAGAGATTGCAGGGAGTTGCCGGCGGGGCAAGGCACGTGGGCAGAAAAGGGGAGAGGTTCAGGTACAGTGTGGGGCTGCTCTCCCCCCAGGGCCACCAGCCTGCTCCCCATGAGGCCCTAGCGTGTTCGCTGCTTGCTCACTGAGCCAGACAAAGAATCCCCCCTCTGCTCTTTTCCCTTCCCAGCCTGGCTCCCCCCAGCCATCCCCAGCCCAGTTCCTCCTCCGCCCTCCCGCTCCCCAAAGTCCCGTGCCCGGCTCTACTCCCTGAGCTTGGCTCCCCCCTTCTCTTCCCAGCCTCTGGGTGTCCCCCCCGCTCTATTCCCAGCCTGGCCCTCCCCGGCTCCCCCAGCTCACTCACAGGCAAACTTTCGCTCCTGGCCCTGTGAGGCCCTGCTCGACTGGGAGCCCTCAGCGGCGGGCTGAGAAATGAGTGGGTGACGGGGAGGGGACAGGGGGTCGGGGAGAAGCCTGGTGGCGCAGCACGGGGGAGGGGCCGGAGAGTCAAGGAGCCCACGCAACAGCCAGTGAAGGTGGTACACCAAATTTTCGGGTGCCCTGTCCAGCCGCGTATCCTGCATATGCCTAAGGAAGGCCCTGGGCCCCATACTCTGTTTCCCTCCCTTGCAACCTCTTCCTCTTTCTGCTCTCCATTCTGGGTTCTCTTACCTTTTTTCTATTGCCCCAGTTTCACCCTCTCATACTATTTCTTCATTCTCCAGTGGGTGCAGAGAGATCGTAAGATACCGTTGCCATTAACCACATACTTCTGGAATTGAGATCCTGGAGGGCACGGGCATCTCAGGCTCAAATGAGCCTCAGTCACCTCCTCTGATGGAATATTCACCTGATCTGCTGCAGAACAGACTCTGGGACACCTCAAATCCCAGAGTACCAACCTGTGTGTGTACTGGAGAGATGGGCAGAAGCAGACAGGGTGGGTCCTGTGTGCTCTGAGAACAGGGGGATGGAACCTTCTGTTTTAACTGATATTGCAGCCAGTAGCAATCTGAGCACGGGCAGCGACCGATCTTCAGGCCAAGAGACTTTAACATCTCCTGCAGTGTGGTGCCCAAAGAGACTGTCTAGTCAGTCTGTGCCTAAAGCCGTCACTGTTTTAGGCTACTGCATACATACAGCTACATTAAAAGAACATTAGAGTTAAAAAGTCAATTTAGAATATACCAGAACTAACGTTGCTGGTGAAATTCAGACCCCTTGCACGAATGTGTTATGATACAGTCTTGCCCAACAACAGAAACAGCAGGAAGTTTGCAGTTTGCAGAGCCAAGAATGGAATCCTGCTCTCCTGGGTCGCAGTCCAGTACATTAAAGACAAGAGAATATCATTTCTGTTGTGCCACCCTCTGCCTCATTTACTGTCCATCCTGTGCACTGAATGAGGGAGGTGTCTTGTAGAACAAATAGTATGTGACCAGAGTCAGAATGCATACTCACAAAGGCCCTGAATTAAGATTGCACAGGCAGTTAAAAGCAGTACATCATTAGACAAATATCTCCTTGGCTGATCATAACCGGCTACATCCTGCTCGGAGTGAAGTCAAAGACCAGAGTCCCATTGACTTCAGTGGGAGCAGGATTGGGCCTATGCTGAGGTCAGTACATTGTTGCTAGCTGCTAGTGGAAGCGGTACCCTTAAATGACAGCCTTTTCATGCATAACATATATACCACACCTAGCACTTACACTTATTGTTCAAGTAGAGATATTAGTCCCCAAGTCCCAGGGGAGGTGTTGTAAAAGGAAACTTGCTTTGCCTTTGCAGTACCTGTTCTGACTGTTATTTGTTAATCACTGTCAATGTACTCAGCACTGAACAAAAGACACAGAAAGAATTGGTTCCTACCCCACAGATCCTGCCAGCCAAACAGTACGGACAATAAGTACGACCAGAGGAAGGTTAATAGATAATAGGCACAACTAAGCAAGGTGGGTCTATGGGTAAAAATGGGGACATCAGTTACCAGGCTCTAAAATAAACAAACAAACAAGACTCAGATTTTACAAACACATCCTAGAGATACTTTAGCCAGAGCCCTGCCGCTGGTGTGGGGAGTGATTAAATGAAGTAAGTCCTTTCCAGCACACATGTTTCTAGGAGGCTATCATTCCTTCACTATTGCCAAGCAGTGGGATATGCTGCCACTTCTCCTCACTTTGGTGTTTGGCGGAATTGAGCCCTTCTTCCTGTGCTGAACTTAACTTATTACTATTAATATATGTTTATTCCTACTTGTATTACAATAGCACCTAGAGGCCCCAACAAAGATCAGAGCCCATTACGTTAGGCATTGCTCATAAGTATAAAAAGGCACAGTCCCTGTCCCAAAAAGCTTACAATCTCAATGTAAGACAAGATGGGAGAGAGGAAGTATCCTCATTTTACTGTTGGGGGACTGAGGCACAGAAAAATTAAGGGGACATCCTGTGCTGTGCCTCTTTGGGTCACTTGGTTACTGGGTTTGCATTCCAGTCTACCCAAAGAGGCCCTGGGTTTAACTTAGACAGCCCCAAGGCCCATGAGAGCTGTCTTCTGCAGTGCCTGGGGAATCCTCCCCAAATCAGATATGGGGCAGTTCGGGCCTCTATGTCAGTGGTCTCCAAACTGGGGTGCGCGAGATGATCCCAGGGTTTTTTTTTTCCTTCGGCAGCAGCTCTGCACATCCACGGCTGGTGTTCCGCTCCAGCGGTGCGCCTGCGGCAGGTCTTCTGGTCCTGTTCCGTCGGTGGCGTGTCTGCGGCAGGTCTTCCGGTCTTCACCCTGGGGGTGCGCAAGCCAAAAAGTCTGGAGACCACTGCTCTATATTGTTCCAGCCCTTTTGTATACAGGGCCAGAGCAAGGTGAGAATCTCACCCGAGGAGTTGCCTAAGGTCTCACAGAATTTTGTGGTAGATACAGGAACTAAATCCAAATCTCCTGAGTCCTTGTCCAGTGCCTGAACCACAAGGCCATTTTCTTCAGGGTAAACTTCTGCTCTATTAGACCGTGGACTATTCTTCCAAAGGCAGACCTCCTGTCCAGCAACCTTGTCCAACAACCTTGTCCAACTTTGCCCACAGCACACTTGAGTAAATCTATGTGCACTTCCTCCACTGCTGTGTTTTTCATATGAAACTCAAATTACATTTGTTAAGCATTTTTTAAAAGGAATTATTCCTGTAGAATCTGGAGGAAAGCTCCCATCTGGTGATGAACTAAAGGTAGGCCACCTTTGAAACCAAAACTCTACTTGACTTCATTGGTTGGTTTGTTTCTGTTCTGTATGTACTTCATGGAATCTTCCTTCATACCAACCTTACAAGCAACATTTTTTCCACCTTCAGCAAACTTCTGACCCATCTTTGAGATCATCTTCTTCTCTATCACTATGGGTTACCTCCTACTGAGTAAAGAATCATACAAATTATAATGACAAAGACCTGCTTGACTCACTTAAAGAAAAGGAGTACTTGTGGCACCTTAGAGACTAACAAATTTATTTGAGCATAAGCTTTCGGGAGCTACAGCTCACGTAATCGGCTGCATTCAGTGGATTTATTTGAGCATAAGCTTTTGTGAGCTACAGCTCACTTCATCGGCTGCATTCAGTGGAAAATACTTTCCACTGAATGCAGCCGATGAAGTGAGCTGTAGCTCACAAAAGCTTATGCTCAAATAAATTTGTTAGTTTCTAAGGTGCCACAAGTACTCCTTTTCTTTTTGCGAATACAGACTAACACGGCTGCTACTCTGAAACTTGACTCACTTAGTCTCTTGTCTGTGGAGTCGGTGCAGGATTGTCACTATAATACATTAAAGAGCAAAACATCTGCCTAGTTTTAAAATACCATGTGACAGAGTTCAACCACTTCCCTTGAGAAACTAATTATTCCCCAGCCTAACAAAACTCAGTGAGGATGTTTTCTGCTATTCAATCTAATGTTTTCTTTGTTTAATTTACTGTCATCTCACCTCATTCTATTCTCTTGTACAACGCAAAACAATTCCATCAACTTCTTTGCGTTTGTACATTGGTGAGTTTGTTCTGAACCCCCTCTACTACTGTGGATTTGAAAGTTGGACTTGAATGCAAATGTTACTGGGTTTGCATTCCAGGTAGGGGAAATGATGATGAAATGGGCAGAGAGAGGGGCAGAGTGAAATAATCCATCAGGCAAAGAAGGGTAAAAAAATGGAGCAGCGAGTGTGGTGAGTACAAAACATCACAAGGGACTGTGAAAAAAGGCTTGGTGAGAGGGAGAGAGAGACAGGTTGAGAGATTCTAATAAAACAACAAATGGAGCATATATACCATATGTAGGACATCAGCCTGGTTTTGAGGAGGTTGTTTTATCTCTAACACATAGTGCAGACTTCTCTTTAGCTAGAAAAACATTATGTTTTAACAGTGAGTCAGCCTTGAGAAAAACGTGGGTTTACTTTGCTAGAGGAAAAAGGTTTTGTGAACTCTAATTTTGCAAAACCCCAAATAAGAAGGTTCACAAAATCTTACACTTCACAAACCATGTGCCCATCCTAACCTCCCATACATGGGGCTAACAATCAAGCCCCACTGACAGCTTGATATGTACCATTTAGGCATAGTCCTGTGCTGGAGCTGCACCGCCCTGGGAGACCACCTGGAGATGCACTTCAGGGAGGCATAATGTGTCTGGGAGCTCCCCCGTTCACAGGGGGAACATACCCACTGCAACACCCTTAGCAGGGTACTTCATGTGCTCCCCAATTGTTCAGAGGAAAGGAGTGGGAATATGGCCCTGCTGTCTGCCCCTGCTGGTGCCTAGTGGGTGTTAGCACGGAGCAGGGCCTCTTCCTGGCCCCGCTCCGAAGTGCAAAGGAGGGAAGGCCCCCTTGCACCTTCCTTCACTTTCACAGGCATAATCAAGAGCCTGTTTCGCCTCTCTCATGCACTGGTTTTACACTGGTGTCATTCCATTTACTTCTGGGGAGATACTTCTGTTTTATACAAACATAAGTGAGAGGAGATTCAGGCTCTTAGGGCCAAATTCTGCTTTTAGTCACACCCCGATTTAAATTTAGAGTAACTCAGATTTACACCAGGTCACATCCAGTCCTTAGTTTTCAATCTTCTAGCCCCTTAATCAATTCAAACACCAAGCGTGTTCTCTGGGCATCACCTATTGTCCTAGCATAGCTGTAGCCAGACACCACTGAGGCTGGGAGCAGTAAATATTTATTTTGTCAGGTTGTGAAATGTCTAGTGATTCCACAAGGGAGTGAACACCATGGGAGGAAGGATGATCATGTGGTTATAGCTTAGGACTGACAGAAGATCAAGATCCCTTTCTTGGCTCTGCTGCAGTCTTCCTGCATGAACTTAACCTCTCTCTGTCTCAGGTTTCCCATCAGTAAAACAGATAATAATATAGAACAATATTCTCCCACCTCCCAGGATGCTTGTGAGGTTAGATTAATTAATGTTTGCTAAGCCCTTCAAGACCCACAGATCTACAGAAGAACAAAATATTATTATTAAATGTTACTTAGGGTGAACCTAGGGGGATGGCTAGGAATAACAAGATAAAGCCAAACAAAGGAAAACTTAGGATGAATATCAGGAAAGAAACCCTAATTGTAAATCTGTTATTAGGCAGGAAAATAGTCTTCTAAGGAAGAGGTGAAAACTCAGTCTCTTAGGACATTTAAAAATAAATGGAGTGAAAGAATATTCTGTAGCTAACAGACCTGTACTAGTGCTTTTCAATGGACACTAGCTGGTCTCTAATGCCTTACAGGCCAAATTCTGCTCTGTTTATACTGGTGTGTATTTGGAACAATACCACTGAAGTAAGTGGACTTGCTCCAGATTTACACTAGTAAAAGTGAGAGAAGATTTGTGTCAAGGTCTTTTCCATCTGTTAAGTTCCATGGTTTATGATTCATGTGCAAAAAAAACAAGGGTGGTTAAAAAAAAAGTTGTTTTCAGTTGTGTGGTGATGAAATACAGTAACTGAAAATGCTGTGGGTTTTGAGGTTGGATTTTGTGATTAAAATATTGTTAGGTTAGGGACAGGATTGGTTGGCATGCTCTATAAGGCATTATGCTTTCACCTCTGGAGAGCTGAGTTCAAACCTGGTTTAAGATCACAAAACCAGTAAATAGACTGATTAACCGTTTTTAGAGGGTGCTGAAGATCATGATCATGACTGATGTCCATGCATTAGCAGTACAGGATGGGGACCCAGGACTGGAATAAGAGGGGGCAGAGAGAGTGAAAATAGAGCTGCATTGGCAGAAATATGGAGGGAGCCAAAGATCAGAATAACAGGAGATGATGCAGATCAGTATTAAAATGTTCTGGCAGAGCTGTGTGGGTTCAGGACTGGAGTAGCAGGTTGTACTGCAGACATGGACTGAGGTGCCTTTGCACAACTGTGTTGGGTCAGTGCATCTTTGCAGCTCCTGAAATTCTAAAAAAGGTAAGTTTATAGTCAGTTATGTGCCAAACACTCCTTGTTATTTCAGGCATTCAGCACCATCTTTAAAATTATCTCTCATTTCTCAAAAACATTTTGCAGTTATATTGAAATTCAGAGTCACATGTTCCTGTTACAAAAAAGCACAGCTGTAAGAACAATGCTGGCAGCCAGCTTGGACTAACATTTTGAAAATGGTTCTCCCCCCACCCCCTCTTTCATTTTCAAATGCAGCTTTTCTTAAAAGGAGGTACTGTGCCAGCATGCACATACCCAGCCGAGACAGTTGTAATCTGCTTCAATGCACTGGTAACTGCTAAATGCAAACCAGTGGACTAGACATGAGATTCACATCTGTGTAGAGGGCCAGCCCGAGGCCTATGCAATAGTTAGGTCCCATTTAAGCACCAAAGATAAGGCTTAAGTAAGACATGAGTGATGCATAGTCCTTTTGCTGCTCCTTTGCCCTACTGTTAACAAAAAGCAGCAGATTTGCTCATGAGTTAATAGCCATTTTAATATTCTCTTGATCTAGTCAGCTGGAAACCAATTTAGCTTTTCCTCTCTGTATTCTTGGGTACCTCCAGCTGCTTCTGGAAGGTTTTAAAAATAATTTTATATCCTTATTTTTTCTACACTTTCCCATAATTTAACTGATACCTAAAATGCAGCAGAAGTGTGATGTACCTTTACCTTAGATACTGTAGAAGGTCTTTTTTTGCAGAAAAGATATTCTCTCCTGGGGCTCCTGAAGGTTAGCTCATGTGGGGAGTTAAATAATCAATAGTAATAGTTAAAAAATACCATGCTTTGAGGTTCTGTTACACCTTTCAAGTAAGGATCTCCATGTGCTTTGCAGAGGGGGAGTATCATTTCCCCCCATTTTAGAGTGGGAATGGAGGTCAGTGGCACAATGTGGAACAGAGCCCATGGCTAGTCCTTTACTCTAACCACTACACCACACTACTATTCATGTGCTCTTGTCTCACCTTATGATGAACCAGTCAGTAGTTCTAACAGACTAGATATATGTATGTATTCATTTATTTATTTCTATTTTAAATAACTAAAAAAAAAAAAAAAAAAGGCTACCCAAGGTTCTAGGAGCCTTTAACAATGCAACTGAATCTCAGCAGCATTTCAATTCAACAGGAACCCAGCTAGCCAGACACCACCAGAAACTCCTTTCCACCTGTTCACTGCTCTGGGAAGCGTGCCCATAGCCCTCTACAAAAACCCTCTCAGATATTTGTCTTCTGCAGGTTGCCCAGAAGGTCACCTACTGTGGGCCATTTTGGACCAAAGGGGGTGTGGGAAATGAGTTCCAGAGTCCTCCAACCTCTCCCGACGGTTTTAAAGTGTAACCCCATGTAGAACGCATTGCAGCAGTCTGATTGGGACATTACAGAAGCATGGATAATATCCTATGGGTGGGCAATACTGCAAAACTTTTACATCCCATGACCATCTCAGCCAATTAGATGGCAGGCGGTAATTCACTATACTGTATAAACAACAATTTCATCTGGAAAAAACGTTGATGCAAAGTTTGTTTTCTCAGCCCTCCCCATGGGATAATATTGTACAACAAGAGACTCTGCGGAGGTTTACAAGCCTCCTGGGAAGCACCCTGTATTGGCCACTTTTGGAGGCAGGAGACCCAAATTAGGTGGACAGTTTGTGGTCTATCAGTACCTGTGTATGGTAAAGAAGCTCCAAATTCCTCTTGAATAGCTCCAGCTTAGCCTTGGTCTACACTAGCAATTTATGACAGGTTTCAGAGTAGCAGCCATATCCGCAAAAAGAAAAGGAGGACTTGTGGCACCTTAGTCTCTAAGGTGCCACAAGTACTCCTTTTCTACTAGCAATTTATGTTGGTACAATCCACATCCCTGAGTGACGCACTTATACTGAACTAACTCCCGGTGTAGACAGGGCTATGCTGACGGGAGGGCTTCCATGTTGACCTAGCTACTGCATCTCGGGGAGGTGGAGTACCTACACTGACAGGAGAAGCCCTCCTGTCAGAGTAGGCAGCGTCTTCACTGAAGCGTGACGGCAGTGCAGTTGCATCAGTGCAGCTGGGCCCTCCAGCCTTTTAAATGTAGACAAGCTCTTAGACTAGACATAAAGAAACAGTGTGTTGAACGCTGAGCCAGCAAAGCCACCTCGCCTGCCCAAAGCTGTAGTGTGTTAGTCAGCGCCACAACCCCCTCTCCCACCTCCAGCACCGCCAGCCAAGCCTCCGTTCCAGCACAGAAACAAAGTAAACCAACAGGGGAAGTGTGGTTAATAACACCCAGGACATGCAGTTCTCGACAGCCTTCGTGGCTTTGTGATGCAGTGCTGTAAGGGAAGGAGGGTGAGCTTAACCTGTGGGAACAGGGCATGCTGCAGCAGGCAAGTGTTTGTACTTTGCTGCCAGGCCCCACCTGGCGCTGACGTACCAAGTGTCTTCTCTGACAAACAGAACAAGCTTTGGGTGAGCCTCCCTCCTGCCAACTGGCTGAAGGGCACCAAGAGGCAGCACTGAGCTCCACCCACCGCCTTTATTCTTCTCACCTCCTCTCCTGTTATCCCCAGGGCCTTCTAGCTCTGGTGTAGCATGGTGAGGTTGCTGTTTGCAAAACCGCGTTGGAGAGTTTGGGTTTGAGGGAATGCTACTGGGGTGGGAGAGTGCTTCAAATTTATCCCGCAAAAGTATTTCTCTGGCCCCTGCTGTGGCGCTGTACTAGCACCATACACAGTATTGGGATTCAGGGGGGAAATGGACAGTTACTGTGATATCAACAGTCTCTCACATTACAAATGGGCTTAGTTACATAACCACACTGACTTCTCCTCATGTGCCCAGAGCTAAACTGATCACCAATAGGCATATTCCATTAGTAAAAACTGTCAGTGGTTTCTCCCTTGTTTTAAGAGCACTGAGCAGTGACCATACATTAAGATCAGGTTCTGGGAGCATCCACAGTCTACTGCCCATAATTTGTCTGCTTCCTGTGCTTACATGGAGGGAGGTATTAGGCATGTGGGGGACCTCAGTCCTTCCTATTGTATCTTCTACTGTTTGTTTAATTAACTGCATGAATGCAGCCAAACCTACCAGGTACATGAGGCAAAAACTCCCCTCTGGTGCTGAATCACAATGATAAATTGGCACTTCAGAGGATACCATCAGATTCTTCCACAGAGACTATGGCAGAATACAGTGCTGAAGCATTTAACAATCAGTCAAGAGATGTAGAGGTCTGCCATAAATTGAGCCATATCAATCTAAGCCACTGCAACTTACGATTTACCAAAACTCTCACTAGCAAATGTCTTATCAGGAAACTGAAGGGAAAGCAGCACCCAAAGGCATAATTTCTGGGGAGATATATGTTGTCGTGCCCTCACCAGTGAGACTGGCAATGACACTCACAGGGAGAGAGGAGGTAGGGAGGCAAGCCACTTGCTTGGTCAGTATCCTACCAACATGTAAAGCTGATTCTGTCCAGGGGGCCTTATCTAGGGCTTGTCTACACTGGCACTTCACAGCGCTGCAACTTTCTTGCTCAGGGTGTGTGGAAAAAAACAAACCCTGAGCGCTGCAAGTTTCAGCTGTGCTCCCAGCACTGGGAGCTATTCCCCTCGTGGAGGACCGTTTTTTAGAGCTCTCTCCCAGTGCTATGCTGCGATTACAGTGAAGATGTGCCCAAAGAATGTGTTTACTTTCTCATCCATAAAGTGCTAACACAAGGGAATGAGATGGGGTGTTCCTCTGTGGTGAAGGGTTGGGGTTGGAGCAAGAATTCTTTTTTATGGGACCTACTACCAGTGCAGTAGTGTAGGTGACAGAGAAATACCTTTTTAAAAACATTTAATTTAATTTAATTCAATTCAGAGTTTTGTCTTTTTTTTTTTTTTTTTAAATTACAGGAATTGCCTCAGGGGAATTCTGAAACTAAGGCCTTCCTTCTTAGGAAGGTCACTAGTTATATCTAGCAGCCTGGATTTTTGTAAAGGGATCACTCAGTTCAACAAAAAACATTTCACACACTGGACTGCAGGCTGGAAACTTGCTGCTTTGTTCAGCTGCATCACAACAGAGTGGTGGAGAAAAACATCCCCTGATTAAATATGCAGTAAGGGAAGAGTGGAGCAAGGCTCCATCCCATAATGCCCTGGGTAATCCAGTTAACCCTATCATGACCACTTTACTATATTAACAATGTTCTTTCACTGTATCACCATTTCATACATTTAGTGCTGGAAAAGGATGCTGGGTTGACATCCCGGAGGATGTCATATCCTTTGTCTACAGAATATGTACAGCATGTGAAGCAGCAGTGCAAGCTTCTTTCCTCCACCTTTACCAACTGGACCTGAAGAGCCACCTCAGTGGTGAAAGAGGAATTGAATCTTCATGACCCATTCATTCCTTGGCTTCTCAGCGGAGGCAGTCAGCAGGAGGTCAATTAGCAGTGATTGTCAAGGGGAGTGTTGGGATGGGGACACTAAGGGTATGTCTACAAGTCAAACACTACAGTGGCACAGCTGCACCACTGCATTGGCAACGCTGTAGCACTTCAGTGTAGACACTACCTATACCACTGGGAGGCTTCTCCCATCGGCATAGGTAATCCACCTCCCAGAGAGGCAGTAGGGGGTCCACAAAAGAATTCTTCCATCGACCTGGCACTGGCTATGCTGGAGGTGAGGCTGGCTTAACTACACTGCTCAGGGGTATGGATTTTTCACACCTGAGCGATGTAGTTAAACTGACTTAATTTTCATGTAGATCAGGCCCTAGACATCAACACCACTTCACAAGGGTCACTGAATAGCCTCCATATACCTGGGCAGGATTGGAGCCTGGCTCTAGAGGTGAAAAGCTCTCTAATATCTTACCAATCACTTGAGTCATCCAGTCTCCCACTGTCTCATTATTTAAAATTGATATTTTTTAGTAATGGGGAATAGCAACAGTAAACACCAAACCAACTAATGTATCATCACTTAGATACCAACATGGGAAGCACTCTAGAACTATCGCAAGTAGGCAGAGAGATACCAAGGTCTCTTAAGAATGGAGTATTTTGGAGAGCACTCTTAGGTGAGGACTTTTGAAATTAGTCACATTGTTTACCAAAGCTTCCTTTAAGCCTCCCCTCCCCACAGCACCTCGGATTCTCATTGCTGCTTACACCTAGGTCTGGTTCCACACAGATTAAGAAACACGTCCGTCTCGGTGCAAGGCAGCAGTGAATTTGCAGTACACCCCAACAGGACTTTGAACTCTCTGGGTCAGAATCATCAGCCTTGTGAAGTCTTCTCTGCATGGTTCTAAGGGCACAAAACAGATGTGCACAAACCCAGCTTAACCAGGGGTGCCTATCCAGGTTTTCCCAGGATTGTCCTGTTTTAGAACTAGCTGTCCTGGTATATCTCTGGGGGGCTCAGTACTCACTGCCAGCTGTCCAGTTTTATGGGCTCACGATCATCCTGTGTGTCTGGGGTTTTTTGTACCTCAGAGGTGGCAACCCAAAGCTGAACTAACTATCTGGGATTCCCCCAGTGTAGGGCAATCTCCAGTCTGCATAGGACTGGGCCAGTGAAGCAGCTGTTATGCCACCTGTCCCTCCCAAACCCAGCACTGGGGATATGGTCCAGGGAAAAATGTGTCTGGCTGGGGATCTACCACTAAGTGCACTTGATTTCCAGCTACTGTAAGGCCACTTTGGACCATAGATAGCTGCTGTAAAATAGAACCGCCCTGAGGATGCTTTAAATTGTGTGAAGGACCAGAAGTTTGTGTGCTGATTCCCAGCTCAGGGAGCCAGAAATAAGGCTCAAAGTCACCTTGCTGAACTCCCTCTGGATTTGCACCAAGCACAGCTCAGCCAGTCCAGTGAGTCTTGGCCCTTTTAGCCATGTCTAAACTGACAAAGGGCTAGGCAATGAAGACACTGCCTTTTGTTCCCGTCACCCTCACAGAAGCTCTGCACTGAACTCTTTTGGGGCCTACCGGCACATCCCCTAAAAGCTCCAGCTACTTACAGCCTAATACTCCACTGCCTGACACCTTGTGCAGTCAGTTACACATGAGGAAGGGGAGAGCCAAGTAGATGAGAAATGCTACCACTTGTGTAGGTGAATGGTTAATTCTGCTTGGTTGTATTTTATATCCACTTTGCACTGACTTTGTACAGGTAGAAATGACTACACAAGGTGCTAGGCAGAGCAGAGTAAGATCCTTATAGTCTCTGGCTCATCAGTTGTCCCTGTAGGTTCCAGCTTTGCTTAGGCCTCTTGGAGGCTGGCGACATTTGAAAGTTGGTAGAAAAACCTCATACACATTAGAATGGGTCAAAACTATGGATGTGGCCGTCAAAAACAGTGCTGAATTTTAGTGCATTCATTCTCTGAAAAAGTGGAGATGGGTCAAGCAATTTTCATATGCAGAGGCTGCAAAATCATTCTAGGCACATACTGTTAAAAAAAACAACAACAAAACCATTACATATATGCTGGGCTGGTTTTAAATAGCCTCCTCTCTTATTCTGCCTGTCCAATCAAACTGTCTACACTTCTGTTGGAGACAGGCAGAGTTGGGGGAGTAAATGAGAAGCTCTGTGTATAGTCAGGGCTCACCAGTCATTACTGCAATATGTTTTCACTGAAGTGGGGGAATGGATGCCTCCCTCAAGGAGTGCAGAGTTAGTAGATTACTCCTCTGGTCTTTCAGATGATGGCCTGAATTCCAAGGTGAAGTGCAATGATTAAAATTGATTTAAATGCAGATTTCTGTGCTGAATGTCCCAAGGAACCAGATTGGGTTGGGGCTGGGGAGTGAAGGGCATTCAACACAGCAATCAGTTTTAACCCACCTTTCAAAAATTATTTTTCCATCTGAGGGAATCCTCTTTGTTCTTGCTGGCTCACTGAAGAGATCCCAGAATGCAATATCACAATTCCCAAAAGTCTCATTACAGCCCATGATATTTGTGATCTGCCACAGAATGATGCATTCTGGGAATCTCTTTGGTGAACCACGAAGAACCAAGATTTCATAGCAGGGGAAAATATTTGTAAAAGGTCAATTAAAATGCATTTATGTGCTTAATTATCCTCTCTCTATAGCCTGATTAATGAGTATGTTCAGCACAGAAGTCGAACCTTATCTCCATATTAATGTTTGCCTTGCACTTTCAAATTCTACTTAAGGAATTTTTAATCAATTCTTTTTTTTACAGTATTATTAGTTTTATGGCAGCCTTCAGAGGCTCAAGCAGGTATACCACAAGTGAAAAGGAATTCGATCTAATGTGGTCTCCTTTTGTCTCAGCCACAAAACTGCAACACAACATAACATGACTGGCAGTCTCTTTCCAGAGGAATAGCCAGGACTAGAATATTTGGGGTGTTGCATGTCTAGACTAAGTGCATCATAGCAGAGCTATTTTAGGGAGCCTATGATAAGAAGAGCAGCTCATAGAACTAGCTGGAGAACTTCGTATAGCAAAGGCCTGCACTCTTTATTGCTGTATCCAGTTTCCCATTTCCCTGAGCCCTAAAATTCACCCTGATTAAATTAGACAAAACCAGTCAGAGCCAGCTGCTAGGTTTGTCCACAGGAACCAATACTGCAGTCAAACGCACTGATTGACAAGGACTCCTGTGCCTTGCAGTTAGAAATGACCCTGAACCAACTGACTACCCCACCCTCCCAAGCATCCATACCTAACCTTGGGAAGTTGGGATTCGGATCCAGAGCTGAATTTGGCAACTAGATTCTCTCTTTGAACCCAAATCCCAGAACCCAAACCCTGTGAACTTGGGGGAATTTTGGATCTGAACATTGTGTCAGATCTCAAGCAGTACTTTTTCTCTCCTCCTTCAGCCAAGTAAAACAAGAGTTTTTCCCTTTTTTAATTGGCAAAGACTCAACCCACCTCCACCTGCTCTGTGATCATTTGCCGAATGGCAGAAAACATAGGAAACAAAAAAAGCCACTCGGGCTAATTCTTATTATTTCTCCTCCTCTAGGAAAATGGCTGAAAGTTCAGTACAGCCAGTTCAACCCAGTCAGGCATGGCTGCTGGCATAGGAAGATACTTCAGGCTCTACTCTAAACTATGAGTTTGTGAATGATGTCAGTTTGGTCTCTTGATGGCTGCTGTTCTCATCAGCCAGGGCTAATAAGATGTGTGTTATAACAAAGCATGCTGAGGAGTTTAACCATATTATTATGTATGAAGTGGCCAAGGAAATACTGAGTTTCCTGGTTCAGTACCCTTGCTGAGGCTAGCTGTATTTCACAGGTATTGCAGTGACATTCCCTGACACATTTCGCACACATGAAAGACTGCTGACTAGTTTAAAGGCCAGACATGATCACAAGTGTTTCAAAATCCAGCCCTTCTCCCAAAATACGTTTGGGGGTCTTTTTCTGTTTCTTTTCGTCCTCTCACTTGCTGTCTTTCTTTCCTCTTCTTCTTTAATATTCTACCCAGTGGATGAAACCAGGGATTGGTACAACTGTCTAGAGGTAGGTATGGTGTCGGCAAGGTTCCCCCTGACTGCTCTGCTGGTGTACCACAATAAAAATCCGCAGCACCTTCTGCTATTTAAATTCTGGGGCACCCATGATATTTGGCTTGCACATTTCTGTACAGCCCAGCCCTGCTGAGCCCAAAGGCACTCAGAGCTGATATGGAGCACCCCCTGGTTTTCAAGCACTAAGACACCCCCTGCCACGTCACATCACATCACTCCTGAAGTACTCTTTTCTAGTCAAAACTGGGCCTACGTACAGCGCTACCACGGCTTCTCAGTCCCAGCTTGCAGCACCAATTGCTATTCAAGTCCCCAGGCTTTCACATAGCTCTGCTCCTCAGTCTTGACTTGCAACTCATTACTCCTGTTTTGGACTTAATATGGAATATTATGTTTTGGTTCTTCAGCAGAGATGAATGATAACAGTAACTCAAGGACCAATTCTGCACAGCTGAATTAAGTAGTTGTAACATTGATTTTACTGGGAGCTGGATTGGGTTCTAGTGGCCCAATTCTCTCCTCCCTATAAGCACCTGAAGAAGCTGAGGGAAGAACCATTTGTGGGTCCCCAATCATGAAGCTGGTTCTACGCATCCCCATCCCCCGAATAGTTTAGAGCAATCTTGGGGCTGCTGTACACTATGGCAGCTGGCTGTGGCCCCAACAGGCCAGTGTCCTACTTGGGGAATCACTGGAGTACAGTAGCACTCCAGCCAATCCCTTGCTCCTCGCCATATCCCCTACACTAGGGGCTGGGGGAAGGTAGCATAGGAGAGGTTATGCTTGCTCCATGCCACTCAGGGATTCCCCCCTGGCAGGAATTGCACTGTGCTTTCTGGCCTTTTCATGCCACTGGAGTGGAGAATCTGGCCCTCCGTGTTTAAGATGTAGCGATCCATCTGACAGTGAAAAAGTAAAGAACTGCTAATAAAAGTACAACTTTAAAGGGACACTTAAGCTCAAAATCCTTCTTTTAAAATGCTCGTTCCTCCTTTACTAATAAATAACACTTCTGATAGGTAAGACATAATGTTTCTACTTAGATCAGTGGTCCCTCCTTACCCTTGTCCTCATCCTCCTCCCCGTTCCCCCGGAGCTTTGATCAGGAGCCAGGGCTGGAGTAAGGCTATGGATCTGGTGTGGGGGGTGAATAGGGGGCTGAGGCTGGGGCTGGAGCCGGAGCCATGGCTGGGTCAGAAACCAGGGGTCAAGGCCAGGGGCGGGTCTGGGACCAGGACTGGGAGTGGAGCTGTGGTCAGGCCACAGTCAGAGCCAGCAGCCGTGGCCAGGTTTGGAGCCACAGATGGGCTGGGAGCCAGGGACTTAGTCTGGGGCCACAGCTGGGGGTGGGGCCAGGGCCAGGAGTGGAGCTGTGGCTGGGGCCAGAGCAGAGCTGGGAGCAGAGTGGGGCAGGGTGGCACTCCCTCCCTGCCCCCCCAAACGTTCCTCCGTGCCCCGTTAGGGGGGCACGCCACAAAGTTTGGGGACCACTGACTTAGATTGTGAGCTGTTTGGGGCAGGGAAGGTCATTTTGTTTTCTGTGTTTGTACAGCACCTAGCACAATGGAGTCCCGCTCCATGACTAGGGCTCCTAGGTGCTACAGTAATGCAAATAAATAAATAATAATTAAATATAATGATTTTAGATCCCAATTTACTTTTTGCCATTCATGGTGTTTGTTTACATTTTGTATTTTGATGCCTCCCCCACTTCACCGTGCAGGATGGAGTTCAGACACAGGAGAGAATCGGGCCCAGAAACCCTGAGATCCTTATCCATTCATAACAAAGTCTGATCTAATCAGTGACCACAAATACTAGAATTCCTAACTCCTAAGTATTTAGTGATTGTGCCAACTCTGGCCTTTTTACTTGCTGGCCACAGGAAAAAAAAAAAAAGGATTTGCACTATTTCCCATTCTTCATTAAAGCTCCATGTGACAACAGTTAAACAATTATCAGTAAATACAGTGCTAATGTGTTTATATGTACAAACCTGCTCGGCCCAGCTAGGGAATTATTGCACTTATATGAAAAGAGCAAAGGTTAATGTGGTGACAAAACTTCACACTTACAATGAGTGTCTTACATGCCTGTCGGTACAAGCTGTACAAGTGCAATGTCCTCTCCAAATGTAGATTTCTCCAAAGACTATATGCTTCTTATTAGAGACCTTGTGAGAAAGTTGAAGAAGGGAAGTGGGATAGGAAATACAGTGGCTTTTCCAAACAAGATGACCTCAGCCTTAGTCTTTGAACTTAGAAAAGGTAATTGGTTAAAAAATAACACAATGAGTTACACAAACTAACAATGAGTTACACAAACAAAAAATAACACAAACTCACATGAGTAAGATCAGGCCCTAGGTATAAAAGGAACACAGAAGGCAAGGGCAGAGTCTGCCATCAGTCAGGTGAAGAATTAAGGCTGTATAGGGGCCTTAACTGTGTATTTTCATGCATCCATGTTTGACTTTCTTTCAGTTCAATCTTGACTCTGAGTTTCCTGGATTTCTAATGTTTGGAGTTTATTAAAGCTGTTTCTTTGTTTCTTTGCTGATGAGTGATGACTACAACATTCAAAAGTGATTTTTCCTTCCTTGGTATTCTACTGTTGAGAACAGCCCACTTCCACTTTAATTGAATTGTCTCGTTAGCACTGACCCCCCACTTGGTAAGGCAACTCCCATCTTTTCATGTAGTGTGTATATATACGTACCTACTGTATTTTCCACTTCATGAATCTGATGAAGTGCGTTTTAGCCAGTGATGAGCTGCCAAAATCTTAACAACGGGTTCCCTCCTCACCCCATGAGGGAGTCGTTGCCCACCCCCACCCTCCGGGACTCCTGCCCCATCCAACCCCCCGTGTTCCTTGATGCACCTCCCCAGGACCCCTGCCCCATCCACCCCCCTCTCCTGTCCCCTGACTGCCCCCAGAACCGGGCAGGAGGGTCTCGTGGGCCACCGTAGTGGGTGCCCACCCCGCCCCTAAGAGCCAGAGAGACCTGCCGCGGGGCGACGTGGGGAGTCCTGGCGGTGCTTACCTGGGGCAGCTCCCAGGAAGCATACGGCAGGTCCCTCTGGCTCCTAGGGGTGGGAGAGTGTAGCTGGGGGGGAGCAGAGGGAGCAGCCGCTCCCCCACTGATCACATCAAAAGTGGCGACTTAGGCGCCGACTCCCTGGGTGCTCCATGGCTGGAGCCCCCACAGGGAAAATTTGGTGGGTGCAGAGCATCCACCAGCAGCTCCCCACCCCGTGTCCGGCCCCAGCTCACCTCACCTCCGCTCCGCTTCCTCCGCTGAATGCACTGCCCCGCTCTGCTTCTCCCCCGCCCCGGCTTCCCGCGAATCAGCTGTTCGGCAGGAAGCCTGGGAAGGCTGAGAAGCAGGCTGCGGCTTCCTGCTCAGGCCAAGGTGAGCTGGGGCAGGGAGCAGTTCCCCTGCGGCCCCTCCCCCCCCGGGGTTACCTGCTGTGGCGCGGGCAGCCCTGCTCGTGCCCCCCTGCCCCAGTTCACCTCTGCCTCCCTGGGCCTGAGCGGGAAGCCGTGGCCTGCTTCTCAGCCTGCCCCAGCTTCCCGTGGGAGTAGCTGATTCGCGGGAAGCCTCGGGGGGCGGAGAAGCAGAGCGGGGCGGTGCGTTCAGGGGAGGAGCCGGAAGCGGAGCGGAGGTGAGCTGGGGCCGGGGGTGGGGTGGGGAGCTGCCGGTGGGTGCTCTGCTCCCACCAAATTTTCCCCTTGGGTGCTCCAGGGCTGGGTGCATTTGGTGCCGAAGGTGGGTGCCTAATTTTCCCCTTGGGTGCTCCAGGTGCCTAAGGCCGGTTAAATTTAGAAGCGGAACAACCGGTTCTACAAGGGCTTCTAAATTTAACAACCTGTTCTAGCGAACCAGTGCGAACTGGCTCCAGCTCACCACTGGTTTTAGCCCACAAAAGCTTATTCCCAAATAAATGTATTAGTCTCTAAGGTGCCACAACTACTCCTCATTGTTTTTACAACATTCTTGTAATTTTTTTTAGACTTAAGTTATTGATACGTGATCACTACCTTAGCTCCAACTTAACAATGCAATTTGTCTGTGACTGACTATTACAGCGTCACTGGTGTGCCTGATGCTGTCTATAGACATGTCAAAAGACATTTCCTTGTCCTACGGAGTTTCCAGCTTACAGCTGAGAATTGTAGCATTTGGCCCTAAGAAATCAAAAATCGCATGTACAGTTTTCTTGGAAAATTTTGTTCATCTGTGTGCTTTTGTGGGGCAGAGTTGGCTCGGAGTGAATTGGGCCAGTTAAGAAGAAGAAGGAATGATAGGGTGAGTTAACTGAAATAGCCATGCTTAATATGGGGGCACAGATGAAAATGAAGGACAGTCCAAACTCCACTACCACATGTGCAGCTGAGC
The DNA here is from genome assembly GCF_015237465.2 of Chelonia mydas. Lineage (NCBI taxonomy): Eukaryota > Metazoa > Chordata > Testudines > Cheloniidae > Chelonia > Chelonia mydas. The sequence continues at coordinate 65,340,260 of NC_051246.2, forward strand.
TAGGTGGTCAGCAGGCATGTTATGAGATAGAAGAGCTTGATGTGCATCCTATACTACCCAAAGGCTGGGTGTTCCTGCCACGAGAAATGCACACAGACCTCGAATGCTAGCAGAGGGCCTTGGAATTAGTCTCTAGACAAGATTTGGTTCCAAAAATATAAATCCACGTGGCATCTGAGGAGGAACCAGAGGGATACAGGAGAAATCTTTTGGTGAAGTACACCACTCAGTCTCTTCCCCCAGGAAGCTATTATTTTGAGAAGTGAGGGCAGGAAAAGGAGGCCACTCAGACACTGGACACCACTTCATAGTCATATAATTCGTGGCAGCAATTCTGACAAAGGACCCACACATGATGCCAATAGGGACATTTGTCCCTAACAGCTTTTACCGTAGTGATGGTGAGCAAAGACACAGTTATCTAAATGTCACACCCAGCCCAACTAGCATTGTCCAAGCTGCTGAAATTCCAGAAAAGCCCTTCAACTGGATGGGCAGGAAGAGCAACACCAAACCGGCTTTTGCTCTGCAGTGGGGCTGGGAATGGTGGAGATGGATGAATGGGCAGAAGCAATGCTGGAGAGACCTGTCCCAGCAGCAGGGCTACAATAGCTGCTACAGATGGATGAACAGGAGAACAGTGCTGAAGGGCCTGCAGTGAGCTGAGAGTGGCTGACGTGGGCGGACGGACAGGAAAGGCCTTTGCCCTACAGTAAGAATGAGAACAACTAATGGAGATGGATTATCAGGAGCAGAGATGATAGTAGACTTTGCCCTGCCTTGGGCTGAGAATACCTGCTAGGTACACTGGAGGATAGGAGAGAAGCAGGGGAAATAAAAACACGATTAGGAAAAGAGAGTGAGTGTCTGATTATTGTTTGTCAGTAGTTTGCCACATGCTGTGGAAGTTTAGGGCCGTAGCCCAGGAACACATTACCTCAACATATTCTCCCAGCTTTAACGCAGGGTCTGTTCTCTGCTTGTGAAATCCTAAGCAGATGTGGCCAGACTCCGGTGCACCCAGAGATGGATCCATCATGGCTTGCTCTGCAGATGACAATGAGGACTTAAATTAGCAACAACAACAAAAAAAAAAATGAGGAGTCCTTGTGGCACCTTAAAGACTAACAAATTTATTTGGGCATAAGCTTTCGCAAGCAACCCACATCCTTTCATATATTTATACCTGTTTCTGTATTTACCACTAGATGCATCTGATGAAGTGGGTTCTAGCCCATGAAAGCTTATGCCCAAATAAACTTGTTAGTCTCTAAGGTGCCACAAGGACTCCTCGTTTTTTTGCTGATACCACTGAGACTTAAATTAGCTTCAGAAAATGGACACTATTTCTTCCTCCCCCTTCTCCTAAGCAGTCTCTATAATAAGGTAACTAAACTGAATCAGCTCCTTCTGCCTCCTGCAGAACTTGCTGATTAGGGAGGGCTGGGGGGGGGCGGGGGAAGGGAGGAGAGCGGCCTCTCTCTCTTCAGCAGACCTCTGCAACTTCCTGTCAGCTGAACTACCACACAGCAAGCACAACATACGCTTTGTGCTTGAACTGAATCCAAAGAGAACGCGGCCCATATGCTGCCTGCACTCATTTCTGTCCTTTACTACACACCTACTCTGACTCACTTTCCAACGATGTTCTCACCTTAACCCCTTCTGGGGTGCAGGGATAAAGTTTTATCACACTGCCTGGTTTCAATTGCTAATCATTTTGCATGTGAGAATACAGCCATAGTCTGCATTAGAAAGGCCATTGAAAGAGCAGATAAGGGTGACCCAATAAACAGACTGTGGTCCCATGAATTTTCAAACACCTTTTGATAAAGGTCTCTTATAAACGACTATAACAGAAAATAAATAACCAGAGGTCAAGGGGCAAAGTTTTTCATGCATTAAAAGTCAGTTAAGGAATAGGAAACAAAGTTAATGGCTACTCCTCCGAGTCAAGAGCTGTCCGTGGATGTCCCAGGGACTGGTATAAAGATCAATACTATTTTACATATGGAGGAAGAGGCAGACAGTGGGTGCTAGCTGCTGGTAATATTAAAGCGTGGTTCCACTCTGTCAGGAATCAGGGCCCGCAGCAGAGCTAATCTCCAGGCAGCTTCATTAGTACAGCTGGCCAACAGCAGGCTGCCTGATTAGCCAGACCACCTAATTGGCTGGAGGGGCCAGCAGGCCAGCTCTTAAGTCAGCAGCAGCAGCACCTTGCTGGATGCTCAGTGCTCATGTTCACCCCGTGCTACCTTGTTCCTGCTGCCCCTGCCCTGCCCCGAGCCTTGCCTCTGTCCTGCCCCTGCCTTGAACCCTCCTTGCCTAATACCCTGCTCGCTCCAGTTCCTGCCCTCCAGCTTGACCAATGACTCCAGCTTCCAACTAGTGACCCTAGCTCTGACCCTAGTCCTTGGTTCTGATGCCTGCTCTGGACCACTAGGCTAGACCACCTTTGTCCCAGTTGGCTGACACACTCTCTGAATATTGGCTATGTAAACATGTTACCTTTTAGTCAACACATCTGCTCCTTATGGGTAGTCAGAGTCATAGCTGCTGTTTTTAGTAACTAAAATAAGATTTTACTTTTTTACTCTGGCTAGCCCAGGAGTCTCACTTTGCTTCTGTCTCACTGACAGAATTTTTAGCCGGATCCTGACTGCAGAATTTTTATTATTAGTGAGGCAGGATTCATAAAAAAATCCAGCTTGACTTTCAGATTCCAGGTTGAGTTTTCTGGACTGATGGTTAGAAAAAGCCATTTTACTTGTAAACGACACAGAGCTGATCTGTAGCAATTGAGAGACAAACCTAGACTCTCAAGATGCCCTATTTACAGAGCCACTTTTCAGAGTAAAGCCATACTTTAAGTTACTGTGGTGAATGATGGAGGCTTATGAGGCATTCTGCAAAGATTTAAACACTTTGGAAAGTTGGGCAGCAACACAGCCAAATGCATTTAACTTGAAGAAATGTAAGATAATGAACATTGGTAAGAATGCCAGTGGCCTCTGAAATGGAGGTAACTTACCAGTAACTGAAGGTTTTTCGAGATGTGTGATCTCTATGTGTATTCCACGTGTGGGCAGGCATGCACAGCATGCACCTGAGTCCAGAAATTCTAACAAACAGTGTCCATTGGCCTGCATGTACGCAGTAGATCACCTCACGCTCCCAACGTAGGGAATGTGAGGCAGTGTGCGCTGACACCTCTCCATATCGTGAAACCAATATGATCGAAGCAGAGGGGATAGAGGACAGGTAGTGTAATACAGATAGGGACCACACATCTCAAAGTAATCTCAATTTCTTCTTTGAGTGCTGGAGGTGACTGACAAGCAGTGCTCAGACTGGAGCAGGGTGTGAGGAAGCCAGCAGCAAAGATTCTTGCAGTGCTGCAGTTCCCACTGCTGTATCTGCAGCAGAGGCCTGAACTAGCAAGTTCACTAGTGAATCTAGTGAATGTGTGGCTGGAGCTCCAGGTGGTTGCTCTGCACGTGTCTAGTATTGGAATGTCCTGCAGGGATACTTTATAGGCAGCTTGTGGCCTCATGGAGTGTGCACTGACTCCATCAGGAGAAGGTCAGTGTAATCTCAGTGATGCACCCAGAAAACCACTAAGAGATTCTCTAAGAGGATATTGCTTGATCTTGTGATCTTTCTGTTATGGCAAGAAAAAATCTTGGTGATTTTCTGATAGGTTTGGTCCTTTGTAGGTAAAAAGCCAGGGCAAATCTGACATCAAGGGAATGAAGTATTTTATCTTTGGCAGAAGCATGGTAAATGGATACTTTGGTTGACATGGAATTCAGAAATGTCTTTGGGGAGGAACTCAGGATGGAGGCAAAGTGACACCTTTTCCCTGTGAGAAAACTTATAAGGAGCATCTGCTATGGGGGCTCACAACTCTCTCACCTTCCTGGCTGAAGTGATTGCACCAGGAGAGCATTGCCCTGGGAGTCATGGCCCATAGCTCCTCTGGAGCCGTACAGGTGAAGATTTCTGTTCATTTGGGATGCAAAGGGATCTCACTGAGGTGTACACCATCGAGTGAATATTTCTCTCAGGACAGAGTTGTGAACCTCCCAGTTGTGAGGTGAAGTGCCTGCTCGGGTTGTCTGCTAACGAGTGCTGAGCATCTGGGAGGTTGGATAGTGATGTGGTTCTGGATGCACCAGTTCCAAAGCCTGACTACTTCCAGACAAAGGAGAAGAAGATCTTGCTCTCCCCTATTTCTTTATGTAAAAGACGGTGGTAATGTTGTCTGAAATCACCCTGATATGGTGTGAATGTATAAGCAGGAGAATGGCTCTGCAAGTTCTATTATATTGATGTGCAACCTGCCTCTCGTGGGGTCCATGTGCCTTGTGCAGTGTGGTTGTTCAGGTGAGCACCCCAACCCAGAAGGGAAGTGATGATGGCAGTGGGGATAGGAGTGTTGAAGGGAACACCCACTCTCACGCTCTCCAGGTTCAACCACCAGGCCAGACAGGCGATGGCTCTGGCGGGAACAGACACCCTGAAATTGATGTGATCTTTGGAATGTAGACAGACCAGAACAAGGCCTGCAGACATCATAAATGAAGCTTGGTGAATGGCATCTCACAAGTACACACAGCCATGTGGCCTAAAAGGCACATTCTGACTGTAGTTCTTGGTCTGCGAGTAATCCAGACTATCAGGCTGCTCATTAACTGAAATCTTTCTGTGGGAAGGAAAGCTTTCATGGAAACAGAGTCCAGTGTCATGCCGATTAAGTTTATTTTCTGTGTGGGTGATAAAATAAACTTTTCTTTGTTTAGGCAGATGTCCGGAGTTGCTAGAAGATGGAGCAGAAAACCCATTGCCACTCTTGGCACGAGTGACCTACTGAGAGCCAATCGTCCAGATATGGGGAAACTGTGTAACTCTGATATCTCATTTGGGCTGCCACCACAGAAAAAACTTTTGTAAACACTCTGGGTGCTGTTGCTAGCCCAAAGGGAAGGACTCTGAACTAAAATATTCTTGGCCCACCAGAAGCTGCAGAAACCTTCTGCAGGAAGGAGGTATGTCTACATGAAAGTATGCATCCTTCATGTCGAGAGCCATGAACTACATCTCCTCCCATAGGGAGGGAACTATCGATGCTAATGTAAGCATCCTGAATTTCGACTTTCTAATAAAGATGGTTAGTTGTTAAAGGTCCAGAATGGGTATCCATCCTCCATCTTTTTGAAGGACTAGGAAATACTGGGAATAGAACCCTCTCCTTTGATACTGAGGTGAGATGTGCTCTATTGCCACTTGTTGTAGAAAGGAGTCCACCTCTTGATGAAGAATCACCTTGAGAGAGTGGTCCCTGAAGGGGGAAGGGAGAGGAACTGCATGGAGTATTCTTGACGGATAATATCCAAGACCCAACTGTCTGTCATGATCAAGTCCCAACTGTGGGTGAAGACTGCAAGATGGTCTCTGAATATAATGGGGGAAGAGGTTGTGGCATCTTTGGTAGAAGGCGGGTCTAAAACGAGACGCAAAAACAGCCCTTTGCAGATGGCTAGGAATGAGTAGAGGTCATGGTGGTAAAGGGGGCCAAGAATCAAGGCCTCTGGCCCTCTGATGTTTCTGTGGAGGTGTGGCTGAATGCTGGGGTTAGAACACTCAAGGACAGGGGAGAGGCACGCCTATCCACTTTTTAACATGGGCATAATTTGGGAGGCAGGGAGGTTGCGTTGCTCCCCCCCCCAACTGCAAGTCTCGGGCAAGCGTGAAGCGGTACCACCAGCCGCTGCTGGCAGTGCCAGCCTCTTCTTGGTGGGGGACTGAGGTGGGCTTTAGTCCCCCCTTGCCACGAGGCTCAGCCCCTCTCAATGGCCCCACCCCTGCTCCTCCTGTTCCCCCCTAAGGCCCCACTCTCAGCCAGGCCAGAAGCCAGAGCCCTAGACCACAGGTAAGGAGTCCCCAGGATGGGAAAAACAAGCTATACTAACTAAACTATACTAATATAAAAGCTATGAGGTATAAAAATTATTTACAACTCTATGTACAGTTTCTATCTGGCCACGGTCAGAGACAGGATATTGAAGTGGATGGACTGTGGGTCTGATCTAGTATGGCAACTCCTGTGAACCTAAATATGAATTTAGGAGTCTAATTTTAAGAACTCGGGTTTGAAAATCTTGACCTTCATTAATAGTTGAATCAAGTAGCCTGTCCAGTACAGAGAAGCAGCTTAAAAATTAGATGATACTCCTGGCTGCATTAAAAGTGATTTTAAATGTTCTGACAGTTATGATGAACTCTTCTGGAAGTGTTTCAGAGTAACAGCCGTGTTAGTCTGTATTCGCAAAAAGAAAAGGATGCACCGATGAAGTGAGCTGTAGCTCACGAAAGCTCATGCTCAAATAAATTGGTTAGTCTCTAAGGTGCCACAAGTACTCCTTTTCTTTTTGGAAGTGTGTGTGTCTAATTTTGGTTGCCTCTTTCTTTGCCCTGATTGGCTTTTCACAAGCCTTTGCTGACTGGCTGCCGGTCTGCACAGCCTTTCTGGCCTGTTCCAGCCTTTTCTCTCCTGGAGTGGGGCAGCTGCCCCACTACAAAGCGGTTAAAAAATATCCATAGAAAAGCAATAAAGTTGTTAGAGGTCTAGGTGGGATTTACATTTGACGAGAGATTATATAAATTTAGGATTATTTGGGATAAAAAGGTAAAATAGCAAAGGAGACTGGATTGGTGTATTCAAAATTATGAAGGACACAGCGAAAAGTGAAACATCCCTCTCTCTTATTCTGGCCAATAATATGAGACCAAAAGAGTCGGTCGATAAACCTAAAGGGCAGTACACTCAGAGCAAACAAAAGGTACTACGTCTTTACGTAGTGTATGGCCACCCTTTGGAACTGAGCTGATAGTACTGGACCTTGTGACTTCCCCTATGGGTGATTTTTTAAAAAGGCTGGATAATTTTATGACCATTATGACAGTTATAACTATGCAAATTCATGGTAAGAGGGATTAAACTGGCTCTTATGTTCAGGGTTTGAGCTCCCCAGAGACAAGAAGTATTTTTTTCCTTCAAGAGGAGGACTGTACAAGTGACCAGGTGCTATGGGGCTCAGGGGTGCAACTTACACTGAAGCATCAAGTATTATCCACTGCCACAGTACATTACCCAAACCTTCAGCAGGTGGGCTGCTTGGAGGGTTCCAAATACTCTGAAGGATAGTAGTACAATCAGAGCAGGCTCTTAATAGAGTGGAAAGAAAAATGAAATTCAGTAAAGGAATAATCATCACACAAACATGACATGGGCGAGCACTGGCTAGGCAGGAGAGCTACAGAGAAGTGTCACAGGCCTCAGAAGATGACAAACTGAAGAAAAGTCAGCAATGTGATGCTGTGACCAAGGTTAAATGCTGTATCTGGTTGTATTAGTAGAAGGATAGTATCTATCTCCATCTTGGCAGTTATTCTGCTCTTCTTAACCCAGGTTAGGGATGTAAAGAGATGTTATCAAGAGGGTAGTGTTCTATTTTGATTAGCCAAAAAGGACAGGGCAAGAAATAAATGGACTTAAACTACAACAGGATAAATTCAAGGTAAATATTAGGATAAATATGTAAACATTAGGACAGCTTGAGCAATGGAACATGCCGCTGAGGGAATTCTGTGGGCTTGTCGGCAGTGGAAGCATTCAAGGTTAACACTAGACAGCCATCTGTATCCGAGGTGGTTTCGGGATAATGAAATCAATCCTGCCGTAGTCAGAGGGATGGTCTAGATGACTCACTAGAAGTCCTTGCCAACCCTAACGATATGATAACCCAGCAGGCCTCCTGCCTCCCATTTCCATCACGAGGCTCACTCTTCCAACTGCCTGTTTTAAAGTTATCACAAACTGTTTGTTTTTTTAAAAAGACAACTTTTCCAGCTGTTCACACCCATCTTAAAGTGCTGTTATTGTCAGAAAAGTGACCGTAACAATGGCAGATCTCTCATTCGACAGATCTGTTCCCAGTGTGCGCTCAGCTGACTATTGGCTGAACTTAGTGAAAAAAGTTATTACTGGTTTTCTACTGCTGTGAGACATGCTGGGCTAGCATAGGTAAGAGGGAGCAAGCTGGAGTCAGTCTTTACTTTTAGATCCAGGATGAATTTTTAGGGCTGGCAGGAAAAAAAAAAAAAGCTTGATTTACAAACTGAACATATCAGATCTGGAGGTGATGAGAGAAAATGAGAATGGAATTTTTCAGGGAACTACTGCACTTCTGAAAGGACATGACTACTCCATTGTTGACATGACTACTCCATGACATTCCATGGTCACATGACTGCAGAGTCATGCCGAAACCAGGATTTGTATAGCCTCCTTAACTAAAAGCTGGAACTGCAGTGGAATCTCACTCTCCCCAGTCATTAGGAGGGTAAATGCTGATATCTTCCAAGCATGTCTTCCAAGAAATTCCTTAAAAGCACATATATCAAAAGCATTTAAAAATAACTTTGCTTGCTTTTATTCCACGTACTCTGGTCTCTTTTTCAGGGTCTGTGACTATAGACCTAAGCAGTACTGGTATTTCTATTACTTGTGTTCCACATCCTTGTCCTGTGAATCAACATTGGCATCTGTACAGGAAATATTTGCTGTGGTCTAAAGATTAAAACAGAAAGGTAGAAGTCAGAAGTCCTTTTCCTAGCTCTTCTGCTGACAGACTGTGTAACTTTGATCAAGTCACTTGATTTAACTGCTTTGTAGTTCAGTTTCTGCATCTATGAAATAGGTACAGTGATATTTGCCTACCTTAAGAAATGCTCAGCATTTTAGTGAAGTGCTTCCAGATCCACATGTGAAAGGAAACCTAAAGAAGCGCTAAGTATTACTTCTACCTGGGCAGTACAATGTATCCATCTGTGTTACTCCAACTGCTGCCCAATTGTATCCCCCCTCCTTTTCCACGTAGGAGATAAAACTCCAGAGAGAAGGCAAGACACATGGCTAAACTTCCACGACTTCTGCAGTTTCCACGATATGCTATGCATCCGATGAAGTGAGCTGTAGCTCACGAAAGCTCATGCTCAAATAAACTGGTTAGTCTCTAAGGTGCCACAAGTACTCCTTTTCTTTTTACGAATACAGACTAACACGGCTGTTACTCTGAAACCTGACATCTAGGATGGTGGGCTGTTACCACGGTGGGCATTCCAGTTTCAAAGCATTTTTGCCCGATGTCACCAAAGAGGGGCAATAGGATTTGAAAAGCTAAGAGAAATATAAATTTGTTTCCACTGGTTCCCATTCTTCTTTTTACAACATACCAACATCCATTTAGAAACTGGGAGGGAAACACCACCTCACAGGCTCTGACCTCTGTGACAGTTGTGTAGCTGGAGCCATGTGCTACACAGACAGTTATAAAGCCTGGAGAACGTTAAATGGAGAAGTTTCACTTCCATGTGTTGAGCAAGTGGTAGTGGTGGGTGGGTGGAGGAGGACATAAAAATAAAACCGTAAAAAGATTAATTTGCAGAAGGAATGAGGGCTCCAAGCTCATCCTTTGCATCCCTGTAAAGCAGCACAGTTTTGATTAAAGCCACGTCACCAAGAAGAGGCGGAGAGAATGCTAACAACAAAACAACATTAAAAATCTTTGGAAAATTAAGACCTAGAATTCCAAACATTTGCAGTATAATAAACCCCACCCAGCCCAGAAAGCTGTGCTAACCAAACAGGAGTTCTGGTCTACCCATGAGGAAACATAAGAAACTGTCACACCTGGCAGCCACCCACCCACATTCCCATTTCCTCCCTGGTTTACTGCAGAATTGTATTCCTCAATGCCCTTGCCTATGCTTAATGTGTCTGTTTCCAGCAGAACCCCCCTTCATTCAGAAGGGGAGGTTATAAATTAGCTACAATGCTGCCTGAGGGGCTTAGTCACAGCACAGCAGGTATTGATTTAGGGTGTTTTAAAGAACTTTTTTTAATTGGAAGTTTTCTAGAGAAAACGTACAGGCTTTGTGAAAAGCAGACATGGAGCCACAGAGTCTCAGAACAAAGGATAACGTACACCACTGCACAGTATCATCTTCTAATGATCTGGATTAAATTGGCCCTTTTCAAAGTTCTAAGTGTAGTTCCATGAGTTCATGAAACACTATTCCCAAATCTTTGCTGACAGGATTCTCATGTTACTAGGGTGCCTACCTGAACTCCCATTTCTTGAGGAAAGACAGAAGCTGTCTCAATTCCTCCTTCCTTACCTCAGTGCAGCCTTTGGCATCATGGAGCACTCCTTCTCCCTAGACTTAGCCCCCCAGCCAATGCAATGATTCCTGCACTTCCCTCCTATTCTGGCTCTGTTCTTACCAAACTGTCTCCAGTATGGGCTCCTCCTCTGGACCCAGTTCTCTGTTGTCCCAACAAGACTCCATTCTTGGCCCTCAGTTGTTTTTCCATCTACTTTTCACTCCACTCGTCTTTTCACTGCGTATAATAACCATAGCTACTGCTGTTACTCCTCAGACCATTTTTCAACCTCTGTGACTTTGTCCCCGGCCCACATTGTCTGGCTTTCCATTTCCTGCAACTTTCAAAAACAGACATGGTTCTTTGGGCGTGAGGCGCCTCCCCAAGCATAATTTCATCTCAGCTCAGCCCTTCCATTGGCTTCCATGGTTTGCAGCTTCAGCATTGTCTTTTGCTCTGGACTCCCTCTCCTCACCCATGTGTGTCTGTCCATCCACACCTCTGCAACACTACTGCTTTACATCAGCTTTGGAAACCAACCCCTCCCCCTAATCTTCTCTCCCTGTTGCAGCTTCTCTCTCTATAGGTTCCCCAAGCTCCTGCTCTCCAGACTCAGACTCAAAGGCTCCTGGTATTCTTCCCACCCCAGATCCTCCTCACAACACTCCACCAGTTCTTGAGGCATTTCTGGAGAGCCAGTTCATTGCTGCTTGTAGCACTCGCAACAGCAACGGAAAGTTAGTACTGTGTGAACACAAGAAGGCCCGATCCCTGCTCCAACCTCTGTTTATAAAGTGTTGTATGGATTTGCTCTACCCACCCACATCATTTAGCAGCAACCTCCTACATGTCCTTTTGCACATGCGCATTCTGCTTTCTAAGACAGCCTTACCTGGGCAGCTCATTGCATTCTCTGTTTATATTGTGGTAGCAGCTAGAGGCCCAGTCATAGACCAGGGTCCCATTGGGGTAGGCACTGTACTGACAGACAGTCCAAGTGCTTGAGGAGCTTGTAACAACCTTCCTGTTTTACTCCGAGTTCTTAAATCACAGCTGGAGACAGTTTTCCTTTTATTCATCTCTTAACTATACTGCACTGACAGAGCAAAATAGAAGCAGGAAGAGAGAAACGCAAGAGTTTGCAGGATGTTGTTTTTAAACGTGTTTTGCTTTATCACTCCCCTTTCATATTCCAGGCACATTACATCTATTTAAAACAGACTAAACCCAGCACATCAAAAAATAGACAGCAGAGAGACCGGTTTCCCACCCCCATGAAGAACCCACCTCACTCTGCATGCCTCACGTCCAGAGGAGGTTGGGCAAATAGGTGAGTCACTTTGCATGTTTTGCCAGAGAGGTTGGATTTGGTGTCTGTCACACCAAGATGCCTCAGTATGGGGAGAGGAAAGCATTTCAGAGCTCCATCTTGTTTATTCCAAGTAACTACAAGCTAGAGTTCCTCAGCTATTACAACTGCTATACCATCACAGAGGGGGAGAGGCAGTCACTCAAACAGGTTGGGCCTAAACCACGTAGAACTTTGCAGATCAAAATCTGCCCTTAACACACCAGACCTCAGGTAGCCAATGCAGAGCATGGAGAGAAGTATCACTGCTCAGCAAGCTGCTTTATTCTAACTAGCTGCAATTTCTGGGATGGTTTGAAGGTTGAGCACATTATAGACAGTAACCTCAAGGCAACAGAGGTAGGGAACAAGTGAGGCCTGGGGCTGAAAGAAATGGATGCAATCTTGTCAAGCAGAGACGGCAAGCAGCAGTCTTTTGAACAGCTACTTAAACTTCAAGTAGCGACCTCAGGATCACCAAAAGCCCTGGGTGGAAAACCTTAGAAGCGAACAGCAGGCAAACCCCACCAACGTGGGTTGCTGAGGTAGGTTCTGCCATCTAAGTTTGTTTCCCCTCAACCTGTAAGCATTCTTCATCTTATCTGTCCTGAGTCTCGGGCAGCTGGCTCTCATCCATGCGTCAGTCTGCATGTTAGGACACTGACCAAGTCAGAAGAGATTGAGTGGGCTATTAGCATACTGAAGACACTATTGCCCATACTTCGTTACCCACCTTGACAACTGCATATACTAATTGAAGAGAGGCAACAATACTAGACAAGGCCCCTTAGATCAGATGAGCAATTGCCCAAGACTATTCTCCAGCACTTCTCAGAAAAGGAGCAATGAAGCCACTTGGTGACTCAATTTCATCTTCCTAACATTGATGACACATCACCATCATCTCATGTTTTAACAGTTTTAGATTTGTCAGCTGCTATCTAGAAGGATCAATATGGATAACTGAGCTTCATCCACTGCCAGGAGAATAGCAGCACCATTAAGATAGGCCTGGCTATAGCGTAGCAGCTAACTCAAAGTAACTGGTGTCAGAGACCAGGAGCCTCCCATTATTAAAGAGGTCATACAAAATAAATGTGCAGTGTGGCCTGCTCTGAGAGGTTACAGAGTGTTTCCTTCCCCTCCCCTGTCCACCCGGGGCTCAAGTTTAGTCTATTTAACTATTGCAAAACACCCCCATAAAAACCAACTGTCAAAGGTGTGTCAAGACAGACAGAACCATCCAAAGACAAATGGTGGCCTGTTTCCAAAGGCTGGCACGCTAGGGCCCTGCACAGCAAGGGGAGCCGCACAAGTACTACGCACAAAGTCTGCTTTTAAAGCACAGCATCCTAATTATTCCTCAGCGAGCAGCATGCAAGTAGCACAGCTATTTCCTTCATCAATTATTAACAGGGCAAAGCACATTCATTCAAAGAACTCTGCAGAATGGTGAGCAGCTTCCAGCTCCATGCTCACGCCCTGGAATATGCCAAAGGATCCTTTGCCGCTCAAAGCATTTATCTTTTTTTTAAACCAAACCGCCATTAAACATTCAGGGGAGACAGTTAAGCAGTTACTGCTGCAAAGCACCTTATGGTAGATACCAGAGTCTTTCAGGCTTGAATAGTTTTGCGTAACTGAGAATGTGCAAACATAAAGCAGGAGATCGCTGCAGCCTGTGCAATATGTTTGAAGGACATTTGTCAAACATTAGTAGCATGGTGGCAGGGCCTGGAGCTCTTTCCTCATGGGCAGTGTGTACTGCATACCAGTTAGGTGAAGTTCTGCTGGATAAAATTCCATATGGCTTTTACATGATCCAATGTAACCCATCTCTCGACCAGCCACCTCCCACTCCACCTTTACCTCTTAAATTGGCCCTATGTTTCTGCCAAACTGCACTGTAGAAATGCTAGGTCCAAAGGGCCTCCAATATCACAGGTGGAAGTTTAGCATAGGCCCTGGGGTGTCCTGCAGGTTTTATGTGAGGAAGATGTTCTTCTACAGTAAGTATGGAAAGATTTTCTCCTGAACTTCCTTGATATGGGGCAAGAGAGAGAGCATGGATGTTTTTGTAGGTTTTCCCCACCCCCAACAACTTGGAAAGATGCTGAAACATGTTCAGATGGGTAGAGGAGCCTCAAGCAAGTCTGAGTACAAGAGTCACACTGTAATCATCACTAGGGAGAAAGCGCCCCAAGACTATATGCTTTCAGCAGTCCCTGTAAGTGCCAGTGAAATTTTGCATTGAAGGAGTAGGTGAGGGTTTGGCTATGATTTGGGATGAGATTTATTTATGCATTTTGACTCAACTGCTTTTAGTTGGAGTTTTCACCTTGTAAAATATGTAGTCCCTCTAAAAGCCTAACTAGAACACAGTTACTAATGTACAAACTCTGAAATCTGAAAGGAATTAGAATAATTTAATCAGAAACTTCAGTTTACCAGAGAGTCTAGTTCAAAACATAGCTCATACTCTCCTGGTGCAAGAAAGGTCCCTCCCTTAGAGCAGGAGTGGAAGCCTGGCCAGGAGATCCAGATACAAATATCAGGAGAGGAAGTTTGTGGGAAAAGCCTGAGTGACTTTGAAAGTTAAGACAAGAGGAAGAACCCAGTGTAAACATGAAGATCAACAAAGCCTGATCGAATAAGCCACTGCATGAGTCTTCAAGGAACTACACACTCATTTACTTGTTTAAGTTGATCAGCATATTCTCATCTCAGAGAAGGAGAGATGGTGTATCGAAGCCCCCTGTGCAGACTGTGGGTTAGGAGGAGCAAGTATTCTACATCTGAGTGGCTATCTTAAAAAACCAGCATCTTGTTTTTGCAAGAAAAACCAATTTCACTGTCAGTTTCTTGAAAAAACTTGGGGTTTATTGATTTAAACTGCAAACAGTCGTTACAAAAGAGATTCTTTTAAATAAACTCAGAGAAAAAAAGCAATGTAGTGAACAGTAACAGGGGGAAAAAATTACATTCATTGTTTTCTTTGTGCCAGTCCCGTTCACCTCAACAAGGAAAACTCCAAACTTGGAATACAGAAAGGCAAAGACAAACTGCATTTGGAATGTCTTCAAATAGGCACTTTAAGCCAAAGGCTTTTGTCTCCTTTAAGAAGCTATCAAAAAAAAAGGAAGTAAAATGTCTTCCTTCCATACTGTCTCACAACAGAGCTTATACACATACATTCTAAAGCCCAGGTGTGTATGACCTAGGGGGGAGGGGAAGGAGGAAGAGGAGGAGGAAGAGAAAAGGCAAAGGAGCACACATTAACTCAATTTGCAGTCCAACACAAAAAAAGAGGGGAAATTCTAAAATAAATAATCCAAACACAGTTTTTGCATTTTTTTAAATTAATTTTTCATTTTTTAAAATAAAATAACCAAAAAAGTGTAAAGTTACAAAAATGTCATTGTAGTATAATATATTAAACTGTGGGGGGAAAAAAGGAAAAAAGACACTTCACAATCTTAAGATTAATATGGAAGATCATAATTTAAACATAAAAGAATATATTCTATGGATTCATCATCCCGATAAATATGAACAAAATTAACAAAAAGCATAGGTTTCGGCAATAAATACGTTTTGATAAGTTAAATAAGCTTTTTTTATATTGTTGTGCAGTGACAAGCAAAATTTGCTCTCCAATTTCTGAAAAGTTATACAAAATTAAAAACCCAGAAAAAAATAATAAAAAGCTTGGCGTGAGTGCTCTAAGATAGATCTAATGTACTCTAGAGCAAAACCATTAAAGCTATGTCTACTGGAACTTGGAATACACGGAACTTGCGTGTGTGGAATGAATTCCATTTGCCCACCCCCTCTAGTTTTATTTATTGTTTGTAAAGATGTCACATGTATACATGGGGAACTTTTAGCACCAAAATCAAGTCTTTCATAGTCCATCTGGCTTTTTCCCCCAATCACAAGTTCCACTCATGTTACAATCTTTGTCCATTCTCAGCTTTTCTTCCTGCAGACCTGAGCAGACCCAGGCAAGATTAGTCTTTAAAGAGGAAAAGGGTTGGATGTTAAGCGCTGTCCACATGCCATAAGTCTAGCAGAAACTGGCCAATGGGAAGGGAGGGGAGAAGGAACAATGCATTATTGTGGCCAGTGGAGGGAGCAGTTGGTTCTGGACATTCCCTGCACATCTGGAAGTGCACAGAGCTTTAAGGAGGCTGCTGGTGCCCTCTGCAGCCAGAGAGGTAATACAGTCACAGTGAAAATGTTCAAAGGCACTAATTTTGTAAACGGTTATTGCTTTTTACTGTAATTTGGCACTTAAGGTGTAAGCCAGTGAGTCAGCTACAGGCAAGTGGACAGCCTTTATGTTAACATCTAACCCTTAGATTGGGGGGCATTAAGGGGGGTGGGGGGTTCAGCTTAACATTGTAATAAAGGTGGGAGGAGGGCAAGAGGAAACCCCAGTTTAGTCATCAGAGATGGAGAGTCTGCTGAAGATGGGAAGACGTCTCGAGTTATCCAGGATGGGTGAATCTGAGCCACTGTGGCTGCTGCTGGAGCTGCTCAGATAGCCTTCCTGATCAGAGAGGGAGTCCTGAGGACTGGGGGGTGAGTCAAACATGTTGGGGGACTCAGACATGGGCCTGAAGAGGAAAGCAGTGGGTGAACCCCCACTGGACACCTGCACCCCTATGCTGGGGGCAAAGAGAGTGGCCAGCTCCTGGCTGGAGAAAGTGAAGGGGTTGCTGGCACAATCTGGCAAGGTGGGCGAGCCCAGAAGGTCATCAGCGCTCAGCATGGGTGGTGGGGTGACTGAAGTGGGGCTGTCCAGCAGCCCATTGGCAGCGGCACTGGGGAAGCCAGCAAAGCTGAAGCTGTGTTGGAGACGGGGTCTGTCAGCGATGGTGGGGTCCCGGCCCCCAGCCACAGCACGGCGCTCCTCGGCATTGTGGATGAAGTGACAACGAGGCCCATAAGGGCAGAAGCCGATGGTATGGAAAGTGCGACACAGCTCCGTCTTGTACTTGGGGTGGCGGGTTAGGCTCCGCAGCTCATGGATGCCGTGGGCAAACTGGCACTTGTCACCGTATTTGCAGGCACCGTTCTCCTCGAAGGGGCGGCACAGCTCTGTCTTGTAGCGGCTCGAGTTGATTTGTCCCCCGGGCTGCTTCTGCTGTAGCAGGCGCTCGCCACCTTCGGAGAAGGAGCGGTCCCGAAAACGGCTTTCCCTGGGACCCAGTACAGGGGCCGGCTCCCCCTTGAGGCTGCTTAGGAGCTGGTTCTGGTGAAACTTGGAGTTGGGCAAGGTGACCGAGTGCCTCCTGGGGAAACCCCCGCCAGCTGGGGTGCCCACTGCCTTCCTATCCAACAGACACCCTCCAACACCTGAAGGGCTGTAGTTCAACATCTTGTTACTCTGCGGAGAGAAAGCAAGAGACAGTCAGTCACCCAGCCTGCTCCAGCTCCCCCCTGCAGCCTATTCCCAATGCAACGCATCAGTCAATGACCTGATCACATCCAGCCCCATCATATCAAACCTAGCCTCTATCTTCACCAGCCACATCTCTCTGCAAAATAACCCTGCTTCTAATATCCCACCTTGTAGGACAGCAAATCATCCTGTTATATGGCACCCCCTTGCCCTAGGCAACGACCAGATGCCCCACCTACCCACACAGTGACCCTGCAATACATATAACCTCCCCCGCCCTAGGCAATAACTTGGGTGCCCCACCTACCCACACCTAGTGCTGCCTGCAAGAGCCAAACCCACTATTCTTCCTTCCTAAGTTACACAGTCCTCCTCTGCCGCAAGCAACTGCCCACCCTGCTCCACCTCCAATCCCACAGCCACATCTCCCCCAGGTTCAGGACCCCTTCCATACCCAAGAACCAGTACTTCCTTTTTTGAATTATTCCATCCAGTTCATAGACCCCTCTAGTGTCAGAGACTACTGTAGAAACCTTTGAGAATTGTAAATTTTCTGTACTACAGAAAAGTACAGAAGCATTATCTGGGACAGTCCTGCTTCAGGAACAGGGCGTATGTGTGAGACAAACTGGTGGGGGCATGAGACTTTTTGGAAATGCATTAATTACTGATCTAAATTAATCCCATTTCTCTTGCTCTTCCAGCACAGCAATAGCATTTCATCTGATCCAGGCCAGTCTTCACCCCTAACCACAAGAGGATTCCTTTGCAATTAGCCTTTGGGCTGCAAGGAAAGTCTGGAAGGGATCAGGAACCAGTTACTTCATCTGCAAACTCTGTTTTAAATATTAAAAACACTCGTTTGGGGAGAAAAGTTACACAGGTTTGCTACAGTCACAGTTACTTTGAAAAGCAGAGCTTTTTCAAAGCTCTTCACCTGTCCAGATTAAACAGGTTAGTTTTTTTTTTTTTTTTTTTTTTTTTTTTAAGGGGGAGGCACAGCCCTTGTTCACGCTCATAGCCCTGTTTTGTAGTGCAGCTTCATTGTCAACTCTTAAGAAAGTAAAGAGACAAAACTGAGTCAGTCTAGAATTTCTATTTGTAATCATTCTACACTGATCCTTTCAAAACAAGGAAAAGTCTCAGGAGTAGGAGGAAAAGTACTTTCTTGACTATCAGCTTGTTGGGGGTAGAGAACTCTGCTTTTGTTTCCCTTTTAAAACCAGCTCTGTTAGAAACTAAGAAAAAGTGTCTGTAGTCAGAATTTCGCTAAACAAAGGATAAATCCACGGGGGGGCGGGAAGGAACAAAGCTGATCTGGAGGGGAGGAGGAAAATAAGAAAAGTAAAACTGCATTGAGTGAATGGAAGCAGCTGTGAGTGCAGCACACTGGCCTGCAAAGGTTATTAAAGGAACCTCATCACCAGATAGTTTGGCCCCTAACGTAAATTTGCAGCTGTAGGAGCAGAAGCAGAACTAACTTGGGAAAATCAAAGCAACAAGACCAGGCGTGTTACAGCAGCCTAACACTTAAGCAATTAAAAGTGGCCGAGCAACAACTCGGAAGAAAAAGCTTTCCAACACGTTAAGAGTCCTTCTACCAACTCCCCACGTCAAGCAGCTCTACAAAGCCAGGCACAGGCACATGCGGCCACAGAAAGGAAGGTTTCCGTTTCCCATGCTTTTAGAATCCTCCCACTTGAAAAGCACAGAACTCAGGGAGAAGGGAAACGTCCTGAACAAGTTGAACAGGACTCCTTGGATTCTTGGGATTTCATTCCCGAAGTCATTAAAACCAGACATCTCCGCGAAAGTCAGCGATTAACACATTAGAAAGGCCACCCTCCCAGAGGTGGGGGGGGGGGGGGGGGGGAGAAAGAGAGAGGAGACAGTGAAAAAGGGAACAACTCACAAACAGTTTGGCCACATTCACGAGTTCTCTTTACAGCTTCACTGGGCTCCAGAAGGCTATTTGCAAAAAAACAAACCAACCAACAAACCCGCTGCCCCGAAAAGCATTTAGCAAGGTCGCTTGGCTGGGCTCGGTCCTTCCTAGGGGCAAGGAGCGGCAGGAAAGCCAGCCCCCGGCGGGCAGCGGAGAGGTGAAACAAGCCAGCCCCAGCTCAGGAGGGAGACGAGCAGAGCGATGTTTACGGCAAGCCGCAACCGACTGAGGATCGTCGAGGCGGCACAGCCGCCCCTCGCCGCACGAGGCGAGCGCCGGGGAGGGCTGGCGACCAAGTTTAGTCCCAGGCCAAACAGGCACCGAACTTCGCTACAGAACGGAAAGCCAGGACCCACCCAAGCTCCGTTCCCCAAAGCGAGCCGGGCCGAGGGGCCCGCTCAGCCCCGCCCAGGCGAGCCCCGGCTTTACCTTGCACAGAACTTCGCTCAGGTCGAAGATGGTCGGGGACACTAGCGCCGTGGACATGGTGGGCGATGGCCGGAGGGCGGCAGAGCAGCACGAGCCCGGCGCAAGGGATCACAGGGTGGGAAGTCAGGCACAGCCTCCGGCGCCCTGCTCCGCGTCCTTCCCCCCCTGCTCTGCCGCCACGCCGCGCTCTGCCTCCGGCCGGCCGCTCGCTTTCCCCCACCGCGCTGCCTAAACTCAATTTATAAAGTTTGCAAGCTCCCGGCCCGGCCCGGGGAGGAGCTCGCGGCCCCTTGCCAGCCGGGGAAGGAGGAGGAGGAGGGAGATGATTGACAGCGCGCTTGACTCACCCCGCCGGCCGGGCCCGAGAAAACTTTCAAGAGGAGGGAGGGGGAGGGGGAGGGGAGGCAAAGCCCGTTCGGAGGCTGCGCTGGGCTCTGGGTACGAGGAGGAAAGTTTTTCAAAGCTCCCCTCCCCCCCCACCCGACGTGCATGTGCAACTTGGTTGTGATTAGGAGGAGGGGGAAGGGCCCGCGCTCCTTTGTGAGTGCTGGAATTATGCAATGGGTGGTGACATCACTCGCTGCACCCACTCTGGGCTGCTTCCCCCCCCAGCTCAGCTTGCACTGAACTTCTGCAAAACGGCCCGGGCGGGAGCTGTGTCTTGCAGCAGGCTCTGCGAGTGCCCAGATCCCCCGCCCCCAGGTAGTTTCCCCGCTTTCCTTCTCGTGTGCAGGAAAGAAACGGCAACTTTAGCTGTTTGTAAAGGCAGGCAGGGTGTGCGCGCAAGAGTAGATGCGTAGTTGTGGTCGGGTCGGGGGTAGCAGAAAAACAAAACAAAACTGATCTTTGCAGAGACTCATTTTCCGAAATTTCTCCCAGCTGTAATTACCGTGAAACTAAAGAGGAAGGACTGTTTGTGTTTGTTTGCATGATATTGATTCTGTGAACTAGGTCGTAACGTTTGCTTTTTTCGATTGAAGCTTTTTCCTCTCTGCTGGACACCAGTTGCATGCTTACGTGTTGGAGATTTTTTTTCCCCAAGGAGATCTATTTCATCAGTAAAACAGGGGCCCAGTTTTCAGCTGCTTAGCTTTTCTTCTGCCTGACCAACACATTCGCAGATTTTTATTTAAGATGGTGTCTGCGAAGGCGATCAGATAGCAAGTGACACTGACAAAAAACAAGAGGCCCTCTCGATTTCCCCCCTTTGCTTCATCGAAAGCTGGAGTACTATTTGGTGTGTTTGCATGGGGTGCGCTTTCTGCATGAGTACCCGTTGCATTCTGTGCTCCCCGCCCTTCCCCTCTTTGAATGGAACAGATGGTTTTTCAGTCCATGCAGGTTTCATTTCACTCTTGTTATTAATTTTTTTCTTCTTTTGGCGGGATGACAAAGGAGCAGGGCACATGGATTGAAACATGACAGACTGACTAAAAAAACAACCCATAAACTTGTTTATCTGCTGTTTGCATCAGGAAAGCAACACGTTTGCAAAAGCTGATCAGTTTCCCCTCTGCCCCTCTGAAGTTCTGAAATGGAAGACTAGACTGAAGTGGAAATATTAAACTCTTAATTTCTTTCCTACATATTTCCATTTGTCCTTTGTCACCTCCTCGTCCTTTTTACAGTAAGTGTCACCCACTCCAGCCCTCAGATGTTTATTCCATAACACTTTTAACTCCTCGATCTGTTATGAAACAATGTGTGTGTTTAGTGCATTTTCCATTGCAATATAATTAGGTCACCTAATTATAAGCACGTTTCTTTAGAAAGGCAAAATTAGAGTATGAATCCGGCTGGCTCTCCTCCTGACAAATTTTAACAGGAATTTATTTAATCAATGTAAAATAAAATATCAGAGCGCACACAAACTTTAGACTTTACTTGTTTAAGCTTTAAGGGCTGCAGCTGAGCTGTGCGTTGCATTTTACAACTATAAAGAGTTATTTCCAGTTTGGGCTGGCTTGAATTTGTCTACTTTGATTTAAATTGATTGAATCCATTTTTAACATTGCTGCTGTCTTTGCATTTTTGGAAGCTGACTGTCTTCAAGTTGATTCACATCTCCCACCCCCTTAGTCTTACGGCCTTTTTCCAATTTTGATTGAAACCTGGCAGGCTCTGCTAAAGGAAATAACTCACATCCATATTAATTTAAATAATTAAAATGTGTTTAGTTCTTAGAGTGGTGTTCTCTAATTTCTGCCTTTGCTCTCCACTCTTACCCCAGTCCCCAAAGGGCACTTTTTAGCAATTTGAAATAATAAAGCTTGGGGGTGTGGGGAGGAGCAAAGTTTCTTAGCAAATAATCTGTTCCAGATTTTAGTACACAAAGAATTATGTATACTGATATTGATGGAAGGAGGGGGGAGTGGTTTCTTTGTAACAAGCTTGTTTCAAGGCTTCTAATGTGGGGCTCCTTAAATGTGAAACTTGTTGGGTCAAAACCTGCAGTCCTTACTCAGGCAAAACTCTGACTGAAGTTAGCGGGAGTGAGAGTATTGCCAGAGGAAGGCCTGTGGGATTTGGCCCCTTGTTATTAATCCATCCAGACTGAGACTTGAACTATAAACTCCTTCTTAAAATGCATCTCATTATTGTACTGAATATTCTGCTTCCTCACATAGCCCAGACTTCCAAGGAGAACTGAAACCCTAACTGCAGAGTCCAGAATGCAAGCCCAGCTAAGAGCGCGTTTAAAACAAACGATCCCTGTTCCCACTTCCTCTTCTGTTTGCTTCAGTCTCAGGAACTGGGCTTTAAACTTGTCTTCCTGACTTTCCCCGCCTTCGATATCCAAGAACAGCCAAAATAACGAATCAAGAGCAAACACCCACAGAGTCTGTCCCTTCCATATTTCCTTTTTTATTCTGTATTTAAGGATAGAACCCTAGTTCCACTTATTTTCCTTCTCTTTCTAGATACATTTTTGTTTAGTTTTTTGCCAGAATTGAAAAGCAACCAGCAGAGAGAGCAGCTTGAACATGTTATTTTCTGCAGTTGTTTACTGGCTCTGTGGATGGTGCTTGTTCCCAGAGCTCTGAGCCTCTCTATAATTAAACCTTTTTTAATTGTTAGGTTGGAAACATCATTCCAGGGACTTTCCAAGGGTTACCAAGTCCAAATGAGGAAGCCATTACAGATAACTATTTCATGACTGACTTGCTTGGAGCCTGGCTTTTTCATTGAATCTGATCTCCCGTACTTTATACGGAGCAACTCTGATTACTCAAAGGTCTCAGAACAAGAGTGGAGTCTGTGCCACAGTGGGCACAATCCTGCATTCCTCGCACACCCAACCCACGTGGATTTGAATGTGAGTTTTGGTTGCACAAGGAATGCAGGATTGGACTCTCTGTTACATGCCCCATATCAATCAACTCACCAAATTGTATGTATGTTATGTTTAATATTGTTGCACATATTTTCTGCCTTATATTAAATGTGTGCAATAGGATACACATACACTTACTATGGGAACTGTAGCTTTCTGTTTCAAAACCTCTTTGCATTTAGGGTCAAATGCTGGTCATACTGCTGTCCAGTGAGAATTTTGATGGAATCTGGATTTAGGCTGTAAGAGCCTGACTTTCAGCCACGAGGTATGTCTGGATTTGTACACAAGCAAATCCCTCCTTTGAGCACGTGCCTGGATAAATATAAGCCAGACTCGCCACATGCATGCACAGAATGGGAATTTGTGTGTGCACCTATGCATGCCTCTCGGGGGGCTGAAAAATCAGACAGGTCCATTCTCAAATATAACATTACAATCACATTTTTGCACTGAGTTTAATTGCGACGTTTGTTTTTTTTAAAAGAAAAAACCATTTCTAGCCACCACACACTTGAGTAAACACATAGGTGTGTGTATCTGAATGTAATGTCATGTACTCTGGGGTTTGTACAGTAGCTCTTTAGTGCAGTGCACCTACTTTGCAGCTTGGACGGTGCAAATGGACTTGGGGGTCAGCAGTAAGGCTGCCAAATTTGTTGAGCCTCTTCTGCAGCCATCTGTAGGCCTCTTTTGTAGGTGCTGCTTCTTGAGTGCCATCACATAAGCCTTCATCATCAGATTCAGGTACAGGCCAACTGGTTGACTGGGCCTCCCTTCGCTCCTTATTGGCCAAGCTCACCCAGTGACATGGTTTTAAAAAGAGGGGGAGATGAGTCTTATCCAGTCCACATACACATAGAGGAACATGGAAATTGCCAGAGTGGATCAGACCTATGGTCCCTGTAGTCTAGTATCCTGTGTCTGATAGTGGTCAGTACAAGATGCTTCAGAGGAAAGGATGAGAAACCCCGCATTAAGCAGATGTGGGATAATTACTCCCCCACCTCCTCCAGTAGGTCTCCTCCTAATAATCCCTAATAGTTAAAGTTGGCATATCAAAGGCTCCACCAAGTCTGGTAACCTCGTTCCTGAATTACCTTTATCTTTTCATGGGACATGATGACATCAATGGGAGTTTTACCATTGTCTTCAAGGGGAGCAGCATATATTGCCCATGGCTGTTAATTTCCAATTTTGTGCATTTTTTTTCAGATTTCAATGCAGAGAACCACACTTTGAAAAATTGGAATTGGACATGTACTGTCATATTGTTTGGGCCAGGTGGCGAAGACTCCAGCACAGGGAAATTTAAACTGATCTCTAACTGGTCTCATAACCAATGAACACTTTATTTCAACGTGCTTGCCTCAGATGGATCCACAAGAACTACAAGCCTCAGTACATTGTTAAAAGATAGAGGAATAATCCTAAGTCTTTACTCTGATTAACTCCCAGTGACTATAATGAGTGGTTAGACTAAGGGCCAAGTTTAAACCAAATAAAGATTCAGAATTTGGAGCATGCATAGTCTGTGATTTTGTAATTCTTACAACCATGGAGAGATTTGGTTTTCTGCAGAAATACCAAAATTACCAGAGACACCTGTTTTCAGCTGAGAAGGTTATAAGCCCTTGAAAATAGGGGTTTCCTGTGTAATAAATGTGGCTTCTCAGTCATAATGCTTTAGTGTACACTGTGTTTAAACAGGTTTCAGAGTAACAGAGTAACAGCCGTGTTAGTCTGTATTCGCAAAAAGAAAAGGAGTACTTGTGGCACCTTAGAGACTAACCAGTTTATTTGAGCATAAGCTCAAATAAATTGGTTAGTCTCTAAGGTGCCACAAGTACTCCTTTTCTTTTTGAGTTTAAACAGGCATAGTAACCTTCCTGTATATGTTTCAGCTGGTTTCCTGGAGTATTAATATCTTCTGGGTCACAGTGCTATTTGTGTGGGTTTTGGGGAATGGGTTAAGGTAGATTTCTTTTAGTCTCATGTACCCCCAATGTCTTTTTTACACATTTTCCCCATTCCATGTACCAGTTCTTCAGCAGCTTTTACAAATATTGTGCATGGATAGGTGAGTACAGGCATGCCTCTTTCTGTTTTTTTCCCCTTATAATGTGTCCTTAAGGGTTGTTTGTTTTTTTAAAGTCTGTTATTTTGGTCTTGTGTTCCCTATATGTAACACTTCTCTGTATCCATTGGGAAGTATGAATGGCCCAAGTTGGAAACCATTGCTTTTAGGTACACCCTCTGCTGGGCACTGCTGGCTCCTTGGGAAATGCCTAGCTTTCTGGTCAAAAGCAAAAAGGTATATTTGCAGCTGCTTGGTAAGAAAACAAACTCCCAAAGATACAGGAAAGTGCGTGGAGGTGGTAGGAAGCAACGGGAGTGCAATTCCTGGCAGCTTGGGTGTGTAAACATTTATAAAAGAGAGAGAGAGAGAGAGAGTGTGTGTGTGTGTGTCTACTTTGCGGTAGCAGGAAACCTAAGTTGCCAACACCATTATTTTTGCAGGAGTTGGAAGATCCAGCACCAGGCAAATATTAAAAACTCTTAATCCTCCCGACTTTACACCTGTAAATAACATAAAGAACATCCAGCATGAGATAAATTACATGATATCTTTGCTAATCATTTCTGGGTTTTAGGATCTGAGTTTGCTGGTCACAAGAGGGTCTCATAGTTTCTTAGTAGCTCAGATATTTGAACCCGTTTGGTGTGGGGCGGGGGAAGGCAGGAGGTGAGGATAGAATTTGCTCTCTGCAGAAAAGATCAAAAATATCTGAGTAACTTGTGACAAACTTAGTACTGGTGGCATTGACAAGATAGTGCTGTGGAAAATGCAGAGGTGTCATTTTGGCAGGCTATCGAGTAAGGAAACTTAATGGACATAAGTTATAATTTCCAGTAGCAATACTAATGCCATTAATATATTTCCACATAACAGGACACCGAGCCTATACTTACGTTTGCTTTCTATGATTAGTTTTCTTGTGGCCAATATATTGCCACTGTTAAGTAGCTGTGAAGAGGGATCCAAACATGCTGGAGGGAGGGAAGAGCAGGCACTAACTGCGCAGCAATGGAAAAACAGTGGATGATACAAGAAAAGAGTTAAAATCTGTCAGGAGCCCCTGCTGCCCATCTGTGTAAAATAAATGTGCTCCAGATGTCATCTTGGTCTTACATCTCAGCTCTTCCTTTTCCACGGTTTGCAGCATACTTGTCTTCATTTTTTTCTGGCTGTGTGCCTTCTACTATACTGCCCCCTATAGGCCAAGTTCACCATTGTCTTGCATCCTGGTGTAGCTGTTTACATGAGTACAAAGTGGGTGTAGAAATCACTACCATTCTGATTTGGTAGCAGTTTACATGCACTTTGCACTGGTGTACATAACTGCACAAGGTACGGGGCTGCAGTGAATGAGGCTGTTTGTCTGTAATAGGCCATGTATCCTCACCTATAGCCACCCTCTCAGCTCTTCAAAACCCATGTTTTCAAAACAATTCCTTCTTTCTTCTCATTAATACCATTACCACCCACCCACTTGCTTGTACTATTGTCCTGTGTCTTATCTTGTGTTTGTTCTGTCTAGCTTAGAGTGTAAACTCTTCAAGGGAGGGAGCATGTCTTATCACTGTTTGCAAAATGCTAGCAAGTTAACTAGGCCATATACATGTTTTTAATATTCATAACAACATGGAAAGTAGGCCAGTTTAGTAAAAGAAACAGTGCAACCATATGAAGGTGTGGGAACAATTTCTCCACTGCAGATTGATGTTGCACCATTGGTGAATTATGGCCCTAGAGCCAGCCTAGTTAGCCAGGGTTAGAGCACCCACACATAGGGGGAATCTAGTGGCATAGAGCTGGCATAGTGATTCCTACACCACTATCTCCCACCACAGCCAACACAGCTTCCCTATGCCCCATGAACTCCCAGCCGCACTATCAACCCTTGCTGTTGGCAGCCAGCATCAACTTTCAAGCTGCTGTAGGTTGTGTCTGAGGATCGGCCTGGCACACAAAAGAAGTTTTCCACCCCCCCCACCCCCCACTTCATTAGCTTTGCTCTGTGCTCACTGGCTGAAGCCGAGGATCTGGGCCAGGGGTCGGCAACCTTTCAGAAGTGGTGTGCCGAGTCTTCATTTCTTCCGTCTAAGTTAAGGTTTCGCATGCCAGTAATACATTTTAACGTTTTTAGAAGGTCTCTCTCTATAAGTCTATAATATATAACTAAACTATTGTTGTATGTAAAGTAAATAAGGTTTTTAAAATGTTTAAGAAGCTTCATTTAAAATTAAATTAAAATGCAGATCTTATCAGTTTAGTGTGATCGTTGCCCTTGCTTTTCCTTGCTGAGTTTTCCAATGTCTGGCACGTATTTGGATAGTTTAAGCTGCACACAGGCTTCTGAGTGATCAGTTGTTAACCAGCTCTGAGAGGGACAGAGGACAGATTTCATGTGTGAAAATACCTATTCACATAGGTATGTGGATCCAAATGCTGAAAGCATTGCAAACGCAATTTTCTTCAAACAGTTAAATTTCACTAGCAGGGACGTCCAGCAGGTCAAACTAGAGGCCCCATGATCTCTCTCCGTAGCTTCAAGTGCACTCCGCAGATCTCCAAACTTTGATGCCCACAATTCTGAGCTTTTTAACTGAATGAGCTGCATTTTGAAATCTTCAACCCCCATCCACTGAAATGCAGACAAATCCAAGTTGCTTTCATTGAACTTTTCAGGTTTAATTAGAAAAGAAAGTATTGGGCCAAATCGCTGGAAATGTTGAAATCTGTCAGAAAATTCTGATTCCAGTTCTTGCATGTACATTCTAAGCTCAGCATCAGATGCAGTGCGCTGTTCCACGTGATGTGATCGTGATGTAAGCAGCAAATCAGGACTTAAAAATTCCCCAGTACAGTGGCGCTGGAACAATTTTTAAGGTGGGGGTGCTGAGCTGCACCCCTCTTGCCCCTGTCTGCACCCCTCACTGCCTCAGGCTGGGGCCAGTGAGCCACAGCTGGGGGTGGCTGCAGAGCTCTGGGCCGGTGGCCGGGACCCCAGGATGGCAGCAGAGCCCCCAGGACCAGTAGCTGGGACCCGGGGCTGAGTGGGGCTGGTGGACGGAACCCCGGCTGGCAGGGGGCCGGCAGCTGGTACCCCAGGCTGGCAGCGGAGCCCCAGGAACTGGTGGCAAGGACCCGGGGCCGGCAGCGGGCTGAGTGGGGCTGGTGGATGGAACCCCAACTGTCAGGGGGCCAGCGGCTGGTACCCCAGGCCAGCAGCGGAGCTCCCGGGACCAGTGGCCAGGACCCAGGCATTGTGAGTGCCACTGAAAATCAGCTCGCATGCCGCCTTTGGCACGCGTGCCATAGGTTGCCTACCCCTGATCTGGGCTGTAGTGCAGAGCATAACAGCCATATTAGAAAATTTGCCATTTTAATAGTTTAGCTTCAACCTAGCCTGATTAGAGCTACCTTTGTTTTGTTCAGTGCACAAAGGGCAGTCAAAGACTCTCAGGTACAGGGCTTTTATTTTAGATCAATGGAAACTACAACAACCCAAGAAAGAACTACAGTAAAGTCTCCATGAGAGAGCAAGTGGTGCCTGCTGCAAATCTGAACAGAAACTGCTCTCCAAAATGGAGGGCCTCACAGAAACTTAAAGGTGCAGTACACAGAAAATAGCACAAATTCCAGACTTTTTTCCAAAATCTCACTCCAGATTTATAAACCCATGAATGTTGTTGTATACAAATCTAAATTATTTAGATTTGTATAGAACCTCCCATCCAGAAGGAATATAAAGCAATTCAGTCACTATATGCCAATATCTGCTCAATTACATTGGTGCAATTCCAATTGTGTCTGACAAATTTTGACCCGTGCAATTTTCCATGCTTGGTCTTTGCCGGAGGTTGAATGTGCTAATGAATTTTTGCCAATGTTAAATATTTGTCTAGGTATTTTGTTGTTATTTGTTTGAAACAACTCTAGTGCCTCCAGGGTTTGGAGTGGGATTTTGCTATTTGGCAGGGATGTAGCACAGAGGTCAGGGTGCTGCCTTTTTCTACCTGCTTGCAAATCCATCCAGATTTCGCCAATTTATAATTCGGGAGGGAGGGGGGGAGGGAGGATTGCATATCCATGATGGAACTTATTCTGCACTTGTTCCATAATTTTCTGAACATTCCCATTACACTGCATATGCTTCTAAACCTCAGTGAGGTGTTTGCACCAGCCAGTCAGCTTGCTTTTCTGCCCATCCCATCAAAATGCCCTTTAGCCTGGGGGAAGGTACAGTGGGCAGGGAGCCAAGTTCAAGTCTTGTCTCTTCTGATGAACCTCATGCCTGTGCATTTTGATGCAATCTTAAAATACATGATCACATATTTTTTTCACAGGATGGAGAGTGTTAATCTATACCATTTGGGGATTATTGGAGTGCACCATGCTCCAGCCGTGTTTCTGACACACCTCCTACATCAGGAACTGTAAGAGGACCTGCTACACTGGCTCCTCTGACCATCGGGTAGATACAGGGATTTTCCTTTCCCTTTGTATCACAGAAGTGGTTCAAAGAGAGTAGAACTGGGGCAGATAACAAAAGAGCCAATGGCAATCCCTCATCTGGAATACTGGGCCAGGTTAAGATTTACCACAAAGGTAAATTATTGCCAGTTGTGGTGGTAGTTTTGTGATGTGAACCTCATCCACTGGGAGCCTGTTTGTTTTCATTAGCAGAGAATGATGACGAATGCAGGTTAAGTTGAACACACAGAACTTCATGAAACTCTGTGGATTGCTCTGTCCACATGGCTAGGTTGCTTCCAGCCTAACTCCCTGCATTCCCTGTTCCACTGGTGTCCCATCAATAAAGGTCCCCCACACCCAGAACATGCGCCCTCTGACTCCAGTTCCACTGAGCATGATACAGTGCTTGAGATCACCAACCCATTTCACTTAAGCCAATAAATAACCACCAAATGGTAATAAATTTCAGTCACGGGAGCTGGATTTGAACTGTCAGCCTGGAAAGGCTCCAAATCACATTACTAGACTAAACTAAATATTTATTAAACTCCTGGGGGGCAGGGTCCATGTCTTACTATGTGTTTGCATATCACCTAGCCCAATGAGGCCCCAATCCTCCCCAGGGCCTTTGGGCACTGCTGCAGTACAAACCAAAAATTCTATTAGTAATGTATTAATCTGCAAGCCTTGATGAAATGCAGCTGGGAATTTTAAAAGAACTCAAGGGACATTGAGAAATAAGCACCGGTGAATCATGAGAGTCAGGAGAAGCTACTAATGTGTGGGAAAAGGCAAATGTGCTAACTATTCTCAAGCATATAATAAAGCACTATGTAATAATAATTATTGTTATGGTAATGAAGGCTGTGTGACTATTTGGGAGAAAGATGTCTAATAACTGACAAACAACGTGGCTTGGATTGTTTTGATCTGAGATTTAAACAATGGTTACGTATGTAAGACAATATTACACAGGGCACAGAACCCTGGCATAAGACCAACTATGTGCCCGACAATTTGGTTTTATATAGGTCATGCCAAAGAAATAATAGTTTTCTTCAGCATAATTACTGATTCATTAGGTAGAGGGAATATAATGGAAAGACTCTGGGTTTCAGGGAGGCATTCGATATACCAAACGTATACATTTAGGCCTCGTCTACACGGCCACTTCACAGCGCTGCAACTTTCTCGCTCAGGGGTGTGAAAAAACACCCCCCTGAGCGCTGCAAGTTTCAGCACTGTAAAGTGGCAGTGTAGACAGTGCATCAGCCCTGGGAGCCACGCTCCGAGCACTAGTAGCTACTACCCTCATGGGGGTGGGGGATTTTCTCCCAGTGCTGGTGCCGCAACTACACAGCCACATTAAAGCACTGCAGGGGCAGCGCTCTAATGTTGCCAGTGAAGACATACCCTAATGGAGCTTCCAGACCATCCAACATGGACCTAACTCTGCTCCCACAGCAGTCAATGGTAAAATTGCCATTGACTCCAATGGGAGAAGAGCTAAGACAACATTAAACACTTTTGAAAAACCTGCCATTAAAGTTTAAAAATCAGTGGTACTTCTATAATGCTTTTACCAATCATCTCTTAAATCCCTATATAACAACATTTTATAGGTAGATTGGGAAACTGAGCCACAAAGAGATTAAGTAACTTGCTCATGACCACACAGCAAGTCCAGGGCAGAGCCAGAGATAGAGCCCGTACTTCCTGTGTCTCAATCCGCTGGTGTAATTAGCACTCTACATGCCTTCTCTGAACAAGGAAAAGAACCCAGGTGTCCTGAACCCCATTCCTCTCCAATGACTAGAGAGCACCCTTTCTATTACAAAGAAGTTAGTAAATAACTACATTTTTTTTAAAAAAGGATTTTTTTTAAAAGAATGGATAAAAATGGATTAAAACCATGGATTAAAAATTAGTTTTTCTCAAACTCAAGAGCAATTGGGCAGTAGACTAGACTTCTGAGGTAAATGGTTGAGGCACCATCATGGCAGATGTTCAGGAGGAAATGCTGTACAAACATGCTCCCACTCACCCTGAAATCAAAGTCAAAACTCCCATTGACTCCAGTGGTGCAGGCTGAAACCCTTGGTGAGTAGCCTTACAAAATGTCTAGCTCTGATATTGTATATGATATGAAAACTGGAAGGTGCCAATCTTCAAAAAGGAGCTAATGCAGATACCAGAATGTATAGACCTCCTAACCCTGACCTTTGTTTTGAGAAAAACTGAGCAAAATCATAAAACAGCTGAAGGAAATGAGTAAGATTTGGTAGCTTTTTGTAAGGCTGAATCATGCTTCTCTAATCAGCTGACTTCTCCAAGTTACTAAAACAGCTGATCAAGAAAAAGGATGGACTACAGTAAATGTAGTTTCAAAAGACTTCTTGATAAAGATCTTCCTGAGAGTCTAATAAGGAAACTTGGTAACGAGAGGATGACAGGGGAAGCCTTGTCATGGATTAAAACCTGTGTCTGAAAGAGGAAGAAAAGAAGTGGAAAACTGGCCGTTTATTTCTACATCGAAAGAGGTTAATTCAGGGGAAGAGGAGGAAAATAGTATTCTGAACGATATTAACGTAATGGAAATGGGCAAGTAACAAGGCAGCAAAATTTGCTGACAATGCTAAATTATTTACTGCAGCTGCAAATTAGTCAAGGCTAGTGAGAATTGTGGGACACTAGAAAATCCTAACAAAACTAAGAGATTGGACTCCAGGATGCGAGATAAAGTTCAACATAGGCAAATGCAGGATAATACATTTTGGAAGAAATCATCTAAACCACTCATACACACCTGCATGCTCCAAATTAGTGGTTAACTTCTCAAGAGAAAGATATAGGTTTCATCGTGTCAACATGGCAATGAAACCGTTTACTCAAGATTCAGAGTAGCAGCCATGTTAGTCTGTATTCGCAAAAAGAACAGGAGGACTTGTGGCACCTTAGAGACTAACAAATTTATTTGAGCATAAGCTTTCGTGAGCTACAGCTCACTTCATCAAATGCATTTACTCAAGAGTGGTTAGTAAAAGGGATAAGATAGTAAGCTTGAACTAAGAAGGAGCTAAAGATCAATATGGAAAATATTATAACATGGTATAAACTAGTGGTACATAGTCACTTATTGTATGTCACTTGGTCTCAGAAAGGACATAGTAGAAACAGAGAAGGCCCAGAGAAAACAACACAACAGAATAGAGATGCATAGGCTTAAGTCAAAGATGACTAGGATGGTGAGGGGAGGTATAGAAGTCTAGTACTACTTAGTTTAAGGGAGAAGCACAATGACAGAAGCATCTAAAACAATAAATATAATTAATAGTGCTGCCTGGATGTTCCTTTTTATTACCCAACTTTAAACTGTCCCAGGGGAAGATAAAGCTTCAGAGGCATTTTTCTGGGGGGGGAAGAGGGCGGGAAGTTGAAGGTAAAGCGGGTGTTCTGGTTAACATTCTGTCTCTCAGTATTGTTCCAGGTGGTGTGAGATTTACTGATTGGATTACTGTAATTGCCACATTCACCTAATACAATTACTGTGCTAACAATGTCTAACTCAGTGCTCTCAGATCTCTACCATCGGCATTTAGACTGTGCCCGTTAAAATCGTACCTGAATTCCATAGAGTCTGAACAGTACTATAGAGAAACAATATGCACTGCAGCATATTGTAAGATAAGACCCATGTAATAAGAAAGAGAGAAATATATAAGTAATTTAGGTTTCAGAGTAGCAGTTGCGTTAGTCGGTATTCGCAAAAAGAAAAGGAGTACTTGTGGCACCTTAGAGACTAACAAATTTATTTGAGCATAAGCTTTCGTGAGCTACAGCTCACTTCATCGGATGCAAAGCTTATGCTCAAATAAATATGTTAGCCTCTAAGGTGCCACAAGTACTCCTTTTCTTTTTATAAGTAATTTAGTCTGCTATAATCTAAATGCTGCCAGACTTCACTATATTTTTGTGCGTCCGGTAGACTGACACAAAATAGAAATGCTGAATTTTTGGAGACTAGATTGAGCTGGTGAATGGGCTTTACAGGGAAAACAAACTGAACTCTGCCATGAAGACTGGCATCTGTGATAAATGAATACACTGCAGCACACATCAGACCTTGTGGTTGGTTTACCTCTAGCCCCTGTAATCAGCGAATACTAAAACCTCAAATGGAGCAAACTAGTCCTCCTGAATCCTTTATTCCAAAAGGGAGCCTGGCTGGGAAATGGAGGAGGTGGTTGCAGAGCGTCTACATTTTCCTGGAAGCAAGTGACATTGCAGAAAAATTGGAGAGGGTGGAGTCCTCCACACTGCAACACACGGAAGGCCCAGAGACATTGGACAGCTACCATACATTCCAGTGGGAGCATGAAGGGGGTTGCAAATTGCTAGATAATAGCATTCAAAAGTTTCAAGCATACTTTGATCCACACAAGTATGTCACTTGGGAAAAACACATTTTTTCCTACAAGCTGGCTGCCAGGTGAGACTATTGATCAGCATGTTACAGCCATATGTAATAAAGTCAAGTCATGTGAATTTGATGCGCTAACAGACGAATAAATTAGAAACTGAATTATTTGTGGTATATAACTGATAAGGAGGTCAAAGCAAAGTCAGGATAAGTGGGAGGAGAGGAAAAACTTTTGAAAAGGTAATCCTTCCTTCTTAGTAGTTGTTTATTAGGTGATTTTACAGTCTTTGAAGTTGACTCAGAAGATGAAGTGAGCTGTAGCTCAAGAAAGCTTATGCTCAAATAAATGTGTTAGTCTCTAAGGTCCCACAAGTACTCCTGTTCTTTTTGCGGATACAGACTAACACGGCTACACGGCTGCTACTCTGAAACTCAGAAGAGTAGCTCACAAACCTTACAAGATAAGCCAAGCTGAACTTTTCAGTACTAAGATGGGCGAGCTCACCCCCCTACAAAGAAAATCCAGAGCATTGCAGTGGTGCTGGTGATTTAGTAGATGATGTTCCTCCCTCTTAATCGATACTGAGACAGAGGTTTAGCAGCGTGCTAGGGGTGCGGTGCTGCTGGAGGGACAGTCATTTGGATGGGAAATAAAACTGAGGCTCAGACCACTTGCCATTTAAAAATCTATTCCTACTTGTCACAAGAGTAGAAATGTTAGCCCTGGAGTCCTAGCTAAATTCCAACTTACGGCATTACTATCTGCTACCTAAATAGTCACAGCACTTTCAGCTGGACACAGCATTCTCCACTTGCTGTCCTCATCTGTTGTGTAGTTTTAGGGGATGCCACTATGCAGCTTCTGTGCTGCATCTCTCTGTGAGCTGCATTTCATTGGTAGGGTATTTTCTCTATATTCTGTCTCTGCTTTGTAAAGTTGGGATAAACAATGTTGCATAAATAGAATTTATTTTTTTAGGCTGCCTGGTGAAAGCAGTTAGTGCTGCTGCTGCATGGGAAGGAAAGCCAGGTCTCCCATTTTTAATGTGAGTCTCACAAGATTTGCTGTTTTTCTTAAAAGACCCAGCCCTGGGAGTCATGTGATTACGTGAGACTCTCGGTTTTCATTTTTAAAAAAATGTTTTTAGCTCTTCTGGTTGCACAGGAAAGCTTGAAAATGTAACCTCTGGAGATGCACAAACCAAAACGCCCATATAGAAAGAATCCAAATTGATTATATTTTAAAATTGCTTGATTTTTAAGCCACTCATGCTATTTCGGATAGAGCAGTTCTATCTCCTGGCCTGTAGATCCAGCCCTTAAATTCACATAGTCACTTAAAGTTCCTTTTACTAAGAGCATGCCTGCTGATTGTCGCCAAACTTAAATTGGAAGATAGTGTAGGAACCTTAGCAGCAGTTAGGTGATCATACAGCAGCAGTGATCAGGATGGAGGAAGTGTGCTGCTCTTTACAAGTTCAGAGATATCATGAACTGTGGGTCAAAGATGAACATCTCCCTCACCTTTAGTGCCCTTGATGGCTTAAGCAAACACAAACTCCAGTTGTGGTGGTGATGAATAGTGGCGTGCTGGGTGAATAATTGATTTTTCGGTTTGCTGGCAGTTCTGGGGCGGGTGTGAGGGAAACTCAATTTGGGTGAACTCTAAATCGAAAAGTTGGGGGAAAAAATCCGTTAGTGTTAAACAAAATGTTTTGTTTCAATTTTGGGCATTTTTAGCCATTTTTTTTTTCAATAAAAGGAAATGATGGGTTAGAGTCACAGAACCAAGGAGAAGGAAAAGGTGATGGTGCCCCCTTTATGCCAATAACCCACTGGTTAGGGCAGTCACCTGGGATGTGGGAGATCCAGGTTCATCCACCTGGCTACTGGCTTTTCTGGGGTCTCTGAGACTCGCCTGTTGAAGCTGCTCCGTTTTTTGTAAATAATTCAATGTTCATTGGAACAGGCATTCAATCAGGGTCTCGGACATCCCAGGTGAGTGTCCTAACCAATGGCGTAATGGGTAGAAGGAGGGGCATCTCCACCACCTTCTCTTCTTCTGCCTCGGTTTTGTGAATGGTACCTAAATCCCCTTGTGAATCTAGCCCAACAAATTGAAACATTTAGTTTTGGAAATGTCAAAACAGTTCATTTTGACATTTCCCCAAAAAATCTTTTTTTAAGACCAAAACAATGTGCTTACATCAGCACAAATTCACAAAATGTTTCAGTTGACCTGAATCTGCATATTTTGACAAAAAAAGTTTATCAAAAAACTTCACCCAGCAGCAGTGATGAATGTGTCTTGTTGCAACTGTTTCCAAAATAACACTGCCTAGTTATCAGTGCCAATCAAATGATTGAAGAACAGAAATTCATTACAAAGGATGGATGGATAGCAGAGCCTTCCTGTGTGAAAACTGTTAAGATGAGTAAACCTGTTACTAACAGAAAAAGTGCTATCATCACCTAGGGTGTCATACTCAAAATAATAATAATGATAATAATTAATACTAAACCAGCAAGGCATCAGAAGTTGAAAAGCAAAAAAGAAATTAAGCCAGCAGAAAGAGTTGTTCTGGTCAATGAAAATACTTCCAGTACACCAAACCAAGCTGCAGCCAAGCTCTCCGACCCCCAGGCCAGTCACAGGGAGAAACTCTGCTGAGGTAATAACACTATTGAACAGTAATGAGGTTATACCCAACTCACATGCTTCAGCTGTATAAAATGGTAGTCCATTTTCATTTGTGGAACTCTTATTTTCTCTCTGGTTGGCTTATACCAAGGTGTTTGTGTTTTGTGGATGGGTGTCTGTGAGTGATAGATTACGTAGGGTGTGTGTGTGTGTGTGTGTGAGAGAGAGAGAGAGACTATGCAAGAGGTGGGTGTGTGTGGGAAAGAGACCATTATTTAAAGATTGTGGTCCTGAAAGAGTGGGGCAAGACAGATTTTTTCTTGGTGTTTATGTAGCATGTGGCTTAGTAAAGAGTTAAATTGGTAAAGAAGATTCTAGAGAGACTCCTATCAGCTATAAACAGAATGATCAGCATACACAGGATGTGGCAAGCAGCTAAAGCCATCCAATTATTAACTTCACTTTTATTTCAAGGGGATTCACTTCTCTGTTCTGTTTCCCATTGAGGATGTGAAACCCAAGCTCTCAGTGCCATGTTTAAATTGTTTGGTCACAGCTCATTTATTCTTCTTCTCTTAAAAAGAAAAAAAAGATTTTGCTTTCCCTTTAATGGGGAGTGCATCAATTTATCAGGTAATATAGTCTCAAGTCTTCTCTGTTTCTCTCCTGAGGAATTTTCTCAAGTACTTTCATTTACAACTATTAACTTTGAAGTAAGTATTTTCAGGAACACATCTAGCTGAGGAATTTGGTGGAGTGAGCACAGTGAAATGACATTAAAGACTATGGGTGAAATCCTGGCCCCACTGAAGTTGATGAGACTACCTTATGGGTTCTTTTTAGTAGAGCAGAATTCTGCACTGAAGTCCTACCTCCCATTCAGCCCACTCAAAGTGCTTTGTAAACATTAATTAAGCTTCACAAACCCCTCTGTAAGGTAGGGTAATATTATTATCCCCATTTTACAGATGGAAAAACTGAGATACAGATAGGTTAAGTGACTGCCCAAGTTACACAGCATGTAAGTGGCAGAGCCAGGAACAGAATCTAGGCTCTTGGCTCCCAATCTCCTGCTCTGACCATTAGTCCACATTCCCTCCCAGAACGTTCTATGAAAGTAATGCCAACCCCATATGATTGCTACCTGCTTGTCCTGTGGAGGAATAATCATGTAATGATACGTCAGTGTTAACAGCTTGACATCACAATGTTGTGCTAATGCAGGGTGACAGTGTCATCATGTCATGAGACATTGCTATGGTTTCCTGATGTCACTATGCCTAAATAAACGCAGGACTCTCTCAGTACCCTGCACGATGCAGGGCAGAACCCTGGAAATCAGTAATGCTGCATCCACAAGCCATGCTAACTTGCACCAAGACACAATTTGATTCAACTGAGCTGCAGCTTGCCACCTAAAAAACCTGCCCCTCTCATGTTTTTCCCCTCTACCTTTCTATTGCCCCCATTTTAGACCTGAACTGACTTCTGTCCTACATAATCCTGATGCAAATGACTGAGACCAGAAATGTAGATTCATGAGGTTATGGAAAATGTTTCTATGTCCTATGGAATTTGCTCCAAAGAACACTGTCAAACTGAAAAATTGTGGCCGACATGTTCAAAAGGGCCTAGTGATTTTGGGTACTTATCACTTTCTGAAAATCAGGACCTGTTAAAGAGACGCAAGTTAAACACCCAAGAATTGATTGTTAAAATTACTAGTCACTGGCACTGCTGAACATTTAGGTCCATATGTTTTTTAGCCTTTTACTTGTATTATCGTCATCCCACCCCAGTATAGAGCTAAAACATAAAAAACAATTGTATCCACCTAATTTGATTTTCAGGCTGTTTACATTGTTCATGATTTCCGTTATCTTGAACTCATTGTAGGCTAGTCAGATTCACTCTGTGAATCCAGCCAGTCTCAATGTGTAGTTCTCATGCACTAACAGGATGCCACTGTAATGAGATTCATAACACGTCCCAATAAGTAACTTTCTATATAACTTTTTTATAAAGTTCCCATTAAGGTCTGTTATGCTCTTAAATTTTAACCTTTGCAGATCTGGGTCCGTTCATTGCGTTGATTTGTAGGATGGCTACATCTCTACACATGTAGGGCCTGAACCAAAGCCTACAATTAAGTCAGTGGAAAGAATCCCATAGATTTCAGTCAGCTTTGGATCAGGCCCTTAGGGCCTGATTCTGCAGCCATTGAAAGTAATGGCAAAATTCCCACTGATTTAAAGGAGTGCAGGATCGATAAAGCCCTCAGAAAGCATTTGGTGGCCCGAGGAAGGCGTGATACTTGCAATGCAAGTCCCTCAGTACACAGCCATAGCGTACAGACAATTCAAGAGCTGTATTGATGGTTTCACAGAGTGCCCATCCACACCTTCTCAGCTGCAGAGTGTGTTTTGGGGTGGTGGTGGCGGGGGAAGGGCGAGGGGAAGATCTGCAATTGGAGAAAAATTGGGGGTAGGGAAATCTTATAGCTCCATTAGTAATGCGGAAGAGTCTGCCTTGGAGAACAAGTATAATCTAAATTATATTCATCCACAGACGGCCTTAACTGTGGCCAGATTGCATCTGAAACCTTGAGAGGCTCAGCAGAGGCACAGTGGCAGACTGCTGGGGTTTCTCCTGTGGAGTATAAACGTCCAATCAATGCTGAACATTAAACTGGATCCTCACAGGGAGGTCACCAACTGGGGAGGGGGAGTAGGCTAGTACTGCCTGACTGCCACAAAGCTGGAGGGACTGCAGCTGGTACTGGGGGGAGTGTGGGACGGCGTATGGCAGGTACTCTAGTCAGCACCTTTCATCCAAAAGAACAGCAGAGTCTCTGTTGTTGAACTGGAGTAGAGTTAATCTCATAGTTAAAATGTTACTGGACTTTACCTGCCCTTATCCTTCCACAGTGCAAGGGGCAAGGGGTTTAACAGGTCATCTGGCTAGTGTCTGACAACAATTAAAGGGACATGGTCAAGGCACATAATGTGACCTACACCTTTTCTCTTAGCCCTGGTCTACACTAGGAGTTGAGGTCGAATTTAGCAGCGTTAAATTGATTTAACCCTGCACCCGTCCACATGACGAAGCCCTTTTTTAAGACTTAAAGGGCTCTTAAAATCGATTTCCGTACTCCACCCCCGACAAGGGGATTAGCGCTGAAATCGGCCTTGCTGGGTCGAATTTGGGGTACTGTGGATGCAATTAGACGGTATTGGCCTCTGGGAGCTATCCCAGAGTGCTCCATTGTGACCGCACTGGACAGCGCTCTCAACTCAGATGCACTGGCCAGGTAGACAGGAAAAGGCCCACGAACTTTTGAATTTCAATTTCCTGTTTGGCCAGCGTGGCAAGCTGCAGGTGACCATGCAGAGCTCATCAGCAGAGGTGACCATGATGGAGTCCCAGAATCGCAAAAGAGCTCCAGCATGGACCAAACAGGAGGTATGGGATCTGATCGCTGTATGGGGAGAGGAATCTGTGCTATCAGAACTATGTTCCAGTTTTCGAAATGCCAAAACCTTTGTCAAAATCTCCCAGGGCATGAAGGACAGAGGCCATAACAGGGACCCGACGCAGTGCCACGTGAAACTTAAGGAGCTGAGGCAAGCCTACCAGAAAACCAGAGAGGTGAATGGCCGCTCCGGGTCAGAGCCCAAAACATGTCACTTCTATGACGAGCTGCATGCCTTTTTAGGGGGTTCAGCCACCACTACCCCAGCCGTGTTGTTTGACTCCTTCAATGGACATGGAGGCAAGATGGAAGCAGGTTTTGGGGACAAGGAAGATGATGATGATGAAGTTGTAGACAGCTCACAGCAAGCAAGCGGAGAAACCGGTTTTCCTGACAGCCAGGAACTGTTTCTCACCTGGACCTGGAGCCAGTACCCTCCGAACCCAGCCAAGGCTGCCTCCCGGACCCTCCAGGCAGAGAAGGGACCTCTGGTGAGTGTACCTTTTAAAATACTATACATGGTTTAAAAGCAAGCATGTTTAATGGTTAATTTGCCCAGGCATTCGTGGTTCTCCTGGATATACTCCCAAAGCCTTTGCAAAAGGTTTCTGGGGAGGGCAGCCTTATTCCATACACCATGGTAGGACACTTTACCACTCCAGGCCAGTAGCACGTACTCAGGAATCATTGTAGAACAAAGCATTGCAATGTATGTTTGCTGGCATTCAAAAACATCCGTTCTTTATCTCTCTGTGTTATCCTCAGGAAAGTGATATCATTCATGGTCACCTGGTTGAAATAGGGTGTTTTTCTTAAGGGGACATTCAGAGGTGCCCGTTCCTGCTGGGCTGTTTGCCTGTGGCTGAACAGAAATCTTCCCTGCTGTTAGCCACGGGGAGGAGGGAGGGGCTAGCCACACGCTGGGGGGAGGCAAAATGCGACCTTGGAACGAAAGCACATGTGCTATGTATGTAATGTTAACAGCAAGGTTTACCGTGAAAGAGTGTACCCATTGTTCTATAAAATGTGTCTTTTTAAATACCACTGTCCCTTTTTTTCCCCTCCATCAGCTGCATGTGTTTCAAGGATCACAGGATCTTCTCCTTCCCAGAGGCTAGCAAAGATTAGAAGGCGGAAAAAAACGCACTCGCGATGAAATGTTCTCTGAGCTCATGCTGTCCTCCCACACTGACAGAGCACCGACGAATGCGTGTAGGCAGACAATGTCAGAGTGCAGGAAAGCACAAAATGACCGGGAGGAGAGGTGGCGGGCTGAAGAGAAGGCTGAAGCTGAAATGAGAGGCGTGATGAGAGGAGGCAGGATTCAATGCTGAGGCTGCTGGAAGATCAAACTAATATGCTCCAGTGTATGGTTGAGCTGCAGGAAAGGCAGCAGGAGCACAGACCACTGCTACAGCCCCTGTGTAACCAACTGCCCTCCTCCCCAAGTTCCATAGCTTCCTCACCCAGACGCCCAAGAACGCGGTGCGGGGGCCTCCGGCCACTCCACCCCAGAGGATTGCCCAAGCAACAGAAGGCTGGCATTCAATAAGTTTTAAAGTTTTAAACTTTTAAAGTGCTATGTGGCCTTGTCCTTCTCTCCTCCAGCCACCCCTCCTGGGCTACCTTGGTAGTTATCCCCCTATTTGTGTGATGAATTAAAAAAGAATGCATGAATGTGAACCAACAATGACTTTATTGCCTCTGCAAGCGGTGATCGAAGGGAGGAGGGGAGGGTGGTTCTACAGGGAAGTAGAGTGAACCAAGGGGCGGGGGGTTTCATCAAGGAGAAACAAACAGAACTTTCACACCGTAGCCTGTCCAGTCATGAAACTTGTTTTCAAAGCTTCTCTGATGCGCACTGCGCCCTCCTGTGCTCTTCTAACCGGCCTGGTGTCTGGCTGTGCGTAACCAGCAGCCAGGCGATTTGCCTCAACCTCCCACCCTGCCATAAACGTCTCCCCCTTACTCCCACAGATATTGTGGAGCGCACAGCAAGCAGTAATAACAGTGGGAATATTGGTTTTGCTGAGGTCTAACCGAGTCGGTAAATTGCGCCAGCGTGCTTTTAAACATCCAAATGCACATTCTACCACCATTCTGCACTTGCTCAGCCTGTAGTTGAACAGCTCCTGACTACTGTCCAGGCTGCCTGTGTATGGCTTCATGAGCCATGGCATTAAGGTGTAGGCTGGGTCCCCAAGGATAACTATAGGAATTTCAACATCTCCAGTGGTTATTTTCTGGTCTGGGAATAAAGTCCCTTCCTGCAGCTTTTGAAACAGATCAGAGTTCCTGAAGATGTGAGCGTCATGTACCTTTCCCAGGCCATCCCACGTTGATGTTGGTGAAACGTCCCTTGTGATCCACCAGTGCTTGCAGCACTATTGAAAAGTGTTCCGGTGCCAAGATAGGGATATGGGTTCCGTCTATGGCCCCACCACAGTTAGGGAATCCCATTGCAGCAAAGCCATCCACTATGACCTGCACATTTCCCAGGGTCACTACCCTTGATATCAGCAGATCTTTGATTGCGCTGGCTACTTGAATCACAGCAGCCCCCACAGTAGATTTGCCCACTCCAAATTGATTCCCGACTGACCGGTAGCTGTCTGGCGTTGCAAGCTTCCACAGGGCTATTGCCACTCGCTTCTCAACTGTGAGGGCTGCTCTCATCTTGGTATTCTTGTGCCTCAGGGCAGGGGAAAGCAAGTCACAAAGTTCCATGAAAGTGCCCTTACGCATGCGAAAGTTTCGCAACCACTGGGAATCATCCCAGACCTGCAACACTATGCGGTCCCAACTGTGCTTGTTTCCCGAGCCCAGAATCGGCATTCCACCACATGAGCCTGCCCCATTAGCACCATGATGCCCACATTGCCAGGGCCCATGCTTTGAGAGAAGTCTGTGTCCATGTCCTCATCACTCTCGTCACTGCGCTGACGTCGCCTACTCGCCCGGTATCGCTTTGCCAGGTTCTGGTGCTGCATATACTGCTGGATAATGCGTGTGGTGTTTAATGTGCTCCTAATTGCCAAAGTGATCTGAGCGGGCTCCATGCTTGCCGTGATATGGCGTCTGCACAAAAAAAAGGCGCGGAACGATTGTCTGCCATTGCCCTGACGGAGGGAGGGGCGACTGATGACATGGCTTGCAGGATTGGCTTACAGGGAATTAAAACCAACAAAGGGGGTGGCTTTGCATGAAACTGAATGGCCCCCTCAAGGATAGAACTCAAAACCTCAAGGATAGAACTCAAAACTGGGTTTAGCAAGCCGTTGATTTCACAGAGGGAGGGAGGGAGGAGAAAATGAATACAAAACAAATCTGGTCTATTTCTTGTTTTGAGCCACTTCATCTACCTTTATACATCTTGCTGGCAGCAGACTGTGCAGTACGACCGCTAGCCATCGTCATCTCCTGGGTGCTCGGAAGACGACAGTATAGTATGACTACTGGTCATCGTCTTCTGCTAGCTGCAGATTAAAAGACAGTGCACTGCCAGTAGGACTCAATCGCCACGAGACGAAACAAGGGAAATGACCTGGCTGAGTCACTCCCATGTTTGCCCAGGCACCCGGTTAAAAGAGCACCCAGGACTACGTCAACGACGGCTACCAGTCATACTGCACTGTCTGCTGCCAAAAGGCAATAAACTGCTGCTGTGTAGCAATGCACTACCATGTCTGCCAGCACCCAGGAGACATACGATGACGGTGAGCTGAGTGGGCTCCATGCTTGCTGTGGTATGGCGTCTGCACAGGTAACTCAAGAAAAAAGGCACAGAATGATTGACTGCCCTTGCTTTCACAGAGGGAGGGAGAGAATGGGGGCCTGACGATATGTACCCAGAACCACCCGCGACAATGGTTTAGCCCCATCAGGCACTGGGATTTCTATGCAGAATTCAAATGGGCTGCAGAGATAGCGGGAACTGTGGGATAGCCACCCACAGTGCAATGCTCCGGAAGTCGACGGTTGCCTCGGTACTGTGGACACATTCCGCCGACTACATGCACTTAGAGCACTTGTGTGGGGACACACACAATCGACTGTATAAAAACGCTTTCTACAAAACCAACTTCTATAAATTCGACCTAATTTCGTAGTGTAGACATACCCTTAGATACATTTCTAAAGTTCATCTCATTCTTTTAAAGTGTTTTTCATGCCTCGGTGCTATATTCACTCAACAAAACAAACAACTAAAGACGCTCACATCCAAGCTAGTGTGTGTAGCACAACACTTGTGAACTGCCTTACAACAACACAATAGTGCACACAGTGCTCATGAACAACCCTACCATAA
Organism: Chelonia mydas; assembly: GCF_015237465.2. NCBI lineage: Eukaryota > Metazoa > Chordata > Testudines > Cheloniidae > Chelonia > Chelonia mydas. The sequence continues at coordinate 65,384,337 of NC_051246.2, forward strand.
CAAATCACTAAACCAAAGTCCAAGCCCATAACCAGTGCTGCAATTACAAAGCACAGTGCTCAAGATGGAGGAAATAAAGTCTGTGAGAACACATATTCCAGGTTCAGGATTCCAGGAGACAAACAACAGGGAATAAAAAACAAAAAGGGGATTTTTAAAAAATAGGGTAACTCCTTGCCACTATCACATACTCCCACAGGATCCCTATAGACAAAACCACATTGCAATTGCAGTCAAGGCCCTGTGTATTCTGGGATTCTGTGAGTACAGAATGTCATCACAGAATCCTCCGAGCCAAAGAGTTTTGCTCTAGAATCTAAACTTTCATTTCTGAAAATTACATTTTTGCTATTATGGTTGTGATGGAAACTGTTCAAATGTGAACAGAGTGTAAACAGTGTTGACGTCCTGGGTACATGGTGGAGACATATGTGCTGCACACATTCATCTAAATGAGCAGTGAACTCTGAAACCTAATGATGAGGATGTAAACCATCATTATGCAGCTAATTTACTTACCCACAATCCCAAAGATGCTAAAAAAAACCAACCCAGCTGCCAAAATCTCCGTCTTCTCTGCTGACAACTTCTATAATGCAGTTCAGCTTCGTCAATACTGAAACTCTGGGCACGTTGCAAATGTAGGGAGACAGGAAAATAAATTTAATTTCATATCAAAACTAATGACACAGGATAGAATCAAACTAATGACTGCACTTTTCATTGTCATTGAATTCAGTAAGCACCTTTAAAAAAAAAATGTTCCTGAAACTGGTGCAGAATTTCCAGTCTGCAGCAGAGAGCCACAGATTCCATGTGTGAGCGGAACATAGGTACAGCTTGCTGCAGAGTACCCAGGGCATTATCTTTCCTCCAAGGCTCTCAAAACACTTTACAAAGATTAATTAATCCTTTGAAGTAGGCCGGAATCATCTCTATTTTATAGGCAAGGAAAATGAAGCACAAAGAGGTGAAATGACTTGCCCAAAGGAAAATAGCTTACTTGAGGGCAGAGGAATAATTGAAGGGAGTGCAATGGTTTATAGACATCAGCAATGCCAAAGACGAAGAGCTTGATTTCCACCCCCTTCTTTCTCACCAATGGAAATTCTCTAAAAAGATATTGAGCTTGATTCATCTTTTCACCAAGGTAAATTAGTACCTTTCTATCTGTGGTGCTTATCTGGTCCTCATTACAGTATTGTCTGAGCACATCACAATCCTTAGTGTATCTAGCCTCGCAACAGCTATGTGAGGTAGAGAAGTACTATTATCCCCATTTTACAAATGGGAAACTGAGGTCCACACAGAGTAAGTGACTTGCCCAAGATCACAAGGAAGCCTGTGACAGAGTAGGGAAATGAACCCAGCTCTCACAAATTCCATGCTAATACTTTAAGCACTGGACTGTACTTCTACTCCTTGATGTCAATAGAATTATGCTGGTGTACAAAGGGTGTGACCCATAAATTGCAATGTATTCACACAACTCGTATTATAATATTGTCCATCCAGATATATTCATGTTTTGCAAATTTCTTTAGCAACAGAAAAGCCAGATGAGCTAGACAATCCAAGTCTAGGCCATCAGTCATTTTTCTTTTCTCATTGTCTTTGGAATAACTCTCTGCTTTCCAGAACTAGCAGAACTTTAGGAGAAACTTCCTGATGGTGAGATGTATCGAGGTGGATGGAAACCCTGTAGCTTGAGACATTTAAAAGTAGATTGTACAATACCCTAGAAAATTAAAAGAGGGAATAATGGCCTGGGCTAGAAGATGGACAGGAGGAGCAAATGGTTTTCTCCATCTCTAACATCTCTGATTCTAGGGACGTCTATGTATTGTAGTCAGGGCATGAGAAGCTTGCCGGATGCAGCTATGGATCTGCTGTTTCGGCTCCACTGACACGTCATTCCCTCTGAACACCCAGTGACCAGGTTAATCTAGTTCCTCACTTCTGATTTGTCCCTGTAAATGATTTATGAACTGGCGAGGATCCCTGTTTGCTTAAGGAGGCACACGACGACCTCTGGCAGGCCTTCTGCACAAAGATACAAGCCACATTTGTCACCTGTCTCTTAGTCTTAGCTCGTGACTGTCAGCGTAGGGAGCAGGAGGCCAGCGCTCTGGTGGAGGCTTGCGGCGTGAGTCAATAAGGGGAATTGTGGGTAATGTTTACAGGGCTCTGTGGATTGAAGCTAGTAATTGTGCTTTGTTAGCTCTACAGCAAAAGCACTTTCCTACGGCCTACCTGGGCCTCTTCTGATCTCAGTCACAACACCTCCCCTGTAAGCGACCATACTGACTGGTACACAGAGAAGTGGGTACAGAGCAAAGCTATTATCCAATGTGAAAAGAATTCATGGCCAGACTTAGGTGTTCCAGGTACCCCAAGTAAAAATAACGTTGGTATCCACCACCTCACCCCTCTCCACCAACAGGAAAATAGTGTCAGCGGTAATTATATTTGTATTCATAGAATCATAGAATATCAGGATTGGAAGGGACCTCAGGAGGTCACCTAGTCCAACCCCCTGCTCAAAGCAGGACCAATCTCCAACTAAATCAGATTGCGTAGGTGCTGGTTGTAGCTCTGTAGTTACAGTGAAGTTGAACTTTGCATTTAAAGAAGGGATTTGCCTCTTTGTTATGTATATACATAATTATAAGCACAGTGTATATACTATTACATACCAAAAACTACATGAAAAGGTTGTTTCGGTTGTAAAGTCAAGCACTCAAAAGTTAGGCAGTGCCAGAATTAAGGTTGCCCGTGCAACTTTAAATAGCCCCCTTTGTGCATATGCATACATGAGCACATACTATTTTTTCCAGAGGATCCCTGCCTCATTCAGTGCAGAAGACAGAAGGTGCTCACTTAATGAGCAGCTAATCAATATACAAGAATCAGGGGTCACCCAATGAAATTAATAGGCAGCAGTTTTAAAATAAACATGGGTGAAGTAGTACTTCACACAACACACTGTTAACCTGTGGAACTCATTGCCAAGGGATGTTGTGAAGGCCAAAAGTATAACTGTGTTAAAAAAAGAACTAGATAAGTTCATGGAGGCTAGTCCATCAATGGCTATTAGCCAAGATGGTCAAGGATGCAACCCCAACTCTGGGTGTCCCTAAACCCCTGACTGCCAGAAGCTGGCACTGGACAACAGGGGATGGATTGCTCAATAATTGTCCTGCTCTATTCATTCCACCAGAAGCATCTGGAATTGATCACTGTCAGAAGACAGGATACTGGGCTAGGACGGACCATGGATCTGACCCAGTATGGCCATTGTTATGTTCTTCTGTAATATTTTCTTTTATCCTCCTCATTCAGTGTGTGGCTCCATCTCTTATTTACTGCTCACTACACACTATTCAAACCCTGCTCTGAATACAGAAGTATTCATTTCATCATAGGCTTTTCTATGGCATTCATCATCACTATGATATCTGCATGCTTCACAGCCATTAATGATATTTTTCTTCACAACCTCCTCGTGAGATGAGGGCTGTTATTATCCTGATTTTGCAGATGGGAAAGCTGAGGCACAGAGACACTAATGTCAAAGGTGTCCACTAATCTGGAGTACCTAATTTGAGACACCTAGGATCTGATTTTTCAGATAATTTAGCATTATGTAGCCCTTTAATATGTTCACAGCACAGCTCCCATTGACTTCAGTTGCAAATCAGTCCCCTTGTGTCTCAAGTTGAGCACCCAGAGAATGAGGAACACACTAGTAGTGGCCACCTGGGGAAAGTTTGATTTAAGTGACTTTCCCAGCACCACACAGGAACTCTGTGGCAGAGGTAGAGAAAGAATCCAGTTCTCTAGGGCAACATTTCATATCATAGGACTGCCTAAACTATAAGACCATCCCTTCTCTTCCTGCCATCCCCTGCCTCATTCGCCACATCTTCCAACACCTTCCAACTTCTGCAACAAATGAAGTAAGAGTCTTACATACAACAGTCTCTTTACTACTCAACGCTAATTCATTCCCTGAGCACCATCCATACTGTGCACAGAATGAGGCCAGGCTCCTGTGGAAAACATAGCATGTGATCATGTAATTAAAGACAGTATCATAATGCATATGCGCAGAGGGTTTGAATTAAGGTTGTCCAGGCAAACCGTAATTCACACATTTCCTAACTGTCAAGTGTTAAGCTTTGCAACCTGAATAATATTAATTTAATACAAGTTCTTAAGTGCAATTTTCTAGCTTTTAAAAACAGCAAACTGGAAAAGCAGAAATTTCATAAATATTGCATCATATTGACAGACATGTGGTTCATCATCATCAGTGCTGGAATCTTTAGACCTACAGCACACACCTCTGCCACTGGAAGTGACAGAGCAGCAGCTGATAGAAGTCGCATGCTGTCCTCCACTATGTGCACCAGCCATTTGTGACGAAGTGGGGTTTTATTCATCTTGTTATATTGCCTGTGAGTCTTACTGCCCTATACTAATACGGTGTGTACCTTGGTTTCCCCAGTGTACTGCAACAATACTTCGGTGGTGGGAATTGGGTGTGTGATTTTGCTGAGGCCCTCAGGGCAGGTGAGACTGCCCAGCTATTTGCACCTATGTAACCTAAGACCCAGGATGGGGGTGTGACAAGGTGACACCTTTGGCCAGGGAAGCGAGACAAAGAGAAGGAGGAGGGGCATCAAGGGGGGCATCAGAGGTTGGGTGGCTGGAGGCTGGCAGTCTGTGTGGGCGGACTGGAGGAGGGGGAATCCAGGGGCCTGGCCCAGGATTCCCTAGATGAACTTGGCTGAAAGTCACTGATGTCTGTAATAGCCAGGTCTGTTCTACACTGTGTTCTTGTCGACAAATAAACCTTCTGTTTTATGCTGGCTGAGAGTCACATCTGGCTGCAGAGTTGGGATGCAGGGCCCTCTGGCTTCCCCAGGAGCCCTGCCTGTGTGGACTCACTGTGGGAAGCGCACGGTGTGAAAGGGGGATGCTGAATGCTCCGAGGTCAGACCCAGGAAGGTTGAAGCTGTATAAGCGTCTTGCCCTGGAGACAGTATGCTCAGAGAGAGGAGGCATGCTCCCCCAGAGTCCTGACTGGCTTCCTATGCAGTAGTTCCAGAGCATTGCCCGGTGACTCCGTGACACCATAAGAAGGGGAGGAGGCATACATTTTCACAGCTATTTGCTAACAGCAGAGGAAAGGTGAAGCTCAGGAATCTCTGAGTTCTATTCCAAGTTCCGAGGGGAGTTTACTCTAATGGACATAGAGTCTTCTTCCGCTGTCCCTCCCAAGCCTGACCCCATCTACTGCTGGCCTTTCCCGCCTGTTCATGCCCCCTTTTGAGTCTCCTCTCCCACCCCCTTTGGCTCCTCATCCCAATCCCAGTTCTTCCCAACCCCTTGGCTCCTTGTCTCAGTCCTCCATCCCCACTTCCCTGTCCCAATCCCCTTTAACTCCTCCTCCCAGTTCCCCACCTGCCCCTCAGTGCCTTGTCCTGATCTTCCCGCTTGCCATCACCTCAGGCTTGGCTCCTTGCTAATGTAGCCAGATACATCTGCATAGGAAGTTTAGGGAGGCAGAATGTAATTACCCACAATGCAAAATGGCCAGGACAGCCTGTCTGACACCCATACTCTTACAAAAAGTGCTATATGATCTTTAAGGCCTACAGTTGATCAGGCAGGGCTGGTTCAGAAAATGTTGAGAGACCTGTAGCCACAGGAGAACCATAGTCATGGGCTCTCCTCCTGACCTGACATTGGTTGAAATGCTAGCGGAGTGTTTACTTCTCACCCCAGGCCCCCTGGCGTGAATCACAAACGCCTTTGTGCTGACTAAGAACTTAGTGGTGATAATTATTTGACCCCTCTGAGGAAAAAGGCTGCACAGCCCTTTACCCTTTCTAGACACACCACAGGGTTTCCTCACTTCTGTTTAACAGGTTTCAGAGGAGCAGCCGTCTTAGTCTGTATCCGCAAAAAGAACAGGAGGACTTGTGGCACCTTAGAGACTAACAAATGTATTTGAGCATAAGCTTTCGTGAGCTACAGCTCACTTCATATGCTCAAATAAATTTGTTAGTCTCTAAGGTGCCACAAGTCCTCCTTTTCTTTCTATTTAACAGGAAACCTCAGTTCACCATTTCCTTATCTCCCTCTACAAACTAACACACTGGTTCTGAATACACTGGGCCTGAGTCGCTTATGATTTGTCCCCCTGTACACCACTCTGGCATTGTACAGGAGGCTGGTAGAGATGTACCGGCAGTATTCCCCATGGCCAAGAGTCTGCCCAGGTCACCATGGAGCTGCCATAGTCACACAATGAACTAAAAAAAGTGTGTCCTTAAAAATTAATATAATCTGGGATCACAAACACTGTTATGTACTAATCATAAATATATGACTATGGTAAAGCATCACTACAGGGCAGAGTTAAGGGTGTTTGGGTGTCCTAACTGTGCATTTCCATGCTCCAGTACGTTTGGACTTCTTTTAAGTTTTACCTTAACTTTGAATGTCCTGGATTTGTAATGCTTGGTTTGGAGACGATTACTTCCTCCTTGTGATGTGTTTTACCCTAAATTACTAATCCATATGTTCTGTCTTAAGTACTTCTGTGGCTTCCATTACTATTGAATCTGAGCACCTCACAATCTTCAATTAATGTATTTTCCTCACAACCTCCCCGACAGGTAGGTAGGTGTTATCCCCATTTCGTAGATGGGAATGTGAGGCACAGACTAGAATCCAGATTTTCAAAAGAACTCGCCACCCATGAAGGCACTTAAATAAAAGACCTCATTGTGCTGGGTGCAGAGCTCTTCTGAAAACCTGTCATATGGGACTGGCCCACGCTCGCACAGGAAGTCTGTGGCAGAATGGGGAAGTGAACCCGATATTCCCAAATCCCAGGTTAACACCCTACCTACTGAATGCTCTTTCCTAACTCTCAGCCTTAATTTAGTTTTCATCATGGTATTAGAATATTCCCAGTGGTATTTTCTGTCCTGTTCTTTATATAACCTAAGGCTGTTGGGTTACTTTTTTGACCACCACTGTAAACTGAGCAGTTGGTTGCACTGAATTGAAACCATCTTGTTGCTCCCCTCTACCTTTAGGAGGCTGAAGTCCCCCAACTGACATGGCAGAGCCTTTAGGACAGGTCAGACAGAGGTCACATGCTGCCTATTGGTTCTTACAGAGGGGAATCCCAATTGAGTGGCTTTCCAAGGGGACTGAGATTTGATTGAACGAGCCCTGTGGTCAAGACTACGGTCTCATTCAGAGGATGGCAACCCCCTCCAGTAGCAGCCTGTTCCTCACTCTGATTTTGGGACACTGGCTCAGATGGAAGAGTCATCAGCACCACTTGCTACAAGCATCTGTTTTTTAACTTTGTTCTCCCAGCCAAACACTGATCAGGCTCAAACCTGAATCATGTGCAGTGTGGGGTGTGGCTGCAGACAGTAAGTGAAGGAGATAATAACCTGTTCTTCTTGGGCCTGATCCAATACCCATTGAAGTGAACACAAAGGCTCCCATTGACTTAAATAGACTTTCAATCAGGCCCTAAATTACTCATACTCTTTTTTGCGTTTTCCTAAAATGAAAAAGCTGTTTTCTGTATTCCATCCATATTCATCTACCCTACCCCTCAAACTTCCCCAGCAGTAGGAAGTGTACCCATATACAGTGCTCATCACCTTAGGATCAGAGAATCACACGATAGGCGATCCACAGCCTTGTTCACTATGGAAATCAAACTGATTTTAAAAAGTTATAAGCTGTTTTTGTCCAAATGTACAGGCTTTCCATGAAACGTTCCAGTTTAGTGCTTGTAGTTTTAAAGGTGTAAGATAAAATCACAGGCTAAACAAAAATCTCTTCCATTATCAACTCCCGAGGTTATCAATTTAAAAATCATGTTTACTTTTCCCTATTGACGCTGTTTGCTTGCTTTGTGCACTTTGCTCACTTTGGACTGTGACAATTGGTGGGTCAGTTCAAGAGAGGAAGGATGGTCCAGTGGTTAGGGCAGGCAACTGGGACTAAATAGACAAGGGTTCAATTTTCTCCTCTGTCACAGACTTCCTGTGTGACCTTGGGCCAGTCACATAGTGCCAGATTTTTAAAGGCATCTAAAGTTGCAGCTGTGTGCCCAGTGGGATTTTCAAAAGAGCCTAAGTACCTACTTCCCATTGTTGCATCCAACACAAGGGAATTATATATTAGACTTCATCTTGACAGATAAAGAGGAACTGATCACAGAACTAAAAATTAATGGTAACATAGATACAAGTGGTCATGACTGGATCAGACTTATAATGTACAAAAGGAATAAAGTCCAAACCAGTGATATATATACTTGGTGCTTTTAAAGGGCCAATTTCACAAAGCTGAAAACAATTATGATCCAAATGCACTGAGAGGAAGAATTTAAGCAGAGAAATGTGAATGATAATTGGGAATTGTTTAAGAATGCTTTACTAGATGCATAAAAAGCCACAACCAAAAAAGGTGGCCATATTGATTAAAAACCAACTTCGTTTAGAGGGGAAGTGAAGGCAATCATAAAATTTTTTTAAAAAAATCTATAAACAAATGGAAGATAATGGAAATTGATAGTAATGAATATAAATCAGAAGCTAGGAATTGTAAAAAATTGATAAGGGAAGCAAAGAGGCACAAGGCAAAATCTATGGCCAGCAGAGTTATAGTAGGAACAAAAGGAATCCTAACAATGGTATTGGTCCATTACTAGATGGAAATGGTAAAATTATCAATAATAATGCAGAAAAGGCAGACATGTTCAATAAACGTTCTGTTCTGGTAGGGGCGGAAGACGATGTGGTCACATCATATGATACCTTTCTTTCCATTCCACTAGTATCTCAGGAGGATGTTAAACAGCAGCTACTAAAGTTAGACAGTTTTGAATCAACGGGTCTGGATAACTTGTACCCAAGAGAGTTGCCTCTCACTGAACTGTTAGTGTTGCTTTTCAAGAAGTCTTGGGACAGTGGGGAAGTTCCAGAAGACTGGACAAAAGCTAATGTTGTGCCAATATTTAAAAGGGGTAAACAGGTTAATCTGGATAATTACAGGTCTGTCAGTCTGACATCAATCCCCAGCAAAATAATGGAGCAACTGATATTTACAAGATGGGGGACTCTATCCCCTGGGAAACAGGGACTCCAAGAGATTTGGTGGTCAAGGTGGATAATCAGCTGAACATGAGCTCCCAGTGTACTGCTACGGCCAAAAGGGCTAATCCTTGGATGCATAAATAGGGGACTCTTGAGTAGGCATAGAAAGGTTATTTTACCTCTATATTTGGCACTGGTGCGACCAGTGCTGGAATACTGTGCCCAGTTCTGGTGTCCACAATTCAAGAAAGATGTTGATAAATTGGAGAGAGTTCAAAGAAGAGCCATGAGAACGATTACATTGAATCTATCTGTTTAGCTTAAAAAAGAGAAGGTTATGGGGTGACTTGATTACAGTCTGTAAGTATCTACACAGGAACAAATATTTAATAATGGGCTCTTTAATCTATCCAATGGTTATAAGTTGAAACTAGACAAGCTGGAAATAAGGTGTAAAATTTTAACAGTGAGGATAATTAATCATTGTAACAACTTACCAAGAGTCATGGTTGATTCTCCATCACTGGCAATTTTTAAATCAAGATTGTGTATATTTCTGCTCTAGGAATTATGTTGGGGAAGTTTTATGGTCTGTTATACAGGAGATCAGTCTAGGTGATCACAATGGTCTCTTCTGCCTCTGGAATCTACGAATCAATGAGTCAGAATTATAAATCCCACAAAGCACCTATCTGCATTTTTAGGCATCTAAATACCTTTAAAAATGTGGTCCTTAATCTCTCTGTGTCTCAGTTCCCCATCTCTAAAACAGGGTTGATAGTACTTCCTTACCTCACAGAGGTGTTGTGAGGATGAATATATTAAGGACTGTGAGGCACTCAGATACTACAGTAATGTGGCCCACATAAGTACCTTAGGAGTACATTAGATCAATAGCCTCATTTCTGCCCATACTCAGCTTCACTGTGGTTCCACGATCACTTCTGTTAGTATTTACAACACGGTAGGGGAACATTTACATCACTGCCCCCAGAGCCTGCTCTCTTTCATTTTAAATATAGAAAGAGATCATAAAAACATTTCTAAACATTCTGAGATTTAGCGGATTTCCCCCATACACACACTTTAAAAAAAGGTTTGCAAATCTACATTTGGATCCTAAATTAGTGTCCATAAACCACAGACAGGGAACCTTTGATCTATTGATCTAATTTTTTTAAAAATAGTAAGAATTGCAGAGAAATTTACTCTACAAGCACCTTGAGCAAAGTGTGCATTTGCTGCTGTTGAAGTCTTATTCGCTTAAAGCTAAATTATTTTATCTACCTAATTGTGGAACACAGTTAGCAGGAAAGATTAGGGCTTCAGTTCCACAAAGATTTAGGCATGTGCTTAACTTTACTCAACAGAGAGCAAAGGGAGCAAGGGAATTGCCTGCAGGAGACTTGAAGCCTGGAGCAGGCTTGTTAAATGAGCCAACCAGAAACATCTGGTGTGGGGAGGGAACTTTAAGCAACTGATTCCTTATAAGAGAGGTGTAGTATCTCTTGAAGAGGGGAGCTGATTCTGGGAAGTCTATAGGGGAAATCACCCCTGAGCAGGGTAGTTGCAAGCCAAACCCCATAAGGGAGCACCTCCTAAGAACTGATAAGAGGCCCTGGTGAAGGAGCCCCCCTTGCTCACCCAGGCTCTGAGGTAAGAGCCAGGCCCTGGGACAGCCTTTTGGGACTTTTGCTTTTTCAGTTCATTTGTCTGAATGAACCCAGACCCAATAAAGGTGGTGACTGGATGAGCAAGCATGTGGAGTCTGTTTAAAAGGACCTGCAAGAAGGAGGATACAGAGCAGGGTGGCGCAGAGACATCCTGGCTCTGAAGGGGCACCCAACTTGTTTACATATGGCACCTACCCACATACTTAGGGTATCTGGTGGGAAACAGGTAAATACACAACCCTTGGTTGGCAGAGTGGAAGCCCCAGCTAACTTACGCATTCTGAAAACAAAAAATCAAGTTTGGGCATTGCTTGGGCTGGCAGGGTATTATAGGCAATTTGTATCCAAGTTTGCCTCTCTTGTAGCTCCTCTTAGTGATCTCATTCTAAAAAAAACCCAAAAAATAGTTCCTTGGCAGGTCAGTAGGTCTCCCCAGTATGATCAGGCATTCTGAGATATTAAATGGATTCTTTTTAACAAACCAGTACTGCGTAGCCCTGATTTTCCCCATGAATTTGTTTTACACACAGACCTCTCACACCTGGCCCTGGGAGAGGCACTCTCACAGAAGTTCTATGTTTAGGAACATCCTATCTTGTATATGAGTAGGAAACTCATGGACCGTGAAACATGGTATTCGGTCCTCAGGAAGGAGTGTCTAGCAATACACTGGCCGGTGAAAGCCCTGCAATATTATTTGTTTAGGACTCTCGTTCCTCTCATTCCTGACCACTCGGCACTCTGAAGGCTTCAGACAATGAAAGATTCACGTGCCCGGTTACCCATTAGTACCTCACCTTACAGGTCTTTCATTTTCATACAGAGCATCGTTCTGGCTAGAACCATCAGAATGTGGCCTTTCTGTCCAGGATGGATGAAGAGAGCGAGCCACACAACGAGTGTCTTCACAGGCACAGTTACAGGGGAGGCGGGGTATGTGAGAGAGCAAAGGAGTCTGTTTAAAAGGACCTGGAAGAGGGTATCTAAGGAGCAAGGCCGTGCAGAGGCACCCCCAGGCACAAGGGGCACCTGGGGGCAGCCAACTCATTTACAGACTGCTCCCTAAATCTGTGCCTACAGGAACTATCAGGCTGACCATAGCAAACACTGCTCTTTTTCATTGGAAACTCATATATTCATATAATCATTCATGCTCATTTACAGGTAAATATGGAGCCAAAAGGTAGGGAAATCCTTATTTCTGTGTGCTTATTAGTGGTTGAGGGGAGGGTTAAGAAGAAGGAAAAAAGCAAACCCAGTTTGTTTTTCGTGAAATATTGACTGCATGTAGCTCTAGGGCTGAACTAGCAAACTCTAAATCCAGCGTTCCATTCTATTTTTAAAATTAAGTTTTCTGTGCAGTATTTTGATTATGTTCATGGAATAATATGGGTGCCCTCTAGAGGCCAAAATAATATACCTGAAAATGCCTATGGATGTGAAGTATATTCTGTTTATCTGTTTCCTAATTGGTGTTCATAGATAACATCCCCTGCGGTGGTATCAGAGTGCTTTACAAATATATTAAAAAGTGACCACAGGATGATCTCTCTCCTTCCCCTGTTGTGCAGAGATTTTTTTTTTTAAACGTGTGATTTTGGTGGAGTTATAGCAGGAAGACTAAGTGTGAGGCTTTGTGTTGCTCTACCAGTCAAAACTGGCCCTACAGCCAGCCTAATTTCCGATTTAGGACCATCCCAGCCAATGGGGATCCTCCAGTGGAGTAGAGTCCTGTACCACTCCCCCGCACTGCTGTCAATAGTGGAAAAGGGCTGTGATTGGAATGCCCCAGCACCATATTGATCTTTGGCTGCGATATTGGTTCCTTGTGCCCAAATGGCATAAATGAGAGCAGCCCTCAGTCTTCTCTACATAGAGCAGGGGACTAGCCCTGCCCAGAGGAGCAGCAGGATCAGACAAGTACAAAGGTACCATGCAAATCAGCCATCTCCACTCCCCCCAGATCTGGTCCCAACTCTCAGTATGGAGCGTAGAGTCTGGGCCTTGCTTTTGTTGGTACAGCCCTGTACTGGGAGATCACATTTAATCTGTCATTCACCTTCTACTCCCAGATCATCTTCTGCACTGCTACTGTCTAACCACGTTCTCCCAGTATGCATTTTTATTTAGTCCTTGTCTTCCCCTAGTATTTCCCTGTGTGTGGTGCAAGAGCTACTTCAGACTGACTGAGAACTCTGCGGGGATAACATCTTGAGCATCATGGGGAATCAGATATGGGTTACTCACTGCTACAGAAAAGCCCTCCATAGTCCTACATGCTACTTGTGGATACATTATCTAATCTCCCCTCCCCCACATAGAACTGAGCCCCTACACCCACCCCAGCTAGCAAGGCAGAGCAGTTTGAAGTGAAGCATGGAGGGGAGGGTTGTATACGGAATTCTGGGTTTTGCAGCCTGAGAGGCCCAATCAAATGGCTTTGCAGAGGGCCTGAAGTTGGTTTAAGCACACCCTGACCTCTGCCCTACACGGGCTGTATTATAAAGCTCCCCGTCATGTCCCCTATTCCTCTAGGCCTCCAGCCTCAGCACCAATTGCACTTTTGCAGTCCATCAGCCATGAAGGTGAAAGTGGAGGCCTCGACACAATCCGTTCTCCCTAACTAGGAGTCTCTTGCCCCTGGTATTGCCCTGTCCAAGGGGCTCATGGGAGTGCTCTCCCTTTTACTCAAGCCAAAAGGATTAGAAGTTAAATTGAAAGCAGGCCCAAACTAAAGCAGGCACGCTTACATCAGAAACAGGGGAAACAGCTATTTCATGACAACCGACACCAGCAAAGTTCTGCAGATGTGTCTAAAAATAGGGCTGCCCCTCTCCGCCCCCACAACCCTTCCGTCCTGACCCTGAAACACGACGCACAGCTTTTGCCTCCTGCAGGCCCTGTCCTCTCCTTGTTGCTCACTTGTCTTATGCCCCAGCCTTGCAGTGCAGCAGCTTCCTTTCTATAAATAATGTCAGGAGCTTTGAAATGCAATCTACTCCACTGCACTGCCATTTCCCCCAGCCCTCCTGGTCTATTATGAATAGCGCTCATGTCTTAGAGCAACAGTGGTGTGTGGTTTAGGCCCAAAATACAGCTTCCGTTAATAAGAAACTAAAAACAGTAGAGGGTAACAACAGCAGCTTTTACAAAACCTAGCCAACAGAAATCTTTTCAAGAATGTTGTTTAAGTAAATGAAAAGGAGGTTTGCTTTTTAAATAATTGTGATTTAGGATAGCAGTTTCAAAAGCACTTCTGTCCCACTTTCAAAAGAGACTTAAGTACTTAAAAGCCTAAATCTCTCTGAAAGTCAGTGGGATTTAGGCTCATAAGTCTCTTAGGTGCCTTTGAAAATGTTACCCCTGGCCTTGAAACGTTGGGTGCTTTAACTCAAATCTAACAGCTCGGCACCTCATACATGAGATCTAGGAAGTGCAAGTGAGTCCCATTTCACTGTCCAAGCTGAGTGAAAGGAGAAAAGCAACAGCAACAGTGATGGAAAGTGAACACTATTTGGAAAGTTCCTTCAGTTTTAATAGAGGAGGAGATCCACAGGGCAGGACTTAAGTGCAGTGAGCTGGCAGAGCTGCTGGACAGAGAGGGCCAGAACCCAGAAGCAGAGTGGCATGGATCTTACATGTCAGGACTGAGGTATAGTAAAAGCTGCAGGCAATGTAGGACCAGAATAGCAAGAGGAGGGAACAGCCAGCACTGGAATGCATTGGCAGAGCTGCATGATAGTTCAGGACTGGAACACAAGGGATTTGCAGTTCAGGGTTGAGGAGCATCAACAGTCTTGTGTGAGGAACACTTCTGAGGAGATGAGTTTACGTGTATTAGCCAAGGGCATCTCAAAGGACTACTGGAAACATACTGCAGGTTGCCACTTGCCCACTGTGCTGACCTCACTGGAGAGCAATGTGTGTGGTAATTTTATGGGTAGCAAATCAGGATTCCTGGAACCAAAGCACCAGGATTTTATGACAGGTTTCAGAGTAGCAGCCGTGTTAGTCTGTATTCGCAAAAAGAAAAGGAGTACTTGTGGCACCTTAGAGACTAACCAATTTATTTGAGCATAAGCTTTCGTGAGCTACGAAAAGCTTACGAAAAAAAAAAGCCCACGAAAGCTTATGCTCAAATAAATTGGTTAGTCTCTAAGGTGCCACAAGTCCTCCTTTTCTTTTTTCAGGATTTTATGGTTTCTGTCACATGGGAGGTGACACTTTCAGGAACGGAGAAGGGATCTTCTGAAAAGTGTTAGTGCTAATGGGTTCCCCCAAAGGTAAGTGGTGAAAAGACAGTGAGGGGAGACCAATTAAACTAATCCCTTTTTTCACATTCCAAACCCATGCACACATACAGAACCACAGGGAACCACCCCTCTCTGTTCCATTGGCCAGCAAGTACTGGGAATGTTGTAGATCGAGGCAGCATGTGCTGAGCTCCTGGTGGGAAGAATAGGGCCAGACTTAAGCACAAGCAGAGCAAGAGGCCAGCTGGGATACTGTGTCATGTGCAACTCACAGGCCCTGGCCTTATTTCCTTCTACGACAACAGGACCAGAAGAGGAGGAAGCAACCCAGCACCTCAACCTCAGGAGCAGAGATACTGGCAGCTCTTCGCCTGATCCTCTCCTCCAGCAACTTGGGAGTCCAGTTGCTCGTGCCTAGAGCCCTAGAAACTGAGAAGTCCAGCCCTGGAGAAGGAACACCTCACATTATACTTGGAGCAGCAGCCCCAGGGGCCTGATGCTGCTCCCACTTAACTTCAGGATAAATCGGGAGAAATTATTAAAGTCAATGGGATAACACTGCTGTAAAACTGGTGTAAGCAAGAGAGAATCAGGCGCTCGATTAAAGATAGGCCAAGTAGTCCCAAGATGCCCAGTCAGCAGGCCCAACATTTAGTCAGCACAAAGCATTTCCCCAAACCAAGCCAAGATATTTCCTGACGCCCCTTAGTCATCAGACCCACCTGGCAAATATTACAGAGAGGTCTGCTGCAGGAACAATGCTATAGTGCAGCAATGACTGGCAGGTTCTACTACACGACAGGTACCCACAAAGGACCCAGAGAGAGAAGAACATGCTGGATACTCCCTGAGATGAACTTCCTCTGAAGGCAAGGGATTCCTGTCCCCATGAATGAGGTTTCGAGGCACAGCCAGGTTCTGTCTCTGGAAATCTCAGAGCAGGCATAACGGGAGCTGGCTTTTCTACATTACCTCTTGGACCCTGTTCTCCGGCTTCTCTGAGGGACTCTTGCAGTGTTAGGATCTCCTGACGCAGGCCTATGCCTTAACACCTCTCAAGAACAGGGGAAAGGGAGCAGGGCCAGCTCCAGCTTTTTTGCCGCCCCAAGCGGCGAAGAAAAAAAAAAAAGAAACACCCGATTGAGCTGCCGCCCAAGTGCCGCCGAAGAGGAAGGGAGGGAATGAAGGGCTCGCTGCTGAATTGCCACTGAAGACCTGGACATGCCGCCCCAATAACGGACGGAGTGCCGCCCCTTTCTATTGGCTGCCCCAGGCACCTGCTTCCTTCGCTGGTGGCTGGAGCTGCCCTGAAAGGGAGTGACTGCCACTCAGAGAAACATTGAAATCTGCTCGAGTTCAACCAGACACCAGTGGATCTCAATGGCTGCCCCTTCCTAGGGCCTGGTACGCTAGGAAATTCCTTACCCATTTTTCATCAAGGGTGCTGCTACCAATAGCTGGAGGATTCACTTGCTGGAGGATTCTCTGCACCTTGAAGTCTTTAAACCACAGTTTGAGGACTTCAATAACTCAGACATAGGTTGGGGTTTGTTACAGGAGTGGGTGGGTGAGATTCTGTGTCCTGCGTTGTGCAGGAGGTCAGACTAGATGATCATAATGGTCCCTTCTGACCTTAAAGTCTATGAATAGGGGGCATATGTTGTCAGCACCATGGTAGGGAAACCTGCTCAGAACAGGGTTAGCTGACGTGTTGGTAAAAACACCGGCTCACAATCTACACTGCAATGCTACTGAAAAACAGATAAGGAAAGTCATAGTACAGATGAGGCCCTAGGTTTCATTAAACCTACCTAGGTACTCTGCTGAGCCCACATTCAGTCTTCTTCAGACTGGCTATTTAAACAGCTATTCCCTTCTCTCATATGGCTATTTTTCTAGCTCCCTCATATTTCTGTGACTTTTTCCTAACTTGACTTTATTTGGCACATGAAAAGAGGTGGCTCAGATAATTTTGAAAATTGCTTTAGAAGAGTGGCAATAATAAATCTACAATCACACTGTTGGGATGAGCTGGACCAGATACACAGCCCAGGCAGGACAGAGACGCCACACTTGCTCCCTTTTCCTGGCTAGCTGTGTGGGTATTTTGGGGCTGGCTCCCCTTCAGATATGTTGATTTCTTACTCTAATTCAGAGGTGAAGCCGTGTAGCTTTTTCTACTTACAAGTCCTGCTAATTGCTCTCCCCACAATGAAAGCCAATAAAAGGCTCCCTGGGTGGTTGCTTTGTGTTTAAATTTGTAATTTAAGTATCTAGATCCCAGATCATCTCCTCAGTCTCTTTGTGCAAATGAAAGCACTAGAGCTCCCCTGCCAGTGGCCACACAGGAGAGAAGCAGAGGCCTTTATGAAATTGTTACCTGCTTCCTCTGCAGGGTTGAGAGTCTGCACTTGGGTAGAGTCTGGGCTGGGGGACAGATGCACATCAACCCTGCTGGGATTCCCCACAACACTGAGCCACACAGCTGAGCGGAATACATCACAGGGCGGACTCCAGAGACAGATGCCAATGAGAGACTGACTCCAAAGGAGCCATTTTTCCAGGGAGCCAGAGAGTCGGTGTGGGAACCGGGAACCAGCATGCGAGCACACGACCTCTGCACACACAGTCTGGGCTCCTAGCAGAGCCTTCTAGAACTGCACACATCTTGGGTGATCTGCTGATTTTGGGGGGCAACACTCGTGCTTCCCTCAGAGGAGTATGTGCAGGACCCTGTGCAAGAGTTTCCAGACCCCTGTGCAGGCTTTTCCTACAGAGAAGATGGTTTGAGTCATGATTACTGTTCTAAAAGTCGTCTGTCGTAAAATGCTCACTTGTGTAATGCAGTGTGGCAGCACCATCTGGTGGCTATGATAGGTAGCAGGTATGTTTTCTTTAGGGATGACCCTTTCACAGAAGTCACAGATGACAGGTTAGAGATTGGGGTAGTGACCAATGGGCTCCTTAAAATGAGGATTAATTGTACTCTATTAAATGTCCCAGGTAACACAAACTAGCCCTTACCCTGCATGAGCAAGGTTCCCCTGAGCAAAATCAGACTGCGATGCCAGGTAAAAGGGGAACATTTTAGAATGGGTTGGAGAACTAGTAACAACAATACATGGCTCTAACATGCCCATCAGCAGAGCACCTACCAGGCATTAATAGTTGCCCCTCATACCACTCCTTTCTGTATTATTAACACCACTGAGCAGAGGGGGAAGCTGAAGTGTAGAGGTTAAGCAACTTGACAAAGTCTCAGGAGTGGCAGAACTACAGACTGATCACAGCAGGTCTGACTTGCAGTCCCACGCTGGGTCATACACGCTGATAGAGCTCTCCACCCACAATTGCCTTTCCTCAATCCTTAGGACACGGGTAGTCCAAAAGTATTAAACACATCAGGGTTATCTGGGAGTTACCAGGGAGAGGATGCTGTGGAAAGAGGAAGAGTTTCTGGCTTCTGGGAGACAGAACCAGACCATGACACTAGGCTGAAGTGAGTCCATATTAGCCCCGTCCTCCAACCTGCCAGAAATCTCCCTCACTTGTTAGTGTTTTTGACACCATGTCATATTTTTGTTCACTTTATGTGGGTATATGCGATAGTCAGAGAAACTCAGGGGGAGAGAACAAACTTTGACTAGTTTCTGCAAAAAGTTTCCCTACAGAGCTGCACTACAACTAACAACATGCATTTCTCCAAGATCCAACTGCCTGTATACTAGGGTTTCCCCTCCCACCATTGCTATTACCAATGGCATTGCCAAAACATTCTAGTGTAGAGAAGGGTAGCATAGAGGGCAGCACAGCTAGGGTGACCAGATGTCCCAATTTTATAGGGACTGTCATAAAAATAAAGGGAAGGGTAACCACCTTTCTGTATACAGAACTATAAAATCCCTCCTGGCCAGAGGCAAAACCCCTTCACCTGTAAAGGGTTAAGAAGCTAAGATAACCTCACTGGCACCTGACCCAAATAATCAATGAGGAGACAAGATACTTTCAAAGCAGGGGAGGGAGGATGGGAGACACAAAGGGTCTGTCTGTCTGTGTGATGCTTTTGCCGGGACCAGGTCAGGAATGCTCTTCAGAACTCCTGTAAAAAGTTAGTAAGCAATCTGGCTAGAAATGCATTAGATTTTCTTCTGTTTAAATGGCTGGTAAATAAGCTGTGCTGAATGGAATGTATATTCCTGTTTTTGTGTCTTTTTGTAACTTAAGGTTTTGCCTAGAGGGATTCTCTGTGTTTTGAATCTGATTACCCTGTAAGGTATTTACCATTCTGATTTTACAGACACGATTCTTTTACTTTTTCTTTAATTAAAATTCTTCTTCTAAGATCCTGATTGCTTTTTCATTGTTCTTAAGATCCAAGGATTTGGGTCTGTGTTCACCTATGCAAATCGGTGAGGATTTTTATCAAGCCTTCCCCAGGAAAGGGGGTGTAGGGCTTGGGATGATATTTTGGGGGGAAGACATCTTCAAGTGGGCTCTTCCCTGTTCTTTGTTTAACACGCTTGGTGGTGGCAGCATAGGGTTCAAGGACAAGGCAAAGTTTGTACCTTGAGGAAGTTTTTAACCTAAGCTGGTAAGAATAAGCTTAGGGGGGGTCTTTCATGCAGGTCCCCACATCTGTACCCTAGAGTTCAGAGTGGGGAAGGAACCTTGATAGGGACAGTCCTGATTTTTGGGTCTTTTTCTTATATAGGCTCCTATTACTCCCCACTCCCGTCCCGATTTTTCACACTTGCTGTCTGGTCACCCTAAGCACAGCCCAGGGCTTAGACATTTCAGTGGATTTACCCAACTATGTAAGGTCAACTGACCCATCATTTGTGAAGTTTGTTGAGAACTTTGGAGTCTTTGTATGAAAGTTGATTTCTAAATATCAGCTACTGTTAGAGGATATGGTATGCAATATGAGGACCTTGGGGAGTGGAGGGGCGGCAGGAGGTGTCAGCTATTTGAATAACTGAGACATGTTTTTTGCACTATGACCAGGTATGGCTTGTAGGATGTCCCAGTATAGATCTTACAAGAGGGAAAAGCAAATGAATGCAGAAGGAGGTGGGATGCGGGCAGGGAGTCTGCAGAAAGAAAGGCAGAATCACTCTAGCAAGCCCGGAAGACCAATAAATGTAGTCAGAAGTGATTCCTGGATTTTGTTAGAAATGGCCTTGGCAGTTAGAGGAAAGGAGTTCAGGAAACATTTTAACAGATAAGAGGCTAGAATTTTGATCACACAGCTTTTTAATTACACATTCATTGGAAATAACAGCTATGTGGAAAACAAGGAGAGGGACATGTCTTTGAGATATGGCAGGACTATTATCTTATGCTTTTTGTCAAACATCCAGGATCTGAAGTTTTTCTGGACTAAACCTTAGGAAAGAAAGAAGCCAAATATGACAAAAACAAACACTTTGAACTAGAGAGTACATGGGTGTAGGGTTTAACACTGGTTCCTCTGGAGCACAGCATACATCCATGGCCACAAATCTATAGGGCCAGATGTGAAAAGAGCTCAAAAGCAGATTTTCAAGCACTCACAATTGGGGCAGATTTTCAAATGAGCTTAACTCCCACTTTGTCCCCTCAAGGAGAGCCAGATTTTTAAAAGTGCTCAGCATTCCACAGCTCCCATGGTGGCCAGATTTTCAAAAGAGCTCAAAACCCAAGGTGCACCCAGCATGTTGAGCCCTTTGGAAAACGATGGCCACAAAGGCTGGGTTGTTCAAAGGTGCCCACATGCCACTGAGTTTCAGTAGGAGTTGGGTATCTTACCCTCTGAGGCTCCTTTGAAAATCCCAGAGAAATCATGGCTTTCAGTAGGGACTGGGCCCAAGGCCTTTGGCACCAAAGCACAGGTCCTTCCAACTATAGTTCAAGAAATAACTCTTAACCGTAGCTGTGACATGCAAAACCTTCAGGGAAAACAGCCTCTTCCCCTTGGTATTTCTTCTGCCTCTTGCTTCCTTTCCCCATTTCATTCTGTATCAGCGAGGTGCCAGTGTCTACTTCAATCCCCACCATTGCATGGACATCTTAAAACAACTTCTTTTCCCCCAGCTCTTGTTGATTTCAGTAGGTGGAAGTGGAACTCCTGTACTTCCAATGTTACCTGCACAGCACCCGCAGCAGTGTCCCCTACTCCCCTCTCTCCCGATCTCCCATGGGCTCAGTCTAGAACCCCGAGTCTGGCCAAAATTGTCAAAACTGATTTGAGGTGCCTGCATTTTGGGATGCCCACATTATGAGCCTCCTTTTCAGAGGTACTGAGCACCTGCAGATCTTACTGGCTTCAGTTAGAGCTGTGGGTGCTCAGCACTTTTAGAAATGGGGTGCAAGATGGCTCAAGTTGGGTACTTAAAAACTGAGGCACCCAAAATTGAGTGGGTCCTGTATCTGGAAAGGGCAAATCATCGCCCTCCCACCAGGGAACACTGGCTGTATATTGAAGGGCATGCAAAGGAGCCAGCATAAATGTGACTGTTGCGCTTAGTCTGAACTCAAGACTCCCACCTCGGAGTCTCTAATTATGCACTCCCTCCACCTCTGTCTGTGTGTGCAGACAGACACAGAGAGCAGGGCTGGTTCTTCGAACCTGGGACCTCTGGAGCTAAGGGCATGAGCCTCTACCGCATGAGCTAAAAGCCATATGGCCCTTAGCTAAGGCTGTAGAGCAGAATCATTAATCTTTCTCTCTAAGTGGTCTCAGTGCCACTAGAGTGGACAGAACAGCACACCCAGAAGGTGTGTGGGTTGCACTTCTAACACTGCCCACCCCAGCAGGCACTGGAGCAGAGGCTCCAAGCTGCCATCGGTTCTCTTTCGCTCTCCCCACCCCCACGCCCCCCTTTTCCTAATTTGCTCTTTTATCTTGAGCTGCTCTCAAAACACCCTCCTACATTGGGACAACACTTGGAACCGGATCCAGATCTCAGCTTTGCAGCTCAGGCCCAACCCAGCTAAGATCCAATATGGGACAACTTATGTTGAGAAACAAAGTTGAGAACAAGGGGAAATATTTGATAGTGTTTGTGGTAAGCAGCCATTACATGATACAAAATCATTATTCAACTCCTATGAAACTCTTATCTTTTTATTTAAAACCCTTCATTACTCCTGAAGAGTGGGTTTCACCTTATTCTCTCTCTTTCCTTATCACTAGCTCATTCTTCTAAGCCATGCAATAGTAGTGATTGTCCTTTAGAAATCTTGAGCATATCCAGACATATGCAGCTGCTATTACCCAGCATTTCAATACAGCATATAATTTGCCTTAATTTATATTTCGGGCCACAGGCTAACTAACCCTTTCACTTCACTCTTAATGCTGCCTCTTTGTGGTGACTGAATAGTTCTGTTGTCTGGAGTCGATATATCTGCTCTGTCCCATCCGTTACATTGACACGTGTATGGTGCACTGATTGCGCCACCATCTCTAACTGCTCCAATCAGTGTTACACTCCTGGTAAATTGCCCCTGGGTGAAAGAGGACCGGCTCTCCTGTAGGTCTGTAATGACGGCAGGAGGAGAAGAAACTGATTGCAGGGTTGATAGGAAGGGAATTGTGCCCTCAGGTACCTTACACAGAGCCTTCAGTCTCAAAACAAAGAATGACAAAAAGGGAGAGGGAGGAGGAAACATGCCTGAAATGAAATGATGCTTGTCATTACAACATACCTGAAGCCACCGAAGGAACTACATTACTCTCTGTGGTCTCTCAGAACATTATGGCAGCTGCGAGAGCAGACAGAACAGAGAGCTTCTGGCTCCAAAAAGCACAGTCCTTTATCAGTTCAGCTAGCTGAACATTTCTGCCAGTGTATTATCATTGTAATTACTGGGGCTGCCCACTACATCAACCCCCCTAGGGTGCCAGTACCATGCTTGGAGGCAACACTGTAGGTGCTTCAGCAGCTAGGCCTTGTAAGTCCTAATAGCCACTTAGACACATGGCTGAGACGTTTGTATTAGGGCTGGCAGGAAAGGGAAAGTTTGCAGTTACCCTACGTGCAGAGGCTTACACAGCTGCAGTTCAAAGTGAGCAACAGCAATTCTTGTTTGAATCCCTGGAGCACTGCACCTGAGAGTTAGGGCTCTGTGAACTTACTACTTGGAGTGTCCTTTCCAGTTCAGTCTCTCTATTCAAGCAACCCTTGTGGGTTTCCAGGCAAAGCTCAGACAGTGTCTCTCTTCGGGGCCCTGTTGCACCGGTTCCCTGCCCACCTGCTGTTACTGCCCCCAAAATCCTACATAGACCTGCACCCAAGCTGTAATGTCTGGCAGTCACAGCCTGTTCCAAATGCAGCTTTGTCCACAGTTCCTGGGGCTTCTCTCTAGCCCCCTACTGCTGCCATGCAACTCCTCCTTGCCATGCAGTCACCACTCCCAAAACAGAGCCCACCCGCTTCCTGGTTCACGACCCTTCCCCTTACCTGGCCTGGGCAAAGTGCTGTCGGAAGGGGGCAGATGGGAGTTGTAGTCCCTTGCTTTGCAGGTGCATCACATTATAGGGTCTATGACACACAGTTGAGTGGTAGAAGGCAGTGCTACTGACCAACAGTTCATTACAGAGTTATTGCCATACTGTTGAGCAGAATGATTGTCAGGCAAAATGAAACAGGTGACTTTACCACGCATCAAGGTCAACAGAGATCAGAATTTAATTTCAGTTCAGGCCAAAGTGAGGCTTAGAGTTTATTGGCTCGTGAACTATAAGGTCCCATTGCCTGCTGCAGAAGCCTGTCTAAGGGTATGTCTACGCAGCAATCACAGGGTATAATTGCAGTTCATGTAGACATACCTGAGCTAGCTTTAAGTTAGCTAACACAGGTCTCAGAGTGGTGAAGCCACATCAGCACAGCTTCAGTGTGAGCCAGCCACCCACGTAATTACCCAGGGTCACGGGTAGGCATCTACAGCAGCACACAAAAGCTCATGCTCAAATAAATTGGTTAGTCTCTAAGGTGCCACAAGTACTCCTTTTCTTTTTACTAAAACCTGTGCTACCACAGCATTGTTGCTTCAGTACCCAAGCTAGCTAGATTAAAGCTAATGTGGGTGTTATGGGTTCCCTGGGGTGCAACCTGGAACTGGGGTATTGCTGAGCCCTCTGTCTCACCAGCCTGGGCTCCCTCTCACACTGTGATACTGTGACAAGCTGCAAACCCCTCCAGGTCCTGCGCTTGCACAGATATCTACAGGCAGGGACACACCCAGCTGAATTACATGAATGCTTCTCCTAGCCACTCATAAACCAACAACAGAGAGGCTCCAGCCAATTCCCCCGGCTCCCCAGCCTAGGACCCCAGAGCTGTACCATCTTGCCCTGGTCAGAAGCCTGACCAGTTTAAGTTTATTATGCGGTCTGCTACTTCTACAAAGGAAAGTGGACGTGCACCAGCTTTTGTACACTGAGCAGATTCCCCAAGCACTTCAAGCAACACACTGTTTTAGGTAAAATATAAAACAGATTAATTAACTACAGAAAGAAAGATTTTAAGTGATTATAAGTAGTAAGCCTACAGATCAAAGTTGTTACCTAAGAAATAAAAGTAAAATTGCAACTTGAGTTCTATAAACTAGACAGGATTTGAATCAAGCAGTGTCTCACCCGGATGGTATAGTTCCTTCCTATGCAGGCTGGGATTCTCCTTTCCAGCCTGGGACCACCTACCCAGCTCAGTCTTTGTCCTCCAGACATGTTCCCAGGTCTTGAGTTGCTGGGGTGGGGGAAGGAAGAGGTCAAATGATGATGTCATTTCTCCTCCTTTATAGGTTCCTCCAGCTTGCTGGAAAGATCTTTTGCTATGTGTCAAGCGGTGTCCATTGTTTACATGCTATCTCTGAGAAGTCTTCATTGTACATAGATCCTGTGATAGTCCTTGATACTGTGAATTCCCCTTAATGGGCCATAAACACAGTCTGGCTTCTTCACCGTTGTACCTGAATGGCTGGTTGTGGGTGTTTCCAGCTTCACACCATATTTCAGTAACATACACATAGCAAAACTTCATAACTCCACATACAATCCAACAGTATGTTAGTGTTCAACAGATCACAACTTTTAGAATGATGCCTCACAAGGCATATTTTGTGCAAAACATATCATAATCATATCACCATGGTACATATGGGGGTGCCAGGGTGTTGCTTTGGGGTATAGAGTGTCACAGTATGTCTACATGAGCTGCAATCACACTCTCTGATTACAGTGCGGACATACCCTAAGTGTTGGCCTCAGGGGACTGTGGAGGCAGAGGGCTCAGAGCAGCAATACGAGCACATTTGGGAGCCCATAAAAGGCAGTGATGTTCTTTGTAGGAGTGAGAAGAATATGATAAATTCTTGTCCATTTCTAATTGGACAAATATATTTTATAAACCTTGAAATTAAAGTGACATTTTTCAGAGAAAGGGCTGGAATAGATTTCAACGAATCTTATAAGAATTTGTTAATAGATAGTAATGGTTTTAGGGATATAAAATAACGTCTGGTTTAGTGAAGATAAATCCAAAGCTCCTATTTACCCTCCTTCTCATTTGCTGTGGACACATTAATTTTGGAAAGAAGTCCTGAAGGAACAAAAAGGTACTCCATCCCTGTAGTTGTGTTTGAGGTTTGAAAGAGAAACGCATTGTCTTTGTCTAATGGATACAAATATCTTCAGACCTTGTGTGACCCTGAGGCCCACTGGTGGTTCAGTACTCTGCAGGCAGCTGCAGGAGGCAATATTTGAAATGGCTTGGCCACCAGCCATCCTCTCTCACCGTACACTTCTAAATGCACTGCCAGCAACACAACTATGTCCAATTTAGAAAAGGTACTCGGGGTCATAAATGGCTATCGCAGATTGTCACCCCATGTGGAGTTGCTGCCACTAGCACCCAGATTAAAAAGTCAGTGCTATGTCTCAGAGATAGTTTTGGGGTCAGGGAAAGTGCAAGATAAAGATGTCTTCCTTTCTGTACATCGCTAGAACGTATGGGTGAGGAAAGGGTTAATATCCATTCCCTGAAAACACTGATTCAAGATGCAGTGATAACTTTTGACCCCTATTTTTGACACTCCAGTATGCTCTGAATTATGCTGTTGTTTCATCTTTATTCTTGAAAGTGAGAAGTTTTCCACATTAGTCTATGAAAATTAAATTCCCTCCATGTCATCCCTCCAAAGGCAGTGATTGCAAGTACAGTCATACACCACTAGATGGTGCGAGACAGACACTAATCCAGGGGTGGGCAAAATCCGGCCTGCCAGCCGTTTTAAGCCACCCCTTGAGCTCCTGCTCAGGCGCTCTTAATTTAGGCAACTGCTGCAGTTCCAATCTGCATCTCTCTCTCTTTTAGCTGCTGTGTCCTCCAAATAGACCTTTGTGATTCTGAACCTTAATTCACTGAGTACGGAACAAAGGGAAGATGGGACTGGAGAAGATTATATTGACCACCCTGTATATTGATCGCCTGAGACCAAAATGGGGATATCAGACCAAGAATAGGAGGAAGGCATGGGTACGTGAGATATGTTGATCAGTATGGAGTTATACCCCTAGGACATGGTTCTGCTTCCGCCTTCTTCCTGGATTTTCCAGGTACAGGAGACCTGAACTGGACAAGACGCAACAAGGGGAGATGGGAGACCCAGACCCAGTTTATGTGCTGGTCAAGACTGAGCCCTTCAGCTATGCCGGAGGACTAGCTAGCCCCACCTCCAAGCCAATTAATGAGCTCAGAGGGTTTGCATAACACTGTGATGGTCAGGGGCTTCTGAACTTGCTTTAGTCATAGAAGGAACAGTAGGAGTTTCAACACCACCTGGAAGTTTCTAACCAAACTTCTCCACCTTGCCAGTGGCCCCAGACCCTGCCAGATTACCCAATGACCTCAGATATTAAGGAGATCTGAAAAAACAGACTCTCTGGGAGTTTATGCTGAGGCTGGATTCCAGCATCAGGATGCATGGTGCAGCTTCCTGCATCAGATGTCAGTAATTGCTACTGGGGAGAGCAGTTCTGTCTGGGACTGTAATGAGGGATGCCCTTGCCCCTGGGGAGAGAGGAATCTAGTGGGAAGGAAGTCTAATCTGAGGCTCGTGGAAATTAGTCCCATGACTGAACTGCAGAACATCATGGAGATGGCAACCTATGGCCTTCAAAATGCTGCCCTTATGAAAGAGTGCTCTAACTTAATAGGGCTGATGGCACTAGCGCCCTGTCAAATAGGGCCCTACACAGATGATTTAGGGCCTATAGAATTTGAGAGAGATCATAGCACTGCTACAGAATTCTAGAGATTGGCTTCAAAATCACACTCTGTTAAATTCCATAGGAAACTTCCATAAAGCATGGAGCAGATAAGAGAGATGGAAAGGGTCAGTGGGGAATGGAATGGGGCCATTCTACCTCAAATTCTGCATTACAATTCAGGTAACATGTCATTGGATAGTTTGAGGCATTTGTATTGTTTCTTGTTTTTATTTTGAAAATCACACCTTCCTAAATCCCTTCCCAGACCCTCTGTCACATTCTGCCTTTCGGCTCTGTCTTTCCACCTATGGTACTTATGTGGCCCACCTTACTGTAATATTTGAGTGACTCACCATTTTTAATGTATTTATCTTCACAGCACCTGTGAGACAGGAAAGTGCCATTGGCCTCATTTTACAGTAGAATTGAGGCAGAGAGAGTAAGTGAATTGCTAATATCACACAAGGATTCTGCAGTGAAGCTAGGAAATGAACCTGATCTCCCAAATCACAGGCTCGCACCCTAACCACCAAACCATCTCCCTCTGTCTTTCTGCATCCTTGGGGAAAGATGCAGAAACAAACAATTGAGAGAGAACTGGTGCTGACACAACCCTTGGACCTGGATTCTGCCCTTGGTGTTGAGAGGGCTTTTGACATTGCAGGCTCAATTGAGACTGATTTGTGGGTTTGCCTATCTTGGATGTTGATGGAGACTAGAGACTGTTGGAATTAGGACTACATAACAGTGAAATATGAGCAATTCAGAGATGGAAGAGCCTTTTAGTCAGATGATTGAATTCTTTTGTTTTTCAAACATTTAACACAAACTTGAGAAGGGAAGTTTGGTAAAGATTTCACACTTCTCCTTAAATTCCAAATCCACAGTTGGGACCCATTAATCTTCCAGAAGAAAAAGAAAACCAGATATGATATTCCTAGTATTTCTAAAGATAGCCCTTCCACTCCCCCAAAACACCTTCCAGTTCTTTATGCATCATAAAGGGGCAAAATATGCATTTTTAACAACTCATTGCAGATTACCTTTAACCCTACTCCCCACAAGTATAAAACAGTCTGAATTTAAAAACCCCACATTCGGTCTCATGTAATTAGTTTACACTTTAATGGTACCCACAGCTGAGGTATTGCAATCCTACTAGTTCTCCAGTCAGCCATCAGTATAAAGTGGTATAAACCCTCCAGTGAAAAAGCAATTACATTGGTATGAAGATGCTTACATAGCACAGCTATTCATGTGTGGGAAGGAGAGTAAGCTATAACTATACATAGTTATATTGTTATAACTAACTGTGTCCACACTAGGGATTGCATTGGTGTAACTAAATCCCCCCCCACTTTTTAAAGTTATGCTACCTCTAACCAAAATAAGTTATATAGGTTCACAATCTGTGGGTAGACCAAGCCTTGGACTCAAAATTATAGAAACGCGGTCTTTATGTATTCAGGCCCGCAAACACTACACAAGGACCCTGAAGCCTATTTATAGGTTTGTCCGTATAGGATTCCACCCCACCCAACCCAACATTCCACCCCACCCAACATTTCTTACTGTTGCTACCACTGGCAGCAATGGTGGGAAATTTTGGGGGAAGAAACCTAGTGTGGGTCAAGGACCAAAAAAATTATTGATAACAAGGATTAAGGGTGGGTGAACTTTAGTTTTAACTCAATATTTAATTCAGGTGCAAGCCTAATGTGGCATGGGTCAGAGGCTTGGCAAGACATATTTCATATTATATTTACCTACCTTATAGAAACTAGGCCAGGAAAAGGGTTAAGTTTGTGCAAACAGAGCTTGTCTTGCACAAATTGAAGTAATATTAACACTAACATTTTAATTTTAAAGATGGGGATGAAGTTAGTGTTTACAAAAGCATGAGACTGACAAACAACAGAGTCAAACATGGCCAGGGCAGGCACTTTTCAAGGTTTCCTACATAGCTCTGACATTTGACAATTTTATTTTTCGAAGTTCTGGGCCTCTTCTGAGCAGACTTCCAATGTTGCATGATGGTGTCACAATATGAATTGCTTAGGGGCTCAAGTCAGACTATGCAACTCTGTTTTGTTTGTTAAGTGATCTACATTTGTTCCCTACACCTGAGTGAAGTGCTAATGTATTAAAAGCACACAGAGCCCTTACAAGCCCAGAGTCCAAAAACAAGATTAGACGCGATAGTTATGCTTATGAAAGGTGCCAACCTTGAAGACTAGAGATCCTGTATCCACAGAGCAGAAATAGCATAGGCAAGGCAAGTTTCTCCCACTTTTTTCAGAAAATGTACTTCAGTCCTTATGGTGGGACCCCCGTTGGGGTGATGGGGTAATTCAGTGGCTATGGCCTTTCTGCTGAGATTGATAGTCATCGGACATGGGTAAGAACCATACTTACACTACCATTTGCCTTTAACTCATTTCACATAGGCTACTGTACAGCCATCAGATGGCCATAACAGTAAAACCCTAAGGCCTACTTTCCTCACATCACAAAGGGTCTAATGACAAAAATGTAGCACTTTGTTTCTAGTTTGTGTTTTGTTAGCTTTCATGAGAACGTATGTTTTTATAAAAGAAAATGATTTTGTGACAGAACAAAAGCCTCACAAAGGCTTTACAAAGTGAGCAGTACCAGCACTAAGGTGTCAAACTCCTCCACTCAGTGAGCTAAGCAGGTAAAGACACTTGTTTATTGTACTAAGACTGGTACATTTAACATAAGTATGCCTTGGGGTTTGATTTACAAACTTTTTCCAACAAGATTCCCCTTCTTTTAACTATTCAAAAGCCAGAAAAATACTAATCACAATAAACTAAAAGAACCTACAATACTATCTGCAGTAGAAATACCTATTAATCAAAACTATTGCACATTCAGTAAATTTAAAGAAGATATCCTCTCTTTACTCTCAGACATTACCAAATTTTCCTGTCATAACCTTAACTAAACTTTTACTGGGAATTTTTGCTGCTGTCATGTTCTAAAATAAACTTCCCCTTCATCAGCCATTTTGATGATCACTAGTCACACCTGTTCATGGTATTTAGCATCATATTCTTGTTGTGGATATGAAAGCTATGCTGCCTTTATAAACATATTAAAAACCAGGAAATACATAGAGAGACTTGTGTATCTGATGCAATTTCTCTAATGGATTCATCTGTCAAATGAGGGCCTCCTCACTCTTTCCTACACCATCATATTGGAAATCTCACTAACTGGAAAGAAAATCCTGATAATCCTTTGTCATCTGGTCATGGTATGTCCCACTGTAACAGGAAATCCTTACTCCTTCACCAAGGGGTTAACATATTGATTCACTAACTACCTAAACAGCCAGTAGTGTGCTGACAAGTAGTAAAGAACACCTATATACTGCAAATGTTATCTGAGACCTCTTAAAGCTGGAATTTAATAGCCAGTTCAGCCCAGCAATGGGGGTGAACCAAATATTAAGCCACTAAAAGAATTCAGTTATCTACTTACAAAAAAAAATACAGCCATAGGAGTCTGACTAATGAATAAAATCTACACTTCAGGTTCTATAGATTCAGTATCAACAAAAGCTAATACAAATATGCTGTTCTGAAAAAAATGCAATGTATGGCCTCAACCTGAAACCTAACATTATGTGTACGTGGTGCAACTAGGTGAGAAATATTGTTTACTAATAATACAATATTTTGTTTTGTCAATTGGCAACCCCGCCCCCACCTCCCCTCCCACAACTTCACTCCTCACAGAGACAGAGAAGGCCTGTTATATGTGCTGCAGCCTATTTGATGACATGCATTTTGGTAATGAAAAAGGTGGTTAGCCCCTCATCATGTTAACTCTTCCCCCCCACCCCCCTTGTTTGTAATTTGTCTCAAGCTTTTAGGGAAATATGACTCAGAAATTAAACACACTGGCACATCTTTTGGAATACACTAACTACGGCTCTCAGCAGAGCTCGACCGAGAACGAGATTTTTTCTTGGAGGAACGGGGAGATGGAGAAGAAGGCTGCACGCTAGAGTGGTGGCTCTTCTGAGAGTATTTTTTGTCAGGCGTACGACTGCGAGAGCGAGACCTACTGGTTGACCTGGAAGATCTTGCAGACTTGGACTTGCTGCGAGATCTTGAGTAACTTCTTGAACGAGACCTGCTTCTGGGAAAAAATATAAAAGGTCTTACTCTGGAATATTTTTAAATTAAGAATTTAAATGGATGTTAACTATTTTTAAAAAAGCTACTTTGCACCCATAACATTTCCATCTACAGAACTCAAAGCACTGCACAAAACATTCAATCACTTCAGGTATTGCGTTTCTTTTTTACTCTCCATCATTTGTAAGATCCTTGTCAACTAAAACTTGGGATATGCAAGCAATTTTTACTCATCTATCACGAAAAAAGGAAGCACAAGATCACACTAGTCATTCTTCCCCCCTAGAAAAGCGTATGTAAATTAGGTACTATTCTTGGGACCCCAGGAAGATATTAAAATGAAGAGCTCTGCAAACTCAAAGATTTGAAAATTGCATCCCTTGTTCTGCTGTCAATCTTTTTCCATTTAACAAGACAGATTTTTGTATAGATTATGTTGAAATTAACATACGTTTTTATTACATTTAAAAATTTAAAAGTCAGAACAGCTTTAAAAACATACATTAATTAGTTGCTTTTTACTGGGTCTCACCAGAAAGGCAGTTTTGCAAAATTCCTGAAGATTGAATAATGGAAAGAATCTGAAAAGATTTGGAGGAAATTTTCTAATAAATTATAACCATTTTAATGTGGGCCAAATTTTGGATGGAACCTCTTTCATTTTGCCCATTTAGAGAAACATCAGATTTTTATTATTTATAAAATCGTCTCTCCACCAAAAATATGGCAAATAAAACTCAAATCTGTACTAAAAATCCATCTTTTCTGAATTAAAATTTTGTTTGAAACACTTTATAGTATATCTACTGCTGGAAACTGGTTTTGTACTGTGGTATTGCAAATGACAGCAAAGGAGTTAAATACTTCAACAGCATGGCACAGTTCTTGGCAGTGCTGATACCAACCTACAGAACTGCCAGGCCAGACGACATACCTGTGTGATTTGCGATCTTCAATTAATTTAATTTTGCGCCCATTGAGCTCAGTGCCATCCAACTTGTCCAATGCACTCTTCATATCATCATATGATGCAAACTCCACAACACTACGGATCATCAGGAAGTCACAAAAATTAAGTTATGGGGGAGAATGGAGGAAAGCAGAGGAAAAAAAGATTTTGTATTCATTAGAGTGGGTGGTTTGTGTTTTTTTAAATCTATATGCTCAGGTTTTAACTCGTTAAAACTGATTTTCTAGCTTAATCACAGGACTGACACTGACAAAACAATCCTAACCACCTCCAATGCCCACACTCATCTTAAATCACATTGAATGATAAAAGGAAAACTCCTGAAGTCATCACTTGGGGGCAGATCTCAGCTGCTGTACATCAGCTGGGAGTTAATGGAGCTATGACAATGTATAGCACACCTGAGGATCTGCCTGCTCTTCATTCCTTATTTGGGCAAAATTCTGAAGGATTTCAAGATATAGCTTAAGCTTTTCCGGGAAGAAGAAATACAAATGGGCCAAGTCTGCCCCCTCCTTAGAACTTTAGCAGTAAATATAATTCCTTTCTTTAGTTGGCCTCATTTTCACCTCTCTT
This sequence comes from Chelonia mydas, assembly GCF_015237465.2. Lineage (NCBI taxonomy): Eukaryota > Metazoa > Chordata > Testudines > Cheloniidae > Chelonia > Chelonia mydas. The sequence goes on from NC_051246.2 coordinate 65,417,374, forward strand.
CCCCAAACATGTTATCAGGGCTGCTTTAAGTTGCACCTGTCTGCAATGGGCCTCAAGGAGTTATTCTGGCAATAGAGATTCACCAGAAAATAATAATGTTCCCGCCATGCTTCCTTTTCCCTGGGCTACCCGCAACAAGTCCCTTAGCATATGTTTATGGACAGTCAAAATTTGCACAAAAGTTCCCTAAAAGGAAATTCGTGAACAAGAACAGTACCTTAGCTCTAAGTATGGTGATTTTTACACTTTGAAATAGCAGGAAGATTGGATCATCATTATCCTGGTATTGCCCAGATTTATACACAAATATGGATTTACCCTTCATTCCTGTTGTTTCTGTGCGCATCCACATAAGTCACCTCTCCTGCCTTTCTCATGACATCTTTCAAGTCCTGCAGTAAAAATTACAATTCAGCTTAAACACGAAATACACTAACAAGCTATCTGTAAGTCAAAAAAGTAAAGTTCTCTGTTAGACAGGTTATAATTTTTGCATTTAGACTTCTTTTGAAACTCAGCCTACTTAGTAACAATTACAATAATAAAAACAAATTATTGCTTTTAAATTAAGCCCATATCCCAAAAGCAGCTCTTATGAAAACATGGTGCAGCAATTAAAGCATTAATTAACATTGTAACTATACCAGATAAGGAGTTATAGGATATTAAATGCAAACTTTTACAACTGACCATAAAGGCTATTTTGGAAAACCTCATTTAAATGAGAATCTTGCATATTTAAAATTGCCTACATGCATATTCTCCTCCACCCCCACTTAAAGCTACACACACAAAAATTAAATGAAAAATGTCTATGTTTAATTAATGCTAAGATTGTAACAAACTGACAAACAGCAGAATATTCAGAGTTACAAGAGGAGAATCTGTCTTAACTCTGATTTTTCTGGCTTTCACCAGTCTGTGTCACAACCTCAGTGTTATTTCAAAAGAGATACTTGTATTTAATGTCAACAGAGACTGAACATACACTATAGCATGTTTACTTGCCCCGCAATGTGATAAAACGAAGTGAACAAATAATGTTACAGGTGATTAAAAAGATAAGTACAATTATATTTAAAAGTTATTTGCAAACTTAAAAACAATATATTCTCCAAATAATATTGCGCATTTTATAGCCCAAGGCTACTTACCGCAACATACCACAAGTGGTCAGATGATATAAGCAGGTACCTTAAGTAAACAGTCGCTTGTCCAATACCTAGCTGGCCAAGAGGAACTGCCTTACATGAGAAGGGCAGAGGAATGGCTCATAGCAATACGCTTCAGGGGGATGTACCAGAGACCCTGAAAATACTTGACAACATCCGGAAGTGGATACAGAACCTGCGGCTGACCTGTGCTAGCCAAATCGAGCTCAAACCTGGACAAACCAAGATCTAGATCGCCAAAACAGGAGTGTCATAGGAACCAAAAGGAAAATTCAGAACAGGCCAAGCCCTAGAATTTCAGCCACTAGAAACCCCAAACTCTTGGGCTCTCTCTCCTCCACACAAGAGAAACGAGGGTTAACCCAAAGCAAGGCTGTTAAAAGAGGTTCAAAATGCACTTGGTTAGAAATATGTTTGAGAAAAAAATACAAACAAAAAGCTAAGAAATAAACTTTAGAACATTTGCTACAGCATACGGAAGACTCAGTTTAATGCTTAATAAAGCTCAACAATTTAGTTCTAAAAGTGAGCATCCAAATTACACATTAGGCTGCAAAACAGTGAATACTTTTTCTTGTTTAAAATGCTTAAAAACCCAAACAGTCTCATTCAGTTACCACATTTAATATATGATCCATAGCCACATTTAAAAACCATTACTGCAAACTAAACACATGTACAGTAATTCAGAGATAAAGGGTGAAATCCTGACCTTACTGAAGTCAATGGGAGTTTTGTCATGGACTTCAGTGGGGCGAGGATTTCACCCAACAAGTTTAAAACTATACATTTGTTATTAATAAATCAAAGGTTTTCTTGATCTAGAACAAAATGCTCTAATTTAGAAGTGCTGCTAAGAAAAGGAAATTAAGTAAGGCAATCACACAGATTTGTATTCTAAGTTAAGTTGTTTTAGGTTCTAAAATTTTGAGCCATCCAAACAAATGCTTAATATTTAAACTCTGATTTGCTAAGGATCATGGCCATAAAAAACTGTGTAACAGAACAAGAAGATACGACTGAGACACTAAGAATATTATTTGAAGAGAGAAGAAATACGTTCGTGTGTGTGTGTATATGTGTGTGTGTGTGTGTGTGTGTACGTACACACACACACATATATATATGTAGGAAATTTAGGACGCTGCTCTCCTTCAACCAACAGAAGGTCTTAAAACTACCTAAACTAATCTCTTATATTAAAAAACAAACAAAAAAAAACCAGCAATGAAATCTGACCATTCATGAGGGTTAATGTTTGGTTTCACCTCACTCACAAAAATATATCATTGTGTTCCTCAGCAATTAAAGATTTAATAGACCATGTATTTTTTAAAAAACAGAAAATTGTGAAAAAGAATAAACGTACACATTAAAACTGTCCTAAGACGACATGGCTTTTACTTTTCTTTTAGCAATCACAGATCTATTATCAGATCAGCTATCAACTTCAACTATCATTTATTTTTGGGAGAACTGGTAGTGTTGATGGGAAGCCAGTCGTAACAAATTCGCACTGTCATAACCACAGGTGATTAAAATTACTGGTTGTTTGGCTTTAAACACACTTGGAGACATAAAATGGGCCGGGGGGGGGGGGAGGGGGGGGAAGAATGTGATCTGGACACACATTTTAACTATTTCTAGCATCTGAACGTGCCGCTTTAAAAGCAGACAAATATAAACCTGTCTCAAATTTTGGGGAGCTACACATCCAGATGCCCACAAGTTTTGAAGGCAAGGTATTGTATCTATTTCATTCAAGACAGCTAGTTTCTCAAAGGGAGATGAAGACCAGAACTTGTCCTGGGATAATCTAGAATCCAGTATTTTGGTGACTATCATATTTCTAGTCTCATCAATCATATTAATAGTATACTACTACTTAATGTTTAATAGCTAACAAATTCTGATGTATTATGGCTGCAAAATTAAACTACATTTGTACAGGGAATTTTACTTTAAATTGTAACATTTTATAGAGAAGCAATTGTCTTAAAACAGTTTTGCTATAATTTGTTACACTTTTAGCTTACCAAGCACTTTAACTGTATACCTCCACAAATCTAGAAGAAATGGCACATTGTCCTCCTTAAATCATCTCTAATGGACTAGTGTCAAGATTCACAGAAATTTCACACTAAGCCTACAAAGTGCAAAGCTGGTCAGGAGTGCTTAGTGCTAGTGTACTTAGCACTTGCAAAATGTGTCAGAATATTCTCAACTTTCATGTTAAGCATTCAAGGAATTTTGCCACGAACTTTTAGGTATGGATATGTTCACGTGCTCAGGTAACCACAAAAGATTTATTATGGTGAATCTGAATTAAGATGATGTAAATCTAACATGTAATTACTAGGAATAAAGCCATTACAAATATTCAAAAGTAAAAGTTATTGCAAGATCCAATTTCCAAGCTGTAAATTAATTTTAATGTAAACACCTCCATTAAATTATGGCTTTCCTCAAGACTCCATTATAGCTTTTACCCCTTCCTCAATGTTACCTCTACAAGATCAGTGATTTTTAGAGCTTCATATACAGAGTAGTTGTGTAGTATATACTAGAGGGATTTAGATGAAGTCCACTTGTCTGCTGAATCAAAAGTTTAAAACTGATCAGAGGTTTATTTAATAATAGAATCATATAATCAAATACTGTGCTTTCCATATGAAAGGATGGCACAAAGCTTTGCAGACTTAAGCCCTAATTCTGCCACCAGATCCACATGGGTGGACCCCTGCACCCTCATGAAGCATCATTAACATTAGTGAAACTCCAGACAGGCACAGAATGTTTGCCCTTGCAGATCTTGTTGCAGAGACCAGAGCCTTAAACTAACACAATCTATCCATGTCCGTCTCTTCAATATACAAACAAAATCCATCTATGATCATTAACGTGGTGTCTTTTAAAAAAAAAATAAACCTCACTTGTTGATTCTACCTTTTGTAAGTAGTATGGGCTTAGCAATAGATATTTCTGTTACAAGGCCCACAAAGAAAAGTGAATTCCTTATAATGGGTATATTAGAAACAACATACACATTAATATAAAAACAGTGATCATGTGGTCATTCTTTTTAAGCCAGCTAAAGATTAGAAAAAGTTGTAGACATCACAAATGCAGTGATATAGCTTTAAAAAGAATTTTTAAAAGAGTTTATCTGAACCCCTGCAGTAAGTACACTATGTCTAAGTGGCTTTCTTGGAATTTGCTTTATTCATGCAGTATTAATGGATTCTTAATCATGGTCCACCTCAAAAAAATGTTTAGTGCAATTAAAAAAAAGACTACAAGTTTCATTCAGAACAAAAATGTAAACTCAAAGGTGTGGAAATCTCAAATATTCCATCCTAGTAAACTGATTAATGATTTAGAGGTTACAAATGTAATGCCAAATTAAAAGATAATCCAAAGTATCACCAGCTGAAAATAAGGCAAGAACCACTAGCCTCCCAACTACAAAATGTCAACTATGATACCTATTTGTACAGTTTTGAAAATTAGTTACTCTTAAACGTTGGAGTATATAATTCAAGCACTTTTTTAAACTTTTAATAAAAATTAAATATTTATTATGGCTTTAATACAAGATTAGATTGCAAACTGCCTCCTTAAGGGCAGGAAAATAAAATGCTCTGAATAAAATCATGTATTAAAGATAAAAAAGACTGAAATCTAACTCACCTGCCAGCTGATCCGTGAAGAAAGGTTTTCAACTATAATTCTGTGTTCAGTACGAACAGGAGGTCCATACCAGCTATAAGAATTCAGAGACAATAAAATACATTTCCCCAAAGCAGAGTATTTAAAACTCTTACACACAAACTCATGTGTTCTGACAGTTTGCTGATGGAGTTAAATACTAATTACTTTCCTTACAGATGGATTGCAGATTAGATTCTCCCTGGTTAACTCTTATACTATATTTAAAAGCATATACCCACTATAAGAGTGGAAGTGCTGACATTAGCAATAAGTTAGTATTTTGCTGGAAGAACTTTACACCCAGGCAGTCAATATAGATGTCATTTTCAGGTCTACTGAAGACTAATTTATTTTCATTAAATTAGTTCAGATCAAAAAAGTATATCTAAGTACTCTAATGGCTTTGGTCAAACATATTGCCTCTGGAGGCCACTCCTACTGAAGGTGTAATTACTTCTTTGCTGACAAGGGGCTAAATTCTGTCTTTTGAAGTCAAAGAGACTCATGCAAACATCTTAAGACAATTTAGCCCAATGGTTCTCAATTCCCAAGTACTTGCTAATATTTGGATATGCCAATGTGCCCCTATGGCAGTTTCTTATGGGTCAGAATATTCTGACTTCAAGAAACACAACATGAAGCCAACTGGTTGCATACAAGTGGCAGTGGCACTTTGATTGTGAATAAAAAGAAGTGTTCATACCATGAAACGTTACCGAAAGGAATTACTATAATTACTATATAGTAGTTTTTAATGAATATTGATTAACTGTTTGTTTTTTTAAAGAAGCTAAACTTGGTTTAAAATATATATCTATTTGTATAAAAAGGAACATGAAGAAAAGGTCTGATTGCGAGTTATGGGGGATTGAGAGGGGGGAGAGTGGGAGAGGAAGTCCCTAACAGGCAATTAGTGCTCCCAATCCCAACAACTCTATTAGAGGGTTTGAGAACCATTGGGGAGTTTGGAAAAAGCACACTGGCTTTTGAAAAGATAATGTACAATTCTATTAATGGTGTTATGTTGGACTTCTATCAGAACGGTGGGAGAACAGTACACTGAGAAGATAAATGTTTTCCACCTATTGTTCTTCCACCCAGCTGTTTCTGGTAAGGGTTATCAAGATAGTTACAAAGCACTGATAGCAATTTAAGCCAATCAGATGACTGAGAACATTTTTTTCATCCCTTCAAATTTATGTCTCACACAACCACAATTCAAATAGGTTGTACTGCTACTGTGGGCATCCTTGTATTTAGTTATAGTTTTCAAATGAAACAGACTTGGGTGCTTACTGTAGTACTAAGTACACCCAATGACACCATTTCATGCTCTCTCAGTTTTGGATAGATAAACCAATTGTCACTGCTTCCTAGTCTGTCCTTTCACTCTCACACGAGGTGCATATGAAATGACATTAATACAGAGAAGAACTGTCTAGTGTGCGCGCGCGTATGTGTGTAAAATTTTACTTGAACTGGCACAAAAACCTGCTTACTGTTATGAAAAAATTATGATTGATAGAAAATTAATACACATCATTGGGGTCACACCTTAAGTTAATTTGTTCAGTCTAGATGCCGGAATCACTCAGTGTTATGGTTCTTTCAATGCCACACCTCATCCCATAAAATGTAACCCTAATGGTGTGTACTGATTTGTACACTGAAGCATAGGTAATTTGATTTCAGCGCATACCTCAAAGTGTCCCAATTTTTTTCAGAACATCCAGATCTTCAGAGCATTTAAGCAGAAGTCCCAGAGTCCCAAAACTGGCAGGCTGAGTCCCATTTTTTCATTATTTCAAACGGTAGTCTCTTCCTGTCTGGCACCGGGTGTCTGACGTCATGAACATGGCCACAACGTCAGATGCCCACGACCTTCAATCACACTTCCTACTTTAAAAGTTCACTTTTAGCCTGGACCTCGGATCAATCCTACCGCATCAAGGTCACTGCCGCTAAAGAAAAAAGAATCTAATTAGCATACTTGCATATGCAAATTAGATGCCCCAGATTTTACTGGTCTGTGGTTGGAAGGAACTCTGCCTCTGAAACAACTGCAGAGAGGTTAAGAATTATATTTCAGTGAAATGTTTATCCTTCTTTCAAAAACTACTCTGCATAGTCCACAGTTACTAATTCTATTACATAATACATCAGTTCAAATGGTTTACTTTAGAAATAACAATTTAAAGTAAAAAACAAAGTGTTGCTGTGTCATTTAACTAACTCTGCAAAATTTACCATTTAAGAAAAATCCATCATCAAAATATATAAAGATCATTATCTCATTAAATAATTCAAAGTAATACTTTTTCACACATACTGTATATCCAGCATATGTAGTAGATACATGTAGTCTGTACCGTAACTGTTTTTAGATTCCATCCATGGACAGAGATTGTCCTTTAGGGGGTCACTTTCTTTTCAATCAGCAACCTTTGCCTTTTTGTACTTTTATACTGATGGGTGTTATGCTAGCACTTTGTTCCTACGATACCGGTTCTTACCATGATCTGTGAGACCCCATCCCAGTGTTTACTGAATTAAACTTTTTAGAACCCGACAATGGGAAATTTGGAACCTTGGTAGGTTAGATGGTCCACCAGAGAAACTTTCAAGTAAAATGGTTCACAGAATTTATGCTGAAGAACCATTGCTGTACAGTAATATTAAACCCATGACACATTGCTTAGGTAGAGAGATGCCCCAGTTGAGAGAAACATGATCTTAATATTAAAAAATGAATAACCTTCCCAGAGTTTTTTAATCACAATATTTTTTAAAATATAAAGTTGGTTTTCCAATATGAATCACAAAAGGTTTTGCGACAGATACATACTGGGAAGTATTTATGACTTCTTTCCTTGCTGACTCATGCAACTTTGTATTGGCAGTTTCAGACAATGTCAATTAACACTTAAGATTTTCTATTGGTTTCAAAAGAAGTCATTATACTGACTTGACATCTGTAATTAGCTACCTAGTTATGTTAGGAAAAAGCCCAAAAAAGAACAGGCCAACCCAGTGGCACAGTGTTAGTACTCAGCATCACACAGGCCAGTATGGAGTGCAAGCACAGTACAGTGTGTTCACTAGCAGTGGGGTACAGAGGGGCCACTCAAGTTGCTAACAGCAAATCCCTCAAGTCAATTAAGGAGCAGCACTGATTGGCTCAAAGGTGCCCCATCTTGTCCTCCTCAGCCAGAAAAATAATGGCTACAAGGTACAGGGGTATCAGTACTGGGTTCCTCAATGGCAGTGGTTCTCAAACTTTTGTACTGGTGACCCCTTTCACATAGCAAGCTTCTGAGTGCGACAATCCTTATACATTAAAAAGGCTTTTTTATATATTTAACACCATTATAAATGCTGGTGACAAAGCGGGGGTTTGGGGTAGAGGCTGACAGCTTGTGACCCCCCATGTAATAACCTCACAACCCCCCTGATGGGTCCTGACCCCCAGTTTGAGAAGCCCTGCTCAATGGTATGTAAGGACGTGGAGCTCCCCTTCTTCACCAACAGGAAGAAGAAAAAACAATGTTTTAAGCACAGTGCATCCCCAGTTATTTTATATGCAGTAAATTGAGATCAAATCACTCACCTAGGTCCACTGCTACGTGACTGGTAATAATTGAACCGCTGTGGAAATCTGCCTCTGCCTCCCCCTCTTCGTGCCCTGGCATGTTCAATTGTAACCCTTAAACATGAGAGAAAAAAATCCATAACTACTTAAGTCACTTCAGTCCTTTCAATAGAAAGTACACATGCAGAATCAAGAGAGGTCCTGCCCTTAGGTTTTTATTTGACACAGCATAGCAGAATCAATGGCAGATATTTCATAAGCATCCAAAACATTAACTCATAATGTTTCCATGAAATTTACTTCAGGTCTGCTGTTTAGATTTAATAGTCAGAAAGGAAGAACAAGAGTATAGGGCCGTGAAAAGAAAAGGCCCACACTGATGGTCTAAGATAAATATGCAAGTTGTTTTTTGGCTCATTAAGATAACTTATTGGTTTCTTATGTACAATGACTGTTTGGCACTCTTATAAGTCATACATATGGTAAGAGGTTCTGATTAATTTCTAGAAGTGACAGATGGACTAATGAGGAGAAGAAGAGTGAAATGAATGGATTTGACATTTCTGGTAAGATTGCATCTATTCATCTGGGGAAGAGGCATATAACATATATTGGAGGGAAAACACAAAATTCCTAACATCTCTATCCAAAAAAAAAAAAAAAAAAAAGCAGTTGAATTCTATGCTACAATACAAACTAAGGCCCCCAGTCTTGCATCAGGACATGATAACAGACGCCTCCACTTACATGGAGATCGGTCAGAGATCCACCCGAACAAGATGTTGGAGCAGAGCCTAGTGCACCATATTTGGGGTATAAAACATTTAGTGCTTTAGAAAAAGCATATTTGAAGTTTACCTTTCATTGCACAGTTCTTTACCATTCAGTTCATAAACTGCATCATCAGCATCTCTATGGTCTTCAAACTCCTAGGAAAGAAACAGGAATAAGCATCACAGATTTATAATGATGCAATCACATCTCCCACTAGAGCAGGGTCAGCAACCTTTCAGAAGTGGTGTGCCAAGTCTTCATTTATTCACTCTAATTTAAGGTTTCACTTGCCAGTAATACATTTTAATGTTTTTAGAAGGTCTCTTTCTATAAGTCTTTAATATATAACTAAACTATTGTTGTATGCAAAGTAAATACGGTTTTTAAAATGTTTAAGAAACTTCATTTAAAATTAAATTAAAATACAGAGCCCCCTGGACTGTTGGTCAGGACCCAGGCAGTGTAAGTGCCACTGAAAATCAGCTCGCATGCCCCTTTGGCACGTGTGCCATAGGTTTCTTACCCCTGCACTAGAGCATTCTTTTCCACACCCTCTTAAAAATGTGTGTATATTTAAGAACTATGCAGTGCAGCAAGCATCAACTAGCAGATCTATATCCTTAAAGCAGAACGCAGTGAAAACTGATGAACATTTATGGACTTTTACACTGAGAATTATTCTCCTTCTCATTTACACTAATGTATCTCCATTAATTACAGTGAGTTAGTCCCAAGATCACTACAGTGAGTTAGTCCCAAGCATCAGGTCCTTTATATGGATATGTGATGAGCTAACCAGTCCCTTATTCCGTGTATTCTTATCAGAGGACGAAGGATAGTGTTGGAATTAGGGTATAGGATTGGCAGTCTGATTCCTATTCATACCCCTGTCATAGATTACCTTGGGGAATTCACTTAGGCCAACATTTTAAAGTTTCCCTAGAACTGGGTACCTAAATAAGAATGTTCCTGAGTTTCTGCAGTGCTTAGCACTCACATCTCCCATTGACTTCGGTTAGAATGTAGGTGCAAGGAGTTTCAGAAACAAATACCAGGCCACTTATTTAGGTACCTAACTTTAGGTCACTATGGTTTGAAAAATTGTGTCTTTATCCTCTTTCTTTACTGTATTCTATAAAATTTAATCTAAAAAAAAAAAAATCTATGAAATGATCTCAAAAATGATCAGTTCTTTTGCCTTGTACTTAAGCAATAAATACACAATGAAATGTGTTTTAACAGTATTAAGAGTGCTTTAGCTCTTTAGTACCTCCTGTTGCATTGCTCATTGACACCACAGCAGAAAGCAAGACCAGCAGCACTTGCATTTTGAATGCTTAACGCAAAATCTGCTTTCATAACAACAGATAAAATAACTGAACATCTCGTGGAAGAAAATAATTTAGAGACAATATGAACGCCTTACTCACACTACTTAGCACCTTACATTATGAATAGTCCACTGAAATCCTTCACACATTAAGATGCTACACACTGAGTAAGAATACTGGCCCTTAATGGTTAAAGCAGAAGACCAAGAGTCAGGTGTTATGGATTCTATTCATAGCTCTACTACAGACTTGCTGTGTGACTTCAGCCAAGTTACTTAATCTCTGTTACTCAGTTCACCAGTATGTAAAATGAGAATATTACTTATCTAACAGAGAATACCAAGGTGTTTGTTAGTACATTAAAGTGCTTTAAAGTCCCTGATGAAAAGTGCTCTTATAGAGCTAAATTTTATAATTTGCTAGTAGCTTGATGGCTATTGAAGACGGAGGAGTGGAACAACTACGGAATTCCATTCATTTGTGGGGTTTCAATAGAAAAATACTTTTAAAACTATTTTTGGCAACAACTGGTATCAAGCCATTCTTTAGAGCAGTGATACTCAGACTGACGCTCAAGAGCCGCAAGTGGCTCTTTAATGTGTCTCCTACAGCTCTTTGTAGCACATGGTATTAAAAAAACTGAGAGATTTATTTATTAACCACTCTAAGTTATTAACCCATCAGGATGCTTTTACTATATTATTTTATCAACTACAATTGATTCATAACACTTGGTTAGTCATTTCACTGTGAGAATAATATATATAAAACCTAAATATTTACCATCATACTGTTTAAATATATAGTACTATAGTAACTGAAACAATGAATTCACACTACTGTGGCTCTTTTGGGTAATGTTGATCACTAATTTGGCTCCTGAAACACTGAGGTCTAAGTATCACTGCTTTAGAGATATGGCCAAAGATACTGGAAACACTAAAATAATGTAAAAACTGCAGTATAAACTTTTTTTCTTTCAATTCCTTTTAAAACCCAATCTTTTTTCCCCAGGACAAAAGTCCGCTGAGTTTTACATTTAAGTGAATCGTTACAGGGTAGTTAGTGTCCGCAAAAATAAGGAGTGATATCCTGATCCCCACTGAAGGCAATGGCAAAACTCCCACTGAATTCAGAGCCAGGATTTTATCCAGTTTTAAATGGAAACATGGAAAAAATTGCTGCTGAACAAAAACTAACCTAGAGTGGGAAAAATCTGAATTAAGCTCATATGAAAAGCAATTTAAAGCACAAACATTTTCCATTTCACCATTGGAACTATTACAGTCTCAAACATTTCTTCCCTAAGTGATGTCCCCTGCCTGCTATTAAGCTAACTGAGCCTGTAATTGCATAAAAGAGGAAGCATGAGGACATACTTACCACAAACCCAAAACCATTTTTCAGATTGATTTCACGTATATGTCCATATCCTTTGAAGAATTTCTCCACATCCCGCTCCCGGGCATGTGGGCTCAAACGTCCAACGAAGACACGACAGCCACTCATTTTAGTTTAAAGGTGAAACTGTAAAACAACAGTTAATTAGCATTATTCATCAGAGTAATTAACTAAAAATAGCTTAATCAGAGTCCTTTCTAAATGAAGCCCCAGAAATCCTGGTCAAATCAGATACTCGAGACAACAAAATCCAAACCATGTTAGAAATATGATTCCTCTTTATAGTGAGAGAAGTTCTCTATTACAGTTTTAAGTTGAATGTACATGGAATAACTCTTAGGTAGTTTTTTAAAGTATAAAAAATATTTCTTGATATCTGCCCTTTGATAAAGGAATTATTTCAGCATCAGGCAATGCACTTGGGCATCACAGAAATGTGAAAACTAACTACAGAGTAAGATTATTCACTCTTGGAGAAGTGCTCTTCTGCTACAGAGAAACAAGGGACTAGTTTTCTGTTTGGGGGCATCAGCTCCAACTAGCACAGCCTGTGAAATTTAAGCACACTAATAAATTACAAAGCTTTCACATATTTTGTATATAAAATATTGCAAGAGCATTGGACATACAGCATTAATTATGTATTTCAATGGCTGCATAGTTCACTGATCAGACAATGTTATGCTAATTTTATCTCCTCTTTGAACAGTGGATATGATCTGAAGTTACCAAAAAGGAACCCTGTTACTCAGTAGATCTGCACCTTCTGTGTATGCAGAATCATTTTTGGTTACTTTTCTGAAAAGAAGGGCTTTTCTGTTTGTTTACTGGTTTTGTTCCTGCAGAGCCAACCCAGCTATTTGGTAGTGATCTAAAGCCTAATCTGGCTCATACATCATTAACAGAATTGTTAACCAAGTTCCAACTGCAGAGTCTTTGGATCCCAGAAAAAAGCCCAAGTGAATTTAAAACTCAGGACTAGTAATGAGAAGAAACAGCTTTCTATTTGTAAACTAAACAAAATGGCTATAGAAGCCATTGATGCAAACATGGAACCCAAAGGTGCATTTTACCGCACAGCCACATTACAGTAATATGACGTACCATCTGATAGACATATTTTATAACTCTTAGCCCAGTTAGTATTACTTCATTCTGAAGATCACAGTACTTAAGGTTACACTTTAATCAAATGAGTCCAAATATCAATAAAGCATTTTCACCTTAAAAGAAGGATGCAAGCATTTCGCTGTGAGCAGCATTCTACCAGTCCACAGAGTTAGATGTGACTTCTCATCATGAGATAACTATTTGAATAGTTGCAGAAAGGAGGTCTAACATCAGGGACCAAGATTTTCAAAACTGACTAGTGATTTTGGGTATCTAATTTGAGACACCTTGCAGAAAAAGCTTTGGGGAGTGCATTTTCCCATCACTACTACCACTAGACCTTTCACTTGTGGATTTCCACAAGAATGAATTCTCTCCCCAGGCCATTCTCCTCCTGCTTTAACATTGGTTTAACAATCCAAACAACTTTATTATTAAAAACTGAAATGCTGTTGTTCTGAACAAAGTGTGGGTGCATCTGTTTAAATTTAGGTGACTGTGTAAAGTTTAACCCAAGATTATTTTGCACCAATATTCTCAACATCATAAAAACAGACAGTCTCTGCCCTGAGGACCTTGAAATAATAGGGTTCTATCCTGTAGACCTTTTGTATATGAAAGTGTTACAGGAGTAGGCCCTAAAGTAGACAGATAATACCACTTGGACAATATACCAGATGACCACGTGGGGTGAAATCTAAGGGCAATTCAGATGTAATTTTTTTTATGTTAATGTAATTTACCACTTACATCTCACATAGAGTAGCACTGACAGGCTTCAACAAGCAGCACATTTATAAGGAAAGATTTAAAGGAAGAGAAGGATTCCATTTTTTGAATTTTAATTAAATGGCATGTACTTTTTTCAAATGTCCAAAATACATTTCTTGATTCAGAACTAGGAATATTAAGAAATCTGATCAACCCAAATTAAAAAAATAAAATAAAACAGATTAACAGTGAAATGTGCCTAGGTAGATCAAACAATGTCTAAAGGAGTGACAGAGGTCTGCCCCTGCAGAGGTTTGCCTGCGCTAGGCTTACTGTAGTATCAAGGCCTATTCTGGCTTGGAACTGTCTTTGCCATCCTTCTCTGGAAAAGGTAGAAAACCTCCAGAAAAAGTCACAATTGTTTATTAACTATTTGTTTCTGTACCTGAAATCTTTTAACTAAAAACATTTACACAAGGCAACAAACCTCAAACAGGTAAACAAAACATCCCTCCCATACACACCTATGCTAAAGAAAAGGCTTGAGTCTTGCCTCCAAAGATTCCATGTATGTTCAGCCATATACACAAAGGGAGATAGCAGTCAGGAATTATAAATCAGGAGTGGAAGGGCCCCTTTCTCACCCTCTTGAGAATGTAAAACGGGACAATGAGCACTTCCAAACCTTTCAACAAGCGAAAGGGAAGACAGACCCACAGATTGCTATTGCCAGGCATCTTTGCCCTGCTTTCAGTCCCTTGCTGGTACATTTTCTTGCATACTCCTCCTCTCTCTTAGATAGCTCTCGCTTACAGTAGCAAGTTTTCAACTTTGCCAGTCACCTTAAACAACAACTTCCACAGAAAACTACTAACTCTCAGACATCATGCTGGCTGTGCGTCTACTATCATTAGGTGTTAACTTTCTGATAACAAGGTATGTGTCTTCTTTTAAAACTCAGCAACAGGAAATCATAAGATCTTATATGAACACGTGAATATGGTGAGTTTTAATTGTTGAGATATTCCTTATTTGTGTATTTGCATTCCTCTTGGTACAGAGTATTGGTATATACTTGCAGGGGCCTTTCTAGCTCTAGGCAAGCTAGGCGGTTGCTTGGGGTGGCAGATTTCTGGGCAGCAGCCTAGGCTAGCATATTAGCCCATGCCTTGCCCTGGTCACAATAAAATGGTGGCTGGGCCAAACCCAAGCT